>NC_086249.1:66316397-68716397 GCF_021018805.1 Prinia subflava | reverse complement strand
CAGAGGGGACAAATGAGCAAAAACTCAAATAAAATGTCAATTACAGCAATAACCCAGGATATCCTCTGCAATAATTTAGTGAAGACTCAAAATGTTATCCTCACAGTGCAATTTCTCATTCAACAACTATTTCTTACAGCTACAAGTTGCTTGCTCCTCAGGCAGAAACATCCTAGTACATCTTCCAAAAGCATGAGTCCCTTTCATATCTGAAACTCACAACCCTCTATCAAGAAACAATTTGGAGAAAATAAGCTGTCTAATGCCACTACAATTTGGAGAGAAGAGAAATGCTCAAGTAGCAATGAATTTCTACACATGATCAGAAACAAACAAAAGCATTATTACAAATCCATGCAGACCCCCAAGTGATGCTAACAGTATGCACTCAAAGCTATGATATTGCTGGAGAAAGCAACATGATTTTTCCTGTTCTCCTCTAAAATAACAGAAATATGCTGCTACACTAACAGAAACATTCATCTCACTGTCCAGATGTTTACCATATGTTATGCAGCAAAATTCATATTACACTGTTGTCTTTCATCTGCAATGCAGTCTTCTCTGTCCTCCACCTAACTAACTGGAACAGCCAGGATATTTCTAATAGAGAAGCACAGCTTTCACTTCACCTCAGAGTGTCAGTTGCCTTCCTGAAGAAGGGACGTGTGTTTTGTCAAAGTCCAGCAGCGGAGTTGTTTCTACAGCCCAATGTCAAAAAATCAAGTGAAGCCATTTATTGAAGCTGATGCCTTCCTGACATCAGCCAGGCCAGGCAAACTGTGCTTCTTCCAAGCTGGTTCTAAAAATATATTCTGCTGGACAGGTCAGTGGTCTGTACACTCCATGGCACCATGCTGCCTGGTACCACTGGAGTGCCATCAACATTTGCCCTGATCAAAAGGAACACAGAATGCTCAGAGTTATCCTTTATGTTTGCTACTAAAAAAGAATAGAGAAGTAACTTCGTAAGCTGTTTATTATGTTGATAACAATACATAACAATAATAATAACAATGAGCAATCAAGAGTCTTTTGCTGTTATATTTTCCTTTCAAACACTTCCTAAGTCAACTACATTTAGCAAGGGTTTAATAAGAGATAAGTAATGGTGACCTCAAATTGTATTTCTAGGGCCTTCATTAAGATAACATTTTCTTTGTTTGAACATTTACAGTTGTGTATGTGAATATGTACATATGCACACAGACTGTGTATCTACGTGTGCAGCAATTTGTAGTGGATATCATTGTATCTTCCCCCCCCATTACCTAAACTGAGCATATTAAGTTTAAATCAGAACAGTACAAGGATGCTAAACGAGTGACAGACAAATGAAAAAGAAGGACTTACGGAAAGGAGGACACTGGGCTACAAGAACTGACAGAAGCACAGGCACAGATTGGATTCCATGGGAAAACTGGTATTGGAACAAACCCTGGGAAGCAGACTTCATTACTGTTTCTCTACCCTGATTGCTGAAGTTCTCTCTCTGGGTTTGAGCAGCAAGATGTGCATAATCTATATTAAATAAAAAAATCTCAAGGCTTTTCTGTTTAGTCCTCCTGAGAATTTTAGTAGTAATCACATACTTGATTTCCCCAAATAACTAGGATTCAATAAACATACACGAGCTAGTCAGTAAGATCTAACATATATTACAGTTCATCAGCTGTTTCATCACCTTTTCTTTAAAGCTAAAAGCACATTAATTCTATTCCCTCTTTTATCATCTTTTCCTGTTGCATAAGGCCCAGAACATGAGTTCTGGTCTGTAAGTGAGATTTCAGGGCACTTCTAACAAAAGAATACAAAATATTTTCACATCAAATTTGAACAACAGTTTTAATATTTAACGTCACTAAATACACAATCAGAATTTTCCCTGCTACAGCACCCACTTTGAGAGAAATCAATTAAAATCTAGTCAGTATTATCAAGTTGCATTTGTATTTATATCCTATCTACTTGCAGTAATTATTTCCTTCTCACACAAACACTATCTGATCAGCCACCTAGCAGCAATCTCACATATACAGGTTGCAACTCCAGAGCCCGAGCATCATCCTAAATACAACACTGCAGAACAAAACTTCATTTTTATGTCTTTATGCTACTGCAACTCTGCTTGCAATTAAGACAAATAAATATGCACACACAGAGATGTATTTATAGAAGTAAAAAATAGTAGGGGCACTTTTTATTTCTAAAAACAAACATGTAAGGTAAAAACATAAATGCAAGGTATTCTTGTTAAGTTTACCATGTCAGACCTCACCAACCAATGCAAGTAGGACTTGCAGAAGAACTAATCACAAGTAGAATGAAAGCATGAACATATGCAATCCTAATCCACTTGTGTTCAAAACAAAGAGTGCACAAAGACTTTAGGACTAAATTCTAAGTGCAATGTTTCATTCCTAGGATTTCACTGGATTTCACTAGGATTTCAGTATCACTACAGTGAAATCTATTGGCAGCAAGCAGGACAACCTACTTTTGAGTATACTTAAATTTTATTTTATTTTCAGAATTATTTTAGATGCATATAGAAAAATTCAATGGCTGTATTTTAAGCATGCAAATCACAGAACTGGAAGTTGCTTCAATCACATGTATGTTTATAAACATCCATGACCTAACACAAAACTCGTATATTATACATGATTGCTCCACAGAACAATTTTATAGAGTAAATTCTGTCTAATTATATAAAATCTGTTTTGGATTTTAGGCATACTTCTATCCAGCAAACAAAATCTGAGAGAACTACAGAGCTACCAAATCTGGTTAGAGTGAGAAAAGAACAGAACACTTTGCCTTACTAAACAGCTTTTCCCAAGACGTTTACTGGGATAATTACTCTGGGATATAGGGATACGTGATACAGTGAAGCAATAGAGATCAGCAAGTTGATGTGAGGAAGAATGGGATTGATCCCAATGTGCACCAACCCTCAATATACTGCAATAAGCTTACAAATCTACACTACAATCAGTTGCTTTTAGATCCTTTCTAAATGAAATACATATACAGAGTTGAATCAATAGAAAGGTAGAATACAGATACTGTGCCTTGGAAATTAGGCCTACATTCACCTGCTAAACTCAGAATATTTACACATAACACTGACCCCCGTAACTACAAATGTAAATGTACTAGAAGTGTAATTTAGCTACTTTCTGTTTACATTATATTCTTCTGCCAACTTAACTCTTTTCAATACACAGTTATTACATGCTTACCACTGTGCCTAGAAACTGAATGCTTGTCTCTCCAGAGGCATTCCGAGAAATCCGCTGAAAAACACAAATGTAAGAATTGATTAAAGCAACTCAAAATTTGCAACCATTCTATTTTCTTTGTCACATCACTGTAAAGTAATCAAAAACAATTGAATACATACATCTATACATGAAACAGATAAAATAATTTCCTTCAACAGAAGTACTAAAAGTCTAAATCATACTGGTTCTCAGATTTTGGTCAGTCAACTCAATAAAATTTATTTTTGAAGGACAATGAAAGCAAATATGGCCAAGTACAACCAACCTTGTGCTCGAATGTCATGAATAATGAGGCTTCTGCCATCTCTGTAATTCTGTATTCCTGTTACTCACATTTAGCATTATCTTCATTCTCTCCTAATGAGAGACATTTTAATCTCTTTTTAAAATGCAAACCTCCAATGATGTTACTTTGAAAACAGAAAAAAAAATGACCTTATGAAATGTCTGGTCACCTACTGTGGTTCAGGAGTTGATTGAAGTTATTAAAGAGTCTTCAAATATTACATTGTCAGTAAGTCGCAAGACAATGCAAGAGAAAATATATTAGTGGTTTCACATAGTATTAAACATAATTTAAATATGCAAAATGCATAAAGAATTCTTTCTTCCTGTGAATAATTTTCTCCTTCAGTGTCAAAAGTTTTTTCTCACATTCTGTTCCTACTATTTAAGCTATGGCCCACAGAAGTCCCAATGCAAGGAACACAGCCCTCATTTTACACAATGCCAAGAGTACATAAACGTAGTAAAGCACAGATCTGAGAAGATGAGCATTATTGCAAAGAACTGCAAAGAAATCTTCATTTTAAAGACAAAAAATCTTAAGAACAGGGCTGCAAATAATCTTGAGTGATCTTCTAGCCTAAGACTCCCAGCAGAATCAAAACATGCTAGTGTGACTCCCAAATGATGTGTTTCTAACTCATTCTCAGAATATTTCAATTACAAAAATTTCACAGCCTCCCTAAGTAATTTATCCCAGTGTTCTGCATCTTTACCATTAGAAAGTTTTTTCCTGATATTTGATTAAAATAACCCTTACTTCAAACTGTATACCATATTACCCATATTACCCATATTAATTCTCATCTTTCTCGTTACACCCAGGAAACACAGATTACTCCCTTCCTTTCCACAGCCATCTCCACATGTATGAAGAGCCCCTAGCATGGCTCCCCTAAGTCTTATCTTATCTAGATCAAATGAGAAAGTACTACACAACAATAGCTAGATATCCCCCAAAACAATTTCAATAGCAATAAATTAAATCCTGGTCCCCTTTCATTAATGGTGCATGTTCCTCAGCTACACTTTATGAAGTAATAATTACTACAGCCCAAACATGCTTATTTTTTGAATTAACAGGTCACACACTGACATTGCAATCTGTACAATCATATGAAAACAAAGGGTGATGTGCCAGAGCCTGACATATTTCAACAATAATGATTAATGGAATGGAAAATATGGGAAATAAAATTTCATACAAAACCTGACGTTTACTTTTATAAAGGAAACAGGAATATACACTTTTCCCACAGTCTAGGATAAACACAATCAGGTTTTGGAAACCACAAAGAAGAACAAAGTACCGGCTGCCTACAATGAATGAACTGCATGCCAAAACAAACAAGTCCCAACCACTTGATAAGCTGTCAGAAAATGGCAAGCTGAAAAAAATTAAAGGATTTAATTTCTTTTTTTCCTGGAATGCCCTCCACCCTTGTTAGAGTTCTGTCACTTATTGTGCTACCCTTTTGTCCGCTTTCAAGGGTCATTAGAGACCTTCTCATGTCCTAATAAAAATTCCATTTTTTTGGCTAATCTCCCTGTCACACAGAAAAACACAACTTAAAAACAAAACAAAAAGAAAAATAGAGTCTTTTTGTCATTTTCTTTAAAGGCTTTCAGAGTAAAGCCAGGTATCATGACAACATGACTTACTTTTTCACAACTGAAAAGAAAATCATTAAAATATTTCCTCACACAGATTTTCCTAACTTGCAGCCAAATAAGCTAGCATAGCAAAAACCAAGCCCTTTCAAAAATTATTTAATAACCACTTTAATAAAGCTAAATAAGTATGTCTCTAAAGAAGGCACCTTTTAAAGCCTCAGTCTCAAGATAAGACAAAGATAGCAGCAGCATTTTTCCTGCCCTGACACTGCTGGAGCACACTGGTATCACACTATAGCAGTTCCTCGCTGCTACTGTTTGCTGTGTCCAAAATACAAAGCATTTCATTCAGTGTCAATCACATTTGAAGTCAGTACAAGCACTAAAACCCATTTCTTAAATTAATATCTGGGGTTGGGGGGAATAATGGGGGAGGTGAAGAAAGTTGTTAAGAAACAGAGGGGAAAAAGAAATTTCCATCATGGGTTTGCGTAAAAACAAAAAGAAGGAAAGGTGGAGAAATTCTCCAAGTCACAAAACATAATGTTACAGCAACACCAAAAAGAGAACTGCCAGGCTTTTGAGAACTGTGTTACAAAAGAAGTCTGAACATTATCATAATTAATGTTTCAAATTACAGTAAATAAATTTCAGCTATTAGATGTGATTAGATTTTTCTGAAAAGAGTTATTTCTGTTCCACTGGCAGGCTTGCGTTTCTAGGATTTGTAAATGTAATTGATGTTTTCAAGAAAATGAAAGGACATGGTTAACAATTATTCTTTTATTTCCCACCTCTTTAGAAAAAGGGCCAGTCTCCAGTTTCTCTTGTGAAGTTAGATATTTACATATTCTATACCTCGTAATAGATGGTTTCATATTGCATGTGATAGCAGGAAAGTAATCAAATAGGGGTAACAATAGAGAATAGTTAATTATATGCATTGTCATTGCTTTCCTAATAAATTGCAAATTATTTGCTAGGAGGTTCACACCAAAAAGGCAAGGGAAATTTATCATTTGTTCAAAGACAAAACATCTCCATGTGTTTACCTGTCAATACGGTAAAATTACATTGTTGACATAAATGACGCAATTTTAGATATAACCAATTTCTCTTCTGGTTGATTCAGTGCACAGAGCTCCTGACTAACTTAATTAGTATCATGGGAGTTAAAAGTACATTTTTCTTTCCTTATGAGAAAGCAACAAGATAACTCAAATCTGAAAAAAAAAATCACAACTTCAAAAAACCCATCTGCAGTCTCAAAGCTGTCAAATGGGTGCGAGTGTTACATAAATATTATATGTATTTTTACACACACAGGTTACAGTATGTTCTACTGCATATGCTATGTATATACAAACAAAATGCTTATGCACACATGTAAAAATAGAGAAGTGTATTCAATCATACAAAATGTGTTTGATTCTCCTCTATCTTGTGTATGCTATACCACAGTCATTTCACAAATAATCATTTTAATCTCCAAATCCCAGTAAATTACAAGAGGTTAGTGTGATGACTTTAAATTCTTCTGCTTTGCCATAGAAAATTATTTCCACTTAGTTGGGTATCAATGATGTATTCATTGTAAGATGCAATAGGGTTACAATCAGCTTTGCATTAAGCCTGCAATGGATGAGCACTAGCAGATAAAAATGATAACAACCTTTACAAGAAGAAGGATAAAGCAGCTCAAGAAAACATAAAATATATATTACTGAGAGGCATTCTTAACTGACATTATTAGACAACAACAAGATCTTAGAATAATTTCCACAAATCTTCTGGTCTCTAAGACTCTCAAGCTACTGGAAGGGAGCAGCAGCAGAGAAGGAATAATACAAAAAGAAAACACAACAGACCAAAAGCAATTTTTTTTGCTTTGCTTACAAATAAAAAAGTAATGATATCCCCCAAAGTCAGAATTAATTTGAACTGGCAACGACAATCAGATAAATAAACACACAACCTTCTCAAACACAATTATCTTGAACTACTATGTACTGGCTTTATTTGCTGAAAGTAAAAACTGGAGACCATTTCTTTTTTTCTGGAGACAGAAAACACACAGATTGTCACTCAGCCAATGTTTCTTGCAATTTTTTCAAGTTATGGCATGACTATATTCCCAGCAGGACAACAAACTACCAAACCAAAACCAAAATTACAAGCCCAGAAAATTTATGGATAGGCTACAGATAAAATTTGAGTGAAACACTGGTAGTTTCCCAGCATGGAGCTGTTTTTCAGAATGCAGAACTTCTTGCAGCCCAGCCCCTATTGTTTCATTTCAACTGCTCAGTAACTAAAAATCTGGACATCTTATGCCAGGAATTTCAAATGAAGGATGCTATCCACTTTTTGGCAAATACTTATAAATTCTGGAAAACTGCACCTAACAAAACAGAGGCCAGAATCATTCCCAGATAGGTTTAATTAAAAACCAAATTATTCCCATGACAGGGAAGATCAGAAAAAAAAATCCCATGGTATTTTACCTTGTAATGTTCTAACAGATTCATTTGCTTGTACTTAATCTATGAGATTTTGTGTACATGAGGATGCTTGGACATCTGGAAAGCTCCACCTTCCACCCATGCAATTCCTAGCTTTGGAGTCTCATGGTTGGGTCAGAAAGGAGGAAAAGGCTGCAGAAGTAGCTGCGAAACCTTTAAGTCATCTCCTCAACAAAAAGGGGTGATTAATTTGACCTTATCAGTCTCTTTTTCTGTCTTCTTCCAGAAAGCAGAACTTCATTTCAGCACTGTCTTTCCACTGTGCAAAATCCCAGCCGAGGGATGCAATCCCAGACTAGCAATGTGACCAAGCTTTGCAGTATGCTGGAGTCTGTCTGTATTGCACTGCACCTTCAGACTTGTTCACCCTCACAAGCCTTTCCACTTCAGGAATCACCCTACTTTTCCACCATTTAACATTCTCCACTGGTGGTGCCATCATTTTCTCCCCATAAAGCATTAAACTACAGATGGGAAGTTAACTTAATTTTGTGCACTGCTCTGCCCTTAGCCATTACTAGTTTCAGTTCACACTTTATAGTAAATGAAGCTTCAGTGAGTTGTTCTTCCTCAGGGCATGTCCACATGTCCCAGGTTCTTACAAGGGCAGCAGTCATCCAGTGGGGAAAGAGATGATCAAGGGCTGTGTGTGAAGCATTTGCACTTGTGAAAGATGTCTAAGACTGATGTTAGCAGCACTGTGCTGAAGTAAAGGAATCCTGCCAGAATGCTGAAATACTGGCCTCCCCTGGCACCTGTTGCAAGCTATCTCAGTCCCTTTCCAGGGACTAAATGGAATCTGTTCCCAAACAGTACAAACACAGATGTTAAATAAAGGGTGAGTGGCTTACAGGGCATCAATGCACACAGACAATTGTGCAGGTGCAGTTTCTAAGAGGCTCAGGCACCATATCACTACTTTTTAGGAGTTCTCTTAATGCCTGGGATTCAATTGCAGGAGATGTCCTCCCATGAACAGAAAAACAGAAACACAGATGCTTCCCAATATTTCTTTATGTGATATCCAATGTGACTGTTACTTGTTACTTCTTTTTGCCAAGTTTTTTTTTAATGTTAAAACCACTGCAGGTATGCTATTACATATACAGAGAGTGCCTTTTAAGTATGTTCATGTGTTTCTTTAATCCTCTGAGATAGGTAGGTGTTACAAAGAAGTAGATGACAGGTTTTAACACTAACAAAAAAGAAACAATCCAAACAAACAAACAACAAACCCCACACAATCCCAGCCCTCCCAAACAACAACCCAAAAAAAACCTCCACAGGAAATACTGTTTATTTGGTGTTAGTAAAGAATTAATCTAAAGGACATTTACTTCAACCCAAGATTTACAACAATACAATAATTAGGCATTTAGCCTTCTCTGTGAACTTCTAAATTTTTGCTATTACTACATTAAATCACAACATGACTAGAACTTCTGGAAGCTTTACCCTTGTTTTGGCATGCCATGATACATGTTGCTCTAATAAGTGGTGGGGGGGGGTGGATTATACAGTGAAAATGCCGCCATGTGATTCTAGATCTGGTAACGTCTGTGGCTGCCCTGAGAAAAATTCTTGCCAGGATCCACAGTCCTTTCTCACTCTTCTTATGTCCCTCCTCTTCCTTCCCCTTTGCTCTCTGATTGTGTTACCACGTTCAAGAAAACCATCTTTGAGGGTTTAGATATCATAAAACTACAATGTCTGTCAGCACCTGAACACAATGCTTTGGTCCTTGGACACATACAGAAGCCTTATAGTTATTCATCTTGAATATTGTTTGTCTTGAGAATGTATAGCTCCAAGAGGAAAAAAATATGGCATAAGATACCATGACAACTAATGGTTTTTGATTAACATCTTGAGTAAGACAGGATAAAACTAATCCCATTTCAAAGGGATTGATGGAACATATCAGTTGATCACTCATTTCCTTCCTGAATGAAAAAAAGAAACTATATTCATTTTCATTAAAGAATTCATAAAGGTAGTGGTGTATGCTTTTAGCTCTTTTGCTGTAGTTTCAGGAGCTTTGATTCCCTTTAATTTTCCCCTTGCCTTCACATATTCTCCATTTGAACTAGGGACAAGAAATCTGTACCAGATTTGGCTAGGTTGGCCATAACTGGAACAGGCTGAAAAAAAACCAGGGAGTGAGCTACAGGCTAATCAATGTGGGCCATCAGGAATTCGGGCTCACATTGGCTTTTCTCTACCCAAAAGTACAGCTGTGTGGGTATAGGATAACCAAATGTCTGCAGATCATTCTGAGTCCCTCTTCTGGAGACGACCTAGCAAGAATAATTTTGAAATCATGGTTGAAGGACAACAGCAGAGTATGTGCAGTAATTACACAGCACTAAAAAATGGACTGTCAAGCAGTCATGATCACTGCTCACTAAACCTTCCCAAAATAATTTTCAGGGGTTAAGAAAATAAGCATTCTGAGGTAATGGTACTTTAGACTGAAAACCTATATAATGTATCCTATCATTATCACAGATTACATCTGAGATCTCAAAACAGCAAAATGACAAAAAGGTAATTTTTCTTATAAAAGTAACAAAAATTACACATATGAAAAAAGTCTCTAAAGAGTTGTAGGAAATGAATACTTGGGCAAAGGCTTTGTTCTCCTGTCAGACATTTCCCTGGAACAAAGACTTCATAACCTACAGCATTCTCATTTTTTCTGTTATTATAGACCAAAATAATAATCTGAAGAAACATTGTATCAGAGAAGCACTTATATTTGTCATACCCCAGGATGCAGCATATACTACTCCTGCTGCAATTGTTGATGCAATAAATAAATTAAATGAAAAAATAAGTGATGCCATCACCAAATTCCCTTTAACACTAAGTAGAGAAAGCTCCCCTGATAAATCTTCATCTATTTCATTCACAAAAACACTTGAAGCTTGAGACTGATGATTTCAGTTTTACAGGATCATGTTCTTGTTTAGCAACTCCATTACTCTCTTAATTACACCTTGCTGTGACTGATAAAGACCTCTTTACTGTAAAGTTTCGGATGCCCAAGAGACACAGAACAGTTTTGCTGGAAGGGATCTCTGGAAATCAGGTAGACATATTCCCTGTTCAAAGCAAGGCTAATGTCAAAGGGATACTGAACTGCTCAGGACCTTGTCCAGTTGAGTTCTTGATACATCCTACAGAGCTTCAGTTCATCAGGGACTAATTCTCTGAAAGCCAGGAAATACAAAAAGGAGCTATCACCAGTGCTATTGTAAAATTGCTTTGCTGAAAGTGACAAAAAGTTTTCCAGGATCCAGGCAGAATGCCTACACTACCTTTAGAGGGTGGAAGGTTTCATAACAGCAAGATAGCAGAGCTATGGGCCCAACAGTTTGGCAAAGTGAAAAGGCTGGGTGCATATGATGGAACTAAGGAGTACAAAAGTATTGGCAAAGATGGTGACAAATAATTCAGACTAAACCACTCTGTGGTTCTGGCTCAGCATCCTTTTGCTACGGGAAACTATCTGCAAGTAAAAGGTATTTAAGGATGACATGAGTGTTTGATGGTGGGATGAATGAAGGCACAGCATTCAACAGCACTAAGCAGTTGTAAACTTTGTCCATGTAGCATTGCCACAGAGAAGCCTCAAAATCTGAATGGTCAGTGGGGTGGTTTTTAAGAACTTGCCCAACACAAGTACTCATTGCTTTGAGGATCTCCCCTTGGATGCACTTTTTTTCTTGAGCAACCTGCTCACCCTGCAGATGTCTGGTCTTCCTGTGCAGTGTCCTAGCAGAAGGCGCACACTTGCACCCTTACTAGTAAGGACAGAGCTGCAGTTAGGTTCAAGCCCATTTGCTGGAACCATCCTTGGTTCCTTGATTTATCTTGAGGTCCCCTTAGATTCTAGCTCCCATGAGGAATAAAAGATGTTCAAACTCTATGGAAAAAAGACAGCTTATTCCTTCCTTCCACCTGCTCCCCAGTTCATACTGGGAGACAGAAGAGGTCAAAGACAACTTCTGCAGGCACAGGGCCCAGTGAAATCTATCTTACTTGTATATGGGAGGAGAGACAGAGAAGTAAAAATGTCCTCCTAATTGTCCCAAAATGTGCCTGTTGTCTTTCTTCCAACTGTCATTACTTTCCAGGATAACATACTGAGCCACCATTCTCCCTTCCAGTTTCCATTGGAATTCTTACTTTTCCTTTCCACAACTCAAATCAATGTCCACTTTTCCACTCACTCTTCATAGGAATCACTAAGACCCTCATTTATCAATTTATTTTTTATTCTAAATATTTCCTAAAAGATTATATCATATTAAAATCCTATTTTATATATATAAGTATTTTAAATATGCATTTGCAATTAAATAAAACCCAGTCCCTTCAAATCTGAGGAATCTCTATTGCAACTATATTCCTATAGTTCTTTGATTTTCAGCAAAGGCAAAGTCCAAATTGCTAATACAGCTAGGTGTACGTCAAATTCTGAGTCACTAACATCTTTTGAAACAAGTAAGGGAAACCATTTTGGTGAAGTATTTTTGTACAAAAAAATGCCATTTGCTTGGTGGACAAAATCCTACACTTCAGGATGTGTTGAATTCTGCCTCACCAAATGAGAGGCAGAGTTTAGTTGTAAGTAGAGAAAATGCTGAGAAACTGAGATTAACTGAGGAACTACTAAAAACAACCACAAAAAATCCCCCATGATGAAATCTGAGTGCTACAAGAAATGCCATGGGGTCTGCCCACACCCACATCTCTGGAGACCGAATCTCGGAAATCTCTTGCTCAAATGACCCCAAGTTTTCACCACTTCATCACTTTCTATAACATCCCATGGATGTCACAGTAACCCAAAGCAGCACAATGATTTCAGAGCCCGTATGCTGCAGCCACAGGACCTGCAGTACACCCCAAGGTTCTGGTCCCACTCTCATCTGGGGACCTGGCCAGGCACTCCGCAGCTCCCATCTGCTGCACACAGATGGGCTTCCTCACACAGGAAACAAAAGCACGAGGAGGGGGGCTGCCACACATCCTTCTTGTGCCCCGGCATGCCCTAGACAGACTGTGACCAGGGCATACACTTCTCCTCAGGCACTCACATCCCCACTCTAGAAAGTGCCCTGGAAAACATGGGTTTTAAACTCAAGGGCCCTTCATAACTCTGCAGCAGAGCTGGTGCTCTGCTTTGCTCTAATTCTCATTGAGCCTTTTGCAGTCTGTGAAAATACAGACGCATGCTTAATAACCTATTTTTAAACAGATATGCAAAAATTTAAATGTTTAGACTATAATTTACATAAATATATTTCAAACCAAAACATTTTAAAATTATTTATTCCCTTTTAGCATGCTTAAGTGCTTTGCTAGATTGTGGCCAGACTGAAATTGAGCCAAAGGTGCATAAATCAAACCTTCAAAGAAATAAAACGTACACAAAGATCGTATTTGGTTGAGCAAATTTAGAAGAATGAAACCAACCATGAAGAAAAATTAGATTGGCTGCAAATTAATAAAGCACAGCTGGAATTATTCAATTCATCCATATTTGTTGCTTAAATGGCTCTGGGCTAAGTTTTGCAGGAAGAAGATACTTCAAGACTCAAGGGTCAATTGCTTTTGGAGACAAATTGACCTACAGAAATACACTTGTCTAATTTGGTTCTTGCAGTGAGGCAAGTCTACAGAAATATATAACCAAAAAAACAATTTTGATTCCAGTGAGCGACTATCAGAGGTCAAGTTTAAGGTTCCCATAAATTTACATATATACACTAAAAGATTAAGAACTTCTCAAGCTACTGAGTTTCTTTGCTAAAAGCAAAGGTAGATAAAATCTGAGAAGGAAACAATGCATGTGCTTATTCCACGTTCTGCTGGCTGGATACTATGCAGTCAGCTCATTGCATATTGCTGTGGCTAGGTCTGCAGTATTTCATAGGGTTTGGTCATACTCAGGAGTGCAAGTAACACTACTGCTGGCTCCTCCCAGAGCAAAGCTTCTTCAGATCATACAATCATTAATTTTAAATCAAATTTTATGGGGCAATTCAACTATTAATGGCTAAATGGTGTTACTACTATCAGTTATATATATATATCCAGTCACAAAGTTTGCAATGAGGTCTTGTGAACTGTTATCCATTCCAAATATAATGCTTTTCACCCAGGCAGGTTTTAAAGATTCGTACATTGGTATTTTTTCCTGTTCAAATTAGGAATGTACTTTATAAAATGGCACCAAAATGGACCAGTATTAAAATAGTAAAAAAGAAAAACATACTTAAAAATAGAAAAATATTTTAGATATACGCACTCCTTGAAGCTGGCATAAACCTCCCAAGAGATCTATAGAATTTAAGTCCAGAATTTACTTGGGAACATAATGAAAATTTCACTCTCAGATAACACTAACCTTGAAAGATACAGTATTTTTTTATTTTCAAGCTGCAGTCTTTTAAATTAAATCAAAGCAAAAATTGTGTTTCTAGTTGAATAACTTACGAGGGGTAAAAATTAAAAACTAAATTCACACATGTAATTGTAAATTATGAGAAATCTGATCATTGTATCACTGATAAATATATAGGAAATAGATACTGTTGTATGTAGAAAATACTTTCAGTAAGTTTTGATATGTTTTTCATTATTGCCAGGATCAATAGATAAATAAATGATTTGTCAAAAAATATATAAATCCTGACTGAGGTTACATTTAGAAAACACATTTCCTAGTGTGCAGAGTTGGTTTCAAACACATAAGTGTTCAGAAGGAAAGAAAATACAACCACTTTAAGCTTTTCAGTCCTCTTTTTTTACAGCCACATAAGTTTGGGATGTTTTCTACATTTATCTTCTCAAATCGTGGAACTAATCATATTTCTTATAAGTATATAAAAAACACGCTACATGGGGGATGTGCTGCCCTGTGACTTTCAATCTGCAGGGGCCCAAAAGTGTAACAATCACACAATCCAAACATGAGGGAGAGACTAATTTTACTGTTGGATCCCACGTGGGTTTTTGTTGTGAGTTAGGTTAGGAGAGAGGGCTTTTGTTTTATTTTGGTTGATCAGTTTTTTTGGTTGGTTGGTTTTTTGAAGTGAACCATTTCTTATTTTTTACATGATTAAGAAACTCTGTCTCCTCACAAGCCACTAAATAAAGAGAGCCTATAAGCTGAGGTAAACTTCTGACTAAATAAGGAACTTTTCATTAAAAGCAAGATGTTCAAAACTCTAGATAAGTAACTTCAAGTGCATCCAGAGCTTTAGGGGAGTGAATTTGTCTCAAAGTAGAAACATTCTGCTGTCTGTACAATATCACATAATTTTTATGATGCAGCAAGTTTAGACCCCACGTTTCAGTCTTATTTGTATGCCCAAAGAGGCTTTGGTGAGATTACCTGTATAGTCCTCTGAGTGCCATCAATGGTGACAGACAACAAGGGTGAAGCCAGGTTCCACTCGCTGGTCACATTCAGTTTCATCCCATCAACTTCCACCTGTTGTGACACCAAACAAGGCTGTTACCATGAAGACAGACAGAAAACTGATCTCAAGTTCATTACTGCATACAAAGCAGCAACCATTTTAAAACAGATGGCTCCCAAACAACCTGTCATGTTTACTGCTTCTGCCATAAAAGACAGGGTCCAACAACAGAGTCTTCCAGCTATCTCTGGGGAGAGGTGAAGGACCTGTGAACAGCTGCCTCTGAGCAGCAAGGTTTCAAGTGATTTCCAGCAAGTAACAAACAGCCATCCAACTTTTAAACCTATCTGGACATGCTACATTTACTGCAATTAGACAAGTAATGCATATAAATTCCAGTGACACCTTGCAACCCACACAACAGGGCTTGCATATAATATTCTCTCCAAGGACCAAGGAAGAACTTTTCCTATGCTTCTAATGAAGGGCTTTGCATTGTTATCTTAATTAATATGAGGCAGTAATTAATTCTTCGGCGTTTTGCCTCAAAGTCTAGAAAAACTTTGCAAATTCTGACATGTTTTCTTTCAATATACAGCTAATCAGAGAAATAAAATTTCTGACTTGAATGCCAATATGCTTACCCAGAAAGTTGGTTTTTTTTTAATCATACCATATTCATTATATAAAAATATTTCTAGGTGAAGAGCAAAAATTCTGAAAAAAGGGTAGATCAGCATAGCTGTAATGACACTTCTATCATTCTTCTGTTGTATTATACTGTTTAAAAAACACACATCACACATTCAACACTAGAAGAGCCTCAGAGAAAGAGATGGTTAACAAAAAGATTATTACATATGGACTAAAGTAATTGGTGATTAATATTTCTGGCATATTTTGAACGCTCATCATACTATTGAAGGTAGGTAACTATTATTTCAGTTCTATAATTTACTATAAGCAGAAGAAAAATCATGATTGACCGATTTCCTTCCACTCTCAAAATCCCCAAAGTATTTTCTAATCACTAAACTTCAGACAATAGTGATAACGACACAACTATTGCATACATTCTCAATAAACTAGAAAAAAATTCAGTGCATTTAGAATAAAAGCTGAGCATATCTTTTGAAAATAAAACTTATAAAGCCTACTCTTTTAAGTCTCAGACTTACCATTATTTGATCTAATAAGAAGCATCTTAGACAAAACCCATAACAGAGAAGTGCAGAGGAGCAGTGTGTAATTCAATAAATTTCACTTAAGAAGAAAAAGTTCTGGCTTAAAAAACACTCTAATTTTATAGACTTTAGTTTAGAACACAAAGTTTGCCTTCGTGATACAATTTACGCAATTTCCATGGGCTTTGACTATAAATAAAGTTATATGTAAAGAACAAGAAGAAAAACAAGTCATTTATAATGGTTCACCAATAGGCCAGATTAGCTGGCATGCTTCAGGTACTTTACACTGCTCCAGTGATGCAAACCAGCCACAAACCTGGCTTGAGTTAAGCCAGACGTGCAGCTGGTTTGCATTTCAAGAGCACTGCAGAGCAGCTGGAACACTCTTGTGAACCCAGCCCACTCTCAGTAAACGTGTATCAGCAAATACTGTCTTTATTGAGAACAGGAGAAACATCTGAAAAAGACTTTCCAAATGGAGAAAAACAAATCCAGTGCTCTGTCTCAACCGTCTTTGATTACCAACTGAACTTTGGTAAGGCAATCATTTAAAAAGTTCTGTCACTATTGCTAAAACCAGAAAAAGACTGTCTGCACTGGAGTCTGGGTCTGAAAACATCATTTACCATGTGTCTCCAGGGACAGAGGTGAGACAGCATCAAAGCAGACCAGGCTAGTGGTCACCAAAAGAACCTTCCAGTATACACCATACTGCTTGTGGCAGTGTAGGATTTACATGCAGCCTCAGAGAAAATCTATAGCTGCTATATACAGTTCTAGCAAAGGATGTCTCAGGGGCAGGATGCAAGTCAATACTTCCACAACAAACTCAATTTAATCATTAGCTCTCTGTCACTGTACAGATGAGCAAAAGAGGAGTAAACTAAGTGTGTCACAGTGGTAAATGACCTGTCCAAAATCCCTCACCAGGGTCTATACAAATCTTGCCATTCTTGATTCTAGATTACATTAGTATCAAAATATTTCTGGTGGAAACTACCCTGAAAGGAAAGAGCAAGTAGATGCTAAGTCTAAACAAACCGTGGCACTGTAGGCTGCTTATGTGCAACAGAGAAACCAGCAGATAATATATTGCCACTATTATGGTTTCTCTATTTAGAGGTTCAGGGGAAGGGTTGTATGAACTAAAGCTTATCCCATAAACTGCAGCAGTCTTCTCACAGAATGGAGCTACAGGGTCTTAGCTGCCTTCACCTGCAGCTCACCATGGTACGTGCAACTGGGGAAGATCACAGAAATCACAAAATACTCCTAGTTGGAAGGGATCCATGAGGATCACTGAGTTCAACTCTTAAAGTTAATGGTCTATACAGGAATCTGCCCCACCTCCTTTGCATTATTAGCACCATGTGTAACCAACTGATGATGTGAAGCCAAGAGAATGCCAAGGAAATTTGGCTATCTATGCTTCAATAGGTAGGATGGCAAAGACAGGACGTCAAGATATCAAAGCAAATGAATGAGGACTCAGGATAAAACATTTACCATGTAGTTACTTTTACTACAAATGAAGGAAAAGGCAGGGGTGGAGGGGAAGATGGGATACAGCATGCCAAAAACCAGATGGGGATTGATATCAAGCCAATACCTTATCTAATAGTGCAAGCCTTCTTTCTGCAGCTCAACAGCCAACAGCCTAGCAAGGCCAGCAGGTAGAAATAGGGGAAGAGAGAAGACGGTAGAAGAACTTGTCAGAAGTTTGCATTTGCCTTCATTCCTCCTCTAGCAATGGATATCATAACTGAACATAATAAATACTGCAATAAACTCAAGATCTTTTTGCTTTAGAGCTGGGGGTTGAGGGAAGGGTTTGGGGTGTGAAGGGGAACATGGGGATTAACAAATGACATTACACTGACTACTTCCCATCTTACTTTGTTTCTGTGTTCCTAAGAGAGCCAAGAACAAATCACCATTCCATGGATGCTAATACTTGAACTGCAGGGAGAAGATGCCATCAATTCACTCCTGCACTGGGTCACATTTTGCTTTGCACCACACCCATATAGTATAGCTTTATCCTTAACTACTCAGTTCCAAGTATACACATATGTGTATGTGTGTCTACAGTAACTGTGATTGCATTGCTGCACTACAGCCACGTGACATGGTGGTGATGAATTATTCCTTTTTTAAAAGGTTTGTTCGTCCCTATTTGAGGACATAAAAGATAAAAGCAGCCACAGTCCTTTACAGTTTATTTCCAATTCAAAAGCTACCATAAATGAGGTCTCAGAAAGAAGAGTGACAAGTCCAAGACACAACGCTAGAAGGTCAACAGCTTACCCCACTGTCACAACTTTGCAGACTTTTGCTGGCATGCACCTGAACTACACAAGTAGCAGCCCCTTCACCTCTTGTGGAGTGAGTTCCTGATGTTCAGCATGATAGGTACCAGCTAACCAATAGTGCAAAGAGCTGCAAAGCATAATCTGCATTCAATTTCCTTTAGAGAACATAATTTGGCATTCCGTGTGCATGTCAGGCAATTAAAGAAGGCAGCACAAGCTTGAGTGTTACAGCCCTGTTAATTTACTAATGCAGAGCCTCGCGTACATCTGGCACATGTCACTTCTTTTCTCCTGGAAATGAAGGTGGTTTTCCAGGAGACTAGAGGGCAGCTGAAGCATTTGTTTCCTGCCTGATGCTTCGACACATTATGCCTGAAGTTCCTCATGCCAGCCTTGAGTCTTACTAACTTAAGTCTGCAGATTTAATCCCATGGTTTCAATTCTGCCTCTCAGCATGGTGTTTAACTCAAGAGTCCTGGCCCTAACTACTTGGCTATGCCACCCTTAGCCATAGTACTTACAGCCCTTAATTCTACCTCTTGCTATAATGGAAGCGATGGCATTCTTAGTCAATCAGATCTACAAAATGAAAAATCTGCAGACCTGCCTTGCTGAAGTCTTTCTCTGATCAAGACAGCTGCCCACGAAGATGTACTTTTCAGGAAAACAGACACTACTCTTCACAGGATACATATGAATATTCACTGTCATAGCCTCCACTCCCTTCAACTGGCATTAATCTAAGGCACATCCAGTGAGCAGCAAGGGCTCTGCAAAGTGAACCTTAAAATCATTCCTGCAAGGAAGAAACAATAACAGCAAGCATAACTCTTGTAAATGTGAAGTAGCTCATATGTTTGAGGACTTTGTTCAACCCTACATAAAGCTCTCTTCTTCTGCAGAAAAAGTAACTGTCTCAAGCAGAAGACTCTTTGCTTCCATTACTGTTAACTGCACCATCCACGCCAGAACAGCAAGGTGAGTCTTCATATTTTTACCCATCAGGTAAAAGATAGATATTGGTTCTCGTGCAGAAGAAGGGGTGACCAGAGAACTTGTGGCACAGTGTGACTACAGAAGGTCCAGCCATAGGCAGCAATATTCGGTACCGGCCTGCAGTGACCTCAGACTAAGCCAAATTGAGCTGGATAAAGCAGCTTTTGGTTCCCAAACAGTTTTCACAAAATGCATGGAAATCTCATCTAATCTATGGTCCAGCCAATGGAGAAGCAGATGGGAATGGAAGAGAAAAGGCAAGTGAAAACTGTCCTCTATCAAAGCTATCATCCCTTACCTTTTGCAACCTCGAGATTGCGAGGAAAATCTTTATGGGGCTGGTGAGCCCAAGACTTCTTTTAGAAGCATGACACATGAAACCCTAGGCACTTGGTAAAATATTTTGCTAGTTTTTAATGTAAAAGAATTTCACAGTCAGCAGAAGAGTTCAGACACTATGTTGCATCTCTATATTCCCGAGCAAATAACCACAATACACTTTCTTATGAAAATTACTGGCTATCTGGAGCCTGCAAGAACATGTGGTAATTTGCAGAGTTGTCTTGGAAACGATTGGGTCTTCTTTTACAACTTGCTCTAACTTCCCCACACTGTCTTTAAGAACCTCAAACAAAATCAGAGTCATATTTGCCACATTAGGAAACAGCAGCAACCAAATAGCACTTCACAGGTTGTCATTCATAAATGCAAATGAATTATGCATAAATACAAAGAAACCCAGTTAGATTTCCCATGTGAGCAGTTCTTATTAGTTAAGCTCCTTCTTGTATATGCTTTATCTGGTGTTCTTTGATCTGTATTTGCTAGTGACCCAGGGTCTGGTAACTCTCAAAAGTGTTTGACATTTTCCAGGACCATGTCCTGGAAGAGGTGACAGTATACTCTTGTTGAGTTTACAGATGGCACAAAACTGGACAGAACATTCGAGAGCAGGGCTGTCATCCTGGGGGACTAGACAAGCAAGAGGAAGGGGCTAATGAAAACTTTGTGAAATTCAAGACTAATTTTTAAGTCCAACATGTGAGAAGGATGAACCTATCAGAAAGATGCATTGTGACCTGACTGGCTAGGGAGCAGCTCTGTGGAGAAGGACTTGGAAGATGTGGGCAGACATGTCATCAGCAGGACGTGACAGAGTCAGCAGGATGCCTTGGCACCAAAAGTTGTTATCAGTGCCCTGTGCTCTGTTAGCAGAGGTGTAGCCTGTAGATAGAGGGAGGTCATCAGATCCTTCCACTCAAAACTCAGACCACAGCAAATACTGTGCCTACAAGACAGACATCAACTTTGGTCAGTGTTACAAAGTTTCCATTAGCCCATTGCTCTTGCCTGGCTAGGTCCCACTGGGTGGCAGCATTGCCCTTGACTGCATTGAGCTCTTTCTCCAATTCTGCCTTGTGTATCTCTTAGGACCTGCACTCCCACTGCTGCCTCCAGGTATTGATGCGGTTGACGAACACGACCGGTCACAATCCAGACCCTTGCGGTGATCTCCGAGCAGAGTACAACCTGTTAACCATGGCCCACTGAGTCTGACCACTCAACTGGCTTTTCATCTTGATAGGTGAGATGACGCCAAAAGACTTGTTAAAGTCCAGGTAAATGACATTCACTGCTCTCCCCTAGACCACAAATCATGCCAATTTATCAAACAGGTCTCTCAGGTTGACACCACTTCAGGTGGGATGTCACCAGAGCAAAGTAGAGAGGCAGCATCACCTTCCAGTCATCCACCTGCTGGTCATGCTGTTTTTGATGCAGCTCATGATACTACTGGCTCCTGTGAAGCCTCTCATCCAGCAGCACCCCCAAATCCTTCTCAGTATGTCTGCTTTCAATCCATTTATCCCCCAGCCTGTACTGATACCTGAAGCTGTCCCAACGCAAGTGCAGCACCTTGCATAAGTAAAGAATACATTGACATCCACTAGCCTGGTGTCCAGAATCTGTAGCCTGCTAATCTTTTTCGTCACTTCCTTCAGGATCCTAAAAAATGCCGTGACATTTATTTCATGGTTGTCACAGCCAAGACTATCTTTGGTATCACCTCTTCAACCAGTTCTTCCTTGGAAGTGAGTCGCAGATCAGGGTGTGTCAACAGTTCACCCATCCAGTACCAGTATCAAACAGTTATCCCAAACACCTTTCAGAAAACTTGCACCATTCATCCCATATATTGCCCTTCCAGAAGATGTCGGGTCCCCGTGACTAGCACATCCTATGACAGAGATTTCCTTCAGTTGTTTAGAGAAGTCTTAGTCTACTTTCCCACCTAGATTAGGAGACTATACTATGCTATTTTAATTTTTTTTTAATTGATCAAGCCAGTGATCTTCACCTGGTCAAGTGATTTCCTAGTTTGGACTTAGGAAAACTTAGCTTTCAGTTTCTCTGTAGGCACAGAATGATTTGCTTTCCCAAAAAAGATGGCAAATTTCTAAATAGATGGTTTTCTCTCCTCTCTAGTTAAGGATCCTTCTTGCCTCCAAGCACAGTTGTATCTCTGCTTCTTAAGCTCTGCCCAGTCATACATGCACACACTGTGCTTGCCAGTGCTAGGTCCTGGTGCTGGATGTGTCCTGGAGCACTGACAGGATTGACATCCACACCAGCAACATGTACCTGCCCCTTTGTCACCATCACCATCCTGGCCTGCATGCATACTGCCACTAAAACCCCAATTTACATGCACAGTCATACAGGCAGGGAAATCCATAGAGAGCACTTTCAAGATGACTGCTCTCAACTCAGTGAAAGAGAACTTAATGATTCAGAGTCCCTTGGGAAACCACCTTTATTCATAAAGGGTCCAGAAAGGCTGGACATATTTTAAGATGGAAATCTTAAAGGTGCGGGAGCAGGACATCGCTATGTACCGAAAGACAAGCTGGCAGGGAAGATCAGCCTGGCTGAACAGGGAGCTTTTGCTGGAACTCAGGGGAAAAAATGAGAGTTTTTGACCTTTGGAAGAAGGGGCAGCAAACTCAGGAAGAGTACAAGAATCAAGTAGAGAGAAAATTAGAAAGGCGAAAGCTCAGCTAGAACTCAATCTGGCCACTGCTGTGAAATATAATAAAAAGTGTTTTTATAAATACATTAACAACAGAAAGGTAGGCCAAGGAAAATCTCCATCCTCTATTGGATGCTAAGGGGAACATTGTAACCAAGGAAAAGGCTGAGGTAGTTAATAGCTTCTTTGCCCCAGTCTTTGACAGAAGGACTGGTTTTCCTCAGGACAACTGGCCCCTGAGCTGGTAGTCAGGGACAGGGAGCAGAGCAGAGCCCCTGCAATCCAGCAGGAAGCAGTCAGTGACCTGCTGTGCCACTGAGGCACTCACAACTCCATGGGGCTGATGGGATCCATCCAAGGGTGCTGAGGAGCTCCTGGAAGAGCTCACCAAGCCCCTCTCAACCATTTATCTCCAGTCCTGGTTAGCTGAGGCGGTCCCACATTGGCCAGTGTGATGCCTGGATAAAAAAAGGGTCGGAAGGAGGGCCTGGGGAAGGACAGGCCAGTCAGCCTGACCTCAGTGCCTGGGCAGGTTTTGGAACAGATCATCTCGAGTGCCACCACACAGCACGGACAGCACAACCAGGGCATCAGGCCCAGCCAGCAGGAGTTAAGGAAAGGCAGGTCCTGCTTGACCAACCTGGTCTCCTTTTATGACCAGGTGACCACCTAGGGGATGAGGGCAAGGCTGTGGGTGTTGCCTACCTGGACCGCAGTAACGCCTTTGCTACTGTCTCCCACAGCAGCCTCCCGGAAAAGCTGGCTTTGTGCTATGGTTTAGCTGACAATGTGTGTTCAGTTACAGGTTGGACTCATTGATCCTGGAGTCAATGATTATGAATGAGTATGATCCTTAATGAGTCAATGATTTTATACAATTTTTCTTCTTTCTTAAAATGACGATGAAATTAGGTAGATGGACGCTTTCTTTAGCACGCTTAGTTGTCATAGAATTTTGCTTATCACAAATACCAATGGTCTAAAAACCTGAAATATTAGTTGCCAGAAAAAGTGCATGAAAGAGCATATAGGACATAGAGAGATCCTGTGGCCAACAGTGTGGTATATCGACAAATGTATAAAAATGTCATAAAAAGAAGTTCCTTTAAGCCCCAAACGGTAAAAACTGAATTCACTGATGCTTATATGACAGCAATTTCTTTGATTCAAATTAACCAGCTGTTTTATCTTGTATTTTCAGTTATTGACAATATATTCACATCAGATTAGCAGATTGACCTTTTTTCTTTTCTTCAAGTGACTGTAAGGTTAGCCTTTTGGACTTTTGAAGTGGTTGGCCAGATACTTTCAAAAGGAAGTTAAAGTATGTGAGTTTCAATCTCATTAAAAAGGCCTTTTTTTTTAAACAAACTTTCCTTTTGTTCATATCAGCACTTACTTTTTTAAAAGACCCCAAGAGAGAGTTCCAGTCTATAGATCACTTGTCCTGAAGAAAGCTCTGTTAACTATTTATAGATCATGTCCTTTTGTACCGAACTAGATCAAGCAATTTATTCAGTGCATGACTGCAGGAGAGAAATTCATTTGCTCTAAGTGTCATCAAGGCAGCCTTTTACCTGCTATGAACAAGACCAGATGAGCTGAATTGCTGGGCTTTTACTTCAAATGCACGTTTTGACATTGTGTGGGGTGCCGTCATAACTTTCAAGTTTTCAAAGTATTAAGCACATTCACAGAATGGGCAGTCCTCAATCACAAGAGCAGCAAATAGCACATAACCACTAGAATAAATCAAACACATGTGCACACATTGAAATTATCTCTCTTTTCTTTAAAGTAGCACTTATAGATGCAAATTACCATTAGCTGCTTTGGTAGATCTCACTTTAGAAATGGGAGCATGCCAGCAGAGAGACCAAGGAAAAGAGCACACAACAGGCATCAGCTCCTCAGCTTAACAACAACAGAATCAAAACAAAAGGAGAGAGAGAAGTGATGGCCTTCATCACCTCTAATCAGCAAGGGCTTTCTTCGAGCATTCACCAGGGAAGTGATCGTCTCTGCAAAACCTAGTAGAGGCTGTATGCAACAAAAACACTTCACTGCAGCAAATGCTTTGTTTTACTCCTTCAGTTTTCCTTATGGAGTCATTATTAAAATGACATCTCGTACTTGTAACCTGCCTAAGCCCACTAAGGCTACAAAAAGGGGGGGCTGGGTGTGCGCAGAAGTTAAAAATACATCAAGAAAATAAAACAGTGATTAAAAATAATTGACATCTGCTGGCAACAGCTTTAGACACAAAAAGTACAGCTGTACAGGTTTGGGGGAATATGGGTGCCTATTGTTATTGGATCAGCGTGGAAAAGAAGAAAGAACATGACTTGCTTTCCTTTTCACTTTGTTCTACAGAGACAAATGCCCTGGCTCTGCCCAGCTAAACACACTCCAATCTGGCTACAGATAGTGCTCCTAGATGGCTGAAAAATCATGCAGGTGGTTCAAACAGTATTGCTATCATGTGCATACTGGGCAGTTTGAAAGCTGCATTGCACTCAGCTTTCTTGTTTGATAGGATAATCTGTTGAGGATATTCTTGTTTTCTATCTTGAATTGTGGTTTAGCATAGGGACCAATGACAGGATTTGGGTGACTAGGATTATTATGCTGGGAGCTAAAAACACATCAATTAATAGATTGTGATAAGGTAGACAGAGCTGGTTTAGTAGCTATTGAGTCATGATTCATGTCTATATACTGAAATTATTAAGCAAGCCTGATTCCAAAATGACTTTGAGCTGCTGAGTTTCCATTCTTCACTTCAGAGGCACACAGAGATCCCAAGCCCTATCCCACTTGACAGTATAAATTCTCAAAGAGTAGAATGACATTATCATACCAAAGTGCCACTACAAAACACGACAGACTAAAACTCATACTACCCTTTTAGAAAAACCACATTTTGGAATACATTTCTTTCTTTTTAAGTATTCACCTAATACATATATTCATTTAGTGAATATTCATTTGATTCTGTGAAAGCTATGTTATAAGGATACACAAGCTAAGACGGATTCTACCTTTTTTTTTTAATAGACTGTATCAGCAGAAGCTGGATCTCAAGCTTAGAGTCAAGAATTACTGAATTACTGTATTGATTGCCAATGTGCTGCTGACAAGTCACATGTAAGTCTCAAGTCCCTAATTTTTGTTTTCATAATTAGGAGAGGGGTGGGAGTTAACCTGGCCAGTGATGAACTCCCAGTACTACCGCCCAGATATCAAAAACTGGTTCCTACCGGCCTTCTTTCTATCGTCTTTCTATCGTCTTTCTATCGTCTTTCTATCGTCTTTCTATCGTCTTTCTATCGTCTTTCTATCGTCTTTATCGTCTTTCTATCGTCTTTATCGTCTTTCTATCGTCTTTATCGTCTTTCTATCTTATCGTCTTTCTATCGTCTTTATCGTCTTTCTATCTTATCGTCTTTCTATCTTATCGTCTTTCTATCTTATCGTCTTTCTATCTTATCGTCTTTCTATCTTCTTTCTAAACTGAACATTATGCATTAGGTAGACTTCCATGTCTCATCTAAACAAAACATACCGCAGCAATTGGAAAAGCATTTGTAACCATGAGGATCGTATCCATCAGCTGAGAAGTGCTGTATTTCACACACCACTTACAACTTGATACAGAGATCCAACAAAATTGGCAAGCACCAAAACAGCCAATAAAAAAGAACAGCACCACTTCATTATATTTGGAAGTTGTATTCCACCTCGGCCTAGTTATGTAGGGTGGATGCTCAGACTGGACACAGTCTGCCACTGATTTAAATTACTTTTCCCATTGTACTACCATGGCAGCAAGTCCATATTCTCTCCGAATTAGTAAACAGCTAGAATAAGCAATAGTTAAAAAAAAAAAAAAAAAAAGAAAAAAATGTCTTTGATTTGACATTGTCTAGTGACAAGAAGAAAGTACAGTGGGCAACTGGGTATGGATTTCATCCAGCAGTTCCAACCTGCTACTCTCAGCTGTCACAACAGGATATAGGTCAACACCAGTCCTTTGGATATACCCAGTCCAAGGTTATTCACCACTTCAACTAAATCAACTAAAAGCTTCACATGCAAAATATTTGCTGTTGTATATCTCCTCCAGACTGCCCCAGATGGTTCAGAACAATAAGCATATCATAGAATCAAACCTGATTCTTTCAAAAGGCAAATCTCTTTTGATCTTATCTGCAATGTCCTTTGATCAAATAGCCAAAAAGATCACTTCTGTATGCTCTACCAAGCATTTGGATTAAGGTACACAATAAAATTGTAACAGCTAGACTAGCTCTAATGTTCCTCAAGTATAAGAAAAAGTGTTTATAGGAGACCTTTTCTTTGAGCTAGAGGATTTAAGTGGACTTTCATTTTAGAATTAAAAATACGCATTGAGGAAGAAGAGTCTAGATGCAATAAAAATACCTATAAATCTATTCCCATTGTTTGGTTACTTTCAAGGCTTCATAACCAAAGCAAGTGGTTTTATCTGATAACTTTTCAGAAGCTGGTGAGAAGTAATACCATCACAAAATCCTTACCAAACCCATTCCATCATTTCCTGCTCCCCAGCCACACGCTTGCATCATCTCTCTTGGGCATATTTGACCAATACCAAGAGAAAAATACTCATTTTTATCAAAACACACCAGCCATCTTACAGGGAAAAGGAAGAAATGTAAGGAATTAGTAGTCACAGTAGGTAAGTGTATTGCCTCTTTAGAAACCCCTTCTCTAGCTTTAAAATAAACGCAGAATAGAGAATAAGAATGTCATCACTCCAGATGTGTCAGTGATAAATAGAAAAGGGAAAAACACAGGCCAGTGCACAGGGGATAAGGATGCAAAGCTGACACAGCAGGTAAAAGATGAGCTATCACAAGAGTCATAAGCCACTTACACAAAAGAGGAAATGCAAAAAAGTTTTAAAGTGTTTCCATATGCAGAACAAATCAAGTCATGTAGCAATGTAAAAAAGATGTTTGCATCTAATGCTATTTACCTTAGAAGTTAATGGGATTGCATTGTTTATGTTAACAAACTGATTACCATGAATTCACTCAAAAGGCATAAAAGTAATGTGTGTGAATAGACACCTCTTCAAATTCAGTATTTCCTCATGGTTCCAACTACTTACATTTAAATAGGCAACAGTGGCTTGCCACTGACTTTTACTGGGCTAAATCCAAATCCACCATGCTAACGAAACCATTGTTAAATAAGAAACTATTTTCTTTTTAAAAGCCATATAAATTAAATTTGAGTTCCTTTTTATGTTTTAGGTTGAACAATTTTAATTACATTTTTAGTACATTAAAGTTGATATGGAAACTGTTCCACAAGTTGTTTGGAACATTCAGTTTTCCGATCTACGTAAATGTAGGGGAAAAAATGAAGTGCACACCCTGAAATAATTTGGCATTAGAGACAGATTACCTACATCCTTTAGCATTAAACAAAGACCATTTCCTTAACAGAGAAACCTCATGAAGTGATTATGATACTGCAGCTACAAAATTGCAGTCAGCACCTGCTAAACAACCTCTTTATTTTAATCACCTATAAATATTCAGACTTTGGACAAATCAAAAATACATGTCTTTTAAATGGCTGTCAAAAAGAACAGAGTGAGTTTTACACTGTCCAAAATAAAACATTCAATCACCACACATTAAGCTGCATATTTACTACAACACTGATATTATGGAGATATGATCTAGATATCAATTAGATGTCAGATTAGAAGAAAATGCACAGAAAATACCTAACAATCACGACTCTGCTTCTCAGGCAGCAACAGAAGGGGCACCCTGACACTACAATTGCCTTTGCTGGTTTAAATATCATGGGAAATATATATATATATATATATATATATATATATATTTTTTTTTTTTTTTTTTTTTTTTTTTAAATTTTTTTTTTAGGTTTTGTCACAAAAAGCTTGTGTTTTATAGAACTGTACTAGGGTGCTACCTCTAAAAACATTTCGGGACCTTTCAGAAAGTCCACTAATATTTCTTAACCAGATTTTCTATCAACTTTTTCTAAAAACTTAGAAGACAAGACAAAGTCTTTCATTCTAGCAGCCATCACTTCATACTCTCCAGTGTAGCTGTAAAACATCAATGAAACGGGAAAATGGGGGAGGTTTACCTGTGGATCCTCACACTTTCATATTTAAAGTCCTAGAAGTGACAACACTTTCCCACTTTCTCCCAGCACTTTTAAATGAGGGGCCAATTCCTGAGCCCAGTAAATCTGTCTGGGCTCCAACACATATTGCAGAAAATATCCTGTGTAAGAGATGGGGACCCTTGTACACTCTTATAGACTCCACTAGCCCAGTCATTTAAAGCGGTCCTCGCACAAGAACAGAGATGCTCCATTCAGGGACAAAAGAATCAAGCAAGTCTATAAGAGAAATTCCTCCTTGTCTTTGGAGACTGGAGAAGAGTTCAATGCAAGGAATGCAATGATTCTGAACTAATTTTGCTCTCTTATTCACATTAAACTTTGCCAGGGGCATCTCTGCTTTTAAGGGGTTAAGTCAGTCCAAATCACTCACCTTTCTACACAAGGACAGTATACCCATACAGCATACAAGCAACTGCAGTTTACCTCCAATGACAGGATATGGGGGAGCAATCACCCGATCTCAATTTATTTCAAGAAGTGAGAAACTCATTCTCACTAAGAATGAAGATTTAACTTTGACATTATAACAGTAAACAGCTGGAAGCACCACAGAGACTGAACAGACCACATTAAAGATTTTGCTCCATACAAGCTTTAAGCCCAAAAATAAGAGAAAATATAACTACACAAGGCATGCTTTGAGATCCAGGCCTTCAGAAGACTGCATCTAAAATCCAGAGATTCAGTGTAGCTGGAAACTGAAAATTTATGAAATGGTCAATGAAATAAAGCAAAAAGACTGTCTGAATATTTCTTAATAGCTTGAAAGGTTATGTGCAAGTCTATCAGCAGGAAATATAATACAGTGCAAATAGCAGGCAAAATGAAAAAATTAAGTAGAAGACAAAAAGTGTTTAACAGCTCAATAACTTAAAAAAAAAAAAAAAACCTAAAAGAAAGTTGCAAACTTTGGGGAAAATGTTCAGTAACATTTTCCCCAAAAGAAAAAACACCAGCAATTGACAAAAGAAATTTGGATTCAATAAAATAACTACTGTAAAACAAGGTCAAAAAGGCAAGGGACACAATTTCGGAGCAGGGAAATCATAGTCCCCATCTATACAGAGGCCCTACTGAGAAAATCATTGTAACAAAGCTAACTTCACACATGAGAAAAATCAAACAGATCCTAAGTGGTAGGGAGAGGGCTATAAAGAGCTTGGTACCATCGTGTGTCTGTAATTCAAGGCCTCATTATTCAAAAGGTGGTGAGGAATCGAGAACAGCAGAGACAGCAACAAGGACTGAAGTGAGCTTGAATATACTGCTATGAAAAACAGCAAAACGTTGGAAGAGAGAGCCTCCCAATTATTAGTGACAGAATATCACAACATCACACTTGCTTCCCTCCAGCACCACCATGTCCAATGTGTTGACTTATAGATGAACTTTGGCAAACAAAGGACAGTCAGGAATAACAAGTTCCAAAATCTCCTACAGGTGTAATCATCATAGCTCTTGACTGATGTGAGTAGTATGGCAGAATCGTGGGGAAAAAATTAGGATTCTCCAGGAAGAATCTTTCAAGCCAATGAACAACAAATTTTCCTCAAGAACAAACACCTCCTCCACCCTCTACTCAGGGCCTCCCTAATAGTTTTGGGAAAAAGACTCAAGAAAGAAAATAGCACTGTCCCTTTAGATTTTTCTTGGTGGTCTTTCCTGAGCAGAAGGACACTGATAGTTTACAGAACTACAGCTGCTCTGTGAGAGAATGGGATGATCCTGACATCTGACAGCCACGGATCTAGCTTCTAGCTTCTTTACCTAGCTTCTAGCTTCTTTGCCTTCTGCATGGAGTGGGATACAGCACAGGACAGCCAGTGAATACAGGAACACAGATCCTGCTTATTCTCAAAGCACTCCTCATAACAACTGCACATCAGCTTAATGCACCGTTTTGGAAAACAGGCTTTCCGTATTCCCAAGGCATTATTAACAGCATTTAGAGTGCTTACAAACAGGTAAACACTCCTTTAAGCAAGCCAGTTAACCTAGCATTGTGTATACAGATTCAGCAGATGTGAATGTAAGGTTTGCTTGACTTCAAATATTTTAAATGAAATTGTTATCCAGAGCTAAACAAAGCTGAATAATGCTATCACAGTATTTTAACTTTCGAAAGAATCCAATAAACTTGTGTGAATGCCACAGACACAACAACACTCAACACTACAAAGCGTATTAGAAGCTACTCCTTGGAAATTATCATAGGCACAATTCACAAACAAGCCCTAGTTTTCATCAGGCCATTAAATACATGTAATTTTCAACTTGCCACCACTTGCACCTCCCATAACAATTATTCTCAATTTATTTTCATCTGTTCCATAAAAAATGATTGCTTCTGCTTTACCTAATCCTCCACTTACATCAACCCTATTGTTCGTTTCCTTCCCTTTCATCTTCTCCACATTAATTCTTCACATTGCTTTTGATCTAGCTTTTTGTTTTCCTTTTTCCTCTACAGATTCTTCCTGATGAAGAATTTACAGCCTTAATGTTCATCTGACATGTATGGTGATATTTTATTGATTCACTACACTGTCTATTAGTTCTGTATAATGAATAGCATTACACAAAACACAAGACAGGTTGCCTTTGCCTGTATCTTGGATTTAAAAAATCAGTTTAGCTGAACTTGAGAAATGCCACATTTTATCAGTAAATATTCATATTTAATTATAATTGGAGCAGTATATGCAAGGAGCAGCCAGAGAAAATAAACATTTCCTCCTCACAGTCCACAGAGTTACTCTTTGCCATAATGGCAAGCCAAGTAAATAGAATAATTGCAATTTTCACTGCTGCTAAATAAGAAATAGAAAACCTCTCCAGGAACTGTTCTGCATGGCTGTAATAAATGCCCACAGAAACAAGCTAACCTACATTATTCATTCCCCTACAGAAAAGATGGTCTTTTTAGAACTGGAAAGCCTTCAAGAAGTGGAACAGCTGATTTTAGCAGATACAAACCATAAGGTATATTTTAAATAGATGCTACATTCAATTTTTAAGGGGTAAAAATGGCATTTTGTTCAGGCGACTCTTAAAACTTAATGCTGAACAAGTGTTTCACGTTCATAGATTAATGGCAATACCCAAGTATATAAATCACTCAAAAATTATTTTACTTAGCACACAGTGTTTATTGCAAGACCACAAAACCTAAGCTAAATTTTGTGTTTACTCAGTTGTGTCAAAACCAGTCACTGGGCAAAATCTCTAAGCAGTCCCAGAGGAGGAGCCCGGCCAAGGCTCCCTTACTTCCAAGCCTTCCAGCCCCATGGCCATCCTGCATCACATTCTTCCTCAGGCATTCAGACTCTGGCCCCAAGAATCTGGTATTCCTCACTACACCAGTAAAGCTTCAACAAAAGAAAGGCTCTAATTACTTCCCACTACACAAAACTGGCAGATGGGTGAGTGGCTGCTGGCTCTCATGCTGAATTCTACACTAGTAGTGTTTGTTAGTCTACAGGAGGCTTGTATAGGAACAGCCAAGCCATTGTTTGTCTACAGCAATATGTGGAAGAGAGATTCCAGCACTTCAGCCCAGGCATGATACTGGAAACTCAGATATACTGAAGGTTAATCCTGGATTTTGATGAAGACCCTCCCAAGGAATGAAAGATCAACATGCATATGACAGAGATGGATGAACAACTTTTGTTGTTGGAACAACTGATTTCTTCTACGGAAGAGCTACGTTGGTTCTTTGGTTTGCACAGTGAACCATTTGTCATGTTCATCATCGCATGGTCAGCCAAGACTACGGCAATACCAGACAAATTTAGAGAACTAAGCTACACCATCCTCCTTCTGCCCCAGCTACTGGCCAGGGACAGTCAAACACTCCTTCTTCAAGGAAAACTGAAGAATATTTCTCTAAGTAAAAAATATCCAAAACACAGGGTTTAGGTCTGCTTCCCTCTCTTTTACCTGCAAAGGTTATTTTCATGAAAACAGAGTCTTTGCCCTTAGCCATACACATCCCCTCTCCCCATAAAATGAACACTTCATGTCTGCCTGATGAGGACTTGGCAATGGCACCGTTTGTTAAGATGAAATTGGCCACAGCATGGTTGTTGCTTAACCTCTGGTTCAACGTTTTGCAGGCATACTAACAGGAAAGCTTTGGTGAAGGACTGGAGAAATAGTAACTTTAATGGGTAAACCTAGACAGTATCTGTTGTCTTTTTAGTCAATAGATGGTAGAACGTACAACTTAATCAGTAAGCTCAGGGACACTTAGGAAACAATAACTTAACAGTAAAAATCCTTCAGCACAGACAACTGAGGTTGACAAAAAAGCCTATTTTTTCTGCTCTTAAAATGATCCAGGAAACAAAACCTGTCTACCTATCTATACAAATTTTCAAAGCAATCATACTCATGACTGCCAGCTATGAAGTCTAAAACACACAGACACCTCTGACAGTTCACAGGTGAAGTGTCTAGGAAAGGTCAAAACACCTTGAACAACTAACAAGACCAGCTGTCAAAGCCCTAAATGCATAATGAAATGCTAAAATTCTAATACTGAATTTTTATAACTACATGAAGATAACATAATAAGAAAATCAGGTATATTTTATGAATTTAATTTCTCAGCAGTCTCATAAAAATTTTGATGCATTCCTGAATAATCTTTCTAGGAAAACTGAGTTCAGACAACTTCATTCTGCAACAACAGACTCCATGAGCTGGAGCATCCGTCATTTGGTTTTACTGCTAACTCCTGTTGCCTACAATGAATGATCTCTACATTTTCTACAAAAATAGCTTAAAATTTAAGATTTTTTTAAAAAAAGTTGTGGAATACTTCTATGTTGCATGACAGCACCAGTTGACTACAAAATAATCAAAGCTTGTTAACATAAACTGTAATTACCTGACTCTGCATTGATCTTCACTGTGGGGAGTTTCCTTGTTATAACCACAACAAAGGTGATGTCTAATGATAGTATTGGCAAGTAGGACTGGGAAAAATTAATATTCAGAACTAGCAAAAGGAATCTCTCAAAATATTCAGAGCTTGGTGAACTTTCTGTCCAAGAAATTGCCAGTTATTGCATTAAGTACAGGTCTTCTCTTTGTTAATAACTGCAATATCTGATTATTTTGTAGCTTTGCACATCTTTTTACAGAAATCTACGATCTTCCTACCCATAGACTGCGGATTGTTCAGGTTGAATTAGCTTTGATGCCATTAAGAGTGAGGCCCTGGGAACTGATATTCTCTGATAAAAAGAATTTCACCCACCTCACAATGAAAACTTTTCATACATTTTTTCCTCAGCAGAGCTAGATAATGTAAAACAAAGGAGGGATCTCTCTTTTCAAATTCTCCAATTCTTTCAAGGTATCAAGCCATTACACTACTTGCTACTAAGAAAAAAAAAAATCACAATATAGATACATTAGCATTACATTATATGCCAATTTTTTCATCTTCATCCATTTTGTTTCCAGACAAAAGACAGCAGAACTGTCATAAAAGTGATAAAAATTAAACATACTTTCAGTAAAAGCACACATTCTGTATCTGCAGTCTTGCTGAAGGCATTAATTCAGTTAATAAAGCTCAAAATTACAAAATCCTCCTGACCATTATGTTATACAGAAAGGAAGCTTACACATTCAGAAGCAGAGAAATACTGAATAAAGCAGCTCAACTAGGCAGAAAAGAGAAGTTGGAAGTACTTTGCTCACCCAGTTAACCTAGTCATGGATTAGGAGAATGTCAAGATGGAGTCATATCAATAGGAACCCTGGTTTAACAGCCTTTACTTTATCCATTGCTGTGACTTTGACATGTAAGCAAATGTGGACTTTATGGAATTAATCAATCCTTTGATGTGATTCCAAATAGGTGTAATTCCACAACTATTTACTGATGCTTTTTCTTTTCCCCTGCAGTGATTGCTTTATAATAGCCCTAAAAATGAAATCTACATTTTATTCCATATAGGACTTCTGCAGTCAAACATGCTTGAATTGAGACTTGGAAAAACAGGTGCCTAATGGGACATAAGGTATGATAAGTTTAAGTTTAGCCAATCACAAAATCAATTGTAGTAATTTTAGGAGAAAATATCTGAAGGTCTTACAAGTTCTTTACAGAATTGCAACAATAACAGGGATAGCGTAAGACAGTGCTCCTACTCAGACTATATCTACTCCCAGATTTCCTAAAAATACACTATTTTGGCAGTCAATACTTCAAGAGCAACTTTGACAGTTACATGACCATTTGCAGTGGTGGAATCTGCCAGTCCTCCTTGCCCCTGGAACTTTAAAACACTTTCTCTCTTGTTAAGCTTCCAAAGGCTTAAGATTTGCCTAAATGAGGCCACACACTGTTACTGTTCCCTTAATTCAATTTCTCAGTGCAAAATCCATTTGCCAGCTTCTGGTGTAAATACTTCATGGTCAGATTTCTCTCCATGAAAAGGTATCCCTTGCTTTTTCTTTAAATTAAGACTGTGCCATTTACATAGGTGCTGCTTGCTGCTGCTGTGCTGTTGATCATGTTAAGAGCCTACTTTTCCACAAAAAAAAAAAGTTTCTGAGACTTGATAATGACAGTGTAGTACGCTTCAACCCAAACCAGATAAAGCTGCCTTTCTGAACCAGCTTAAACCATGTTCTCTTCATAGGGCTGCCTGCCTCCCTAACATAAAAAGCTGGCAGCTCTCATTACACGTTCACTAGGTTTCAGTTCTCAATGATGAAAAGAAACTGCAATAAACTCACTACTAAGAAAGGTGGAAGAGAAAAAGGAGAAGTTTCCAAGTTATACTTACTCTGGCAGAGCCTGTTTCCTCCTGCTCACTGGACTCAAGCCAGACCAGAGTACGGGGTGTCAAGTGGGGTGTGCTCTTTACACTAAATGGGATCTTTGCCTAAATATACACAGAGATGTGTGGATGCTGACACTGGACAGCTCCTTCACCAGACAAGCTCCTTCAGTCATGAGGATGTATCTGATCCTTGGCACCGAGACAACAAAGTACAAGCACTACAAGTAATTTAAAATCTCATCACTGACTTTTCCATTGTCACTCAGGAATCCAGGCAGAACTGAAAAATGGTAACTCAGGTATACTGTAACTAAAGTAGACATTGTATGTACTCTTCCATATGGAATTACACAGTTTTTACAAGATCTTGCACATTGAAGCACTTTGGGGGGAAAACAAACAGTTGGAGAGAAATTTTGGGCAGGATTTTCCTGCAAGACAAACGTGCTTCTGATCCATGGAGTAACCAGTGCCAGATAACCAGCGGTTCCTCAGTGAGCAGACACTTTGGTATGATTAGAATCCTTCTACCTATCAGCAACTAACAACCAACTAAAAGAAGATTTAAATACTTTCTCACACAATTAAAACAATTGATCACGTATTTCCATTAAAACTGGCAATACTATAGAGTTGCACATACCATGAAGATTCAGTGACAATACAAGAACTTTAGAGCCTCCCATGAGCCTAATAAGACATTTCATTGTATTAGGTCTGATACCTAAACTGTCAATAGCTCACATCTGTAAAAGCCCCATTTCCTCTGTCATGTAACATAATGCAAAATGATCTAATATAACCATATTACCATTAAATTTACAGAAACAAAACAAAAACATCAATCCCAGAAAAATAAATATTGTTATGTTTTATGCCATCCTGGGACTTGCAAAAATCACTTTTTTAAAGTAAGATATACTGCAACCACAACTTTTTTAGCCTTAGACGCATGCAACCATAATGGAGATTTTAACTACAGATGCCTGACACTGGAACAAGGAGAAGAAGAAGACTGTGCTTATGATAAGGTTTCCACAGATGTTAACAGACAGCATGCAGCTCAGGGCAGGATTCCTACAAGCACTGAAGCTCAAGGTTATCTAAACCCAAGAGGTTGCTCAGACAAAATATATTTCCTTATGGAAGGCCAAAAGGTACAACCAGAGAAAAAAAGAAAAAAAGGAAAAAAAGCATACCAAAAAATCAGTTCTCCCTGACTGAGAGATTTAATATACTATGAAAAAGCACCACAATAATGCTATGCTTTTTCAATAATGTGCTAAAATATAATTAAATATGATGCATACATTTATATCAATATGCACTTAACACACATATACCAAAAATGTAAAGTTTAAAGTGTAAATATTCATGTAAATATCACAAAAGAAGCATCAATGTAAAACAGAAGCACAAAGAGAATGATCCCACCATTCCTTTACTGCAAATCATATAACAGCTTTACCATTAACAAAAAATTAAATCACATCTAGAAGCAGCCCCACAGGTCCATCTCGCCCTAATGATCACCACATAAGAACATTATTCATTAAAGGAGTCCTTGTCTACAATAACCCATTTCATTCCTTACAATCCAACAGCAGAAGCCAAGATGGCTCCTTGCATCCTTGTGAAGACCACCACAAGTGTGCACTTAACACCACAGCAAAGCTGTATGTAGAACTATCCTTGTGTGTGTTTCATTTAGCAGAAAATAATGAACATCATCCTCTCTGTAAAAAACAGTTATATAAAAATAATTGTAACAGACAGGCCTTGAATCTGTATATACGACATCCTTAAACTGGGATAGACATTTTATCTTTCTCAATGCTCCCCTGAAGTACATGTTTGTAAAAGGCAGTATACAGTTAAATGAATGTGTCCTTTTTTGTAAGCCAAAAAAATATTTAAACCCTTCAGTGTGAGAAGATAATATTCTAAGGTACTGGCATTACAGGAGTCATTCAAAGTATAAAAGGCACTGTGGAAAAAAATACCAAGATACCTATTGTGGAAGATGGCAAATAGCATTAAAGGCTGGCAAACTCAGCTGGAGATAAAGGGTACCTTACAGGTGAAAGGCTCAGACATCTCTTTTCTTCCCAATGTTAATTAATCTTCTACATGCTTTGCACAGATTTGGTTTTAATGATACTACTTCACAAGTTAAAAATCCAGCACAGTTAAGATATACTCTAAGATTATCTGAAGTTACTAAAGCTGTATCTAAATCATATTGTTCCAACAGTTACCTGTACTTTTTATTTAGTCTTCAGACATTTCTTGAAGACAAGACAAAATTGCAAAATTTGCAAAACTTGCACTGAGCTTTCTTCAGTGCTGCCACCGATGACAGGACACACTGATGGAGGTTCAGAGATAAACTGCTACGTTCCACTGAAAATGCAACACAGCATAGCGTTGTACCAAAACAATCCACCCAAAAGTAAGTTTAATTGAAAAATACACCAAAATTTTGCCATGTGGCTTAAAACAATTCTTGCTTTAATATTTTTTTAAAATATAATTAAGCTTAAATGAGAAAGAAAATAGAAAGATTATCAGATTTTGAAGAAATAATACAACATGTCAGCCCATGTTTTTAATTCTGAGCTGGAGAAGTTGAATAATACGTCTTTTAAATTCTAACTTTAAGTATTGAAATAAGCTTGTAATTAGGAAGGCATACAACAGAGATGAAATATAACCTCAAAGAGCAAATGAAAATTTATACTCTGAAGTTATTTCATCTGCTAATCACTCCAGCTACCTGTACACTTGTTAAAATGATAAACTAATGAAGACCATTAAAAAATTCCATCTGAAGAATACCCACAGAAAGAGCCATGCAGATCTAGGAAAGCAGATTAATAGTCCCAAATGACTGAAAAATAACAGAGTTTTGTGCAACATTGAACATACTTCCCACTGCCATTTTCAAAACAATTTCCCACCTATTCTGGAAAGCATTACTAATGCTGAATTTTCTGGGACACACCCAGAGCTATTGAACCAGCTTCTGTCGGGAATGTGAATTGTTCAACAGGTTCAAAAGATCCCACTCTGTAACACTTCTAAACGCCTTCATTCTTACAGCCATATGGCACTTCAGTTTTTCCAAGCACAATTTTACACAGCAAAACCACATCTTGGGAATTGGGATTTATTATATAAACTACAATAAAAGAAGTAATGAAGATTTGTACACTGCAAAGCCAGCCTGAGCAATTTTACATCACCAGTGGTTCACTTCGGATTGCAGATGTAGGCCACATAAGGGGCCAAAACAACTTGATCTCATCACAGACTTTGGCTGCATAGACTGATTGGTTGTGACTGACAATGATCATCCCTTGGCCTTTTCCCCTATGCTCCTATTAACCAATCTATTTCTTGCAAGTTTTCCTTTGCCAAGAAGAGGAAACATCCATTAGCTGTGTAAAGAAGAGCATCTATTTCTTTTTTATCTTGAAAATTGCTGCTATCTTATTCCCGACATTTTGTTCTTGGTCTGTTTAACTGTTAAACAAAAGAAGCTCACGTTTCCAGTTTTCTGAGATTTGGATATGCTATCTATCTGTCTATCTCTACCTTTCTCTTCATTTATTGCTGTTCATCTTTAGACAACAAAATCAGTCTTCATTCTTGCTTTTTGCATATTAAATGTTCAAAGCCAGGCTGGATGGGGCTTTGAGCAACCTGATCTAGTGGAAGATGTCCTTGCCCATGGCAGGGGTGACTCTGTGTGTAACCAGATCTTTAAAGGCCTTTTTCTAACCCAAACCATTCTGTGTTTTTGTTATGATGATCTGCCACCAATGTAGCTTTCCTTTGACAGTTTAGTTGATAAAACTAATACTAAAGAACCTAAGTTATTCAAAATTATGTTTGTTATAAATTAGCAGTATGGAAACCTTACTATCATCAAAATCAAGATGCCTGTTTGGCTTGGGTGTATTGTTATTTCCCTCCTCTTCTAACAGCTAGGAGAAAATATTAAATTAAAACAGGATAAACAACGCATGCAAACTAGTCTGTTGCCATCAAACAGCTGGGCTGCTCCAACAGTGACAAAGAGGTCACTGTGTGAAAACACACAGCGATTACAGCAATAAAGGAAACAGCTGATAGAGGTTAGGTGATGGAAACAAGAGGGCATCTACAACAGAAAGACAAGGCTGGAATGAAGACAGGAGCATGGGAGAAGCAGAGGAAGAGCCTGCCAAAAGGCATGGGGCGGGGACACAGCTACAGAATGAGGGGGAAGGGAAGAGCCTTAGTACCAAAGTTGTCCATTATCACATTGCATTTTCAGCTTCTTATAACTCAGATGGATTCTATTTAGGCTGAACAGTCATTCAGGAGTGATTTCAGAGAGGAGAAATTTCAGAGAGAAATATGCAGCTATTTCTGACACAGAACAAGAGTACATTTTTGGCCAGATTACTAAATTTTATTGACTTTTCTATGCAAGGCTGAAACATCTCCTTTATGATTTAGAACAGAGGCTTGAAAATCTGCCTGGGAAGTAAAACAGTTGGAATGCACCTCTACTATTCTCCTACAACCTGCATAACTTTGGGCAAGTTCTGTGCATTTCAAAAGGCAAATCCTATCTATATCTGTGGGTCACTAACTTCACAGCCACAGTTCTATAAGATTCTTTCTTGCATTTAATATATACTAGCCTGGGGAGGAACACAGGTTCCCACTGAAATTTTGAGTTTGGCTTGCGGAATATCAGGTCAAGAATGAAACTAATAAGACTATCACCCCTGGAGTTTCAGTGCTCACTCCTGCTAGGGCTGAGCAGCAAAGGAAGAAGCAGAGGCATAAACAACCCACACACAACAAAAACTGGATACTGAGGGCCCCACAACTGGAGAAAGCAGGCTGGGACAAAGATTAGATGTGTCTGGGAGGGCAGTGCAGAGAAGATGGTGAGGAAAACTTGGAGCAAGAAGTGAGGAGGCAGGGGGGAACTCACTGAGCAGGACAACTAAAAACAGAGGAAAGAAATGGAAGTGGTAACAGAAACACATGAAACCCTATCTCAGAGATTGGAAGCAAGTGAAGTATGCACAGATTGCTCAAGAGAAGGAGCTAGAAGTACAGGATGAGGGTAAAGAGAGAACTACCTAAAAAATCAAAGAGTGATATTAGAAACAGAACTATCAAACTGTATGGTAGAACAAATGGGATAAGCAAAATCAATATTGAGGCCCTGGAAAATAAGGACCAATACATGGATGAAAGCCTGTAGGCCTGTGGAGCAGGGTACAGATGCAGAAGTTCTATAGAAGAGAACTAAGACTAACTGCTAACTGATGTGGAAGTCCAAAGGGGAGACTCAGACAATGAGCATGAACCAGGCAAGACAACTGAGGAATGGAAACCAGAAGAATGAAACCAGAACAAACTCGAAAGACGCAGGACTTGAAAAATTACACATTAGTAGCAGCGAGGAAAAAGATGTTAACAGGCAGAACGTACAGCTGCTCAATGCATGATCCCCTTTTAGGAATGGATTCTTTCCAGGAAGTAGCCAGATATCACTTGCTGATGGAAAGCAGAGAATAACACTTTTGTCTTTTCCTTTGTTTTCATGTCAAACTTTTCACTTTTGTTTACTTAACTGCCTTATCTCAACCTATGAGTTATATTTCATCTTATTCTCTCTGCCCTGTCCAGCTGAAGAGGGGAAGTGATAGGGCAGCTTGGTGATATCTAGTGTTCAGCCAACATCAATACGTCATACTGGTGCATACAACATGACCTGAAATAATTCTAGAATTATGGAGCTATAGGTTTATTTTGGTTTCTAATTGATTTCAATTTATTGTATGTCTTTGAGATATGCAGATTTTCTCCAGAACTCGAAATATTTGCAATAGATTATGACTAGTTAAATATGATTCCATTTTCTATTCTTGATACTCCACAGACAGCAATGTGACACATTGTTAATAATTCAAAATAATTTCCCTCCTCCTGCATTCCTAACAGCCTTGTCTTCTTTCTTAACCCTTTCAGTAATACTACCTTTAGCCTGATCTCAAAAGGAAAAAGAGGCTAACAAAATGTACAGTTTATTTGCATGTCCCTCCTATAAATTCCTGGCACACTGTCAACTTGTGAACCACCAACAGGTCAGTATTAACCAGACATATTAAAATCCCTTTAAGTTTTATGAAAATGAAAATCTGCAGAGTGGACAAAATGAGTGCTTCTATTCAGCTCTTGGACAGACAAGGGCAATTTGGTTGTCACCCTATAGCTGGACTGGCCAACCTGTGAGTGAATACACAGCAGACTCAGTCCTGCTTTCTGGCAGGACAAAGGGGAATGTGAAGCCTCTGTGGACAGAAGATTGAAAAAAAGGAGGGTGAGAGGCAAATGGAGGAAATGACTGAGTGAGGCACAGGGCAGGAGGAGGTATTACAGTAAGTGATTCCCAGCAAACACAAAAGTGTGCTGGAGTTATTGATGTGAACAAGCAACAGGGACCCAAGAGCAGCCAGTTCCACTAAGGCGAGGCTGCTCACAGCCCACTCCATCTCTTACCAAGGTGTCCTAGGTGCCACCATCTGAGGCAGGAAGGCTGGACTGCCCCTCCTTTCACAGGGAAGATGAGAGGCCAATAGCAATGTCCGGTGGCAAAACCAGCTCAGCTACGCTTCTGGAAAGCAGAGAAGTAAAGCCAGCACCACCAGCCTGTTGCTGCAAACTCCACTTAGTCTAAATGACATCATGTCCACAAAGCAGCCAGTGGGGGATATATACGGGCAGAGCATCTGACATCTTGCCCTCCTTCCACTCATTTTCCTTAAAGATCAACCACAGCTGTATCCAAGTATCACACTGATTATTTAACACTGATCAGACACTTCCCACTACAGTTTTAATGATATTCTTTATTGCAGAAGTGTCACAACACGGCACAACACAGTGTTTCCCGGAGTTGCACATGCCAGCTCTTAACAAGTTACTCCAACTAGGAGCAGTACAGCAGCATTAATGCAGCACTGCCCAAACAAGGTTAGTCAGCACAGGCTTCTTTGTGCTGCACTAAACTGCGCCATGTAAACGCATCCTAAATGGGGAACAGAGCACAGCATCTCTTGGGTGACGTTACACTGTATGTAGATAACAAACAGCACTGCTATCCCCCAATGGGCCTGATCATTTGTACTCCAATCTTAATTTTCATCTTCCCACAAACCAGGTTCCGTGGTCTGATTAGAATATCCTGCTTGCATTCAAACCTTTGTTACAACAAGCTTAGTAACCAGCCATACAGCTGTCCCACTAGTCTTGTAGAGCAAGATCTATTCCACAGATCTCCAACTGCCACCAATAGCCAACACTGATACCGAATGAACTCTCACGAACAAAGCTGTGTTTTCTTAATAATAACAGTTGTATAAACATAAGGTCTTCTCAGTTAAAGGGAAACCAACATCAAAAAGCAGTAAAACACGGAACCCTAAACCCTTCTTTCTTTGAAGAAACACGTTTGAAGCGAGGTGTTTCTAGTTATGGGTGAATGAAATGAGAATTCAGCTGCAACAAACGGACATCCAGTCTGCATGAAAGACTAATTAGATCCATCTGAGAAGCTGTGTCTAAAACTGCTTCACATATTTCAAAGGAAAGCTCTTCTAGTCTATCTTTTGAGAAGACTACATCAAAACATTTAGTCACAGCTGACGCACATCTATCCATGACAGGAGCACTATTTTTCATAAGCCATAAAAGCTACATTTAAGTAATTTTAATAGTCTAGTTTACTTAAAAATTAAAGGAAAGGGGGGAAAAGCAGCAAAGAAATTTAGAGCTAAGAAAGGAACTCAAAACAGCAATGACTTTATAGTTCTTCCTTATGCTAAAGGATCAAGAGATCCAAAAAAATAGTCTTACACTGAATATTAAATGTGCTAAAATTTGCTCAGAGAACAGAATTAAAGGTGAAGCAGCATCCAGGAGCTGCAGAGTTAACTATGGCTTTTGTGGTAATAAGCCAGGCTCTTAATACTGTATTAGCAGCCTTTTAAATGCAATTATTGCTTCTACTGAACCAGCAGGAGGAGCTCACAACATTTTTTAATCTATTCATTCTACAAAATTTGAGAAGAGGGTTGGGATGTTAGAGGCATTTCTGGGCGTAGGAAGGATTTGGTTGGGTATTTTATTTCCCGTTTTGTTGGATGAGAAATCAGTGGTAAGAAAAGCATCCAAGTAATGTTCATGTAAGCACTGCTTTTAGAAATTAGAAAATCATTATATGACTATTGTGGTGCAGGATGTCAAGTATGCATGGCACACAAACGAACTGAAGCAACACCCATGCCTCAAGGTGTTTTCAGTCTTACACCAAAACACCACAGGAAGACTAAAGGGTGACAGGATAATTAACTGCTGTGTGCCAGAAACATGATTTTCTGAAGAAGGAAAATGGTATGTTATTGCTCTGTATTGTTACAGAGCTTTAATTTATATTTCAGTTTACTGTCACTGGAATTCCCGGAACCATTGGATCATTACCCATGGCAGAACATAGTCTGCATTGTCATACCACAGGAATTCATGCTATGAAGCCACCTGTGCGGGTAAAACTCTTCATTAGGTAATTTAGAATTAATCATTGTAAAAATCTAAGTCCTCCTCTGCCTACTAAGGAATATATTTTAAAGCAGTGAAGTCAGATTCTAACACAAGGAAAATATACACCCAAATTGACCATACCTGCATTTAAAATATTTTGCATTTTAGCACTTAAGACCTTTCATTGCATTTTCTTTTTAAAAACGTCATGTAGGCTACATACCAGCGCCAGACCATGTTACTGTGAAGTTTCTAGCAGAATACAAATCTCCAAAAACTACTATAACCAAGCTACTACACTGCCCTGACACAGAGGAATGAGCATATTTAAAGCCACACAGTGAATACATTACTCAAGTAATTTTTAATTCCCAACCTTGTAGGTATTATCTCTGTATGTTTACAGAGTACTATGTGAACAAACTAATCTGAGACATACAAACCCACACCAACAATCTCTCTCTACGAAGCAAATATGTACCATCATATACTTAAACACATGCTAAACTGGAATGTTTTTTTAAAAAACTGTACAATCCAGACACACCCTGCTTCTCCTCTGGTTTAGTACCAAAGCACACACAAGTACATAAAGATATTATATGAGTATACACAATATTTACTTCTATTTCATGTAAGGGATTCCCAGCACTTAAACTTTCTGAGACACTCAATGAGGCAGAGTGGAAATGCATGTCAGAAACACTGAGTTCACAACAAGATATTGAGGCCAAGGCCACTTTCATTTAAAAAAACACAACGTCAGCAGTCACAGAAATGTACCAACTAAAGCACTTGACACAGAGTCAAAACTCAGGGATCAATGCTCTCCTCGGATTGAAAGATTCAAGTGCAAAGTGCTTGCCTCCCAGGAGCACTTGTCCCCATCCCATCAGGACAGGATGGGCCAACCTCTACCCATACAGTAAATCTGCCACTACAGGAAAAGGACTGCAGGATCTGTAAAGCCACAGAGTCCATCAACAAGGAGGAGTACAACTCCTATAGCCAGTGCTTTACAAGGGTGGAAATTAGGGTTTTGCTCTCACCACAGCACTAGATTATGCATATTGCATTAAAATGACATTATACACAATACACAGGTCTTACAAACAGAAAATGCTCCAGATTTGAACCTGAACTAAGAGATTGAAAGTAGGTATACAATCTTTACAACAATAGTTTCTATACATAAATAACCCATAGCACTCTGTAACAGAGTTTTGTTTGCACAACTGTACATGTACTGCAATGAAGAGCTTGTGTGCTATGCTGCAATTAAAATGCAAACAACCATGTGGAAAAAGGCAGGGAAAGTTTTCTGCTTACAGATGTAAGGATTATCTAACAGATTTTGTCCCACCCACCAGTGCCTTTACACGTGCACTTCCCTTTCATTCAAACTAATATTGGACATGGGAACAATACATTTTATTTCAAATCTATAACATGTAACAATATATACTTAGAACTAGTCTAAGCAGAAAGCTTCATCTACTGCTTCTAGGGATATATGTTAATTTATACTACAGCTGGCTGCCCCTCTTATTGTTTTAATTCCTACAGGTACTGCATTTCATCCCTACGAATACAATATTCATATTTCTTTCATAGGACCAATTAATTATTATGTGCCTGAGGCACATAAGAAATGTAAAATACTAGTAATAATAATTCTGGTATTTTATTGATCCTCTTAACAAGGTTATTAATTTTATAGTGATAGATGGGCAATGTTATTCTTCTACACGGACTACTGGAAAGACAGAACTTAACATGCACTGAATTACTGTCCCACTCCACTCACATTTGTGTTTAAGGAATTAAATGTGAACTAAGCTTGCTTACAGCAACTTTCTGTATCCTTGTTCTGATTTTCCATTATACTATTCCTTGTTCCACTTGATGCTTTGCATACTTCCATGTGATTTTTGGGCGGTATTTTTTCCTCCCCCTTACAACACAATGAAAACATTTCCTGAAGTAGTTTTCAAATCAACTTACCCATCACTCATGAAATTTACAATAAATGAATATACCAAAGTTCTCCAAATTAAATGTTTATTATATTTGAACTCAAAGCTTAGCCATAATTAGATAAACATGAATCTAAAACTAAACTAAAGCAAAGCATTCACATAAACACGCACCTACTCTATATTGATCATATAGGATGTATTCAAATGATGACAGTAATGCTTTAGATTTTATTTTTATTCTGGCATTTTGTACCATACAATAGGTTTCCTCTTGGAAGTAAGACCTCTTTAAGAGGTTCATAGGCTGATTTTCTACCCACACGGGTATCTAATAAATTCTTTACTTCTCAAGAAAAGGATTAGGGGAAAAACCTGTCTTTTTACCTAAAAATTACATAAAACATTCATTTCTGACTGGACTGAACAAGCATCAAAAAATTTCTAAATATTTCATAGCTGTACTACATTTATCTGTTCTTAACTTTGGATTTAGGAAGTGATACAGTGTTTTGTGAAAGTGGTAGCCCATTCTAGTAACAACCTGAATTAAGGAATTTAGCTTTCTCTATTCCTCTTATTTAGCATTTGACCTATACAGGTCCCTCTAGAAATATATCGAATTTCCATTTGCCCAAAGTTACTTCTGAACTATGACACCTTATGCTTAAAAAAAAAATAAAAAACAAACAACTTCAATGATAAGAAGCTACTTTTTAACTGAAAACATCTGAAAATTCTTTGAAAACTGATGAGAAGATGAGGCTAAGCGGCCTGGGAAGGTATGCATTTACTACAGAGATGAAGAACTCTAAGAGAAAGGACTGTTTTCCAACATGAAAAAGGAGAGTAACAACTACTTGCAGAGAAAACATGCAAATCATCAATAAAGAATTCTCAAGAGAGAGTATTCCTACACTGTAGCAAATAATCAGAAAACGGGCAATGGCAAAAAGGTTTTCAAGAATTAAGTTTATTGCATAGAATACAGTTACAAGTTCCTCATTGAACTAAAATTAGGTTGGAAGGAGGGTTAGAACTAAATGACCTTTAGGGTCCCTTCCAACTCAAACCATCCTATGAATAAACAATGCCACCATCACAGGGAACTAGACCATCCTTGGCAGCAGACATCTGGTTTTGAAGGGTCATATTCATATGCTACAGGGAAATCACACAGCTAACCAGGTTTCCTCAATACATGTAGGTTCCCATTTGATTTTGTCTCTCTCACCCTTCAGTACCCTGCAGAACCGTCGAGTTTTGTAAAGGAAGAACAGATTCCAACTTTCAACAGCAAAACTCAATGAAATCAAAAAAATAAATACATTTGATAGCCAGACTAGCAATTGAAAATGGCAAGATGGGAAAGACTCATGTTTGTAATCAAAGTAAACAAAAGATTCCAGAGTCTGGTGGGAGGGGTGCTTCTGGGCTGCTTGTTGCTGTTTTGCATTAGTCTCATGTAAAGGAAGATATTCTTCCTTCAAATTGTATTTTAACAGTAATCTTGATTGTAAGATCTTTAATTCAATTAACAAGAGAAAAAATGTTAAGCATAAGAAGAACACTAATCAAAGCTAAGAATCTGACCATCTGTCCTCCAAAAAACTCTGGTATATATGACAAGCAGTTAGTTTAAATATTCTTCTAGCAATTAATATATAGAACAAAGAAAAAAATAATAAATGACATTTACATCAATTTAGTTGGCAAGTTCTTTGTACACAAGCAAGCAGGTCCTACCAAAGCTGCTAAATTTTAATTCTCAAGTCAGGTCATTGGAATCTTTTAATTGCAAAAGCATTTGCTATGTTGATATGCTTCACCAGAAAAAAGTGTCTGGTACTAAAAATTCTAGTAGAATAATTTTATATAAACTTAAGTACTAGCATATATGTTGCTGGCTTCAGCATAAAAATCAAGTTACTCCTGTTCTAAAAAAAAAAAAAAATCAAATTCGGATTCACAGAAGTTTTTAACCTCTACTGGAACCATAAAAATAAATATTTTTGTTTGCAGTGCGCTTCAGGCAAAGACCATCACTCACACTTGACCACGTCCCCTTTAAATCCTTCAGTTTTGGGAAGCAAGGCTGCTAAAGTGGCCTAAAGCCAGCCCCCATCAAGGACCTCTGTTACAAGCAAAATAGTTAAAAACAGATGGTTTCAAAACTCAAAAATCTGAAAAATAAAGAGCAGCGAAGAGCAGTTAACACTGCACAATTCATTAAGAACCTCATGCTAAACGAAGAAACCCACAGATGACCCATAGCCCAAACTGCTGACGAGTGCTCCGCGCGGAACAGCGGGAGCCACGCAGAAGCCTGCTGCTCACACTCCCTGCACACAGCGCCGAGCACTGCACACTGCCAGCTCGGGGCTTTTGGCTGGTGAGAGCAGCAGAGTTACAGGGAAACAAGAAAGGAGTCACTGCTGGAGGAGTCCCTGTGGTAAACAAAGTAAATCAGGATGCGAATGCTGCTGCCGCAAAGCACAGTTTGCAGCACGAGTTAACTTCTGAAGGGGAATGTGAAGGTGGCCCTCCCACTGGGCTAGCGAACTGCACCACAGACTCAGCTATCCTTGTCACAAGCCACGAGGGGACACAACCCACAAAGGCAGGAGCCTGTGTCACACCAACTTAATAGCAAAAAGTAAATGCAGAAGTTCAAAAAGTGAGGCTTGTGTTTCTGACAGCAAAATTAATAAAGCCAGCTTTGAATTTCCCCTTTTTTTTCCTGATGGTACATTATACCTCCTGATCAGAAACAAGATTTCTCATTCCTAGTCTTGACTTCTCTTCTTTGAAGTTTTAAGGCAGTTGGTTTTCCATTGTAAAGTTTTGAATAACAATTCACATTTTTGACGGTGCTGTGTTTACTACATACTATTATCTGCAGCACAATCACAGGAGAACCCCAGGAAAAAGAATTATTGATGAAGAATCACGTGTCCTCTGCTATTTATCCAATAACAATAAAAAATAAATTTAAACAATCCTGCTATTAAAAAAGAGCTGCCTGCTTTTTACATACCCAAGCTCAGACACAATTTCAATACACTATATCTTTATAGGTATGTCGTTTAAGTGAAACTGACTTCTGAAATCCACCTAATGTGATTTATTTCACCAGGTACTTTCCAGACACAAATAAATCAGGAATTACATCTCCCCAAGTATACAGGCATGGTTAAGGTGGAAATAAAATGCAAAAGCAATTGTCACAAATCCCTCCAGCCCAGGCTTTTGGGCACAAACCCAGTCCTAACCTGGCACCCTTAATTTCTCCCTAGAGCTTAGGCACCCCTTCTCTGCCACTGAGAGATGCTCCTGCCTCCTTGCCTAGCAGTAGAAGGTAACAGCAGTAACTTTCTGCAGGGACAGAAGGATATGAGAAAAAACTTTCACATTTGTTATTGTTTGAATAACAAACCAAATAATCAGAAATCAGGTTCCACATACACCTTGTCAAACCGGTTTATACTAGCTGTAATTCTCATACTGTTGCAAGACATCACAACTGTTAGCAGTTCCATTTAGAGTGAGAGACAGGTTTGGGCTCAAGCAAAGCCCTCAAAAATGTGTGCACATATGCAGATGTATGCTTGTGTAATTGCCTGTGCTAAACAGCTCCCTGCTTTGGAGAAGTCTGACTGTGGGAATTAGATTTCTGAGCTCACAGCAGCCAGGGCCTACGCAGCACTCACAGCAACCAGCAGGCTCATCCCCACAGCAGCTGCAACACAGCAGCAAGGCTGCAGCAAAAAAGGTGGAAAGGCTGAGGGCAATGACTGCTCCTGGGAAGGGCTATCTCAGTCACACAAGCCAGTGCCAGCCCAACTCCAAACTGGGCTGAAATCTGACAGAGGAATTCTGTTGTTTGAATGGGCTGTATCCAAGTTCACAGGATGCCTGTTAGGAGCATTATGTAGATTTTAAAAACTGCATGCAGGCTTGGCCTTTGCTTCTGAAACAACAATTCGGCAAGCAGAGTGTATCATTGCCATACTAAGAAAATCTGCCTTATTAAAGCCTTTTTGAAACCTTTTGCTCAAGAGTCAACAAATACTATACAAGTCAGCTGCCTATTTAAAAAAAATTAAAATCTCATTTTGGTTGTGGGATCACCATTAGCAGACATAAGTTTTTATAGTATTTACAGTTCTCCCTATAAATTTATTTTCTTAATACTTCAACCAGCTTGTTTCTTGGCCTTATTCCACTGAATGGTTGAATTACCAAACACAGCACTACTGTTCTTCTACTGTCATGGTCTGTCCTTCTGCCTTTCATGCTGACAACATTAAGTGCTTAAGTAATTACCTTAGAATATTTGTGAAAAACAATAGTCTATACACATTCATCTGAAGTGAATAAGCACATCTTGAAACACTAGCATTTTACTGTGACCACATACAGTTCTACCACAGAGTGCTGAATAATTCCATTCCTGTATGATTGCTTATTCAATTCACTTGGCTCTTAGATGTTTTTTTCTAAACAGTAGCTTCAGGTAATGCAATTTTTGTCAATACTGCATTTATTTTCTTGCTCTCATATATGCACAATGGAGTTAAGATGCTACTTCTAAACAAGACACTAAACAGAATAATTTGGAAACTAATTTAATAAACAATTATATATAAAAATGTTCCACAGGCATGAGCCCTGAGAATACAGGACATTAGCACTATTTAACTGCCAGAGTCTTCTTTGGTAATTCACAGCAATGCCTACTAAAGACAAACCACACATCCATCCTTAGCCAATGAAAAGATGGAGAATTTTAGCAGGTGTCAAGGATAATATATATTGCCTTCATGCACTGAATTTCTTAGAAAATGAGCAGAACTTACAGAAAACGATGAGCCATCCTTTGAAACTGCAACTGGGTAAGTTCCATCTCCTAGATGCACAGAGAGCTCCCAGCTACTTCTCTTTGATTTGGCAATAGGAATTCTAAAAAAGAAACAGGTGGAAGAAAAAATTTTAACAGAGATTTCATGCTTCTCCCAAGTTAACTAGAGGCACTTGCCTCATAGGATGGTCATGAAGGATATAAAATACCATTAATCTATAGACACAGTTGGAGAGCATATTTGAAAAAAAATACACTAAATACATTTTTCTGTCAGACAGCATATAAGGAGAAAATACATTCTTACTTTCTTTCTAGATTTGCCTTGACGCACTGGGTATGCTGATAAAGTTATAGGAGGCCCTTGAATGCAGCCAGCACTTGCTGCAGAATTAGCTCAAACAGGATGAAAAGCAGATGAGAAAGTGGGTTGGCAGGAGAATAGCAACAGTGATAACTGGAGCAGTCTTTTCAAGGGCAAGATATAATCATTATTTCTTTAATCTCATTCTCAGTAAACCTTAATTAAAAGCCAATTACAGACAAAAGATTCCGCCTAACAAGTAATACAAATAATTTTATAAGTAATATACATTTTTAAGTATCTCATCCACAGAGCCCTTCAAGCACACTGGAAAAATAATGATGTATCATCACAGCCCACATGCAGGATTATACCAATTCCTGCAGCATTCTGTGGCTGCACCATTTATCAAGTAATACAGGCAACCTGAATCTTTTCAACTTAAAAAAGCACACACCTGGCAGCAAAGGATGAGAACTGAGCCTCCACTCTCAGCAATTCAGAGAGAAACATGCAATTTTCAGCTATTTTATTTAAATGTATATTCATTTTCAATTTCCTCATTCTAACTTCTTGAGTCTCTTCCACTTTGCCACAACAACTGGTGTTTAAAAGTATACTACAACTTTTCTAATTAGTGGTCACCATATATTACCATGAGCATGCACCACATGGCCTAAAGGGAAGGCAGGAAGGTGTGACCTAAACTCAATTAAAACAAAAACACATTTTGGTATAGCTTTTCTTCCACACTGACTCTTACATATTTAGATTTTTCTGTAAGAAATCTATAGGTATAATAATTTTATCACCTTTGCATCTCCTCTAAGGATCATTTCTGCTATAACATTAACCTCTTGTACATTATAGCGCTTACTACACCTTTTATTGAAGCCTTCAGAGTCTTAAAACCTGTGAACACATTATGCCACATGCATCCTCCAGAGGATTCAGGTGACCAAAGACAGTGCTCAGGTTTCCTGTGGAATCAACAGGGAGAAGCATCTGTGAGGCCTCCAGAGGCCACAGGAGGAGGAATTATCTGCCCAAGCCAAGGATAACACACTGACTTGCTAAGGATTTCAGCACTTATTTTATGAACACTGGGTTTTTAGAAAACTTAAGAAAGTACAACTTCAAGTACTTAATGAGGCAAGGAGCTTCCAAAAATTGTGCCTTGCCATGTGCCTGAAAAGGGGAAATGGAAATGCTAAATATATCAGACACAAACAGATGCATAGTTATCCTTAGTTACTTCTGGATGCAAGCCAAGTAAGGACTACATGAAATTTCACCAAACACCTTAGCTCACCTTTATCACTACCCTAAAAGTTCACAAGACAGATATTGAAAATAACCTGTTCCGGTGCTACCGATGGCAAGTGTCACCTTTCCCATTCAATATAGTGACAACTGTCAAAACAATAAATCTGAGGAATTATCTATGATTTATTGGGTGCAATGTCATTTCTCAGCAACTCAGATTGGAATTCCTGTATGTCACCAAACATTTAGACTGGCTGATAGGAAACGCGACAGACACAGGAGTTCCTGAAGAAGAGGAAGAGGAATTTCCTGCACAGGTAGCAGGCACCAAGCTGAGAGATGTTTTCATTGCACTTCCTGGTTCCAGAGCACCAGTAAGAAGAAACACAGGCAGCACCTGGTTAAGTTCTCCATGACACATCACTGCAATAACCAACAGGATTTAGTGGTTTATAGCAACATCATGTTTCTTATATTAGAACTAGGACCTCACCACAAACTCAGCGTAGTAGACCAGCTTCACTGGTGTCATGAGATTCCTTACAGCCTTGCTGGCACAGCCCTGCTTCATATTGCATTTGACTGGAAGTGACCTCATGAATCTGGCTGCTGGCCATCAAAGGAAAGACAGTCTTGTTCTCCAGCAGGGATTATTTTTGTTCAGTCCTGTCTTGCTGAGCTTTGTCAAGTGTATCTCCAAACAGGATGCATGCCTCTTGAAAGGCATGACTATCATCACTGCTTTGCCTGGGTTTCAAACAGCCACATAATTCCTCTCGCTCCAACACCAGTGGCCAGGAAGGCAAGGTCCAGAGCTGCATCTAACACCAAGTACACAGCAAGTTGCACTTCCCTCCTGGAATTGCTAGATCCATTTGCACAGGGACATTTTTCAGCTTTGCTAATGAACTTTACCTGTGGTTTTGTAATTATAACTGACACTGGCTAGGGCAGACACATCAGCTCATGACAATCCTAATTCTTCATTAAACCAAATTTCTTTCAAAGAAATCATCTTGTAGTAGACTCCATTCTGATAGGATTTGCGGATAGGGAACATTCATATAAATAAGGATTACAAAGTCCAAAAGTAAGGATCAAATCCTAAGTTTGTTGAATATGAAAAGGAAGTTGCTCACATCCATGAACTACTTTAGAAATGCAGAAGTTTCTACCAGGCTAAGAAAGGAGATTTGCGGTGGGGTTTTCTGTTGTTTTGCGGTGTTTGGAGTGGTTTTTTTTAATATCTGAGAAGCCCCAGTGCATGGGAAATTATCTTTGTTCTTGGCCAAGGTTGCTTCCTTAGCTGAGAAGACTTTTAAGTCCTCCCAGACAAAGCATCTGAACTCCAAATATATTTCACACTAGTTCACAGCAAACTCCCCAAACTTCTGGCTACTCTCAAAATGTAGAACTTCTAAAATTCTACATAATGGGCTGAAATCCAACATATTATAGTCATACAAAAAGTCCCACTGAAAATAAAAAGTGTAATTTTTGCCATCATAAAAGACAAAGAAAATATAAGGCACTTCTCCTCCAACCCTAGATTCGGAATATATACACTAGGTCTTTCCTAGGGTTCAACATGCCCTCCCTTTTTTCTCCCAGTTTTGGCAAATGACATATCATCCAACAAAATTACTTCATTTGCATATAAAGATCACTGGCTGCAGGAAGACACTGAAGTTTCAGACCAAGATGACTGCCAGGTGGATGAGGAGCAGGGCCATGGAGAACTGTGTGCTGCTGATCCTTGCCAGGAGCATTACACACAAAGGGACAGAGAGAGCAAAGGCAGCACTGCAGTCACAACAACAGGAGATGGGTGGAGAAGGGTGTTATAAACTCCTTCCACAAAAAAAAGGGCAGTTCTGAACCTCTCCACTCCAAATTGCCTTCTAAGGGGAAGCATCACAAGCACAGGAACACAGCTGAGCAGCGACGGCCTGGCTTTAAGTCATAAAGGCTTTACTCCAAAGCACCAATTACAAAAACATGTAAGCAATGCAACAAGAAAAACAGCATCATTTTCCTGCTTACTTATTTTCAAGCTCTACTGCCATTTCTTCAACAAGAGATGATGTCTGTGTAGAATGTATTATGTCCCTTTCACCCCCAAATGTCATGTGTGGGAGAGGGAGATGCTTGACAATAAGGCAGCAACCAAAGCTCCTGGTTCCTTTGCAAGTTTTCAGTGAGGAAAGCAGACAACTGATAAATATTTCAGGTCGACACATACTTACTGTGCTCATGGAAAACATTAATTAAACTATTATCTATTCTAGTCAAAAACAAGTAATGAAAGAAAACAGACACTCACAAAAGCATATCAAGTAATAACTCTGGCCTGGCCATTTTGATTGTCACCAGAGAGAGGGAACTCAATAAAAACTACAATTTTCTGCAGTTTGTGGCAAATAAACTTCCATCTTCTGATTAGCAGTGATGATGTAAATGAGTTAGGATGTCATCAGCTCCTAAAGGATCAGAAAATTGAGTATAGATTTTTTTACTTCCAATTCAAAGTATGCGTTCTAATGCTGAGAGGGAAAACACTTAAAAATTCCTCTTCACATCTGATATTTTTGCTGCATAATACTTTATGTAAACAGAGAAATCCCAAACTATCATAACAAATCCTCCTGTTTGAAAGATTACAAGTGTTTGAAAACCACATTATATGACACTCCATAAAGCTGTTTTTCAATTGTGCAATTACCTATTCAGCAGTTAAATAAAAGTGAAATATTGACTTAAAACAATGTTAATGGTCAAAGAATCATTAAGAAATCCTTCATCATAACTTTCACAGCAGGTGGCCTGTAAAATGATCAAGAATAATGTGCTGGATTCTGTAGCCACCAAGGTCAGTTTCTGCATACAAATCTTGCAAAGGGAGAAAAAAAGACCTTCAGAAAGTGGGCCATTCATCTGAACCAAGTTCAGAGAATTTCCAGCACTGTGAAAAGACATGTTATGCAAGCACATAGATGTATTCAGTGGGGGTAGACTGAACCAGCTACATGGAGACTACAAAGGAGCCCTCCCATGGCTCATGAATAAGTCGAGGAAATGATCAGAAAAAAATGCAGAGATGTTTAGACAGATGGTCCACTTAAAATGCCTGGGACAGGGCATAAGCAATTTTAATGAAACTTTAGATCTACCATATAAATTGTTTCTTATTTTCCCTGCCCTCCCCCTACTCCTCAAAAAAAAAAAAAAAAAAAAAAAAAAAAAAAAAAAAAAAAAACCACAAAAAAAACCAAAAAAAAAACAAAACACCACCCCGAAAAACAAGAAAGCAAATAGAAATTTAACAACTCAAACAAGAGCCTATCTTGTGATGAAAAAAAACCAAAAAAAACTCAAAAAAAGGGAAGTAAATCTCACTTTTGTGCATTATTGGTTTAATAAGTTCATATGCAAACAAATATCCTTCACAGAACCTTCAACTATCAGATGAATATAAAAGCAGGGAATGGATAGATTAAAAGAATTCTAAACAGAAGTGTACTGCCAAACAAAACACAAATCTAAGCTTTAGTATCTGAGTACTTTCAACACTTTCCAACATAAAAGTTCATCATCACACAGAAAAGATAAAAGCAGCACTTTCACAGGATTATTTTAAGAACCAAAAATTATGTGCAAGGGACCTAAGAATCTGGGAATATTTTATTCAACAATCTGAAGTATTTTCTGTATCTATTCACACACATTTTCTACATATATTCAGACTGGTCCATCTATACATATGATGTACCCTTTTACATAAAAATAGGTTTTCCTTCTTCCTGCTTTATATGTGCATACATATACATGTACCCCTTTCACTGTGAATATGAAAATATACCATCATTAGACTAAATTATAGTACTTCATATGTCATACAAAATAATAACCTCTACTAGCCTGTGTGCCAGCTGATCAGACAAAGACTGAAAGAATTACTCAATAGTTATATCAAAAAGGTTTTTACATTACATTTTCTTACATATCACATTGAGATCAATAACAAATATGCATATTTATAGCCTATACTCTATCTGAATAGTGACCGCAGGAAAAAATGAAATCACACGGAAGGTAAACTATAAAATAAAAAGCAATGCTTTACAAGGATGCTATGGAGCACACTGTGCTTTGATTCAGAACAGCATACATCTGGATGTTCCCTTTTCCTTTAACAGAAGCTATTTGTGCAATTTGCATGGACATAAAAGCCTGCAATCCAGTGACCAATGAAAACCTCCAGTGCCTTCAGCAGCGAAACCCAGATGAGAGCTAAAGAAACAGTTAAGCTAGTTCTTATAAATCTAGGGTGAATTTAACTGCCCAAATCAGAGTGTGGCTCAATGCCTTTCATCTTCATTTAACTGGGAAATAATCTTGCAGAGAACCTGAGCTCACCCTGGCTAACCTGCTTCCACTGTGGAGGCCTCTGAACGTGCAAGGTTTATGTCCTGCAAAGAGAAACACCCTAACCCAATGTTTTACAGCCAGCATCCTCAGCAGCCTGGCAGGGGCAAGAAACTAGGGGCTCCTCTGCCAAAGGTGTCTCCACAGTCTTAACAAGAAATTATCCTCCAAACATGCAGGCAAACAACAATTTTAAGATTCTTGAAAGAGCTTTCATTGCTCTTTTAGTTTTAAATCTATTGGGTCAATTAAGTAGGATTGCTGTTAATTGCCTATCTTGATTTAACAGAGTCATGTTTGCAGAGTGGATGTCCAAAGAATCCAAGATCCATGCTACCAGTCTTTCTCAGCCTGTAGAGGTTCACATCCACCTCCCATATCTCAAGAGAAAGAGCAAGGGCCCAGGCAAGCACTGGGGATGGCAGGAAGGAATGAGAGATTCATGGAGACTCAGGTCTGCAGCCTAGTGATGCATTCTTTGGGACAAAACATTCTGGCACTTGGTTCCAATGCCAGGAAATTTCTATGCACTTTGCATTAATAAACTGGATGAAGCACAGTAACCCTATGAGCTGCAAGTGGAAGCCAAGACCTCTCAGTTTCACAAAAGGGTCACACTGCCCAGTCCTTCAGCAGGCAACAGCATACCTTGACAGTTTCAAATAAATAAATGTAAAACATACCCAAAACTGACTTCTTCTCCTATGACATTAGGGCCTATTTTAGTAATTGGTTTCTGTTTGAAAAAGCAAACATCATAACCATTAATGCTGGATGTTGCTATTTGTCTCATTGCAAGCATGTATGAAATAAGAAGCAAGGAACACTCAAATCAAGTGTTCACAAGTACAGAGAAAAGACATTTATTTTTAATATAATTAACAAGTCTGTGCTTCTAATCTGTTTTTAAACCATCTTTTATCTACGAAAGGAGGAACCACTTGCAAGCAGGTGTTTTTAATCAGATCAGTCAACAATACTGACTTGTGCATGCTAACAACTGTTAGGGAGAGAAAAATCTAAAAATCTGTTTGTCATCAAAAAAAGTTGGGGCTATTTCTCCTCCTATTAAAGTACTTAATTTCATAACTTTGTTGTTTTCCAAAACATTTTTTTTATTTTTATTAAGAGATAACTTTGGGCACTTGGCAAAACTAATAATAATAATTTACTCCATAAAAGGAAAACAGCAAACGCCTTCTCCTATACAAATCTTCCCTTATTTCCTTAAACAAAGAAACTTATTGTGCAGATATTTAAGAATAGTCTTACAATAATTATCTCACTTTCTTTTTATGTGCAAAGAGCTTCAGAACAAACCACTGTGATGCAGCAGTAGGGAGGACTAAAGCAATCTGTTAATATCACCCAGTAGCAGTCCCATACTTTCATATAACCTGATGGTATTGGGATGTAGCTGCCTCTTGGGCAGTCTGTGCCCTACACCTCCATTCAAAGAAGGGCTGTTACTAGTAATAATGTGCTATTTTTCACTTTGTATTAAGTTTAGAATACTACAGATTTGCTGTCCACATGAAAAAGAGGCAGAAGGAAATGCTAACCTACTAATATGAAAATGAGGGGAAGTAATTAAAAATTACCTCTAAGTTTGATAAGGAAATAATCTAATTTTACTTCTACATATAAGACTACTTTCCATACTCTCTTTTTTTTGAGACATCCAGGCAATGTGCTAGGGTTGCTGTACTCATCCCAGCAGTGAAATCTGTCTACTAATCTTGAGCTCAAACCTGAATTAAAACACATTTAGTGCTTTAATCTGTCATCCCTTCCATCAGAATTTCAGGTATTCACACCCTTTTGTAACAGAAGTTCTGGAGAGTATGATAACTCAGAAGTAACAGGACAAGGGCTTTGAGAATATCAGTGTTGCAGCTCAGGCCAGGAGTAGTTCTCAAAGCATTTGAGAACCCAACCATCTGCATTTAGATTGCTTTGATCACACCGCAGAACAGCCTTGGGACGTGCAAACCAGGTCCCTTTCTGATGAAGAAAGGCAGAAACCAGGAAACAGAACTGCACCCAGCACACTCCAGTCACAAATGGGCATTCAGTTCACAGGACTGGACTAAATTTAACCAAAAGTCAAATACACACAGCGAGAGTATGAGCTCCTCATCATGAACAAGACGGTACACTTGTACTGGTACACTCTCTAATGACAGCTAGATTAATTCTTGAAGAATGCTTTATTCACATGAAAAGATTTTAATCTTAATGAAAATTTCTGCAATTGCATTCCCTCGAAATCCTAAGTTTGGTATTTAGTCTAGATATTCAGGAAAAGAAAACCAACAAAAAAACTCTGGCATTTAAGAGGGTCAAGCTCAACCCCTCTTATTTAGTTGCCCCAGTAAAATTTATGTTAAGAAGTGTTTAATACCTACCAGCTCCTGCCAGCAGAAAGCAAAGAAAATACTGTAAAGTGCAGTATATTTGAAAAATTGTTCTGCCATTTTGGAGGAAAAAAATGCGTATTTTAGAATCAAATTTTTAAATTCCATTTTGAAAAAAAAATGGCCTGAGCGGCCTTTATCTTGTTAGTTAATACCTTCTTGAACAGATTGCCATTTCCCCAACTATCACTAATTTACAAACTTAATCCAAAAAAACACATTAACCTATGTCTTTCTTATTCAGAGATATGTATCTGACCCACAGGCACTAACAACAAACTGAAATACAGTGTTTCCTTAAAGAACAAAGTTTTTAAGACCCAATACAGTAAAACTTTTCAGTACCTGCTGGACTTACTAAAGGAGGCACACTATCAGGAGTGAGAGACAACTGCTACAGTCAAGGAAAAAGAAAAGATGTCAGAATAAATCCATCTCTGAGGAAATTTGGCAATAGCAGAGAGAGCAAGAACATGGCCTTCTTTAAGGCCCACAAGGCGTATAGCGTGTAAACCAAGGAAAAATTTTAAATTATACTAACTAATCAAAATAAAACCCCCAAACTGTCTTTGGCCAAACTGAAAACACACCTTTTTTGAAAACACCATCTCCAATAATCTTTTTGAGGGTTTTTTAAGAGCTTTGTATTGAATGCTGTCTTTCCTGTGGTTTACAGTTTCATTTAGGTCTCTCACCCTTTTGATCTGTCAGTCCCTTTGGAACTAGGGGACTAACCAGATTGTATTGCCAGAAGTATGGAATTTCTGCCACACTTTGTAGGACTCGTGATTTGACCTGGTTTCTCTAAAGCCTGTCACATATGCAATATCTCGAGGGTCATTGTTTAAAACATAATTACACTCATGTTTTTGTGCATCTTGGAAAACACAATGTTTGCACCAGATTTTAGTAGAGTTCCAGAGTATTGTAAGAGCTCAGCCATCACATAGAGTTTATCACCTCTCACAAACTTGTTGCAGCAGAACCAAGAGTCCATCCAAGATCTTAGCCATCTCATGCAAATGAAATCAGTTTTGGAATACAGCTGTGTTGATCACATTTTTCTGTTGTGCTTTAAGAGACTTAATTCAGGCAATACACAGAATGCACATTCAGGACAGCACACAGTCCTGAAAAAAGATGACCAGATTTTCCTTGCTAGCCATCCTAATGCCATAGTGTAAGAAACAGAACTGGCCAAGAGCCATGATTCATTTGGAACTCTGTTTTTCTAGACAGCACCTGGCTTTTCAAAAGCCATGCACAGGAACCAGTGCTGGGTGACAACACAGGTATAAACAATGTTTTTACCAAACCACAGGTAAATACAATTACAGCATTTGGCTAGAAGTACTCAAGCCAGTTTCCAACAGGCAATGTGACAGCTACTTTTGGCCCCCACCCATAAGAAATGTGGCATATTTCACGGATTCTAAAGGTTTACTCTCTGTTTCTTCTGCACTAGATTCCTATGAAACAGATTGATGCCACTAATTCTGTTCAGTTAAAGAGAAGAAACATAAGAGATAGGAAAACCCCCAGAAGTTCATTAAAAATTATATTAGATAACATAAAACATGCGTCTCTCCAACAAACACCCACACGTCATGTCTAGACAATTACAGCACATAGCAGAGCTCAGTGACTCTCACTACCTTCCACATACCACCCCGTACACCTTCAGCTTACATCTAGCACTCACACCACTGAGCTTTCACTACCTAATATTAACCATCCTTTCCCTTCTTAACTAATGGAAAGAGAAAGGTACCTCTCACAATGAGTTAGACCTGAAATTGGCTGAACTATCTTTAGGTAATGATTACCTATATTTTTCACATTACTTAGGCATTACAATTCAAGGCCACAGAAACACAGGCATCTAATTATTTAAGAGTGATACATATTCAAAAGATGGTAAATATCTATTGCCCTCTATGTATTTTTATCCTTTTAATAAGACATCTGCCATTGTTCATATTATGGTCTCACAAGTAAAGAGAAGAAAGACAATAAGAAAGACTTCCAACTTTGCTGAAGTTACATACAACAGACCTGAATGAAGGAATTTGAGAATTATTAAACTAGGGTTGAATGTGAAGGACAAAAGACTTGTAACAGCCAACATTTCAGCTAACAGCTAGCCTCATTCTCAGTGCTAATACAAAAACTTTTGCCCACTAAACTTTCTGCTGACTAAGGGCAGAGTTAGAGAAGCCAGGCTGTGTAGGTGGGATGAACCTTTTTGATGATGGTTATTTTAGCATAATCACAATGAATACAGGATGGGGACATAAAAATTGCTGTACTGACTGGCCTAAATATCCACCTAATCCAATATTCAATGATAAACAGTAGAAAGTTAAATAAGGTCTAAGAGTATAAGAATATAGTTACACTTCTACAATGTACTTAACTATAAGTTCTGTCTCCTTCCTTTCCTTTTTGCCCAGATAACTAGCACTAATCAATGCAGTTCAGTAGGCAAAGAATTCATGTCCTAAATATAAAATATATAAATAACACAATATATTAAAATGTACTATATAAGTACATTTTAAAGTGCTATGGAAAAAAATTCTTTAAACATTACCTTTTACACATCCAGTTATGATTTAATGACTATAATTACACATAGATGATAGTGTTCTTCTTTCTTATTAACCCAATACTCATGTATTTTTCTGTGAATGTTTCTATTCTATAAACAAGCATGACCAAACAAATTGTATGTGACCAAAAAGATGCTAAAAAGAACATTAAGATTTTCCTGACTCAAAAAGACAGACTCATTTTGAACAGAAATGCTAAAAGGTGAAATAAAGCTGTTGCACAAACATGAGGAAGATCCAAAGTATTTCTGAAATACACTTTCAGCCGTAGTATGTGGCAGATGAAAGAGGCTATCTAAAGAAGATGTTCAGAATTAGTTCTCACAACTGTGCCTTCAGCCCCAATCTTTCCTGTGCACTTCATCTGCTGCAGGAATCCATGCACAACATCCATGTTCTCCCTCAGTCCAAAGTTTCCTTGTTTACACTCAACATAATTTTTCTAAAATGCAAAATACCGCAGCCCCTCTGGACCTTCCTAGGTGAGACAACCTAGCCTTGTGTGCTGATTTTGGGTAGGGTAGAGGTAATTCTCTTCATATTTGGTGGCTGGCGTTAAATCGCAAAAGTCGTTACCCCTGAAGAGTTATGCTCCACCCTTTACAGGCCTTAAACACAACAATTTTTCATTGCAATCCAACTTTTTTAAATTGTGAAACAGCAAAATGCTATCAGCTCTCGCTACCCCTTGCTTCTGGGAAGATACATATGAAGGAGAAAGCTAAGGGAACTCAAGAGAAGTGGGCTGTGGAAAGGTGCTACACTACCCAACATAAGCTTAAATGACTGTCAGACTACTAGAGTTTGGAAATCACTGAAACAGAGTTGCAGCCTATTTACTCAAAAGGGTTTATTTAAATACAAATGCTAAGACCTAGGAAAAGGCAGCCTGTAGTAGAGGCAGACTAATACAATGACCAAGACCAAAGAATAGGAAAAAAACCACAACAAATAGAGGAATAAACTTGACTTAATATTAGTAAGCATCTTAAAATTATTGTGATTTGAAGATACAGGTAACAAGAACAAAGGCTTTGCTGCAGGGGAGGGAGCAGGGCAGGCAACAAAGTATTTAAAGAAAAGTGCTCTCAGTAGCTCAAGGAAACAAACAGGGTAAAGTTGTCTAAGGACATTAACAGCTAGGTGTAGCCAGATGAGAACCTGCTTTAATCCCAGTGTCTGGTAGAAAAATGGGCAGCAGGACCTAGAGAATATAATTATGTGTCACCAAGGTATGTCACCATCTCTGCCACCATCATGCCAGACAGAGGAGATTCAGAAACACGTATCAGAACACACAGGGGTAAAGACAAAAGCTTAAAGCCTAGGAACCCAGATTTTTTAGAAGCTTTTTTTTTGTTTTTTAAACTGGAATTAATGTGCAAATAATTTATTTGTATCATGTCACTTCTAACTGCAGAAAGACTAATTTTACTAAGCACCAGAGACAGGATAAAGACCTGTCATCTCCTTTCTAAATCCATGGGTAAACATCCCTGGTTTCAAAAGAATGAGGTCCTGTGCTGTTCTTTCCTGCCCAGTCTTTCTCACACTACAGACTTTGAAGATATATGTTAAAGGGAAGCCACAGCCAAAACAAACTCCAAGCACCACATCTAATTACACAGAAAAGTAAACTACTAAAGAATGGTCTGTGAAAGATATTAAAGAATCATCCATAATCATAAAAGAAAAAATCTGAGCAGTCTCAACATGGATCCAGGGAAAAATATCCAGGTCTTTGAATATTTATGAAGAAACAACAGAAATCAGTATTAAGAATTTTTTTACTTCACGCATCATCTATCCCAAGTATCCCGTTGAAAATAGGATGACATATCCAAGTAGCTTTCCTTTTAAGATTCACAATACCTCCCAGTTACAAAATCAAAAATATATAGTACCTAATATAGAACAAAGAAGGCTACCTCTAATGCCGGTAGTAGACTACTGATTTTGAGTTGTGCAAATATCAGGGATGAGATTCAGCTCCAAGACAGCACATAGCAACACTATGAGCAATGTTGCCTCTCAAAAAATTCTCCCATTAGAATTATACAAAGCTACGTTGTCACAAACCAACTAATAGGCCTGTGGTCTTACATACAAAGAAATGAAAAATGTGCTTTTCTTTTATCGTTCCTCGGTAATGCGCATAGCAGGAATATCTTAAAACAGAAGCGAAGATCTCCAAGTCTTCTGAGACAAAGGTAGGGCTTATTTTTCTAATGAAAATGTCTTTTCAGTATTGTTATTTAAACACACACAGAGTAAAATTATACAGAAGAGACCTGCCTCTCTGAAAGTTGAAAAGAAAGGAGTCTTAGCTCAATCTTGTATGTTTACACTTTTAGTCTTACCCTTAAACAAGAATGAATTGAGCATAATCGCACTGAAAGTTTAGCTTCTACACTGGCATATCAAATTTCAAGTCAACAGCTCTTTTATTTTAAATATGTTAGATAAAAAGGTAATATGCTCTCTGTAAAGAGTTCCCTGGAGGTTAGAAGAACCAATAAATTAACTGTTACCATATGCTTGGCTCCTTTTGGCAAAATTCAGTAACAAAACTGCCAAACCTTTTTAGGTGGCTAATAATATTTGGTAGCTTATAGCACAACTTGGGAAAATAGAGAACTGGACCGAAAGCTTGGAAACTAATAGAAGAAACTTCATTTATATACTTCTATACTTAGCTACATGCTGTTTGGAAGAAAAATTCTAACAAAGTCAACTTTATGGATCTGATCTATAGCAAACAGTTGTCTTCTCAAGGAACTCACACACTGGCTAGTACAATAATCAAATATTCTGCATTTAGTTTTTTTAAACAACGATAGATATGTATGACCTATTTTTTTGAAAACAGGGGTTTGTAACATTAGTGTTCTAAAGTGTTAACATGCATATTATCAGTGCTTTCATTATGGGTTTATTTCATTATAAATGAGAAAGTCTGGGCTCATTTGGAATGCAACGTTGTTAGATTTTACTTATAAAATTAAATACTTCCCACTCCTTCCCCCCATATCTTTTATACCTATGTAATTGAGACTAGATTGTGACAGGTAAAAAGCCTTTAACACTACACCTCTAATTATAGTTTTAGACTGGGTATTTTAAGGACATCTATTACAGACTTTAATACCAACAAAAAAAGTGAGGGCAAACCTGGCTTGTTCTATTCCTTTACCAAGACAGTCAGGACTTGCTCTGTAGTATTAGTTGTAGGAAATCAATGTTTATTCAGATATGAAAATGTCCATTTTATTTTATGTTTGTAATCATCTATGATAACAAATTTATTATTATTATTCTTATTTCCAATAAAATGGTTATAGCAAATTCTTCATGCCATGATGGTTGGCATTTAGAGAAAAAACAGATACTTAAAAATTTTGTATTTCTTTAATCAACTGCATCATCCCAATAAATTCTAATTTGGATGTTTAAAAAAATACTTATTATTCAGCTTACAGTTCCACACATATCTGGCAAGCAGTGTGAAGTAGGTTGACACGTATAGGCCAGACATTTCACTTCTTAAAGTCATGTTATTGCATGGTTAATCCTATATTTGCATTAATTTGATACAAGCACTTACAGGTAAAAATAAACCCAAAGTGTAGGTCTAAAGATTATAATAATAAGCCTCTGGAAGGTTTTACCAGAGGAAAAATATTTTTTACCATTCTATGGATGTTTGCCTCATTTAGCCATTTGGGATTTTATTAATAATCTTCTCATTACTGTATTCATCTTCTGATTTTTATTTTAAGTAAGACAATTTCTGTGAAGACTTGACACTAAAATCAGAGACTTCATTATCCTGCAAAACATATCCACATTTTAAAGTATTTAAGAGGGTTAAATAAAATGCAAACATTTAATGCAACATTAAGCATGTGAAATAAAAACTTGATTGCCTAAAGCAAGCATGCTATGCTGTTACCCTGGTGACAGGTTAAAAAAGGATTGTGAGCTGAATGGCTGTATGATATGAAATTAAAATGTTTCACATTGAACAATCCAAAATGAATTGGGAAAGGTTAGAGCAGAGGAGAGAGAAATCAATTCTCCAATGGCAATGGTGAATGGAAGTGAAGTCTGAATAGGATTTGCCAGTGGGGTGCAACAGCTGCCAAATATCCTGCAGCCAAAGAATTACAATAATACTGATGAAGTGTGCAAGAGCTTTTGGAATCATTGCAGGGAACAGAGAAATATTCCTACAATAATGAGGCCATTCTGTGTCCCATCCCACTTTTGCAGTTGAATCAAAGGGAAAAGGAATGGTTGCAAATTGTAATACTCAACAACAAAGGTAAAAATGAACTACCTATCCCTTCAATCAGTATCTTGTATTTAACTACAGACTCTGTGAATGTGAATGAAGCAAGCATGCTAAAGAATGGACAAATAGAGACACATACATGTAGAAGTATGCAGACAATATTGAATGAGACTTGCTTCCCATATATTTTGTTGACAACATTTCTATAGCAACAGCATCCAGAATAAGCTATACACTACACAAACAATCAGCAGGACACAACCAGTGCCTCAAGGAACTACAGAAGGTCAGGTGCTGATGGTCATGCTTATCTTTAATAATCCTAGGAAAGAAACATCAGCAAAACTTCTCATGCGTATGCAATTACAGATGTATTTACTGAGCTTAGAGACCTCAGAAGTCAAGAAAAATGTTGCCCTTCCATAAAATTATCCTACACAGCTTCATTTCTGGCCTTGGAATCTCCCAGTAAAATACAGAGAGGAAGACAAAAACATACCCTAAAAATACCTGTAAATGACCAGGGAGCACATGGCAATTAAGACACACCTTGTCAGTTCCACAGTTTCACACATACACATTTTACACACAGACAAATACTAAAGAACAGGTTTGGGAGGTGTAAACCTGCATGAGAGGAAATAATCATTGGGCTTATAGAGAAGATCAAAGTAAATTAAATAGAGAGAGGTCTTGTAAAGAGAGGATCTTGCAGAAGAGGTCATAAGCAAAGCACAGATGAGAAAAGGGCCAGATTAACAACTAAAAAAGGGACAGGAATTTGGCAGCACAATAGAAAACATTCACATGTCTATATTATGCAAATTCAAGTTTCAGCATTAAGTGAACAGTAGCTACAGAAGCTCTAAAGCTCCTACAGCAGATGCTGTTTTCCCAGAAGACACAGTGAAAATAAAAAATAAACATAGGGACTTAGCCAGGTCCATTTACTTTAGTGAATGCCTTTCCCACCAGCAATCACCTCAGCAAGATGTGTGGATCTTCCCAAGAGATGTTCATTGAGATTCAAACTTTAAGTAATTATTATCTTCATAATGATTTCCTAATGGTTAGCAACTCTAAAGACTGAGCAAGTGTGGATTCCTGAGTGCCCAGAATATAGTTTTCCCTACAAATGACAGCGATGACAAGCTATGAAAATTTCCCATGACAGATTGCTCTGTTCCTGGAATAGATGTTTAAGGAATAATATGGAACAATGACTCTGCTTTCAAACAACTGTAGAAACACCTTATATTACTTGTGTTATCAATCTGACTGCATTGACTTAATCAAATCAAAGAAAAAAATATCATACATACACTCTGTAGAGTCATAAATGCTACCTTAATGTCCCATTTCAACTTTTATATTTTCCATAGAAGTTCATTCCCAACTGGCAAAAAAATGTCTCTTTCATATATTTGCAGCTACTTGTTTGTTTCTAGCACATATAATCCTCTTTCTGTGATAAGCAACTGAACAACTGAGAAGGGTAAATAATACCAGATGTTAAAGACATCTAGAATATTATATTGGGCATCTGGTTTTGTAGTTATTAAGCAAGATTACCAAAAAACCCAGTAATGACTGTAAATTCTTTTGAGAGGTCAAAAGAACAACATAGATAACAGCTAGATAAGAGCTACAGGGAGAAGAGGGTTGCCACAACCAGGAAAGCCCATTACAAACAAGGATTTCACATGAAAAAGAGGAGAACAGGACCTTAGTACCTTGTGAGTCTGTGGCAAAAGAGAAGATTACACAGTGACTAATGGTGTGAAGCTGCACTAGGTACACAAACAGACCAAAGGCTTTCAAAGGCCTAACTGTAAATCATGGGAAGAATGCTCGACTTGCTGAGCAGGGGACCAGAACAGTAAGGATAAGACAGTGTTGTTTTCATGGGCTAAGGATGACTGCATAGCTCGAAAGAGGGGGAATGAAGAAAGCCACAAGTCAGCTTGACTTGATCAACAGATGAAAACAAAGCAGCTTATCTCTGTATAGAGGGTATCTGAAGATAGAGAGAAGTATATATGTTTAGCTGCACTTGCAATAACTGTTCATGTTAATACTGCAGTTCTGGGAAGAAATAAAAATGAAATTCACACAACACAATTGATACAGTTTAGCAGTGCCTGTGCTGACAGTAAGAACTCTTTGCCCTTCCAAGAGGCCGGTTCAGATGACACCAGTGAATTTTCCTGACATCATCTTCATTCTTTCTAAAATTCACGTAACATAACCTTATTTTGTGCTGCTCCAGCAGTGCAGGAGAGCCAGAAAACTCTCCTATTGGGCAGCTGACCATTCTTCCATATGGGGAAGCCCTAGGCTGGCAAAGAGCTGGCTCTGTCCCAGACTCCAGCAGGGTAATAGGTGTACTCTGTGTGAGAGCAAGGATGCCTGAGAGGTGTGGGGCTTTATTGCTCTCTGAGCAGCTCCCTTGCTGCCCTATAATCAAGCAATGGCAAGGCAAACATCAGTATAGCTGTACTGAATCAACCCAGACAGGAACCTAGAATAATTTAGTAAACATAAAGCTAAATAAATTTATTTCTGTTCTTGCAATTCACCAGTCATTTTATGCACACTGCACTGGACCCCTAGATTTCAGAATGTTAAAACAAAAATTTAGCCCAGCTATTTCAAAACTTGACAAAAACTTGTTTGTATTTTAACTTTTCACTGTAACTTTCCTTCCCAGGAAAATATGTTTAGAAAGCATAATCCAGTTTACATCTCAAAATACTTCATACATGTTGATAAGCAGATATTTATGAAACCTCAACAGTGCAGTAAAGTATTAAGGCCACTTTGTCTTTTTCTAAACTGAGGCCAAATTCAACTGACTCCTCTAAGGTCCCACAAGAACAGTTTAACTCAAAACTCCCAATCCAGTCTTCTATATTAAACACACAAGCAAGAAAAACCTTCAGTGTTTTTTTTCTTGCTAGCAATTTAAAACATTTCCAGTGTGTTACCATCTTTTTGTGTGTAGTGTCAGGTAATATGGGCATACAGCCTCACTGGTTTTTTTCCAAGTCATAAATGATGAAAGGGTAAAATCCATAGAAAAATTAGGAAAATACACTTAGCAGCCAACACAAGCAACACATAGGAAGTGCTGTAGGCAATTGGGTTTAGAAGTATAAACATCACATTAGTAGACCCATGAGATAGCGTGATGTAGCCACACCTGGAGAGACACTCTCCTATTCCCCTCCCAACCCACTAATGAAAACAAGTCTGAAGCCAAAATGTGAAGATTCAACTGTACAACATCATTTCTGGTCTCAAAGGCTAACTACATCAAACAGACATAAAATAAGCTGGATTCACTTCAGCCAAAATATGTTTCCACTTGAAACAAGATCAAGTTCTGTCTAGAAGACCTTGGGGTTTTACTAGATGCTGTAAATCTGTTCAGCAGCTGTGGGTGGCACCAGTCTCACAATAAAGTGGACTATGAAGTAAGTAGGAAAAGTCTTAGGTAAAATAACTAAAAGCTGAACAATGAAACAATCATTAATCATCCATGGCTCTTTCCTGTAGGAAATATGTGCTCCTATTATCTGTATATCACAGTAAAATATTCACATTAGTACGTGGCTCACAAAATACCAAACACTTCAATTAGCAAATCGTCTTTCAAAAACACTTGAAAAAACACCCCAACCAGAAAGAATCCCAAAAAACCAAACCATCCCACATCCAATTTTTCCCAAGAAAATGGGTTAAATAAAAAACAGTTAAATTAAAAATAATTTTAAAAAATCATTAGAGGAAAATGCTCTAAATACTTGATTGCATCACAAAAGTAAATGCCCACATTCCTGTAAATCTGAGCATGCATGGATCTCCAACAGCTGTTCTAAAGCCTAGCAAGTTAGTTCTAGGAGACTGTTGGTGAGGCCAGGGGCACTATATAACAATACAGACAGTGGAAACTCACCTGTAAGTGCCCTACCCAAATCATAAGACCATTTATTCAAACACAGGAAAGGCAGATGAACCTTGGGCTTGTAGCCTGCATAAACCTCAACATTAGATAACCTCCTGCAATGAAGACTGCCACTACAGTGGTCAGGTTGGCTGAAACTAGCTGAAGGAAGTTGGGTGCCAAAGGTGGAGATAGCTTGCTGGTCATCAAAATATTTTACAGCAAGAACCTTACAGTTGATTATTCAGTCACTCAGGGGACTGCAAAATACATATTTCCAGTCACATCCCAGAAAATATCAGAAGTTATAGAGAAATTCCCCTCTTGAGGCTGCTGCTAGTTTGACTAGTGGTACAGAGCTAAGGCCCACCTCTAAGTCCCCTTTATGAGCTCACATCTCCCTCCTTGCTACACATTCCCACTCTAGTACCTCTTCCAGAATAATTTCACTTGTCAGAAGTAACCTGCTTCTGACAGAATGATCCAAAGTAAACCATTCTTAAATAGTTTCCATAGGTCATTTTTGCAGAACCAGAGTGGAATGCAACTACACACAAAATCACACCTGCATACCTGGGGAGGAGAAGGAAAGACAGAGAGCAAGGGAGGAGCAGCTTGCAACAAGGTTCCTTAATTTGGCTCATCTGATTACAGTCTCAGTAACCCTGACAGCGAAAGCTGGAGCTTCTGTGAAGAGCTCCAAGCATGGTACTTTCTGTCTATCTGACCAGAATAACAATCCTGATCACAGGCTGAGTAAATCACAGGAAAAAAAAGGAACACAAAATACCCCTGCAGTTGTGAAATTAAAGCAAAGATAAGCACATAACTCAAGTTTAGCAGAAAACTGTCTGTTTGACAGCTGTGACAAGTTTAGAAGAAATAATGTATGATTTCAAAATACTACTCTTCAGTAGTTTTTCGCACAATAATTGCTCGATTGCTTTCAGTGCAGATTTTAAAAAATTGCTGTCAATGTAAATAGTGCCAGAGAGCTCGAATTCTGTAGGTGATGATCAACTTATCAATGCACTTCTCCAACCCATTAGGAGAATGTTACGGATCAACTTTGGAGCATGCAGTCGCAGTCTGTCTAATTTGCTCACATCCTCCAACATGGATTTAAAACACAGACTCCAAATGCCCAATTCTGCCACAGCAAAGATTGCACCCAAGATTACAACTGGCCTCTTTAATTTGTTGTAGCATAGGTTCCTACTCTGAACTTTTTGATTACAAGTATTATTTAAGCAGAGTGAAGTATTATGAATAAAGATGTGCTTTTTCTCTGGCCATAACCCTGCTCATTAAAAAAAACCCAATTTGGAACACCTTCAAAAACAAGTCAGGTGCAGTTTGGGTAAGTTAAGGACATGGTGAAGAATCCTTGATGGGACTACAGTAACTCATATGCTCCACAGTGCTCAGTCCCCTCTAGAGGGAGTCCACTAACTGCTCTAAGGAATGGAGAACACTGCACAATCCTTCAACCTCATTCTGCCTTTGCTTCTTTCCTTTTTCCTTAGAACAAGCTGTACGATTTTGGGGAAAGGGTATCATTATCAGGTTTGGTTTCTTCAGAAGTTACTCACCAGTAAGCATTCTTCCATTAGCTCGTCCTTACTTGGCCTCAAATAGGCAGCTTTGCCATCATTAAAGCAAGTAGATCTAACAGCATGTATGTATTGAAACCGTGACACATTCAATAAGAACCACATTCAGCCATCACTTGGAGAAAATTCTAAGGCTTGACTTCTGAAGGATTCATAAGTACACCCCATCATGGCAAGAGAAAGTGTATGTACTGAAAAGTGTTGCTTTTCTTTTCTTTTTAGCTAGTTAGAGCATTTTACAGGGAAAAGAAAAAAATAAATCACAAATCAGAGCAGGAAATGCAATCTCAGTTTGATCATCACTGCTTAAATTAATAATTCTTATCCTTATTCTAAGTACAAAGTAATCCATTGTTTCTCTGCAGCAGTACCAGACAACTTCCTATTCTGGTGAGTAAAAATGACAATCAAGGCTCCTGCTCATTTTCCCTGATTCATCTTTTTTTAGGTAACAGTGGCCTCTGTGTGTCTGCTCTGCTCCTTATGCCATTCACTATGGAGGACATAAGTTGTGGAAGAAAATAAAAAGGTGCTTTACTTTCCCCTATAGATGCATAAGGCAAGCAATGACCCAGCCCTGCATATGCTATACATTACAAAGCTGTTATGCTTGCCCTAAGTGTCTCTTTCTTTTTCTTTTCTTTTTTTCTAATACCATATGGTATTAATTATCTTTGTGGGTACAAATAAAAATGAAGACTTCTTGAAACCACATTTGATTTATTCCTGACCACTGTAAAATCAGTAATAGAATACACTGTCAAACCACTGGCATGGAATGTGAATAATGTCTACCCTGCACTATGACTTCCCTCACACACAAACATATATGCAACTACATTCCAAACCATGAGGCAAGGGGAGTTATGCTGAAGCCAGGATTCCCTGTATACAGCCATTGCTAACACCAACTACACAAACAAGCTCCACAAATTGAGTTAATTTTAACAGAATGTCTCAAGGCACTGAGAGTGATGGGCCAGAGGACAAGAAAAGCTAGACATCCTACAGGAAAAAAGCATAATGTTCAAAAAAGTCAAAGAAGTGAATTAGCATTTTGATATGGGCTACTGCAATTGCTTATCAATTAACATTCCTGCCTAGGTTACTAGCAGCTATGATTCAAGAAAACAGGGGAGTAGGGGAAAAAAAGCACAAAAAAACCACCATAATTCCACCAATTGACTCTTCCATCAATTACCTTCCACCTTTACACTCTGAAAGTGTTTTCAGAATTAAGACCCTAAACTATTAAGGTTCTCCGTCAAGGTAGCAAGTTACTCACAAATCTACAATATTTTAAAGCTCTGTAGCTGAATATTCATATTATGCCAAAGTGCTTAGATTGCTTCAAATGGGCACATGGGAAATTTGTGATGCTCAATTTGTGGTTAGTTACTAATGCAGCAACATTTTGCATTAATGAAACTCCTGATGTGCATTAATTACTGTACTGGCTTGTAACACATCTTGGTGCCTATTAGTTTGCTAATACTTAGAATAAAAATAATCATGTATGACTTGTGCGAGTAGGGAAATGTAAGCCACAGCTCATTTGAATTTAGAAAAAACGGACAATATTAAGAAACCATGCAGTTTCTCAACAGTTATTCTTGTGTGTGAGAAGATGCCATTAACAAAATGCATCAGCACATCTGAGTTCGTAGAAATGAACTTACCTTGGAGTCCCTAGAAATCGCTGTGATCTCAGTTGTTCAGCCACATACAAAGACGCTGCTGTTGCCAGTAGTTGTCTTCGTTCAAGATCTGTTAACTTGTGTCCTAGTTTTCAGAGAGAAGTTTTAAAAAAATTAGATTCCATAGACCAACACAGATACAAAAAGTAACAACTACCAGTAAAGACACTGCTCAGTCCTTATACATGAAAGCTACATTTCTTTCCCTCTAAATTAAGATGAGGCGTAGCATAGCAGACGCTCTGAGTTTCAGAGTTTAAATTGCATGTTTTCATACAAATCAGTCCAACTGCTAACACTGGTATCTCTGTTAAAAACAATTTGACAAGTGAAAGAAAAGAAACTGAATGATGCTGCAGCATCTTGTTTTCGTTACCAAAATGTCACTGGTTTACATATTGTGCCTCATGTTGGTAAGGAATCCATCTGTACATTAGAACTTACTCAAAATATAGAACACTCTCAGTACTTTATCTGAGGCAAAGGCTGCAGATCTTTCAAACAAAAGGGACAGCACAATAGTATAAACCCAAAAAATAAATGCAGATAAGGCTACTCGTAAGCCCTGGGTCATTAAGTGCTATTTGTGTAATCATTAGTTCACAACTAATGGAGTCAATGTCATCTTTGACACTTCAGAAGCAGAAAGTGGCTCAAAGCAGTCTATAATCTGAAGGCAGGCAACCTAATAAATATTTGGCAAAAAGATATAACTGGGGTGATATGAAGCAGGTTTTCTGCCAATCTGGTCTTGCTCCAGAAAGTGAAGGGTAAATAGAGATTCAATTGTCCATCTACAGGCTAAAAGAGCATGTGACAGAACTCTGCCCTCCCCATCTTTAGGTCAGAAATCACACAACACAGATTTGGTATGAAAAGATGGCAAATAGGTGGCCAAGAATGATGCGAGACTCCAGAGAAGGGCCACTAAAGATGAGCAGAGAAATGGAGCACCTCTCCTATGAGGAGAGAACAGGGATTGTTCAGCCTGGAAAAGAGGAGGCTTCAGGGTGACTTAAGTGCAGCTGTCCAGTACCTGAAAGGTGCCTGCTATAAAGAAGGAGAATTATTTACAAGAGCATCTTAAAGGACAAGGGGGAATATGTTCAAACTAGAAGAGTTTAGACATTAGGAAGATATCCTTTACTGCAAGGATAGTGAGGCACTGGAACAGGTTGTCCTGTCATGGATGCCCCATCCCTGGAGGTCCTAAGGCCAAGATGGATGGAGTACTGAGCAATCTGCTCTAGTGGAAGGTATCCCTGCCTATGGCAGGGGGGTTGGAACCAGGTGATTTTTAAGGTCCCTTGAAGCCCAAGCCACTCTGATTCTGTGAGAGAGAACAAAAAGACAAAGTACTCAGTCCACAAGCCAGGAAGTTAAAATTGACATAAAACAGGAAAAGAACTGCAAAGCTAAATTGTTACGAAGAAAAGAGGCAAACTTTATCCTTGAGAAAGATTTTGCACAAGTGAAAGCAAGAGTGTTTCACAATGAAGAGAGGAGGATTACACAAAGTTAACAAAAGATAAAGGTTGAGAACTGAAAGACTTTGCTGAACTCGGTCACAACACAGGTTTCTCAAAAAGTGCTCTATGTGTACGTATCACGGCACATCCAGAACAAGTACAGATTTCACATGAAAGGATGAGGGAAGAGCTTCAGAAGGCTCTATCTCCCAGAGGAACTCTCTCCAGGGGGATACATTTGCTTCCAGTCCTGCAGCAGACAAACAGTTACACAGATCCCTTCTATATCTCCACCCTCCCATCACTTCAGTGCTATGTAATGTAAATTCACATTCCACAGTACTGGTTACTAGCCAGCGACAATTTCTATCAGTAGAATAAAATAAGACTAATGAGATCCTGGAGAAAATCCAGAATGGAGACTGCTGTAAAGAACTAGAGTAGACTCTACAGCAACGAAGTCACTATTTCAAAACAGGATGTCTTCTGCACAGAACCCATCATTTCACTGGGCATACTAAACAGGGTTAGGTAAAGAGGCTAGTTAGAGTCCACCTCAGAAATGCAATCATGCCACAGTGATGGGAATACATTCATTAAAGTCCAGCTAACAGTACAAAGAAGTTGTCATAGGCCAAAAAATGTAAATTTAAAAATAACAAAACTCAGAAAATCTGCATCGATCTCTTTTTAATTTAGTCCACATTAACATATTTTGGCTGAATATTTCTGCAAGTTCCTTTGCTCAGTGTTTATTTTTTTATCTGCCTTGAAATGGAAACTGTCTTTACTTCAACAAACACATGCAGAAATACAAATGCTAAAAGGTTGAGAACCTGGCTTCAGAAACAAACTCGATCCTTCCTTTGCCAGTTACTAGAAAAACTGATTGCGAGGCAAAATTCAAAAAGCACTGAACTTTTGTACTGTTTGTACATATACATACACACATATATGTGTATATATAAAAAAGCCTTATGTAATTATACATTTCAATAACATCAATTATCTGGACCTGAGATGAGCCAATTTTCCCATTGTTTACACACAGTCAAGAAACTCTGAGATCACTCCTTCAAAACACAGAATCTAAAACTGATGATTTGTTTATATACCTCAGCTAAAGGCACATCAGGAATCTGCCCTAAAGCCTTTGCCTTTCAGTCTCCCTGCCCAAGACTCAAGACAAGACCGTGTGTCCTAAACTGCACGTTCCCACCTGCTCCAACACACACAATTAGAACCAACTAAAATAAAGGAACAAGGTAAAACTAGAAAGATCCCATTTCAAAGGTTTATTGCATGATCTATGTCTTGGATAAAATAATTACTTTCGCGCTTGCTGTGCTGCAAAAACTATTTTCTGCCTCTATCGTCAATAAAAATCAAACTCCAAACAGCAAACAAAGGTCAGTAAGTTGAAACAGGTTAACAACTGGTGAACATTCACACTCACTTCTGCCAACATGAAAAGAATAGTTATGCTATTTACACCAGTTGTGTCAGATGTGGTAAGCAGAAAACCAGTTATGACTGTAGTAGCCAATGTAGGATTTCTGGAATAGAAACTGTTAGCAGGAACATACCAAAATTAGGTTTTGGTGCCTGGCAATAAACATACAACCCTACCACAGAATGTCCTTAGCATAAACTTGGAGGCATATCTCAGAAGTTTGATTAAAGGCTGCTTCTTAAGGATGGGAATCTACCTTTATTACACAGGACAGACTGCTGTCAATACTGCCTTAGTTCTCTGAACTCCAGTCCCATTTCCCTTGCAGTCTGCTTTTGCTCTGCTGCTACACTCAAGCTGAATTATAAATAGTTTCGAAGTCAAACTTACAATTACATTACTATATTAGGAAATAGACCAACATTCCAGATATTAATACTTTTCTTTCCCATCAAGTATTATTTCCCTTCAGAAGCTGCTCCTCAGGATTGCAGTGGGGTGTCTTGAGGAATAAGTTAATATTCGCCATCAATAAAGGTATATCAACACAGCTCTTCCTGTTCACCATACAGATTGCTTTGAAGAGTAACAAAGCTACCTCAGGCGCAGCTGTCCAAGTGTTTCCTTGAAAGGGAATAAAATGAGTAAGTAGCAAAGGTCCCTCAACTTCCAATATAGGAGGTTACACCATTGCTTTTCCATGCTCTTATCAGTGAGATGGCTTACACAAAAATTTGGCCTCCACAATAAAACGTGGAACTGGCAGCTCTCTAGTCTCACTGTTTAACCTGGGATATACTTCTGCATCATCACTGAATTATCAGCTGAATACATAAGGTGAATGCAAAACAGGACGAGTGGTTATAAAATTAAGTCACAACTAAAGCAGTGGAAGCAGCGTTGTTCATACTATTTAAAACTAGACTGCACACAACCATTACTACTAAATCACAGAACCCTGGTCGGAAGGAAGACAAGAAAAGAAAGTATTTCTCTCTCATTTCCCTGATGTTATGATTGCTTAAATCAATATTATCCCAGTATCCCCCAAGCTGAGTCAAAAAGGTTCATGCAATTACTTTACATAACCAACTTCAAATTAAATTACATAAAAGGTCATTTTTCCCATAACAGTCTCATTTGCATTTTGTCCTAGAAACGTGTTTCCTACTATCAATTACAGTGAAAAAAACAAAACAAACAAGCCCTGGTTATGTGCCCCAGTTGGTTATTTAATACTTGAAGAGTGACTGTTTTCTGGTTGGAAAGAATAAAAATTAAAAGCATAATGGGCAAGATAAAAAGTGCAATGCATAATTCAGATCAACACCAATGTAGGCAATGTTTATAACATTCCTAGGTTCTGTTTCAGCTGAGGTTTTTCCTGATGAATTTTGAAGTTAACCATTACAAATGGCACATATACAAAGTAGGCTGAGGCAGAAAACACAGTTGAATGTTATTAAGGGGTTTAATTTCTTGTGAAGTCAAGCACAGCTTTGTTCCATCCAAACAGGCATGGTAAAAGATGGGCATAAGCAATCTCAAACCATTCAGAGTAATGAAGAAGTCTGTCTCAGAGAACACATGGCCACTTCTAAGATGGATGCTACAACATACAGAAAGGAAGCCTCTACTATTTTGAATTATAAAGGAAATAGTGGCAGACCAAGAAATGGGGTTTTTTGCCTCACCTGCCAGAAAGAAGAAAGTAAACTGTTCAATCAACTTGTATAATCCAGTAGCTTCTTAAGGTTAAAACGAATATTAGACTCTAATGCAGAGAAAATAAAGGGAATTTAGCAGCAAGCATCTTCCATCTTCTAACAGTGACAGAGGAAGTTGCGTTCCCCCCTCCAACAGCAGAAGCCTCCAGACAAACTTAAAAGTCATATCTGCAGTCCCAATTCACCTTAAAAAGCACTTTCACTCAGGATCATGGAATTGGTTGAAAGTTGAAGGGAGCTTGAAAGGTCCTTAGTTTATTCAGTGTGTCCCCTTTCCCCACCAAGCAATCTCAATATCAAATTCAGAATAGATTGCTTAGAGGTTTGTGCAGTGAGACCTTTAAAATGTCCAGTTTATGACCCCTGATTCTTGCTGTGCTGCTGTGCAACTCGTTGAAGAGCCTGGCTTCATAACCTTGGGAACCCCCTCGAGGTCCTAGAAGGCTGTCCTTAGGTCCACTCTAAGCTTTCCTGCTTCCAGGCAAAACAAGACTGGTTCTCCCAGCTTCCCCCTACAGGTCATCTTTTCCAATCCCAGCAGCACCTTTGTGGCTCTTCATTAGACTTACTCACATTTATTTCCATCTTTCTTACATGCATGAGGCTTAAAACTGGACACAGTATTCCAGAGATGGTTAGTAAGTGTTAAGCAGAGTAATCATTTCGTCCAACCCACATAATTATGATAAACACAACATATCTAAAAGTCTCCACCTCATACACAGTCTCTAGAGAAGAGAAGTGTTTCCTCTTTATTCCTTTCTGTATTAGAAATATAAAGGATTGTCCATCAGAATTTCTGTTCTTCCTTTTCATCCAAATGATGTAAACATGCTAGAAGAAGGAAAGCAAATGATTCCTTTTCCTTTTTTTTCCTCACATATTTTGGGTGACTTCTGTGACAATCTCTTGGAAAATGCCCTACCTTTCACTGGCACAGGATGTGTCTCCCAAAGAGAGTGACTGATTTCAGACATCCTTTAATAACCAGGAAAAGTGGAACATCAAGAAAAAGAAAATCTCAATCCTTAAAAAGAAAACTAGGAAAATATAAAGTGGGAAACACATTGAACCGCAATAACTAATCATATGAACAGGGTACACTAACCTAAAGATCCTTTAATTTGTCTTTTGTCCAAGACTCCTCTTGGATCTTTGTGAAAATAGAGATACACCTTCTGTACCTATAAAATAGGGATAATACACAGGAAATTTCCTTCTCATCATGCAGACTAGAAAGTACAGGGACTTCCCAGGTTGTTTGGAAGCTGTAGAAGAACAGCGCATCTGACTCCTGCATGCCTAGCAGACATTTTTATTCTGTAAGCAAAGTGCTTGGAGGCCACTCCGTGAGAGGTGTCCCAGTGCCACCTGACCTGATCAGAGTTTCTGCACCCACCCTCAGACCCACACACCTCCCAAAACATGCATGGGTGCTCTGAGCAACAACCCACCCACCCCAGATCACCTACTGCCTGCCAGCATTCCAGCCAGCCATCCTGGACACATGGACATGGACAGAAAAGGGCATGACTATTGCCATGAATTTTCCTGGTTTGCCGAGCGTTCATATTAAAGGAGAAATGTGCAGTTTCTCACGCTGGTGAATTGTAAATACAGGACCATGTTTTGTAAATATTGGCAATGTTATGAACTCTTTCTCCAAGAGAAGGGGAGGTTGAATGACAGCCTCCTAGACCAATGTAGTGTGGAGGTAGGAATGCCTTCCTCCAATCCACAGGCCTCATAGAAAAAGTATAAAAGTAGGTTTTTGTAAATAAACCGGGTCTTCTGCCCGGCATGCTCTGATGCACCCAGATCTGTGTCCCCAGTCTGTTTTCTGGCTAGGCCTCCACGGTGATAACCCTTTAATATGAACGCTCAGCAAACCAAAAAAATTCATAACAACACATGACAGCAGCTGCTTTCCCACACTAATGAAACTCTGCACAAGGTTACTTTCAGCACAGCTATTATGTTAAAATAACTTGCAATAAATAAACTTCCTCTGGTAGCGAATATTTACTTAAAGAAGGGAAGAAAGAGTTAAATCATGAAAATTGCTAAACATGCCCATTCTACATGTAATTTGAAGAGAGCATCGCATAGGTTAATGGAAAAGTACCCAAGATAAATCTAATAATTCATTTTTTCTTAACTTAGAATAAAGATCTTCTAACAAATGATTATAATCGAACTCAAAAATGAGACTGTAAAACAAAGCATCTCTTATTTTACTCTTAAGACTCAATATTTATACTTGAAGAATGCACATACAAAATGGGCCAGTACTTCATGCAGCCACCAGAGAGAACACAGCTGAGATTCATTACTTATCATCAGTGTAGATCACTACAACTGTAGTGTCAATTGTGCAGGTCACAAAAGAAACACATGGGGTTGTTGAGCATTAATAGTACACATATCTCTATTAAAAGGTTTCTATTTTTTAAGTTTTCCAAATTTAGAACACTTCTCGTATGAATTCCTACTGTTAACAACAGCATGTATTTTTACGTATTTCCAGATCTATGTTGGCCATACATTGCTCTAATTTTGCAGATTGTCACAGCTCTTTTTTTACAGCTATTCATCTTCTATTAGCAATAGTAAGATATATGAAGCTACTTAATTTTCAAATCCTCCTAGCAAAGTTTACCCTGGATATTTATATCAAAAAGTTAGTTTAAGTGATTAAAAACGTTACACTTAAGTTAATTTTTGCCTTTGCTTCTCTTACTGAGATTCTAGCTGTCATCTGCCCATCCTTGCTTGCCTTCAACAGTTCCCATTTGAGTCCTTGGATTTGTAGAAATATTTTTCAACAAGTACTTAAAAAACTATCCTCAAATTCAAGTAATCAATTTTTTTTAACATGAAAGCTTCGATCCAGTGCAAACTACATGATTAAAAGGGCTCTCAGTTTCTTTTATGAGCTTTTAATCACTATTCACAAGTAACTATTCTTGAAGTACAATGCCATAATCTGTTTCATTATTTATAATTAAGAAGGCTAATGTGCACTTGTGTTTGATATGTGGAAGGAGATGAGCAAGACTTTTCATACAGCAAGAACAAAGTCTAGGTATTTCACATGTGCCAATCATTAGTTTCTATTATGAAGCGTCACAATATCTATTCTTGCGTCCTCTGGTGTCCAGAGAAAAAGCATATCCTTACAAATCTGTTAACACAATACTGCTATTTGCCTTATATTTTTATTATTCCCAGTTATGTGCCAGGTGAGGCTGCCTTCTCACAATATGGTATGGTGACTCTAGCATGTTGCCTCCTTGCCTTTTTTCCTCCCTTCCCCTCTCCCCATTCCCAGTCTGCCGCTCACTTTGCACATCTACTGAAGTTCACCGGATTCCTTCACAAGCTAAGTCAACCCAGGAACTTACAAAAAAACTGCCCCAACACAAGCAGCAGCAGTAAAAAAATGAAGGTATCATGGCAGTTTAGAGATCTGGATCTACTCAGGAAAATGACTGAAGAGTCCCAAAAACATCAGCAAGACAAGGCATGAGATTCTGTATTCAGGTGTCGGGGAAGGGAGAGAGACCAGCTACAGCAGCACCAAGCCTTCAAGGGCAGATGATCAGAGTACCTTGGAACCTCTGCTGGATGAAAGCCAGAGGAGTTACCCAAAGATTAGCTAAGCACCCCCTAGCAAAAACAACAAAGGAACTTTTCAGCTTGAAGCATCACAAGCCCACTGCCACTCAAGGTGGCTAACACCTGCTCCTGTGGTCTCAGGCAGGAGCCAGGAACAAGCAGGATGCATTAATCCCATATGTAGAACTGTATCACACACAGAGTTGTCAATTACATCACAATATCAAGTAGCTCCGGTGCAAAGAATAGTCATCCACACACTCACACACTGAGTCCTGAGGTAAGAAAAATCTGTTCTGCTCCTTAATGAGACTAGAATTTGGCAAGATGCCAGTCATGTCCAGTGACTGCCAATCTGGCAGTGCTGCCTCCAAAGTGGGATGAGGATTCTGCCACATTGGATTAATGATGAATGGGGGAAAAGGAATCTCCACGGGATTCATAAAGGACCCATGAATGATGAACTATAAATACTGTCTTTTTTTTAATAAGAAAGATGTTCTGCCTGATGAATGCCAGCTGAGGTGGGAGATCTGTATGGGAGAACCGAGTCTCTGACCACACAGGTCAAGAAAGCATCTACAGCAGATTGGCTAAGAGAAGAGAACCTCTTAAAACCTGGTCCTTGTGAAAGGAAATCAATTTATTTGTTTCCTTATATTTTTCAAGTAACCATTGGTAAACATTTTTGAAATGTTTGAGTAGTTTGAGATGTTGTAAAGAAATAATTGCATTTGTGTTTATCTTAACCTAGTGTATGAGTTAAGAGCTTCAAAACAATGCCCATTACTGTGTGTAATGAGTATGAAGACCAGGGTACCAACATACTCTGATAAAATGCCAGATCCTCCAGACAAGGCTAGAGTGAAAATAAAGGGTGCCAAAAGGCAATTCTAAAGGTGCTACAATAATTTACTGAAGAAGTAACAGTGCTGAGTAAAAAGAAATCTTACCTGACTATAGTTAACAGTAGAGTGAAGCATGATCAGATAGCAGAATTGAACTGATGTTTATTTTACATATTTCATACCACCTATAAATGTTTTTTCTTGACTTTGGGTGCATTTAATTTGCTGTTTTATCACTAGAAGTATGTATTTTGTCTTCTTGAAAATAAAAAAAAATAACTATTTCAACTTTATGCATTATTTAAAAACTCTAATTGTGTGTATGCACAGATATATTTGAAGAAAAAGCAAAGACTGGGGAGCATATCAGTCTAAAAACATAAAGGAGCAATAATCAAAACAACACTGTTCAAGAAAAGAAACATTTCCAAATGGAACAAACCTTTAAAACCCTCAGGATAGACTTCAGGGAGGAATTTAGTACTGATGTCTCCTTGAACGAAGCGTGGATGGACGATCACTTCTCGCAGTAAAGAAATATTGTGAGCCACACCTGAAAACAAAAAAAAACCCAAATCAATACAAAATCAGGTAATATTAATCACAAATTACATTAGGAAAGGACTTAAAAAATATGAACTCCTATCTTTCTGGAATAAATATTTGTTCACAGCTTAGATATCATAGTACTGATGTAATCAGTGCAGATTTACCAGTTTTGTTTCACTCGTGCCTCAAAACCCTTTTAAACACTGAGTTTAACTATTATATAAACAATCGAAATTTTCACCTCATTAAGCCCAGTTCAAACACTAGTTGAGTTAGGGACAGCAAGTGCAACCAAGAGACTTTTGGTTCAGTTCTAGAAGATGTAGGACCAGAGCCATCTCCTTTGAAATGACAAATTAGTCATGACAGTAAATATTAGCTCAATTCCACTGAACCCTGAATGGAAGATATGCACCATGTTACACCTCAATCACAGTAATGAAATACAGTAAAAACTTTTACCACTTGAAATACCATTTTACAACATTTTTATCATTTGTAACACATAAACTCCTGTATAACTTACAAAACAAAGAAATGTATTGCTTCCCCCACATGTATTTATCCAACCTTGCCTGGACAATTCTTTTATTGAATACTCTGATTCCCCTTTAGCACCACTCTGTGACTCTTGTTAGGCATATAGCCCACAGAAAAGATTTTAATTTTAAAATTAAATTTTATTTAATTATATAATTATTTAATTAAAATACTTAGTTTTAGAATTACTTATCACAGAAGCTTTAGAGACACCCTCATCCTTTACTTTCTTTGAATATTATGCAACTTTCTATTTTCTGCATTTCTTCATCTTTCTCATTCCCCTTCTCGGCCTGTCTCCTTCCATCTCCTAATGATTTTATTTTTTATTTAATAACTTCTGTGTAACTAAGTTAGTGACTTACTGCTAATGCTAAACTGCACTTCGCCAGAAGTCCTTGCAGCTTCGCACTGAATATGATGGTCACTAAAAGTCCTTTTGTTGAAATAGCAAATACAAAGAAGTCCTTACAGGAGGTGGGAGAGGAAAGATGGTGTAAAAAATCCTTGAGAAAAAACTCTCTAGAGCATTTAAATTATCTTCTTCTTAGTGCAAACAATTTTCAAAAAGAAGGTACTCTTTCTTTTGAGATAGTATACAGGTGATTTATGGAAAGTTTAAGATAACAGGTCAGAAAACCACCATCTTTATCTCCATTCTCTTCTCAATTTTAGAGAGATCACACAAATTCTGATGAGCCAGAAGAGTTCCATCTTAATATGACTACATACAATAACACTGGCTCATAAATAATATTTCTTAAGAAAAGTTGGAATAGACATGCAGTTCAGGAGCATGACAGGTGTTGATTTATTCTAGGTATGGATAAATGAGGAGCTCCTATAGGAAAGAGATTATCTAACCTCAACTGTGCACATTCTCAACCCTCTGGAAATACAAAGTAATCACATTCTTTTGTCACTGTCAGAGGAACAGGTAACTCCAAGTCACATTGCATTTGCCATATCACATTAACTTTGGCTTTAGCTGCATATGTTAAGTATAAAATACTGAACACATCACAAAACAGTTTATGGCAAAAATTTGTCTGTTTATCCATATCTTTTCCAAAGCAAAAAATTCTGTACTTCACGTATGTTTACTCACAAGTTATTATCATTGTGATATGATCAGGATTAGAGACGACATGACTCAATTATTTGCACTTTTTTTCTAATAGCTCCAGTTTAAAATAATTCATTGCAAACTCAGGTATTCCAGCTGTAAATTAGGTTATTTGGATTTTTTTCCATGTTGAGATCTCACCAAAGCAAAGACACTAGCATTACAGAGCATGCAAATTGCTGAGGCTACAGGAGATTCTTTTACACTCCTTTTTCTTTTGTGTTTTTCCAGTTTAGAAGCATGAACAACATTCTCCTTATTTTATATGCAGGCCAGTTCAAACACTTTCAAAGCTTTCTTCCCCTACTAGTCTGCTGCTGGTGTGAATTTTCAAGCTCTCTGTGTGGCCATCACTGAAATCACTTTAAACGCACTGAGTCAGACTCAGCCTCATTGAATCATGAAGTCACAGCTTCAGACTCAATCAAGAGCCATTAAATAGCAAATGACACAAGCAGAGCAATGATGACATGACAGAAATTTATCCATTTGATTAAAAGAAGATCCTTGCTGTTTGCAACCTAAATAATTATTCACAGACCCTGATTTCATAAACACCGAATGAAAGGCACACTGCATCTCCACTAAACAAAATAATTAAAAATCTTATGCTAAATGAACATAACTTGGAAACAAATAATGTCTGTCTTTAACTGCTACAAATTCCCCCAAAATTTCTCATCCGAATAGTAAATTGAAATATCCCAGAGACCTCATCTATTACAGCATCAAGAAAAGGAGGAGTTCTTCAGTGCTGCCCAACTTTGAATCCAGGATTTAAACAGGCTACAATGTGTAACCAGATCATCTCATATTTTTCTTTTCTAAACTGCTATAAGATCCCTGGTGAGGTGATGGCTGATGACAGATGACAGAGCTTGGTGTCTCAACTGACTGCCCCAAAGATCTAAAATCAAAAAAATACTGTGAGTATTCTTATGTATTTCTGCCACATGTGCATCTGAAAAAATGAGGCTTCAGCAATGTTTTAAACTCCAAAATTCCTTTAGTAAGTTCAATAGAGCAGACAAGCCTAGGTGTTTGGGAAGCAATATAAAAAATGCATTTTACATACATGAATTAAAAATGTAATAAACAAGTTCCCATTAAAGTATCATGAAAGGCTATCTTTATCAGTCCCTGTGATCATTATGTGAGCAACAACTGCATGGTTGATCTGCTTCTCAAGACTGAGTTGATACTTTTAGTGATGTACCAAATCATATGGCTTTAAAAAAAACTACCAGTGTAATCCTTCAGAAGTCTAGAAGTTTTAGATTTGCAATTTAGTGTGACCTCTGTCAAAGTTCATAAGGTCTCCATCTGTGTGTGAGTAACTACTAGGCTACAGAAATATGGACCCCTAGAGCAGCTTGCTCCTGGCTACCTGCTGCTTCCAAAACACTGGCCAGACATCAGCCTCACACTCTCACAGGATCAAACAGAGGCTAACAGGCAGTGCTTATTTCATGCAAAGTTAGACACTAAACTGAAGTATATTGTATTTATGTTGCAGCGGTTTTTCAGAGAATTTTTCTTTTTCTTGAACAGATCTGCAGACTGCCAGGAACAAAATCACATTTGTTAGCCTGACAAGCCATGACATTTTCAACAAACAAGCAAAATCCTAAACTATATCAATTTATTTCTCCTCCAGAAAACAAAATTTCACTTCAGCATCACGATTTTTACATTGTTAAGGCTGATGCAGAACTGTAGTTACAGTTATATTCTTCTTTCCTCTGAGTCAAAATACAATCAAATATAATAATCGCCATTCTTTGTACCTCTATTTTTTCATTTTACGTGGCTGTAGTTTTCATACAGCATTACATCAGCAAAAGCTCAGTTTAAGATATGCTTCTTGATTTCAATTTTTACACACTATTTTCCAGAATATCCTTGTAAAAGAAAGCAGAGTAGCATTTAAATTATGGAGAGCTAATAAAATTTTTAAAAACTACATATTCCTATGCTTTATATAGATCACATATTCCTGAGGTTCAATTAATTTTCTAGTTAAATTGTCATTATTGCCTAATGAATACAGGAACACACTAAAAATCACACTGCTCACCAGAGCTTATTAGCAACCCCCTGTTTGAAGAAGCACTCATTAAAAAAAAATTAAATTATAATCAGAAGAAATTATTCCCCATACTGCCTGTCTCTATCTTGCTTCCTTCCCTTCTTCATTCTCTGCCTTAAAAACTCTGCCAAGTACACCAGACCTTTCATTAACTTGCATACTGTAGCCTAACTCCTATCCCGTCCTCACAAGCAAACCCAAAGACAACAATAAAATGCATTTTACAGAAAACAGTTTAATAACAGGTTTGTGAAGAGGCTATCACACCACATTTTTACTCACTAAAAATCAGAACTTAGAATGCCAAAGCACAAAATCATAGGCAATGTTTTCACTATAAATATTTACTGACACTAAACATATTCAGTGTTGATTAGCCTTTTTACAGTATTAAGCTTCTGTCATCTTGATGCCTGCAAACACAAATCTGCATTTATCCATGTAAACTTAATTGGAGTCCTACATGCCCCTCTGTAGATAAGCACTTGAATAGACTTGCTGATAATTTCAAATGGTGCTAAGTGGAACAGAAAGAACTTTATCTGCACACTTACTGACTGCAAAACCAACATGTGGAGTACAGGACTAGAGGTTTCTCTTTCAACAAGCCAGCAAAGCTAAACTATCACTCAACAATTTAAATGCTTAATACGAATAAACGTGATGAAGCTGAGGAGGTATCTCAGTTATTTCTCCAAGCAAAATATAAAAAATATTAACTAAGCTCTTCACCAAGCACCAAGCACAAAACACTGATTATGCTAATGTTCACTTAAAACAAGAACATTATCGGATTTGCAGACAATGGAAACACGACTTTCAACACATGAACTTCTCAAGTCTGCGATTATTACCCAGCAAGCCTCCATGTTTGTAATTCCAAAAGTTTTCATATTATTCCCTAAAACCCTCAACATCCAACTGTCTTTCAAAGCTTGTATTTTGCTACAACTCGCTTCAGAGCTGGCTATCTGCACACAAAATCCCATCCCAAAAGCAAGAAAAAAAGGGCTTTTAGCTTTTAATTCTAATACACAAACATCCATATAAAATTCTCACAAAAAAAAATTCTCACAAAAAATGGGATCAGTACACCACTGACCCTAAGAGCTAAGTATGTACTCCAATCAAAAACAACAATTCTTTCAGATACAAAAGTCTGGAGCTCACTGAACTCACACCAGGATAAAGGGGGAAAGAAAATGAGGTAAAAGGAGATAATATATGGTAATATCATACTGTAAAATCATATGTTCAAACTCTAAATTTTGTAACTGCATGTGGTTCTGAACTTCTTAGAACTTAGAGAACCTTTATCTATGGTGTTAGCAAACTATATGAATGCTTGAATCAGTAGAATTGGAAGCAAAGGCTAAGCAAGCTTTGTCAAGGAAAATGAAAGAAAATAAATGGCCATTCAACCATCATCCTCTCCTCAGATATCCTTTTACCCTAAAGATGGGGAATACAACACTAGGACAACTTCATATCTAGAGAAATAATAGCACTTGGTTCTCAATGCCTTCTCAACTGGACACATTTCTTGTTTTTCACTACCCCAGTTCTTTCTCCTTAATAAAAGGGAGAGAAAAAAATCAATCAAACAAAAAACTTAACTGGCAAAAAAAAAAAGGTATCTTATTTTAATTTCCCCTTCTGCACCAGTAACAGTGCCTTCCTCTTTTACCTGATAAGTCTGTACTTCAATTGCCCTTCATTCTTTCTTCTCCACAGGACATTGGTAATTTGTAACCCTTCCTAAAGTACAGCCCACAACATTTCACTGAGACACTGGCATTCCTACACCCTCCCTTGTGACTGGCTTAAAAAAAGGAGAGTACAAGAGCAGAATAGGAGCTCCAAGCTGGTACTACTAAGCATTCTGAAATGGTCCCTTCTAGTGATTTTGAACTAAGTTTTTTCCATTCCTTCTCCAGTTTTGCTTTCTACATCAACACACTTGGGAATCCGCAAGTGAGAATAAAAATACTCTTGCAGAACTACCAGTATGCAAAAGTTGTATGACTTGTTGAAGCATTTTTTAAAAGTACAACCAAAAAAACAAAAGCTCATTTCTTTTAAGAACAGACACTATACACTGTCTTTGTGTGTAAGAAGCCTGTTTCCCTGCAAAGGTTGTTTTGTTCACAATATCAGGGAGATACAGGACAGTCTACTAAAACTTACATGTATACTGCCATTGAGAAATATCTTCTAAGTTAAAACTAAATAACTCAATAATTTATGATGTTTAGATCTAAATTAAAGCTTACTTTATTTAACTGTGAAAAGCTTTGTACCTGAAATTAATTTATTTCAATATACGATTAAATACTAAAACTGGAGTTGGATGTTTTTCCTTGTGGTCTAGGATGATCCTGCTTGAGCAGAGAGGTTGGACCACATGATCCACTGTGATCCCTTCCAATCTTACTCATTCTGTGATTCTTGGAAAGCCAAGGCCTTCTCACAACACTAAGTACAGCTCTCCTTTTTCCCCTAAATTAGCATGTTTACAGTTGCAAAAGCTCAAGACATCAGTTTCTGCTGCCACTATTCTGGCAAGTCTCCACTCAGAGAGTTAACTTCTGCATTTTTCTTCCCCTCAAACATTCACCATATTTTTTTAATACTTTTCAGTTTTCTGTATGCTCTTTCACCTCATACTGGAAGATTCCCCCAACCGCAGCTGGTGGCTCCCTTATTTCCTGCTCATTTCTACTGCTCCTTACTCTCTTCCTCAGAGGCTCCTTTTTCCACTCTTCTTCCTCCTAAATGGTTTAATACATTCCTCTCTCCACGGAGCAAGCAGGATCTCAACAGAGAAGGGTTGACTTTATACAAAGACTTAAACTTCATGTTATTGCTTTACTTTTGAATACTCAGGGAAGATAAAAAGCAGAGGTCAAAGGAAAGATTACAGGAATCCACACTTAAGGATATGAGCTATCTGTCCAATCAGACCTCTAGTGAATTGATAATGTATTCTACTTGCTGCATAAATATAACCATTTCTTTTATTTAAATATATAAAAATAACTTTCATACACAAACTTTCCAGAACTCCATACTGGGATTTATATATGTCTTCAAATGAACAGATTGTCCAGCACCAGAAATGACAAAAACATATTAAAACTTAAGAAAAACTGAGAAGGAAAGCACACCAACACCATGTTTACACACACAGGAGATACAATGAAAGGCATTATTTCAATACCCCATTTCTGTTGTTCAAATTAAATCCCTCCAGAATAAACAAAAACAAAGAGTTTCTGAAAAAAGTACCATAAGAGACAGAGATGAATCACTAACAACAGTGCATACTCAAAAGAAATAAATCACGCCTCATCCCAATGAGCAACGGTGCCTCTCTGCTTGACTGGAATCTTGAGCTTTTCAATATTCATAAATTCTCCAGAAACCACTGCACAAAACAAGAAGTGTCTTTTCTTGAGACAAATCTGGGTTGGACCCTTAACATTAACCACCCCTAACTATACTGCAGGACTCAGATAAAAATGTTACCTGATCAGCCCATTTGTCATTCCAAAGTCTCAGCTGAGATTTTGAATTCAGATCAGTTCTCAGTGGACGAGTCAGTTCCTGTCAGAATAATTTAGACTGTAAAGAACCTCAAGAGATCATTTAATCTAATCCACAACTCAAAGAAACACTATCCTAGACTTTCATCTGCTCCCATTCAAAGCAACGAAGATGTTACACAGGAAAAAAGATGGAGATTATGTTCTCATGATCAGATTGACTCTATCTTGACTCAATCTGGAATTAGTCATACTCTTAGCATCTACCAATGAACAGATCATAGCATTTCCTTTTTCACTGTGTATAGTTGTCATCAGCCCAAAGTGTAATAAAATATTAACACAGCAGGCATTTTCAGAGCACAGCATTGTTGCAAATACTTCAATTTGCTTTAGTCAACATTTTTAATGAAGATAGTGCTATTATAGGCACTATATGATGCAGCCTTGGTTGATTAAGGTATTACTCAAATTTTGTTTAGGCCTACTTTCTTTGCAAGTATTGGACTATTTTTAAAATTTAATTATTTTAATTTCCCTCATGATCTTGTCAAGCAGATTTAACTGAGAAGGACAGCTACACCATGAATTCAAGGCCAGGTAGTATCCAGCCAAAGAAAACAAGTCAATAAAGGCTTGTCTGGGGACTTGTTCCCTGCAAATGGAATGGAGCTAAAAAGGAATGGGGTAACTTGTGAATATCCCAAAGCCACAACAGCAGAAACTGAATGTCTTCTCACACAGCCAATAGACAAGGAGCAGCAGAGTAAGACCTTGCCCTTCACACTGCCAACATGCCTCAACCCAGCCTAGATGAGTCACCTCCTGAAGGGTCACTGTGCTGCTTCGGTCCTGGCGTCTCTGCCGGGACTGCCATGAATGACATTGTACAGTGGCATTTGCTCCAAGAAGACATTTGTCTTCTAGGAACTGGATAAAAACCACTGATTTCATGCAGGTCAGCGAGCAACTATCAAAACAGTAGTGACTAAAATTCCTTACCAAGTTTTGTCTGCTTTGAACTGGTGACACAGAAGTGATGAGGAAGACTCCATCCTCCATTAGCAGTCCCTAAGCTACATATTAGATGGTCCTTGACCTGTTACCCAGTCACCCTACATCCCATTCCCATCCTAGGTGAGTGAACAAGCACCTTTGTTTACAGAAATTGCAAACATTGGGATTTTAAATCTAAAATTCTCACAGAGCACATCATCACTACAGCTGACACTGACTTCAGCTGGCATTGCTTATCTAAAATGCTTTGTAACTCAGAAGAGATACTTCATTACTTGCAGGGAAAAACACAGTCTCTAGAACACCATGCAAACATAAATGCTGCTTCCCAGGAAATCAGAGGGACAAGGGGTTGAGAAATAGTGATCTGGAGCATACTATTCAGGAAGACTGGTAATCTCTAAATAGTTATGTACAAGTTCACTATTCAAACATAAAACCAAGTAACTTCAAAACTAGGTAAAAAATTGTTCTCTATCTTTTACTACTAACAAAAACTCAAGTCAGAAAAGACTTCATGTGAGGCACATTAAGATCAAGGTAGTTTAATATTTTCTTACATAGAAACCCAACATTGTAAAGTAAACAATATACACCATGATTTTAGGGGGCAAAAACAAAACCAACAAAAACCCAAACAAACAAAAAAACAAACAAACCACCGACCAAAAAAGGAATTCTGCACATGTCAATGGAGTTTAGAACATTACAGACTGGGCAGTTTCTACTAAGTACCCTACCAAGAGTCATTCACACTAGGCAAGAGAAGAGATACTTTAATATCCACAAATGTTCCATTTTAAATAAACACTGAGAAGAAACTACGAGCTGTGTAAAACTACACAAAAATCCTGGTGGTTTTCAAATGGAAACCACTGGCCACTGAACTAAATGTGTTCTGAAATTCATCTACTTTTGAAACCTGTAGTACATTAAATTTTGTAGTTTGAAGTACTTTAGGAAAAAAAAATCCCCCTGTAGTTCACTAATTACCTCTTTAAATGTTTTTAATTAACTAAAAGCTTTCTCAGATAGAAATACTACAGAAATATTAGATATGATGGATACATGCATTATTTTAATTTTAATTAAATTTAAAAATTTAATTTTAATTTTAATAAAAGACCGTAAAAACCTCAAGAATACAAATTAATACTTTTCAGGTGTAAAGTGTCATGTCCTTCACAAGTATTCATAATATGTGGAACTGTTATTAGGTACATCTGTGTAAAACACCTAAGCACAAACTATCACTTTCAATACCATGTTATAGCACACAATAAAAGACAATGCTCCACACACATTTGCAATAGTCTCATAAACAAAATACTTTTAGCATCACTTGCTATCAATCCAAGAGTGTGAATCCAGAGCCTGTCTCCATTAAGAACAACACCAACAAATCCCACCTCACATCAGTCTAACTAAAGCAGTATAAATTTCTCTCTCATATAAATTTACTCAGCTGTTATACGGCAGGGGTTTACATCAGCACATTGTACTGCTACAGTCTAATGGCTCAAGTTGCACTAATATAAATCTATGTTTGAGTTAGCAGTTCATTTACAATGGCTAATCCTACCATGTATCTAACTACACTGTGGTAGAGGAATGTTCATTTTCCCCTAGACAGATAAATCTTTCAAGTTTGCCAGGGCAACTGTACCATTCAGCAGCCCAGCATTAAAGCCAAATCAAGTCTTACAGAAACTTCACAGAATTTTTTACCTCCCTTATCCTGAGTTGTCCTTCCTATTTTCCATAACACACAGAGGAAGATCTAGATTTCTCCCACACAAAACATGACTTCTCTCACCAAAACTTTTTAAAAGAGTGGAAGTGGTCAGGGCTGTTTTACCCCTGCTGCCTGGAAAGCCTGGAAGGATGGCTGCATCTCCTATGCAATCAGTACGCAAGAGCTGAAACACATGCTGGTCAACAGCCTACATCTGTCTCTGCCCAAAACCTAAACAATGACCTTGAAAATAAGAGAATATATATATACACACAATCAACTACTGCATTGTTATAATATTTAATTGCAATCAATGTATTAAACTCCTAAAAATGGCAATTACTTTACATTTCTTACAGTGCAGCAGCCTTTTTTTCCCCCTCTACAACATCATAAATCAATTACATGCCACCATTCAGTGAGAAATATGTGTTTTAAGAAGGTTAAATATTTATCCTATAATATTCAAGAGAAAAATGGAGAAAAAAAGTCTCTTTAGAGTTGATGTATCTTCTCAGCTTAATTAACACAAGGTTCTCCTGTTTTAATTTGCACTTAAGAAGTGGGAACTTTACTCAATTTGCTAATTACTACATTTTCAAGCTGTTTTCTTGAAATAGATGACAGCCTATCACACTAGGAATCCAAATTTCTCTAGTTACCTCGGATTACGTAGTTGTCCAAAGCCTCTTCCATTCTTTTCAGTGCTTCAGCTCTATTAGAGCCATAAGTAATCAGCTAAAGAAAAAAAAAAGATATTTACATTACCTAGAAATTAGATGTTTATCTCAAGAATTTGAATAGCATTTAAAAATTAAATAGGTCTGCAGAACTTCTGCAGTCATAAAACCATTTCTTGACCATTTCTGCATTTGTGCTACAAAGGCTCCCTGAAACATTAAGAAAAAGCTAAGATCACTGAACTTTAATTCAACGAAAGAAGACCGGTCACTTTTCCTTCATAAAACTTAAAGCATCTAAACAAGCTCTCAGAAAATCAGATGAGAGGTTCAATATTCATGCTGACTCCCCAGATTCCTAATGCCCAACAAACTCCTAAGATACCATTTTCTTGAGGTCTGAACTCTACCATGTCATATTTTAATTTTACCAATATATTCCTGATGAATAAGAGACACAAAGAGAGACAATCAAGCATTTCTGTCAATGGTTTTTTTGGAAGCCAGAATTATTGGCATTTACATCCAGGCTAGGCTATATTTAAAAAGATAGATTGGCAGCAACTAAGTCAGACAATAAAGGCTGGTGTTTAAATCAGAATCTTCTTAATAATTACAAACTGCAAGACAAATAATTACAGTGTCAAAAGGTGAAATAATTTTATTTACGAGTGACACTAGATTTCCTCTACTCCACATCTTCCTTCACTTCTTTTATATTCCTTTGAGGGATGTTATGCCTGGCACCTTTAAAATACTGATTTACCAATCCTTTAATATGCTTTCTCTCATTTAAAAGACGTATGCACCAAATCAGTACTTCATACCTTTAAAATATTGAGAAATAATAATCAACTCACTTTTGAGATCATGGGATCATAATAAATGCTAATGTCACTTCCTTGTTGTATACCACTGTCAACACGTACCTTCAAAAATAAGTAAAAATAGTTATATATTACTGGAAAAAAAAATTCTACATAGGAATCAAACCTACCCATCAGCCTTAAACCATAACCCCCACAAAACTTATCAAATGCATTCTTCCCTCTGGAAAGTCTAGGATAATTATTCATTTTCAGAGAATCTGGGAGGAGGGAAGGGAAGCCTTTTTCTTCACCAGCAAAAACATTTGCAAATTAGTCTCTTCTTTATGAGAAACTTGACTGTAATCTTGAGTTCATAGTCAAAATTCTCTTTTTTTCTCTAGAATGCATAGTAAACACAGTAAATCTAAGAATTTCAGCTGTTACACTTGCTTTAACTCTAAACACATTCAATTCTAATTTAATCCCTGTAATAAAATACAGTTGTAATTATTTTTCTGACTGACACCTGGCATGAGGGATGACCCTTATAATCACACCCTTTCTGCATCTATATGTAATCACATCCCTCATGTTCTGCTACAGCCCTTCCAAGGGCTTCAGTAGGAATAGAAGTAGGGAGCATTCAGCAGGAACTTTGGAGCTCTGCTTATCAGCTCCATAGGAATACTGAGCCTATGGTTTTCATGTATGTAACACTTTCCTTCTCTGTCTCACCCTCTCAACTGTTAAACACTTTTTTTTTTTCTGTTGCTGCTCTTCCCCCGAGGCTTTAATGTTTACACAGCTTTTTCCATGGCTTTGCTTTGTAAGGACACAGCCCCAATTAAAGCTCTGATTCTGCAATATTCATGGAAAAAAATAACACGAGTTCAAAAATTTCTTTTGAAGAGGCTGATTGCTGTTAACCAGCCAACAAGTTAGTTTGTATATTGCTGATTCTTGTTTTCATCTCTCAGTTTGATTTCATCACTGTAACAATGAGGTTAGCCATACAAAACTTTTCAAATGAGCAATTTCTGGGGAATAAATATTTATTAAATTGCCATGTTTGAGCACTGGAATCCGAAATATTTTTTTAAACTAATCAAAATAACTCGAGTGATAAATGCATTCTGGGGATCATAAGGATGGAGGGCTCTAATCAAAGCTGTTGAAACAGCAGGGCTCTGATATACTGCATTGTAAAGGGGGTGGGAAAGAGGGTCCTGGAATCTCACTTAAATCTTCACCTGTGGGAAGGAACCTTTGTAATAAACAGCAGCTCATCTGTCTGCAGCAAGGCAGAAAAAGGTCAACACAACGGCTGTTAGGCCTTTAATATTTTAATTTAGGCAATTATCAAGGGACCACATGTAGAACCTCTTGTCTAGAGAATCCACATGAGGGCATGATGATGACTTTATTATCCAAATGACATAAAAAGATACCCTAGCAGGTGTATTCACTTTCTTCAGTAAGAAAAATTGTCTGACTAGTTTTTAGGACATTTTATTTATTTCAAGAAGAAATTCACTTATTCATATTTTTGTATTCATTTATTTATATTTACATATTATTTTGTCTATTCACAAGTAAAGGCAGTATTGCTTCTGTACCACTTTAATAGTATCTTATCTGAATGTGCTTTATCTGTGCTTAACTGGGCTCCCCACTACTCGCATCAGGTACATTTAACATTAGCTACTGATGAGAAGGTAGTTCAGACATGTCATGATTACAGAAAAAACATGCAGGGTATTTCTCAGCTTCCTTTCTTCCAGCTGCTAAACCACCCTTTCTCACAGAATGACTGCCTATGTATAAAGTCAATGCACATGTTCTCACATTTAAATCAGAACTATTTAATTTACCTACTCAGTTCCAGATAAATCCCCTGCCCATGATATTTTTTTTGTAATACTCAATAAATACATAGATAAGACAAGGTATGACATACACATTCCACACATACTTGAACTGTACTGTGACTTTTGTCTCTGAAGCAGTATCTATAAAGTGACTTCACAAAACTGTTCAGGGGTGCTTTACATATGTACAGGTAAGTACTGACACATGTATGTCATCTTTCAACAAAGAAAAAACATACAAAAGATGCATTCAGACCCACAATAAGTAGGTTAGTCAGACCCTAAAGTTAACTAAGACTCCTGAGGCTACCAGCTATACACTCTGCCTGGCTCTATGTTTCTATTCATGTACAACACATGTACATGACCCCTGCAAAATTCACATTTTTCCCTAACTATAATATCTTGAAAAGGCTACAGTGAATATAAACTACTTAAACTACTGCATAACTGCCTTTTAAAAAAATCTGAGTCCTCTATAGAAGTTAATTTTCATAAAATAAATTCAAGATGACTGAAAAAATGACAGCAAAAAAGAAATACATTTATACTATCTTCAATTCTCCCTGCAGTGCTTACATCTTCAGAGCCTGGTAACAGTAGGTGATTTTATAAACTATATGGTGTGACAGAACTTAATGAATATTGGATGAACAAGGAACCCTAATTCAACAGATACTCACTATAATGTGCTAAACTTGATAAATAGTGGCAACATGTATTAGACCTCTAGCATTTACTTCTGTTTAACATATTTCCTTTCTTTTACTCACTATTTAAGATATTTAGGAAAAGCTAGAGTTAAAGGTCCTGCTGCAGCCTAGAGCTCATTCATATTACAGCCCTAACACTTTATTGCTGTTGTACTATCCTCCTGTGTTATTACATTAGGACAACAGCAAAATGAATGAAAAATTTTGGGGGGGGTGGGGAAGCACAATCTGTGTCTTAGTTCTGCAGTGAACTCTCAATGTATCAAATTCCACTTAGGAACCCAAATAGATTCCAGTATTTCTCAATTCTTCGCTATATCTGAGTCTAAGACTTTTCTTTTCCTTGTAAGTCATTAAAATACCAGACTGCTGCTCACACTGACAGAGAGCAATGCTGGAGCTCTGCAGATATAGCAGAACATGTTGTGAAGGAGCACCAAACATCAAAGCTCACTATCACACATAAGGGGCTGGTTCATAGTCACCAGTCTTAAGCTTCGTTACCAAAGACAAAAAAAAATTGGTACTTATGAGCACCATGTTCTAAGGAAATTACAAACTATCTGACACAAAAGCAGTCACCATATTCTTCCCTATGGCTAGGTAAAATCTCTCACACAGCTATGCTCACCAGTTCCACCAGCATGAGCAGCTGACATCCAGGCAAGGTAGACAATCAGAGCGAACTTGAGACACAGAAGAAATGAATTGCAATACATTTGGTAATACACATAAGCTGAACTTGCTGTGACACACTACAAGTCTCTGCTAATTTTTCTCAAGCCAAATTGTTGACAATTCTAAAACAAAAATGCAGAAAACAAACACCACAGCACAATGGGCCTGTAACACTGTACCTTTTTAGCCATATTAATTTTGTTCTTAGCAGCATGACATTCTCACAAGAGAAATTAGTTTCATGGTAGCACAAATATATGTATTAAGACACCAAATCATGCGTCTACATAAAAATAGTTTTTCTATTTTTTAATATGACAGTGGAAGCAAACAGGAAGAGAAAGCCTAGAGACTCCATATGAGCTCCTCAAACCATTGCTCTGAAGCCTCCAGTGTAATTAAAATCTCTTTCTTTGGTACCATGATGGACTACGTGAAGCAATCAGGCATCTCCCACCCTTCATTTTCAATTCACCTCTCCCCCTAAGCACAACTCCCAGCCCATCCTGTCTACCTGACAAGTGACAGCCCAATCTGATTAAATGCTTGCAAGGGAGGGGACTCATGGGCCTCCATGACAGGCCAAAAGTGATCACCATGGAGATACATAATTACAGCTGTCAACGCGTCTACTGTCCTGCTGGCATCAATTTGATTGCTCCCAGCAATAATGATAGACAAAGCTTAGTGTGCACTCTCCTACACCCAATCACTTTATCTATTCCGTGGTCCATTTAGCTGACATGCAACATTCACACAAGCAAATAACAGCAGTAAGCAGAACATTTAAGGCATTTTAATTGTTTTTTCTTTGTATGGATGGCTCACAAGCGCAAATGTTATTACATAAAACTCCTGCTGCAGCATTAATTGAAGAAAGATTTGGTGGGACAAAGACTGTAGGGGGTATAGTTTGTCCATTATCACTTGTACTTTCAACAGGTCTCACGTTTGGAAAATTGCAAATTGCAAAAACTTGCAAGGGCAAAATGTTTGACATCGTGTTAGCTATTACAACATGGTGAAAACTTCTAACAACCACTGGAGTATTCATTATAAATTCTTATTAAATACACTCTTTGTTTCATTAAAAAGAAGTTTAGATACATCCAGTGATACCTTTTCCCCCTCATCTCCTCTTTAAGAGCACATAATGCCTTTTAGATCTTCACAATTTTTTTCTGCTTTCAGGCTTTGAACACAGCATGAAGCCTTAAAGACCAGAAAGGGTCAGGTCCCTTTGGAAAGTACACGGGCAAAAACAATTTAAAAAGCGAAATAAATCATATATCCAATAACAACTCCACATTTAAGATCCCTCCTGTAATCTCTCAGTATTTTCCGTGCAAGCAATCAGACTGAATAATTGTATTCACAGATGGTACAGTTGCATCATTGCACTGACACAGTGTCATTCATGTTTATGTGCATTTACAATTTAAGACTACCTTGATTTTACAGAAAGGCAGTGTATGTGCTCTTTAAATCAAGCAGAACACACTGTTTGTTAAACATCTATTCTGTATAGTTAGGCTGCATCCTGAAATACGTAATAACCACTTTAGGAAACTCTTCTTTAAAGTCTACAAAGCTAAACCAAAAGCACTGGCGGTTTCTCACCAGTGTCCCCAGTTCTCTGTGCTTAAAGAGCTGACTCAACAGTTTACTGTCATTTCTAATGACCACAAGTACATTTACTAAAGCTGTGTTTGAAAAACTTAAGCTGAAAGTTATAGAACAAACTATTTCAACATGTACTGGTTTCTAGTTATACCCAATCCGAACGTTTTTGACCCAGTTTGGAACTGTTCACTTTTAAGCAGTTTTTCAGGCTGCACAAATTGGTACTGCCATGTCCCATCCCCACTCTGGCAAACAGCTGGAAAAAAGTCTACAAAGCTGCTGAGTATTTATAGTCTTTATGTGAGACACTCAGAACCTACGAAAACCAGAACAGAGTTACTTACACTTGGCACATGCAATGGTTCCTGATACTGAGACAGTTTACCAATGGATGGCAGGCCAAAAGATTTGTAGGGGTCCTGGAAAAAAAATTCAACATGAGAAAGCATTAAGCTTTTACAGATGTGGAGCAGATAATGTTTAAAATCCTTAAGTATAAAAGAAACTGCTACTGGAATGACTCTCTTTTCTTGCCTAGAATTACTTGTGTCGAAGAACATTTCTTCATCCATCTGCTCCTGCAACTCCAAATAAAGAAATGGAAGTATTTAAATTCTCTTGCGTCAGTTAAAAAAAAAAGTATTCTGCACCCAGTTACAATATACCAAAATAAAACACACAAACATGCCATTTTCATTAGATACACTTGGAAGAAGATAGAAAAGTATTCAGGAGGCCAGGCTTGAAAGGACAGTGTAAGTAAAAATTTTCAGAGATAAAAAGGGCAGTTAGAATTTCAATTATCTTAAGAAGTCAAACTGAACTTTATGCCACTGGAAACCTCCTACATTAATGTAGATAATGCAACACCAACACAAACTTAATAGGAAAACAAATAAATATATGGCCTACAGAATAACCCAATTCATGGCAAGTAGTTGGATCCACTACTTTAAAATGTGAGGGGATTTAAGCCGAACAAAATAAAAAGCCCAAGTATCAGTTACTCCAGCATAAAGCCTACTAAAACTCAGAATAGCTTCCATGCCAGTCACAGGGCAAATATTTATTCTTTATCAAAACAGTCTGTACAATTTGGATTCAGTAGACCAATTTGGAGGTTATGTGCATGTCATGAAGGGGAAAGAAAACCCACAACATCGAATAAGATGGTCTAGGTAACAAAATTCCCAATAGTTAAGCAAGGGAAAAAATGTCTCAAGGTGCTGAATTACTTTTGAAATGCAGAGTTACTTAAAATGTTCCTGAAACTAAATGAAGGAAGACAGGCATTATTTTCCAGTCCCCATCCCTGAAAATGTTCAAGGCCAGACTGCATGGACTCTGAGCAACCTGGTCCAGCAGAAGTTGTCCCTGCCCATGGCAGGAGGATTGGGACTAGATTATCATCAAGGTCCTCTCCAACCCAAACCACTTTGTCATTCAATGACTTCTTTTTTTTTTTTAACTTAACAAATTTTCATTTTCATGTATTGAAAGTGACAACAAAAAGACATTATGTCAAAATGTCTTGAAGGTGCTTGAAAATGGGGTTTAAATATTCGTAAGCTTCTCTGAGGTGAGACAGACAGTCATACCATAATTATAGTTACTGTTTTGGAATGTGCTTCGAATGCTTATTCTATATACTATTGTTTCAGAAGATGTGTAACTTGGCTTTTCAACAACTTCTTCAAAAGTTTTATTAAAACAACAAAAATTCTGTAAGACAATAAATTTCATCTGTCTTTTTAAGTGAAGAAGTTTCAACTACACATTTCAGAAACCTGGAAAGAGTAGTGAACTCAGGTAGATAACTCCAGCATCATTAACTGTGAACTGAACATGCAGGCTTATTTCTATGATATTTGCTTACCTCTCTGTTTCACCATCTTTACTGTCACTTTTCAGGAAAAAGCTATGTTGAAACATACACCATATTTTTAATTAAAAAATAAGAACTCGACAGTTCTACAAAACCTCATTAACCATTCATGTTACATGCTCTAAAAGCATGACTTTCATATGATATTCCTTGATTTCACCTTGGCATCTATCCACACCTGGGTATTATTACGCCACAATTCAACCACCCACCCCCTCCTCCCCACTACCACTCATTTACCTCAGCATAAACTCGACATTCAACCGCCCAGCCGTTGATGGGAATATCAGCCTGTTTGTGCCTGAGAGGGTAACCCTTAGCAACACGGATCATTTCTTGGACTAAGTCCAGGCCGGTAATGCATTCTGTGACGGGATGTTCAACCTGCAAGGTCAAGAACTGTCAGTCAGTAGGTAACAAAACAAACAAACCAACAAATGCACCTCTCTGTAAACAAACAGATAAACAAGAAATTCGACCAGCCAAAGAACAGAGAAAGAATGTTCCTATTTTGATCTTCTTCTGCAAAAAAAGAATCTACTTAAACTCCAGCAACTGCTGTCTTTGCATGGAAAACACAAAACAATAATTAGCAGATTACAATAACTCGGAGCAGCATGCAAAAGGAAAACTAGAGAGGTGACCTGGGAAGATTTGTAGGGTGTTTTTGTTTGGTTTTTTTTCACTTATTTTACAAATTCAAATGCATCTGGTGGCAACGAGTTAATTTTTCTTTGTCTGGAAGCTTTTCCCATTCAATATTGTTTTGAAGAGACTCACACTGTAGCCATAACTATCTTTTAACTGAAAATCTCGAAGTAGCTGATAATCAACCCATTCTGCTACACTTAACACGGCACATACAGGAGCCGCTACCAATTTTCCACAGAACCGGCGTAGCCTATATCTCATCCATTCGCCTTCTTTCACTAACCTGTCCTGACAAGCAACCAGATTAGCGTAATCTTGCATCAGCGCAGTGTAGCAGAAGTGAGCAGATGGATCCTTCAATTTTTTTCCCCCCTCCAGACTTATCTGTTTAGTGCTTAGCATGCACAATAGCTGGGCTGGACCAGAAGAGTGGCTCTGTGTGCTCAGCAAATTGCCGCTAACAGCTTTGGAAGACGCCACCCTGGGAATTGCCATCGCTGGCGCTCACGTGGGATGTGCATACGAGCATGCACACATGGGCGCACACATGCACACACGCTTCTGCCTCCAAATGGGAGGAGAAACGAGCACGTTGATTAACTTTAAAAAGCCTTTAACTAGGCGCAGGACAGTAAAAAGCAACCAAGGTGGTTCCTCTGATCACCACCACATCAATCAAGTAAAAGGTAGGCATGCTGAAAGCACGTTCTTCACACAGAAACAGCTATACCACCTTCCATATAGAAATCATGACAGAACTGCCAGTTTTGTTATAAAATGTTTGTGCTCCAAGGGGGAAAATACCTCAAGAAAATGCACTTTGCAATGGTTTATTGTGAGATGTCATACTATGTACCTTTTCTGACACAGGAAAAGGTCACTGACCAAACCACTTGTCTTTCTTCCTTCAAGTATATAGTATTAAGGAAAACATTCAGTCATTGTAACAACATTGTAGCTTACCAGACCAAGTAGATGTTTTGGTCTTTAAGAAAAAAGCTTTGTAAAAATAAACAGATGGCATCCACAATTAGCCCTGTGTGTGCTGTGAGTTTGTTTAGAGTTTCAACAACATTTTAAGACGTTTTGACACAATTTTAATGATAAATCATTACTGAAACAAGCACCTATTCTTTGAAGGACAAAAGTGACATTGAAATGGGAATCTGATTAAACAGTTTAAGGATGTACCTTTGGGATTCAGTCTTGAGTCTACCTAACACATGATACTCTCCAGCATGTCAAGCTTAATAACAGTATTTTGAGAATCTATGAAACATCTCATCGATCCTGCAGTGTTAAATTGAAGCAATTCATTTTCTATTAAGACTTGAAGTTTCTATTAAAACTCCCTAAGTTTTAATAGAAAGGTACTTCACACATTCATATTTGTACAACAGAACTTATTTTCCTACTTTGGAATTTAAGTTTTAAAAGATTACCTTTGAGCTGAGAACATGTTTGGAATTTTAACATTCCAGATAATTAAAATACTTTTTATTTTTCCAAAGACATTTGCATTATTTAGTTATACTGCCATTTTTCTTGGATAGCAATTGGCATTCCAGATTCAATAGCTTCATTGTTGTTTTCAGTTTTATTGTTGATGATCAAAATAAGATGGAATGTCTCTGAAAAGAAAAATATTTTTGTTGTTTGGTTCTTACGACTCACAAACATTTATTTAATCCATTCTTCAATACAGATCTTTGACTTGGTCAATATTTTCTTCTGTTTCTTCAAAATACTCCCTTTGTCTCTCCATACAAAACAGCATTCAGAAAATATGTATAGGAAAAAATGTTGAGGGTTTTGTTGGGGGGGGGGGGGGCAGAGTGGGGAGGAGTTGTCCTACTTTATATTAGGACTGTGCTTCAACTACTACTATATAGGCATAACACAGACCATTCCAATCATAGCATTAATTTGGGGTACATGCATTTTAAATGCATTTTAATATCCATTAAGACCATCAGATGACCAAAATATGACAGAAAAGAACTTTCATCTCAAAATCTCTTCAACAACTATAACAGTCAATTGACTAAAGTAATTGTATCTGTTATAAAAATCACTCTTAAAAGCTACACTGCAATCACTTCCCTCTTTTCCACTTTCTACTTCAGGTGCCATCTTTATTTTGCCTGTCTGTTGTATTTTCTTCTATTCATTTTATGCTGTATCTCTTGTCCATTAAGTCTTTACTTGCCATTTTACGGACATAAGTCAAGTACTACATTTTTGATGAGATGAATGCAAGTTTGCTCACAAATCGAGCTGAATCTCACTCAATTGATCGAGTCCTTTAGCTTTAGGCCATACTCAGTTTTGCAGTCGACCAATCCAAGATGTTGCCAGTGAACCCTAGCCATTAAAGGGCCAGTGTTAGTATGGTTATATGATAGTGACTACATTCACACATTATTGCTGTCTTCAGCACAAAGGGCAAAACCAGACATGTCTGCAGCAAGCAATCATAGTTGTATCAAGGCACCTTCTTCTCAACAAGACAAAAAAATTGATCAGCAAGGACTCTGAATTAATTAGCTGCCAAAAGTAACAGCTTTACTATCAGTTCCTTTACTTATACCAAGTCTGCTCATAAACAGTTTATAACAAGTCATCATTTCAATGCACTTAAGAACAATATATACCTCCTTTAAAAAGTCTTAAGTCTCCATAAAATGCCACTTATACTCCTGCTTTCAAGTCCACAAAGCTACACCTGCTATGACCAGCAATAGCTATATATAGTAAAGGGGAATTGCTTCCCCTTCATACTGGATCTACTGCTCTTAAGACATATCACAGCAACCAGACTCCCCATGAGCATTGCAAGTGTTTTTGCTTCACTAACCCCTTCCCATTTATACAGCAAGAGAAACTAGTGGCAAAGCCTGTCAGAAAAAAATAATTATGTCCCAGTTGATAGATGGTACAGCAGGTGTACAAGAGTTGGGGAACCTACCAACATCACAGGCCAGTTAGCATCCATCACCAGAACAGTATGCAAAGGTTCCTAATTCTCCCCCTGTTCTGTGACTGCCAGTGGTTTTAAAGCTTTACCAAACTGGGGTTCAGCCACAGCTACAAAAATAGTCATGCAGTTTTTATGGACAGTTGGAGCTAAGAGTTAAATTAGTGATGACTGCTCCCCTTATATTCAGGGGAATAATTCTGGGCACATTTTTCTCAAGACTATCAAGGTACTCAGATCTAACAGCAAACACTTCTGGACACTCACAGGCTGCTCTTGTCCCTGTGTGTATAAGGCATCAAGTTACTCACACACCAGTTGGAACATTCAAGCATGTCAAATCAGCCAAGAAAATCTAAATTTTTGTAGACTTAAAACTACAGCCTATGTCACCCCTACTACTGTAAGTCCCTAGTTGGTGTCATATATCCCTTTACATTCAGATAAATAATCTCAAAACTAACTTTCAACATACACCTCAGTTTCCAGGAAATGTGATTCACCTGGAGTCCCACAGGCTTTGCTGCTGCAGCCAAATCCAGTATCAATTGACCCAAACACACCAATATACAGATGCTTCTTGCCCCCTGTATTTCAGTAAGCCTGGTTTCTATTTCGGAGAGCTGAACAGCAACAGAGGTGCACACATGTTCTGCTCTTCAGGCATGCAAGCTTCCTGACTGCTATGAGCAGGAGCACACTGGGGTCACATCTTTCTGCAAAATAGTTCTCATGTACATGGGTTTGGGAGCACACAGCAAAAAACAGCTTTTCATAAAGGCAACTGAAAACAGACCATGGTTGGATTAATGTACAGAATGAATGGAAAGCAGGAATGCATAACTGGCATATAACCTATAGACATCCTATACAACAACATTTGCTGTTTGTTTTCTGATTTATTAGTATACAATTGAAGAACTGAAGGCAACGAAACCACAAAAAATTCCATCAGCTAAGATGTTCATGTAGACTTCTTTTATTGTTTCCCAAGTAAGATGTAGAAATAAAAAATAATGCACAGACATTTGGTACAAACTATTTTTTTAATTGTAGCATATAACTTTGAAAAAGTATTTACTTCTTCATAGGAAGTTATACTCCAATAATCATTGACAGAGCTCTCAATTTTTTTTTGCAATGATTTGTTTCTACATTGTATGAGACAGACACATCTTATGTGGCCTATGAATCTGTGTTTTAGACAAATAGCACACACTTTAGGTCAACAAGTTAATTAGCTCACAATTTCAACATAACTTTCTCAATTAACATCCTGCACTTGAAAAAAAATTTATTGAAATTCAGTAATTCTACACAATTTTCTTTCCACTACATACACCACATAAGAAATTAAAGAAACAAGCATCCACAACACCAATAGTTTCTTTCCTAAAGGCGTCATTCCTTCTTTTACTGTAGTATTAAAGCCTTCTCAGAACACTTCATTCAAGAAGTGGCTCTGGTCACACTGCAGCTATTCTTTGGGTTGCTTTACATCAAATGCACGAAAGCAAAGAAACTAATGTACCCTTTGAAGAATGACCTTTTGTTTCTCTACTTATTAAGTAGTCTCCTCTTTCTCTACTTTTTTTGATAGTATTTTTTGAGAGTTACATGGGAATGTCGTCTCTAAGATATCACTCCATGCCTCGGCAGCACTGTTAATGGCATCTTTCAGATTCAATGACTTACACAAACAATGTTGTTCTCTTCTGTCAACAACAATTAGCAATGCTTTTCCGTAGTTCTTTTGGGAATCCTGAAAAGCGGACAACCAGTAGATACATAATGGAAGTTGCATTAGGAGGCAAGAATGTGGCAAAAATTTGGTTAACTGTTGTCGGCTGACCCTCTTCTGTGAAGAAGTGTTGTTCGGCAGGAAAATCACCTTTTCTTTCGGCTCTAAAAATGGCCATGAAGAGCTGGTATAAACTGTGTGCAGAATGGATTCTGGTGGGCTTAGCAGATTGGTAATGGGATAAGAGACCTTTCACCTTTAGGTCAGTAGTTCAAATTCAGCCCAGGTTAGCAGCAATTGAAAGTCTTTACCATCTGACACTGTTCATTAGACTATTTAAAATGACTGAAGCGAAGTGTTGTCACAGTAAAACAAGATTCCAGTATTAAGAAATATGAAGAGTCTCAGCAAACAGCAGAAACAGTAGCTTGAGAATTTACTTTGAAATCTCACCATAGAAATCTACTCCTCTAATTCCTGACAGGCCCTTTCTCTGCTCCCATACTCCTGCTCACCTATCACAAGTCATCCTCCAGGCAGCTACCCACAACCAAGACAGCAAGATCACTGCTTGCCATCCCATGGCTCTGCTATAGTATCTGTGGCTTTAGGTGGCAATCTGGACTCAGCTCACCACCTCGCTATTTGTATTTCATTGTTACTGTTACATATAGTGCAGCTGCAATATTTTCCAGCACTATTAACCTTCGCTAAGCAAATATGTAGCAAATGCCAGCTCCTGATGAGCAACAGAATAGAGATACCATTAAGAGGCTGTTAGAACTAGGAGTTCATATGCAGTGGAGATCCAAACCATTTACAACAGGATTTCTATCTACTTTTAGACATTTTCCAACCACACTTTGTATATTTTCATGGGTGGACAAACATGAGAAGGAAAGACACGTTGCATGTAAAAATTCTTTCCATGTTTTACACTAGTCACAGTCAGTTTTGCACAAAGTTCTGGAATGTATAATTTTACAAAGGGTCAGTAAAATCTGATGAAAATCTAAAAACTGATAAACAAAAGTCTTAGCACTGGGTAATGTTTTACTGGTCTATGGAAGGTTATGTTTACTTCATGCCTTAGAATCAAGTTACTTTAAAAGAACTTGTTGGGGGTTAGATTTGGTTTTTTTTTCTTCTCACAGAATTTTTTGTCATAAGTTTCCAAGAGGCCTTGATGACTACTTAGTCAGAACAAAAGGAGTACTTGAGGGATATGGCAGCACAAGGCTACACCTATTGTTTCTGAGTCCCTGGGAGTGTCCCTCAGAGGGGAGAGATGATGAGCTTTGGGAAAGGCAAAAAGACAGATCTGGGGGAGGGGGAGGCACTCTTGCTCTCAGCGCCGAGGAGGACGGTCAGGCTGCCCTCTGCCTCTGCCTCATCCTGGGAAATCTATCGTCATCTGCTGTGTACCCGGGAATCCTGAGCTCTCTTTCTCCAGCCTCCCCCCCACCGCCGCTGCTTCTTCGGAGCTTGGAGGTTCCCCTGCTACTCTGTAGCCCTGCACTGCCCAGCCCTGCCGGGACACCCCTGCTGTTCCAGCTGCCAGCGCAGAGCTCCTCATCTCATCCACCAGCCCGGGACTTTCCTCCCTTCCAGTTTGGCCTCTCGGAGTCCTGCAGGGGCGCCGAGATCAAACTGCTCTGGGCTTTTGTAAAAGAAAGCCCTCAAGGTTCTTGGTTCTGTTTATTATTGATGCTGTAGTTGTTGTTTGTTTGTCGTTTTGACATATATACTAGTAAAGAACTGTTATTCCTACCCCCATACCTCTGTCTGAAAGCTCCTTTAATTTTTTTTAATTGGAATAATTTGGAGGGAGGGGATTTGAATTCTCCATCTCTAGGGAGGTCCTGCCCCCTTCCTAGCAGATATCTGTCTTTCAAACCAAGACAGAACTTAAAAACATTTACATAAAATACTGTTGTGACAACTGTAAACTAAAAACATAGGTAAGTAAATCTCTCACAAACACATCAGATTATTCTAAAAAATTAATTTTTATTTCCTAAAAAGTTGTGACAAAAATACTCAAACTGACACACGAAGAGAAAACCCACTGCTACTGAAATTACCATAGTTATCAACTCAAGTCTACATAAATTATCTTTTCAATTACATTAAGCAAATTCAGTCACATTTTGAGGAGGAAGGGAGTACTCACAGGTTATTTAAATCCCACAACTCATGAGGGAAGCAGAAGGTTGGGAACAGGCCTGAGACACAAACATACTAATTGTATTGAGTGTAAGTGCTCAATTCACATCACTCATACATTTCTCAGTGTTTAACTAACATGGGTTGCTTCTCATGTCAAGGTACTACAAACATGCAAAATATGGGCTATTTTCCCTTTGCTGTCACTAATTGATTCACATGTATGAAATCTAGCTACATTACATACATGTATCTGTATTAACAGATATTTCTTAAGTACAGACCACAGACTCCTTTCATATAAAATCCAAGAGAAACATCATCTATTCTTCCAGTGAAGAAAAGAAGAAACTTTTCTAGTGAAAGCCAGCACTTCTGAAGTGCCTTATGAAATTCTGACATAACTTGGAAGCCAGAAAGGCTATGAGTCTAAGGGGTCAGAAACTTTGTATTTATTGCAAAGCTCTTGATAAGTTGTTAAGTTTTGGACCATGACTGCCCTTGATTAGGTTGCTGACAACTAGGTAACAGAAAAAACACCACACTACGAGCAGCTATGAAGAATCAGATATTTGACATCTGGTCTGCCTCAATTTCAACAGCACTAACTGCCTGAAAACCACTGCAAAAGTGACATAAATGACACTGCACACAAGTTCTCTGGTAGCTGCTAGGGCAGACATCTCTGTTCTCTTGTGGAAAGTAAGAACAACTAGTTTTACTATGCAATTATCCAGTCCTCAATTTTACGTCTCATACTTCCCAGCCAGCCTCTGAAAGATGACAGAAAAGCAGACAGAACAGAAAGAACATTGCCAACAGCAAATATTAAGCCCTTCTAGCTGAACCAGTTAGAGGCAGTAAAACATCTGTAATAAATTTGTGTAGCATACAAGAGACACAATGGAGTTGATTCACCAGTTTTCTTTTGCTTCTCAATCTTGTATAGTATTGCAGCAACATTTAAAACAAAAACTAAATAAAATATAAACTTCCTCCAAGGTGCTATTTACACTTCTTTTGTGTAACTATACAACAGAAAAGGTATACTCCCAAAGAGTCCCCTTAAAAAACAGCAAAGTAACAATACAACTCTGATTACTGCAAAACAATTTACCAGAAAGACTGAAAGGCATCCAAAAGATAGAGCAGAGGGAGGGAGGGGAGGGGAGAAATTAACAGGCAAAATACTGGACACAATTAAGTTTGCACGTATATTCTGAAGTCTGTATCTAAAAAAAAAAATGTTCCAGGGATCTGATCAGAGATTGCTGAAACATTAAAACAAACAGAAAACTGCATAATTTAGTAGAAATGTTCTGATGATGTTGACATGTAGCTGTGTCTAATGCACACTGACAAATACCTTAAGAGGATCATTTATGGATCAGACACCCATCATTTTGTAAAGTTCTTCCAGCAGTGGGGCGTTCAGCAAGAACAAGTGAATCTCTTAGTCACTGATCACAGTCAGGAGATGCAAAAGAAAAAAAAAGACTGAAGCAATACAGGGATATCTGGAGACTATCCTGGCCCTGAAGTTAAGCTGGACAAGCTCAGTAGAGTTTCTAGGCTTGGCTCTTAATAGTAGGGAGCAAGTACAATACATGAGTTGCATAATTGTTAGCTGAACAGAAAGTAAATCTTGAGACTTGGGAGAAGTGAGAGATCAATTGGGTAAGACTGGGGAAAAATCAGAGAAAATTACTACTCCAGACTCAAGCTGAAACGCTAATTAGAGACAATACACCATCAGGATAGAAGAAATAGAGAATATCTAAACAAGTAGTCTAATTTAAGATTAGTAAATTTCTTTAAGAGTTGGAAAGAATGAGTTTGCTATTATAGGGGATTGTTAAACTGCTTAGGCTATATTTCAAAAGCAGTCTGTAAGTCCTTGAAGACAGAATTGTGAAGAAAGATTTCTTCCTGCCTATGTGGAGACCTTAGAAATCTGGGACTACAAACATGTACCAGTGGTTATTGCAGAGGGAAGACACTGCAAAACAGCAAAGATAATGTCTTAAAAACAACCCACAAAAAGGAGTCCAAGGATATTCCACCACAAATTCCATTTAGGAACTCATGGTCAATTACAGTACAGCAAAGAACTGGTTTTGAAGTTCTGGTGGGTTATGCAGAAAACCATATATTAATTTTCTTTTATGTAAACAAGAATGTGGATTCACTGAAAAAATGTTGGCTCAAAAGCTACAAGACAGGGGAAGGCAAAGAACATGACCAAAGTGAGAGAACTCTTCAAAATATTTTAATGTACATTACCAGTAACCACCACATCCTCAAACTGAATCTAAGGTGGACCTAATAGTGCCTAGCCAAAGGCATGTGAAATGACTCTCATGGCTAATTCCAATACCACTGCTGTCCTGCAAGGCAAGAAAAAATTTAGTAGCAGTCTTCCCCTGGCACAGAAGATTGTAACATGCCCCAAATCCTCTTTAACTTCTTTATGCAAAGCATAAACTTAGGTAAATCATGAATTTACCCAGTTATTACACGTTCATGCAAAGATGTCAGACTATGAGGATCTCTTTATGCTCTATCATTGCCCACATGTACAAGCAGCACACAGGACATAACCCTAATATAGCTAAAACAGAATGGGAAGCTTATCAAACCGGTGCTTGATTCCACATTTCAGTCTTTCTGGTGTTATTTAAAAAGTGAGAAATGGCACAAGGATAAAGGCAACAGTATGGACTTGCTTCCAAGTTGAATACTCTTCTGGTCTTCAAGAATGATATTCAGACTTCAAATTACTTATTTGTTTTCTTAGATTATGACCAGAAATCCATCAAACAATCAAAAACATGGTAGAGGGGGTTTTCCATAAAACACTGTTCATCTGTTCACTTGTACTGTACATTAGAACAGCTTCTACTGACTACGTGAATCGTCACAGAAACCCTACATTGTGTCAGCATGCTTTTTTTACTCAGTTGCATTCAAGTCACAATTTCAATCATATTTAGATTGCTAGGGTTTTAGTTTATATTGCTAGGCTCATATACACATACAGTTCCAATCATCCTCCTAGAGAAACTCAGCAAATCGTCACCATCAAAGTACAAAAAATAAGAAAGAAACTTCAGGGACCAGTAGACTTCAGGAAAGTCTCAGAGCACAGTGGCTAGCCACTTACTGTGAACTCACCGTGGCACTTATCAGTGACCTTTTGCAAGGTCTTTAGGTCAAGTGTAACAAAGAGCAAAAGCTTTGAACATGCACTTGAGTGCTGTGCAAGGGCTCACTGCTGCAAAGTCTTGCATAGGCAGGCTTATGTGAGTAGAGCTTTTCAGTGAGCAGATCTTTTAAGTTCATTGGGAAGTGCTCACATGCATCAAGACACTTATGTTTAAATCTTTGCAGGAGCAGACCCTTAAATATGGGAGAAGGTTATGTCTGTTTATTTAAATAACATTTTTCTGAATCTGAAGAGTTGTTTTTCTTACCTGAAGTCTAGTATTCATTTCCAAAAAGTAGAAATTCTTACTGGAGTCCACAAGGAATTCTACTGTTCCAGCAGAGGAATACTTTACGGCTTTTGCAAGAGCTACTGCTTGTTCTCCCATTGCTCTTCGAGTTTCAGGGTCTAGAAATGTGCTACAATATAGAAACAATGACTTTTTTAGTTAAAAAATAATTATTCTATCACATAATCTTCTGTTTAAACTATGGTCAAAAGATGACAGCATCATTATTAAAGTTATGAAAACATGTCAAGACTGTCAAATGTATGTCTGTACATTTATATTGCTCCTAAGTAGACACATTGCATGCTTTACAATTACTGCCAATGTACAGGAAATTCAGGATAAATAACCATATTCTCTAAAATACAAAATAATAGAACACAACAGTCTTAGACTAGTGAGCTCTAGAAGAATGCAAATTAAATGAAAAAAAGGTATACAAATGATGCAATCTTAGAAGACATATTTATTGTCTACATTAATTGCAATACATTCTTTTCCACAAATCTTGGACACACTCAAGGGCACCCAAAGAGCAGCTCAGCTACTACCTTGGGAGCCACTGTGAATTGCCCAAATGACAATGTCCCTCATTCTAGGAGAGCACCCCACAACTTCCACTGGGCCAGTGAATCAAAAGACTGTGGAAGTCTTTCTGGAAGTAACACATTTTGCTTGTTAGCCTCATCTGTACCATAAATTCAGATTTAGACTAACCTGTGCAGATTATTTAGACATATAGATTTTTTTTGTCCTGCAGTATTTCACCAAAGCCTTGAAACCAGTTGCCCCTCAATCTGATCCATTGATTTTTCAATGAAAGAACATGTAGCTATTCATCTCAAATAAGCTTGTAAATACACTTATTTATATTTGCTTTGACTTACATTAGGCACAGAAGTCAGCTATCATTTTAAAAGTACTTTTGCAAGGGAATAGACAGTCTAGCAGAGTAAATACTCTTTAAAACTAAAACACCAAGCGCTACATATTTCTTGAGATGGCTTCAACAGTGGGCTCTAATTCTGCAAAGGAGCAATCAGGAGCCCCCACCTATCTAAAGTGGTCTCAAAGCCAATGAAGCTTCATCTGGAGCCCCAGACTGCACTCAGACAGAAATCAATGCCAGGTCAGAACTTATCTTTCAGCACTTACTGTGGTGTTTTTCACTGAGACCCAAACTCACCAAAGAGCTAGACTTCTGCCACAACAAACCATATTTGACATGACACAAGAAGTGAGCAAACATCTAGGCAAAGTAGGAGACAGTGGAATCCTTCTCTTCACTGGAAAAGTGCTATTTCCCACCTCTGTCCTTCCAGGCAGGCCCACACAGGCAGATTCTGACGGACCATAAGGCACACATTTTCAGAATTTAGGAAAAAAAAAATTCTTGTCAATGAGACTCAAACAATGTTGTTGACTTGTCTGAGTCTCAAACAATGAGACTAACACAAAAAGGAAGTAAAGTCTCATTCAAGAAAGCTGTATGAGATCCTACATCAGATGAAAGGGAAGACCAGAAGACATAAAAACTGTGTCCTACCTACAAAAATAGGCACTGGTAAAGGTAAAATAGGTTCATAATATTCTTATTTTGATTCAGTAAGAGGATAATACATTACAGGAAATCAACATTCTGTAATTCAGTGTGGAGTTTCTGCAGGACTTTGATCATGAAAGGTCAATGAGTGGCTTATGAAGAACAAAACATTCTCAATATCAGCTTCATACTCTGTTTCTAGAATAACCATTACTTCTCATATAGATGAAAGACAGTTACTCCCCTTCATTACAGTGGTGTCTTCCCTGTACTTGTTAAATGTAAGTCTGAGATATCACTGTTCACCTCCTGCTGTAGCCAGAGAATGGAACACAGGTGTCACATTGCTAAACTTGATCTCTGCCACAGAGTTAAGTTTTACTCTCTGAAATGACTGGAACATCCCTGCCATTGGCTAGGTTAATTAAACAAAGTTTTCATATTCCCCTCTACTGCTTTACCTTTCAAATACACTGTTTCTCTCTTTTTTAACCATGCACCTTTTATAACCAAGATAAATCTTCTCCAGTCTAATTAGGCATCACTTGAAAACACAGCATTTTAAACCTGACTTCAAATCTTTTTCTCACACATACATCTGTTTTTCCTTAGCTCCTATGGCAGCACAAAGGTACCATAAAAAATATTCACAAAATAAAAGCATCAAAAAGAAAAAATAAATCAGACCTGACACTTCATTCATAAGACCTTCATGAACTTATTGTAAAGTTAATCAAAGGGAATACAATTGGTTTGTCACTTTGTTTCTACAGCCAGGGAGATGAACCACATGAGCAAGATGTTACCTCTCCACTGCTAGTTCATCAGATAAGGTGTCCCAAAATACAGCTATCACCTTCACTCACAGACAAAGCTGAGATTTTGAAAAATACAAGCAGTTACAACATCAGTGGACATTTACTACTCAGTTTGGACAAAAAATAAATGATCAACAACCCTTACACGTCCTCTGAAAATTCTACCACGCTGGGGGAGTGAACCTCAGTTTTCTAAATGTCAAGGTCAGTTTCCTTGCTCCAAGCATATTGTTTGTTTAAAAAAATTACTTACCTACACAAAGCATTATCCTTTAAGATATTCATTATATACTACCAGACCATGGACATAAACAGGTTAAAGGATTTGAGTATGCAGTTCTGCCCCCACATCTAAATGGTGCCCACCTATGAAGCACATGAACAGTCACAAACAGAACAGGTTCACATTTCTCTTGATCCAAAATCCTTCATGGATTTCTAGACAGCGAGAGGAAATGCACAGTCTGGCACACATACATGCGTAACAACTCTAAGAAGAACCCGTAGATAGAGACTAATTCAATAACGCACCTTTCTGCTAAGTTCCTGCCGATATACATTTATTAAATTGTCAGTGCCTCTGAACAGATGACCATTCTTTCACAATAGTAGTGAGGCAAATTTGAACTGCTTTAAGAAGTTTCTAACAGGCTCAGAAATTATTAGATAAGACACATGCTCACCAAAGTAAAGTTTTAGAGCACTCCTCAGAGTTACTACTCCAATTATTGAATAGGATGTCAGTTAATGCTCTTCTTCATTCAATTTTGATTAATCCTAAAGGATCTGTGGATTTTCAGATAGACTTATAGGCCTTGTTTGCCCACATGGGAAACATCTCTTATTAATCACTCCAGCAACAGGAAAATACAACCACACCTTTGTATTTTTTCTTGCCAAAGTAGTTTCTCATGGCAACTGTGACAATGAACAGAGAAGAGCTCGGGCAGTAGAGGAACAAAAACTCAATTAAGGAACAACACTAAGACTATTAAATGCCACTTATGTCACTTATCTCTTTGAATGTCAGCCTCTGTGAAATGAGAGGGCAACAGCACATCCAAAAATGTGTGAAAGTAAAAGCAGATAAAATTATGATACCTCACTGGAAGCTTTGTCATCACTAACTTTGCCGACCACAAACTAAAAAACTAGTGATGATTGCATGTGTCGTATTGTCTGTGCTTCCCAAAAGAGGACAACTCACCATGTAAAAAGGGTATGAGTGAAGTTTTTGGTCTCCTATTTGCATCTGGGGGACTGACCACCATGAACACCAGAGATCCCTTGAATATTGTAACCTCATTAGTGTGTGAACTGAAGGGGTTTCTCTTGGCAAAAGACAGCATTTTTTGTTTGTTGTTTGTTTTTAACAAAAGACTAAACTTCCCTAGTAAAACTGGAGACAAAACCACAAAATGATCCATAAGGATAAGCTCAGCAGCTGCAGATTTAATTTTAAGAAAATCATAGATTACTTTCCAAGCCCTCAGTCTCTCAAATTAGATACTTAGGAAAATGCCATCATAATAGAGAAAATCAAAAAAGGCATGACAAGAGGCCAATGTCAAAAGCCCTAAATTGTCCAGAAGACAAAAAACCCCCAACATTTTAACCCATAACACCCCTATCTCCTAGGCTTCATGAAAGACATTAAAAAAGTTTGACCTATCTCAGACCTCTTAATAGCAGCTACCATTTAAAACAGGAGAAAAAAGGACAGTCTATTTCCTACATCCAGCCATACCAGAAGAGGTGTGCCCAGGACTCCTTAAGCAATCAGACTGAAAAATCATTCACAGGAAGGGTTAACTTGAGGCTTTAGTGTGTCTTTAGAACTTGAGGCTCTCTCTGGTGTCTCACAGAAGTTAGTGCCCTGCTTATCTGCAAGTCTTGTAACCCTTTGAAAATTAATGGATTCTGCAGCCAAGTACAAGTGGCTGTAAGGCAGGTAATGCTTCCAAAGCTGCCAGCAGAAGTCTGGCAGAGTCTAAAACATTCAACAACACAAAGGAAGTAAAGTTTTCACGCCAAATTTTGGAAGTTACTGACTTGCCCACAGTCTTGTAGAGTTACAGGAGGGGATGAGAAAACTTACTGGCAAGGAGAAAACTCCAACAGAGAAGCCCAAGAAAGTTAGAAGGCTGTTATTCCTGATGAAAGAAAACACTCTGATCACAGCTGGCTGGTAAGAGAAAGATGTATCGCATCTCTTGAACTGACCACAGGCATGGAGAAGGAGCAGGCAGGAGTAACAGGCATTGCCTTACATATACTCATGAGGCAGCAGATCCTCCTCTCTTAAAGTGCTTAGGTACACATACATGCACATGTGCATTATATCAGGACCTGAAGTATTCACTTTCCACAATAACACAGTAAGATCTTTAGGCATAAGCAGCACAGGGCTTCCAAGAAATCCACAAGCACTAGCAGGAAGCATTTATAAGTGGATTTGTATCTTTGGATTTAAACTTTGTTCATTTATTTAAAGTACAGGCCAAACAGTAGCAGTTCTGCAATTATGATTCAACATTAACTAATGAGGCACCTCAAAAGAAATGTAATTTGGGTGATGTGCTTTTCCTCACATCCCATATTGTTGCATCACACAGTTCTGTGCTATAAAAAAACACAGCAAACCCATCCCAGCTGGTGAATATAGTACACTGGTAATTCCCACAGGCAGTGATATACCTGTGTCTGTCTTTTTGAAATCAGAATTTCTTGCTGTTCTTTTTATACACGTCTTCGCTGATGACTACTATGCAACAGAAAACATAGCAAGGCCATATCTTGCACAGCAGCAAGGTAATTCAGCTTCACATTAAACCAGTAACATTAAAATAATTTTGCACTTTTGATCTAGACACCTAGATCTCCAGCTCACTACCATGAATGGCACTAAAAGTGCTGCAGAGTATTTTGTACTTGATATTCCAATTCAAATGGAAATATACAGTATTATGTGGCCTTTACACAATTACTCTGTCAAATACCTGTGTCTGTAGTAAAATTCATATTTATTTCATATTTATTTGATTTTTACATCCAGAAGTGAATATCAAAGAAAAATCTCATATATATAAACAAAGCCAAATCATATACAGTGGATTGGTAAGATCCAAACCCATTTTATACAAGATCATGAAAAAAAATTAACTGCACAACACCAGTTTTCTAACAGAAAGACACTGTAAAGCAAAATCAAAACACCCTGAAGAGCAACATCAGAATTGCAAATCACTGTAACAAACATTTCTTTGTGCTTTTTAATAGAATAAAACTTGATTGTGTTTGTACAATAAATGGAACCAGCAGGCTTCCAAAAGTGCTTTCAGTTACTATGAAGCTGCATCAAGAATCCAATATACACACCTTGGTGCTTCCTCCACAACTTTCTGGTTTCTCCTTTGAATGGAGCATTCTCTTTCATTCAACCACAAGGCATTGCCATGTTTATCTGCCAAAACCTGAAACAATAACACACTGCTATTAACAAACAGATGTAAGCATATGGTCTTTTGACATAATACTGTTATGCAGCATTTAGGGTTTGGGATTTTTTTCCAATCTAAAAATAAAGCTTGGGGGGAAAAGATTATGTAGAAAATTAATATGAAATACTAACTTGAACATTCCTTCAAGTTCTGAGTAGGACTATTCTAAAGCCTAAAGCTTTAGAGCTTTGTAGAGTCTCTACAAAGCAAAACATCTTCTCACTTCAAAATTTGATTTTTGAATATAAGGGATCTTCTTACAAAAGGCTGAAATAAGATTAAAACTACATTTTCAAGCATTTAAAATTGCACTGCATTACGAAATTACACAAAAGCAAAATATCGCATCAACAAAATAAATCTCAAAGGATGCCAAATTTTGCTCCTGAAATACATACAAAAGCTTCCAGAAAAAAATGTCTAGTGTATCTTTCTTAGTAGGCAAACCACAGTGCCCTGTCTTTAATGAAGAAAAAAAAAAATTCAGAAACTTTGTTGTCCTTCATTAAGGAGAGTAAAATTTCCACCTACCTCTGTACTTTCAAAGGAAATAAAAGCAGTAGTTTCAAGAAATCTTTTAAAAATCATTAACTACAGTTCTTGGCTGCAGCTTCAGTTCATGGAAGAGGTAACAAAATCAAGTATCTAGATCCAACTACATAAATTACATGCTAGAAAAAAGCCAACAAGTTGAGCATAGCAGAACTCTTTATTGATTCTTCAGCTTCAAACTAGAGGTGAAAGTAAGAAAAGGAACTCTGTCCCTTTATGAAACTGATGGTATGATGCAGCCATTTCAAATACCAAATACTAGATTTGAAGATTCGAGTAGACTTCTTCCCATCTTACGACGATAACTCTACACTTATTCTTAGAACAATTTCTTTTAACGCAGACCACACCTGCTCCCTTTTCTTCCTTATAAAAATTTTCTTCTAATCCATTTTTTTCCATTTATCTTCCTGCTCTGATCTGCGGGAACCCATGCCAATATTCATGCTTCATTCTTTAATAGCTCAGTTCTACACTGAAAACCGACACGATAAAACAAGGAGACAATCTTCCTCAAACTGTGTGAACTCAACCATATCTACTCACATTTGTGACAACGAATCTGTATTATTTATTATTCCTTTTAGCATCAAAGAGCAACTATGGCACTAGGCAAGATGAATTCCTGCATCTATGACACCAATGGTTGCTAAGGCGTGAAAAATCTGGGTAGATGTGACTGAAAACAAGGCAGTGAACTCATGAAGACAACTCATGTGCACTGTGCAGCATCAGATCCAGGGTATTCTGGTAAGATCAGCTATTTTCCCTCCTAAAAAATTCTGTTGTGCTTCCACAAATGTATGGAGCTTTCTAATGAAAAGGGGAGTCTAGCAGAGAGATGACTTTCGGATTTCTTAAACTACAGCATCTCCCAGAACTGTCTTGCCTGTCCAGGGGGATGTTTAGCAGCAGCAGTAACACCAGGATGCTCCAGAAAACTGCTAGATTCCCTAACAAGGGGAAGGGGGAAAAGGGGGAAAAGGGGGAAAAGGGGGAAAAGGGGGAAAAGGGGGAAAAGGGGGAAAAGGGGGAAAAGGGGGAAAAGGGGGGAAAAGGGGGAAAAGGGGGAAAAGGGGGAAAAGGGGGAAAAGGGGGAAAAGGGGGAAAAGGGGGAAAAGGGGGAAAAGGGGGAAAAGGGGGAAAAGGGGGAAAAGGGGGAAAAGGGGGAAAAGGGGGAAAAGGGGGAAAAGGGGGAAAAGGGGGAAAAGGGGGAAAAGGGGGAAAAGGGGGAAAAGGGGGAAAAGGGGGAAAAGGGGGAAAAGGGGGAAAAGGGGGAAAAGGGGGAAAAGGGGGAAAAGGGGGAAAAGGGGGAAAAGGGGGAAAAGGGGGAAAAGGGGGAAAAGGGGGAAAAGGGGGAAAAGGGGGAAAAGGGGGAAAAGGGGGAAAAGGGGGAAAAGGGGGAAAAGGGGGAAAAGGGGGAAAAGGGGGAAAAGGGGGAAAAGGGGGAAAAGGGGGAAAAGGGGGAAAAGGGGGAAAAGGGGGAAAAGGGGGAAAAGGGGGAAAAGGGGGAAAAGGGGGAAAAGGGGGAAAAGGGGGAAAAGGGGGAAAAGGGGGAAAAGGGGGAAAAGGGGGAAAAGGGGGAAAAGGGGGAAAAGGGGGAAAAGGGGGAAAAGGGGGAAAAGGGGGAAAAGGGGGAAAAGGGGGAAAAGGGGGAAAAGGGGGAAAAGGGGGAAAAGGGGGAAAAGGGGGAAAAGGGGGAAAAGGGGGAAAAGGGGGAAAAGGGGGAAAAGGGGGAAAAGGGGGAAAAGGGGGAAAAGGGGGAAAAGGGGGAAAAGGGGGAAAAGGGGGAAAAGGGGGAAAAGGGGGAAAAGGGGGAAAAGGGGGAAAAGGGGGAAAAGGGGGAAAAGGGGGAAAAGGGGGAAAAGGGGGAAAAGGGGGAAAAGGGGGAAAAGGGGGAAAAGGGGGAAAAGGGGGAAAAGGGGGAAAAGGGGGAAAAGGGGGAAAAGGGGGAAAAGGGGGAAAAGGGGGAAAAGGGGGAAAAGGGGGAAAAGGGGGAAAAGGGGGAAAAGGGGGAAAAGGGGGAAAAGGGGGAAAAGGGGGAAAAGGGGGAAAAGGGGGAAAAGGGGGAAAAGGGGGAAAAGGGGGAAAAGGGGGAAAAGGGGGAAAAGGGGGAAAAGGGGGAAAAGGGGGAAAAGGGGGAAAAGGGGGAAAAGGGGGAAAAGGGGGAAAAGGGGGAAAAGGGGGAAAAGGGGGAAAAGGGGGAAAAGGGGGAAAAGGGGGAAAAGGGGGAAAAGGGGGAAAAGGGGGAAAAGGGGGAAAAGGGGGAAAAGGGGGAAAAGGGGGAAAAGGGGGAAAAGGGGGAAAAGGGGGAAAAGGGGGAAAAGGGGGAAAAGGGGGAAAAGGGGGAAAAGGGGGAAAAGGGGGAAAAGGGGGAAAAGGGGGAAAAGGGGGAAAAGGGGGAAAAGGGGGAAAAGGGGGAAAAGGGGGAAAAGGGGGAAAAGGGGGAAAAGGGGGAAAAGGGGGAAAAGCAGGTACTTCCTACTAAGGGCTCAACCATCCAATCCAGATGAGTGGAGCTCTACTAACTCATGGGGCTCTACAAGAAATCATTTGGGAGATCTGAAGATTTTTGGACTCATTTTTTGTGGGGGTTATTTTAGTATTAAAGCAGTACCTCTAGAGCACAGCATGGTACTTGATGGAGAAATCACTGTCCTGTAAGTAGAATAATTGCTTGTGAGCACTTCTGCTTCACTGTTGAAAGCCTACAACTTTCCACAGAATTCTCTCGTCAAACAAACAAACAAACCCTTCGAACATTACAATTGGTCATTGTACTTCTCTCCTCTCTCTTCGAAAGAAGATATCCCTCTTCTAAAAAATACAGAGAGGGGGAGAGAGAGCGAGAGAGAGAGGAGATCAGCACAATACATTTTTTCAATCCAAGCAGTAGGGTTTTTTTTCAATTCAGGACATTTCTCATATCCTACTAAATTTCAGCAACCTGGATCTTGAAAGAAATGTTTTTTCATTATTAGTTAATGGAAAACAGAGACAGGCATGAGCATCTACTATGAGAAAGTAATTACGAATAGAATAAGCCAACAACATGCAACATTAGACTTTTATTTTTATTCTGTGTCCACTGTTTCCAGTAAAAGAAACTAACCATAAAACGATTGTATCTCAGAAGACATTTGCACCATTCTGAAATAATCATTGCTGAGATGATGTGAGATTCCAGTACACATCTCACTAAAAATGCCTGTCCCAGCTACAGCTTTTGTTTATCTAAACATTTGTAACAGAAAACACCCCATTTTGCAGGATTAGATGATTAGGACATTAGTACACGCTACGTACCTCTACGTGCCAAAATAATTAAATATTATGTAGTGGAATCCCTCCTACATGATTCAGCTAAATTCTGTTTCCGGTTGTAGGAAAGAGTCTGGCCAAGTAGCAGACATTCCATGTACTCTTACTCTTTAAACTTTTTATCAGATACTTCAGGAGAACAAGACTTCAAATCAGTTCAAGCATAAAGTGTATTTGGACTCTATTTTCCTGTTAATTGTTTTAGTCTTTTCTCATGTTTTACAAAGTGATTGTTTTATAGCTAGACACAGGAAACTTCTTATTTAATAATTTTAAGTACCAATGCTTTGGAGAAATATAAGAAAGCTAAAAAAAGTTCTATTTAAAAGTCACTGCTGAATTAATAAATATTTGGCATCTGGTCTCAAATTGTTTGTATATTCAGCAGTTTGAAAATGAACCAAGGTCAACGTCCTAAAGCTGATTAGAACATGAAGTTAAAATGATATGCTATGATATTGTTAAAAGGTACCATCAAAGTGCTCGTTTAAGGAAAACAACATTCACTGTATACCCATTATAAATAAAACTATACATTATTAATAGCAAAGCCATTTTGCTGACATTATTCAACATTTCCTAAATACAGTACTACTTAATTTTTTGGAGTAACCCTTTTTTAAACCCAAAGGAATCAAGACCATGTAAAATCTGCCCTGAACTCATGGAAGTATGGAGGAATCGATCCCATCTACCTTTGTCATTGAAGAATGGGTAGGAACCTGCTTAATCTCCCAGTACTGCACTCTATTGAAAGAAAGAGATCTTTAAGGTATACTGATCTGCACAGAGATAAAGGAAAAAAGACATACATAGCCAAAAATTATTAGCCATTGCAAGAGAATACAGAAAGATGCTCTAGCAATCTGACCACTTTTGAACCCTGAGATCAGTGCTGAAACTGAGTTCACTATATACCTTTCCATGGCTTTTCAATAGAGAATAAGGTGGGGTTTAAATTTCTACACTGTTTCTCCATTTTGCTGTTTCACTGTTTACAGACCATTTCTTCATTTCACTCCTCCTTCTTCCCTTCTACTCCTCTCTGCTGAGACCATACCAGGAGTATTACATCCAGCTCTGGAGTCTTCAGTACAGGAAAGACATGGACCTGTTGGAATAGGTCCAGAGTAGAGCCACAAAAATGATCAGAGGGACTAAACACCTCTCCTGTGAGGAAAGGCTGAGAGATCTGGGGTAGTTCAGCCTGGAAAAAAGACTCTGGGGAGACCTAATTGCAGCTTTTCAGTATTTAGAGGGGGGCTGACAAGAAAGATGAGAAACTTTTTAGCAGGGCCTATAGCAAGAGGGAAAGGGGGTAATGGCTTTAAACTACAAAATAATAGATTTAGACTAGCTATAAGGGAGAAATCTTTCATTGTAAGAGTGGTGAAACAACAAAACAAGTTGCCTAGAGAGGTGGTAGATGCCCCATCCCCAGAAACATTCAAGATCAGGTTGGACAGGGCTCTGAGCAGCCTGATCTAGTTGAAGATGTCCCTGCTCATTGCAGGGGGTTGGACTAGATGACCATTAAAGGTCCCTTCCAACTCAAACTATTCTAAGATTCTATGATATGCAAGTTAGCCCCATAGGAAGCATCAGGCTGTGGGCACACATCTGGCAGAGTGAAAAATGTTAAATATATCTCTCTTAGAAATCATTCCACACTATCAAGTTTCCTGCTGTTGTTTCACTCAGTTATTAAGCTACTTCACTATTTAAAAATAAAACAAACAACCATGTGCCACAACATGGAAAGGGTTTAGATTCTGCACAAAAAGAAGAGAAATTTCTGCATAAAAAAAAGGAAATTTCTGTTGAGGAAATGAATATACTCCATTATAGATTTCTTGTCAGGAAATACCTCAAGGCTATTGACAAACACAATTCAGCTACCTACATAAGATCAAACATCACAAATTTTGAAATCATAATTTTGTAAACAAGTGCCTAAAAGAAACAACTTTTGTTCTGCATCAGCAGATCTGACTTAACTCTAAATCCAAGAAATGACAGAAATGGAAATAATGCAGAAGTTGAAGAGGATACACCTGATTTTGAACCACACACTGCCCAAAATGGAACACAAATCCTCTTGAGTTCTCAAGCAGAATTAGATACTTCAGAACAGAATTCAAAAATACTGACAAAACCACCTAGACCTTGCAACAAATTGTCAAGCATGGCAGTTCCTCAACTCCTACATCCTCTTCTGCACTCAAGCACTCCAACAGGATCCAGAGTTCAAACCTCCAGCCTTCAGGACAGATCCCTATAACATTTTTTTTCTCCCCCAACAAACTGAGCACTGCTCACAGTCTTCCTGCCAAAGAAAGGCTAGAGAATAAAAACAGGAAGGCTGTATTGTACATGATAGCTATGTAGTTTGAGCAATGACCCAAGACACCGGAAAACACAAGACCCTAGGCCTTTTTTAGTGGAGTGTTTGAAACATTTTGAACTTTCATTTATTTATGAGTTCAAACCCCATTAAATAAATACACAGTGATTAACAGTAGCAATAATAATAGTACAAACCTGGATTTCTATGTGACGTGGGTTATCAATGAACTTTTCTATCAGTAAGCGATCATCACCAAAACTTGAAGCAGCTTCTTGAGATGAAAACCTAAAACCTTCCCTTAAATAATGAGAACAGAAAGAATAATCTGTATTTAAAAAGTCCTCAAGCATACAAGAAAGAACACTTGCTGATTTCATAAACAGTCAATCTTCACTGATCAACACACACATCCAAAAACCAAATTATAACATTTGCAGCTCATTCTGCAATGAGTATCCCTTTTTTCATGCTTTTCTTACAAAGACGAAAGAATCCCAACCAACCACAAACCAAATCATTCTCAAAGCACAAATAATGTCAGTGTGTTTAAAAACCCTGAATAACAATTACATATTCATTTTCTTTGTTGGCATTTTCATCTGTAAAAGTAATAAAATAATTTTAAGACCCAGTTATTACCAAGTACTTGCTATACAGAAACTCCCCATTACTGAAGAGCACACAACCCTCTTAATATTCAAGAACAGCAGAGGTTGGTTAATTCTGCATTAAAGAACTGCAAACGTGATATTACAGACATTGCACATTCCACCACTAAAGACAACCTAAAGATGCAATACTTGACCTCACAGAACACACCAGCTGTACTAGTAGTTTCTCTCTGCCTTAGAAGTGTCTCATATAGAGCATTCTGTATGCTTCCCTTTGTTAATTCTCTTACATATGTAGTCAAACAAAATACAGATTGCAAGATAGTTCATTTATTAACTTTTTTTCCTCTAAATAGCAGAAAGAATACTCCTTGGGTCAAGGACAAGCTCTGACAAACAACTTCATGAGCAGCCATTCTCAGAGTGAGACAGAACATAATCTAGGGACCCAAAGGCTTCACTGAAATTTTCTACAGGCTCTGTAAGTGGCATTTTAGTGCCATTCATGTTGATACACATGGAAAGCTTGGTCAAATTTCTGTGTGACTGACCACTGAAACAGCATCCCTGACACTTGTGCCCAGAATAAGAACTACAGCACAACTGAGTTGAAATTTTCATGCTTTCCACCTCTTCGATGTAAGTTAACGCAGACCACAAATTCACAAGACAGGTAAATCTAAAGTAGAGAAATGTGTAAATTTAAAAGTGTATCCTCACATTTTCTCAACAATGTTGTAATTTTGAGATATTACACCTAATGTACAAATTTCACAAATTCCAACTTAACTAATACATTTAATTAACTAGTAAAAATACAAAAGGGACATCAAAATTAGCAATTCTGTGCACTACCTGATCTGTCAAAAAAAAAAAAAAAGTGCTGTATCAAACAGCCATACACAGGGTTTCTTATTGAAACTGATTTACAGCTATTTTAACTCCTCTATCAAAGGCTTTGTTTTGTTTTGTAAACATTTTTGTGTCACATAGTTTTATGCACAATTACTCATAATTGACTTTTTCTTGCACTGAAGGAAGTGTGCTAATTAGAAATCTAAACTGCAATACTTGTTAAAAAAAGACAAGTGCCTAATCATCTCATCCATACATCTGTAAACCATTTTAAATTATATCTAATAGAAATTACAGTCTCAGATATTCTGACCTTGTTTTATCTTACAAAACTGTGCAGTTCCAATTGTCCAGTGATAAAAAATTACTTCCAAATTGATGTGAGAAAAATAGTTACTGGAAAGAATGAAGAAGCAGAGAAGGCTTTTTAGGGAGCTGTGTAATCTCGATGCAAGACCCAATCAGGCAAAGCTATAAGCAATCAATTTAAACTAAGACCTGATGCTGCTCACAGGATGAAGCTGGACAAGATGCTGTCTCTAGATCCTTGAAACACACACAGTTATAAAGAGGAAAAACAGGATCTCTCTCCCTACTGTACATTTACTCACTGAAGTTTGAGTTGTACAAAAGCATTACTGATGCTGCCACAAGCCTTCCTGTGGTTGTCTGAAGTGAAACAGCCGTGCCAATTTTCTGCCTCCAGCTCTGAGATCAGCAGTGCTGCTTTAATTAAAACAATTTTCTTTCGAGGCAGTCAGACACTAACAAAAGAGTCTACTCATTATGTAAAATTTCAGTTTTCAGAATCAGGAAATAGTAAAAGAACAGGTTTTTTTCTTGTCAAGGCCAGCATTAGAAGGGCCATCTAGTTAAAAAGTAGATGTTTGATAGCCATTAGCATTGTAGAAGCCCTCTAAAACCCTGATGAGTTAAGTAGCCAATAGATACTCAAATGTTGTTGATTTCACACACAGAACCAATATAGATTGCTTCAGCTTAACTCCAAATTTAAAAAAAAAAATCAACTAAAATTATCCAGTCACGGCATTTAACATATGTTTGCACATGTAGATGGTATGTGAATATGTGGGGTTTTTAAGAAATAGGGTTTTAGGAAACACTGTTCTTTACTCATCCAATAGATTCCTCCCCCTTAACTGAACAGGACATACCTGTGCAGGACAGACCAAAGATGTCAAGCCCATACAATCCTGGTTTTGCACAGGCCAAATGAAATGCTTTGGGAAGATAATAAACTCAATGCACAGGCTTGTAATAGGTAATGCTGTTGAGCTTTTAAAGCATTGTCCCCTTATACTGCACACTTCATATATCCTTTGCTTTAGGAGGTGGAAGATTCTGAATGATTTGCTACTTATTATTTCAGATTAACTTCTTCCAGTCTCGCTACTCATTCCAAGCACAAGACCACAGAAGAGAAATTATAAGGTGTTCTTGGAATCTGAGAACAGATGTTTGATTTCTCTTCACAGAACTGGCATAAGCACCAAGAAAGAATTTCAGAAACAGTCCTATTATTAAAGGTCAAAAGACAAAACCTTTTCATCTCTCTAAATATCTGTTGCTGAAAGCTGCCTTGGTAAAAACTTCCAAAACAAATACCCACTAAGCATGCAAGACTTCAATATCTAAGAAAAGTTACAGAAGGAGAGACAATAGGGGGGAATTACTAACACAAAGCTCCCTTTTTTTCAAAGGTAAATCTTAAAAAAATAATTTAGTACAAATTTCCAACTTGGAGGTTGTCATGTCTGCAGCTCAAGTTAGTAGCTAAAGAAACTAATTTCTATCTGTAAATCCACAGACTTTAAAACATGAGCCAATAGCTCCTGTATGATGACCTCCAATACTGAACCTACAATCCAGTGAGTGCCTTTACATGCAAAAATCTATCACAACCTCTGCCAGAAAATTTCAATCTGTTCTTTGGAAAAGATAGAGTCCTGAATTAAATTCCTTTTCAGAACTGCTAGGCCACCATTTGGAGCCATGAGGCTCCAAAGATTTGGTTAGCTAGTTAAAGGTACAGTTGTTATGAGCACACTGGAAGGAAGAAGCGTTCCATTTCTCCACAAAGAGGGAACGATACAGATGCGGTGTAGTCAGATACGTGCCCTAGTCATGTTTTGCTGTACTGCACCATGAACTTCACATTCCCTCTACCTAGAAAGCACTTTCAGATCAAGTTTGCTGGGATGCAAGCACAGAGGCTGTTCACATACAAGACCAGAGTTGGGATGATCAGTGACTAAGTTAAAAATACTTTTAGATACAGACCACAGCAGAACTTTCTCAGGCTGTAAAAAATCTACCATCCGGAACTTAAGGCAAACTGCTTTTCAGAAATCTGCCCTTCACTTTCAATATAATTGCATTTATAAGGTGAAGTAAGGGCATTTATTAGGTGAAGAAAAGGCATGCTAAATTATACTTCTCCAAACCAAGAAAACTGGCTAGGGATTACATTAGAGTGAACATAGGGCTACTTTAATTTCAGATGAGGGTCAGTGGCTTGAACTGTACACAAAATTCCACTCTAGAACTTGACTAAAATTTGGAAAATAGCAACAGAAGTGAGAATTGGGAGGGACCCAGATCTTAAACACAACAGCAGCCCTACCCAGAGATGGGGCTAACACTGCAGCTCTCCACAGTAAAGGGCACGTGAACAGCTATTCCAAAAAACAAATTGTAACATTGACAAAACTCTACCAGTTATTTCTTTTAGAAATACTATCTGAAAATTAACAGAAATCTTAGCTATATGTGGAATAACATAGTAATTACAGAGGATCTAAAACAACTGTCATCACTTGGCATATTTAAGGGAAGTGAAAGATGAAGCAGCAAGTTTACCACAGTGAATAATTCTAGAAGAATAGCAATTAAGTTCCTCAGATTGGTCTTTTTCACTTCTGGTGGCTATATCCACATCATGTCACACATACATTTAAGCCTCCGTATTGTACGCATAGCCAGTTGAAACAAGAAAGGTTTTCAACTAGCCTGAAACTCCAAAAGTATGTTTCAAACAAGGAGAAGATTCTTCACCCAGAGAGTGGTTGGGCACTGGAACAGCCACCCCAGGGCAGTGGTCACAGCACCAAGCCTCAAAGAGTTCAAGAAGCGTTCGAATAATGCTCTCAGTTGCATGCTGTGACTCTTGGCGACGGTCCTATGCAAGGCTAGAGGTTAGACTCCACGATCCTTGTGGATCCCTTCCGAAACAGGAATGATTCTATATAAAGACTTTTGTTTTCAAGTAGTATTTTCAAATAATCTCATGAGACAAAACCCAAAACAAGTTTACAGATCAAATATTACCAACCATTTTCACACTCACCTTGCATTTATGAATCCTAAAATGCAAAAGGCCATTCAGATATTGGTTTTTCCAGAGTCTGCCCATTGCAGATAAATTATTTATTTTTAGTATCACCTAGACCTGAATGCAGCAGGTCTATGTAATACTAAATACTACTATACAGTAGTTTTATGCAGCATTAAAACTATCAGATATATCATTTTGTCAGTAATAACTGAGTTACCTTCAAAACACTCAAGTCAGATGTTTTCTAGACACATAAAAAGCAACAATTTTAGATCCATAACACAACTAATGGACATGTACAACAAATCTTTTACAATCTCATAGGTATTCTTAAATACAGACTGGAAGAGAAACCCAAATGCTCTATTTCACTTGCAAAGTAAATCTGTTCGTCTTCAAGTTCTGTTAAAACTCACTTTCCTCTTCCTGCAACAAGTATTTTGTCAATTTAATTTCACTTATTCAAAAATGTTAAAGTAAGCATTTTTCCTTGATTTAGGTTCAATACATAGTACAGATCTTTGAATGTCTGGGTGTTCTTCTGAGCACCTCTTAGATTTAACACTACCCTATAAAGATAAGGCTTGCATAAGTAACGAGGATGATAATTATAACGACTCCACTCCAAATAATGTGGGGCTGAAAGATACTTCAGAGTTGAATTGGACTTAATGATCCTAGTGGGTCCCATCCAATTCCAGATATTCTATCATTCAAAGGCTTTCCATAAGCAAGGCAAGTAGTTCAAATTATCATTAATAGGACTGAGTCAAAGTAATATCACTAAATTAATTTAGTGATATGCAAATGTATGTAAAAGAATCTATCTAGATAGCTTCTACTGGTACCAATCAGCTTTACCAGGTGACTGTCTAAACTATAACCACAGCCTTTCTCCAAAATAAGTTTGGAATCATGATTTTAGATCCACTTCTGCTTTAAAACAGTTACTTTAATCAAGCTCCTTCACTCCTTTCTGAACTGAACAAGAAATGAATGCCATCCCTTCAAGTCCAACAGATGGAACTGCTGCCCGAACAAGATCAAGGCAGTAATTTTGGATTCTAAAGCAGTAGCAACAAAGTATCCTTTTAAGAAAGCAGGTTATTCTAGATCTTCATTCTAATGCACGAAACACTGTTCTCCTGTTTAGATTTGAATATAAATTGACTAGACAGAGCAAGGTACAAATAAACCCACCATGTTTTCTTTAAATCTAAAATTTAACTGCTAGACATTCATTGTTCTTTCATCCTATTTTTAGGTTTTGACAAACAAAAATTTAATAGGGGACAGGGAAGTCTTGCAGGTGTCTAAATTAAACTAATGCAAATTTCAGTTGTACATTGAGTTGACTCCAGTACATGTGCTGCTTACTCTGTGCAGAAAGGAAAACATTCAGGTTACTATGGATCAAATAGGCTTTTCACTACAAGTTTTGAAAAATCAGAAAATACACTTTTCTCTAAGATCAGCAGCACACAGAGTTGAATTCAGGCTCTTTGTTGCCAGAACATCAGCAGAGAGTGGATTGCAAAATTCCAAGCCAACAACAAAGCATCTTCAAATGTTCAGGATTCAGACAACCAATAAGAGACATGAAAATATCTGTGTGTTGAAACGTGTATTGTTTCAAAACAGACAAAAGTACAATAGTTTGGTGATACAAATGCTTTAAACACAGAAGTATGCAATTTATTAGAGTACATTCTGGTAACACCGTATGTATTTCCACACATGAATTATCAGTCACATCAACTTTAACAGAACTAATGGTATATATTAATGTTTGTGAATCAGGGCCAATAAACATCCTATCTAACACAGAATTAATAAATCAGCATTCTGAAAGGCATACAGCGAAACATTATTTACAGTCTAACACTGGACTAACAGCAGTTGTAAATACTGGGTTTTTACTCAAATTAATGGACAATGTTTTGTGAAGTTTTTGCAATAATTAATTAGAAATAGGTACATGCAAACTTCCAAAGTGTATTTCTCACTATGCCAAAGAGAGAAAGCCAAATAATATCCAATTTCTCTGTCTAACATTTCATATCTGCTCAACTGTCAGCTCACAACGGCTTAATGGAACTTCAGTAACTGCAGCATTCATCAAGGCAAGCTTTTGGACAGCATCTCACCTGGTCTCTTCATCATCCCAAGCGATTCTCATGCCTTTCCCACCACCACCTGCTGAGGCCTTGATCATGACAGGGTAGCCTAACAGCGGGGAACAATTAGACAGAAGTTCAAACTTTGTTCAGTTGGTCAGAGGAACATGACAACTGACCACATGTCCAATAAAGCCAGTAGACAATAACTTTGTTTATTAAAACACTTTGTTTGCAGAGAGAACAGAGGAGAAATACTTATTTTCAAAACTTAGCTGTCAGTGCAGTAATTTCTACAGCCAAGAAAGGCTGTCTTCTCCAACTCATTTAAACCAAAAAACCACTGAATGAACTATTCCCAAATAATGAAGTGATTTATGAATAAAGCATTTGATATTTGTTTAGCAACAATTTCTTTTTCCTTTGTAAATTTTTGCCTTTTATCTCTGTAGCTTTTTCCTTATTAAAATAATATTTTTAATTAATAGCAAAAATGAGTAGGTTTTCATAAATTAAGTCTAAAGATTGAGTAAACAAATACATATCTTAACACTTCTAGAGCAGTACATTCTAAATAACAGAGCAGCTCAAGAGCTGTGCTGCTTAGATATTATGTAATAGCATCAGAAAACAGATTACTTTTATTGACAAAAAAAATATTCTCCCCAAACTGCCATGTAGTAAGAAAAAACAAGGAGTATAAATCTGTCAGCATTGTACATAACTGGCAATATCTTACTCGTAGAACAAGAAACTGTAATACAGATATGAGGCAGGACCTTCCTTTTCTGAAAGTTCAAAAATTACACAGTTTAAATGCAGATTTAGTAATGATTGTTTCCCTTTTAATATAAATCACTTAATTCAAAGCAACTTCCTGAAATAATTTTGTCATACCAGAGAACTTCATCTTTCTCTAAATGAACATGCAGAAAATTAAAAATTGAGAATCTGATTAAAATGCTTTTGACATTTCTAGGATAGCAGAAAATTCTTCATGCCTTTGGTCTCCAGTATGTTTCATGAAAATCACAACATTAGGCAAAATGAGCCCAGCTGATATCGGCTGCCAAGAAGAGTCTACAGGTCCTTGAGAAATGAAGATATATTCTATAAAAAGCTTTGATCAGAGGACATAAAGAGAAATTTGAAAATAGCTCCTAGAAGTGGTCCGGTCAACCGTCATACATGTTACCGATATTTACAGTTTCTTTCTGGAATGTAGATCTACTCTTGCTCTGTCAAGTGACAGCAATACAATATTCCCACCTCCTCCTCACAGTGATCTAACTGAAAGGAGGTTCAGAAGAAGATAATTTAAATCAGCAATATCTGGTAAACATTTGTTTTCTTACAAAGTCTGAAACAGATACTCAAAAAAAGGCACTAGACAAGCGTAAGAAACAGTACTTTTGATTGGAAGGCAGGAAAGCAGCAACAGTGCAAGATAACAATAAATTAACAAAGAAACAGAAAAAAAAAAATCAATAAAATACTTTCCAACTTAACACATTAGACTGTGAAACCCCAGGCTGTAAAGCATTCACATGGCTGAAAGCTGTAGAGAGGTAATAGTTAAATATACGAAGAGCACAAGCCAAGCTCCTATAGGCATGGATTACCACAAGGCTATAAATGCCTCCATGCCTTGGAGTCTAAAGTAGTCTCTTGTTACAAGATAGAAGGTTAAGACCAAACAGAGACATACAAACAACCTTTCTAGAGTCTCTCGTAGATTTTATTAAATATCTGATAGTGCCCATGGAAGGGTACAGGATAAACCACAGAGTAACAATGAGCTTGATCCAGGCCTCTACAATCCCAGAGATTAAAGGGTAAAGGCAAAATAACTCTAGATTGCATGTAGCAACAGTGAAGTTCACCCAATTTTCATGAAATGCAGTATTTGCAATACCTATAGAAGAGATTTTATTGATGCTGTAGCTGCATCTCCACATCCCTGGCAGCTGCCAGGCTTCTACACAAGTCACTGGTTATCTTGAAATAAAGCTAAATGCACATTTCGTATAATTTCCATGCAAGAAATAGGATTTTACTGGATAACACTAGTGAATCTCTGACAATACTATCACCATCTGGAGACTCTGTCCAAACCAAAAAGCTGCAAGAGTAAAATTTTGAAACAAGCATTGTTTTAAGCCTTATTATGGCAAATGCACTAAGGCAATTTCCATCACTTAATCTATTTTTTTTAGTGTTACATGTACTTGAAAAAGTCATCATTAATTATGCTACCAATTTCAGTCTAACAATATCAGTCTCCTGAATGGTTTGCTGATTTTAATTCTGTAAGCAGAATCTAGCCCTAATTTACTGTTCTTTAGTCTCCAAAGCAAAACAGGCATGCTGAAAATGAGCCTTGGTAAGTCTTTGTATGTAATTCATATATCACAACTTACATGGTTAAATTATCAGAGAGTATACATAGGTTACAAGTATCATTCGCCAAGTCTAGCACTACTTTGCTTCCACGCCCTCACACCTTTTATATATAGTGATTAATATGTCAGCCATGCTTGTAGGCAAGGCAGTTAAAGACTCTCAAGAGCCACTATATACATGAAAATAAAATAAGTTTTAAAAAAATGAAGTAACACCTGTTTTGAAAAAATAGATATAGTTGTTCTGGTTGAGAAGGAAAAATTGCAACAGACCTCTACACCTATGCTTGTAACTTAGCCAGTCCCCTAAAAATAAGGGTACTGGAGCTTTTGCTCAAATATGAGGTTACATACTCCTTGCTCTTGGGGGCACTGAACAAAGCTTTAGAGCAGCTCTTTAGCCAATACCAAAGACTGAAAGGAAGGCCTTGTAAAATTTAAGTTTTGCATATATATTGGGTATAGGATACTGGGATCAGAATGTATCACTCAACACTCTCCACTTTTGTACTATTCAGCAGCAATCAAAATTGCTAAAGTATGTTCACATGGATTGGTTGGATTAGTTGTGGGAAGGGAAAGGCATGCAAACAACTCCTAACACCATTTTTAAGTACCCACAACAACAGCAATGAAAATACTCACAAAGCAGACACATTTTTGTGTAGGTGTTACATTTTCAATCCTTCCCTCAAATTAGATGCCAATTTATGTGAAATTAAAATTCCACCTGAGAGTAAGACCTACTCTTGTTTTATAGTTTTCCATTCTTATGTTGGCTCTTAAGTATGGGTCTAAAGATCTCAGGAGGCAAGAAAGCAAAAAGCAGTCAGATTTGAAGATCACTGAACCTGCTTTTGCTGCTAAGTAGGTACTCATAAGTTAGAACTGCTTTGTTTCCAGGACAGTTACTGTCCTGAGAATCTGAATGATAAAAGGAGTAAACAAACTTTTGATGTCTTGCAGCTGTTAGCTCCCACCCTTTGCCACCATGGTTTTTGGATGTCACTTACCCATTTTTATAAAGCGCAGGTAGTAGACCACAGACCAGTTTGAGCAATATTGCATGTGGCAATAAAAGATTCTTTTCAATATCCATTATTAAATGCTAGCACTAACTAAACCCATGTCAAATGAAACATGACAAAAAAAACCCATCTTGTTCTTCTCTTCAGTTTTGCACAGACTTCCATTTAGTTTTATTTATCTGCCTGCAGTCCATAGCTGTTCAATTCTTTCAATTAGAGTCAAATTTTCTGGAGTTTCATCGATGCTTCAGAATTAAGAATCCAACAGTTCTTAATGTACAGTTCTACAAACAGACCTAAAAGCAGCATGGGAAAAGGGCCAATGTAATTAAGCACTACAGAAAGGATCAGAAGAGCACAACAGCCCACACCAACAAATAGAGAAGAGAGACAGTAGAAAGGAGCCAATACAGCAATTTGTGCCTGAATTTCTTCCAATTTCTGATTTAGTCTAGTTTCCCCATCACAATCTCTCTATACAACGCAAGAAAACATCTCAAATCAGGGGCAAAAAGAAGGTTTCACTCCCACACTTAGCAAATGTGTATCCATAGATAATAGTCACTGAAACAGGTAAAGGCTGTGTTCTCAACCCTGAGGTACCACGCTCCACTACTACTGGATATTTGGCCAAAAAACGGACAGGAGAACCAGAAAAAAACCACAGGCAGCAAGAGAGCAACACAGAGTTTTACTGTTTTAGGCGCTGACCAATGGCTATTTTTTTAAAAATTATTTAAGCTTTCTTAGATGACTGAAACTCTGGATTAGTGAAATTAGAAACAATCTGAAGGTATTCCACTGCATATCAAGCGCTCTATACACAAGGACAAATACATTGTATTATATACACAAGAGACTATAATTTCATTCTATCTCAGATCCTTTGAAATTAAAATCACTACATTTTATTCTGGTCAGTGGTTGCAATTAGACAGAAGCTTAACCAAATTGATCAACTTGTCAAAACATGGGTGGGGAAAAAGCTAGAAGGGACATTTTTCTTTTAATACATGGCATCATAGTACAAACCCTTCGTGTATCAAAACAGTTTAAGAATTTTCCATCTAAATAAAGCACCACCCAGCTGTCTGTAATTGACTTTATTATCACAGATTTCAGACTGCCTTGATATAATGACCTCCAAAGTGCTACTGATATGAAAGACAGGAACCATTCAACAGAACACCAGAAGAACTCAGAAAAAAAATTAAGAGAATGTATTTTAAAGGGTGCCTAGAAAGCCACTGCATGCCTTCTGACTTACATTCATCAAAACTGCTTAAAAAAATACTTGCAGGAAATCTTTAAAACACAAGAGCAAGAAAGATTATTGAAGTGAAAGTGAACTGAAATAAAATCACATTATTATGTCTTTATGCAGGACTAAACCCAACTTTATTTACCATTCTTTTCTAAATGTTCCCATTTGGTTAATAACTTCTTTCTTTTGGTAATGCTCCCATGACAGTGATCAGTTATCACTGGATTCCACAACCAGGACACAAGCCTGACTCACAGAAATGCTGACTTCAATTATATCAGTCTAAAAGTCAGACAAACCTAGGAGGGTTTTCAGGGCAGTTAACCACTGCAGGGTAAAAGCCCCAACTTAAACTGAAAGCAGAAAGATCTTACGCTGCTTAGAAGTTATCTGTAGAAGTGCACTCCCACTTTCTATCTGGCACGTAAGAACACAGAAATAGCTCTTGACACAGGTGAAAAGCTGTTTATCTACCTGTGATAAACCTAAATAGCGTCTCATGGTTGCAGTCTCAAAGGGAAAATTAAAGAAAAATCTTAAGGAAAACCAGATATCTTACTAAATTAGATTCTTCTTCTAGAAAGCATTTAAAACGTGTAATTTCAAGCATATGGTTTAGTATTTTCACTACTATCACGCTTTAGTAAATAAAAGCCAAAACTCATTAAACACATATTACACTTAACCTTCATCAAAATAAGTCCCAGACTCATTTGCTGGTTGCTCTTTTCACCATTCTGTAAGATATTCAGAAGCTGAATAATGACTTTATTCCAGTAAGCACAGAAGGCGGGTGCTCTGGATCATATTCAAGCTAGCTGCAGTCCACACAGTGATGAAGAATGAAGATCATAACATCACTGGTATCAGTCTCCATATAAAGAGATGGGTACCATGCCTAACCTCTGACTATCTTGTCCAATTGCAGATCTACTTTTAGATAACTCCTTCAGTGAGGTACTCATTACTGCATATTTTATTCATTCCACAAATCATGGCTGCACTTGTTCTGTAAAGTCCAGTCTGAAAAGCTCAAATGTGATGATTTAAGAGACAGGGGGTTAATGCCTAGATTCCTCCAGCCCTATGGGCAACAGGGAACTTAAAAACTATTAAAACATTATTTGTTCTATAGGGATTACTTATTACACATTCAATTTAGTCAACCATGTCTACTGAGAGGCACACAAATCCCACCATAGCTAATTTAAGAACTTACCAATTTCCCTTGCAATTCTGACAGCTTCATCTGCATCCTGTAAAAGCAGGAAATGAGACCCAACGTTAATCCCATCAGCCATTGCACTGTGTCCTGAGGGCAGTCATATATTGCACTACTGTCTCCTCCGATTCATTTAATGTTTGATTTTACAACCTTCTGACCCTTTTCAGCCAGAGGAATGTAAAATTAATACCATAAGTGGAATGTAAATTCTACCTCATCATTAGTGCACTGAGAAACTCAAAGCAACGAGGAATCAGCTGACAGGAAACACAACCAGGATCGCAAAATTATTTTCTGCAGTTGTAGGAATTTAATGCTAGAATTTAGAAGCTTACAATCAATAATGGACCATAAATCAGATCGTTAAAGTTTGTCCACTACCAGCTTGTTTCTGTCCTCACAGGTATTCCTTGTGTTTTCCTGGTTGCTGTCAGTAGGGGGAGTTGATTCTCTATTGTTTGAGAGTAATTCAAGTTCAGGGAAAAAAAAAAAATAAAACCCTTGGAGAACTTCTTCAAAGACAAATGGGTTTTGTTTACTCAAGAAAGAACACAAGCACTTCAGTTGTGAAAGTTCTGCATTCTGAATACAAAATAAACCTTAAATGCATCATTTTAAACTGTATCTGAAAGGAGAAGATTCCCATAATTGTTTGCATTTAAGAGTTGCATAAGCCAACTTTACAGATCCTTTTGTTGATGCCACCCTATTACTTCAGCTGTATCATACTCCTGCAGTCTGGTACAAAAAACACTCCTGGGAAACTCGCAGAATAAAAACCAGAATACTTGAATTACTTACATTTCAATAACCAAATCACTTCATCTGCAGTAGTTAGTTAATTCTGATTATTTCCACTGATAACAGTATGTTTCCATTACACAAAATTAGAAAGAAAAAGGGGTTAAATTCCAGTGGTATGGGTTAAGCTTGAAAATTCCATCCAAATTTGCTAATATTTATACTATCCCATGACATACATTAAAAAATTTGTATAGAAGGCAGTAATGTCTGGAAACCACCAGCTGCTAAGTGTGTCTGAAGCTATGGGGGCTGACTTATGAACATTAAACTGAAACCTGATATTTTTAAAGCTTTCAAGGCAATCCATTTTAAAAGCACCCAGGTCAGAACTTTAAAAAAATACATAAGAAATGTTCATACCTGGTTCATTTATGTCCGATAATAAAACAAAATCCTCTTTAAAAGTCTTCAGGACCTAGTAACAGCCCCATGAAGAATAAGGGGGCTGGCAGGGGAAGTTGTCAAAAAATTTAATTTCCTTTCATTAGCTAGTCTGCTCCACAAATCGGTGCTTGTTAAGTTCAAAGCAGTCCTGAAAGCAACATCAGTTTTAAGTCTTTTTACTCCAGTCACATCTGTTAATGAGATTTTTCCAAATAACAATTGGTTTTAACTCAAGAGATAAATCTAGAAAAAAAAAAAAACTGGCCCTCCCCCACCCACCCCCCAAAAAAAAAAACCTCAAGAGTTTACTGTTTTATTACACCTTGCTGCTTTCTATGACCCTACACCCTCCAAATTTTAGCTTAAAGGGATAAAATGCATGAAAAGGGTCATTTAAGAATGTTAGTGGTTTCCACACATTGAGTTTGAAGGTTCTTTGTTCCTGCCTGTGACAGTTATGCGAGAATACTTCCCCTTAATAGCCTCTCTGTCAGGAAGTGTTAAACCTGCCAAATGCAGACAATTAGAGCCTCTTGAACAAAATGCAGGAAGAGTGATGACTGATAAAGAGCCACGATTATAGTTGAGAAGGAAACTTTTACATTTCTTTTCTCTTGCAAATTCCCCCATATATTTGCAAAATAGAATTAAGGGGGGGAAGCAAACAGGGTAATCTTTTTTCACTTAGTTACCTGCAAACAAGTGGCTAACTGATACACTAGTCCACAGGAAGACAAGCTGCAAATCATTACAGGGGAACTTTTCACTGCCACTGTATTTTTACACATGCATACAACAAGTCAAAGTAACAAGCAGATTGGTATCAGCAGCACTAATTGTCCTAGTTCTGGCTTGAAAAGACTTTACTCATCTGCCCAGCACAGTTATTAATTTACACTGTTTCAACATCTGTTTCTTCTACAGTTCTAACATATTAGAACCCAAACTCTAAGATACGAGGAAAAAAAATTCCTGCACACTCAAATTTTCGCTTTCAAAGAGCATTTCTGAGCCAAACAACAAAAATATGCTGTGATTTAAAGAGGAAAACGAATAATAAAAAAAATTGACATATTGCAATCCCTGGTAAGTCTTTTGATCTTTTTCCATAAGAAGGTATGTTGAATGTATGTTTAAAATATCATGAATTTCACTTCTGATTACATAAATACAGAAGCAGTTTGAGTAATCAGAAAAAATTAGGACAGTTATTTTAACTTTTTGGTACATAGAACTTATGACAGATACACAATATTAGCACAAGAGGCGCAAAAAACCGAATGCTATGATACTGCCAAACACACACGTCCATATGTGCAAAATATATAAAACCGCACCGGTACTGAAAACATTTTAAATTGTTTTTTTAAAAGCGAAAGTCCTCAATGATTTACTGCTGTTTCCTCCAAAAGCACATTACCTACACTACCATTTTCCCAAAATAAACTGGAGACCATAAAGAAATATACAATTTTAGCACCACCTTTTATTGTACAAATAAAAATGGTTCAAATAATGGTAGAGGGTATAAAAATTCTAAGAGTTATAAAATTATGGCATAGCGTTTTCACAAATAGGTGATTCTATTAAGTTAAAGAGACATAAAATACTCCTTTAGCATAAGAATTCCTAACCTCCTACTTTCATGTGCATGCCTCTCTACCAGGTACCAGCAGGTGGAGACAGAAAAAGAAAACTGTCTTGATGTAGGGGACTGGCAAGATAAAGCTGATTAAGTGACTCCTAGAACTGTGAAACGTTGCATTATGAAGGACTGCATAATGGTTTTCATGGCTGAGGGTGTTAGAGAAACTCCGGTTCAGTCTCCAGAACCAGCCTCTTCACTTCTCCAACTAAACAGTGATCACTCGATCCTAATGTCAATATCCCAATGCAAAAATTCAGCTGAAACAGGTACCCAAACTTTTCTACAGTAAATTCAGAGCCTTGCTGAAGACCTCTAATGTGCTTACTGACATCAGTGAAACTAAGTAGACACAGACATTCTCCTGTGTCTACATCCAGCTGTGTTCTACAAGCCATAAAATCAAACTGGCTGTATATGGTGAAACAACACAAAAATCATTCTTCCCTTGCCATTCCTTTGCCAGTTTTTCACCACAGCATGTTCTTATGCTCATTACTCAGCCTCCACTTTCTAGTCTTTTATGCCCCTTTAGTTGTTTACAGTCAATACATCATCTCAACCCTAACTTAAGCATAGCCATTGCTCACATTGATTAATGCTAATTCTTTTGATTAAAAGTATTTACCACTACCTCTCCCAACTGGGTTTTAAAAAACTAATTGTAGTTACACATCTTGAAATTAATTACCTTTGAATGTTTTTGTTGGCTCTATATTTGACAGCACAAGACTCTGGTACCTTACATGTTCAGACTGGATAACCCTTGCCCTAGCCAACTGAGAAACTGAACCAGGGATGAGAAGAAAATTATTCTTTGTCAAACTGCCCTCTTCATTCCACATCTTTCCACTCTCAGTTTCATATTTGCTAGAGCATTTGCCAGTACAAGAACAGTTAGTTGTGTCTGTTACACCAAGCATTCCCCTCTTCAATCCTTCCAGCTTTAAGTATCCTGTTGAAGGCCTTCCTTCCTTTAAATTTCTAATTTAATTTCTAGTCACTGGGAATTCTTCTGCATGCAACTTCTCCGGGATGTTATTGCAAAATCTTAGCAACTACAGTGTCTCCTATGTGTAAGCGCTAAGCAATATAAGAAAGGAAAAATAGCCTTTATTCATGAAGGACCTAAGTATCTGCAGAACTATTTAACAAGGATAAAGACAACTCTTCTAGTAAACAAAGATTTTCAGTGCAGTCCTGGGTTGAATAATTAAGCACTAGAAGTTGTTACTCTGTGTTTGCTTTAACTATTCATCCACACAGAATACATGCAACGGATCTGTCTTAATTTCTAGCATTGTCAGAGGCATGAATGCAGTTTTCCTCCAGCTTTACTAAACTCCACTTTAAAGCTGAAGCCACCTCTAACCACCTTAAGCATCAAGCAGACACTAACTCCTTCCTAAGACCTCTAAATTTTTATTTCTCAGGAAAAAGAGCTCTCAAAGATCTTGCAAGTTTCATAACTAAAATAGGTCTCCTACAGAATGGCAGAAATCCTAAACAGTCTCCAGTTCCTTGTGTGTTGCTCTGATTAGAGATGGTATCATATAGCTTTGTCCTTCCTATTTTAGTCTGAATTGGCAAAATAGTATATCCAGTTCTAACCAAAGATCAGGCATCCTGTATGATCTAATTATTTGGGTGTTCATTTGAGCAAAAGACATTGTCACAGGAAGGAAATCAGAACAAACACAGGCACATATTTAGATCCACAGCAAGTATGGCACACCAATTATCAGAAGCTTAATTTCCTATAATTGGTAATCAAAGCACTGGTTAACCTAAAATTTGCAACTGCACTTTTTGATGGAGACTACAATGCTGGCAATGTCTGTGGACTTTCTTTTTTCTTATCTGGTGGGCACACTGCACGTTTGAGTTTGGGTGTGGGGGTTTTTTTGTTTGTTTGGGGTTTTTTTTATATATATATATACTCTCATTAACACTCTTCAGATAATCAGAACTCATGCAGGGCTGAGGTATGTGAAACTGGTATGACATGGACACTTCAAGATTAAGCAACTACCACATAGCTCCTTTCAACAGCAGAGGACTGGAGTTGTCAACTCAGTCCTACATTCCAGTTCATTTGGTTTAAGGGTATTGTTGCATATAGCCCATTACCAACCACATCACTTTAGTTTCCTTTTTGTGTCAGGAACTTCAGATAATTGTCAAAAACAGTGCAATTGAAGGTCTACAAAACAAGTGCATACAAGAAAGCAGTTCAGCTGCACTGGGTATAGGTCTATCTCTTCATTAACCGTTATCCTACTTTGTCAGGTTTGGGGTTCTTTGTTAGCAGAATAACAGACCCTTACATAAGTTTTAACTCAATACAATGACAAAACCAGTATTTTGAGTATTTAATTGTGCATTAGAGAATGTTTTGTGGTGTTCAAATGATTAATTCAAAGTTATCTCCTAGCTAGATGCTTTTCTGAAAGTTATTTTCAGGATTTCTAGAAGAAAACACAGGATATCAGAACAGCAACTGTTACACAGAACAGCTTGGCTGCTGTTAAATCTTGTGAGGCTAAAGGACCACATACACAAGAGATTGCTAAAACATGCAACAAAACCCTAAAATTTGCCAATTTGCTATTCCCAGACTTTCGGCATGGCCATGAATGCCAGTCCAAAACTCATATGGAGTCCTCCAGAAGAGAAAGAAGTCCTTGCACTTTTACCTGTTGCAGCATTATCCTGCCACCAGACAATACAAACATCACACATTTCCATCACAAGTACTGAAAAATTCTCTTGGGTATTTTGACCTCAGCTATCTTGTGATTTTATCATTCTCTCTCACTAGCCAAGTTCTCCAGGCAACCTCACTGGACCAGGTAATTCTGTGGAGATTTAGCCCTTTTGAACTCTACCTTTCACTTTTAGTTGGGTTTTGGGGGTTATTTTGTCTCTTACCAGAGTTTAAAATCCAGATTAGCTACTGCACTCTTGTTCATGCAACTTAAAGTTTGAGTAAAACTTCATTTGAAAAAAATCTCATTTGACATGTAAAGCATAAAAATTTTCAACCCAGGAGGTCAACATTTTATAATGCACTACATTTTAGTTTTATACAAGGAAGGTTTTAAAAGAAAAAAGCTTAATTACATTAACATAGACAATATATTAAGACACACAGGAAAGCTTGTAAAAGTCCAACACAATCACTATAGCAGAAAATAAACAAAAACTAAGATATATTTTACTTAACCTTACAAACTATAAAAAAACAACGATTTTTTTTTTTTACAAAACTGTTGGAAGACATTCCCTCTAAAGCCTCACAAGGAGCATTAGCTGTAAATTCTGATAGTCACCAAATCCCCCCCCATCCCATCCTCATCCTGAATTTTGCAACACATGGAAATATGCACCATCAGAACAGATCACAAAATGGAAACTTCACACAGTTTAACAAACTTGGCTTAACTCAGAGCTGTCAAGGTCTTGGCCAACAAAAAGACCCGAGAAATGTAAAGATGTGCAAATAAGTCAAATCCATGCCTGACATTTAACACATCTACCTGCCTTCGTGTTAGATTTAAAGCAAAGTATTTTTAGATACTCCACTGAAGAACTCCTAATATATCATTTATTATCAAGGATTTTCTCCTCTTCTCCAAAGCTCTCTTGTTAGTAAAACTGTACTTGATTTTTTAATTATATTTTACTGAAAAAGAAGAGGAAATTATAATTAGATTCTGTATCAGACCTTCAATAGGTGTACTTTGATTTAAACACTGTTCCTACAGTGGGCAGACAGTAATTAAATGATTTCTCACCTTGACTACTCCATCAAAGCCAGGGATGGTGTTGACCTTTGCATTCTTGGCTAACAATTTGCTTTCAATCTTGTCTCCCATAGCTTGAATAGCGTGTGTGTCAGGTCCAATGAAGGTGACACCTTCTGATGCCTGCAAAGACAATGAAGATAAAAAAATAAAACTCAGCTTTTCTATATAGAGATATTACTATTAACTTTTTTCTCTTTTTGAGCTGACTAATGCAACAAGACTTATATGGCTGGCAGTGATCTCTTTACATAACAGAGCAATATATAAATATTTCAGACAGTTCATTAAAAATGTGTATGACCTTGTGAAACTATGTGTACACAAAGATTCAAAGCCCTATAATTAGCATTTGTATAAATCAAAAGCCAGGCCAAAGAAAAATAGCTGCAAGTGGAAGTACTCCAGCCTGAAAGTTAGAAATATCCCTTCAGAAAACAGAGGCTTGTTAATTCACCACTGAAATAACCAAAAGTGATTTACAAAGATGCACTTGCCAAATGATAACACAGTTTAAATTTCTATTTAGTATGCATCCCTAAAACCAAACCTCAATGAAACATCACAATGAAATGCAGTCTTTTATTCGACATATTTAAGACCTTGAAAATAAAGCAGTAAAGTGAAATAACATTTCCTGATTCTTTCAGGCAACTTCTCCATTAATAATGTGGAAAGGGGTTAAGATAAAATGTTTTAATACTTCAACATCAATATGTAGGTAAAACACTGAACTGCATGTTTCTTCCTCCTGTGTCTCTATGCCAACAATAGACTTCAGCGAGGTTATTCAGATAGAGGCATTTTTTAAATCTCTTCATGTCAGTACTACAGTAAGTTAAAGGCAATTCTATCAGAATTGTTATTATTATTATTCCCTGAAAATTTTACATCTTTTGTACTGGATGGGGAAAGAGAAGATGAAAGAGGGGGTAAGGATTTAAAAAAAAAAAAAATCTTTTGTTATAAATCAAGCCTTGCACAATTTTCCCAAGGTTTTTTTTTTTCTCCCCAACTCTAAAATACCTGTAAAGGGTCTAAAAACAACTTGTTTCTAGCCAATGGGCAGCTAACTTTATACCAAAAGTAACAAAATGGCAAATAGCAGTTTCTTATATCGCAATTTATACCTTAGTATTTTGTTTTTCTGTCACATATTTGTGCTACACATCCCATACAGTCACAGTCACTAACAAGAAAAAGTCATTTGTTGAAGCTTTGTGTATTTATGCGACGGTAGTACATGATCCAATCCCAGAATATAAGAAAAATATGTTTAAGCTGGAAAACATCCTTCTATTTGTGATCTTATAAGAGCCAACAGAGCTCAACATGCTCGGGAGTCAACATTTGCACTGTCAGCAGCTTCCTAGCAGAACCAGTGTAACACCAGCAGCTCTGTGTAGATTATTTCATACTGTCCTAGCTAACAGGGTGCTAGAGATCATCCAGAAAGGATCAGGTGAGCATTACAGATACACAAGGAAGCTCAGAGCAAAGGCACCCAAACCAAATGCAGCGCATCAGTTCTGCTACATCAAAGGATTGTTAGCTTTGACTCACAATGAGCCATCTGGGGGTTTATCTCTGCCCACCTCTTCTCTACTGCATTGGGCTTCTTAGCTTAGCAACTCAGGAATTAACAACTTGATTAATAGCTGTCTCACAAAGTTGGGAAGACTGCAATAAGAAGGAAGAGATAGGAGTGCCAAAACAAGGGTGCAGATCTATAATTATTTACTGTTCAGATCCTTTGGCACTTTAAGAAATTTGCTTTTTAAAGGAGAAGGGAAACAAAGCAAGGAGCTGATGTGTGAAACCACTGACACAAAGTTTGGAGCTGACTGTTTCAGAAACAACCTGAAAACTGATACTTCTTCCTTTCTTAACAAGAGGCACAAATAGGTGCCTGTATACAACTAGAGGTAGGGCAGAGCTCTCTTCTGTCATCAGACTGCATTCCAATCTCAAAAAGCCTTGTAGAAAAGGATCGCTTACATACTTGACAAGTGGAGCTTACAGTCCCTCTTGTATCACTTCTAACCTGGCAACACCAGGTTTCCACAGCTTCTGCCACAACACTGGCATTTGCATCCTGACCAATACCACTTCAAACTTCACCATGTATTGATTCCTGTCCCCACTTTCTTCTCAGAGTTTACCAACAAAAACATGAGATCTCTGGAGGTCAAGATAGCAGGTTCAAAACTTCTGCTGCCATAACAGACCATCCTGGACTTGTAGCTTGCAGTCTACTTCCATACTCTTACAGTATTTCTCTTTTCTTCTCTTTGTTCTGAAAGAAAATTAAAATTTCTTCATTCAAACTGGAGGTCACAGGGGATGGTAAAAATTACATTGATGGCATCAGCAAGAATTTCCAGCCAAATGCTCACAGGGGACACCATGCTTGACCTACTTTCTCATCTCCCTGATTTGTGGCATGGACTTTTAAAGTGTCCAGTTCACTCCCTGCTCCTGTCCAGATAGCTGGGAAGAGGACAGTACCATTCAGGAGAGATTCATGAACCAGCTGAGAAGGATCACTGCAGGCCATTTCAAGAAATTCATCTCTGCATCCAATATATTTGTTACATGAATCCTGCAGAGCATTAATATTCCACATGGATACAGCCCATACTACTTACTAAAAATTAAGTACCAGAAAATGTGCAGCAGATTCACATTACTCTAATGCAAATACCACCTGTTGCAACCTGCATCTTTGTCTTTTTTTAATGTGCACTTTCCATAACTCAGAATTTACAGACTGCACTTGTCTACATATGCAGCTTTTGGCTTTAATTGCTTTGAACCTTTGTACCTTCCACAGATCAGCTCTTTCATGGTGAACAAGCAGTAAGCATAGTACCACCAGCTATTCTCTCATAACATCAGTCAGCTGGGGCAGTCACCACAGCCAGTTACTTCTCCATCAACAATCTGAAACAAAATAGTTTAACTCAAGATGATATCACAGGACACCTAAAACCATATAATTCTGCAACATCCACAAATCAAAAATAAGTTAACAAAACCTGGGAGGTTCTGGTTTCCAAGCAGTGTGTCTAACCATCTCTTACACAGGAAAGGCATGCATTCTCTGACTCGCAACTAACTTCAGTTAAGCACATAAAAAGAAGACTTTGTCAGTTTAAGGCACTACTAAACAAAGTCTTGCAAGTCTTGCTACAGTAATTTAATGCCCCACTACTCAAAGATGCTTGTTCAAGCCTTCTGCCAAACTTTCTCAGCTCATCACCAGAAAAGTGCCCCAGCTTCTTCACTGCCCACACTCACACTATGTATTAAAACAATCCATTCAAAAGTCCACTGCCTAATACTGATAATACCAAAAACAGACCATAAGAAAGAATGTGGTGGCAATATCTTCAGCTCCCACAAAGATTTACACCAGTTTGTTCACACAGACTTGTCAGTGTGGCAGCAAGTACTAAAACTTCTGTTGTACATATACAAGCTTACACACTGCATATCAAACAAGTTATTTCAAAACTTCTGTTACTCTTCCACATATTCAGCAGCATATTTCAGCCTTGAAGATTAATTATCTGGCTGCAGAAAACACATCAAGTTTCACCATAAACATGCACCAGCATTTTGTTTAGAAACATACCTGTCATATCTGTGTATCACTGCTCTACTTTGCATAATCAAAGGTATAGGTAAATAAAAGGGAAAATTTATAAAACAACAATTTCATAATAAAATTGTGCTTAAAAAGTTAAATTTTAATTGTCTTAAGTAGTAGATATTGAAGAGTTTTCTCCAACAGCCCACTATTTTTGAAAGCAGTAACAATAAGTCTAATAGTCATGCCATAAGAATTGCAAGCAGTTTACTCTCCCCTCCTTTTGGTTTGGTGGTTGGTTCTTCTAAGCCAGACAAAACCCTCAGTCTACCCTCAGGGAATGCAGGACCCCAATAAAGTAAAAACCGAACACAGTGTCAAAGTACAAGCAAAGGCAAGATTTGGAAAATCCATTTGGGAAGTTCCTGATTGAGTTTACATGACCGTCAGAGTCTGTCAAACATCTGACTGCTCTGGGAACAGAGTGGGCCAAACAGCCCTATGGCAGTGTAAGTCATCATACTCTCAACATCTGGAGAGGACCTGCCCATCCAACAAACTCCTGTGGACCTGAGGTAATTGAAGAGACAGAATCTAGAAGAGGAGTTTCCTTTGCACCTCCTTCTGAAAATTATGAATGTAGACATTCACAATCACTGTATTATACAGTCAGTAGTGGATTCAGTCTCAGTGATAGCCTAAGCAGAACTAAAGATAGAAAGCATGAAGGAAGGAAAACTGCATAAACAACTTTTACACACGTATAGTTGGCAACATATACTCTTCTGTGGGCTTATGAATCTGTGGCAAAGCAGCCAACTCACTGCCAGGCCTCCTGGAGCTGCAGGAAATTATCGAACAGTTCTAACTCAGCTTTAGACAAAACAAGCGATACTAAAACTTATCCTCTGTCTTTTACTATGTTAGTTATGGGCAATTAAACACAGTTTTTGGTGTCCTCATTTGAGCCAAAGTATTTGAATCTGCATGTAATATCAGCTTAAGAGGAGCAGCTTCAACCAACAAGGAGATATGTCAGGTACGAAAACACTGCTATCTTGTGTTTTCTCTTTCAGGATCATTTGATGAGGGGATTTTTCCACTCACAGCATGCTGCTGGGGCAAAGCACTCCAAGTGCCCAGCTGTTTCCAGGTGCAAGAGCGCCTATAGTTATCTTACCACACAGAAGCAGTGACAATAATGCAGGCTTTGTGCTTGTTCATTCCCTAGTACCTGAAATGACTAGTTTTAAGGAAGTATTTCCCATCTCTGAGGAAGAAATGGCTGAGAGGACAGAGAGATCTCAGAAGTATTTGTAGATGCTCTGCTTTACTGAAAATAAGCTTTTCTATATAAAAACAGAGCTCAATGAAACTCATGAAACTTACAGGACAACCCAAACAATCTGTTGCTGCCACTGAAACATAGGTTCTCAAATTCAGACTTATATAATGACATTTTCAACTTTGATAGTTGAAACTGAGTAATAATTACAGAAGATAGTAACAGCCCTCAAGTGACTGAGGACCGAGTTCCTCTTCCCTCATTCTCTCTCCTTCCCATAGTTCTATCTCTCCCCCTTCTGTAAAGGCAGGCTTAAACACTCCTCAGCTGACCCAGCTGACACACGTGGCAGATAATGGCCTATTTTTTTCTGTAAGAATTGTTTTCCAACACTTTCATGAGACAAAATGATCTAAATTGAGAAGCTTAATGGGCACTCAAGGAAGGACCACGAGGTGCTGGTGCATGCAACTGGGAATAAGAACCTTCTTTGGAAGGATGGCACATCTTCAAACTGAGGTGCTCTGGAGGGGGGCTGCATGCTGCCATATTGACCTGCTCTTCTTGTCAAATCCCCATTACTGTTTTAAGATTGTAAAAATCCAACATGATGCTTCTCTAAGGAGCACTGTTTGAATCACAGAACGGCTCAAGTTTGAAGCACCAAAGTCATTGCTTAAAACAACTCTGACATGTGGTGTTAAGTATTCCAACAACTATGGAGCAGAAGAGAAACAGAAACAAGATTCTGTGGCAGTGAGGTAACAGCAAGATCAAGTGTGGGCAGCACAAGTTACCACACTTACTGAAGTATTTATTGGTAAAATTATGATGGAAGGTCCAAAGATAAGAAAGAACTTCAGTAGAAACTTCATTATAGGTCTGTTTTTCAAAGGAGTTCTGTCTTAACCCTCAAATTTTCTTCACGGGAGAAACTAGAAAAGGTTTCCATGAAATCCATACATGCAGCTGATTAATTCTTTCACCATTGTACTCCTCCCTCTTGACACACAACCAGTCAAGAAGGCAGACCCAAGGGAGACGCAAACAGCCACAAGTAGTCTGGTAGCCAGAGTATTCCAGAAAAATTGAGATCATCCACAAATACAGTCCCCCACGTACAGCTCACAGATCACCAGAAGGACACAAACCTGTATGTGCAGCTTCCTGCAGACATATACAAAGCAGAGCAGATAAGCAGTATACCTCAAAGATGGCAGAAACAGACAGCTGGGATAAAAAGCCTCTAAGTCACATGGCCTAAATGCAGGGCTGAAAAGCTGAGCTGGCAGCAAAAGGAAGGTCCAACAGAGGTACAAACAACCTAGGAAAAAACCAAGCAGAACAGAAAAATCCAGATGAACCATCCCAAATACAGACAAGATTCAGGAGTACTACCAGGGAAAAAGGGTAAGAAAAAAAACCCACAACAAACAAAAGACAAACACCATCACCAACACAGGCACACTGATATCAGTTGAAAAAGGCAGGTACATAAAACACTTCAGAATTCAGGAACTCTCGATTCAACATTGAGAATGAATCCCTCAAGGAAATCTACTATAAGAATTTATAATACAAAGCACCCACTCAATAACTTAGGAAACACTAAACTGTAAAATGCTCTACAATAGAATGCGGTGGACATGAAAAAACATCCTGAAGCTTTCTGCTAGATGCACAGAAACGACCTATCAGCTCAAACACTTGGGCCTTGTTGCTGCTGTCTTGAAGGCTCAGAATTAGGAGCATACACAGGAGTGACCAATGATCTGTGTGGACATCAACCCGCAAATTTAGTACCAATAAATAGAAAATTTAATTCCCTGCTGTTTAATTTTAAGCTGCAAAGGGCCTGAATCAGTAAAAAGCCTAGGTATTGTTATGGATCACCAAGAGCAGTAACTCCAGCAATCCAGTCATGAGAAATTCCTCTAATCTTGTTTACAATGAAATAAGCAGAACTTTTGAAGACAAAAGGTCTTTACAATGCACACACATTTATACAAACACACATGAGAGAAAAGACAACACAAACAAGTAGCATCCTTCATTAGAACAAGTATTTTTACAAAATGAGCCATGCTGAAGTAAATTAAAGCCTTCTGTACAGGCTTATACCAGAGTGAAGACAGTGTGTGATGTAAGCAAAAACACAGGTATGCAGGAGGAAAGGGCTGTAGCATCCTGCTGTTCTCTGACTACACCTGCCTTTGACTACTGCAGTTATTTCTGCAGAGGCTTGGCTTTTGTTTTGTTTGAGGTCTGTGGAAGGAGATGGATCACTACAATCACCTTGAGCTACAGAAGCACAAGGCAGGTAGACTGTGATAGCAAGTAGCCTCAAATGCAAAATATATACTGGCAGTAGGAAAAGTAACAGTGCCTGAGGCAACTCGCAGAGGAAGGTGGTAATAAAGAACAGTGCTGCCTAGCCTGTCAGATCTTGTGGCTTCTTCCAAATTCTTCTTCAAAATCAGAACTGTTACTTGGCTCCAAAAGACACTACAGTGTAGAAGTCAGAGCTCCCCACGCAAGCTATGTCACTACCTGCAACACTACACTGTGCCACTTTAAATATCTGTACTCACTGTCTCAAACAGGAGTATGCACTGTAAGAGAAAGTAATACATTGAAAGTGTTTCCTTCGAAAAGAAACAGCTAGCAGAATAAAAAGGCTTTATCTAAAATTGAACACAGCTGCAAGAAGTTTGTCTCACCTCTTAAAACTGAATTTAAAGAACACTAAAGCATTTTCCAACCACACGTTAAGAAAAGAAGAAATCGCTGGGCAGCAAAACCCAAAAAAATACGAAAACTAGAATACACTCATTTACTTGAAAATAAACCAATTGATGGCAATTTCCATGTTTAACCTTTACCATGGGGAGGGAGATGTGTTAATATACTCCCTTTAAACCATCATTCTAAGAAACATTAACTGATTTAATTAACCCTGGTATGAATCTGTTACTATCTGTCTCCAAAGTATAGTTTCAAATACGCAGAGGCATGAAAACCCCTAATCAGTTACCAGTAGGGCCAGACAAACTCTGCAGGACTAAATGAAAACAAGTCTTATCCAGGCCCCAAACCTGTCTTCTTTAAAGCAGGCTGGAATTAGAATGCAGGAACAGCACATAGCTATATATAATACAGAGAGAGGTAGCCATAATTATGTTATTTAAAATGTAATATGTGTATATTCAAATACTGGAGGTGGAGAGGACTCCGTTTGTTAGACTATTATAAAGCTCAGCTTAAGCAAAAGGCTCAGTTGTCAAGCCAATATAAATAATCTAAAGCAACTTAACTCCAGTGTCCAAAAAAAGTGTACACTACAGAAAAGGTACACAACCTTCTGCATAAACACCAGCGAATGGCCAGAATAACTCCAAATAGTCAGCACCACCTTAAGCACTAATGCTGCAGGGAAAATCGTTTTTAAATAAACTTTAAAGTAATCTCCTCTAATTCCACAGAAGTGGTGAATTTACAAAGTCAAAACTAAGAACCAGACTGATCTGTAGACAATGTCCTAACAAGATACAAGTTGTGAACTATTATTAGCATTGACTATATGTACAAAGGGTAAGTGCGCTTGCATTGATTTAATTCTGCATTTTGAAATTAAAAACTCTCCTTTACCAAGAAGTTCATAGTGTATATTGTAACTTGTAAGTGGAAGACACAGTTCCCAGTCATACCTTTGCAAGTGAAAAGAAGCCAAGTCAGCCTTTTCCAAGAGCTCAAAGCACAAGAACCTGAGAACAAGCACCACCTCTGTGGCTCTGTATTTACAAGTTTTCACTATGGATCTGATCAGCAACTGGAAGTCTTACTTGATAATTTCATTTTGAAACAATTTAAGGCTCTAGATGGTCTATATATTATACGTTTGTCCGGAACCTAAATGCAATATTGAATTAACTGAGTTCAGAAGCATCTCTCAAATACAAACTGTAAAATTTGAACATACAGGAGTTTGCATAATATGCCACTGTAAGTGATTTATTACTTCACCATGTATGAAACGCTACATAGACACCACCAAGGCACAGGAACTTAGCCCTGGTATGCTAGAAAGAGTTTTAAGTAGTCACCTATATCAGTAGTAACGAATGCCCAGAAAATTTAGGGAGAAACAAACTAAACTTAAGAATTTTCCCTGGATGGTTTCCATATTGCTTTTCTTCAGTTCATGGCATTGAAACCACCCTTGATTTTTACATGATAATAGAAATCTGTGGAACTAATCCTAGAAACCTCTCTCTGTTTCCTTGCTTAACACCTCCAGGCGACAGAAAAGACAAAATGCTTCATTTGCATCCTTAAACATTAGAAACTGCGAATGAGCCTTTTCAGCTGCAAATGTTATTGCATCTACATTTCCAGAAGAGAAAGAAGGTTAAACAGCCTACTCAGGTTTATGTTAACTCATCTCTTTTTAGCACCAGTGAGCAGCACAAAGAGCAGAAAATGCAGAAGCTTAACAGCAGAACCTCTTTCTTCATTAAGTTCAATTAGATCCTGGCAATGGATATAGCTGCTGATTACACGAAGATAAAGAGAAGAAATCAGGTATGCACAAAGGAAATGGCAAACACAAGCTAATCTCAGTCTTCCCGATCATCCAGCCTCAGGAAGACCATTTCATTTTTCATGCAACACAAAATAGTTCCACCAGTTTCATGACCACATAAGATTTTGCCTGATGTATAAGCAGCATTTGTTTAATCATTAATTCAAACTTAGTTTAAAATGTAATCTGTCAGTGTTGCACAAAGTCAGCCTGAATACGTTAGCAAGGTTAAGAAAGAGTCCTTGCTTGTCGATAAGTACTCCATCTTATCAATTAAAGAATACATTTGAGACACAACTAGTCAAACCTAGTAACTACTTAATTTCAGAACCCAATCAAGTACTATTTACTCTTGGAGCGTATCAGCTCTTTACTTTTCTGAAAATTAGGATTCAAGCTCCGTATTTTTAATTTGTTTGAAGGAGGGAAAGCGCTCGGAATTACTGTGTTGAATTCGGCAGAGAAAGTTAGCAGCACTTTATTTTCTAGGTCATTTGGCTTTCAGTGTGGAAAAAGCCTTCAGCTTGGCAGAAAATACTTCATGAGATGTTCAATAAAAAATATACATTAGTCTAAACTAAAACCAGGCAGTCATGGAGAAAAAACAGGACAATGATGAGAGTGAAAAACAGGGGAGCGTCATTCTAGCCAAAGCAATACCTCACAATACCAAAGACCCAAGTTTATGGCATATACAAAAAATTTTGTATCAAACTGAAAGTTCAGTAGGGAAGACAAGTAGAGTAAGAAACAGTTCAAAAACTCCAGTGTTAGGGCAAATGAAGGAAATGTATGGACACAAGACATACTCTTAATACAGCCATACTATTTCTCCTGTCCTAAAGCTGCTCATGAAGCTTTGTAAATTAATAGAGAACACTAACATATAGCTTGATCAGTAAGTACACTTAGCAATACCATGGCTTGTACTTTTCAAAGGAGAGGCCAAATTAATAATTAAAACATGAGAATATATTTAGAAGTGAATGAGTAATGAAAAATTAGTACTGTGATACTGAGATGTTACATTGAGCTTGCAGCCAAAGGGTATTAATTGTATGCCCGTGTGTTGAAAAAAATCTGTCTGGTATTTTCCCAGACATTCTACAATGCTTTCAAAGTTAGGTGACTATAATTATATTTATATTGCACATTCAGAAACCAAATGAAAACTTATGATGAATATCCAAGCTCACACAATCCTGAATTTACTGATGATTTAAGCATAAGGAACCCTGGTGTTGACAGGCAGGAAGGTAAGTGACCCTAGAATTATCTTCCTAATAATCATCTTCTCTAATAACTACATTGAAAAAGAGCCATTTCTCAGACATTGTAACAGACAAAGACACTGAATAAGCAACACTCTTGATGAAAACAAGACTGTTAAAAGCCCATTGCCCTAACCAAATCCTGACGTGGGTAATGTCATTCTGACCTACAGTGCCCTTTTCTCATGTGGCCAGTGGACTTAAAAATCCTCACCACTGTCCTCACAAGTTTACTAATTTAATTCCTATCAAACAGCTGCAATTGCTCATATTTAGACAAGTGTTAGTGTCATCAAACGTTTGATAAAGATTGTTTTGAAGACCTTCAGAGAGTTTATAAAGACTCCCTAAACTACATTAGAAGACACACAGCAAACCATCAAGTTCACTTCAAAAAAAGGGAAGCATCTACATCTTGTTAGTAAACTGGAATTACTTTCCCACAAGAAGAGAGTCATTAAACAGCATTAAATTTCTGACACTCAAAAAACATTAAATTACAAACAGGCATAACTATGAACAAATAAATATCACTTTGTCAGTTAGGGTAATCACAATTATTTAAGAACCAAAGAAGCAGTAAATATCAGTAACAAAATGTGCACGGGCAAACATTTGTTTGTTGTTTAGTTTGTTTGTCATCACCACACCAAACCAGGTTTCAATTCACTGAACCAATGGACTGTCTTTCACCAAAGCCAGGATATATTGACCCTACAATTACTAAAAAACAAAAAACATCACATAAGTAAGGGAAGGATAGATCTGGGGCAATAGCTGCTCAAGCATAAAGTCATTATAAAACCCAAGGACAGGATGCTATCCCATAGGTCACAGTAATCTGTCACAGAGTAGTGACCCAAAAAGTCAGTACCCCCACCCCACAGTTCAATTCCTCCTGACTCTCACGCCACAAGCAGCAGTTGTGCAGCCATCAGTTTGGGAACCATATGAGCTAAAAACAGCTAAAGGGGCAGGGGGCACTTAGAGGATTTTGATGGACAGTCCCCAGAAGGGTTAACGGCAGTAGGGACAACTGTCAACAAATACACTGTCACCAGACATTTAACAGGGTACATGGGGGAAAGCATGCAGGAGAGACTGAGGGAGGCTGACTGAAAACTGAATTTGTCATCAGAGGTGCCTGCGGCAGTCACTAGAAGGGAAAAACTGGGAGTTACAAAGGTACTGTCATGGCAATGGTGATAAGACACACGAGATAGCTGCATCTAGAAAGGCAAGGAATACTGGAAGATGTTGATCAAACACAGAAATGCATAGCTGAAACAAGCTGTGGAGTCTCCATCCTTAGAGATATTCCAAACTCAACTGGTTATGAACCTAAGCAACCCATTCCAGCTGATGCCACCTCAAGAAAGGGACTGGTCTCCCGAGTTCCCTTGTAAACTCATTTGTTCCACAGAGCTAGGTGAAGAATATCAGGAAGATCACAATCTCTAGACAGGGACAGCAACTAAAAGCACAATCCTTGTCACAGAATAGACAAGACGTGCATATTTTGTCTGAGATAAAGGGATATGTATCTTCCTACTGAATCTCACAACATCCATTTCTTCAAGAGAAACAAAGGCTTGTCATACTGATCTTTCTTCTCTAACAACTGGTGGTACTGATATCTCTAGCCATTTATTTCTACACTGTACTAAAGTATGCTGTTCCTTTAGCTTTGCAGACAAGTGATAATCATTAGATCAACAAAATAATTGTTTTAAAAAAAAATCCAAAGGTTCCTGTCTCTGAAAGGCAAGCTTATCCAATTGTGTTAGGCCAACACAGGATACAGCACGGTGCTGGGAGAACACAGCTGGGAGGCAAGCAGGGACAAGAGGGAACTCCTTAGACCAGCACAGGCATGGAAGAAGTTGGGAGAAGCTGCTACCATCTGAGAGAGGATGGTAATGGAGCACTTCTGTGACACCCTCTCATCAGCTGAGCAAGCACTAGTGTACATATGGGATAACATCAGGTAACAGGGTCACAGCAAAGATACCATTCCATGGAATTCCACAAAGCACACTGTGTCGTCTCCCTCACTGCTTCTTCGCAAAAAGATGCATGTAGTAGTATTGCAAATAGAAGATGTTCTTATTCAAATCTCACACACAGCTCCTTGGAGAAAACTGTGGATTAATTACCCTGTAATGAAAGATAACTAGCTCTTACAGCTGCCCACCAAGAGAGGCCCAATACACTACATTTATATAAATGAAAAATTCATTGATTTTTTTTTCCCCTTGGAAATTACTCTCGGAAAATATTCCTTTTTTTTTCCTGTATGTTTTAACCATCAATATACATAGCTCTCCCTCCAATTTCTATTTTTGCTCTACTTATATGAACTTTACGTTAGATATTATGGGCAGAGATGTGTGATTATGTTGTCCTCTTAAATGTTGATGTTCAAGTAAAATTAAGAAAAAAGGTTCAGGTGCTTTTATACCTAAACTTCATAAAATTAGGAATAATAATTTTCTTTTAAGTAAGAGGACTTGTATACTGTTATATATAAATTTGGAGTTTTGCACCAAGCCCTGTTTTTACTCACACATATTCTCACATAAATGAAACATGCAAATTTGGCCATTTAATTTTATTTTTATACTGAAGGCAAAGAATTACATGTGATAATAAACATCACTGAATGTTATAAAAGTTTCAAATTATTTTCAAAGTATGTGTAAGTTAAACTTCTTGGCTAGCATGAGGAAGTAACAGTAGAATTTGGCATATTTAAATCTATGGAACAAAATGTGACGGACAGACAATATTACATCATTCAAAATGCTACAGCTTTGAGACAACAACCTCTCACTATCTCAGTGTCATAAATAAAACAAGTCAATAAATTGTTCCAATATGTAGCACCAGAGAATTTACAGGCACTTAAAATGAAGCAATCCATGAGATGCCCTTGTGGTCCTGCTCCTATGAACCACAACCATTCTGATCTCAGGATAACATATTATGACAAAAGTATCTACCATGTATTCCCGAATACCACCAACTCTGAATCTGAAACAAATTTCATCTGGTGACTAGGGGCGAAACAGCTTTTTGGAACAGACAGAGTCGAGCTCCTCCTTCCCCCTTCCCAACAGATGGGCCTGAGAGTTGGACAGTCTGGCTTCACTCATGCTATAAAGTAATTAGACAAACAAATCTGGATCCTGTAAATAAGCATGTGCTTGAAATTAAGCATGCTTAAACAGTTACAGGCTCTAAATTTCAAAATTTTAGCCTAGAGAGGAAATCAGCCTGTTGAATTAAGGCAATCTTTCTGCACCACAACTGCATCACAGCACAAACGTATCCAGAGAACAAGCACAGCACGGCAGAGCAATTCTAATCCCAACATGCTCTAACCCTTGAAAGGTCGATTTTACAGTTTTAAAGTTCCTTCACCATCCTTGTGGTCACCTGCTAACAAGACACTAGGTAGCAGCAAGAGGTTTGTTCTGATGGGCTCAGCCCAAGAGGAAATTCAGCTGTCAACAGTGAGAAGTGCTCTACCATGGATACAAAGTCAGAATCTAGTGCCATTATGCCACAAAAAAGTGGGGTTCTGACCTCCAGGCTTTTCATTTTTCACACTTTGGCCATCACATTTTGGTAACTTCTCTTTCCAGATTAGTTTTAAGTTTCCTTTAGATGACTACATAAGTAGTCATCCCAGCACAAGGGAGATGGCAGGAACATGTAACCAGGGCCAACACCTCCTTATCACAGTAGGAAAACTTTTGTTTATAGAGATTATGACACTGCATCTTTGCAGAAATGTGCACAAGATATAAGTAGTATTACAGCTCCCATTCCTTGCTTTGTAGGAGCAATTCATGTACCATTGGCAGCAAGAGCTAGAGCAGGATTTGAAACATTCACTCTGGAGTCCCAGAAGGAGGAAAGGCTAGGACAGAAAGGAATTTACTATGCAAGCTCTGTAGCATCCTCCTAAACAGTAACAGGTCCCATCATTGAAACATCTAAAAAAATTAACAGTGCCTGTTAATCACTTGTTAAAATAACTGTTTTTCCCAATTCCAAAACAAGTATGCCTTTAATTAGCTGAACGATGGGGAAGACCTGCTCCAAATTAGAAATTTTGACAAGTTGCAGAGCTATTGGTGAAAAACAGATCAGCAGAACTCCTTCCCCAAGCCTCATACATCAGGCTCTACATGAATTGTCACAATCTCAAGTGGATACAAATTAAGCATGATACTATGAACGTAAAAGATTATCTTGGCAATGTTTTAAAGTAAGTAAGAATCACCACTTTCAGTGAGAAATAAGTCATTATTTTAAATATGATGTCACAATGATCTCTCTACATTTATTGCAATAAAAGATTTCATCAACTGCTTGGAGACAAGTTAAATTTACTCCTTTTCTCTATCCAAGTTTCAGTCTGTGTATCTTTTTGAACAAAAACACAACCTAAAGCATGGATGTATAAATGTGTGTGTAAAATTGATGCTCATCTCTCCAACAAATTAGAAATTAATTTTTTTTTTAAGAACCCAAAACTAAATTTGAACTGACAAGGGAGCTAGCCATGAAAAAAATTTAAATAATTTGACAGAAGATATTCACCTACAGAAAAGTACTTATGAACTAGAGCTGGTGCTTGGGACCAACTTCTTTTAGAAGAATAAACAAACAAAAATCCCGGCTCCCAAGATTTTCAATACAGGAAAGAAATGTGAAAATAAGGAACTCATTAACTCATGTCTGGAATAAATAATGTTTTCCACTCTGAATATATACACATTCCAAAAGAATTCAAAAATATTATGTATAGGAAGGGAAAGTTCCAAAAATACAGAAACAAAACCAAGATTGTCACTTTTCCAGGCAACTATACCTTCTTATTTTAAGGACTACAGTACAGATATCAGGTACTTAAATCAGTAGGGTTGTATGAATTAACATAAAGAGCTTATGCTTTAAGAAAACAAAACAAAATTTGCATTAAGTAGTCTCTTAAGCTTACATTGTATCACAAGCATCATATTGCATTATATTGAGTCATACTTCTTGGCCTTTGCTGGTCACATTTTAAACAAGTTTGATGTCGAAAAGCTGCTATTAATGCAGAGCACAAGACTCCTCCCACTACAGAAGCTTAGGAGGTAACTGAAAAGAGGAGAGACAAATGCCCATACCTTTAACTACTGTTTTACCCAGTCACAAGGACTGCATGCATGTTGCCATTTTTTAAAAAATGGTGAGGACTGAGACCTTTTTGTGGTTGCAAGTATTAAGGTCTTCCTCAATTTGGAACCCCAGGTTTTTCTTCCCCGCTTATTTTTTTAGCTTACCCCTTTTTGGTTTTTTTTCTTTCAGATGCTAACAGAATTGGAGGAAGGGGAAAAGGTATAAACCAGCTTTTCACTACACATGTGCATGTGACATCGAGCACAATGGGAATGTGGTGTGCATAATTGGGTTCTTTGGATTTTGCTGTAATACAGATGCAGTCAACAACAGACAGTGTTACTGTAAGGTAATTACATTTATTATAATTTGCAATATCCATCATTACACTTTAAAAATGGAGAGCCAGTTAAGCATTAAACAGTCAAAAATGTGATTGAAATTATTTCTGTCTTTGATCTTCCAAGTAAATTTTCTTCAGCTCCAGGACTACATCTTCACTGCTATTTATTCTTTAACATTAGATCAGAAAACACAGAGTGACCTCTGTGCAAGAAGCAAATCTCTTCATGGCAGATCTGTGAATGGTTCAGACAAGAGCTCTTGCCATTTACAAAAATTAAAACTACATTCACTCTATAACCTCAAGGTCATCTTTCAATGTATTCTCTCTCAACTAGTTTACAAAAGCCTACATATTTTTAAAGGTATTTTACAATTCTGCTGTCTAATAATGATTAGTTATGGTCCATTTACCACATCTTCTCAGGAAGAGGTTGAATATACTGGAGAAAGGACAGCTTCTGTTTTACTCACTCATAATGGAGCTCCAATTCCACAAGAAATTTGAACCTCATTATTTTAATCAATAAAGAAAAATTAATTTGACAATGCTCAATATATTAAACATTCTTTTCTTTGTCCGAATACTTATATCACTTATTCATATTATGATATGCTTTTGTAATCCAAAAAGGAATATATACATCACTTCACGTATTGTCTTAAAGCCAGTTTAGTTTTTAGAAAGGCATGTAGAATTAAGACCCTTAACTATCATACATAAACATTATTATGCAGTAAATGTCAGCTGCCTTAGTAATGGAAACTTATAGTTTATAAACAGTTCAGACTGGTGGGGTTTTTTTTAAATCACATGACATTTGAGCTGTTTCAAAACTGCCTGGAAGATCACACTGGATCCTTGTTTTAAGGAAGTATCTCCATTACCAGCTATTACAATGCAGATAATGTAGCTGAATGCTAAATTCCTTTAAAGCACACAATTCAAAAAAGCAGCAAGACATACCAACTTCCTGATGCCTAAAAGAATTTCCTTTCCTGCTCACCAAAGCATCTCAGTTGTTTTCTATTCTCAAAACAAAAAAAATATTACTACTCAAAAGCTAACTTCAAAGTTATAGGGCAAGAGCTTTGTGACAATTTTAAGACTGAGGTTCAAGTTTTTGTACTTTGCAACAGTACAGCATTCTGACCAACCTCTGTTTTGGAATAACTAGCATAAGCTACTACAATGTAGTGATACCTGTAGCTTTCACAGCAATCCTCAAAATGAGGTCCAACGTGAATGAGAAATTTCAGGCTTATAATTTTGTTACAAGACAGTAACAAAGGCCAAAGTCCAGATATCTTATATAGGAAAATACAAGATCAAACCAGGAGTCTTCCACTCAAGTAAGAGTAAGCAACCAGAAGTTAAATTTAAACTCTTAATAGTAACATTAATTATTTTACATCACTTGTATCACTAGCATTCAACTATTACAGGAACACAGGCTACAAAGTTTTATATATCCATGCTGAAACCTAATCATTACCTAGACTTTTCATTAGTTCCACCTCCATTTCCAGTCCTCTAAGTTATCCCTGCAGTAGCTTTTCAGTCCAAATATTTTAAGAAAATTTGTCACTCCTTGAATGGAATACAATTATCAGATTTTATTTCACTCCACCAGACCAAGATATAAACATGCTACACTAGAAACTCCTTAAAAGGGAATAATTTTCTTATTCCTAAAGGCTCTGTTTTCTTTCATTATTTTTCAAAGCCAGTTGCAATAGTTGTACTTTTATAGTACTGTCTATCAAGACTGATGTGCCATTACATGACATTGAGACTACACAGCAATATAAGTATTTCATTCATGGAGTCACAGATTAAGGAAACCATTTCTGCACTGAATGGTAATGCAGGCTTTTTAAGAATTAGTTGGACTGGAATCTTAATACACAGACAAGAACTTCTGGGAGATTTGGTTAGTAGGGTTTTACCATCCCCTTTTCCTTGGCTGCTCTTTAATCAGTTTTGAACTTTGGTCACAGATTTCCTAGTCTCCTGTACTGTGGAAATATTAAAACATATTTGTCTATTTCCCCTAAGCCATACAGTAGGCAGAAACTGGCAAAAAGAAAACATACCAGAAAACAGATTCAAGAGGGAGAGGGAAAGGTAACATTGGGCTTTAAATGCAAGAAGAATGCCTGATTTTCAAGTCCTAATGAATGACACTTTTTCCACAGAAATGTAGCAGAATGCTAAATGGTTAAAAGTTATATAGACTACAGTCCATGTATGAACATACTGCAGATATTTTATCAGTGCTTCTTCAATTTTAAGTAATGGAAAATTCAAACTGTAAATTCAAAGAAAAATAGTTCTGGCACTTGGAGCTAAACAATAGCCTGAATTATATTTAGAACATAATGTGCAAACACACAATTAATACATTATCCATGGATACAATACGTGTACTCAACTCTTTAGGCCATCCTTTATGGATATTGTGGTGCTGTGAGGCAAGCAGTGTGTCAAATTTGTACCTGTTATTTTCTAAACAAAGCAAATGCTTTAACATTAAGTATATTGCATTAGCAGGACAGATACTGAAATTAACATATTTAAGTTCCATCTGAGAGAAAAGCACCTCCAAAAGCAACAGGCAAATTACCAGAAATAATCAAAGCAAAAACATTCTAAGAAACCAAATACAAATTTATTTATGAGAATTTTTGGCATCTTGCTATAGGAGTTGTTCAAACCTCCCACCCCTTTAATTGTGGCGGCTACTTAAGAAATTCTGTGTCAGTCAGGACCAAAACTGAAATACAGCCATAGTAGCCCACTTTCAAAATTCTGAAAATCCATTTAAAGACACCAGTAGGGGGTAAATTAAAGCCATAAGCATTAGGAAACTAATAATTTGAAAAATGTACAGAGGCAATGAAGCCTAAAGTTATCAAGCACTGAAATGACTGAAAAATTGTTTTGTATAGTTGGAAATAAGTAAATACAAAAAAACCCAAAACCTCTTGTAAACAAAAGATGATACAATTATAACTTACTACATAACCTAACGTATCTGAAACAAAACCTTGCAGATAAACCATTCATTTCTTACCACACAGACATTTTGGTAAAAAGTATAATAGAAAGATAGAGACAGTCTATACAAGAGCAGAACCCAGAGTGCCCTTTATTCACTCTTTGGAAACTCTTACTTGAATATACATTTGTCAAAGTCTATCTCACTGGACTCCAGTCCTTCACTCCAAAGATTTCTTGCACAGGAATTTCACTCAGCATCTGCAAAAGGCTAGAACTTTCAGTAAAAAGAGTTCAGAAAGAACAGTGGTAATAACCGTGTTTAAAGTGTTATCCACAATAAGGTGAAAAGGAGTTTCATACTTCAGTTTTCAACTGAAGTAGCTTGGAGGCTTCAGTTTGCAACTGTGAAAGCAGAAGGGAAGCAACACTGTACCATGCTAAGTATGATATATCATAGATAAAGCCATTACTATTCTCATGAAAAAGCTAGTCACATTTCAGTTCATAAGCCATGGAAAACCTCAATTTGCACCACAAGTTCTAGGGAGAGTCTAGCTGTCAAGTACTATGAAAATTCATTACAGTCAGAACACAACACATTCCACCCACGAGATGCCCAGACTATCTGAAATTGGTCCTGGTAGCTGGAAATAACTGCAAATAAGGCCACTTATCTCCTGATCTTCCTGTGCCTTCTAGATGAAGAGCCATGACATTCTTGAACACAGAAAGACAAAACAACATGCAAGGAAGTAGCAGGACAGGATCCTCTCCTGCTCAGCTTCTAGAGCAACACGACACTTTGAGATTAAATATATTAACATGTATAAATTCACAAATATTATAGAAATGGACAAAGTTTCCCAGATAAATGAAATATAGACATGCCCAGTGCAAGGTTTGAATACTGTCTGAAGCCAAACACTGAAGAATGAACACAAAGAAATACTCAGCCTCCAAGCAAGGTGGGAGTCCAATGTAAACAAGCAAGTAACTATGTTATACAAAACTATGTCAATTCATATGTCAAAATTATGTCAATTCATTCTTCATTCAGGCATTTTTTAACCTTTTGAGTAACTTGTTTTTAAATAGCCTGATATTATTTTAGTATGGTGGCTTTGAATTTAAAATTAAGCACAACTTGCCAGCAAGATGCCTTGCCCAAAAGTCCAGGCAGGGAACTTATTCTTCCCGAATTCCAGCCTGAGCAAATTAAACTACTTCTCTTGGTGGGATAGGCGGAAGCACCACTCTGCAGCACACCTGCTGCCTGCCTTTGAAAAGCAAATTTACACATGGGACTCCTGAGCAGCCTTTTGTGCTAAGAGGCATGTTCTCCATATACAGACATAATGTACTTTCAGCTTTTGTACATGCAACAGCTCACACAGTATTTGCATAGTCCACTATACCAAAAGTCATCACAGCTTGAGAGTATGGCTGCTGTGGGAATTATTAATCTACATTATTGAAACAGAACCCATGAAAAAAGTCCCAATCTTACAAAATGCAAGTGTTTCTGTTTGGTACCACTGTAAAATAACACGTTCTTCCTGCAAGAAGAATAAAAACATACACTGAAAATAAGAGATTGCCATAGTCCATATAAATATGGTTCTCTGGCTTCCTAAACTCATTCCTAACTTACATATACATATTGTCTTCCCAAAGACTAAAATTTTTCAATCACAGCTTGGGATACAACAATTAATGCCTGAAATACCACATATGTCACAATATCAACTATTTAAATTGAGCAACTTGAAAATTATCCTTTGAACATTGCAGTATGAGCTGCATGGGTGTTGAATTCCCTAAATGCCTTCTACCAAAAATCTTGAAGACAGATATAGTTATGGATCGTACCAGTTTGTCTGATCAGAATCTGCCTTTTGCTCCATAGAAAGCCAAATCTAAATTTAAACTAAGAGAACAAGCAACTCGCTCCCCAAAAAATAGCTAAATGACTAACCTGTAGGAACATCCTACATTTTGAGATCAGATCCTGTTCCAAAGACCAAAGGATCATTCATCTACTCAGAACCACCTTTAGTGTGGTAACACCTTTGCCCCAGCATTCACAGTTATAATCTATTCCTACCAGAGCATATACAGGAAGGTAAAAGATGCTCAATCAAAATGTGGATCAATGCTTCAAAAAGTCATAAGATCCAGAAAACAAACAGTTCCCCTCCCCTTAACAACTGCATAATCCTGCACACAAATATATACAGCAAACAATCAATCCCTTAGGATACAACTTCATTGCTTGAATGACTAGGGAGGGCAGTGGCACCCTCAAGAGCCACAGGATGTGCTCTGGTAGCCATCAGGAAGCACATTCAGCCAGACAGGAGTAGGTGAGAGCTAGAGGCCTTATTCAGTAGAGACTAAGCCCTCAGCCCAGAAGCCTGCCCTACCATGAACCGCCAAGAAGAAACTGTCATTTAAAGCACTCTTAGTCCCCTTTCCATTTGATCCATTCAGAACCACAGTCCAGTTCTAAGACATAATCTGCAAATACTTTATTGACTTCAGTTGTGACTGAAAAAGAAACTAAAACCCTTCTAAGTTTAAAAGATAAAATGTTTTCCCCACTTTTGTGCAAGCTCTACTGAGGCAACCTCAACTGTTTGCTAGTCTCAACAGCTTTGCCACACAAGTATCTCCAGAGTTCTTAGAGAATGTACAAGTGTCCTAACCATGAGGCAAAGTATCTCACATAAGTTGTTTTTTTCCACAAGAAAAGCATAATTTCCCTCAGTTTTTTTGTAAAAAGCCATGAAAAAAATTGCAGGTCACAACCAAGTTTTTCCAGTAACATCCATAGATACCTTACTATTTGTTAACTCAAGCTAGTATTTGTTGTCTAATCACAATTTCAATCATTGAATTACAACTGCAGATAGCTCCATGCTAACACAGGAAAGGTAAAGGACTTAGCTTTACCAGACAACCCGAACAGCTACTTTGCAAATTAACAATAGGAATTCCAAACCTGACCAAGGCAGCTATGAAAATATTTTCAGCATGTGAAAAATATTCAAATGGCTCTACTTTCTACAAACATTCTCATTTAAATATGTGCACCCCATGTTCAGATAGGGTAATAAAAGGGTTCACAAATTCTTACACAATAAACTGGCAGTTTTTATTCACAAGAATGTTCTGGAATATCTTTTGCTGGTTTTGCCCCATTCTAAATGTTTAATGCATTCCCCATCCCCAAACTGTATAATAAGTAACTTGAATATAAACAGTGTTCACAATACCTAAGAGTGAAAGAGTAGTGGGAGAGTAAGCACCAGTACTCTTTTCCAAGAGCTCTGAAGAACATGTCAGTATGATCCTAACAGGCATCTGGAATAAAAATGCTTCGTTGTCTGTGTACATATGTAAATTCAGCAATATCTGTCCTCTCAGACAGAAAATATATGCAGGCCTCTGTACAAAGGAAAGTATAATTTCACAGTATAAGTTTCCACATAGTGCTCTGAAAATAGAGTAGCTTGGAAAATAGCAAGAATATCACTCCATCAAGAATACATTTAGCTAATCATACGGTTTTATTACCAAACTAAGCTGTTGTTACATAAAAGCATCAATTTTCCTCCAAAAGCAACCTTTATTTTGCATGTGAATCGCCAACCACAAAGTTACTGCATCCCAACACACATATTTTGCCATTACTGCAGTGAACCACACACATCTTCAAGCCAGTCAGTAGGAGATGAGGCAGAGGAAAGAAGAAAGTACAAGAGCAAATATTCACTGAGATCCCTATCATCAGGATCTGAGAGGAAAAAACTGCACAGCCTGTAAGATCATCTGTTTCTAGGACTCACTGCACAAGCAGTGCAGTTTCTGTACCACTTCTAAATAAGTAAACTAGGTGGGATGTCCATCTAATGTACCACATTCTTGTATTAAGAAAAGGCCTGCTAAAGGAAAAATTTTGAGGAAAATTATTGTAAAAGTATTTACAAAGGAAGAGGGGTTTGAGGGTAAATCTACCTGAAGTAACCTTCTAGACATTATCTTTGCATTTTTCTGCTGCTTCATGCATTACTAATCAGTGGCCCACTAGAAACTTTAGCACCAACTGAAAAGCCTGGCAGGGTATTTGGCTTTCAATTCTTCTACCCAGTTTATTCCCAACACAAGTATATTCATCAGGCTTAAAAACAACTCTTGAACAAGGGCAGCCACTCAGCAGTGAAATGTAAATTACTGATGTGTGCTAAAACCTGCACTTGCCACTGCTAATGAGCACATTAAAGGAAAAAAGCTCACTAGATATTACTGCAACCTTTTCACTTAACCCTATGTGTACTGAAAACCATAACTGAGTATTAATTAAAGAACCCATCTCTAAACAGTGAGACACTATTCAGCAGGTGTGTGCTTCCAACACAGTTCTGATACAAAAATCAGGATGATGGACACACTGAAAACAGCCTTATTTTTAATATTCCATTAAACTTTTCAAGACATCAGTAAAAAAATAATAAACATATAATAAAATATTATATATTTTATTATATAAAATAATAAAAGTTTATGTATGTAGACAACATACATAAACTTCCAGTTTTACAACATTAGAAGTGTCTTAGGTGATCAAATAAAACAGGATTAGCTGCCAATAAGCCCCAAGGTTAGGAAGTCAACTTGTAGCAACTTTTCCCTATCTATTATGCTCACAGGGAGGTAAAGACCCTGAAAATAATCTTCTCAAAACAGCAGTGGCCTGCAGAGTCACAGAAAACACCTTTGCCTCCACAGCATCTCACAGTGATGCACTCCATAGTGCAATAAAAGCCTTATCAACTATACACTCACTCCAAGTATCAAAGCTTTTAAAAATTCACACTATCAGTGTTGCAAGAAGCTACTGTAAACATATGCTGGAGAAGGGGGAGACAATTTTTGATGAAGAACCACACCCACACACAAAGGGGATCTTCATATTTTGTAGATGAAAGAAATTATTTAAAGATTAATTGGTTAATCAAGTTCTTCAAATGATTTACTAAATAACATTTTTGATAAGGACACATCATAAGCAGATGGCACCCAGAACTGACTTTCAAAACCTAAATTAGGTACCCAAACCAGCCTAAATTAAGTAACTTAATCCCTCTCAATAAGGTTTCTGCCAAATACCAGTTCAACTATAAATAAGTTAAGTTTATCAACTTTGGTTGCTTTTTTCTCCCTTTCCCCCAATCCCAAGCTACCATCCCTTTGAGTTTGCCCTCATTCTGAGTAAGGCAGAAACTTGTTAACTTGTTTCTGCTAGAATCAGCTGTACTAGCCTGAAGACTTTAAGAGGGGAGTTAGGAGCAGGGGATATATGATTTGTTTAAACAAAGATAATTATAACAGGACAGGTTTACAAAGTGACTAGGTGTCACTCTCATCCCAGCAGATCCAAGGAAGGCATCCCCTCACAGGGACAGGCAGGAACAAGCCACTGGGAGCAGCAACCTCTTGGTCACAGTCAGAAGGGCAGTCGAACCAAAGCTCAGTAACCTGATCTTCAGGAGCTGAACACGAGTGGGCCTTCAGGGAGAAGGAAGCATTTACTAGGTTCTACTTAAAACACATCACCTAACTTTAGGCAATCAACTTTTACACTTGTGTTAATTCAAAACTTCACTGCTGACACCATTTCAACTGCTAAGTATTTTAGCGACTTTCCCCATAACTTTAGAAGGAATTGTTCAGTAGATGCAGTACTTTAAGCTACCAATGTTATTGATCACTTTGAATCAGTCTGAAACAGAAATGAATGAACTATGCTGTGAAAATAGGCAAAGCTTATTTGTAAGCAAACCTTCAAATAGAATCAAAGTGAAAAGGCAGATACATTCGTAAGAATGAGCAGGAAGTATTTTAAAAGAGTTAAAAGAATTTTAAAGAATTCCAGCAAAATTCTTTAAAAGACTTGCAAAATGAACAAATGAACCACTAAGCACAATAAGGTGGCTGCAAGCAACCTATTCTTACTCTTACCTGGGGGTCATGATTCCTGTTGAATTCAGTAAAAGCTTTCATTGACAACTGACAAACCAGGTATGCTACTATCAAGTAGTGCTTATGTTGATATGTTCATAGATTTTTTTTTTTAGCAACTTTCCTATGTGGAAAGGTTGAGGAAGGTGAGACTGTTCAACCTGAAGGCTAAAAGGGAGCTCATCAATGTATATAAATGCCCGAAGGGAGAGTGCCAACAGGACTGAGCCAGGCTCTGCATAGTGATGGCTCTGAGATCCCCACTTCAGCAGAGGAGTTGAACCAGCTATCGATCCCCAGAGATACCTGCCAATCTCCATCATTCTGTGAAATAAAGACTGTATTTGATAGCTAAAGTAGAAACCAGGTCCAACTGAATTATGTATTCTACAACTATAGAATAAAAACATGCAACCACCTGGAAGATATTGTAACAACCTAGAGGATATTAACTGAATGGCTAAGAAGTTAAAGTGTCAGTAAACACGTTAAAGACTGAAAAACCATATCTAATCCTGGCACGCCTGAATAGAGTGTCTTAATTCACTTTCAGTAACCACCTGTATCTGGCATATTAGCATATCTCTCAACATGCAGAGGTAACTGGAGCAGTTCACACCACAGAGAACAATCACCCAGTGAGGTTACATGACAGTCTCCAGCCCAGGAAATAATACTGAAACAAAGGAATCCTATAGTATACTAAAAAAACGAGTAAGTTAAGTCTCTCTGCTGCAGAAACTATTCAAAATATTTGAAAACTTTACAGTACGGGACCAACATTACATACTGTACAGATATTAAACACCTATACAAAAGTTTTAATCAAGACAAACATGACAACAAACAAAACAGATGTATAAAATAAATTCTTATGTTTATAAAGCTAAGTTCTAATAATTCAACATGATGTTAATCCCTAATTTCTAGAAAATATTTCCTGAAATAAGATTACAATCAAAATATGTATCATGAAAAACAGAGACCCCTGCAAAAAAATTTGCCCAGTCCAGGATAATAGGTCATCTTTAGAAGCATGTTATCCAAAAATATTTCAGCTAGCATCCTTTTCCAAGCTAGTGAAGAAGTTACTCAAATTTCAGAATCCACTAAAATTGAAATCAGAAAGAGCCAACTATAGGGTGTGAATTAGGAATGAAGACTCAGCAGGGTGTTGTCATTTTTAAGTCACAAAACCAAAAGACACAATTACATTCTACCACTTATCACAACAACCACACAAGACTGAGGTAAGAAGGGGACCACTGGAAGTCTTCTATTGCAACCTCCCTGCTCAAGAAGGGACCCCTAGAGCACATTAATCAGGACTACTTCCAATCTTTGAATATCTCCAGGGAAGGAGACTCCACTTCTCTCAGCAACCTACACCAGTGCTCAATCACCCTACAGTAAAGATTATTACGTTCATGTAAAATTTCCTGTCCATCAGTTTCTGCCCATTTCCTCTTGTCCTACTTCTACCACCAAGAGCCTGGCTCCATCCTCTTGGCACCCTCCTTTCAGATACTTGCAGACACTGATGAGGTCCCGTCTCCATATCTCTTCCCAAGGCTGAACAGGTCCAGCTCCCAGAGAGATGCTCCAGTCCCTTGATCATCTTTGTTGCGTTCCACTGGACCCACTCCAGGAGTTCCAGTCTCTCTTGTACTGAGAAGCCCAGAACTGGACCCAGCACTCCAGGTGTGATCTCACCAGGGCTGAGGAGAGGAGCAGGATCACCTCCCTCAGCCTGCTGGGAATGCTCTTCCTGATGCACCACAGGATACCACTGACCTTCTTGGCCGCAAGGGCACTGCTGGCACACAGACAGCATGCTGTCCACCAAGACCTCCAGGTCCTCCTTCTCAGAGCTGCTTTCCAGCAGGTCAACCCAAGCTAAACAGGCTTCAAGAATTAAATTTAAAAAACTTCCTCAAAACTTCCCTCAAAAGTAATCACCTCCTAGCCTTGGGATAAAAGATACATTGCATGTTCATATCCCTCCTCATGTAACACACCGCTGTCAATAACAAAAGCCCTTGTGTACAAAAATACAGCATGTTTTAAGTAGACATCTTAGCTCATAAAGTGTGTATTCAGTAGACTGATTTTGGTCCTGTTGCAATTAGTTTTCATCTACAGTAGAGAACAGAATAGTCACATTGTGATAGGGAAAATTATCCTACCACACACATTATTGCTTCAATGTATTTCAACTGTAAGAGTGCACAAAAAACCCCCTCTTTTCTAAGTTGCATTCATCTTTAAAGTCAGAACTAATTTTCTTGATACGCATATTTTATGAAGAATGCATATAAACTCTTAAGTATTCAATATGTAATGAAGATCTACTGAACATAGATCATCAACCACTATAAAACACATCACTTCTTAAAAAGCAGACAGAAAACAGAAGTGATTATTAAGCAAACATTGTTGAATTCTAAGCTGAAGCTTCATCTGCCTGGTCACAAAAGTAAATTAGAATCCACAGAGCAATAGAAGTTCCTGTTTCAAAGACATATCTCTTAATCATTCATGTTAAATCCAACTCCACTATTATTAATGGGTATTTAAAACTTATTTTAGAAACAGAAAAGGACATCACATTTGCAAGGTTACCACACAAGCTTACATCAGTTATACAGAATAGGACAAATTAACAAATCACCATAGATCAGAATGGACAGAATTGACCACAACCAGACAAAGTTGTCTGCACAATTGCAGGTCAATAGTAAAGAGGCAGAAAGCGAAAGGAAACAATATTACCTATGTAAGAAGACAATTATATAGCATTTTGTTTGCATGTCTTCTATTATTACAATGAGGAAAGACACAAGTATACACATTTAATATAATTGCAATTGTGGAAACTGAGCAGTACATTTTCATTATCACAATCAGCAACAGTGAAAAATAGAGAACAGAACAAAGCATTTCTGAAGAAACAGGAAGGATTCCTGTAAGTCTGGAAGTATCCAGTACTATTGCAATGACACTGCACACCAAGAAACAATGAAGTTTTACAAATCAGGAGTCCATACATCCATCCATCTGCAGAACCACACATCCTAATAAGCATGCTAAAGTACTGCTTTTGAAAGGCATCTCATGAGAAACATTAAATGACTTATCATAGCCCATATAGGCAAAAACACCTCTAATATATTCTTTAATCACATGCACAGCATTAAATCATTCCTCCAGAAGCCATGCAAGTCCACAGTTCATCCACTAAGAGTCTCATGATGCCAGGCACTACTATTCAAATCAAGAGGTTTCGTGTTTCTATTTTTCCTAAGGACAGTTGCACATTTTACAGCTTTCAAACTAAACCAGTTGAAGAAAAGACACAGCTTTGAAAAACACAAGTTAAAAAAATTAAAAATAAAAATAAGTGAAAAACAAGGTCAAGACTGCCACATCATAGGAAGTTGCCTAATTACAAAGGAGATCAAAAGAAAAAAACATTAGGATTATGAAGTTTAGGCAAAATAAAAAGAGAGGAGAGTACTTTTATCAAATTACATGAATCTTTGACAAAACACTACCCTCTGCATCTTTAAATACATGCATATGGGTTATATACGTGTATACCCACAAGATCTGTAGATATGCATCCTGAGACTTTTAAGTTTAGGCATACACCCGCACCTGAAAGAAATGCTCTAGCAATATACAGTAGTTCTCTAGATTGCTATTTGAAATTTGCAACAGGGTAGAACTGGCAGCAATTTGTTCTATGGCACAGCAGTCTTAAACAGGACACTGATGACATAACATAAGCCATCAAAGGCTTTCAGCAAAGGTATTTGAAGCTTTCTACAGTAAAGGAGTAATACAGCCTTCCTACTTCCACACTAGTATGGGCTAAGCTGACAGTTCAGATGACTCAATTTCATTTTTCTGGCTCATATGGACTAGTAATGTCTGACAAACGCTGCCCATGATTTAACTCACACACTATTTGTCTCTCCCATGGATTTCACCCAACCCAACACAGCAGATTTAGATTATTTTTCTATGAAAAAAAGTTTGCTCAGAATTATTTACAAGAATACAAGTAACACTCAGAAGCATCCTGCCCCAGAACAAAATAAGTAGCAAACTTATAGACTGACAGGCAGAGCTCTTCTGGACAGCCAAGTGACCTGTTCGTTTAGGCCAGTACATTGCCTAACCTCTATTACCCTGTACAGACAAAAGCTCCACTCTCCAACAGACAAAGCACCCTAAGCTACCACAGGCAGTGGTAGCAAATATTGTGGCTTTGGTAGGCAATGAAACTCTGGCCTGCACGGCATAGAGTACAAAACACACATTAAAAGCTCTGTCTTCCCTGCTCCTTGAAGTATACAATCTCTGCCATAAGCAGCTTCTTGATACCAAGCTTCCACTGCCTTTTCTTGACCACCTTTTCACAATTTGGCAAACACAAATGCTAATCAGTCACAAGAGTTGTCGGGTACAAAGCTAATGCATGTGAGAACAGCATGAGAATCATACCAAATGTTTCTCAAAAATGTAACAGCCACTGAATCACAATAAAGGAACTTCACAATTTGCTTACAAGTAACAAACCCATGCACAACAATGGTAAAGAAACAAGCCTGCCAGTAAGAGTTTACATTTTAAATGGTGAGAATCCCATAATTAGCTGTGCATAGGTCCACAGAGCCACCTGCACAAAGCTCTTCACAGATGAGATGTATGTCCCCTTACAGGAGGTGACACAAGTTGTTCTTTGGTTTACCTTTTCCTTCTCAAACTTAGCAGCCATTTACAAACATGTGATCAACCATTTCCATATACATTGTTTGCCCACTTATTTCAGACAGTACTTTGTTGGGATTTTTAATTCCACCAAGAATGTTAATCTAGGTTCAAAGGTAAACAGAAATAGCACAGGCTGCTTTGTTCTCCCCCAGTCATGTCAAAGAGTAGTTGCTAGAAAGGTACAAAAGATGTATACAACCAGGTTTCACTAGGAACTCCAAAAATATTCATATCTTATTCCAAAACTGAATGCTTTTTTCTTGCCATGTTTATGGCTTCTATCCCAAGGAGTGGATTTTGGCTGGAGGTAGTGGCTGGCTATTTTTGCACCAAGAAACAAGAGCATCAGAATATTGTCAAGGCTGCATTCAGAAAAGAATATTCCAGATAAAGGTTGCAGTTGTAACTTAAACTGCTATTATTTTGAGATAATTTTATGCACATATTAAATCATTTTCTTGGAGGAAATACACACAATACACAACCTTTTATGAAAGCATGAACTCTATCACATACATACAAGACACTAAAATAGTCTGAAGATTTATAATCTTGCAAACTGATATTTTTCATATGAGGCTTGCAAAATAATAATTCAGCTGACTTTTTGTTTGCTTCATTTTTAACATTTATGATCCCAAGGGACTTTCGTGGCAGTCAGTAAAGTGGAAGTTCATTCGTGTTTCTTTAAATTAAAAAGAAAACTGGTCCCATTATGACTAACTGCAATGCAGAGTCACCATGCATCAAGGTTTAAGCTTATAATCATTACTAGGAAGCAGAAAAGGAACATAACCTCAACTGCAGGAGTAAGACTCCTGCTTGCTACTAACATCAGCTGGACAAGCAGCTGTCTCTGACTCTGGAATAATAACTGCAACCCAATCACACATTCACTTTCTTCTCATTCTTTTCTCACCTAGACTTAAAAAAAAAAAAAGGAAACACAGTCACTGGGACCATGGGCCAATCCTCCCGAACTATTCAGCATGTTAAGGAACCTGACTCAGCACCCCCATGCCCCCACCAAAACAAGCTGCTCTGGAGGTTTGCAAGCGAGGAAAGAAAAACAGAAATTTCAGAAAAGTTTATCTTTCAATTACAGGTCAGCCAAAAGGCTCATCTTAGTCTCAGGTCTTTCTCCTTCCCAAATTCCAAAGACCTGCTTTAGGTAAGAGGTGACAGAGCTTCTCAGAAAAGGTCTGCATTAATTTTTAATAAATGGGAAACATTAGGCAAGCTAACCTAAATACAGAGGTCAATAGCAAACTCTTCTAAAGCAGGAAAGGAACAAACTGCTCTTGCAATTCTGCATAGCATCTGGCAAAGGATACTAGCATTTTTTTTTTTAATGCAGCAATAGATTTTAACTTCACCTTAACATTTATGACAATACTAAATATCATGCAATTATTCCTTGAAGAAGGGAAATTACTTGCATGGAAATATATTTGCATGCATAAACTAAAAGTATCAAATAATTTGCTGATTCTAATAAAATACATTCACTTGCATAAACCCATATTTTGTTATTCCACATAGTAATATCAGCACTTTTAAAAATTCATCAAAAGATTCTGTGTTCAAATACCAATCTTTAAGAAGTTAACCTTAATATTTATAAAATCTTTGACAGACTCACTCAGTATAAATGCCATGGATCTCTTTTCTGTCAGCCAACAACAGCAACCAGAACAGATACACAAAGACAGGACTGAATGCACCAATTTGTCTACTGAATCAGGATAAACAACATGCCAGATATTCACTCACTGATAGTTTTTTGGAAATTTTGTTTTGGAAATAAAGGATCATTTATGTGTCTCCCTTGCCCATTTTAAGAGAACAAAATCAAGTTTCTAAAGAAGAAAACAATTAAAGACCAGCAATTTTCAATACTCTAAAAGTATCTACCAAATTTTTCAAAAGTACTGTCTATAGCTGTTTACTACTCCAAGAGTCATTCAGACCATAATGAACAAAACATTTTTGTTTAAATCACACACAGTGGGATTACATGTGAGCTGACTCTCCATGCATTAATTGAAGATGAAGCTTTGCTTTGAGCTCATTACTGCTCTTACAGATAGACTGGCAAGTTCAGGAAGTTCAGTGTCCTTCTCAGTTTCTCAATTGAAGCAGTTTGTTTTAGAAGTACAGATGCATATCAGGAAATGAGCCCAAGTTGCATAAGTTTCATCACTACATTCATTGCAAAAGAAAAAAATAGCATATACACAAAGAATGGGATAGGGAGAAAGAAAACAGAACAAAAGCATCTTCAGCAACTTCATAACAGTTTAACAACATAACAGTTACAGTCTTCAATAAAGGGAAGAAACAGCAGGCAAGTTTTCCTCCTAACTGCATTAATCAGAGTGTCTTGAAAAAAATATAAGCAGCCTTAGAGATAAAAAAAGATCATTTCACCAGTTCTCACTAGGGGATTGATCTTCTAGATCCACTGACATCAAAGGAAGCATAATGATGCCTTAACTGAGACTTTAAATAGTGCATTTTAGAAAGCAAAATCACATTACCTTTTTTATTATATTTTTAGAACACACTGGTTTTCTGAAACATAATTAAAGCTATTTTGAGACTGCAGCACCAACCAACAGTTCAAACGTTTTGTTTTTGTAATCTTTTTAGTCACCACATTATTTCAGGAAATTGTCAAACTTTTCTAGGAACTGAGTGAAAAGATAAGAAATAGGAGGGTAGAGAGGATCTACAGGAATGTTTGTACTTCCTCCATTTCTGCTTAATCCTGCCAAAAAAATTGCCAAAACTACACCACTACAGAATGTGTCCAGTTCAGAGTAATAACTACCAAATTTCCATATTCAGCAGCAAAATAAAGCAAAATAGCATAAGTGAATGCTTCCATTTCATTAAATTTTTTTGTTACTAAAGAAACAGGAACTGCCAACTAAAGCCAGTTATCCTGTCGGTCTAATCCATTGAGAACAGAGTTTGTTATAAATTAAGCCAGGAATCTTCTCTGTAAAAAGAACCTCCGGTCCACAGAGCAGAACAGTGATAAAAGAACTGCTAAACTGCATGAAAATAACATGTAAGAGATTACCCCAGATTGGGTAAATCCCGGCAAACACCAAGTGTTTAGAATTCCTTTCAACTTTAACATCACCGGCACCCAGCAGGGTGTACTCAGCATCCCACAGAACATGCAGTTGTTTTTGTCTAGGGACTTAAAAAAAAAAATCACAGCAACTTGGAAATATGAAATTTTTAGATTTCATTCTCAAATAGTCTCCTTAATGACCAAATAATCAACTAAATAGCAAGGGTCTGTATTGCAACTAGAACTCAAGCCTAAAGGAACATAGTCAAGGAAGGCACGTGGAAGAGCTTTTCTACAAATGCTAAGGACAAAAATCAGATCTTCATTCTAAAAATCAGATTCTTCATCTAAGTTTTTTATCCTGAATCAAAAAGGTGCAAATTTTACTCAAAAGCAGAAACAAATTTATCTTGCTGCCTGTAAAACAAGCTATTTCTTCAGCTACATGGTTCATTTACTCCATAACAAAGTTGGTAGCTGCAATGGCTTTTTACTTTGAACTTCAATGTAGTATGTGCTTGTCCTTATTCTGAGCAAAACCAGTAGACAATAACACACAATCTGCAGTGTCTACACATACAGCATCCACCCAGGACTTTGCTCAAACATTGTGAATGTTGCTCACATTTTCAAGCAGCTGCATGAAAACTCTTCGAAAAAAATAAAATCAGACCATATCAGTTTGTGATATACAAAAACTTCACTGAAGTAAAGAGGTTTTGAACAATAATTTTATAAATTTCAACAAAGTGAAAACAGCACCCTCTTGACTCTTTGGTCCTTTCAGCAAATGCAGCTCCATGATACCACCAGCAGAGAAGCCAATTATTAAAGCGCTTTCCATTCCCATCCCAAAGTGCAGTTCAGCACCTTCTCAGGGCTGCTGATACAGCTGTTCACCAGCTGTGCTACGAATCACCAAAATGATCACTTAAAACCAGATACTTTTAACCTAGATCATTTCAGTGACCCAATTCTGCAGAGCAGCCCCATAAACAGTCCAGGCATTAGTGAAAATCCTGAGAGGCTTTTACATCCTGGTTAAAGTTCTTACAAACTTCTCCCAAAAGAAATTTCAGGCTGCAAATACATTCTCAAAATGCAAGAAATCCAAGTGTACAGAAAGCATACTGAAATCCCCTACATTAAGGTATCTTTTAGATTTGCCTTGAGTTGGTAGCTTGCTTCCTCAGATACCTTGAAATGAGTATGTGCCACCTAGTGCATCAGTCACAGCCAAGCAAATAAAAGTAACTTACCAAACGTCTAGCAAATTCTTTATTTTCTGAAAGAAATCCGTATCCTGGGTGTACCTTGGAAGACAAAAGAAAAAATTCAAGCTGATCTAGTTCTGAAACCAGACACGAAAACTGCTAGCACATTTTCAGATACTGGGGATAGTGAAGTAGACCACTAAGCATTTAAATATGTTGAATACCTTAAACCCTCTTAATACACTGATTTTTCTGTCCAAAGTCAAGTTGTTGAGCTACCATTTCTGAAACACTTTCCTTTTTTAACTAGGGAGAACAGGGTCGCTTGCAGAGCAAATGGAGCTATTTGTAGAGCAAATGGACATTCCCTCTGGTGATTTGCCTTTTGCTCTTTTTAGCTCCATTGCAGATTTCCCCAAATATGCTCATCCACACTCTCCTCAATAACCACTATAAAGTACTCTGCATCCCAAAATACTACCAGCACTAACCATAACAATGGTGCACAGGTTCACAGTCATAAGCCCCCTACTTCTAGTGACCCTGCCTAGAGAGCACAATATACTCTCTTCATTAGTCTAAGTCAAGCATCCTGTGTGCCTCATTTGCTACTCACACCCCAATATACATTCAGCCTGATTACTTCAGAGGAGCATGAGAAAGTTTTCATTTTACTTCTTGCAAGCCACATAAGATTCTTGATCTAATCTACTCTGACAGACAAAGCATAAGCCATTTTATTCACCTCTTTTAAAGAGCCAATGACTGGGTTTCATATTCAGAAATTCAGAGAAGAAAATACTATTTTTCTTCATTAAAAAGCTTCTGGGCCCTAACGGCATTGTACCAAAACATCATGTTTGAAAGAGATCACACTGCTGTATCCAACTGTTCAAGGGTAATTAGTGCTGCTGATATATACACATCAAATTTTATTTTAATAAGTGCTCTGTGTACAATAGCTCTGAAAAATATATTTATTTCAGTAACAGAACAAAGAACATTAGGAATGTGAACATGACTACATATTAGTTTTTCCTACTGATTCCTGTTAAGCTTTGAATCTCTGGCCAGCTTGGAGAGAAAATAGGCAGACGTGCCCACATTTACACAAATAAGCTAACGTGCATTTTGTCAACATTCTGAAACAAAAACAATTATGGGATGCACCATGTACCTTCGTACAAGTAACATTTATACAGTATAGAAATTGATTCAAATGACGTTTAAGCAAAAGCCTTTCTGGACACACTTTGTAAAGCATTCAAAAAAGCCATTATGGCATATAAAGGGTTAGCACTCAAAACTAATTGGGATTTTTTTTTTCCCCCAGCAAATTTGGAAATGAACTGAAGCTGCTCCCTGGTGTGAAAGCTGAATCCAGCAGCCACCTGCAGGATCAGCGACCAGTGCTGCCAGATGCTACAAAGCCTTTGATTTCCAGTAGCGATTTCAGACACATTTAACTCATGTGACATGAACTAACTGGAATAGCATATTCAATCACTTCCCCCACACACACCTTAAAAAAAAAAACCACACAAACTCTGGCTTTTCTGCTTTCTATATACGTAACAGCTGCAGCAGATAGACACATTCAGACTCACAGCTTGGGCCCTGGTTTTCCTAATGACTTCCATGATGGCATCCATGTTGAGGTAGCTTTTGCTGGTGGGAGCTGGGCCAACACAGACAGCTTCATCCGCCATTTTCACGTGAACCTGAAGAGGCAATATTCTGCATTAACAGATGCTCCCAGCAAAAATAATTAACATCACCCAGTTACATGCACACAAATCTGATTGTGTCAAAGATCATTTACATACCATAACCACTCTAAAACTCACACTGAAATTATCAACACTGGCATATAAGTACTTGCACAATAAATCTGATTTCATTTAACTCTGAGCTTAAGTCACTGTCAAAATGTTTTATTGTTCTAATACATTATTTTGAATTTGATTAAATAAAATCAAAACAAATATAATTTCAGCTTCCTATACTGATCATCTATATGTAAATTCAGACTAAAAACTACTTTGTTACTTGTAACCAGGGCAGTCTAATATCTTAATACTTAATAACAAACATTCATGACCAGTTCTAAGCACGCTCCCCAGGAAGTTGGGGATAATTAGAGTGAATTGAATGAAGGGATGCAATGAGTGTCCCTGCACAGCATCAGGTCAGCACCATGCACAAATTAAAGCCTATGACTAAAGAGTTCAATATCACTACACGTGAACCAGAAAATCTTGAGAATTATTTAAGCAGGCTCATGTTTAACTTCTAATCCATTGTATCCTCATTTATATGCATTTGCCAAATATATTTTAGTCAAACAAAAAAGGGACAAATATCTCCAGCATTTTACCAAGAATACTAAAATAGCTAGGTTTGAAGTTAGAAGTCTTCTTACATCTCACATGAATGCTTACCTTTAAGTTTAAAAAGTTTAATTAGATTGGTCTTTAACATATTTTCAGAGTTCAGAATACTTGTCTTTGAAGTAAAATACACATATAACTGTGAAACCAAAGAACTAGTTTTTCCTCATTCTGCTTTTGGTAAGCTCACTTTCAGTACATATTTAAGAAAGTATGCCATTGTGTAAGATTGTTAGTAGTTAGTAAAAATTGTTTAGAATGACAATTTGACATTTCCAGTGCTTACTAATTTATAAAACTATTTGATATCATCAGCAGTTGAAACTAAGAATATATTATCTAAAAATAGAGTTCTTTTAGAAAAATTAGTATTAACATTTGAGAAATATAAGACCCTGAGATGAGTTCAGTTGGTCAGAGCAAGACGCAAATAACACCAAGTTTGTGGTCTTAATCCCTGTATGGGTGATTCATTTAAGAGCTGGACTCTGTAATGTTTGTAGGTCCCTTCAACTCACAGTATTCCATGATTCTGCATAATGTTTTTCATTTATTAACAGGAAATTTTGTTCTTTGTGAAAAGGAATTTTATCTGCAAGTAGTATGAAGGCTGTCAAAAGTGCATGAAAGTAATTAGAAGTTACATAGTCTGGATACACTATTGGCTCATTCAGAAGAAACAAGGCCAGCAAAAAAAAAAAACCACTGACAGGCAGCAGACAGTATTTTGAACAATACAATGAGAAATAAGTAGCAAGTAAATATAACAAACATATGACAAGGCAGAGAGTCACTTATTAAGCATTTTAATTTTTTTCTTCAGTTTTATTGACCTTTTCTGAACTTGGTAAAAGTTAATCCTACCAACAAGAAGCATATTTACTTGCCACCTAATTCCAGGTTTCTTTCTGGAGGCATCTCTTAAATAGCTTCTGAATTTGCTGTATTCCCAAGTATATGAGAGTGCACATAACCTCCTGGAATCATCACACATTTCACATTTCAACTATTGCTTCTACAAAGTCACAACTGTTTTGTTTTATCACCACAGCACTGGTCTCACAATATAAACAGAGCAAAACAAAACAAAACAAATCTTAGAGCACTAGCACAGACTATCATGCAGCAGGTTTTAGCGCTTTCTAGACCTTGGCAACTAAGTAATTTATTTTGATCAAATGCTATCAAGATTAGCCTGTGTCATCCTTCCTGCAGCACTAAGTTGAAGAAACAGGATGTGCTCCTTTATGTTCAAGATCAGTTTATATGCTTAAAGTTTTCTGAATCCTAATGTGGTTTACATTTTTAAACGAAGTCATTCAAGCTTAAGCTTAATTAAGAATGTATGTTTTAGAAAACCAAAAGCCTCCTTATAAAAAAGGACTAAATATCCTTAGTTACTTCTATGTATCAAGATGAAAACCCCCCATACACCCACATCTTGCACTAAGACACCAGTACAGTACCCACTACAGTACTAAAAGCAGCCATAGAAGATATTGCAAACCAATTAATTTTATACACATAAACCATCTTATGCACTTTTCCCCAATATTCCCCCACTCCTTTCTGAAATGCTTCACTGCTATTGAACTCTTTAGAGTTTCAACTCTGTGTCCCACATTACCCAATAAACTGGTAAATCCATTTCTCCTTGTTCACCTTACTGCAACTGTTGCTGCATTCTCTAGTTCAGTGCCAGTTCAGCCTTGAATGCACCAGGCAAATCTCTAAAAAAAAAAAAAAATTGTCTCCATTCCACTTCAACTACTTCAAAATCTCCAGATTTTCAGGATCCTGTGACAGCTGTTCCATCTATGAGAAGGGGGCTTCTCATATCTACTTTTAGTATGAGTTCATATCTACTTTTATTGTGAGTAAACCAGCACATATATAAACTGAAAATCTGCTACTTAGTAATTCATAATGACAATTCCCCATAGCATTTAGATTTCTTTGACAATGCACTGTAGTACATGTAACACAAATACATCATAGATTTTTTTAGTATAGTACAAATGTAATTAGTAGCAAACACTATAACAAAAGCCATCATTTGATTCCACATGACAACTGAAACTTTCAGCTTATTAGCAAGTGCTGCCTACTTTCAACAGTAATTCACTAAACCTTTACCTCTGCAGAAGGTAATTTATAATGCAATATTTCTAGACAGTTCCAAAGAATTCAGCAACTTCTCTTTCTCAAACACCACAAATTTCAAATATATTGATTTTCAAATTCAAGGATTGATTAATTATTTGACTTGAATCACACAATCCTAGGTATTCAAAACCTGTGCCTAGCAGCTAAAACCTCAGAGGTGTAATATCTCCCTTTTCTGTTTTAGTTCACCAAAAAACCCAATGTCAACAAAAACAAAGAACCAAGTCCCAGGAGGTTCTTGAAAAAAAGCAATTCCTTCATAAATATCTGAATTGACCCTGCAATCTCAAGCATGAATGGATAACAACAAAGGCTGGAAAACAGTTGAAACTAAGTGCTTAATGTTTTATACTGCAGGTTTTAATCATATTGAGCTACCTGGGCCTCAAGAGAGGTCTCAAGCAGCTATCAAGGGCTTATGTTAGAGAATACAGACTACTAGAAACCATGGAAAGATACCTTGTGTGTAAGAGCGGTTTAATTTCTGTAGAAGTCTTATACTTTAACTAGTCTATTTCAAAAAGGCTAATTATATTTCAAAAACAACAAAAGCAACACCTACTGAATCTTCATTTTATAGAACCCCAACCTAATTCAAAAACTAGAAACTAAATACAGTCATCTTTGGAAATCCAAACCAATCACAAACAGCCAACCAGTTCATCACAGACCCTGTATGTATGAAAAATAAGCTACTAATAATAAAACTCTGGATTTAACAAGGAGTCCTAGCAGAACAACATTAGAATGAACACTATTAAACAGTTGTAACTATTTTTGGATTAAGATCCAAAGTCAACTGGAAATAATTCAAAGTACAGCAATTATTTCATTACACAAGTCTTCCTGACAACAAGCACACAGGAACTAGCTGAAGTCCATCAAGCTTATTCATTCAGAAGCAAACTGCACAGAAGTGGCCACTGGTTACAAAACTAGTTTAGGCCCAGGAGCCACTTTCACTGCAAGGCACCCAAATCAGCACATCCTGCCAGATCTTTACACAGGAACAGCTTCATGTTTCTTCACCACCTTTCCAGCAAATAGGCAAGTACAGCAAGGAGTCCCTTGGAGGTGACGTGTCATTTTCGGCCTTGACTGGTTTCAAGCCCCACTCCAAGGTGCAGCAGCTCACAGGGTGCAGAGTGCAGTAAGAGGTGATAACAGTAGCAGCAATTGGGTTTGGAAATCCTTCTACACTATGTTTCAATATTCCAGGTGGATATATAAACCAGGTTTGGTGCCAGGCTTGGCATGATACTCCAGAAGACAAATATGTCCATAACCCAAAGTTTTGGATAAATAGTCAATATCTGCCTTGCAGATAACCCAATTTAGAAGGACTGCACTGAATCAGAACTAGTAGATACCCAAACTACCTAAATTACGTTAGCTCTCCTTTGTCCTGGAGAGTGACACATTTGACAGTAACGTGCTCTCTTGCACAGCCATACTATGAATTTACTGAATTATCCTCATAATTAAACCTGTATCACAAATAATCATTTCAAGAAATCAAAATTAATAACTTGCTTCCTAAAACATACATAAGTCTCTTAGAGACATATACACAGGTCTCCTACATAAAATATACATAGGTCTCCCCACAGGTCTCCTGTTCTGTTTAACACAGCAGTATCAAGGTAATCTTCTCTAGGGCCACTCTGCTGCTGCAGATCACTAGTTGAAATCTACATTATAAACAAATTACATTTAAATATGCACGTCTCTCAACATTTAAACACAGAGAAGTTCTCAGTATGAATACAGAATGTATTTAAAATTATTTTAAGGCAAAGAAGTAAACCACTTATTTTCACTGCATATACAGTCTATAAAGCAATCAAAGACACCAAGAAATTTTACTGATCCCTAGCATTATAATTATTCAGCAGCTCAAGTTTGTTACCTTCTTATAGATCTAGTTCATGACAAAAAGTGTTTCTCTCCCCAGTTTGTTTCACAATCAATCATTCTCATTTACTAACTCCAAAAAGTAAAGGCTGACTTTGTCAACAAGGAAAAATATACATGCATTTCCTAATAGAGTGTTTAGTATCATCTGCACAGTTTCTACAGATGATTTTATATACTTCAGCAGTTTCTGAGGTTTATGTGACAGATGTAATTTACTTCAGTGTAAATGTCTAATTAACACATACACACACACACTCCCCTTTTCCTCCATCTCAGAGGAGGTAAGTGTCTGGGATTCCCCAGTGTCCCTGTTTTTCAGAGTAGGTCAGCCTACACATCCCCAGGTCTCAACACAAGTTGATATTCATGCAGCAGAGACAGTTATACTGAGTTGCAGGCTGCATTTTCCCCCTAATTCTTCTGAGCTGTTTCAGAATTCATATTATAGGGAAACTGTTTTAGCTGCATATACAGTGCTAACCAAACCTAAGAAGCAATTAAAACAACCTCAGTGAAGAGAACACTTCTGTTTGGTACATTAGATAAGATTGAGCATTGTTTAGACAAAGAAATCTAATCAAACAACTCATTCTCCTTTTATAGCTCAAATCAATATTACACATTGGAACAACATCCGTTGGTGTAAGTGGATTCACTTAATTGGCCCAAACTGCATAATACTGCTCAGCAAGACAAATCACAATTAGCTCAACCCATAAAATAGGGCTAATGAGTAAATCCTTTGTAAGGTAGCTAAAAAAACCCAACCACCTTAAACCTTGCCAGCACCATTGCCAAAAGAGAAACAAAACAGAACAAAAAGCCTGTGGCATTGAACAGTCTTGAGTTAAAAAAAAGAAAAATCAAACAGATGCGAAAAAAAGATTCAAATTTACTGCTTTGCCAAAAACACATCTTTCATCTGACCTAAGTGTCTTTGGCAGCTTGACATTAAAACACACACACCAGTAATACAAGTATGAGCACACAGTATGCAGTATTCATACAGCCTTTAAAGTGCTATCTGCAAAGAAATACTGCCACACCATTACAGCACTTAACCCTAAAACAAAATAATGGAAACATGTCTAAATCATACTAAAAACAAAACTGTGAAGGACATAAATATCCTATATTTCCTATATTTAATTTTACTTAGCATTACAGAAACCTAAATAAAAGTTAATGCAAATAAACAGGTCAAGCTGCAGAGTCAATATAAATAGATTTCTCTGCAAGCCTGTTTTAAACTAATTTGATAGTCCACAAACAGTTATACAAGGACTCTGTAAAACAATTCTTCAGTGGCCTTCAAACATGTTTTGGTGAAGGGCACTTACTTACATTCCTCTCCAAGTCTACAGTGACCCTCAAAACAGCCCATTCATTAGCATCTGCAGGATTAGATCCCTCATTCATGGACACTAGCTGAGAAAGATAAATTTTAAAAAATAATATCCTTTCCTTTACTTCCCAGTCTTGCCCTTCAAGTTTGCCAACTGATCAAGAAATGAAGACAGTAAATAACCTCAGCAACCAAGGGCCTCAAAAATCCGGAATTTTCTACTAAAATTAAAAGGAATGGATCCAGGTTGAACTGAGCATTCACTAAAAGACACGCAACATGAATCAGGCAAGGAAGACTGCATTTTTAACCAATACTAAGAGAAAGCACATTTCAACACATATCAAGATTTTTATCTTTTTGCATTCTCACTTATACACATGAATTTTTTAGACTTAAAAAAAGAAGTAAATCTACATTCTCTCTTCCATGGATGAAGCTCTGGAACACTGCTGCTAAAAAAGACACACAAATTTACTTGCATCTTGAAGAGAAAAGGACTGAACAATTCACAGAGGTAGAGCAATCAGAAGGGGAAAACCAGAATGTCCCAATCTTTAACTCCAAGCCATTCCATCAGTAGCAGAACACATTAACAATCTCGAGGGAAAAGCATTCCTCTTGTCTCCTTCCACTGGTGTTTCCCTTGGTGGAAGAGCTACCAAGTTCCTTTGCTCAAATGAATATTGAAGGCAACACAGCTACTCAACACAGTCTTTGCTGATGTCTGGGGTGCTGTGAAGAAAGTCTGCAAGCTTGCAACTGCACTCATATGCCTGCATATTTTTACTTTGGAATACATTATCTAGAGCAAGTCTCCAGGACAAATAGGAGATTTTTTTGTTCAGAGCACACGCTAACAATTTGGGAAGACACTTAATAAATGTATTATCCAAATAAAGAGTCTCCATCTGTTGCAGAAATTGAGCAATTCATCATATTTATTTCGAGCAGTCCACTATGCTCTGCGAGGATGCTCGGTTTCATCTCTGCAGTGTAATGCGATTCCGCACTTAAGGTGTTTTAGAAAAAGAATTAAGGTTTTTTGTGATGTTAACAAAATAGTGATGCCCTACAGTGTTTTTAGCAGCCTCCCTGCATTTCAAACACATCTGCACCCACATGTCAGCCTTTCCCTAATGGAATCTCAGCTTCTAAGCACATTAGCAAAGCAATAGGACAGATCTTTCTCATGCTGTTCCTTTTTCCTGCCTCTCCCAAAAACAAGCTCACCAAGGAATGCATTTGATGCATGCTTCTTTGTTTTGCTTTCTAAAGAGTTTAAGACATGTAGGAGATGGAAAAACTGGTAGTTAAACAGATCTGGGAAACAGTATCACATGGTAGGAAGGGCAGTCAACTACAGAACTTCATATAGTAGATATTTAGATATCTTAATTAAGCTAGCTATTCCAGAAGATACTTGGGATTCAGAAGAAGTAGGTTAAACTCGGCCCCAGTACAAAGCAACACAATATGCACTGGTAACATGCTCCTATCCAGCATTTTCAGCTCTAGTTTGGATTGAGTTCCCCTTTCAGACAGGTGAACACAGTACACAGCCATTCAGATGTCTACAGATGGATGGAGTGCAGAAGTTTCTCCAGCATCCTAAGATCAGAGATTCCTAAAACCAATTCTAGTGTTCACAGAACAGATCACAACAACAGCAAAGTGAATTCACAGCTACTTGGCACTTTAACTACACAGCAGTACTTCACAGAAATGTGAAAAGGGAAATGTGGACATCAACTAAATGCAGCATATTCTGGGTCAGTAGGTGCAAGATTGACTTTTTTTTTTTATCACAAATGCAAGATGCAGAGCTACAGTGAGTAATGCTCTTCCCAGTGTGGACTAACTTCAGGCTAAAAATGAACCATATATTGAGATTACATAAAATTCCACAATAAGCCTCACTTTAGGCATATACAAAATGCCACTCAAAGGATGATCCCACCCCTAAACTCTCCTCCACACTCAGCTCCAGCAATTACAATGCTGCTGAGACAGATCAATGAACTGAACAGACACAGTGGAAAAGTAATCTAAGGGGAGGGGAAATTAACCTTCTGTCAGATCAGCAAGTTGAACCATCTCCCAGCCACATGACCATCAGATCCCATACAGTGAATGAATAAGAGGGGGCAGGAGAGCCCAAGCACTCCTTTCACAAGTAGTTTAGACTTATATTAATCTAGACATAATATGAAGCAAGTTCTACAGTGTCAAATAATCCAAAAAAAATAACAAAAAACAGTTTGTGAGTGAAAGGAGAATATCTTAAGGATGACAAAATTTCAGAGCAGGTTTCCTAAAACATAGCTTTTCCTCACATCTATGCAATACATATATGCGGAACGGAAAATGTATATGCACATGTAAGTATGTATATATGTACATACACACACCCCTTAACCATTTCTAGGTACCCAGTAAGAGGGGTTTTTCCACTAAGGCTAAATACTAAAGCAGTATATATAATTAACAAAAATTGCATCATAAAATCTCAACATTACCATCATAGCCAGCATAACCTTATGCTTTTACAAGGAATTAAATACTTTAAAATGCCTCACAAAATATTTGTACTTATTACATGCCATTTACAAAAGTAGAGCATGTTTCCTTCAAAATCCCACTAATGTGAATGTTTAGATTTCTTTAAAATGATTCTTTGCTTAGTTCTTAAATAAAATTGTTAATTTTGCAAGAAAATTGCTTCTCTGCCAGTTTATAGTAACTATTCGTTATAGCACAACTTCGAAGACAGTCCTCTACATACAAGTCATCCTAAGTTTTCTACCCTCAGAAGTCTTCTTTTGAAAGACAAGACAGCTTTGAGATTTTAAGAAGCAGATGTCAAGATGAAGTCTATAAAAACAGCGCAACAGAGAAAAAGCAGCAAGCACTCCTGAAAATGACTGCACAGACAAGCAGCCAGCCCAAGAAGACTGGAAGGATCGTGCACACTCTAACAAACAGGAATAGATAAGGAAACCGGCACTGTCCAAATACAGTTTTCACGCAGTTCCTACCAACACTGGATAATTCATTCATTGTTGCAGATGCCAGACTTTATGTGGTCCCAGACTTTTCCAGATCATCTGACAGAAGTATTTTCAACAATTTTTCCCCCTCAGTGTTCTGCCATAGCTACAACTCAAATTGTAAAAATTTTGTTTTCGTGTGACTCTAGAAAAATCCTTTATTCTCTTTGGGTTTTTTAATTTATTGAGTGTTTTCCCTAACAACATTTCCACCTCCTAGCATATTTCCTATGATACACACTTTTCCAACTTAAGTTAACTCAAGGATAGTAAGCAGAACCTTCACCTCAATTGCATCCCATTAATCTTAGTACTATTCCAGCACATCAAGCAGATTAGTCTAAAAACAGTGCATGCATTGAAGAAACATGTCGATATATAAAAGAGCATTCTTTTCAGGACACTACAAAGTTTTACCCACCCAAGCACTGATCTTGTTCCAATGAACAGAATGATAGTAAAGTACTCCCCTACCACCTAGTCCCCACTCTTCTAGGACAAGCTATCACTTCTGGGACTCTCTGTCTTGAGGCAAGAATTTCAGAAGTGCTAAGACAAATGCTCCAGATCTTCACCTTAGAAGATTAAGTAAAAACTATACAAAATGTACCACTATCAGAATAGCCTGATTACAGTATCATAAATACACGTGGCCTATACATACAAATTCTATTAATACATATTTAGATCTTCAATACAGCACATTTGGTCAATGTTAAATATATTTCATATGGTAAAATTACATATGAGAGATAACTACATGCTATACAGACAACACCTACACAACACCAAAGGAAAGAAAACCTATTTCTGCAAGGTGACAACTGTTTCTATTTAAGAGGCACAAAGTTTTGCATTCCTTACAACATATAGATAATATTCACAGGTTTAATAAATTAACCCAACCTTATGCATAGTTTTATAAGCCATTAGCGTAAACATCTATATAAAATTCCTATTTCAAAAAAGCCTGGAATTCTAAAAATCTTTCCAGGCTGCATGGAATCTACATAGCACAGCAACACACACTCTTACAGAATGGTTCCTTCTAAATCCTCTTTCCTGTTAGCATTTAGGTTTGGGTTTTTTTCCCCCACCAACCTGCTAAATAAAGTCGTATTTCCTGCTGACAGCAAATGATTGGTTTACCTTTAACTCCAGGGGGTTTAACTATCCATCCTTTAAGAAGCTTTGACAGTTTAACCTGCTGAGCTCAGAGCACCCAAGGGAGGGTCTTACTTGCAGTTTTACTTCTGCTGCTGCTGACCACTAATACTGACTCCACAGATAATGGATTTCAATAACAACCTCCTACAGGTTAACACTTTGGGTAGTAGCCATGATACTGCTTTAATTAAGCTAATACATGAAGGTTATAGTTTGGTAGAAAGTTGTATTAAATTTGGCAGTGCTTACAATAGCAGGAAAAGTGCACATGTTCATCTGTCCAATAGCTCTGGGATAAATTTGCCTACTGATACAATTCAGTTGGGTTTAACTTTTTTTAAGGTAGACTCAATTTATTAATTCCATTTCCTCTAAACATGAATTTTTCCAGCATAACTGATAATTTCATGACAGATAGGAAATGGATGCCTCTAACCATGCTGAGCACAGAATGTGTCTACCTGGCATAAACAGTCCATGTGTTACAGTTGAAGGGTGCTGTGTTTGGTTTCTTTACTTTACAAGCTTTGCAGCATCCTAATAATGGAAAATATTAGCATTCCTATTTTCTTGAAGCTAAGTTGCTAACAATAAATTTTATATTTTACCAAGCTATTAATTATGTAAAAGCTGAAAGATGTTAAAAACATCTAGTTGAAAGTGGGAAATATTCACTGACAAAAGCTTGCAGATTGCAGCGTTTAAATAAATTCTGCAGGCCAAGCATTCACTTTATCTTTTGCAACACAGCACTTAAGAGCACACATTCGCTTCAAAAACAGAGAGAGGAAAGAGGTTCTTGGTTTAAAAATTTGGTAGTAACTTTACCTGCAAAAACATCCATTTGCTGGAGATCATTTTATTTTTTGTTAAAGTACACAATCTGACAGACACTCTACAGAGTAATAATGAAGCAGCATGGGAGCCATTTAATATATTTCTTGATTAACTCATTGCCTGTCCAGTTCTCATTCAGACATGTGCTCACATGTCATAATCGTCATAACTGCCATCATCCCTACAGTTAACACACAAGCTCCTTGATTAGTGCACAACTCCCAGACGAGCCATTGCTAATGCTAAATAATTCCCTCCAGCCTCCTGCGACTATACCGCAGGCTCTCCAATTAAATATAATGTCTCTGATGAGCCATATTAATACGGACAAATTCCTACCAGAGATTCTAGCCCACTCACTTCCACCAAAGAAGGACTGAAATAAAAAGAAAAAAGCTGTGAACATAAAAATTAGGCAAAATAATTATTTTACCATGAGGCTTTAATTACAAAAGTTTGCTGTCACAAGTATGTTATTTTTGGAGGTATCTGGGAAACTGGCATTTTAATGCAAGTTTGCTGATAAATGGCAAAGAGTAAATTACCATTTTAATAATTGAAAAGGAAGCATGTAAAACAGATAGCTTTTCAATCAGTTAATTACAATTAGCAATATCTAATAATATGTGATAAAATTAACTCAGATCACTTGCTGCTGGTACAGCAATTATATTCAGCCAGTCTTGTACATTAAGCATTATTTGAAATATTGGCATAGCTGTACACACCTACACAAAGTTATTTCAGGTTATAAAAATATTTCACTAATGGCACATCCACAAAATTTTCAGAACTTGCACCAAGAAACTACCAGGCCTGTTAAAAGCCTGTTGCAGTAGCACAGATTATGTAGTGAAGTCCACATTTTTAAAGATATTTACCACTGTACCAAGCGACAGTAAAATATTTTAATAATATAACAGATCCAGTCATGGGTCAAACATAAAAAAGCCAAATGATAGTAATCCACCCACCTTAAAATGAGTAGTCACTGAAAAATCTAATCTTTTCAGTGTACACTGAAATGCCTTAACATTTAACTGAAAATTGCTGCCATTAGCTGGAAATTGACTATTTAGATTTTATGAAAATCATAAGGAGTTCCCAGTCCTTACAGGAGTGAGTCCAGTGTCCTTAACCCTAGTGCTGACCCTCTCACTAGAAGAGATATCAACAAAGGACATGTAAATAGACTGTTGCAGAAGTATCCTTTAGTAGTTTAAAAATATTGCTTGCAACTGCACTAATTGTAAGATATTCAAATAACCCCCATGAAATTTTGATAAGCTCTTCCCCAAGGTCCTTGCACCTTCATCCTTACACTAATGCACTTCATCTTCATTTACCTGATCATTAGTTTCCAGTTTGTTCAGCTGGAAACCAACACACACTAATTACTTTGACATCACAAAGTCCTATCTGTCTTCACCACCTCCCCAGACAGCAGGGAGAAATTATCAAGGGTAGGCATGATAATATCCTGATAAATGATGATTCACATCACCTCACTGTCAATCATCCAGAAGTGCTCACGCAAGATACCGCTCAATCTCATTACTGAATCCTAGGGCTAAGAGTACAATACACACCAGGAGTCATATTTCAAACAGCAGGCCACCTGGATAAGATGCAGCTCTCGGAGATTTTCATGAATTTTGTTGGCTTTTTGTTTTAACATGGTAAATGCCAAATATTCATCCATTTTACCATGTGTATATAGGCTGGCAGAAAAGGACATGCTGAAAGCAAGGCAATTCATCTCAAGGGTTCAAGCGAGAAAAAAGGAAATCTACGTTCTTTGGAGGGGAGGAGAAGGACAGGTAAATTTTCTTAATTTAAGAAGAAAATTTATCAAGCTACCTAAAGTTTCAAAGTTCAGTTTGACAATTAAGGCATCCTTCCTGCTGAAACAACATAAATGTATTCAGAGGTCTGAAAGAAGAAATGCTAGCTTTGAAACTCATTGACATATGCAAAGTTCACTTTCCATGATGTAAAGCAGATACAAGATAACATTCTTGCTTCAATAAATAGCTGGTGGGGGTGGGTGGGGTGATCAGTCAAGAAGCAAAATAAGAACCTAGTAGTAGCTGCTTTCTCAGAAAATATTACTTCTTTACCTACTTCCAAAATAGTATCACCCTTGCACCTCTCTCAGTCCAATTACCTATATAACTAAAGCAATCTCTAACTGTAAAGGCCAGGGCTTGCTATCTAGCACAGAATCTTAAAGTTGTTCTAGAGAGGGAACTACAAACACCACCATCTTCTAGGTCTGTAATACACTCCATTTTCTTGCCCAAGGTCATCGTGCACCATCACTAAACTTGTACAATGGCTGATCATGTTCTTCAATGTATGGTGCATCACTTACACAACAAATGAAGGAAAAAGAAAACAATACTGAAAGAATACGGAGGGAAAACGTGAAGAAATTCCACAACCACGTCTACTTGTGCTAGGTATTATCATGGAGAAAAAAAAAAGCAGCAAAAACTAAGGATCAGAAATTGAGAACACTAGAAAAAATGTAGAGTAGACAACAGGAGAACAAAGAAAGTACAAAGATGCACTTTCTACCATGCCACAGTTTACTTGTGGCTGAAGATCCTTTAAATGCTCAGTACAAGCCAGAGCAGCAGGGCGCTCTCTTGCAGGTGTGGATGGTAGTGCTGCTGCAGGCACACTGGCCCTGCATCCAGCGGCTGCCTGCCCACACCAGTGTGCCTGAACTTGGCGGGAACCCTCACACACACTTCCCTGCACCTCCGCTGCCCCAGACTGTTTGAAATACGATCACAGGCTCACAATGAAACCCTTGTCCCATTTCAAAGTACTCTCCCCCCGTGGGGCTACACAGGGCAGGCAGCAACTTACAGGCTCCTGTTCAGATAATGTTAACATAACATTTTTCAAGAAGAAATTCCAAGGTTTCTCCTTCAAATGTTCTAAGTGTTCTAAAATATATGTAAATGCAAATACAACAAAAGCAAAGCACCATAAAAAACCCTGAATGAAGTAATTTAGGTATGGATGCACTACATACCTGAGACAAACTACTCAAGAGTCTACTTTTCAAAGCAAGTATGGATCACTACAAAGTTCCAAACTCAAGAGCTCTTCATAAGCTTCCTGTACTCTCACTAAAAAAAAAGAGCCAATTTCTAGACCACATATGTAGGTTTCTTACTCTCAAATCTATGACCCAGACCCCTCACCTCTTTGGCTTATCAAACATACGTTACCAACCCTACCAATCATGCTAAGTACAACAGATTTTACAGCAACTTGTCCAAGAAACATGAACCACTACATGCTTGGAAAATGGAATGCAAAGCATTTTCCTCTAAAGAAAAAGAGAGCTCAAAAATAAAACCTAACCTCTTCAGTGTAGCACATGAAACAGGGCAGAAATATGAGCAAAAACAGAACCTTTTTCCACTGAACACAACCTCAGTGTTTTCCTTCCTATCTTTAAAGAAGGGCTGTGAACAAATATAATAGCAACAAAATCAAAAGCATCACTCCAAACAAGCTCAGAAGTTAAATTTTAGAAGCAAACTTAAAAGCAAACAGCCACCTTCATCCCAGACCTACCACACCTCAGGTTTCTTAAAGAACATGTGATCTATTTGTGCTGTGAGAAGGCTACTGTTGGCTTAAGTGCTTGAAGGCATACAACAGAAATTGCTTCTGCAGAAAGAATATTGGTGCAGAGAATACACAGGCATGCATGCCTACAAAATGAATTTACCAAAGTTAATTTGTTAGCTGTACTCACAGAAATCTAAAGGCAGGAAAAAATACTTCTAAGCTTTGGTTCAGCTGATGGGCTTCCTTATGTTAGAGCTTTACTAAAAAAAATCTTAACACAGTAGTATCACTTCTGGAATCTCAGCACTCTAATTACAAAAAACAGCTTTCAGAACTCATTGACAGAAAACACCCATTACAGTTTTTGTTAGTTAAATTGGAAAATTCTCCACACAAAAGAAGGAAAAAAACTAGCAAAGAAGCAAAACTTTATTATCAGAAGAATACTGAGTTAAACACATTAAGACATAAGAAAATCCCACACCTTACTCTTAAGTTATTGAAATTAACTTGCAGCAGAGTTACAGTACTTCCTCTAAAGGAAAAAAGAAAAGAGTAAATGGGAAACAGCTGTCAACAAGTGTCAGTACTGCAGAGTTCACAGTTTATCTGTCAATTTTTGGGCTCCACAGACACTGAACAAGAAGCACATGACAAAACTTCAGGCTCAGTTCAACCCCTATTCAAGCATGATAATAAAAACTCTTCAAAACATTCATCAAGTAGAAATCAAATACAAATTACACTTTAACTAACTATCACAAGAAAAATAAAAATTACATTTGCTATTCAAATTCAGGTTATTATCAAAAACCCTATCAATCATACATCTAAAATCTCTCCCACATTAGTCATAACTTTGTATGTACAGAGACCAGTAATCTATTTAAGGTACCTAAAGACCCTCTACATACTTTTATCAAATAAAAGCTAGCATCTGAAAAAAATAAAAAAAAATCCAATAGCAAGATCCTTACTGGCACTAGTCTTATAAAAATAAAGCTTTGAATTTGTTTAATTACTGCACAGAGAATCACCAGTTCCTGATTTTATCAAGTATTAGAACCAAACCAAAAACTGGCTTCTCAAATTAAAAGTACAAGAGACACAACAGTGGTTTCCACAGTTCTCAAAAACTTTGCTATGCTTAAAGTAAATAACACAAGCAAACACAAATAGTTAAGTTTAGTCTACCTAAAATTTAGGAGCAAGCAAAGCAGGATCTTGCTGAAAGCATAAGAGAAAAGAACAGCAGTGGGTTTTCAAATCCCCACAGCCACTCACTGTGGCAGGCAGTGAGGCTGCCCAAGCTCAACCATTCTACATTTCACTCTTTTACAAAACGAAAGGTTCACAAAACCCAGGGTCTGATTTTATCAGGCAATAGCACTCAAAGACAGCCTCTCAAGCACAGTCCCTTCCCTCCCACATACACAAGGTTTGCAGCTGCTAAATGCATACACGCAAGCAGTACTAAGTCATCCACACTCAGAGGCACTGGGGATCCTTTCTCACAGCACAAGTGAGTGATCTAGGAGTGCCAACAGGCAGGCAAAGCCGGGCAGGCTTCCAGCACCAAGCCTTCACTGCAGCAGACAGCAGACCTGCCAAAACCCTAATGCTACACAAGTGTCACAGTACCTAAAACTTGTTATCACAGCTTTTTTCTTTTTGCTGCCTCCTCCTTGCCCATTTTTTTTTTTTCCATGTTCATCTCTGACACATTTCAAGTAGAGTTTCTCACTTCCACAGAGCACGAACATTAGTCAAGCAATACAACCACCTCCGGTATATTGAGGAAAGGCCTTTAAGGAAAAAATATCTGACTCAAGGTCAGCAAATTAACTTTTTCTTGGGTTCAGGAGCATTTCTAGGGGACTGACAGTTCCAATACTTAAACCAGCAGCATCATCCAGAAGTGCTAGCTAAGCACGATAGCTGTGTATGTTGGAACAAAACCATCTGCTGAAAGTTGAACTGAACAGTTTTCAAACAGTTAAAGCACCATATACAAAACTGGAAAGCATTAACCACAAGATCAGCAAAATTATAAACAAAAGTTTGTCATAAATATGAGCTATTATTAAATTTCCCTGGACATTATTCTTGAAATTTTACACACAACTATTATTAAAATTAAGATACAAGTGGAGACTTACATGTACTTTCATTATTACCTTTTTATACCTTCTCAGAATCACATCATTATTTTGGTAATTTTATTATGCCAATGAAAGTATTCAGTGAAAAAGGCTTCCCCAAAGCTGAACCTGATAATTCTGCTACAGGTGACAAGCAATTTATAACAACCCCCAAGTTTAAAAATCATTAAATAAATAACTAAACAAACATTATAGGTCATAGTTCCATAATAAGCTTTTAAATTATCAGTGAAGAAGCTTCCTCTTCTCATCAAATATGGTGCAATAAACCATCGGTCAGATAGCATCTTTCTTTCACATTGCATAACCAAGGACTATTGATTAATCATGTACCTGCCCATTTGCCAATATAACAGAAATAAATTTAGTCTGTTCTGCTTCGCAAGTTCTTCTCCCACTGTGCGAGCTTTTTTAAAAAAAGCAGTAAACAAAATTGAACAACAATTACAGCTGGACTGGACCTCTCAGAGCTGATCAATTTTTTCAATCAAATAGTAGTTTACCTAAGTTGACTACCTCACAAATTCAGCTTCTACACAAGAACTTCCTCCTGTCCCTTCACATCCTTCAATATACAGTCAGCATCAACAGAGCTTTGCTTTCCTTAATTATGCCTCTGCATACTCCATCTCCAGGAAACCTACACCTGCCTTAATCTGCTCTATACATTTGAACTCTGCCCAAGTTCCGCTGGAGAAGACTATATTGAGTATAAACAAGCTCTACCAAGCCTCTTTGACTTCCAAAACAGCCTTTTATGATACTCTAGCAAGCAAATCCTTGGTTTGGGAAAAAAAATATTGCACTTCCAAAGTCCATAGTTGCAATTTCGCTGTTTGTCTTACTCCTCTTGGAAACCTAAACATCACCATTTCACAGTAATCCCAGGCTTCACATCCCTGATTACCTCTTCCCTCTTTGTAAGATGTCCAGCACAGCACCTCCTCTACTTAGTTCAATCATTTGCATCAAGAAATCGTTCTCCACCCATTCAAGAAGATTCCTCAATTGTTTTCACTGTCCCATATTGTCTTGGGTTAGGTAACCAAAAAAAGGTATATTTTATTTCATCTGTAGAAGGCAGTTGGGAGGTGGTTTCTTTTCTCTTTATCTCTTGTAACTCCAGGAGGGACGGGGGCAGATGCCTTCTGATAATAGGCCAGCTGTTAAAACCAGGTGGGGCAGTGTTCCTTATCTCTTTCATCAGCTTTGTCCACCCTCAGGGGATATCTTCTGCTAATGGGCCATTAAGGCTCACCAATGACATGACACATTACATCATCCCATTGTGAGATGCACCACCCAGTGGGGAGGAGCCAACCATTCCCTACCCAGATTAAAATGGGGGCCCAGAGACCCCAGGCACCCTGTTTTTCCACTGGATTCCCAGAGGAAAACCAGACTCATCTCACCACCACTGAATCCTGTCTACAGGATCATCTCTACTCCAACAGAACCACATCTGTAACTCCAGGGGGACTTATTTGGACTGCTTCCAACACCTGGGCCAACAGGGTGTCAGTTCATATGCCTGACTATCAGGGCTTTCTAGGACTTTTGCTTGTTTGCTTGCTTGCTTTTTTGTATTACTGCATTTGCATTTTTAACATTCCTAGTAAAGAACTGTTATTCCTATTCCCATATTTTTGCCTGAAAGCTCCTAATTGCAAAATCTAACAATATGGAGGGAGGGGGTTTTACATTCTCCATTCCAAGGGAAACTCCAGTTTTCCCTGACAGATACCTGTCTTTCCAAACCAAGACACACATGTGTACTAGTGTCTTGGAATGATGACATTTCGTCCAGTTTTCTAGAGCTGACTTTATCTGCTTCTTATTCATGATCAGGTCTGTGGCATCCAACACCACCTGGCCTTGTGGCAGGAGCCAGCCTCCCCTGAAGATCTCTGTCCTCCACTTACTCAAGCAAATCTGTCTCATGCAAATCTGTTGGCTCTGCAGCTTCTCTGCAAAGGGCCTGTCAGTATGTTTGTCCTTCCTGATCCTGCAAGTCAGCTCATCTCCCTGTAGTTTCTTCCCATACAACTCAGTGCCTGGACCAGAGCATAACTCACACATCTAAGGGCCCCTAGCTCCTGCTCTCAGTCTCAGAGGGAAGCACCAGGCAATTGCTAGAGTTCAAGACATAAAAAAGGTCATAGCCCTACTCCTTCCACAAACTTTTTCATACCAACTTATGGCTGCTGGAGAGATTTATTATTAGCACGTGCTAAGTTACATAAAGATGCTTTTCTTCTACTCTTACTATTCCTAATAAGGAATCAATGAGGGCAGTGGAAAACTTTTGCAGGAAGTATCATAAGAAACCAAAACCCAATATTTGACTAATGTTACTTTCAAAGTATCCTTTAGAAATACAGTGTTGACATCATTCAAGAACAGACAAATATCTATTAAAAAGTTTTAAGAAAGTAATCACATTATACAAAGAACTGCTAAGCTCTCCTGGCTTCTTACTAAATGCATAGAATACCTCTTTGATGCAGGGCCCCCATCCAAACAAAATTACAAGAGATCAATCTAGGAGATACACTTCCTGGACAGGGATGTTCCTTTGCTAAAAAAAGCAGACAAGGGAGATGATATGCTGTCACAAATTTGTCAACAGCTAAACTCACATTGAAAACAATTTCACTTTCAGAACTGTCAGCAGCCTAGTTTACAAGGCCAGTAACATTACAGGTCAACAGGTAAGCTGACATTAAACGTCAACTACAAAGGGACTGTGAGAATTCATGCAACGTTATATAGCCAATTAAAGTCCAGGAATAAAACTTGAAGCACTGCCCAATTAGCACAGCAAGACAGAGGCAGAAACCAGGAGGTACTATATCTAACCAGAATACATGCATTTCTATAGGTCCAAGTCACCACTCAGTATGCCTATTAGCTTGCACCAACTAGTCAAACACTGATTACCATTCTTCCAGTATAATAAACAAGATACGTGAAGGGTTTGGGAGGGTGGTTGGTTTCAAACAGCTATCAAATAATGCTAGTTGCTGTCTACAGACAATTCAGCAGTAACAGGTAAAACAGTATCTCATACTCATCCTTTATATAGTGTTTGCTTGTTGAAAGTAAACAAGTGACAGACACTTTTTGTGAACAAGGTAAAACCGTAACAACGGTAAAGGGACATACACATCTATACCTTATAGATGACAAATTGTGTCTTCATTTCCTGTCTCCTATCCTGAGTTTTTCAATCTTTCAGACACCTCATAAGCAATTTAGTTTCTTATTTAATATTCCTCCCTAGAAAAATGGCACCAGGATCTCATCTGCAGAATCATCTGCAGAAACTGCCTGGCAGCTGTTTGTTGAGCAATACAGCTAACAACTAAGGAAAGAATTTGGTTTTAAATACATTGCTTCTTACTAGGATCTTCTAAATGGCTCTGCTCACCAATCCAGCTCTTCACATAGTGCGAACCTGTATCTCTGATACCTATTTCCTTCCGTGCTCCCTTTTCCCCACATCATCCACTATTAGGACGTGATGACATTAACTCAAGACACTAAATTACACTGCCTCTCAAAAGGTTAATCAGGTATTCATTCTCCTTGTCCCCAACCATGTGTCCTGATACCATGAGCTTCAGCATTCATTAACCTATGCAAAGAGTCACATCAGCTTGCTGATCCACATTTCTTTCTTTTCTTTCCTCCACTGTTCTCACACAGAGAAGCAGCAAATTTAACATTTAACAAAAGGCTGCACATGTAGTAGGTACACAAAAGATAGGAAGAGAACTACTCTTAGTAGACAGCACATCAGTTGTAAAAGTCATTTTCTAAGTACTTGTGAAACTACTCACAGAAAACCTGCCTTAAGTCCCTCTGTCTAGAGCTCATCCAAATACTAAAAAGGAATTCAGTCCGGGGCCTGTTCACCAGTACTTACACCCACATAGACAAGAAATTAGAGACAATATTACCAAATAGTATTGTTCATGAATAGTGCCTGAAAACAGAGCATCCTTGAATAACCACAAACCACAGCTGATAACAAATAGCACAACTGGGACAATATGAACCACAGGGGCAATGAATCTGCACAATGAAGTAGTCGCTGCTGAGGACATGAGCAAAGGATGAAGTGATGAAAAAGGACATTCTCAAAGCTTCAAAAGAGGAATCCAAGGGACCTTACGGTCTGTATCCAAGGAGGTGAGGCAGCAGGAAACCATGCTGCTGGAGCCCCTTTCGTACACAGGAAGATGCTAAAACTATCTTTTTTTAGTCACACTGACAATGTTCAATTGCATTAAAATTACTACATGCGGCACTTTCCAGCACCTCTGAAGAGGTCTAGAGATCAGCACAAAGCAAACAGGCTACAACAGATGTACACCACCTTGGTTTCTTGGGGAAACCCATTGTAATAACATCAGTAAGTCTGAGCCAGAACTATGGCAGCAGAAGACACTGATCCAGAACTGCTGATGGCAGTGCCCTCAGCATATAGCTGTGGCCTCAGAGGAAGGAACTGCCTGCTCTCTGCCACTGCTGCCCAAGAGAGGCAAATCTCTAGAACAAGTGAAGCCTAATGACTTCCGCCCTGCTCAGCCTAAAGCTTAAGGCTTGATCACTGAGATGCCTGTACATCTCTCCAAACCCCCTAGGTCTGGGTACAGCATCAGAGCCCTGCAGACAACCAAAGCAACAAAAGTCACTTTTCTGACCTACTCAAACTCTGTTTGTTTCTGTACATGGCTACAGCATCTATCACACATTCCAATGAAATATTATAATATAAAAAAGTCACTAGAAAAAAGTTCTTAATATTTTGATCAATGAGGTGTCTGGTGTATTCAGAGCATGGAAACAACCCAGCACAAGATCAGAGAAGTGCTAAGGCACCAGGAAGGCAGTCCCAAGCAAGCAATTAGAGTGACTTCAGTACACATCAGTATTTAGGTTCAAATCAGGCCTGCTTTTTTTTTTTTTTTAAGTAAATCTCCCAATCACCCCCACTTAAAACCCATTTGTCTCTAATACTCAGCTGTCCGAAAGCACATGAACCAGATACCTCTTGGGCACAGCAAACCACCTCAAGCAGACAACAAGCCCTCAGCACCAGACTAGAACCAAGCACACTGAAAGGCAGAAAGGAAGAACACCATGTCTTCAGTATGAACCATTTCACTCCACAGATACACACTCCTGCTACTCCCCACTACCTACTGACAGTCATAACACCACAGAGCCACCACTTGACTCTCCACAGCACTGAGGACCTGCATCTTTAAGCTGCAGTTAACTTTGCTGACTGGGCTCCCACACTTTCCTCTCCCAAGGGTAGATCAGTACTTCTGACAACAGCCACTTTCCCTAAATGAGCTTTGTGACAGGAAATTATTTTTAATCCAGATAAATCCAGATAAAATAGCTTGGTAATTAAATAACCATCGCCATCAAAGGTCGAAAGATCTGGTATCACTTCCCTCTTTCCAACATATACTTTCCACCTCCAAGGCAGTGTCCCCAGTAGCACTGCAGTGTGATGCTTAAAGCATTCTATTCTACATCCTTCCTCTGCTACTCAGTGGTAGAGTTTCAGCAAGAATCCAACAAAAGTGACATTTCAGCTTAACCATCGAACAATGCAACAGGAGTCTGACTCGTTTCAGAGGTCATATATGCATTTCACATCATCATATCACTGATTAAAACACATTAAAAGGCTGAAACTTCAGGATTCTAGAGCTCTAAGAGCCCCTCCAACTTTTAAAATTGTATATCAAGCTTGCACTTTTCATTAGAGCCAATGAAAAATTAATTACTTCCTCCTGCAACCCGCTCAGTTTTAAAGCAATGATAAACTTAAAAAAAAAAAACCAAAATACTTGGCAAGCAAGCTACAATTCTGAACAAAAGCACACTCCTTCCACAGGGGTTTTTCCCTTCATGAGATTACCACCATGTGCATTTCCCATGCTTTACAAAACTGCCCAGGAGTTCACTCAATAAAGCATGGGGACAGGATACTAACATTATCTCCATCCACTCTCAGGAAGAGATGAAAAACATGCTGTCTAGCTTTTGAAACAAAAGGCAAATACACTGAAGGAAGACCAGAAGAGCAATGCAAACCTGACCCTAATATTTCCTTGGTATGATCTGGCCCACTCCCGTTCTGCACACTTTGCAAACACCACCACTTAAGAAGAGCAAATTTTTCCAGGCAGTAGATGAAGGCAGAGTCCACTCTATACACTCTGGACAACAGCCCAGGAGTCAGGTATTTCAAAAAGGCATTAAAATATTAGTTTCATTTTTATATAAGTACTCAAAACAGATCTCTCCAAGTTTTCCAAGTACAAATCCCTGATATGCCATTGGGAGACAATGAGCTGTCAAAATGACTGAATTTCTAGTTTTGTAGCAGATGATGCAAGAGAGCTTTGCACATTTTAAAAGACAAAGCAGCAAAAAAAAAAAAAAAGGCAAATGAGAGTTTGGACAAATGTTAAAACCTCTAAGTTAGTTACAAGTCAATAAAACTCCTCAGTTTTAGATGAACCCCCACTTTTTAAAACAATTTTTTAGATTAAACTTAAATGCCAAATTCCCCTCCAACACTTACTTTTGCCACCTAGATTTCTTAACAAAAGAACCTGACAGCGTCTCACTAAGCTATGGAGAAGTCTTCAGAAAAATTCTAAGTTTCTATTTTTTCAGAAAAAAACGTATCTCACTCAAATTCACTCAGATCACTCAAGACATGGTATAGAAACTTACAACCCTAATCAACTTTGCAGTTTCCCTAAATCAGATTTTTCCCCAACCTCCTTCTGAAATACTGTCTCAGATGCCAAGCTTAAAAAAAGTTAGGAAAGGAATGCCAAGGATCTTCCATTTCTAGTTATCTTTTCAATTTTCTGTCACTCAAAAGGCTACAGTTTCTGGAGAACAGCTCCATGCTGTGCAATTACTTTTACATCAAAAAGTTTATTTGCATTATTTTTCCTTTTATATTATGTGGCAGAACAAGATTTAGAACAGGCAATTTAATACAGTAACACCTGAAGTCTTAAGTGGCTGACAGGAAAAACCTTATATGAAAGAAGTATAACTCACTGCCCACTACTCTGTTAAGTTTTAGTAGTTTACATTACTTTCCCATGGGATTTTTTCAGTCATTTATAGTTCATTGCTTCATATGGCTATAGAATCCCTGCTGTGTTAAAAAATGCCAAGTAAAATTATATCTCATTCACTGCTTTATGCTATACCTTCTTTTGTTCATATCCAATTAGTGAAAGCTTGTTCTTCATTTATCATACTTTTAGCTGATTACATTAGGCATTACAATAGTTCTCTAGCTTTCCTTGACAATGTTTGCACCATCAGTGTTACATTTATGGTTGAGGAGGCTCTTTCATCTTAACTCTCTATTCCAATCAGTTCAGGGGGAAAAGTACATATGATTACTCTTGTTCAGACAAAACTTCTTTGCTTGTTTTCTCATATCAAAAATAATTCCACCAGATGTTTCAATTAAAAAAATCTGAATTTTACTGGTCCTTCCCCACTTTACCTATTCAAATGTAAAGAATCAGTGTTTTGAAAGTTGAACACCAAAGTTAAAAAAACCCAACAAATCTCTGCATTTTAAATAGCATACAACTTTTTTCTCTGCTTTTCCCAAAATAACAGATGCAATCAGAGTATTAGCCACTATTTTCCAGAATCTGAAAGCATCTATTATGACCTATTTTATTCGGTACCATATGAGCAACTGTAACACTCTAGGGGGGTCTCAGCAGCCATTTTGTCAGGCTGTTTTTCCCACCAGATCACACGCCCTCCCACCTCCACAGAGCTAAACGCAATTCAATCCCATTTAATACCATTTCCAGCTATCTGTGAATTTGCATTAATACAGAAGTATCCAAAAGTCTCTGAAGTAACCCATCTCCTTTTAAATTTTGTTAATGTTCTCTTCCCTATCACTATAACAATTTTCACCTATAAAAATCTTCAAGATCTTTGGTCATTTTTTAAATTAATAGCACAAAACAGTATATTTTGTTTTTTGTTTTTCCCTCTCCAGGTAGGCTTTATTTGGTTCTCATCAGGTTGTTCCATTTTTGCCATATTCCCAGTTTATAACAGTCCTCTCTGCTGCTTCCTCCTCATAAAACCAAAGTTTAAATTCCTTGAAATGAAAATTGTTTTGTGCTCTTATAGCCTGGTTACTAGTTTTATCTATTAATGGTAAGTATGTCCAGACTGATATTGCTCTAACAGCACACTCAAGGCATTTGCCATGGTGCTGCACAGAAACTACGTGTGAAGAACAAGGAAAAGCTGTTTCACTGAAAGTTTATATGCATTTTGTCTATTCCCACCACCTCTATTCAGCACTGCAAATTCCACAAGGATTTCAGTAATCCGAAAATTTTTTTAAAAATTGAATATTCAACCAAGAGATATCTAAAATAAAGCTCTAGGACAAGTTAACTCGCTTGCAAGTCTTACAGTACTTTTATTCAAAGACCATTTTTCTAAGACTGTGCACACAATTCTTATACAAACATTAGTGAAAATGCCTGCTTGAATCATTTATGCATACCACTAGATAAGGAATAAATTAGAAGCTATCACTGAGGAGCCTGAATTGCTAAATATCTTGTGATACCTGTTTTCCTTCTCACCTTAAATATTTAGTGAGCACTCTGAAGGAACTTTGCTTCTGTTCAATCTCCGTTGTGTTTGCAAACAGTATGACAAAACCAGAGAGCTGTAGCAGACCAGCTGGACTGCCTCCTTTCACAGTTATATTAGTTACAATTAATTCATATTAAGAGTATCAGGCTACCTACTTTTCAGTAAGTAGCTATACAAATGACAGGTAATGTAATAAGGAGCTCTTATTACACCTCAAAGGTTACTCCAAGTTCTAAACATAAATTTTATCTACTGTAGTTAGTGCTACTTCTAAACATGTTAATAAAAATTATTTTGTAAGATATCCCTACCTACTTTGGTTACTTAAAGCCAAGTGCCACTATTTTTAGTAAAGAGAGTGTTGAGATGGGCACCTAGTTTAACCACATGTCTTTACATCTATTTATGTCTGGTTCAATGGCCATCATCATCAGGGGAGCTGCCTATCATACTCATTGTTTTTGCAACAGAAATCGTGAAGGAGTGAGATACCCTGTCAAGCACAAAATCAAAAGAATATTAACAACTCAATTGCAGCACCCCATCACTGAACAAACATGCTTTTCCTAGCTCCATAAGGACAGAGGTTCCTTTGGCAGGTTGCATCAGCTCCTGAGTATGACTTCAGAGCATTTGAGATTTTGCTATGACCAATACAACCAAGAAGGATGCTGTTGATGAAACCTTGGACAGAATTATGGACAACTATTGTTGGTTATTTTACGGTAAGTAACAGAGTCAAAGAATTTGGCCTGTGGACTCATCTACCAAGTTATCCAAAATGGCAATCACATACATCACTGCAATGGGCCAGGTCATTCCCACAGTGAATAACTAGAGGTATCCAAGTCATTAAAACAGACAGCATTAACTAAACTATTTCCCAGTGCAAGCAAACAAGGTAGTGACTGAAGGATTTATGGTAGACATAAACAACATGTGTAATTAGACCCAAAAAACTAGCTTAGACTTAATAACGCCACCTTAAGTACATAGAATAATTTTTCAAGTAGCCTTCCTCTCATTTTCCTTCAAATACCTGGAGCTTCTTCAATGCACACAGCTAATGCTTAACCTTGTACAGGTAAGTTTGGTCAGTCTTTATGTAAGGCTCCAAAGAGCTAAGCAGACACTACATCATCCTTACAGCATTTGTTAGAGCCTCATCTCTCATCCATAAACTCAAAATGTCAGCAGCCCCTCTAACACACTTAATGTTATCTTTATGAACTGCCACAAGTATATAATGCATTTCTGTGCTACCAGCTTGGATTTTCTTTCTCTTGGGAACTATTACAAATTAAAGACCCTATTTGTATTTTAAAGCTAAAACAGCACTGTGGATCAAAGCAGCATAGACATATTTTCAATTTTCTTTTTATAATGCACTATTTGTACACCCTTCTCCCTAAGGTGATGAGTTGCACTTTTTCATGCCATTATTACTCTTTCATTAGGTTCTCCAATCTTGGTTTTTACTTACTGCTTTCAGAGTTTTTCACAGTTTCCACTTTATAGCAGAATCCACACGATAAACAGACACACCAGAGAGAAGACCAATTCATTTTCTCAAGTCTGTTATGGACTGGTGAAAAAACATGTGGGGTTTTTTTTTAAGTGCTTTTTAAGTCTATTTTCATGATTAATCCAATCCAGTGAACAAAGCTGTGCAGTGAATCCATTTATCCTAACAGCAGATACTATGTACATAAGATGGAATTCAAGTACCCATCAGCATGCTTCAGTTTTACTAGAGGAATCATAGATCATACAGAGTAGTTTGTATTCATATTCACATAACCCTTGGCTTCCAAAAGAATTAGACTTTATCATGATATCTGACATCCATCCATTAAGAATTCATTTCACAGCCCATTGAGCACCCACAAGCTACTACATTACCAGTTATGGCTACCAGTTGAAATCCAGACCAAGTGTACTTTCCATTCACTTCAAAGAAGGAAATACTTGGCATAAAAATCCATCAGTAGAGCATTTCAGAAAGTCCCATTTCAGTCCCTTGCTCAATCTACACCCTATTCATATGAGCTGAGATGGCCATGTAGTAGTAATAGGACCACAAAGGGATTCAGAAAACAGCTGTGTCAAAGTCCAAAGCTTCCAACAGTTCTCACCTTTCATTTAACTCTGAAAATACCTAAGTTCTAACTACTTTCAGATTTCATCAACCATGTCTGTTTTTATAATGTTGAGTAACTCACCACCTATTTTCACAAGACCTGTCCTGCTTAAAATACACTTTTTTTTTCTGGTAGCTTGTCTGAGTGACTTCTTATTAAATCATAATACAGGGGTTTAACTCCCTTCCAGATTTCAACAAACTTTTCTGGGACTTGGGGATACCCCCAGTCATTTCTCCTAGTAGCAATTCTTGTAGGCAAAGAATAATACTGTGCTCTCTCTAGTCAACAAGAATATGCAAGTACAACTACACTTGCTGTTACACCACGTAAGTAATCATCCTGCTGTTGTTGCCATGAATTATAATGAAGAGACTACAAAACCTGAAAATGGGCAAGAAAGGTACCTTACTTGTCTAAAAAGCCATTTTACCACCTTCCTGCTATGATGATGAATACTGAAGGCACATCAATATCCTCAACAAATGGAACAGCACCATTACGCCTGTTTAGCATACCTGGTAGAAGGGGACATTTCTCTGGAAAATAGGAAGTAATGAAAAAGATTTACCAGACACAGGAAAAAATTATATCTTCTTCTAGGATCCACTCTTCATTGCCTTTTTGTGCATATTAGCAGAACAAAATTTAGGTTCCACTACCACTCTCACACTTGTTGCCCACATCTACCTATGTGCATGTGCATCTAGCTTAATCCACACAAAGAGGAAGGTAGCTTTTACACAAGTAAAACACTGAAGAGTTCACAGAAAAAAACAAGCTAAATACTTGTCCAATCCTTCTTCCACCTCAGTATCTCCACTCACTTCAAGCAGCACATAGAGGAAAAGGACATAGGAAGATACTTCAGAATTGCCAATGCCTACAACAATAACCAACAAGACTGCGTAACAGCTGCAAGCTTTGCTGAATCACTAAACCTCATCTACCACTTGAATTAAGTAGTACTCACAGCATCGGCGTCGACATCACTGTGTATGGCAACTGTTTTAATCCCCATCTTCTTACACGTTTTGATGACCTACCACATAAGAAGTGACAATTACCAATATTTAAATACAATAGTTTTAGAAATAAGTATCAAAAAATCAAAATGTTACATACTTACTCGGCATGCAATCTCTCCTCTGTTGGCAATAAGGAGTTTTTCAAAAGTCTAAAAGAACAATAAGAATCTTGAGAGACAAACAGAACACAGATTTTTCTCCCTCCTGAAACATGCATTCTTTTCTCCTCCACTTCCACTAAAACTATGGTTTATCCATGAGCTTGTAATTCTGAGATCACCGGCTTTTAGAAGGGTTCTCCTGATTTAAATGATGACATAAACAAAATGCTATACTAGATCTACCTTGCACACACACAGGTTCAGAAGAAAAATGCTTTGACTATTCACACCAGCATTACTTGGATCTCCTTGCCAACTAGAATCCTACAGCAGCTCTAGAAGTCAGTCAAGCCCAGGGAAGAGGTGCAGGTAGCACCAGGCAGCACTGGAAGCAGCACAGGTACATATTGGTACAATGCTGGCAGCTACAGCGGTCACTGCCAGCCAGTATAGACGACCTGGAACACAACACTCATCTCTTAGGGAACCATTTAAAATTCATTCCAATCATAAGGAAAAGAGGCTCCACCATGCCTAGGTCATGGAGGGTAAAAGACCAGCAGTTTGACACTGTAACAGGCACACCTGCTGAGCTGTACCAGCCTTGCCCCTTCTCCTATCTCAGCCTCACCTGAGGAACCTGGCAAAATTCTGCATGGCCCTCAAGACATTGTTACACACTCAATACTAGGTAGCAACCACAATGCAACAGAATAGCAAATAAAACTTATTACTACCCTGAAATTCACTGTCACCTTTCACACTGGAGTGCACTAATGCTGCAAACGTACCTTCAACACTTCTATATCATGCCTGTAAGAAGGAGATAAAGCTGTTGGAAGTCAATAGGCCTTGCACCCTTTTCCATTCTGAAAAGAATGGTGAATCAGAACAGTTGCTCAGCATTCAAATCTCATTGCTAGGAGTGAGGGTTGTTGCTGACACGGGCCTTGCTAATAAACACACAGGTGCACTTTGGAACTGCACCTGCTCAGATATAAATACAGACTGCCACTGAAATGGACCATCCTGCGTGACACTCCAGTGCTTTCCACACCCCACACCACAGGGATGCAGCTCCAGGACATGTCACAAGTTTAATGCAGTAATCGAACAACCCTAGTCTGCCTCCCATGCTCCAAATGAAAGATGTAGGATAAGGAATCAGAAAGACTCTCTCCTTCAGGGACAGTCTGCACCATATCAGGTTTATTAAACGACACCCAAAGACATTTGACAGCTATTTTTCCTCCACTACACCAAACAGCTTGTTTTGCTATGGACTAAGGAAGGAGAAGTATTGCCACCACAACAACTAAACAGTTTACTAGCACCACAGTCATCAGCTAATTTGAGGAGGGGAAGATAGGTGCCAGAGGAGAGGAAGGAACTCTGCCAAACCCCACCAGGAACTGCTGTTGACAGACCAGAACACGTTATTTGCGCTATACTCCAGAGAAACTCAAGGTGCCCTTGACCAAATCTCTTAGTTCAATGTCAGGGCTGACCTGACATCACATGACCAGTTTAAAAATACTACCACCCTATGGAAATTAGGTGATAAGAAACCCCTCCAGCTGAGAGCTGCAGCAAGCTTATACAGTAAATTCAGCCAGATCTCCTGAATACCACCGCCCAGTGCACAGGCATACCCGACTCAGACGGATCTTAAACATCCTTAAACAAGCTCAATTAGCAGAGGTACAAATACTTTAAGACCACCACAGGAGCTAGTAACTTTTCTGAAGAGTTGTTTCATAATTATAACATGTTCAGGCCAGTATGTAACTTTCCCAAGCTCACAATCATTTACTAAGCCTGTTGGTATACACCCAAAGTAGTATCCAATCTTGCTTGACATGTATCCTGCAAAAGCAACTTTCTTTCTGGTTTAGAAAGAAAAACATGCTATTATATCAGTCATGGGTTATACCAAGAGAACTACCACTGTTAGCAGCAGCACAAAGAAGAGGGCAGTTTAAAAAGCCAAATGTCAGTATTACAGTAAGATGTCAAAAAGAAAACATGCACCATACTACTTACGTTTTCATTTGGGTCATACACAGATGAGTAGAGTTTATGTGAAGTTATAAGGCACCATCTTGAGCACAGTGTTTCCCACTACAGAAAAAACAGGGAGTTAAGCCTGTTACAGTATGCCATTAAATTAAAAACATTTCATACACTAACATCTTGAGGAAACTTCCATAGCCTTTCATTCCCTCACCAGGTGGATTAAAGTTCACAGAGAACTGCCCTTCTCCAAGCAAACATCCATAAACAGTAACCAGAAACAATTCGGATGCTCTAGATATGAGGTCATTAGCTTAAGCATAAGTTTTCTTGTAATATACTCTCTACCACCTTCTTTCCTTCTTGTTCCAAGAAATATCTACAAGCAATTCTCAAAAGAGCATGCATGCATATGTCTGTACACAGTGGTGATGGGGAGAGGCCTTCACTGCTAGGGAACTCTTAGGCACACAGCAGGCAGCAGACTGGGACCATACAGAGGGGAGAACAGACTTTAGGTGCTGGCTAAGCTCTCAGTCTTCCCTATCACAGCTTCCTGCCAGCAGTCTGAGGAAAAGAGGTCTTTTTCTCTTAGACTTCTGCTCTGAACCAACTTCTACCAAGACAGCTCCTATAGTTTAATATTTTTGCACAACACAGGAAAAAGCAGTATACACATGCTATTTCAAAGAAAACAAAATACATGATACCAGATTTGTAAGTAAATTAGAAAGGAGATTCAGATAGGTATTACTTAAGCAAGTCATTTCACAACATAATGGCAGTTAGCCATAAACAAAAATAATCACACAGATAAAATGATACCACACCAAAGATGCATCAGTACAGACAGCTCTGGCAAGGTCACACTTAATCACTCACTTGGAATCAAAAAGACTATAAAAAGCCCTAACAATAAATATTGTCTAGTAGGAAACATGAAACAGCAGTGAGGGCAACTGCCAGAACTCAGAATCTGTCAATTCTGTCTTAAAGAACTGTTTTCAAAAGCTGCAGAAATCTGAGGAAGTAGTACAAAGTAAAGGCTGTCCTGTGAAAAGACTAGGGAAAAAAGGCACAAATATGGACTACATTAGAAAAAAGATAAAAAAATAAGGAAGCATATGTTCACATAAAGAGCTTAATTAGAGAATTCATTTGCACCTTCCACAAGAGTAGTGAACTTAAGATAGTTCAAAAATTGATAAACTTTTAAGTTTACTGTAAGCTCATATTGATTTTGAAGTAACAGTGGCTCTAGTCAGTAACTGGAATGTGAACACTCCCTTATAGAGCCCTCTAGCCTGATCAAGTTTGAAAATACTTCTCATGTTGCATCAGAAAGCAGAAACCAGTCCAGGACTGAGAAGGCCATCACATTTGTAATGCAGCTGATCCTTTAATGTTATAAAGGAAAAACAATATTATTTCAACACACATAAAGGAAGCCTTAGAGCCATACCATCTCTTGCCAGCTCCAACCAAACCTCACGTGCAGAGAGCTACTATAGTTACACAAATTGTTTAGTTGCCAGTCGCTAATGGCAAACATAGCATACACTGGTCCCAGATAATCCACCTATGAATCAGAATTAATCCCAGATAATCCACCTATGAATCCACCTTAATTCTTCCAAACAACTCATATATGTTTAATTTTTCTGAAACTAAAAAAAGGTTAGTGGAAAGCAACCATTCCACCTTGTTTCACTGAGTTGTTTCCCATTCCATTTTGTTTGTTTGTTTTGGTGGGGGTTTTTGCTTCTTTTATTTCTTTCACTTCATTCCTCAAAGATAAAATCCAAACCAACCTGAAACACAAATCATTTGATATGCTAGAATCAAATCTGCTAGAGGTTTCTTTGGTTTTTTGATTGGTGGTTTCGCTGGGGTTTTTTTTTTTTTTTGCAGGAGTACATTATTCCTCATCTGAGGGTGTGACAGTACAAACTGTTTCAGGCATTAAAAGAGACGGAGTTAAAGACAGAATTCTGCAAGCTGCAATCACACCTGCCAGCTGGTCATTATCCCAAGTTTACAGCACAATTGTCACACCTTCAGTGACTGTACTGTGATCTACATATTGTCAGAGGGCAGAGCAAGGATACCTAGAGAAGCAGCAGAGTCCACTCTCCTGCTCCAGAATACACACAGTTAAGCACATTGAGTCCCTCTCCTCGAAAACAATATTGACAGAAGTGCTTGAGGGACCACAAATAGTCTAAAGAAGGTCATACAGGACACACACAAAAACTCTCCGTTGAGTTAATATTATTCATTGGAGAAAGTGCTTGTTAAGGGTCAGTGGGGCTAATCTCAATACTTGCAGTTAGCAGGGAAAAGGTGACAACCAGGCAAGGAAGGAAAAGCTTCTGAACTTTCTTGTAAATACCTTTAATACAAAACTAGTTTTGGATGCCTATGAAAAGCCAGAAGAGCTATGCACAGGAGACTGGAAGGGAAGGCTATGATGTGGGAAATTAGTTAGCATTATGCAGCAGAATATTAGCAATCTTAAAAAAAAAAAAAAAAAAAAAAAAGCCCTGTTAAAACTTTTTATGCAGAAAGAACAAAATTACCAAGCAATTAAAAAAACTTGGAAAAACTTTAAAGCACACTCAGCTCTGGTTTTACACTACAGAATTAGACAGATTCCACATAAAAATCTTGTAATAGCCTAACCTAATTATGTACCTATGTTTAAAAACTTAACTGCCTCCTCTCACACACACAAGCAAATCACTTAGAAAGCCAGGTTCAGCCCTGAATTGAGTATTTGTGGGGTAATTTCCTAAAACAAATCAAGTATATTGCTCCAGTCAGATGTGAAATTCCAACTCTAGTTCACAGCTTTTAAAAGAAGGGGTTCTGTACGCATCTATACCAAAATACATTAAGGTTTAAGAGCTTGCTTAATCTAGCACCCACTTCAAGAAAAATCTCTTTGGAGATCTGTTCCTAGCCACTATGAGCAACTGAATAATTACTTAAAAATATACAAGTGTTTTGTAAATAATGCACATCTAAAGCCACAAAGGAACACTACTAGATTGCTATCTCCAACTCTACAGCTGTGAAGGTAGCATCTCCAGCCCCTTGGCTCCCAGGCTCCTGCCATAGGTAGGTTCTTTAAGGGCTACATCAAACCCCTAAAGACCACCCAGCAAAGCCAATCTAACTCTCAAGCTCCATCCTTAATTGGCTGCCTCCCCCAAACCACACCTGCCCTAGCTATTACACCTTCCACAGACATTTCCTCAGAACACAGCCCAGAGTGCTCAGCTTGACCTAAAGACTTCCTTGCATCTTGTAAAACTAGGAGAGTGCAGAAGAGTCATCTGATATAACCTATTTTTGTCATGATTTGTTACCTCCATTTGATAAAGCTTTGGACTCCTGAAAGGCCAGGAATGCAGGCTATTCATTTACGAGAACTCAATTCTGGACTTCTGCATTTGGCTTGGTGTTTCCCACATCTAGCAAATTTTTGGAAAACAGTATCAGTTATATTTTGGAAAAGCATCCTGCTTTGTCTTATCAATTGCAAAATCGCCAAACTGAGCTAAAATAGTTGTAAGTTATAAAAAAATTCATATTAAAAAAATCAAACTACAGAGTACCTTGTAGAACAGTATGTCCACTGCACACTGCCACTTTGAGACCTCACAGACAACCTGCCTCCTTCTTGGGCACCCAACCCTAGGAAACCTTCTGAGGTGGTTTAAGGACACAGCATACAACAGCAAAACAGAAAATTAGCTTGCCATTTAGATAGGGCTTATATGTGCGTTTTTAAAGGTTTACATGCCCTCATGACGGAAGGAAATCTCCCTGCCATGCCGACCAGCTTGTAAATAAGTCACTGATATTGAGCTTTAGAGGCAGAAAAGGTCTCAGTGTTGAAACGGAGACACAGAGCTGCAGATTTCAGGCAGGAAAAGCATCATGTATCAATATTTGCTGTAAGAAGTCTGGTATGGAAAGAAATGTGTATTTTAGTATTACTAAAAAATACAGTAAGCAATACCCAAAAGTAACAGCCAGACTAGCACATTTCTTTTCACTAGACAAATTCTACCTCTCCTAAGATTTTTGCCCCTATGCTTTCAGAGTTTCAGGTGTAAGATACCATGAAAATAACCTCTTTATCTTTGTGTTGCATGTAGTATTATCCATCAGTATTCCTGAGCAGCCACAAAACTGACTAAAATGATTATTTCTTTCTTTATACTTTGATTACACAGCACTGTTCCCAAATATTTATTTTAATTTATTTGACAACATGATTTCCTGTATGTGGAACTCTACTGATGGAGTAGGTATAAAGCACATAGGAAGCAGACAACTTCAGATGACTGCAATACTTTTAATCTGTAAGGCTGAAAACATAGCTTTGTAATACAATATTGTACAAATCTCATAAATGGGAAGAGAAATGCTGCTGTATTTCTTTTCTCCAAGGATGCACTTTCCCTTCCTTTGTATACTCAGAGTGCTGAACAGCCACGGCCTTGTAGCTGTATGCTGATTCCCCTGAAGCCAACTGCAAACACAGCTGTGGTACAAGGCTCTGTAACACACACTGCACTTCACAGTTTCTTCTCGTTGACCAGACTGACAAACACCCGCAATTCTAAGAACAGAAAATTTCTTTCATATTTGCCAACACAGCATACAAACTACAAACAAGGAAACACTCATCCATCTAAGGCTATTTTTTTAAGCTAAATCATTCCTATATCCAGGTAGCTTCTCCTCTGTGCCAGTCCCTAAAGTTTGTATAGTGAACCAGGCATGGGAATACAACCAGTTGAGAAGCAACTCATAAGGAGTGGGAAAAATGTATTCTCAGCCAGATTTCAGTCCAGCTTATCCAAGATATTCATGCATAATGCTGGCACAAGTTGGAGGGAGGCAGGAGCTCAAAGGCAGCAATGTGTGATCAAGACCTGGCAGCTACAGAGAGTTGGAGCAGCTTCTAATGGCAGCAGCTCTAAGAGGTCCAGTAAGGCTGGCTGGCACCTGTGAAATAGATCACAGGCACAGTGAAACAGTGCTCAAATAGTACTGGAGCATTCTATGCAAGTTGGGGACAGACAACATAAATTAAAACACAAAGAGTGTTTCAGAAGAAGAGTGACATTTTTTACCCAATATAAACTTTATTGAACTCTCAATTTTTTTGCTTTCAAAATTTTAAGTTGTACTTTTTGCCCACAGTACATAGCACAGCATACCTGCCTTCCAAATTCCAAAAAGCTACTCCTGGAACCAGAAATCTCTACGTGAATTATGCTTTAAGAGTGTTTGTCAGTACTAAAATCCATAGTTTACATGCTAGAAACAAACACTAAAATCCAGAAGTTTATGGCTACATTCATCTCCACAGATTGGCAATCATTTGAACTCCCTTCTCTAGTGGCAAATGATAACAAACCCTGCTATCCCATCAGCCTGATACTTCTGCACTTATGAACAAGGGTGAAAATATTTCCCTGGAATAACAGCACACTAAAAATAACATTAGAGAAGAAAGGAAAGAGCTCCCACTGTACAGATAACTTCCATGACTTTAAAATGTTTGGTGCACAGATGGCAGAAAAACTTTCCATACGTTTAATTCAATGATTAGAAAACTTACCTACACTGATAAAATCTATACCAGCAGTCTACTCTTGAAGTCATGATGTACAGTATTTATCACTTTGTTTTATGTTATTTTAAACAGTCCAGCAGCTCTCTCAAAAGAGTTTCATAACTGAAATATCAAAAGCCATGTCCCACCCTCGTTCTCTGATTACAGCCTTCTTTCAACATCAGGTTTTGTCACAGCTCCAGAAGTACAAAGCACTGAAAATGAAATTTTGGTTATATTCTAAGCAGAACCTGTTCTGCATAAAACCTAAACAGAAGTGACAGGCACTACATTACAAACACAGCAAAGAGTCAAATCCCCAGCTCAGTGTTTCTGCACCTTTCTCAGGTCCTTTACTGCTTCTCACATGAAAGCAGCACATGAAGTTATGGACATCTCAGTAGCTACCAGCCCTTGAAAAAAATGTAGGAGTTCTGAACACAGCCAAGTTTGAAGACATTAATTTATTATTTGTCTATGTTAGCAAAATATAAAAGAATCTATGAAAGCAATTTCCATGCAAATTCATTTAATTATAGGTTTCTCAATGTGCTGTTGTCTTGATGGTGACCTTCAGGGCTAGAAATCACTTCAAGTGACATAATTCATGAGTGCTACTAAGTAGCTACAAAAACATTTTGTTTTACAGAGGTGCCACTAATGCAAGATTTTCAATACTGCATGCACTGGTGCTGTCAGACAACACCCTTGAGATGTCAGAAAAAAGGAAACAGTAGGCCTTTTACAGGCCTTCTGGAGGCTTCAAAGAACTGACATCAAAGTCTTAGAACTTAGTAGGAAGAGCAGAAGCCTTCCACATCTATACACACATGCTCATGGCTACCAAAAATGAAGTTGGCAAACAGGATGAGCCCCCTGTTAATGTGAAGTCACGTCCAATAAAACAACTTTGGTTTTCAAAAAGCTTCTCTTGTGTACACCTTCACAGGAAAACAGGTTTACTATTTATAAATATTTCATAAGGAAAAATACTTGGGTAAAACACATGCTCTTTTCCTCTTTAACTCCTTTTCAAAATCCCCTGCCCACAGAAACCATCTATTTTACATGATTGCTAGAAACAGGTGAGGAGTTCTTTACAGTATTGCTAGGAGGCAACATTTCTAGAGAGAAGGCCATCCCACACCCTCAGGGGTGCACTGGGCAAAACACTTTCTGTAATTCATTGCACTCTTCTCCACTGGAACTCTATACAAATTCTCCTTCTCAGGGAAAAAAAAAAAGTAAATTCTTTCAACAGTAAACAATTAGAAGTATGTTGCACTACTTTTCCCATGAAGAAACAAACTGCAGTGTCATTCAACTGGTTACACAACACAATGTGCAAATGCTGTTTGTTCTTATCTAAAATACTATCTTTCTCTTAATACAATCTGTAGAAGTAACAGAGATGAAAACACAGCAGGTGCCTCAGTGAAGTTACTCCACATGGAATAAGGTTTTCTTGATCATTTCAGTTCTTCATCAGAAACACTGGTATGGCTCGGCAACAAGTTTATTGCCTTTCCATGAAAAGCAAGAAAGAGAAAACCACAGTAAAGCTTTAAGTAACAGCTGCAAGTTCGATAAGTATCTGGGGTAAAGGGGGAGGTGGGGGGGAAGAGACAACTCCTTTCCCTGTTAGCTAATACTTTACAACTAAAAATAGCACAAAACCACCCTCTACCCCAGAGTTTTCATAAGCTTGTGTTTAACAGAGGGAAAGGGCAGAAGGTAACTGAAATCACAGAACCTCAGAATCAATCAGCTCAAAAAAGACCCCTGAAATCACCGAGTCAAACCTATAGCCAAACATCACGTCAACCAGACCACGGCACTAAGTGACACGTCCAGTCATTCAATGAACACCGCCGGGGACGCTGACTCCACCCTCCCAAAGTATCACATAACCCGGCTCACCAGCAGAAAATTACCCTTAGAAAAAAGCCAAAATAAACAACAACAACAAAAAAAATCACGGTCTCCTGGCAACACGCCGACGGGATACACCAAGGAAGGGCCTCTGGGATGCCGGGAGCCCGCAGGCACAGAAGCCAGGAGCCAGGCTCCACAGCCCCCGGCAGCCGCCTGCTCCCGGCCGGCACCCGCCGACCATCCCCGGCCGCACGGCCGCTCCCGGCGCCGGCCCGGGGCCGCGGCCCAGCACACACAGAGCCCCCGAAGCCGCTCAGCCAGCCAGGGGTCCCCGCCGGTCACACGGGGAAGCTCCTGGGGGAGAGACACCACCCACCCCCCGCCCTCTCGCACACAGAACAGCTCCCGCCCGGCGACCCCATCCGACCCCAGCCACGGGGAGCCTCCACCACCCGCAGCTCGGTGCTCCCAGGCTGCCGCCACTCTCGGGCCGGCCCCGAAGGCGACGCTCACCCCTGGCAGCCGCGCCCGCCGGCCGCCCCAGCGCAGGAGCGGAGCCACCGCCATGTCCGCGGCCGCCGCTGCCCGGCCGCCCTTTCACCCGCGCCGCCGGGGCCGGGCCGCGCGCAGCCAATCCCGGCGCGCGCCCGCCCGCCGGGGGCGGGGAGGGGCGCGAGGCGCCCGCCGCGCGCGGCACGTGGCCCTCGGGGCCGCGCTTGCGCGTGCCGCTCCGGCCGCGGCAGCGCGCGCCCCTGCGCCACGCTCGCGCTGCGTCCGTGCGCGCCCGGCGCGTGGGGCTGAGGCCGGCGGGGCCGCGCGCTGTGCGCGCACACGGAGCCACAGGACCCCCATGGGACACATACAGTACAGGGACCCGCAAGGGTCACCCCAGGGCAACTGCTGGCCCTGCACAGGACAGCCCCCGAGGCGCTCCGTGTGCCTGAGAGCATTGCCCTAAGGCTTCTTGAACTCTGCCAGCCTGGCGGTGTGACCGCTGCCCTGGGGAGCCTGTTCCAGGGCCCAACCACTCTGTGGGTGAAAAACCTTTTCTTAATAGCCAGCCTGAACCTCCCCTGACACACCTTCGTGCCGTCACCCTGAACATACGCGGCTGCCTGCTCCTGTGCACCTGCCAGAAGCTACAGCAGCACCGGGCAGGGATCCATCCCTTCCCTGGGCTTCCGTGGGGACAGGGTGAAAAGCACACCTGTGACAGCGTGCCTGATCCAAGTTCCTTTCCTATGAAACACAAGCGCGGTCGGCATGAGAGAGATGCTGATCATCCTCTACTTCTCATCATCTGCAGGAGGTACTTACTGCTTGACTTCCTAGCACGTGAGAAACTCCGAATCAGCTCCTTCTGAAATGACCTGTGCGGCTGAGTCCGGGTTCTCTGCTGCAGGTGTGCTGGATCTCAGCTGATGGACATGACAGAGTACAGATGGCGAGCCCCACGTAAATCGTCATCCCAGGAAACACTGTGAAGGTTTTGCCATGAAGAGAGTGCATGAGAAGTATCGCTGTTACCATCTCAGACCTCTGTTAAAGTACAACAGAGGCATAAACTGCCCACAGCACTGACGCATAGATAAGACACAATCCAAGATATCCTAACAACTGTTCACAAAGCATAGGAATAACAGGATTTTTTTTCTTTAAACAGCATTATTTCTACACTTTTTTCCCTACAATGGTGATGTGGGAGATGAGGGTAGACCCAAGCCTCCTCTTCAGTACTCTCCTTACTACAGTAGCAGATCAAAACTACATTTTCTGAGGCTGAAAGACAATTATTCTCAGTTAAGAAAAAAGAGTAGGTCATAGTTTGCAGTTCACCCAAGACATGCTTTACAATAAGCTCCTGATAGGGTTAGAAGACAGCAAAAATTATTACATCTATAAGGAAAATGTATATGAGCAGTACACACATTTAGATTAGGAATAAGGCCCTTAGACTTTAGAACAGTCTAGGTCCTTGGGCAGGTAAGAAAGTGCTTCCTGTACAGCCAGATGATTATATAAGTGCAAGTTTTACCAGCTTACATCACCACCTCAATTCACACGTCATTACATAACAACCCTTATATTTTATGCTTTTATAGTCCTCAATAAATTCTCTCAGGCTATATATACTATATGTACAATCACATTCTGCATATTCCCATGCTGCAGGGAGACACCAGAGGAGGGCAGAAGCTCCTGGGCCACTGGGTTCACCCAAATGTGGATATTTTCATAGTACCCTAGCTCATGCTGCCCTCAGCAAAGCACAAGTCCCTACTTGCATTTACACTTAATACTGAAAATTTTGCCTGATATCATTGTTTGGCACCACTTTTTAAACATCTTGTATCAGTATTTACATTCAAACTGAAAGCCATGCCAAAAAAAAAAAAAAAAAAAAAAAAAAAGAGAGAGAGAGAGAACAGTAGTATCTGAAGGGAGAGTGTCAAGAGGATAGAGAGCTAGGATCTTCTCAGTGGTGCTGGTCAATAAGATGAGAGGCAAAAGGAGAAGCTGAAACACAGCAAGTTCCATCTGAACATGAGGAAGATCTTTACTATAAGGGTGACTGAACTTTGGAAGAGAATCCCCAGAGAGGTTGCAGATTCTCCTTCCCTGGAGTTACTCAAAAGCCATCTGGAAACAATCCTGAGTATCGTGCTGTAGGGGTCTGCCTGAGCAAGGAGTTTGGACCAGAAGACATCCAGTGGTCCCTTCTCACCATTCTGTGAACTCTGCTGCATACCAAAGATTCGTGAAATAACTTCTCTCCCTTTCCTCCCAGGCGACTAGCAAAAATGAAATCGGCATTGGTTCCCCTCTGTTGCACACTTACGCATTTGCTCTGCTGCATTAACAATGCCTACAACCACACAGGTAGGAACAATGCAAGAAAACTCTTCTTAATATGTCTGCAGGAGGTCACTGTATTTTCACTTGATAGTCACAAGCAGACCCTGCAGATTTTTTTTCTCAGTACACGTGGAGAGCCTTGAAAGTAAAAGAGACCAAGAGCAGAAGGCAGGTAGGCTGACCACATTCACCACAGGCACTGCCTTAGGTGTATCAGATGCACAGATACACACCACAACACCGTGTTACTGCATTAGAACAATATCCTGAGGCACCTGACGTCAGTTCCTCCTGCAGGCATAAAGCAAACAGTCACATGGCATCACCGGGGTGTTTTCTTTTCCTCTGTGGAGGAGATTCTGTTTGCCAGCCCCAGTTGAGGGATCGGCAGCCACCTACAGAGGCGCATCAAAGGAGGCCCCCCACAGCTGCAAAGGGAAACTGTCTGGGATTACACACAGACCCTGCCAGCTGGGTGCATAAAGAACTTGATGAGAAATGGCCTAATGCAAGCCTATTTCCAAGTGAAGCTAAGGCTCCTCACGAGTCGAAGGGACTGGGGGGAAAAAAGAAAAAAAATGTTAATCTCTCTGCACATGAAGTTTTCTGCTTTCGGTGTTATTTGATTCTGATAGATTTCTACTAGCAGTCTTTTTGCCTATTCTGTTTTGAAATGGGTAGTGTACACAACATATAAAATCTTGCTTCTGTCAGAAGAGGAAGATATGTAATGGCTCAAGATCATACACAACTACTATTGAACATTTTAAAAAAAAGAGAACTTAACATACATCACCACTGCTAAAGAAATTCTAGACATTCAAAAATTAAATTGCAAAACTAAAATATCTAGAATAATTAAAGGATATATGAGTTTGGATAAAAACAAACACCATGGTTCTGCATGCCTGCAAGCACATTTATAATGCAATAAGTCAATATACCCTCCTGTGTCAGTTAGTGAGGCTGTTAATATGCAGAAATTTAAGCAGGTTTATAAGACACTGGAACACTATGCAACTTATTCTCTCATTATTTTAAGGGGGTCCTAGAGAACTGCAGCTTTGAGTACTGAGAATTTCTTTGATCCTTTCATTAGAGCAGAGAGTTACCTTCATCTTCTAACATAACCCCAAATTCAGACAGAAATCGTAAGTTGTTGTATCATCACCTAAATTTTAAGCTGCAGCCCAGGGAGAAAACTGGAGCAATTGCAATCCTTCATCTAATAGGGAATATATTGTATCGGGTTTACTGAACATGAAATGCCTTATGCACAAAAGCATGTGCCTGAAGAACTCAAAGCTAGAAAAATTCTTTGAAGTATCTGTTATATATTCTGTAAACAGCCTTTTCTTCTATCAGCATTCTGTTCAACACTCTGCAAGAGACAAAAATTCAGCCTTAGAATCAGACTAGTCAATATCTCCTTACATCTCTGCTGTGTACCTACAGAAAAACCTTGACTGTGAGGAAAGATCCCTTATGCCAGATTCACCTAAAAGAGTGAAGAGCTGGAGGGGTTTTCAGGCACCCCAGAGAGACCCCAAAGCCCAGCCACAGACCCTGAGAAACCAGGAGAGGGTGCAAGCTAACAGCTCCCTACCCATCTGGGGCACCATGCCCAGCTGCCCAGGCTTTGGAGTATGGTGTGGCTCTTTGGAGGTGTCAGGAACACCCCAGCCTGCTAAGGCTCCTCAGGGTTGACCCTACCACATAAACACATGCTTCAGAGCTGACTTGATCCTTAAATTGGCCTCCTAGCCTCAGGGGTATCTTGAAGCTTTGCATGCCGTGTGGTCTCTCTTTCTCCAGGAACACAAACCACCTAGGCATCATCATTCAAATTCCCCAGCCTTCAAGTCGCCTCAGGAAAGTCCTGAACCTCCCTGGCCTCAGAAGCTTCTTGGAGGCAACTCAAGTACCACTAGTCCATTCTTAGAGGGGCTTAACCTCATCCTCTACCTGGCTTCAGGGGTAGCGTCCCCAAGCCAGATTGCCTTGTTCTGTGATCCCCTTGGCCCCCAGGGACAACTTTAACCTCTGCAACCATACAGTTTAAGAGTGGAGTTCAGGGAAATTTGGATTTTCCAGCTCTTGCTCAACCCAAGTTTCCTGCTGCTGGTCACACACCCCCACACCCATTCCACCCACACCAGCCCTTCAGTCTCTACAACTCTTTGGGGGCAGCATGAACTGGCCCCAGCCACCCCAGGAGAGCCTCAAAGCCTAGGCAAGGGTGACTCGGGGAGCTCTCACCTACAAGGCACAATCCTGTAGGATCTGAACAGGGTGGGCAGACTTGGGAGCTGGTAGCGAGGTCCATCAACAGTTCCAGACTGCTGAAGGCTGGTGACGTCCTCCACTTGGGTGGAGGTCTATCCTGGAATTCCTGTCAGGTGGAGCAGCAAGAGGCAGGGCTGAACACAAAGCCATGACAGTAGTGCAAGGTTCAGCCAGAAGACAGGAACAGAGACTGGAGACAAATACACCTCCAACAATATAGCTTGAAGCAAGGCTGAAGTCTCAGGCCTGAGCTTAAATGGATTCCCCAGGATATGGGCAGAGGATATGGGTGAAGGGCCCAGGTGAGGCTGATCGGGGACATTAAAGGCTGTTGGTGCATTCAGTGCCCCAACACCCTGTCAAAGTTGCTCGCTGCAACACAGGGCTGGATATGGAAAGATGCAGAAAGGAGCTCACACATTAGCAGACTGAGAGTCCTTTAGTCCATGGTCCTTGGGGACCATGTCTGGCTTCCTCCACTCTGATGATTTGGATCAAACATAACTTTTAGCTTTTTCACATCCTCAGGATGTTAGAAGCCCAATGGCAGAAGCATGATGTAAAATCTAGGAGTTAACACTGCCTGCTTCAGGCCTAGCTGGAGTCAGCACAGAGCCTGCAGCAGGGAAGCAGAGCACCTATCAGATAATTCCAAGCAGCTCATGAGGTGTAGCTCTAAATGGCACAAGCTCTAAATGGCAAAATCCCTTTCGGGAGGGCATCACACTTGGATGTGATGAAGTGATACTGCTTAATGAAATTGAGGTTAGCACAGGAATCTCAACTGCTTTAACACCAAGAAGTGATGTCTCTGTGGGAATTGTGTTTTTCCTTTGATTTCATGGACTGAAGGGTTCTGCAAGGCTGCATCAAAGTAGCAGAAATCCAGAGAGTTCTTTAAGGAGAAAAAGGATGAAAATCTGAAATCCACAGAGAGAAGGCAAAAAGGCAAAAAAAAAAAGTATTCCAGTGTAGCCTGGAAGTATATGCCACCTTAATGAAATAGTGAAAGAGACTCATAGTCTGAGGAGAGCTCAGACTGTGCCAATGTAAAGGTCTTACTTCCTCTTCAGGAGCCTTGGGACAAGAGTGTTACAGAACCAGGATAACCACGATGGCTCTACAAGTCTGAGCAAATACGAACTCATAGTGTTATTCACTGTGTTGTACAGAAATTAGCTTTGCCTTGGAACCTTGCTGAACAACTCCTGGAGCTGTCACACTTGTAAGACCAAGGAAAAGTTAACACAATCATATGATTGCTATAATTGCTGTTGATGCAATGATGCCTCTAGAGGTTCTGCATGATGAGCAGGTCATCTGTCTGGGAACCAGGAAAGTGACTTTTAAAACCAGAGAGGTCCAGAGCACTCATTGTGTATAAAATGCATTTAAAAACTCTAGCACATGGACAAAAGTTTTGCTGAGTTGCTTCTCTGCGGTTCTCTATGCTTCGCTGTTCACATTGAGTGACAATGGGCTTGCCTAGTAGTCTGAAATTTACTGCCTGCTTGTAATGTGAATACAGTTTTAAACAGCTTTGGATTCTTTCTAAGGCATTAGGAGTAACCCCAAAGATTAAAAACAAATTTGTAATTCATTTGGTTGAAAAAAAAAAGCATGTTGTCAGGACTAACAAAGATTTGCGCAATGGCTGTCGGGGCTGTCAAGCCCTAACAGAGTCCTGATGAATTCTTGCTGTAGTATTTATTGCCTGAAGGTTCACTGCTCAGTAAACAGAATGGTACATTTAAATTTAAGATTGCTTTTAGAATTTGCTACTCCTGGGCATGGACAGGCTAAAGGAGATGATGGAATTCCTTAAAAGAGGCAGTAAATTCAACAGGGCTAAATCATTTATTTGAATTCCAGCCATGGCATGAAAGCTTGGAGCAAGGTTGGTTTGATCGAAAGGAAAAGAAGCTTTCTTCTTGAGTACATAGTACAACCATACCCCTAACTACAGAGATGGAAGTGAAACTCCGAGGGAGGAGAGGGGAACAGGCATGACAGAAATATTTGCTCAGCTCTGTTCCTGATAGTGGCAGCCAGAACTGGCAGTTGAAGCAATCTCCAGTGGGTTACAACTTGTCTTGCTATTGCAGCAAAGACATATGTTCTCACCCATCTCCTCTAATTTCTGATGGATGCATTGGAAATTTCAAACTTGTAAAAAGGAGATCAAGAAGGCTGAGTCTCAAGGTCAAGCAGCATATTCATTTAGTCACAGCTCTCTGACACAAAGGGGTCCCTATTGTGTGGATTTTCCCATCCCATTTTCCTCAGAATGATTAGTATCTTCTGTATGTGGCACAACATATGAGTGATAATCCTCGTATCAAGCATGAGGCTACTCCTGGCAGGTCTGTACTTTGCCTGTGAAGGCTATTTAAGACCCCTGTCTTTACAACTTTTCTCTGGTATGAATTTCCCAACACCCACATATTTCGTATTGGAAGCTTCATATTCCTTCTTGGATCCAGTGATGACAAGGGAGGACAAAGCATTCACCATAAGGTGCTAGGAAGTGCTTTGGTAGTTAGGATTTTGGTAGGTCAAAGGGTGGTGGAGTTAACAAAGAGGTATTTTGAGGTATTAATTTCAGGAACTCCAGAGCACAAACAAGGTGTTAAACACTGAGGGAGGAGCACTACAACCACTACTTGCTCTCTCTCTTCCTTTTCTAAGAAAAAGAGGGTTCTTCATTCAATCCATGATCCAAATTGGTGACTGGGCAAGGCTGGGATGGGGCCCTAATTGTCCTGGTCAGCCTCACTGCACCCATGTTATCAGCCCAATTATCCCTTTTCAGCTCAAGTCTGGGTCATTAGGCCTGCTCTGAGCTGCCTGTTCCTGAATTATTGTTCATATTTTCTGGGTTGACCTTGCACCCAACTCATGAACTTGTCTCTGCCTGATGATGGTTGGACTGTCAATGGAACTTTTTGCTGTCATGACCCCACTGGGCTGCTGTGAGACTGCCTCACTTAGGTTGTATCCACCCTCAGCTTACATGATCCCTGAAAACTCACCTCATTTTTCATGCCTCCTCCCCTAAAGCACCACACCCTCTACCCACGTTTAGGAGCCCCATTGCAGTTTGCTGGACTGTTGATGAGACCTGTTGCCTTCAAAACTGTTGTGTTCCTCACCCAACAGTGAGGGCACTGCCATGCCTGTGCTATGATCATCCTCAGCTCACCTTCCCTCGTGAAGCAGCCTTGAGATTGCTCCTCTCTGACAGACTGTAGGGATTGTAGGAGAAAGGGAAGTCTGCAAGGGACTGCTGGGAAAGAGAGGGAGATGGGAGAACTCTGGGGAAGGTAGCATTCCCCAGCCACCACCACTAATTCTCATATTTCTGACAGCTGATCTCAGCTGTGTCAGAAAAGATCACAACAAATGTGCTGTTTCTCCAGCACTTCAGGAGAAGCAGCAATAGTTCCCACTCTTTGGAGCTAGGTACATTCTCTTCCCATTCATCTTGTTCCTGCTGAGAGCTACCTACTTTGTAAAGATCTCTGTGTGGTGGGTCACAGAGTGGGGTCAGCCTCCTTTAGGATTGACAAAAGACCATTTTATTCCCTGGGAAAATGTCCAAATTCTGGTAACTACTGCCTTGTGAACAGACAGATACCTCTATCCTCCTAGCACACTTCTGGAATGGCCTTATTTCTCCTCTTTTTTGTTGTTGTCTTCTGGGTTTTTTTTATATAAGTATCTTAACAAGCCCATATGAAGCCAGATGCCATTTCCACAGCTGCACCTTGTAAAGTGGGCACCAGTGAGACTTCATCTCATCCAGATCCAGCAGTGGAGAAGGTACCCTGGTCATCCTTGGAGGAACTGAGGAGGAGAAGGTGATGAAGGCAAAGCCTCACTGAAGTGATCCATCAGATCAGAGTGAAATTAATATTTAGAAGAATGTGTACAAAAAGCAGGGATATCCTTAGTTACACAGCTAAAGGACAAGCAATATAAATAAAGATGGAGCTTGTCCTGTCAGGACACATAATATCAACCAAAGACAGAGGAAAAGAGCAGCAGAATAGCCTCTATTCAGCAGAGAGCACATTCAGCTGTTTAAAAGACCTTGTAAGTGTGGCCGGGTTATTCACATGTGCAGAACTAAGTGTGTACTTAGGCTCCCTCCTAAATAGGGGCCCAAAAGCAGTCAGGATTTCACCCAGATCACATAATGATTTAGTGAGGCTGTAGGAAATAATCTCTGAAGGCACTGGCCCTTTCTCCAGCCAGTGAGTCATGGTGCCTCTCCATGCAATCTGACTGGCATAATCCTGGAGGGGGGCGGGGGGGGGTGGGGCTGGGAAAGTAGGAAAATAGAAAAGGATTTCCATTTTATCAAGATAAAGCTGTAGCCGGAGCTGATAACAGGTTACTTGAAAGAATGCCGATCATGTACACTTAGTGATTGTTGCTTAATTTGTTTAAGCTGAAAAAGCCTATTTCTACAGTGGAATACAAATTAGGGTAATTATGTTGTGATGGAGTACTGCATGTGTAAGATGAAAGCCTTTCTTTACAAAAGCCTCTTCATCACTTGAGTAGAAGAAAATAAAATCCTGCTTAAACAACATGTTGTTTTCTGTATTTCCATTTGAACAAAAGACTTTTGAATCTTTTTTTCTCCCTGTAATATTGCATGGTTTGGTTTTCTAAAAGTGCTTTTACTTTTGACAACCTCACAATTAAACCCTCCAACATACATTCCAATATGTAAATATAAAAGGCTGAGGTAAACATAATAATGTATAATTGTTTCACAGCCTCTGTAAACTATTAGTAGTTGAGCATTCAGATTACATACTTTTCATATTCTCCTGACCGTCACAGTTGCTCATAAGCTCATCTGTCTTAGTGTTCTGTGTTATAATAGCACAGTACACAATAATGCTTATAGTTGGTTAAAATAAAGTACTGCAGGCTTTTATGTATGATTTACAGTCAGATCATCTGATCATAAATTATTCAGATACAGATTGACAGCAATCCGCTGCACATATCTATGTGTCCATGATAATTATTTTTATTTCAACCTGTAAAAATCTTTATTTCCACTTCCTTTGTGAACTGCAGTTACTGTTTCGCAAGGGAGAGCTTCTTAAGCATCAGTATGTATGAAATGTTCATTGCACAGGCTTAGCCAGTGCGCTTATATACTTGCACATTTATCCAAATTATCTTATCCAGGCCATCCTTATTCACATGAGCAAATCTTGTAATTAGTTCCAGCAAATTGCTGTCTGACTAAGACCGACTTGCAGAAGTAAGAATTTGCAGGATTGTGCCCTTAGTTAACATGACAGGTGAGAAAATCAATTTCCTTGTGGTGGAAAAGTAGACAGTGTTAAAGTGAATACTCAGAGAATCATTATTCATTCTCTTCACACTAGAATTCAAAACCAGTATTTGAAGTTTGGGGAAGTTGTCTTAATTAGGATTATTTTAAATTGTCAATTTAAAGACTGGCAATTTAATTACCAGGAAAACAGATCAAAGTAAATGCCTGAAATGTACCTTTTAAAATGACTTATCAAGGAAGATAGAATCCAATAAAATAAGGGTGGAAAGAAAGTAAATATGCAGATTGGCCTAGTACTCCTCTCCCAGGGAATTAAGAAGACTCCCTCCCTGGCTTCATGTGCTTGACTGAAAAATCAGACATCCTTGTATGAAATAGATATGTCAGACCTGGTATATGCACATATACAGAGAAAGACAGTGGACTTTTTGTGTCTCTAAAAGAAAATGTTGTTTTCCAGGTTACTTTTGCAAAAGTAGGGCTGCTATTATGGATTACATTACTGTATTTGCAAGTAAGGTAATCTCAGCCTGAATCTCAGCATTTACAGCTATGATTGACTGTGATACAAGAAGGCACCTAGAAATGGAAGATGTAATTGGACTTGCAACAGCACAGAGCCCCATCACTCAGAGGAATCTTAGTAGGGGGACAGAGGGAGCCTAGTCCTGCCTACCTTAGGAGGATGCAAACATGAAGAGGGCAATAGCTCTCATACTTCTGTGTATGGGTGCAGGGGAGCTGAATTTGCTCAGTACCTTCTACAGGGATCTGCCACTTATTATGGCTGTTCTCACTGGTTCACGTTGTCCAGTAACTTAAGTTAAAATATATTCCTAGAGTCATTCAAATTATGCAATGAAGAAAGTATGAGAAGCAAAGGTTACTTACTAGTTACCTATCCTTTTTGTAAAATGTTTTCAGTCTTTTACAACTCAGATTGCTTTTGATATATTCAAGAAATAGGAAGCCAAATCAAAAAGCATAATATTATTAAAAGGCAATCAAAAAAAAAGTGACTATTAAATGCTTAGGGAAAGTCCACTGTATTTTTGTGACTCTATGCAAAAGTGGCTCCTCAGGCACAGCATTTTTATTGCCTTTTTTTTCTTTTCCTAAATGAAGAGGTCAGTATATGCCATGGAAGAAAATACTTTTATTATTTTATTTTATGATTATTTACATTGAGCTTATCTTGTCTCATTCTGGCATCACTTGCAGTATTTTTTTGAGTAGTCTGAGATAAAGAGCATGTTTTTTCCATTTCCGTTCTCTAAAGTGATGCTTGCAGTCACACAGTTCATAAGGATGCACCAAGGATGTTTATTAAAATGTGCTCTAGGTGCGATACCTGTACACAAAGGAAGTGTACAGGTATCACACCTAGAGCACATTTTAATAAACAGCATTCAAATATTTGGTAATGACAATGCCCTTATATTCAACTCTGGCAAAAGAGAGGGCACAGGCATTAATCTCTGTGATCCAAAACAGGTCAGCTCACAGTATTGACTTAGCAGATCTTTGGGTGATTATTATCATAACACAATAATATATTTTTATAAGGTTATTCTGCCCTCTGAGCCTTCCACTGACATCCCATGGGAGTTGCCCCTGTGTATCTGACAGCTGAATTGGTCCTCAGTGAATTTTTAGCACATGGAGCTGTGCACACAACTTTGGTTAACAATAACATGTTGCTATGGGAGCTCTGTGCATGCACCTCCTTGCTTACTGTGTCGAAAATTGCTCTGGAAGGCAAATGTAAGTATGTCTGGTATTAGTCTAATTATTAAGTAGAATTAGAATCCTGTGCTCTGTGAATCTCAACCAGAGAAGGAGCTTAGCATGAATAAAGATGCTTGCCAGCAGTGGCTGATGTGCTTCTTCTGCTTTCCTTTAAACAGAAATCACATCCATAGCCGGGAGACTAATTATTTTGGAACCTAAGGGAAATGCAGCCTATATAAGAGAGAAAGTGATCTGCAGTTAAGGATCAGTGAGCCAGCTAATGGCTGGTTAGTCAGGAGGGTACAACTCCAGAATGTTAATAAAACGTGTCTGAAGTCCAACACCTCAGGGAAGAGGCTGAATGCTGCAGAAGATATATGTAGACAGAGGCTCTGTTGTTTTCTACTGCTGAATTACTCCTTTAAAACAGGTTTTAAAACTGTTTTGAGACTTGTTCCTGAATATCAAAATACCAGCAGGATAATAAAGCAAAACTCACTGTGGTCAAAGCAAAAAATGTTGCTAAAAGAAAAATATTATCCTTTTGTGAAGTACATAAAACATGTTTGGTGCTTGCTGAGCAGGTGTGCAGTGCAGTACTCTACCACAGAGGTTTGGCTAGTTTTCTTCATGCCCTCACTAATAGAGATCATGACTTATTAACCAAAACAGCATGTAACATTTAAAAATACAGTATAAATGCTAGCTGGTTTATCCTTACAAGAAACAGCTCTGGCCATACTATGGCTTTATTTTGTGAACAAAGAATATAAGTAAAAATCAGCTAGAGGTTTTGACAAGAAAGCCTATAGGAAATACTAAATACTTACTGTGTATTACATAAAATAGTTATTACATTATTTTGCTTGATATAGTGCATGCAGCTGTGTAATAAATGTTGCAAAATAGTATTTTTATAAACACAAGAGGACACCTCCCTTAAAATGTCTCCTCTTAGAGGACCAAGTCTTGTGATCCTATGAGCCCTGCACCCAGACTTGCTTGGGGCTGAGGAGTGCAGGATGGATCCCACACACCCTGAAGACCTGAGCAACAGGGAAACTGCAGGAATAGCTCAGAGGCACGTGACAGCACAGCTCCTTGGTATGCACCTGGAAGTGAACACAGCTCTGTGTCGTGATGGCCCAGCCACCACAGCCTCTACCACTCCATCCCTTCATGCTGCAGCATGGCTCAAGTCCAGCTGTCCATTGCCCTCGGAGAGATTTCTGTCCAGCACAAAGCCCTTTTATAGTTGTAGGAAGAGGCAGGTATGTGTTTTATAACTCTTTTAAATCTCAAACCACAGCATCAGTTCCTTTGCTTAAATCAGTTTACTATTTGGTGATTTACTGATTACTCATACCAGTTTTCTGAACAACAGGGACAGGCATTTTTTATCTGAGAAAGATGCTAGTGAGACTGATACTGTGACAGTGGTATTGTCCTCAAGGCATCCTGCAGTGTCACCCCTACAGAAGCAGATCTCAAGAGAAATGAAACTTTTTACATTAGACTTGAAAGTTTACTTCAGCCATGCTTGATGTTATGGTATCAACAGCAGCTTTCTGCAAATAATGTCATCATACAAGTAGTCTCTTGTAGTCTGACCTCGCCTTCCACAGAAGTTTGTAATGTATAGTCTAGTAATATATTGTCAGATTACTCCACCTGCTCCTCTGCTTCTGCTGGTAGTTTTTGTAGTCATGGAAGTTCCACTTTCAAAACAATTATTTGGAAGGCAGAAAAAGGTTTTATACCAATTACACTGAAACAAGAACTGAACGGTTATCAGCAGAGTCATTCCAATTTACAGCACCCTAATTAAATTTGCTCTTGAGCTGCTTTAAGCATCCCCAGGAAAAATGTGTCAGCAGGTATTTTTGTGGTTTTCAGCTTCCGAAAACAGATATTTTTAGTATATTAGTCCTTTTACTAATATTTTAACAACATGTAATATTTAGTTGAAATATTTTTTAGGAGGTAGGGACATTTCAGAATAAATGACTGTATGTATACAAGAGGGAGTTAGAGCTCACAAATAGTCCAGAGCCAATGAAGGACTTGTGCTCCACTGAGAAACTTTAAGTGTCCAGTTTGGAAGATGGAACAGTAGAAACTTTTAATCTAGGAAGGAAGGAAGGTAGTCAGGCCATGGTCTTCAAAGCTATATGTGAACACTAAATCAGATGATGAATGTGTGCCCACAAGGAGCAGGACATTACCAGCCTCTAATGAAGGCTCCTTGCCAATGACTGTGCCATTAAAGGAGATCTTTCTTACCTCTTGGACATGTGCTACTTGGATTGTTGGCATTTTATAATACCAGACATTTTATCACACCTGACAGAGATTTGAATTAAAAATGTCCAGAGTATCCCATAAAACCACTAATAGACACAGATACAAAATATTGTATAGCAGACTTATGCAGAAGTTTATCCTCATTTCCGCATTCTTCTGCCTACAATAAGTTCTGGTGCCTTTTTCATATTTGTAATCCCATGTTGGTAGAGATAGACATAAATTCAAAACAACGCTTTGGCGTACTTCCCAAAAAATGAGTTCATACATTGAGAAATGGACTCTTAACAGAAAATGCATGTTTGTAATTTGGTTTGACCTGTTTTCATTTCCATGTCATTTGTAATTTTGTAACAATGAAGTTTGCAGGAAAAACTCCTTGAGTGTTTACAGTGAGACCCTTCCAAAATGCAGTCAGTGTGTTTGGTATTTGAAAACACATCCACAGCTCATGAAGCCCCAGAGTGAAAGGAAACCTGGACTGAGTTTTCAAAAGCGGAAAGTGGGAATCTGCACATGGAATTGGGTGTTGGGTTGCACAGCTGCAGTGGACTGTCCTCTGACTGGGAACCAGAGCAACCAGGCAAGAACTGGAGCTTGCCTGCATTGCTGTGCTGGTGAGGAAATATTTGCCTACATTATTATTTCAGCAGTGCCGTTGTGTATTTGTTACTTTGAGATGATGTAAGAGATCCTGCTTTTCTAATCAAGGGAAATAAGAAATAATGAGAAATAATCTCCTGGGCTGTGCTAGCAAGTGCTTGAGTGGAGAAGACAACAGCAAGGCACATTTTGTCTCAAGTACCTCCCCCAAAACTGCCTTTACCAGAATGCATCAAATTCCTGAGCACACTAATGCTTCTGGTTTGACTTGTAACTTCTGTGTCAGGTCCCTGAGGGTACCTTCAACACCTACTCTCCTCAACAGTCTTCCCAGTGACCTCCATGCACACCACTCCACCCAGGGCACAGGATTCTCTTTTGGCCCAGCCATGCCCCATCTCAGCCACATCTCTGGCCAGGGCTGGGCCCAGCACCACGGGGAGCTTTTCTCCCGGGTTCACTGGTTCCCAAAAGTGTCAAGGGCTCTTGGCACCCATGGGACAGCATCCATCAGGGGTCATGGCCAGCCCTGGGCTCCATGTGGCACCCACCCCACTCATGGAACAGCCCCGCTCCTGCTGCACCCCACAGAACATCTGGTTTTGGCAACAGCCCAGAATGAGGGGCAGGGATAGCAACCATCAGTCTCACCCGAACATAACGAACCCAGAACAACTGTGGTTTCCTGTGCAAACTGTACCTTCAGGTCAGGGGGTGGTAAAAAATGGAAAATTTGTCCTTTTCACTGTTGTTTTTATATTCACAGATGTGGCTATACCGTTTCTGTGTATCCAAACAGTTTTCTATCACATGGAACTGAAGTTTCTTTTGATGTCTGTTTTCTTTTCCAGCTTTTTTTTTCACTCTCTTCTCAAAACTTCATCTACTGGTGTAATATACACATTTCATTATGTTTGAAAACATGGTGCTCATAACCCTCAGGTTATGAGAATCAAACCCTCACAAGGGCCAAGAATTGGATCCCTCCTAGCTTCAGTTCCTAAATCCCAAATTTTATTATTTTTCTGATGGCTTGGGGGCTTCTATCTGAGAAATTGACAGATAAATTTGACATATTTTAAAGAATATTGAGTTCACACTTTTCTCTAAACCTAGATGTTTTATTTCCTCAGCTGTTCTTATTTGCTTTACTTAAGATATAGTATTATGTCTCCAGTTTTGATTAAACATTTTTGTACTCCATTCTTCTAGACTGCAGTGGAGAAGAAAATATGTTTTAAAGGACCAAATGTCAATAATAACTTATTACAGCTGATGTAGCAAAGCTGTAGCCCATGTTATCACCATCTTTTATTCCATACAGCTTCCTGATCTATTCTACTCAAACACCTGCTTTCTTGAAGTCTCCTCAATGGAAATTTTATGGGATTTTTGATCAAGACAATGCAGAAATCCTCAAGTCTCGAGACAGTGCAAAATACTCTTTTTTTTTTTCTTTTTACAAAAATTGCAAGCAGTTTTTTATCCTGTTCTATGGAATAAAGGTCTGGGAGTTAAAAGGATAACATTTGATAGAATACTTCTTTATTGAAAAGTATCTATGAATAACCCAAGGGATGTTGGTTGAGGTATGACTGACCCAGCAGTCCTTGACAATTGTACCTTGTGCAGCAGAGGGAATAGTTGCTCTTCATCTGCATTGAGAAAAGGCGGATTGCCACAGATCTCTCCTGCATGGGGAATGGCTGTGTTCCCCGAGGACCATGCTGATGAGGGCCTCAGGTCCGTGGGGCAGTGCTGTGTTAGCAGCCCTGCAGCACGGCGTGTGCCCGAGAGCGTCTCCAAAACACTGAGCTCTCTGACCCAGCCGGAAAAGGAGTGAAGGGTCACATCTCTTTGTGACACCTCACAGGACTAGATCATGACTTTTATGCTGTAATATGTTACTGTTTAGTAAACATCCACTTAAAAACATACTATGCAGCATTTTAAATGGGTGTGTCTCAAGCCTGATTCCTTTACAAACAGCCTTTTCCTCTTGAAGGTCCCCCTGTAGATCAAATTCAGGCCATGTCCTTCTGTTGATCCACCTTAATTCCCATTAACTTCAGAGAGTGTGTCCCACATGAAACAGGGGATTATTGCAGAAAATTACAGCTTGCTTTTTGTTTTTCCAATACATTTATTACTGTTGTTTCTCAGACTTTTTGTAGTCTGCATAAGTCCCTGCCTTTATTTCAAAACTTAAGGGTCTAAGTTAATGCATCTACAACGTCTTGTTTTCAGAGTATTAAGGTTTTTAAAGGCATTATGGCAATGAGATCTTTGTTCCATAAAATACACTTACAATGTGTTTTTCTTGGTTATTTACACATCTGATGTCTTAATAAGTTTTGGAAACTCTGTCACAGTTGGTGACAAAGTAGTTCCTGCCAATGACAGAGCATTGGCTTGCCATTTTAATGTTTTTGCCTCCACTTCTTTTTTGGGACAGATATCCAGACATATATCACCTACTTGTAGCAGGTAAATCAGATCATTGGCATTTCAGCTATTTAGCATTTTTTTTCAGGTGGACGTTCTTGGGGGTTTGTGACAAAATGTCATTACAGAAAGAGATAGGAAACTTGGCATATGGGGAAATATATCTCAAAAGTAAACATTTGGCTGTCTTTCAGTACATACCTGGCTAAGGTATAAAGACCACAGCCACTGACTCTTTGGAGTTACAAGCTGTGGAGTTTTCAAACTTTCCAGAAATAATTTTGTTTATGTGCACCCATTTATTAGAGGTATATAAGAAATATTGGCATTTATCCACATCACTTTAAAGAAAAGAAGGAATAAACCTCACACCTATTTCCAAAATTATTGTTTTGTGTTGTGTTAGCTTTCCCCTCCTACCAAAAACTTCGATGTATGTCTATGAAAAGGTTTTTTTGAGAACTATGCAATCCACGGTTTGCACCTACTCAGATGGTAATGCACCAGGTTCTTATTTGAGTAGGTTCTGTATTTAACACCATGTTAAACTAAAGACAGCAAGTTTGCTGAGTTTGGGACACTCTTGGTATGGAGATCTAATACACTCTCTTGGTTCTGCTTCTTCAAATACATGTTTGTCTTTGCTTGTCAGGTAGGCCGTATAATAAGGCAAACTGGAATTATTTACTGTGCCTGGGGATATTGCACTGGGGATAAAAATGGCACAAAAATGTGATTTCAGTAAAAAAATATTCTTCATCTGGATCCCTGTACAAGGTGGTCAGGGTGGCTGGAGGCTGTCTTCTGCAGGACATGGCTATAGGCAGTCCTTTGCCTCAGAAGATCCAGTCTCAGCTCCTCAACCACAGGCTTGCAGGCACTGGGGAATTACTGACTTCTACTCTAGCTTCCCAGGATTATTTATGTATTTGGCTGGGTGTCTTCTCTCTTCTGGCTGGCTGCCCTACCCCCTAGGTTTTTATTTGATGTTTCTTCTTGCCTGCCTTCCTCCTGGCCTCATAACTCTTGCATTCCTGTCTCTGCCGCAATCCAGGGGTAGAGGATGTGGCCCCCTCTCAGCCACTCTCCACTTACAAGGCTCCCCAGGAAAAAGGCATGCCGTACCTCTCGACCCTTCAACAGCCCTCAGCTCACCTCACTTAGAACTTCTCCCTCATCAGTCAGACTGTCTCTGAAAACTAATTCAAACTCCAAATCCAGGGCAAATCAGGCTGCTAAGCCTAACGAGGGGTGAGGACTGAAGCACAGCATTTCTTACCCAGCTGTGAAGAGCTCCCTGACCAATATTGGCCAGTGGGTAGATTACCTTTTGAATGTGAGTGTTTAATTTTAAATATTTCACCCCATATGACCATGCACCTAATCCGCTTGTGAAACCTCCCCAGGAAGTAATAAGATGCCTTTCTGGATCACACCAGGGTTGTCAGATCAGAACCATGCTACATTCAGAAACACAGCAGTCAGCTCACCCTGCTCCCACTGCCAAAGCTGTGGTCCAAAACCCATTGCCAGCTGGAGTGTGGTGCCATAAAACATTTGGCACTGAGTGCTGCGTGATCCTTGAAGACACTGGTTCTTGGCAGGAAAGAAGCTCTTGCCTCCTTAGAAACTGCCCCAAGGGATAGATTTTCTTTATTCACTTTTTTTTTTTTGGTTCTCCATACTACATCTTTCAGTAGATTTTGTAGGTGGAATGTAAGGGTTTCAACACTTCTAAGGTAGCATGAAAATGTTGATAAAATTTGTGAGGGAGAAGAGTTGACCTTTCTAACAAGCTGCATTATGTTTCATTTATTATTTTGTAAACTATTTCATTAAATTTACTTTTCTTTAAAACCCGCTATATATAAAGGTGTGTGTTTTTCCTACGGATGCTACACTGCTTTTGCTTCACATCAGCAATTCCACCTTTTCTTTATGTTTTTGTAATTGTCGAGAAGGAAGAAAAACTATTAAGAAATAAAGCTTACAGTCAAATAGGAATTGTAATTTCATTCAGATGTAAGCAGAGTTGAGGAAGAGATAGATTTCTCAGTCCTTACTCACAGGTAATGTGAATATCTGGGAAAATACACCCAAATACTGTGCTGTTCCCTGGTCTGCAGTTATTTTCCTAATTGATAAGGGAAAAGAGTTAGATGGTTCTTGGAAGATCCAAATGATGACATTAGAAATGACAAAAAGCTGCAGTTAAATAATATCTTGGCACTGCAGCTGTGGAGTGGGGAAATACAAAAACTATTGAAAAGCTGTACTGGCTTCTCATTGTTCAAAACAGAGCATTCTAGCAAAAGGTGTACAGAAGACAAAAAGCTATTTTTTCTACTCAGAGTTAGTTAAAGCAACTTTCTTAAGCCAGTGTGCCTATAAATGATCTGAGACAGGTTTGTACAGTAACATCGACTTCCATGGTGTGTTTGGAAAATGTAAATAGCTTTTCCGTTAGCTGTAAAATACAAGTTTGGGGTATTCTTTAGAGGGAAAGGAAGGTTTTTACCATCACATCCCTGTACCTGTCTCTCATAGTGCTACCCATGACAACTGCCAGGTGATGTCTGTCATGGTATACTCTTCATCCTTCCTAATTTTTAGCAGCTGGTCTGCTTCTGACTCCTGCTGCTGTTGCTGCTCTCCATCAGAGCAGATTGGGAGTCAGAATTTAGTTCTGTTTAGGGGTGAGGAAAACATGGAGCAATTTTAATTTCAGATTCACCCCAAAACAAAGTTTAGTTTAGATTCAGGCTTTACCCACAGCCATGCTGAGCATTTATCAGTCCTAACCATCACTTTATTAGAAAATAAGGATTAGAGAGAAAATGGCGCTTAACTGCACTTTAAAACAGCACCAGTGCAGCCCGACTCAGCTGCAGCGCAATAGGGAAAAGTAATTAGTTCCTCACAGCTGGCCCAACGCTGCTGTCCTGAAGTCCTTAAAAGGAGAAGAATGCAGAGTAGCCATCATTCTGAGTTGAAAGAGATGGCAAAGTCCCTCCTAGCTTGTCTTGGTCAGTACAACTGGTGCAGAGTTTCAGATTAACAGAACTAATCAGTAGAGACATTGCTAACTGGATATACATACCTGGCAGCCACTGTTAGAAGGTACAATAAATTTTGTTTTTTTAAGTTTTGGTTGGGTTGTTGTTGTTTTGGTTTTTTATTTCCTGAACCATAATTCATTCAGTTTGCTGTATATGGAGCATCAATTTATTTTCCTGAAATTATTTATGCCACTGTGAAAAGTAATAGACTTTTTCTCTGAGCTCAGTCTCTCAATGGCTGAAAGCATACCTGAAAAATGCCAGGGTTCCAGTCACAATGCACTGTTTGTTCAGTGTTATTCCTCTTTGCCGACTAACAGCAGAGGACTCTCATGTTAATTTTTGGTAATATGGTAATGTCTTTTCACTCTAGTTTATGTTTCAGCAAAGAATTAAACAGGATATGAACTTACAGGCAGCTCAGAAAACAGATCAAAATGCTGGACAAGTTTGTAATTGTCCTTGATATTCTATGTCTTTTGAGATAGATCATGTAAGTCTTGCTACAATAGTTCTTGAGTTTGGCTGACTCCTGGATGTTTAATCTTTTGACCTTTATGATGTATTAATGTTTTCAACATATTTATCTAAACTTTTAAGGAGAAGGCATCTCAAATTATGTGTGGAGGGGGGAAAGGAAAGGAAAGAAATCTGGAACCAATAAACTTGTGGAGCTTGTAAATTCTTTCTTTCCAAGTTATTCATCCTAAAGAGGGTACAGGCTCTGCCTCTTAGAAACAAAAATGCAGACAGAGGAATGGGACACTTAATGAGCATAATATATCTGGAGGCTTCAGACTGAGGACAACCTATGTTGAAGTATCTTTCCAGTCAAATCTCTTAAATTTCTTTCCCAAAATTAAAGGTTCCCACTACTAAACAGTCAAAATTAGTGGAAAATTAATGAAAACCTGACTGGAGGACACTGGTCTACAATGCAGGTTATGTCCACATTAACTTTGCTGTGACTCTCATAGTTTGAGAGGTTTAGTCTATGTGGAAATCATTTTTTTTCTGTTGTGTTTTTTTGTTTTGTCGGGGTTTTTTTAACCATTGCCACTTCAAAAGTGGATGAAAGAGCACTGTAAAAAAAGACTTAGGAAAATAATTTAGGGGCAAAAGCCACAGAAAGGAAATTCAAAGCCATGGAACATTTTTTTTGAAAACTGATCACGTGAAAACAGGAAAGGAGATGATTAAATTGAAAATATTTGGCAACCTTAAGTATAATAGAGACCAGTAATCATTTGCTGATGTGTTTACTGTATAAGCTGCCCATGAACGAGCTAAATATATACAATATGTCAGATTTCAGGTGTGAGCCAGGTTATGTGTTCGTTGCCTTATGATTCCCAGAAATGTGTGTTTTCTCAACAATGTTCCTGTCTTGGGTTATGTAACCCAAAAAATGTATATTCTATTTCATCTTTTGAAACCAGTTGGAGAGATGGGGTTTTTTTCCTTTATCTCTTGTAACTCCAGGAGGGACGGGGGCAGATGCCTTCTGACAATAGGTCAGCTGTTAAAACCAGGTGGGGCAGTGTTCCTTATCTCTTTCATCAGCTTTGTCCACCCTCAGGGATATCTTCTGTTAATGGGCCATTAAGTCTCACCAGTGACATGACACATTACATTATCCAGTGAGGGGGGAGCCAACCATTTCTACCAAGATGAAAACTGAGCTGTAGGAACACCAAGCAGCCTGTTTTCCACTGGACTCTTGGAGGAAGACCAGACTCATCTCGCCAGCACTCGCCACCCAAACCTTCTTTCTACAGGATCATCTCTACTCCACAGAACCACATCTGTTACTCCAGGAAGACTTATTTGGACTGCTTCCAACACCCTGACAACAGGGTGTCAGGTCATATCTCTGACTCTGTCAAGGTTTTCTAGGACTTCTTTGTTTGCTTGTTTGTTTTTTTTGTACTACTGCATTTGTATTTTTAATATTCCTAGTGAACAACTGTTATTCCTATTCCCATATTTTTGCCTGAAAGCTCCTAATTGCAAAATCATAATAATTTGTAGGGAGGGGGTTTTTACATTCTCCATTCCAAGGGAAACTCCAGTTTTCCCTGACAGATACCTGTCTTTCCAAACCAAGACAGTTCCCAAAAGCATATGGAATATGGAAAATGTCTTCCCAAAGAAATTATACCTTTGAGGTTAACTGTATCATTGAAAGGGAAAGTTTACCCAACTCCGTGGGCCCATGGGTATTCGCAGGGATAATCTGCTGATGTCAGAGGAGAAAGGCTGTATTAATTTGTTGGAGGGGATCTCCATCTTTTAAGTGACTGATCACTTCCTGAGAGATGACTGAGTGCCTCTCCAGTTTAGGTGGTTTTGTTTTCCAGAGGGAAGCCCCACATAGAAAAACAGGCTCATGGCCCTTCATGCTTGGGAACCCTGACTGTTTCTAAAGCCTCGCAATTTTTCCATCGACTGTCACAGCACAGCCATTTATGTGGGGACAGTGAAATGTTGACAGGTGAGTAGTGGTCATTATATCCTGCTAGTCAGTGGACACCCAAACCAGGTCACCCAAGAGGTTCCTGGGAAGTGGACAGGGAAGGTACTGAGCTCTGGCTACCAGCAGGACACAGCCAGACACTGCCTCCATCTTCTTGTCAAGAAAAAGTTTAATGTTTTTCCTATTACAATTTCAGGTAAAATTTAATAAAGGACAAAAGGCCCTAGTCACAGTGTCAATGGAAACACAGGTATTTAGGTCCCTTTTAAGCCCCATGACCAGGTGATAGGAACAGGCAGGTTCCCCTTGCATCAAGAGTTCTTTGGAGTCCCCTACAATTTGAGTCATAAGCCTGAGCCTCTGTATCTTTGCAGAAAAGAAAAGAAAGACAGATCACAGGGATGTTGGACTGCAAAGAGCGCACCAAGCTGGTTTGTGCGGAAGGGCCAAACCCCTGCCTGGCACAGGGACAGGGGTGTGCTTCAGATCTCACCAGTCTGTGCTTGGCACAATGCTGAAGGGCCCCAAGTAGAGAAGGCTGGGGCTTAGTAACCCCCACGCTCCTTCTCCCCAGGGCAGAACTTCATTTCAGCCCACAGGGAAAGCACTTCTGCATCATGCAGGCCAATTTACTAATGAGAACTAATTCTGACCCTAATGAGAAATGGGCAGTCACACTAATGCAGGAGGATATGTTGAATAACATCACATACTATCAAATCCATTGTCATAAACTTTAAATTCCGGTTATCTGTTCCTGTCAGACCAAACCAGCCTGAACTCACAGACCAAGCCACTGATTGCAGACACAGTGCTATGTCTGTAACTGTTTGGTTTTCTCTGAAACCAGCTTCCACGTCCCCTTCTGTCTCCTCAAAAACCAACTCGTTATAACTGTGGGTTATAAGGTGGAGTATGAGCACAAACTACTTTCAACATCCATCACCAGATATCCACACTGGACTTTAATTCTCAAATTGTATGTTGGCGGTTGCAGTTAATAATGAGTACAGAATTTTCTATTACATTAACGGTAGCAAACTGAAATCTAGTACCTCTGAAAAGACAGAAAATATCCTGAGTGTTATTAAAATAAAATATTTGTGAATGCAGCCAGCAACTCTCCTCTAATTACTTTAAATTTCAGTGCATAGAGACTATGTTGAGTGACTAGTCAATTTATTTGCTGGAAAAGCTCATGTTCTAGACATGTGTTTATATGATAACAACTTCAAGCATATACTTTTTTACTTTTCCCAAATAGACAGATGATTTCTTTTTTTAAAGGTTCATAATAGGTTTTCTGCTCATATGCTGCAGTTAGCACATTTTTTTCTCATTTATAGTTTTGTGGGAATGTAATGTTCTTGGAAGATGTTAGATTGACAGTCCTGCAAGATATTCCAACCTGCCCTGCTATTTTCCTTAATCCTGACCTGATGAAATCACCTCCTGGGGAGAGAAAGATGGTCACTCTTCATCCCCTGCTGGCACCTGTCTTCTTCACTGAAGACTGCTCACAAAACCAGCAAGCAAGACCACTTCTCAGGGTATGCAGTGTGGTTTGGGCATCTACATGGAAGAACTGGTTGAAGACTTTTTGTTTGTTAATCTGTTAATTCTATAGACATAGAAGCCTAAAATTCAGTTTTCTTTAGCATACTCAGAATTAGGATATGTCTCAACAAACAATTTTGCAGAGTTTTTATAAAATTCAGTATTTTATATAGATTTTTGAAGCAGAGTAGTAATGTCCTTGTTTTATAGAAACCTTTCCATTTCACTAACACCTATCCTGAAAAGAAAAAAATTTGATTGTCTATTTATTTATTAAACTCCAGGTCCCATTCACAATGACCACAATCAAATATTAAATCATGCTAGATTTAAGACCATCAGGGGCCTTATTTTAAAAAAATTTTTTTTAGAAGGAAAACTGCCTCCCTGACATGTGTAAAACCAAACCACAGCTTGGGGCTAGAATTTGATGGGGTGAGTCTTCATAAAAATTCAACCATAAGAAGATGCAGAAATACCTTCTGGAAATAAATAGTAATTGACTGTTCTGTTCTTTACTAGATTTTTAAAACTCAGTCCCTGAGACATTGTGGCCCTTGCCTTGGCAGCAGTTCAAATCAGCTGAAATAAACCTGGAGGTTTCATTTTGTCTGGCTTGCCCAAGAGACAACTCTGATCCGTATGGAAACTGAATATAAAGCATGTAGGCATGCAGTGACAAAAGGTGCCTACGGGCAGCAAAGGGCAAGAAATCAGGATGGGTCAGCTGAGTAAACATCAAAGACTCTCAAATAACCAACAGAAAAGTAAATATTCTCAAGCAAATGGAATATGCCCATAACACCATTGAGATTTCATACAAAACATTCTTTGAAAACAGTTCTGCTGGGGTGTTTCTATTTGTCTTTCCCATTCAAGAATATTGAATTAAAATGGTCTGTTTGCTCTTAAATTTTATAAGTTCTTGCTACTCAATCCCCACTGTGGCCTCTTGACACCTCAATTATCTCTTCAGCAACTCCTGATAGTACTACAGATGATGGCATTGCCCATCTGGATATTTTTGATATACCCCCACCGTGATACTTGCTTAGCAAAATACATGCAGAGGATAAAAGGTATTTATCTATAAAAGGACTGTGCAAGGTCTAGAAAATATTTAAAATCCACTTAAACCCCATGAAGGTAAGAAGTCATGTATTTAAGGATTATTATTTGAGAGTATTAAAGGAACATGTTTTAAAGATAAAAATCCCTATGTGATTTCTTATTGCTTCATCTCCTGCAGAAATTAAGATGAAGGATTAACACACCCATTAATTTCAATGCTCAGGCCCCTAACTTGGGCTAACGCGAGAACTTTTGCTGTTACATTCTCTCACATAGCTTCTGCTGTTCTTTGATAACAGCAAAACTGGTATGAGCTGCATATGGTGTAATCATTGTTTATTAAAATCCAGCCATTGGCTGGGGGAGTTTTGTATGTTAGTGTCATTTTGGCTTAGATGGTGAGATCTCTGGTGTGCTACACATGGGAGCTGATCATTTTGGCTGATTTAGTCACTTAATATCTGGCGTGAGTAGTGGGATGAATGAATGCTGCTGGAAGCCAAACCTCCTTTCACAGCTGTAGCAGGAGGGAGTTGCCAAAAGCTCATGCCATAGCCTGTGATTTCAGGCTAAGGTATAGCAACTTTCTGGAAGCACAGTGGGGCAATAAAAGATGTGCTAAATATACAAGTCTGTGGAAGGCAAATAAAACATATGAGATTTCTTTTGGCTGGTAGTGGTGGTTGGTCGGTTTTGCTTGAGAAGCAAGAACCTGACCATAAAGCAGGTTTTTTGCACCTCCATGTGTGCCTTCTGCTTGTTATTCTCCTTTCTGGAAAGAAAACATTGCCACTGTACAGACAAAGGAAATGAGGGGGGTTTCCCATGTAACTGTTGCAGTACTAGGTTACCATTACATTTTACATTACCTTGTGTGTCAAGGAGCATCTTTTTTCCATCTTATCCGTGTCTCCAAGGAGGTGTGGGTTTCCATGGCTGTTTGAGGGCAGATAGGGCCAGCAAGCTGGGGGCCTGAGATGCCACAGGGTCTGCTGAGCTGGCACTGGAGGAGCCCACACGCTGTGTGGGATGCGCCTGCATGGGTGCCCTTAGAAAGCATTGAAAGTGTAAGATAAAGGGCATTAATTTGAAAGGGCTCCTGCGTGTGGATGTATCCCACCAAAATAAGAAATAGTGTAGCAAAGACTGCCTCTTCCCTTCTCCCGCTGTTTCACAGGCATGCTATCAATGGTCTGGTTTCCAATGGTCTGGTTTCTGGTACCGGCCTCCAGACACTGGCACGGCCTCTCAACCTGCCCGTGCCCGGGAGAGGGGCTGAGCCCCGGCAGCCGCCACTGCCACATCCACACCGCTTCTTGGCACAACGCCGCGCACACACACAAACAGACACAGACACACAGACAGACACACAGACACAGACACACAGACACAAACACACAGACACAGACACAGACACGCAGACACAGACACACAGACACACAGACAGACAGACACACACAGACACACACAGAGAAACATACCGATACACAGACACACAGACACAGATGGACACACAGACACAGACGGACACACAGACACAGACAGACAGACACACAGACACGGACACACACACACACACGGGGTGGGGGACACCTGGCCGGCCCCTCAGAGCCCGCCTCGAACATCCCTGAGGTTTCTTGCCCGCTGCTTCTTCCGAAGGCGCGTACGGGATCCCGCCCAGCGATGCGGGGGTAACCAGGGGCCCCCAGGAGCTCCCGGCATCGGGGGCACTGGGGAGAGGGCCCTGGAGGATGCCGGAAACCGGGAGGGAGCCGCAGCCCTGTTAGTTCAAGTCCCTCCTGCTTCAAGAGCTGGAGGGGGCGAGGGGCCGGGATTAACCGTGGGAGGTTGCTGGGAGGCTCCGGAGCCTGGCAGGCACATTTCACAAAGTGATGGCACAGCGTGTGCGTGTGCCCCGCGTGTACCTCCCGAGAGCTGAGGCGTTCCGCGAAGACTTCACCCCTCGTTGCCCAAGTCGCCCCGGAGGCGGGAACATCCTCCCCAAAAGCCGAGGGCACCTTACATACCTAGTGCGGCGGACGTCTAAAGGTCGCCACGAAATGCCGAAATGCCAAGATGACGGGCACAGGGAAACGCGACCCGAAACCCCCCCGGTGCACCGGAGCGGACTCAGGGACTTATCACCCGGTGGCCCTGGGTGATATCGCCCGGGTGGGAGTCCGGCAGTGAAATTGAGGGCAGCAGGATGCACGGGCTCCGTGGGGCGGAGGCATCCCGCTGTTACCGCCACGGGAGAAGCGGGAGCAGGACGGACAGTGCCGCTGTAGAGCCTGGGCGCTCTGGGGGAGCTGTCCCCGTGCCTGCGGGGCTGCGTGTCGCCGGGCTCGGGGATCGAATCCTGGAAGCGCCAGGACGGACATCCCCTTTGCGTTCTTTCGAGCCGCTTCCAGTGCTTTCCCAGGGAGGACAAACCGACCAAAGGAAAAAAGAAAAAAAAAAGAAAAAAAAATTAAACTCCTAATTGCTTTGCAAAATCGCGTTCATCGGGTTTGGGGACAAAAGCTGTCTCTGACTTTTACGTTCATTGCTCCTAATGCCGCAGAAACAGGAACCTTTCCAGGCGGGCGGTAGCACCCTGAGGGACTAGCGAGTCAGATCCCCCTCAGCAGCGAGGGCACCTCCTGAACCCGGCTTCCCCTGGCCTCTGTCGATGCTTTTAATTACACTCAACTGCCCCTTTTTGTTAAAACCCCGCCGAGAAGGGTTAGGCTCCTACTTGTCGGGAGGCAGGCGGCGTGTTCTGGCCGCTGAGCACCGGGCTCTCCGTCCAGGGCGGGGCAGCCGCTAAGTGCACCCCTGCCAGCTCTGTGTGCACGAAGCTCCTTGTCAGGGAGAGACGTGGGGCTGTTGAGCCAGTTTGTTACAAATCCATTAAAGGAAGGGTTCGGCGGGCAGGATCTGGACCCCTCTCCCGGACCAACAGTCCACGTACAGTAGATACCCCAAATACCTCGGGGCACCCGCGCGGCTGCTGCGCAGAAAACGCGGAGAGGAGCGCAGGGGTCAGCCCGTGGCGGGAGAGCAGGGGAGGCACTCAGGATGGCCGGGGGTGTGAGGCCAGGTGAGCTGCTGCCTCGGGCAGCTACGACGCGCGTCCCGTCAGGGATCGCAGCGACATTGCCCTCTGAGCTGAGGGGCGCGGGTGGAGGGGAAACCCCGCGGGGGGAACCACGCTAGAAACGCCCCCGTGAGACCCCGCAGCCTCCGCGGGCGGAACGGGCCGTCCGTAGATACCTGCGCTGTCTTTGCCAAGTCCCAGAACTTCATCTAAGAGCTGGAAACGAGGAACTCCTCTGTTTTCTTTTTTTTTGGGGGGAGGGGGAGGGCTGGGGGATAGGAGGGTGGGGAGGAGGCTTGGTGGCCACAGCCGTCCGTCTTGGCGGGTGTCGTTTGTCGCAGACGGGAAAGGCCCCGCGCCCCGCTGCCGCCCGTCCCGGCGCGGCCGCCCCCGCGGTGCGCGCAGCGAGCGCGCAGGTGGCCAAGGAAAGCGGCCGCGGGAGCGCGGAGGGGAGAGAGCTCGGGCGGGTGCGGACAGAGAGGCCCCAGGAACGGCAGCAAGGATCCCTGCGGCACGGGAGGGCTTTCAGCGGGAAAAGCCCCTGCCGCTCCTCTTTGCTCATGGGCTCACGTCGGGCAGCGACGGCGAGCGGTCAGAGAGCCCTCGGCCCGGGCAGCGACCCTGGGGTGCCTGGCCCCGCTTGGCAAGGGCTGGTCCTGCTCCCCCTCGCTGCGCAAAGACGGCCCAGAGCGCAGTGCGGGCTTGTCGCTTGCTTCGCTCAGCTCTTCGGAGCCACTTGGATCGCGGATAATTTGGAGGGATGAAAGGAGAAGTTATTTTATCTGTTTCCAAAAGCGATCGATACTTCGCTTTGCTTTTTATTTCCTTTTTTTTTTTTTTTTTTTTTTTTTTCCTCCTCTAAAGTAATCTCTTTTTCGATATGAGTACCAAAGATAAATAAACGTGGGCAGGTATGCCCCGCTCCCCCCGCCTCACCCATCACTCCGGTGACGTGAGGAAAGACTAGCGAAGGAGCAAGAGGAAATTATGGGCAGCGCAAACACCACCGAGTACATTCCTCCAGGAAAAAAAAAATAGAGGATGGAAGAAAAAAGACTTGGAGCAAAGCCCCCTTCTCAAGCCCCAAGGGAGGAGTAGGCAGTACGCTACCGGAAGGAGCAGAGATTAAGTCTACCTTTACCATGCTCAAAATTAAGGAGCATCCTAGTGTCCGTGCTGCTGAACAGCAAGGAGGCTTTCAAAAAGCCGCTTTGCTGGGTAAAAATTACTCCGGGCACCTCTCCCGCAATTCCTCCTCCTCCTCCCACCCCGAAACCTGCCGAGGAGCACGAAATCTGCCTGGTCCTGCCGGGCACCTCCACGGAGCAGGCCTGCAGGTTTTCCTGTAATTCCGGGATTCCCTGTTGTAAGCTCTTAAACAGAATATTGAAAACATTTTCCTTATGGTGCCTATTCTTGCCTTGTAGCGCTGGTACTAAACAAATAAGAAAAGTGTGTTAAAGGGAGGCTTCGGTTACAGTTACAGCATCTTGGCCTGATATTCCCACATATAATTAAAACCATAGCCACAATAATACATAAATAAATAACAGGAAACAGAAGGGATCGTTCCTGTCGAAAACAACTGTTTTGGCGCTGTCACTGTATTATTTTATTGGAGCAGTCTACTCCATTCCCTCCTAATTTTATTTTCATTTATTTTAGTAGGAGAGACAGCAGGGAAAGAAATTATGCGTTTGTTTTTTTTCTTTTAAGTCCATGTTTAGTTTTAATTTTCCTGTATTTTAAAATAAACACGTTGGCTGCGGAGTGTTTGATCTTTGCAAGAAGGAAGCCTATATTGTAAAGGAATGTGCAGCAGTTTGGTATGAAAATGGGGTTGTGACTCACAGCTGCAGGCAGAAAAAAAAGGTGTTGTGGTGTCAGCCAGAGGTGTTCAGTCTAATAACTCAAGCTGTAAACTGTATCCTCTAAAATTACTTACGTAGTAAATCACTCAGGGGTTAAAAAATAGGCTGGGAAGTGTAAAGGAGGGGAAAAAATCTTTCAGAAGTTCCCTTCATGAAAATTATTTGTAATGATGGGAATTAAGAGTTTAATATCTCCCTCATTTTCTTAAATGTGAAGCTGATATAGTTAATTGCCACTATATAGCCGATGGTGCTTACTCTCGGTCGTTGGCGAAGCAACAGAAACTTGAAACGCGTGTTTGGGGGATAGCTGTTTCATTGACTGCTTTACCCAGTTTACAGCTAATTTTGACCATCTCGAAGAAAAAAAAAATTAAAGAGAAAGTCAGGGCAGTGAATGATCTCAACAATTTTGTATCGCAGCGAAAACTCTCGGAAAAGAGCCTCCTTCCTCTGCACAGCTGAGGGTATGGCGCCTCTGCCATGCCTCTCTCCCCGAGACACGGCGTGTTTCCATCTCTTTGCCTCCTGTAGGTGTATTAGTCTGGTAGCAGTTGGGAAACTGGGGAGGCTTTGAAAGGAGAGCTCTCTTCCAGCGTAACTGCTGCGTTTGCAGCAGTCCAGTCCGGCAGAGCAGGGGGGGGAAATTAACCCTCAACTCCAGTGACATCCACAGTGTTTTCCTGCAAAGGAATGGAGCAAGCAATGAAGTAGGAATCAGAAAGGAGCATCCCAAGTCGAGATGTTGCCTTTCAGAGGAGCTTTCCCTGTTTCCAGGAGCAGTTTCCTTCGCTGGAAAGGAGATGCTGGCCGTGACTTTCGGGTAGTTGCACCTCGGCTGACAGGGAAAGTAACTTGCTGGGAAGGTTACCATCAAGAAACACATTGAGAGATTGGGAGAAAAATTTTTAAAAAGCAAAATAAGATAAAATAGAACAAAAACCAAAAACAAAACCAAAACAACAACAACAAAAAAAATCAAAACAAACAAACAAAAAAACCTGAGGAAAATGCCCTACGGACGTCAGCAAATGTTTACGGTGGAAATAAGAAGTCAACAACAATTAAAATCTGGAAGCCACGTTCATTAGTATTCAGCACATACGATCTATCTTTTATGTTTATCTTTCTCCGCGGATCAATATTGTAGCAGCATGTGCCGGGAACAAGCAGAAATCTGGCCACTGCATGTGGCTGACCTTTCCCTCTCTCCCTACAGGTCAGATCGTCTTCATCAAAACAGGTCAGATCGTCTTCATAACTATCATCACCTAATGCGGCCACAGCCACGACTCTCATTAAAACCGGCATTTAATCTAGGAGTTGTGACTAAGAATCAAAGGAGAAGGGGTGTTTGCCCACACAGAGGAATTAGCCGTCTAGGAAGAAGAAGGGGGAAAAAAGTTGGAATGAAAATTGCTCTTTTTTTTGTCCTTTTTTTTTTCTTTTTTTTTCCTTTTCTTTTTTTTTTCCCTTTTTTTTTTTTTTTTTCCCCTTTTTTTTTCCCTGCCGCGAAATGCTGTACACCGAGATCCAGCCCGAACCCGCGCACAGCCGCACAGCCTCGCTCGTCTCCTGCGGGGGCTCCGCGGCCAGGAGCGCGGGTGGGGCTGAGCTCCGGCCCTGCTGCCCCCGGGTCGCCCCGCCCGCGGCCACCCACGGACCTGCGGCGTTCGGGGCGCTGTGCAGGGCCCCAGCCCCTGTTCCGGCGGACCCCCGGACAGGTGTGGGGGACATCCCGTCCCGGGGCCGCCAGCTCTGCCCGCCTCGGGCCGGGTCACGCCGGGTGCCCCCCGCGGAGCCCACGGCCGCCCCAGCCCCCTGCGAGGTGCGACGCCGCGCGTGTAAAACACCCGCTCAATCGCTTACGGGCGCTTGAATTACTCCCCACCCCCCTCCTCTGCTTTAGTGGCCGATTATTTTCTTTTTAACACCAAAAGAGGCTCCTTCCCCCTCCGGAACGCAACAGCTGATCCCGCGCGTGGGGCCCCGGCGCGGCCGGGGGCCGCTGGAGTGGAGGAGCCCTGGCTCCGCTCCGGGTCCCGCCGCTCGTCCCTGCCAGCTCCCCCGCGCTCCTCACGGAAAAGCACTTGGGACCGCGGGCGAGGGACGCGGGGGAACCTGCTCGTGTTTCCTGAGCTGCGAGGAAGTGGGATCCGCGGTCCGTTCGGTGCCGCACTTCCTTTTCTCGGGACAGCAGTTAGACAGCCACTCTGAAGTGTTTATTAAAGACATGAAACCGCTAGCGATGGTCTTCCCTCACCCCATCGTCTTATGCTTCTCCTTCTTCTTCTCCTTTTTTTTTTCTCTCCCCCGCAAAGTATTAAGAACAGATAAACCGTCCAGAAAATAAATAAGAAAGAAAGAAAGAAAGAAAGAAAGAAAGAAAGAAAGAAAGAAAGAAAGAAAGAAAGAAAGAAAGAAAGAAAGAAAGAAAGAAAGAAAGAAAGAAAGAAAGAAAGAAAGAAAGAAAGAAAGAAAGAAAGAAAGAAAGAAAGAAAGAAAGAAAGAAAGAAAGAAAGAAAGAAAGAAAGAAAGAAAGAAAGAAAGAAAGAAAGAAAGAAAGAAAGAAAGAAAGAAAGAAAGAAAGAAAGAAAAAGAAAGAAAGAAAAAGAAAGAAAAATGAGGAAACCTCAAGCACTGAGGAAGACTTGCACTTCAGGACAGAGGGGAGCACCGTGCCCTGCAGGGTGGGACAATAGTTCTTCAGCTTGCTCTGCAGCTAATATGCAGCTCCATCCCCGCTCGTCTGGCTCGGGGAAAAGAGGAAAAAACCGAAAAACAATAGGGGGGAAAAAAACCCCAAAGCTAAGAGGAATTTAAAAAAAAAAATTAAAAAAAAATAAAAAGAGGGGGGTAAAAAGAAGGAGAAGAAAAAAAAGCGACCCACGAAATTAAAAAACACCAACAAAAAAACCCCTCACAACCATGCGTGAAGATGACAAATAGAAAAATATACATACCTCGCTGTGCCCGGGAGCACGTCTAGCGTGCACTTGTGGCTGGGGAGAGGTTTGGGGGAGCCTGCTATGTCTTCATAGCGGGCAGGAAACGTGTCCGAGTTTCTGAAAACAAAGGGGAAACTTAAAAGGCTGCTAAGGGTTTGGGAAGGTCTGGCCAGAGCCAAACGGAGCTGCCGCAGCCCGGGCTGCTGTCCCCCCGGCACCGGCAGCGGGGCTTCGCCGTGCAGGGGCAGCTCTTTGCCCGCTGCGGAGCTCCGCCGGCACCGGCAGCGCCGGCGGCACGGTCGGCCTCAGCAGCCGTTCCACGCTCGGGTTCGGGCGAGAGCTCCTGCATTTTATTCTATTTCGGTCCGGGCTGCTGTCACGTCTGTTTGTTTGTTGGGAGGCTGGTTTACCTTTGGGTTTGAGTTCTGTTTTTTTCTGCCACCACAGGCTGCAACCCAAAGCCACTGGAGCAGCCGAGCCAGGTGAAGCAGAGCGGAGGCAGCTGAAGGCAGAGCCCTGAACTGCCCTTCAGTTGCGGGTGCGGGGGGCAAAGCACAGCCTGTTTTATGGACGGACCCTCTTTTTTTTTGGCTTGAGAGGAGAGAGTAACTCCCAGGGAAATCAACCCGTCTTTTCAGGGGATCCGCAGGAAGAGTTAGGAGAGAATTTCATTATTAATAATAACGATAAACATTAAACCCACCCCTCCATGCTGCTTTTCATGGTGTAAGGGGAGAATCACACCGCAGCAGGATTGCCGCCCAAATGGGGCTGCCACAGCTGGGCACGGGATGCCAGCAGCGGGCAGTGCCGTGCCTCCCACTGCCCGCCGGCGGCCGGGGCCGGGGACCGAGGCGACCCGGAGCCGTCGGGGCAGGGTGGTCGGGGAGCGCGGGGCACCCGCCCGCTGTGGCTGGGTATGAGGGCAGTGTGGGATGCCGGGGCAGGCTCGGGACCGCTGGGGAAGCCTCGGGCCTCCCTCCAGATTGGTTCCCAAGTTGTCTTCAGGGCCGGGGCAGGAAGACTTGGCAAGTTCAGGTTCAGAGTAGAATACAAAGGTGGGGGGAGGGAGGGATTTGGGGGCTGAGGGTGTCGAGGTGGACAAAGGAGAGGGGCGAAGAGGAGGACTGCGGAGCCAGTGGGCCACCCTTTCACAAGGCTGTGAGAGGGATCTTGGCTGCTCTACCCCCTAAAAAACCCAACCCCTGAACCCGATGCCTTACTGCTCTCCCTTAAGCGTGTCAGGGCCGGGCCAGGGTCAGGGCACGAGGGAGGCGGGTGGAGAGGGGCTGCGGGCTGGATGCGCCAAGGCCAGGGTCAAGTTCAAGGTCAGTCTGGGTAGGACAGGGAAGGGGGGGAGCTTTCCCACTGCCACAGCCGCCACGGCAGCATCCCTGGGCCTGACGGAGGAGAGGCATCCCCGCCGGAGGGACTGTGGCTGCCCCTGCTGCCACACGACCAGTGCTTTGGCCAGAGGGAGGCCACTTGCCCCCCTCAAGGATCGTCCCTGGGCTCCCCAGAAGCCAGAACGGCTCCGAGGGGAAGGAGAAGCGGAGCCCAGCTCCCGAGCGCTTCTCCTCGGCCGGAGCTGAGCCCACGGGGGCAGGTGACGGCGGAGCGGGGTTGGTGGCCCCTGGGCAGGGCTGCTCGTGCGCCCCTGGGCCTGGGAGGGGATTTGGGCTGACGGTGACTGGCAGGGACTGGCTCCGAAGCAGGACCTCTGTACGGTTTTTCAGCTGCGGGGAGGCCGGCAGGACAAGGAGGGATCCTCTCAGCTGCATTTCCCACGGATGTCTCCAAGGGGCAGGCGGCATATGCCAACGATTTTAATAAATATTTTTTAACGTAATATTACTACCGAACATAAATTAGGTTTTAATAGCCGTTTGATTAGCCGGGGAGCTGCCGTGTGCGTGGGGACGGCCGCTTGGAGGGAGCACAGCCGCCGAGGAAGCTTCGGATCCGCTCCCCCTCTAAACTTCCTTGCCAGCGGCGGGACGGGAGGGAGGGGGTGTCCTTTCCTCCCTCCTCCCCTTCCCCTGGGTGTAGGTAACCCTCATCTCACCCCAGAAGTGAGCAGGGCCCGGTGCATCCTCATCTCCTCACCTAACTCCCTCACACCGGCTGGAGGCAGCTCTGCCGATATTTGAATACACGGGGAAAAGCCCGAAAAACCCAAAGCGACCACTGGCCCAGGGGGGCCTGAGCGATGGGCTTGGCCGGCTGAGGAGCACAGGTTTTCCCGGGCTGCACAAGCTGCCGCTGAAGGCAGCGCAGCCACCGCAGGGCGCTCGGAGCCCGGCTCACAGCACTGCCTCTTCGCAAGGCGTATTTCGGTGGCTTGATAAGGCCGAACTTTTCCCACTATTTCCCGGCCGCTGTCACCCTCGCCTTGTCTGTCCCGGTGCCCGGAGAGCTGCTGTCCGTGCTCTGCACGGGCAGCTCTGCCGGCCGGGCCCCGACGGCGCTCGTGGAGCCAAACCCCGGGCCAGCATCCCGGGAAAGTCATCTCCCGGCGGCCCTGCGTCCTCCCTGAACAGATCTGGCAACCCAAACCGCTCTCTGGGCTAGACTTAGAAAAAAAGAAAAAAAAGAAGAAAAAAAAAAAAAAAGATTAAAAAAAAAAAAGAGAGAGAGAGAAAAACTCGAAGAGGAAATGTGAGCTCTCGGTCATCACAACTTTCTCCTCTGCCTGGCTGCGTGGAGGCTACCAAAAAGATGACAAGACGGGAGGCAAGGACAATCTACAGCTCAAAGCAGCCGAGCTCAGAGCCTGATCATTGCACCTCCACCTCTGTCCCGAAACGCCCCGCTTTCTCAGCCTGCGGGGCAATGATCTCCCCAGCCAGACAGGCACCGGAGAGAGAGGGGTGAGCCCCAGGAAGGCAGGAGCAGGAGGAAGATGTACTCTCGCCGTGTAAATCTCTTACTAAAGGAGATCTTGCTTTGCAAATCATTTGGAGAATATGCATACCCTCGCTCACCCTTTTCTTTCAGTACAGAGGCTTCATAAAGTTTTAGGGACTATTGTGGCCTTTTTTTTTTTTTTTTTTTTTTTTTTTTTTTTTTTTTTTTTTTTTTTTTTTTTTTCTTCTGGACGGGAGAGCCCAGCTGGAAGGAATCCTCCTGTTCCAGAAACCAGCGGAAGTTTTAAAAGCATTTGTTTTGCAGTCGCCGCCCAGCTCATCACATACCTTATAGCAGATCTTACAGAGCATTTGGCATAAAAAGGAAACAGGTCGTGCAGTTTCAACACGTTTTATTATATTTCTGTATGCATTACTCTCAAAACATATCACAAGAAATGATGAAACCACTTAAACCTTCAAATAAAAAATCTGAAACAGTTTATGCTCACAATTGTACATATTTATAGTTAAGAAACATTCTTTATAAATACTGTTTCCTCTGTAGCAAGTTAATACCATAATTTAATTACAAATGGATAAATATGGTAACAGGTATTTACAGGAGGAAGGGCGTTATTATGGAAAAGCTAACGGCACAACGTTTATTTTTCCTCACAATCTTTCGAACAGGAACTAACAAATTGAACTTGCAAAAGCACTAAAACATCACATGTAAACCCAGCTAACAGAAAAATACATTCACAAGCGTTGTTGTTCGTGTGTGTGTGTGAATAACAGAATGGAGACTTTGGCACGGTATTTCTTCCCCAGTCTATAGTTGAAATGCAGTTTACAATCAAGTTGCTTCTTAAAAAGGAACACAATATTCAAGATATCACAATTACAAAAGAAACCATTTTTTTTTTCTTCCACGTTACTTTTTTTTTCAAGGGATGAACTAAAAAAAAGGAGAAGAGAAGGAAGTGGGGAGGGAGAGTAGGAGAAAATAAAACAAGTCCATCACTTTCTCGGGGAGGGAGAAAGAGGAGGAATAAAAGAAAGAGGAAAAAAAAAAAAAAAAGAAGAGGAAGAAGAAAGGGACCAATCTGCGGTTTACAAACGGGACGAACTTCTATACACCGAGAATCCAGGAAAACCTCGTTCCCCACCTCGCCGGAGGAAGGAGAGGGCCACTATGTACACTGTTCGTGGGGCGGGAGGGCTCTGGCTGCTCCGGGAGGGGAGGCGCGGGGACCAGAGGAGTTTGAGTCTCTGATCTTTTGTCTGAAGACTCCGGAGGGAGAGTTTCTTTCCGCCGGCTTGGGAAGCTTTTAGCTGGGTGATGTGTTGGTGGCGCTTGGGGTTGTTTCTTTCCCTTTCTCTCTCCCCTTTCTGTTCCTCCGTTGATTTACTAATTTTCTTATGTTTTTTCAGCATGTAGTTTTTGGATTTTTTTTTTCTGGTTCAAAATGTTTTCAAAAGGAAAAAGAAAAAATACAACCAGAAAGAAAGAAAGAAAAAAAAAAAGACGCGAAGGCGGGAGGGTGTGGGGAGATGATGGCCCCCTGTCCCCATCCTGCTCGGCCGTCATTTCGCTGCCGGCGGGTGCGGCGGCATCTCCCGGCGCGTCTCCGGCGGGCTCGCTCGGTCCCTCCTGCCCGCCGCCACCGCCGCCACCGGGGCGGGGAAGGCGCGGCGGGGCCGTGCAGAGCAGTCCGGCGGGCCCTACACGTACCACTCGTTGAAGTTGGAGGAAAGGCCGCTGTGGCCGCCGCCGCCGCCGCCACTGCCGCCGCCGCCGCCCCGGTGCACGGCGGACACGGCCGCCGCCGCTGCCGCCGCCGCCGCCGCAGGGGAGAGGTTGTTGGTGCTCTGCGACTCGGCGCTAGGGGACACCAGCCCCGGGGGGGTGGAGGACTCGTAGCCGGAGCTGGCGGCCGGGGAGGATTCGGAGCCTTGCGGGGACGACTCGTGCACCTGGGGGGCAAAGGCAACACGGCCGGGTGGAGGGGGGATGGCGAGGCCGCGGCCGCCCCCGGGGAGCGCCCCCCGCCGCCGGCCCGGCCCTCCGCCGCCCCTGGGCCCCGCGCCCGCCCCCCGCCGCCCCGTCGGGGCTCCCGGCGCGGGGCGGCCGCCCTCCCGCCTCCCGCCGCCGTCTGCGGGGCCGGGTACCTTCATGTGCTTCCGCAGGGAGCTGGGGTGGGTGTAGGACTTGTCGCACATCTTGCACAGGTAGGGCTTATCCGAGGTGTGGACGTGCATGTGCTTCTTGCGGTCGCTGCTGTTGGCGAAGCGCCGGTCGCAGCCTTCGAACTCGCACTGGAAGGGCTTCTCCCCTGCAAGAGAGCGGCGCAGCAGCGGGGTGAGCGCGGCCGCCCCCGCGCAAACCCCGCGCAGCCCCGCGCCTGCATTCCCCGCCCTCGTCCTCCTCTCCCAGGCGCTCCGTCCAGCACTTTCCCAAATAAAGGAGCCGCCTGTGTCCCGGTACCCGCAGCGCCGGAGGGCCGCTGAAGCGAGGCAACCCCCGTCCCCCAGCAGGTTTTCCTACCAAAACCCCGGGGATATCCCCGTCCCGGCATCTTGCCTAATTTTATTTCCCGACACGCATAGCCAGCCCCGAAAGAGATTGAAGAAAAAAGACAATTAAAAAAAAAAAAAAAAAAAAAAAAGGCAGCAAGCATCATCGAGCCGTTTCTCCTCGGTACCAAATCCGCTATCCTGTTAAACTGGAAACCATTACCGACAGATTTAAGGCCGAGCATATTGTTTCGTGTATGGATATTCGAGATAAACGCACATCCTCTGGGAAAACTAAACGTCTGTAAAATACTTCATTTAATTTTCATAGGGATTCCTCTCCCCCGGCTGCCAGGACTCCAAATGCCGGGGAGTACTTTGGAGGTGAGAACTCCACATTCCCCTGCCTTTGGAGGGGGAAGCATTTAACATTAGATTCCATTAGCACCTAAATTGTTTCTTAAAGACATCCGCTCAGACACAATGACTTCAGTGCGGGCATCTCATGCAAATACATTTCTCAAATTTTAAACCTTGTTAAAGCTCGTCTCGCACCTCGCATCGGGCTTAGCACTTGAGAAAACAATAGGCCTCGAGATTTTTAGCCTTTCTCCGGGTAAATATTTGGAGTGGAAGTCGCTAAAATATTTGGCCGTCTTTTATGAAATAGTCTGGCACGGTTTGAGCCGGCAGGAGTAGTAAATGAATAATAGATGAGGCGGGAGGATGCGTTTATTTTTGTTACCCTTCGGCTCAGGCGATTTTCCATCAGGAAAGCCTGGGCTCCCTCGATCCTCTTCCACCTGATTTGGGTGGAAGTTTCCGAACCTCAAATCCTCTGTTCCCTATTATATAATTTAATAAACTGTTGCAAAAACACCTTAAATCACATCGAGTGAGACTTTAAAAACAATTTTTTTAAAATGAGAAAATTTTATTGCCTTGCTCACACCGTTTAAATTTAATGGAAAGCATTCCCAGAAAGGGACTTTTTGCCACTTCTAACGGGATTTAGGACTAATGATTGATTTTGCCCGTATTTATGTAGTTTCTCTCGGTATAAATAAAAGCCATGCTCACGAGCCCTTAAATTGTATTCAAATACGTTGCATAGAGCAAATGACTAAGGCGTTTCAGATGGGTGGATGGATAGACGGATGGATGTCTTCCCGTATTTTAGCAAGACTGCAAAATTTGGTTCCCGCTGTATCCCGCGTTTCTGCAGAAAGACTCGCTGACCCTCAGCACGAAACTACAGCTCTCACTCCCAAATTAAAACAAATAAGTAAAATATCCTTTCGAAATCTGGAATGGAGGGGGGTATATGGTGCTGGGGAAGAAACCAAAACAAACGCAGCAGTGTGATGGAGAGGGTTAAAAAATCCACTGGAAGCTTATTTTATCACTCACCTAATTTAACACCATTCTGTTTGAGTATCTAACAGTTTACATATATATATACACACACATCTATATGCACGGGCAGAGGGAGGAAATCTGCCGAAAGAAATCCGAATTACCTGTGTGCGTCCTTTTGTGAATTTTGAGATTTTCTGATCTGGCGAAAACTTTTCCGCAGCCAGGGAAGGGGCAGGGGAAGGGTTTTTCTCCCGTGTGCACTCGGATATGATTGACCAGTTTGTATTTCGCTTTGAAGGGCTTGCCTTCGCGGGGACACTCCTCCCAGTAGCAGACATGGTTGCTCTGCTCGGGTCCCCCAACGTGCTCCACCGAGACATGGGTGACCAACTCGTGCATGGTGCTGAAAGTTTTATTGCAACTTTTTTTGGGGTTGTTCAGCTGTTCGGGATCGATCCACTTGCAGATGAGCTCTTGCTTGATGCACTGCTGCCGCATGTAGCGGAAAAAGGCACCTGGGTGGTGGTGGTGGTGGGCTGCCATGTTCATGCCCATATTCATATTCATGGGGCCGTACTGGTTGTGCAGCTGAGCCGCCGAGTAAGGGTCAGTCCTGGGGCTGGAAACCTGGCGGTACTGGTCCGACCGCGCGAATACCTCCCCCGGCAAGCCCAGTCGCATCTGCCCGTTGAGAACATTTTGGGAGGCGTGGGGGCCGTGCTGGTCGTGGATGCCCGGGAAGAGGAGGTGGCTCTGAGCGTCCGTGTGCGGGTGGTGCAGGCTGCCGGCCGCAGGGCCGAAGATGCCGTGCTGTCCGCCGGCCGGCGACGAGTCCCCGAAGCCCCGGCTGCGAAACAAGAAGTCCCGGGTAGAGTTGAAGGGCGCCCCGGAGTAGGAGCCGACATGAGCGGCGTGGGGGCCCAGGGCGGCGGCTGGGTAACCGGGCGCCTGCGAGGTGAACGCCGAGCTCTGCCCGGGGGAGAGGTCGTGGGCGCCGGCGTTGAGCTTGAAGGCGCCCATGTGCGCCGCCGCCGAGTCCACGAAGCTGTTCTGAGCCGCCAGGCTCAGCTCCCGGTCCTGCATCTCCGCCGCGGCCGAGTGGTGGTGCCGGGCGAAGGTGCCCACTCCGAGGGCCGGGAACTGCGGGCCGGCGTCCAGCAGCATGGTCCGCGCCGCTCCGGGGACGCAGCCGCCGCCGCCGCTGCCGCCTCCCCGCTACCGCCTCCGCCTCCGGGCTGCGCTGCCCGCCCGCCCGGGCGCGGGGCCGCCGCCGCTCCGCTCCGCTTCCCCCCGGCAGCCGCCGCGTCCCCCCGCCGCCGCCCGCTCCCGCACCGGCCCGATGCCGCCGCTGCCGCCGCCGGCGGAGCCGTATCCGGAGCCAGGCAGAGCAGAGTCCAAAGGCGAGCGGAGAACCAAAGTGTATTAAAGGAGCTGAGGCGGGGGGCGGGGAGGGGAGGGGGAGCAGGGGAGGGACGGGGCTGGGGACGGAGGGGGGGCAAGGCTCGCCTCGCCGTTCCCTGCGGCACACACGCACGCACACACACACTCACACACACAGACCCGCGCACACGCCGCCGCCGCCCCCCCGCTTCCTCCGCCGCCACCGGGATGTCAGCGCCGCCGACCCCCGCCCGCCCGGACCCGCGCCGCTCCCCGCGTGGGCCGCGGCCCTCCCCGAGCCCCCCGCCGCTCCCGGGCCTCCGCTCCTCGTTTTATCCTCCGCCGGGCATTAGCGGTGTCTCTCACGGAGAAAAACTTGCAGCCGCGGGTTCCCACGGAGCGAAGGGACCCGGGGGGTGCCCCTCGCCGCGCCGCCCCCGCCCGCCGCGGCGGAGGGGCGTGAGGAGGGGGGCGAGGGGGGGGGGTGCCGGAGGCGGATTAAAAACAATAAGGGCGGCGGTGGGGGTGGGGAGGGGAGACGGGGGGCGGGAAGGGGCCGGGGAGTGCCGGAGCGCCGCGGCCGGGGCGGCGGAGTTGCAGCCCCGCTCCGCCCGGGCCCTCGCTGCCTTTCGCTCTTCTGTTTATTTCGGTGGGCGCTGCTGAGGCGGCAGCTTTTTATTCGCACCCCCCCCCCCCCTCTTTTTCTTCCCTCCCTCCCCCGGCCTCTCTCCTTCTCCCCGCCCGCACTGGCGGCTCCTCTCCCGACGCCGCCTTCACCCGCTGCCCGGCCGCTCTCCCGGCTCCCGCTCATTGGCCCGAGCCGCCCCGTCCATCCGGGCGTCCCCGGCCACCGGCTAATGGCGGAGCGGCCGCCCCGAGCCCTGCCCGCCCCACCGCCCGCCCCGCGCCCCGCCGTGCCGCCGCCGATCGCCCCGCGGCCGCCCGGCCCCCGCACGGCCCCGCTCCGCACGGCCTCGCTCGGCACCGGTGGCCGCCTTCAGCCCCGCGCTGCCGGTGGCTTCTTGATTTTTGGGGGGAGTCACACACAACCCCCCCCGCCCTCCTCCCCCGCGGCGAGGGGAAGGGGTGGTGCGGGGAGAGGCGCGCCGATCTCGGAAAATATCGATGTACGCTTTGGCATGTGATCCTGCCTCGGGAGGCAAACAAACAAAGCGAGGGGCTTAAAATATAACCCCTGCAGCCCCTTTCCCCATTTCGGCTAAAGCAGATAAAGCCCGTGATCGATAAAGGGAGCGAGGGGGGAATCATATAAAAGTCACGTTGACAGGGCGAGGGTGGCTGGGACAAAAAAAAACCCAAATCAAATAAAAATTAAAATATAAGAGGGAACGGTCGTCCTGGCTGGCTGGGCTTTTAAACCACTTATGTGGAAGCAGAGAAGTCGATCTGCGATCTGCATGTGTTGTGAATGTGTGTCTGAGAGCAGATGCTTTAGGAGTTTTCCTTGTCTCTTCCCTTTCTCGAAAAAGAAACAAAAACAAACCCGAAAAAAAATCCCTACCCAAAACCTCACCCTGCCATTGTTATTTGGAAACCGGATCCTTACATGGCAGGAATAAAAAAGCATAAAGCCGGCACACACACACACGCACCCGCACACACAGAGAGCAAACAAGTCCCCTTCCCCTCCCCCTCCAGTAAATACACGTCTGGCCCCTGATTCGGTTTGTTTTGTAGTGGCTGAAAAATAATCATCTCTGGGCCAGCAGCTCACCAATAAATAAGGCTTTGTAAAAATCAAACCTTAGCATAACATTTGCCGTCTTAACCACCCTGCACGAAATCTTGTGCCTCCACGCCCATCAGTTATGTGCTGGCGGAAAAGCGACCCAAAATATAAGGGTTTGTGTGGTTTGGGGGGTCTTTTTGAAATTCTCCCTTTGACATTCCTCCTATGTCTCCTCATGGCATTAAATCCTACATCAGACACAGGCAGGCTCAAACCTAGACCCTCAGAGTCCGAGCAGTTTTACAAGGAGAGATGATGGATGGATGGATGGATGGATGGATGGATGGATGGATGGATGGATGGATGGATGGAAAGCAGGAAGGCAGACAGGCAGGAAGGCAAAGGTAATACTGCCTACCAATTAAGGTCTTTCCCATCATTGTCACTAAATGGTTAAAATATTTCCAAGACTGTCCGAAAGTGTTTGAAATGTGCCGGTACCAGACATTAGTCTCTGAACAAGGTGAGGATGTAAATTGGGAACAAGTGGGCAATCTGAAATAGGCAATAGGAGATAAACAGAATATTAATGCAGAGCTGCACCTCTGATGCAAACAGCCTTTTTCTCTTTGCTCGCTGTCATTCGGTCCTGCCTTTGCAGGCAAGAGTGTCTGCTCCCCAGATCTTGCCCTTCCAGGCTGTAGCTTGGGAGCATATGCTGTCCTTGTCCTGACCCCCCAGGCTCCTAGGAACAGACCGCAAACAAATTCTATTTTCCTTCTCTGAAAAGATTTCGAGGCGGAGGTCTGTGAGGAGTCCTCCACCGTTGCTGGGGATTTCGAGAGCCCAAGCTGAAGAGAAAGCTTGGTCTCCTGCATCGTCTGCCTCCAGATTAGTGAAAAAAATCACATAGAAAACTAGACGTTTGAATACACATTCCCCCCTCTCTCCGATTTAAAGAATTTATTACATCTGAGATTAGAAAAAGAACAAATATGTGCAAGGAAATTGGCTGTTCAAACCTGTTTTGGAAACAAATAATAACAAAGGTGAATATTCATACAAATATCTACCCTCTGCATTTCCCCCCTTGTTCTTTCTTTCTTTCTTTCTTTCTTTCTTTCTTTCTTTCTTTCTTTCTTTCTTCTTCTTTCTTTCTTTCTTTCTTTCTTTCTTTCTTTCTTTCTTTCTTTCTTTCTTTCTTTCTTTCTTTCTTTCTTTCTTTCTTTCTTTCTTTCTTTCTTTCTTTCTTTCTTTCTTTCTTTTCTTTTCTTTTCTTTTCTTTTCTTTCTTTTCTTTCTTTTCTTTTTTTCTTTTCTTTTTTTCTTTCTTTTCTTTTTTTCTTTTTTTCTTTCTTTTCGTTCTTTTCTTTCTTTTCTTTCTTTTTTCTTTTCTTTCTTTCTTTCTTTCTTTCTTTCTTTCTTTCTTTCTTCTTCTTTCTTTCTTTCTTTCTTTCTTTCTTTCTTTCTTTCTTTCTTTCTTTCTTTCTCCCTTCCTTCCTTCCTTCCTTCCTTCCTTCCTTCCTTCCTTCCTTCCTTCCTTCCTTCCTTCCTTCCTTCCTTCCTTCCTTCCTTCCTTCCTTCCTTCCTTCCTTCCTTCCTTCCTTCCTTCCTTCCTTCCTTCCTTCCTTCCTTCCTTCCTTCCTTCCTTCCTTCCTTCCTTCCTTCCTTCCTTCCTTCCTTCCTTCCTTCCTTCCTTCCTTCCTTCCTTCCTTCCTTCCTTCCTTCCTTCCTTCCTTCCTTCCTTCCTTCCTTCCTTCCTTCCTTCCCTCCCTTCCTTCCTTCCCTTCCTTCCTTCCTTCCCTTCCTTCCTTCCCTTCCTTCCTTCCCTTTCTTCTTTCCCTTTCTTCCTTCCCTTTCTTTCTTCCTTCCCTTTCTTTTTTTTCCTTTCTCTGTTATTCATTTTTTTCCTCATCCCTTATTATCTTGTCTCCTTCTTCTTTCTTCTCCTTACCTTAATTTTCTGCATTTCCTGCCTCCCCTCCCCTCGCCCCTCGCTCTGCCTGCTCAGCGGTGCCGGCATCGGGGCACTTTCGGGGGACGCAGTGAATTCCAGCCGGAGCCCCCGCGGGCTGGCCGCTCTCTGCTATTCTTTCAGGGCTCCAGCCCTACTCTCTCTGCAGGAAACAGAGGAGCTGATCCAAGTTCAAAGTCACGTCGCCGTCCCTCCTAAGAAGTGCTTTATTTGCCTCTGAACCGCAAAACCCCTTTCCCCCATGTTACAGGGTAACAAGGGAAGGGAGCGAGGGAGGAAGGGAGGAAGGGAGGGGGGCAGAGGCACCGGCAGCCAGCCACGCACTCTCTCGTCGGGCCACCGCCACGAACACAGCCTGCGGCTCACGGCAGCTTTCGAGGGAGGAAAGCAAGCGGTCACCCAAACTCGCTGCTAAACCGGTTTATTGAAAGAAGTTTTTCAACAGGTTTCTGGAGGTGCCAGACCTACAGAGCACACATCAGCTTCCCCGGGAAAGCTTTCCCGTCTTTGTAAGTTTTCCGAAATTCGCTTGAAAACTGCTCTTCTCTTGTTCTTACCGGCTGGTGATGCGGAGGGAGCTGGAAGGGGGTGTGGAGGGGGGGAGGCGGGACGAGGGGAGAGCAATTTCTTGCTTCCCCTGGACCGTATATATCGTCTTCTCCTTCTAACCCTTTTCCCGAGAGGTGCCACCGCCCTCTGGGGAGGCTCCGCGTCCCCTCTCTCCATCCCCCGCTCCCTGGCAGCCATGGGTGCCGCAGTGGGGCGCAGGCTGTGGTGGGGCCGGGGGCTCTGCCCACGGGAGGATGCTGCTGGCGACGGCCTCGTCGGGAAAGAGAGGCGGAAGGACGCACCGGGGACGGGTGTGTGTGCATGTGAGAGAGAGGGGGAAAGGGGGAAGAGGGTCTTTCCCCCAAAATTCAGCCTTCCAACGCAGCAAGGGGACGAGGTGCGGGGCGAGGAGGGGGAGTGTGGCCGGCCCGTAGCCTGGGGAGAAGAGGCCAGTTGAGCGGCATCACTTGCACCGTTGTCTGTATCACAGACACTCATAAATTCAACAAGCTCATCAACAGGATATTAAGTTGCAGGTTACCTTTGATGGTGCCGATCCGAGCCACTTCTAGGCCGTTCGACCTATGACCCGTGAAGACCACATGTGTTGTGCTGTAGCCTCCCTCTGTAAAACACACACACTTCGAGACAAAAGTTCTTTGTCAGGCTCTACCGGCAGAGTAATGTAAAAGAAAAAGGGGAAATAATGAAAATCTCAGCCAAAGCTGTAACTTTTAAATGCTTCTTTAAAATAAAAATAAAAATAATACTCTAGGCAGGGCAGGGACAGAAGGAAGGAGCACCTCGCTTTCGTGCCATTAATATTTATTGTTCCTTCAGTTGCACTTATGTATGTATAAACCCCCGCTCTCGGCGGTAATGCCGTGAGGCGGAGGGGGGCCAGGAGCAGTGTAGCACTTTTTTCCAGGACGGGAACCTCGGCCGGTGCCTCTCCCCTGCCCAGCCGCGGCTGAGGGACGCGCAGCGCCGCGTATTTTGCACGCCCTGCCCCACTGCGCCGCTCATTCTGCAGCCAGCACACGCCCCCCGAAATGGGGGCTGCTGCAGCACTGCCGGGTTTTATTAGATGCACCTTTTTCCATCTGGAGATGCCCATATAAACGTTAGAGGCAGGGGAGAAGCGTCCCAATAAAGCGCGATGGACTTTGTAATACAATTTATGCTGTCATTCATAAATAACAATGCCATATGGTAACCATATTGCTTATACAAGTAAAGCCGTCAAAGTGTCACTATTTGATTTATCTCAACAGCTTCTTCCAGCGGTGACGTTCAGAGAGAGAGGAAGTGGGAAAGAGAGAGAGCAGAGCAAAATTTGGCCTGGGTTTCCTGAGACCGCCTCTCTCTTTATCTCTTTCTTTCTTTCTATATATGGATGGATAAAAGATAGATAGATAGATAGATAGATAGATAGATAGATAGATAGATAGATAGATAGATAGATAGATAGATAGATGAAGGTTTTTTTCTCCTTATTTTGTCCCTAGTTAAGCAAACCCCAAAGGGGATGGCCCCTCTTCCCCTGGCGAGGCGCGCACTGAACACGACAGCTCGTAAATTCCTGCCCCAAAGGTGCGGCCGGCCCCGACAGCCCCTAGCCCCGACGTCGAATCCTTGTGTCAGCCTCAGGTTCCCGGAGCGACACAATGGCACCGGAGAAGTTTAATTTTTAAGGGTATAAATTATCCATCCGCTGAGCCCCTCCATAAAGAAGGGGTGGGGAATCTCACTGCCATGTCGGTACTCTCCTTCCCTTTCCGCCCCTGGGCAGCCTCCCGCTCTCGGCCGAGGACCCTGCGGCTCCGTGCTACAGCCCTGACGGGACAGTGCGCAGGGTACCGCGGGTGTGTCCTGCCCCTGGGGGTCTCCACGGGGCTGTGCCTAGGGGCGCTCCCTCCTGCACCTCCGGCCGCGCGTGTTCGCAGAGGGAGCCGCGCCACGGGCTGCCCCGCGCCGCGGAGCAGCCCCACGAGCACAGAGAGCCACCCGCGACAGGTCGAGAGGAGGATGGGGAGCTAGCGCAGCTGGGGAGACTTGCAGGTCTTCCCGAGGAAAGCGGCAATCGCGCTCCCTTTCTAATTGTTCCCCAGAAGAATGTTTTACGCGTTATAAAATATTGCTCCCCTCTCCCTAACTATCAATAAGACGTGCATTAAAGACGATTGTTTGTAAATGGTGTTCATGATCATTAGCATACATTTACATAATGCAGCTCACAGCACAGCGTTTTACAGTTAAACACCTCCTAAAGCCGATAGCCTGAGCTCAGTTTACAGAGGAAGCTTTACGAAATAAATTCGAAGGCTTCCAGGCTTTCACCCCGCCTCTGCAGCCTCTCCCGATGTCCCTTGGCAGGTTTGCCGGCGAGCGGAGCACGGCGGGAGGGCTGTGCAGCCGGCTCCGCCGCGGGAACAGGGCGCGTTCCGACCCCCGACGGGTGCTGCAGGGTTGTGGGGGGCTGTGGGGGAGCACAGCAAGCCTCCCCTCTGCTGCAGCCCCATAGGGCAGCGGCAGCCTGGGCCTGAGCTGGTCTCGGTGAGTTAACGGGCTTTAAATTCTTCGTGGCTCTTTTGGAGCTGACAGTGTCCCAAATTGTCCCTGCGCGGGCAGATACCTTCTCTTCCCGGCGTCTGCAGCCAGTCCTAAAAATGAGCGAATTTCTACGTGAGTCTCCATCAGCCCCTCCCTTCCCACAGTCACAGGTCAGCTGCCTATTAGCCAGCTATAAAATATTTTCATTTTTTATAGCCTCTCATAAAAAGAAATTGATCGGGGTATATATTTGAATTAAGACATATTAAATCGATGACAGATACACATCACCTGCGTTTAACAGGAGAGGCACAAGGAGGCATGTGGAAGGCTCCGCAGAGCTGTGATACTTGTTCACATCCACAGCATCTCCCATCAAACCATTCCATCTCTGGACCTTGCTTCAACAACGCGCCCAGAATTTGGGGAGGAGGGAGGGCACTATTTGGATGGACGTATAGAAAACACACGTATTTAAATACCCGTATAGTCATATGGCTACTTTGCGTGAAGTTTTTACTGTGCAATAAAACCATCGAGCAGCCGCTTTTAAAACCCGGGGATCATTTATTCCCGTTCCTTGCCTTGCAGCATCACTGAAACCCCCACGGCGGCCACGCGAGCCGGGAGCACTGGCTTGTCTCCGGTGGGGGGAGAGAAGGGAGGGAATCTCGCCCTCCCTTGAGCTCCCCCTAGAGCCTCTCACCCCCCTTTTGGCAGCCGTGGGCCAAATACTGCTAGTTTTCCCCCGCGAGTAGCGGGAGAGGCGGAGGAGGGGGACCCTGGAGCCTGGCCCAGGAAATGCCGGACCAGCACGGGGCTTCCTTTGGACGTGGCTTGGCACAGGGAAGCGGCCAAGACGCACAGATGTAGTTTCGTCAAGGGGATTAGGTGGCCGGGGAGAGCCGGTGTGTGCGGGTCCACTGGCGTCCCCCACCCCCTTTCCTCTCCCGGAGAGGCGGAGAAGGGTCCCTGGGTGCCCCGCAGGCAGGGAAGGGCGGCCAGCTTGCCTGCACTTTCCAGGAGCTAGTGAGCTCAAGCTATTCCCGAGGGGACCAACAGCCTAAAGAAAGCAGATGACATATCAATACAAGCGACTTCTCCTCCTACAGAAAAGGCACGATAATGCTCTTTCCCCCTTTTGGCTCGCAGGGAAATCCCGGCCTTGCCTAGTCCATCCCCTAAAAGGGCAGCATCCTTTGTGCCGAAGGGCCAGTTCGGCGCTCCACAAAGAGCTTCACTTTCGAGGACCAGCACACCCCGCACCCCAGGGGCGTTCCCATCGCTGTCCCCGCCCGTCCTCTACCTCTGCCCCCTTTTAGGAGAGCTCCCACTTTTTCTGCCTTTTCGTCTAGGGCAGCAGCTCAGGGCCGACACCCACGAGCCGGAGACTCCTTCATTTCCCAACCTACCTACCCCCTCTCGTTCCGGCATCCTAAACAGTCGAGGAGCATTTATGCTCGGGATATCACTGCGGGGGTTTCATCTCTATTTCTGACTTAGGGCTGAAGTGGACGCAGCTGCCTGGACTACGGCTGGCACTCCGCCGCGGGGCCTGGGCTGGCTCTCCCCACGGGATGTCCCGGGAAGCCGCTGCGGGAGGAGGAAGCCCCAAAGCGGCAGCGAGAGCAGGCTCCCAAAACTTCGCTCTAACATGTGCCACTTGCCCCCCTCCTCCCCTCCCCGCTTACTCGTTTATTTTCGAAAGGAAAGGAATCCCAACCCCCGCCGTCTTCTTTTTAGGGAAACTTTGGCCGCCTTCCCCTAGTGGTGCCTTGGGCATGAGTACACACAGCCTCGGCCTCGCGTGGGTGTGGGGCTGCGCGCATCGTTGCATGAGGGACTGCTTTCCCGCCTCATCCATGAATGAACGTGGCCCTCCAAAAAAAGAAAGAAGGACAGGAAACAGAGCGCAGAGCCGGGCAGCAGCCTTGCGCGTGGGCTGCCGCCAGGCACGGAGCGAAACCCCACTGCCCCGCGAACGTAAACACGGCGGAGCACCTGAGCAGGGCGCCCGGTCCAGCGCCCGGGGAGCAGATGCAGCTGCTGCCCGGTGCTGCCCGGTGCCGCCGGCGGGGGGCGGCGGGGGAGGCGCGGGGTGCGCCCCGTCGGGCCCCGCGCGAAGTTTTGCAAGTGCAACTTCGGGGGGCGGCGCGGGGGGCCCGGGGGGGCGGCGGGGGCGGATCCCCGCTGCGCCGGCGGCCTGAAAGGGAGCCAATCGCGGGGCCCCGGCCGCTGCCAATCATCGCCATCCGTCCAATCCCTCCGGCGCGGTGTCCGAGCCGTATTCCCCAGCGCGCCGCCGAAGTGTGGTGAGGGCTCTGCCAATCGCGGGCGGGCAGAGCGGGGCCAGGGATGCGCGGGGCTCGGAGCGCAGACAAAAGAAGTTAAAGAGCCGCTTAATATATACATGTTTTTGAAGGCGGGTAAAGGGAAAAAAATAACAACAGCGAGCGTAGATGGGCTTGGCTGTGTCGTTATGGAGCCCCCTTTGAGCAAGAGGAACCCGACACTGAGATTAGCGGATTTGGCTGCGGCTCAGCCCCATCCTCACCAGAACATGACAGGCTTCCCAGGGCTGGGGAACCACCACGTCCACCCCCACCACGCGGCCCACCTCCACCCCGGGGACGCGGGCGGCGACCCTGGCGGCGCCCTCACGCCGCTCGGACCCGAGCACATGGCGCAGCCCGCCGCCCTCAAGCTCACGCCCGAGGCGCTCACCGCCGCCGCCTTCGCCGCGCCCGCCGCCACCACCACCTCCGCCGCCGCCGCCACCGCCGCCGCCGCCACCACTGCCGCCGCCTACGCGCCGCCCGCCGCCGCCCTCCCGGGATACCCGTCGGGGGGGGCGGCGGGCCGGGACTTCCTCCTGCGGCGGGAGTTGCCCGTCGCCGCCGCCGTGCACGGGGCGCTGGGTGAGCAGCACCCGCCCGCCGGCTCCCCCCACCTTCCGCACCCGCCACCGCACGGCGTCTTCATCTCGGCCGCCGGCACCTACGGCACGACCGACGGGGCGCACGCCGCCTTCCCGCCTCCGCCGCCCGGTGAGCAGGGCGCGCCCGCCGGCCGCCACCCGCCGCTCAACGGGCAGATGCGCCTGGGGCTGGCGGCCGCCGCCGGGGACCTCTACGGGCGAGCCGAGGCGAACTACGGGGCTGCCGCCGCCTCCTCCTCCTCGGCGTTGCAAGGCTACGGCTCCGTCAACCTCAGCCTGGCGGCGGCCGGCCACGGACACCCGCACCACCCCCATCCCCACCACCACCACCATCACCACCACCACCACCATGCCCACGTCGGGGCCGCGGCGGCGGCTGGGGCCTTCCTGCGGTACATGCGACAGCCCATCAAGCAAGAGCTGATCTGCAAGTGGATCGACCGAGAGCCGCCTCCTCCACCTCCGCCGCCGCCACCGGGCGGTAGGAAGCCTTGCTCCAAAACTTTCAGCACGATGCAGGAGCTGGTGAGCCATGTCACCGTGGAGCACGTCGGTGGGCCCGAGCAGAGCAGCCACGTGTGCTACTGGGAGGAGTGTCCCCGCGAAGGCAAGCCCTTCAAAGCGAAATACAAACTCATCAACCACATCCGAGTACACACGGGAGAGAAACCCTTCCCTTGCCCCTTCCCCGGCTGCGGGAAGGTCTTTGCTCGCTCCGAAAACCTCAAGATCCACAAGCGGACTCATACAGGTGGGTTGTTCTTTCCCCTCCCCCCTCCCCCCCCCCCGGCAAGGGTTTTCTTCCTTCTTTTTTTTTTTTTTTCTCCCCTTTCCTCTTCTTTTCCTGCTTTCCTACGCACCGCCGGACATGTGACTTTTTCATGAATAAGTAATTCGGCAGCACACGGGCCACGCACACACAGCTACGTACACGCACCCGGCCCCTCTGCCCTGCACACACGTGTCCCGTCCCTCCCTTCAGCCCCCCCTTCACCTTGGGCAGCTCCCTCCCCACCCCCACCCCCTCCGCTACCCACCTCCCCACATCCCGGCACCACCGGATAAATACACCGATTAATAAATAACGCAGAGCCGGGGGAAGATGAGCAGCAGCCCCTGCGGAAGAGCGAGGAGAGGATGAGCGCTCGCCCGTCCCTGCTCCCGCCGCCCTTGTCCGGGGCACCCGGGGGGCTCACCCCGCGTCTGGGAGGCGCTGCGCTTTGCCGCTTTCCCCCGCCACGCCGAAGGACGGCGGTTCTGCCCTTCCCGCCGCTTCTGTCGGCGGGGACGGAGCCGGGCGGGTGACGCTTGGCCTGACGGAGATGGGGCCGCGGGGGCTCTTGGGGGCGCAGTTCCCCTGCGCTGCGGGCGGCGGTGGCGGTGCTCGGGTGTGCCCGTACTGCCGGGACTACCGGGCTGCCCCTGTGACCAGCGCTCCTGGGGCTACCCCCGTTCCGGGGCCGTCCCTGCTGCCGAGACCAGCGATGCTGCCGGGTGTCCCCTCCTGGGCTACCGATATTGCGGAACGACCGGGGATGCCGAGGGCGCCGCCGGGGCTGCCCGTGCGCTGGGCTGCCGGACTGGGTAGAAGTCCCGGGGCTGCCTGGGCTGCTCCCGCCTGCGGCAGCACCCGCGGAGCAGGGAGCAGGCGGGGGAAGGCTCTCAGCGGAGGACACTTCCCTCCCTTTGTCGATCTGAGAAGCAAACTTTAAAGTCTCCCCTGCTGCTCGGCGGGGTACGGGAGGAGGGAGTGGCACCTCTGGAGAATGCCTCGGGGGACAGGCGGGAGCCCCTGGAAGGGCTTGGGGTGTGTTTCAGCCTTTCGGTATTTTAATTTTCTGGGTTTGGTTTTGGTGGTTTATTTGGTTTTGTTTGGGTGTTTCCCCCCCGCTTTCTCCTTATTCCTCACCACTCCCGAAATACGCATTTCCATCTGGGTGTAAAACTCTGCCGAAAAAGAACGAAGCCGGGATTTATAGTGGCAGACAAATATTATTCCTTGGAGGATACTTAAGGAAGTGGAGTTGCCGTAATTGCTTTCTTGATTTATTGTTTGCCGCTCGGGAAGAGAAAAGCGGCGACCGTACAACGTGTTGTTCCGATGTAAAACCAAATGGCCCATGGCTGAAAGGATTATAGATTTTTATCTCCAGAATATGTCAGGCATGAGCCCATACGTAGCAGCGGAGCCCTGAGGGTGCCCAGTGCTCTACACCCAGAGCCGGGGATGGTGTTTGTAGGGGGAGATTTCTCTGGGGGAGAGGAGGGGGTACGGTCTGACACTTTTTCTTGTTGTTGTTGTTGTATTAATGAGTGGAGCGAGTTAGCTAGAGGCCCGCGGTTTTGTCATCTATAGCCTTCTCCACCTGCCTTGATGTGAAAAACAAAACTTCACCGCGGACTTTCCTGGGCTCCCCAACTCCTTGCCCATCTCAGCTCCAAGGGGCAGGCGAGAGGTAGGTGGGAAGCAGTCCGGGAGAGGCTTGCGAGGAGGCAGAGAGATTCAGCGGGGAAAAGAGCCCCCCAGAAAAACCCAAATAAGTATCAGGCACAGTTCGCAGCTCTTCGATGAGGTCGAGCATTGCCTCGAGGCAATGCGTGGGACGTGGCTTCTTGCAAGGGAAAATTGGAGAAGTTTTCAGCTTGGGGCTGCCTGTAGTCCCCGGGAGGGTGTGAGCCCACAGGGAAGGGCTCTATCCACGCAGAAGGGGTCGTTGCACCAGAGCAGCCCTCGGGGTGGGGGGCAATAGCCCGCCTCGAATGACAGCTCGGCCCACGGGAGGGCAAAGGGGACAGGAGTCTCTCCCTACGTATTTCCCCTCACGCCCTCGAGTGGACAAGGGATCCCAAATTTTCTGCCCGTTCCTATCGGATTAATTACTGTCATTTTGCCACCTCAGCTTTAACTTAGTCATGTGCAGCCTGGGAGCAGGAGAGATTTACAAACTATTCGTTTATTATAGGCATGTGGCGCCCGGGGGGAAAAAATAATAACACCATAATCGTATCACTAGGCGATTTTGCATGTTTCTGGTACTCCTGGAGGAAGAAGAGTATTTCAGTAATTAAGCGTTTGTTGTTTGGGTCTTTTTTTTTTTTTTTTTTTTTTTTTTTTTTTTTTTTTTTTTTTCCTCAAAAGCGTCACCCCGGCGGCTGCAAACCACATTCTGCAGCTACTCCCTCATTTTGGGGACAAATCACTGTTCCCACATCCGGTGCATTCTAGTGGTCAGGCTTCCTTCCAACGATTCACTGACCTCCAAAAAAAGTGACCCCAAGCCCCATCTGTGCCCTTCCCCGCTGCTAGCACTGCTACTGCCAGGGCGAATTAGGGGACGGCGCCCAACATCTCGCCCCCTTCTGTGGGTTGAAACCACCTACAAATGGTTAAACTCTGACGTGATGGCCTCGTCAGAGTAACGGGGACTCACCGGGACCTTCCCCAGTCCTGGACTTCTGGAGAATTTGATTGTCACGATCTGGAGTCTGGCGAGGGTGCCCACGCGTGAACCCAAGTGAAAAAACCCTGTACCAAACCCCTGAGGGAGCGGACGCGGTTTGTCCAGCTGGTTGGGGCATTCCTCAGGGGGCTGCACTTCGGGCTCTGAGGGTCACGGCCAGCAGCAGAGTGTGTGAGGCTTCATCCTTGGGGTAACACAGATAGACACTGCCCAAAACCTCCAGTAGATCTGCTTTTTTTTTCCCAGAAGAAGTAATAGTAATTAATGAACAAACGGAGTGACCGGGAACTTGTCTTGGGGGGTGTGCAGAGGTTTTAATGCACTTAAAACCCACGAGGCACAATTTTAATTTAAATTTTTTTTTTTTTTTTTTTTTAGGATAAACTTTGCACTTTCTAATGCTACCACTTCGGTGGTAGGTGAGCTGATTTTAATTGTACAAATTGATGCATAAATAGGCTGCGGAGGTGTATGTTTCTATAGTAACAGCCAAGAAATTGCTTCTAAAAATAAAAAGAGTTTTCTTATTTCCATTATTATTTTGATGAATAATAAATGCTATACGATCGTACAAACGGAAGGAGCAGTAAAAATCGCTTGGTGATAAGGAGAAAATGTCCACGGAGAGAGCTGCTGGGTTATTTCTGAGCCCTCAGAGCAAAATACATCTGAAAATATGCATCATCCTTGTCTAAATGGACTCAAGAGTCACAGTAGTTATGACAAAGCTCTGTGTGTGTTGGATTCACGTGTAGCATGGTAGAGTGAGAAAAACTTGCTGTAAGAAGCTTCGGTACAGGGACCTGGCACTTTTTTCATTTTCCTCCGGTGCCTCAGCAATAGGCATTTACGCAGCCCTATTCGGGAACTGTGAGGAAGGGTCGGTTCGGGAACTATGGGGAAGGACACGGCTGTAAGTCCCAGAACATATGTATTCCAGGGTGTGCTACAGGAGACGAGCGTGTGAGAAAGGCACGCCGGGCTCACCGCCCCGGGCCGATTTTCACAAGCGCTTTAACTGTTAAGCACTGTGTAAAACCTCTCAAAAGTAGATCATCCGCACACATTCCGACCCACATTTGCCCAGGGTAACCAGCTACGGTAACAGCAGTCTGCTGCCCTCGTCTCCGGTGTCTGGGTTGGCCCCCCAACTTGCGGGTTCCCAGTCCGGGCTGCGGGGTGCTACCTCTTTGTGTCGGGATGCTTAAACAGGTGTTACTTTTATTTCCCCCGAACTAATTATTCCCCCAGCGCAGTGCCCATTGGGAAAGGATTACGCAGGAGATGTGCCAGGCGAGCCAGGCTGCCGGCGAACGCCAGCCCTCGCAGGCAAAGGCATTGAGAGGTTTTGTTTGGGCTCGGTCATTAGAGCGGTAATGAAGGTTTCTCGTGTGCGAGGGGAGAGCCGCAGAGGGCAAACAAGGCCGGGGGGGCCCTGCCGCCGCCAGCCCGGGACTCCGGGCCTGAGGGCTGCCAGCGGCGTGTGACAGGCAGCAAAACACGGGGAAAAAGTCGGAAACCTCGAGCATGTCACAACTGTCGCGAAGGGGGAGGAAGTAAGGGAAAGGGGGGGAAAAGGAGGGAAGGGGAAGGTTTACCCCTGCCGCTCTCCCCCGAGGCCGCCCTGCGGAGGGGCCGCGGGCAGGGCCGGGCCCCTCCCGCCCGTAACGGTGCCGTGTCTGTGTCCCCGCAGGGGAGAAGCCCTTCAAGTGCGAGTTCGACGGCTGCGAGAGGAAGTTCGCCAACAGCAGCGACCGCAAGAAGCATTCCCACGTCCACACCTCGGACAAGCCCTACTACTGCAAGATCCGCGGCTGCGACAAGTCCTACACCCACCCCAGCTCCCTGCGGAAGCACATGAAGATCCACTGCAAATCCCCGCCGCCCTCCCCGCCGCCGGGCTCCCAGGGCTACGCGGCGGCGGGGCCCCCCGACGGCCCGCTGCCCCCCGAGGCAGACCCGGCCGCAGAGCCGCCCCGCGGCCGCGCCGCCGCCCTCTCCCCGCCGGTCACCAACCTCAGCGAGTGGTACGTCTGCCAGGCCGGGGGCGCTCCCCGCCGGCCCCGCACCCCCTCCAGCCGCGACACCTCCCCGGAATCCGAGGAGGACGAGCCCCACAGGACCTCGGGAGGCAGAACTGCTCCCTAGGGCCGCGCCGAGCCGTGCCAAGCTGCCGGTGGCCCCGGCCCCACCGCACTGGCCCGGGCCGCAGTGGCAGCCACCTGGCACGGAGGGCTGCCGTGGAAGTGCCATCAGGTTTGACTCGCGCTATTTATTCCATGTACGAAACCCTATGGTGTTTGTACGGTAACTAATTTAATTAAAGAGACTCGGACTTTTTTTTTTTTTTTTTTTTTTTTTTTTTTTTTTTTTTTTTTTTTTTTGTAAATAAAAGCATTAATAACGCCAGGCTGGGCTGTCCCAGTCACCCGAGCCGCACAGTTTTGCAGGGAGACGGTGCCAAGGGAGATGCCCATCTTCCACTCTGCCCATGCCCATTGCTCTCAACAAGAGTCAGCTGGTGAAGACTGCGAGCAGGCAGAACCCAGCCGATCTCCGGAATGGTTCTTAAGTACCTTAGTTGCCAGCCCAGCGCCTTCTCTTTGGCCTGGGTAAAGCCTCAGGTCGGCAGCAGCCTCCTGTCTGTACAGCAGCACCTGCTGAAGCTCCTGCCAGTCAAGGACAGGTTGTGCATCCCTTAAAATAAAATTAAACAAATGCATTTCCCACCCCTCTTGCAGTTCAGCTCCTTTATAATTGATGGTTTCTCTCCCAAGTCCAAGGGTCCCACCTGCACCCGGCATTTTCTCTCAGCTTTTCTTTAACCCTTAGCCGTAACATTGTGCAAGCGATTTATGAAAGGAAAGACAAAAGCTGCAGGATTCTTTTCACTCCTCCACGGTTTGTACTTGTATGGCTCCTAAAACAGAGCCAGAGAATAAAAGAAGCACGCTGCTATTTGACAACTGTGATACTGTGATACATATTTGATTTTTTTTCCTTAAAAATTCCACACAAAAACTCTCCTAATTTTCCTTTCCTTGGGGTTGGTGTTATTATTACTCTGATTATTATTATTATTTTTTAAGTTCGACTCTCAGATTAAGACTTTTCCTCACGCTCCCTCCAGCCCCCTGGGGAGTTGGGAGGGGGAGCAGCCCCCTGGGCCTGACGAGTCCTAGAGAAGGGGGCAGGCATAGAGGGATTATCTTTTTATTGTTATTTTTACGTGTATTATTTCATCTCTCCAGCCGAGCTGATGCCTGCGTGCTTTTCACCATCCCCCTGAAGAGGCCCGGCAGAGTCACCTGGGAGGTGGGGACCAGAGCTGCTGGGAAGAAAGCCAGGGGTGGGGACACAGGCTGGGGTCGGGGTGCCAACCTCCCCAAACACCCCAACAACGCAGCCCTGCAGCCGAGGGGCTGCGGGCCACTGGGGACACCCCGGCCTAGAGCCCTTGAGTCAGGAGAGGGGCGCAAATGAAGTAAAGAGCACTAATTCCTCCTCAGAGACCCTGAGAGAAGAAGCGGCAGCCTCCCTCCCCTCCCCCAGGGCTTGTGGAAATGTGTTTTGTGTGCCGTGAATGGTGGATGTCGTCTTGTCATTGTTAATAACGTGGATGTGAACGCGATTATTTTGTACAGTCAAATTAATTTATTTTCTGACATCACCCTTTTTATTTCTTTTTTTTTTCTTTTTTTCTTTTTTTCTTTTTTTTTTTTTTTTTACCCCCCTGGAACAGTACAGAGCACACCAAAGAATTATCTTATTAATTTTGGTGATAGATTGTTGTTTATGATGTTGTGGTTTGTACAAAAAAAAATCATTATATTTTTCAGCTTACTTGAATGAACGATGTAATGTGAAACAGACTCTTCCTGCATGTCCTCCGTGCGGTGTGTTGGTGCTGATAATATATAAATATATGTATAGTTCATAGAGATATTATATTATTAGTACAGTGCATGGTGCTGTCACTCTGGAAGCCTTTAAACGTTGTCTTCATATTGTTGTGTTGGATCTAAAGAAGCAGGCGTTACTTTGAAAACAAACAGAAAACTTGAATAGAAAATAATTTTTTAAAGTTCATTCGATTTGCTTTTTATTCGTTTTTCAAAGCTCATTTGAATAAATAGAAAATAATAAAGTAAGGTATGAACTTTTTAAAAAATAATTTATGCAATGTAATCTTATTAGAGATATATTGGTGCTGATTTATAAAGGAACTTTTTAATTTATGCATTTTTTCAATAACAGATTGCACTATACATTACATCATGGCAGGGTTTATAACTATAGCTCGGGGGGATATATCACTATTTTTATGTATTTGCTACACGTAGGGTCACACACTTTCCCAGCAGTTTTATGACACATGATACCTCCTAAATAATTTTTTAAAAATTGCTAATTTAAAACTTTTCATCTCTGTAAACCACATAAAAAGTAAAAAAAAAAAAAAATTATCATGCAAATGAATAAAAATATTATTCCTACGTATTGCATGTGCCTTACTAACAGACAAGGGGCAGAGACAGACAAAAACACCCCCTTTTTCCCCCGAGGGTCAGCAGGTAGATTCAGACGCAGCCACAGCCTCACATCTCGGCAGGAGCAGCACCGTGAGGTGTTGGGGGCGGCTGAGATGCTCCGGCTCTGCCTAGCGAACTGCGGGAGTAAATAGAGTTCTCCTTCGGATTTACCTTTGGGTTTGCAGGCAGGTGGAGGAGGGCTGCTCTGGGCAGAGCCACCCTGCCTCCCCCGGGCTGCGGGCCCTGCTCCTGGAGGTGTTTGCCCGTGAGGCGGGCTGAGGGCGAGGGCGGGCAGAGGATTTGGGGTGCCCGGTCACGATGGAGCAGCTGGGTGCTCTGCTGCTGGCATCCGTGCACAGGGGGAAGAGAGGGAGGGACAGACAGACAGACAGAGGTAAGACACAGGCACAGGTCAGACATTGATACACGACATTCTTCATCTCTCTCTCAAGGACAGCTAATCGGAATATCAAATCAATTAAAAGGAAAAAAATATATTCCCGTCAGTATTCTCTTGAGGCTACTCGTGAGTTAAATAGCTCTACTCTTCTGTAGTAGCCACAGAAGCGAAACAGTATGCCAGAAGATGATTCTGAAACGCAGAGTGAGGTCAGACAAGGAATAACGCCAGGAAATCACTGGAATGAAAGAGAAGAAAAACACCGAAGTTTTCAGAAGCTGAGTGAGGACCGGTTTCTCATTTCTAGAGAGGAAAACTGAGTAAAACTAGTGAAAAAAATCCAGACAGAATTGTGTGTCAGCATCCTCCAGGATTACTTTTCCTTTTAATTTTTTTTTAATAAAAGAAATTAAATAAAATTAGTCCAGAGTGATTGTGCCCCCCGCCCCGTAATTTACCAGTGCTCGAAAATGACTGGTCAAAATGTCAAGAACAGTTTCACCAAAAGGTTAGAGTGTTTTTTAAGTCAGTTTTGTTAAATGTGGTAAAGGTGAAACAGGTTGCAAAGAGTTGTTTCAACCAGAATGACAATAACCAACATACGAAGCAGAAAAACACTCATAAATGAGGGCTCCAATCAATGGGAAAACTTATAGCTCCCTAATGAAGTTTCTTGTGAAAAGGAGGGCGACACAAAGCCACCGAGACATGAATCATTCATGGGAAATATAAAAGATAAAAGATATCTGACAATGAGCAGAACCTTGTATAGAGTGTCTAAAACAAGTTTCCCCTTCTTATTTTCTGCTTCCCCCCCTCCAACCTCCCTCTCCTAGTGTTCCCTGCCCGCCCTATAGAGTTAACATTGACCAGTGCACGTCCTGCCCCACTTCAAAGTAATTTAGCCCAGAACGGAAGGCTTGGCGCTTGGACAATCTTCATGGTGTGTTAGGATTTCTATGGCAATTGGCAAGCAAGACGTTCCCATCTGAATATGGCTCAAAGAAAGCCACTTATTGACACCGAGTTGGCCATCATCAAAGACTTCATCTTTTCCTAGGCGAAACGTGGTCCTAGCAAACACTGTTTAAATCATCTACCTTTGTAGTCGCGGCTGGGAGACATCTCGCCACACACTACTGCTGGCGCTCGGCCCTTTAAAGGCGAGAGCGACGGTAGCGAAGTTTGAAGGGACTGAGATATCTCGGGAGTGTGGGAAATGGCATTGCGGGGAGGGGGGCTGTGGATATGGATAGGCGGGGGAGTTCTCGGAGGAGAGTGGCGGGGCTGCACCCCCCGACGCACGGGCAGCGTGTGGGATGCAGGGCAGCCGGGGTAGGCTGCCGCTTTGTTTTTCAAAGGATGGGTGGTGGGGAGAATCAGGGATTTTCAGGGCTTTTCTCCGCGTGTTTCGTGCTTCTAGAGATGTCGCCAGGGAGTTGTGAGATGCTGGCAAGGATGGACTGTCACACACTTCCCCCTCCCCGCCCCTTCCCCCGCCGTCAACCCGGAAAAATATTTTCAGGTAGAGCAGGGCAAGACGGACCGGGGAGTGTGCTGGAGTACACAGCCACAGGCGGGCACACACGCTCCCCCCTGGCTCGGACACCTAAACGCCGGCGGGGCGCTGCCTCCGCTCCCCCCGCATCCCGCGCACCGTCAGCACACACAACCACGCTCCCGCATTCACACACACACCACGCAAGTGCCTAATCAGGCAGGGAGAAGTTCAAAGGCAGGTTCTTTGAAATTCAAACTACTGCTTTTATGGTACATCAACATGGAGCGTTAGGATTGCTATGGCAATGAGCGCAGCAAAAGCAAGCTGCATTTAAAATAGTCCACCTCGATTCGAGACACTCTATTAAGATACAGTTGCATTGACCTTTAGTTTCATGCCGTGTTAACGCAGTCAATTTTCACTTCATCAGAACGTCTCATATTTTTTGGCCTCTCTCCCAACGACCCTCCCCCTCCCCCATTTTTTTAGGACTCCCCTCTCCCCAACTTCAGCAGATAAACAAATAAGTGAGGAAGAAGCTCCATGTCCAGCTCTTCTCCTCTTCTGCCTCCCTCTTTTATTTCCCACCTAAGTACTTTTATTTGGAGAGCGATTGTTCTTTGTTTATTTAATACAAGTACTGTGTGAATGGTGAAAAATAAACACGATGAAAAATAACCAAACAGATGATTCCGCCAAGTGAAAAAGCCCGGACTTAATAAAAGTGCGAAGCAGTCACCGTTGAATGAGAAATCCTTTGAAGTGGAACTTATTATAGGAAGAATACTTTTTGGTTTCCCTAACGACGCTGCTGAATTGAAAGGGCTCGCCTTTGTCAACGATTTGTTCTCCTTTGCCGGGATGCCCGCAGAAATTACTTACATGGGCTGCCTTAACATGCAGCCTGCAAATCAGTAACTTCGCAGCTCAGACTCGCAGACGCCGCTCTTCTAAGGACAAAAAGAAGTCAGGAGGAAAACACCCCAACCTTTCACTCAGCCTCTCATTTTGGGGGGTGAAGGGGGACGGAGGGAGAAAAGGGGGTCTGGGTCGAGGGGGGGAGGTGAGTGTATCCGTGTAGCGACACCCCCCGACCCCCCGGCCCGCCCCGCCCGGCCGCGGGCACCCGGAGCGGGACCGTGCTCCGCTCCGTCCCGGCCCCGGCGGGAGCGGGGGGTGGCGGAGCTCCTCCGGCAGCACCGGGTCTCTCCTTCCCCCACCCCCGCTCTCCCTTTTTTCTCCTCTGCCAAGTGATTTTCCCAGGCAGAGACATATTTAATAAGGGTCGTTTATTACGAAGGCGCTTTGAAGGGTCGCCCCTGAAGCCCTGTGTCCATTTAAAACATGGAGGTGACACTTAAACCTCGTTTTAAAGGAGCTCTGGGGTAGTTCAATGAAAGGCAACTCGTTTGTCTTATGAGCTTGGAAACAACCTCCCTTCTTCTCCTTTTGACCACATGGCATAACTCAAAAACAATAGTTCAAAAGTAAAATGGCATCGTGGTGTTCAGCCTCAGACAGGCACCCATCTAGCAGGAGAGAAAAGGGATAGTCCATAACACAATGTGCTTTTTGTGTCCCACTCTGTCACAAGGATTTCGTTGTTTGCTTTAGAGGCTGCGCCTGTTATACTTTCTTGAAAGTGCTTGTGTTAAACAAGAGTTATAAGTCATCCAAAACAACAAACATTTTGATTTTCTTTGCCTAAAGGGTTTTCCCTGGCCATGGGCACCGTGAAAAAATAATGTACTTGCTGAGAAAGGAGCACCAGTAGTAGCATTACAAGCACAGTGCATTAAATATTGAATGACACGAGGAAAAAAAAAGAACTTGTCGAGGGGCACTCAGCCTTAAAGTCTTTCTTCAACTTTGTCTTCACTGCTTGTTGGACTATTTAAGATGGTGTTAATTAAGGGCTGCATCTGATTCCACTAGCCCCCAGCTTTGTCTCTTTGCAGCGCTCCCATCAATAGCCCCTCTCAACCGCGGGCTTTCCCCACACGTTGGTTTAGTGGTGCATGTGTCACTTCTTATTTCGAGGCTGAAGAGAAACCCGGATCGTGCATTAAGGGCAACAGGGAGATAGTAATCAAGCGGTGTTGTGGGGCTGGGGGGCTGGCGCGGCGGGGCAGGGGCAGGAGGAGGAGGAGGGTGCGCGGCCAAGGCTGGAGCAGGGCAGCAGGGAGCGGAGCGGGGGCACGGCGCCGGGGTGAAAGCCTGTTTGCACATTGCCAACAGCCTGTTTGGCAAACAAGAGGCTGGCGAGCCTAATTTGTTTCAAATTAATCGTTTTCCACGAAAAAAGAAAGAAAGGGGGAAAAACCCCACACGTGTCAAATAGCCCTCTCCAAAATCCTGCAAGGGGGCAGGAGGAGCGGCCTCAGCTCCCGCGGCAGCCCCGTGCGGGAGCCCACGCGTGGCTGCGTGGGGAGCCGTGGCGTGTGCCTGCGCCCCTTTCCGCGTGTACCCCGGCGCATGCAGGCAGCTGCGGGCCGAGCCTCGGTGTGGGGCAGCCCTCAGGGTGCTCCGGGCAGCCACGGGAGCAGGGGGGACACACAGCCTTGGGGACATCCCGCGGGACGCCTCGCCCTGCGATACGCCCTTCTCGTGTTTAGGGACTCGCCGCTCTCCCCTCGGCAGGCGCACCGAGGCACCCTGCTTTTCGGGGAAAAGCCTTTCCCGGGCCACATCCCTGTGCCCCCCGCCCCGGTTGCGGGGGCTCCTCGTCCCTCCCTCCCTGAAAGCGCTGGAGGCCGAGAGGGGCTTTGCCCGTGGGGGGCATCGTCTCAGCTCACAGCAAATACCAGCAGCGGGGGTGCAAATTGGGGGGCGGCTCCGCTTTTCTCTACGACTCCTTTTCAACCTGCCAAAGGCACTGGGTGTTGAAAGCAAGGGGGCGCAGAGGGACACTCTGCAGGTGTGTGTGGGGGTGTGCCCCGTTCCCTCCGGGGTGAGCAGGGACCCACTGCCCCAAAGTGCACTCAGAGCTGAGGTCGGGTTAGGGGAACCTTTAATTGGATGGGGGGATTGGCGCGGGGGGAGAGAAAGAATGGTTCACCTCAATTCTGCGCTGCCCGAGTGGTGAGGAGAGGAAAGCCAAGCACGAGGCTGGAAAACCCAATAGCCAGATTCTGTTCGTCTTCTTCTATTTTTTTTTTCCAATCTCTGTGTTCCCCCTCTCCTCCTCCTCTTCCTTCCACTCGGCAAGCCCGTCTAAAGCGCTCCAAACGGCCTTTCAAACAAGAAAACCCTTCAAGGAAAAATGGGCACACATCCCCTTCTAGGCACCTTGCCAAAATCTCCCAAGCACCCTACCTGGCATCCTAGCTTAAGTTTCCTCAAGAAGTGTGTATGTGTCTGAGTATGCGAGGGGGGTGGGGGGGTTCGGGGCCGAGGGGGGGTGGAATTACAGCCGTCCTGTAGTGGCAGACACAAGTTCAGAGCTCCACTTCTCCCCTCTTTAATTAGGCTGGGGAGAGCCGCGGAGGCGCCTGGTTGAGGTGCAAGCGAGGCGGCCGGGCCGAGCGAGTGAGTACCCAAGGCGGCCCCGACGGGACGGGCACGGGCACCCCGGGGAGCCGCGCCGGGGCCTCCGCGCTCGGGGGCAGGAGGCGCAGCCGCCCCCCGGAGAGAGGTGTGGGAGGGGAGGATGAGGGTGGGAATAGCGGGCCCGGGGTGTGCCAGGGGGACTCGCTTCCCCGAACTTGCGGTGCGGGCCGCTAGGCGAGTTTGGGGAGGCCAGTGCCGGTGCTGCAAAAGTCAGCCCGACCCAGCTGTGACTTCACCTATTAGCCCCGATGTCTTTCCGAGGAGATTGGCGGAGTTAAACAGCCCACAATGGGCGCTCTGGGGCGTCTCCAGCCTGACCTCTACCCGGTTTTAATAGTTTCATAGGAACTTCATTAAATCAATTACTTAGTGAGCACATCATCATTTATTTGTAATTAGCACTGAAGAGCTTGATTTTTGCAGCAGCCCGCAGCCCGGTTCCCAGCGGGGTTGGCCATGTACTACAAGCACTTTTGTTTGCTGTGTGTGTTGACTCGTGGTATTATTCGGCCGCCACAATAAAAGTGTAATCTTCACGTCTTAATCTAGCGTTCAGGGGGGAAAGGAAAACAAACACGGCGCGGACGAGGCACCGGTTCCTCGTCTCCGTGTCCCCCCTCCCCGGGCCGCCGGCCCCGCTGCGCGCAGCCGGGCGCGCTGCGGCTCCCGGGCCGTGCGGCGGGAGGAGGGCGGAGGGACGGGAGGGTGGGACGGAGGCCGGGGCCGAAGGGGGGGAAAGGGAGGAAATGGGTCATCCGCAGCCAGGACAAAAGAGAGCGACTCGGTGCCTTGAAGGGCATGAAATAAGGGCTGCAGCTGCGAGTCGGCCGCCCGCAGCCGGGCAGGGCGCGGGTGTGCGTGTTGGGGGGAAACCAGCGGGGCTCAGTGCTGGGGGGGGTGGGGGAGCAGCAAAGAGGCTTTCGTTTGGGGGGCTTCGGGGCAGGAAGGGGGATGGGTAGGGGCAGAGAAAGCCGCCTGGGACGTGGGGTGGATTTGACTCTTGGGGGCGGGAGGAGAGGTGCATAAACTCTCCCACGTAACCAGCCAGGCCTCCGCCGCTTCTCCCCGCAGCCAGCGCCTTGCCATCGCGGCCCCCCACGGGCCGGCGGCTCCACGCGTGGGCCGCCCCACGGCTGCCCCCAGGCGACAGCCCCAGCCCCCTTCTCCCACCGCAGAGGCTGCCGCGGCCGCGCCTCTGCGCACCCCGCTCCGGGCCCTGTGCCGGGCCCGCCGGCGCGGAGAGAGGGATCCCGGGCCGCCCCGGGGCGAGGAGGGCTTTACAGCCCCCAGAACGACGCCCTCCAGGCAGGCAGGGGTGTGGGGAGTGGGGGCTGCTTTGGGGTGTCTGCTTGCTGCCCGCTCACTTCCCGCACCTCCTCTGAGCGCGAAGGAGGGAGGGGAGCTGATGTCCCGTTAGAGGCTGCAGCACAGCCGCGAGCTCCCGGGCTTATGCACCACCCCATGCGTAGTCAGTCGCGGGTGGGCACCGAGGCAGCGAGCGAGGGAAGAGGGGGCGGGTCGGGCTGTGTGTGTACCCCTGTATGGGAATAGTACCGTGTTCGGCTCTGACGACACCCCCACCCTTGGTACTCAGATGCTGCCCACATGTCGGCAGTTCACCTGCAGAGGGGCTCTCTCGGCCCGCTGCCGGCCCGGTCCTTGCCCATGGAAACCCGTCGAGGTGAACGGGACGAACAGCCCCGCCGGTACTTGCCTGGGTCGGCTCCTACCGGCTGAGGGGATGGGGCCATCCTTAAATTCCATCCTCTACGTGGCGAGAGCCCGGGTCCGAGGCAAGGCGAGTGCAGGGGAGAGTGCAGATGTCACCCGCGACAGAGCCGCCCCTCACGGTGCCATCGGGCATCTCGTCGGGTGCGGTGGGTCTCCATCGCCCCGGCCCGGAGGGGTGCGAGCCTCGGAGCGGCCCAGCTGCGGGGGCAGGGGTGGGGGCTGGTGGTGCAGGCGGGGCAGAGGTCGCCATGCGGGGCTGCCGTGGTGGCTGCGGGGCTGCTCGCATACGGGTGATAAAACTCGCCCGGGGTGGGGGGCGAAGCCTCTCTCCCCTCTGCCCCGAAAACACGTATCGACATTAGTGCAAGGACAGGAAGTTCCCAAATTCAATCAAATAGCAGGGAAAAAACCCCGTAAATATCATCTGGGAGTCGGAGAGGAGAGACGCGCGTTACTTGCGCGGAGCAGCCGAGAAGCAGAGTGATTTTAATTGCTACGTATTTTTAACATTAAATCGCTTAAACATGGCACATAGCCAGTCTCTGCTGTCCGAAAACGGCCGTCCGAGAAGCCGAGCGGGGAGGGTTTGTCGCCGGGGTTGGGATAAATGGGAGCTCCTCCGCGATGGCAGCGGGGAGGAGGCCAGGGAGGCTGCGCGGACGCGGAGGTTGCGCGGCGGCCGAGAGCAGTCCCAGCGCGGCAAGCTCTCTTCTTGGTACAGACCCGAAACCCTAAATGTTGAAAAGAAAAAAGTGTTTCCTGTGAGGGAGGAAACCAGTACCATCCTCTCACCCTCCTCCTCCCAAATCTACAAATCCCGCAGCTTAGTCCACGGGGAGCGCTCACGCAGAGTCGCGGGCACTGGTACATGTAGGGTGCTATTTTTAGGGCGTGGGGCTGGAAATGGAGGGATAACCCTAGGCTTTGCAGAGAAGAGAGCTGCAGGTGGGGAAGGTAGCGCTGGCTGCAACAGGACGAGTCAGCCATGGGTGACACGAGTTGCTCGTGGGAGGGGGGAAGGAAGGAAGGACCCCACGCCATCCGTGCTCCCCGTCCAGCCCAGAGGCTGAATCTGCGGGAAGCCGCAGCGGTGCGCTCCCGCTGTGCGCGGCTCCGAGCGGCAGAGACACCTGCCCTGACCGGGAGCGGATCCTGCCCTTGCCCGTGAGTTTTATGGAACTGTGAGCAGATTCCCACCCCGGACGTGTTTTATAGTGTAAACCCCGTTCGCGTGGATGGCGGCGCTGCCGCGGTGCCGTCCCGAGGCCCCACGGGGGAGGAGTGTCACGGGCGGAGCCCCGGGGAGCCGCGGGCAGCGTCCGTGGGGAGCGGCACTCCCCGGCCTCTGGCTCTGGTCCCTTCTGCCCCACGGCCTGTCCTGCCTGGCCACAAGTGTTCCTGCTCATGCCTGCCCGCTCCCACTTGTGCCTGCCTGTGCTTGTCCGTCCTGCCTGTGCCACCCTCCCTGCCTGTCCTGCTTGGTCCTGCTTCTCTTGCCTGTCCCTGCCTGCCCAGCCCACAACCCCCGGACTGGCAACCCTCAGCCTCTGCCCCTGGTGCTGTTCATCGCTGGCAGGGAGCTCATGGACATTTGTTGGGGGCTGTACCCTCTCACAGGGTACATCCCTTTCATCTGTACTAAGGAGGAGGGAAACTGCTGCCTGTGGGAAATGGGTGAGGAGAGAAGTCTCTACGGGATGAGTCCGGTCATCTCTTTCCTCTCCCAAAGCTGGAAGCAGTTTCCCAGACACCCACCATCACCAGCCTGGATGGCAGATCGTGTTTGAAAGTTGGGGCCATGCTACTAAGTATTTTACAACAGATGTTTAATGTTCTCCTACCCAGTTATTAAACACAAATGGGAGTAGATTAAAATGGCAAAGTAAAGTGAAATAAAACCCCTTCTTTCACTCTATTAAAAGACAACATCTAATTAAGGAAAATTTGAATTCCACAAAAATGCAAACACAGTGACATAAGACTTTGCTTTTAAAACTATAGCCAAATAGAAACTAGCCCAGCTCAGACCACGCTTAGGCACAGCCTCAATCCCAAGGGCCAAGGGCTGGGGCATGCCAAAGACAGGGGCCTGCTGCTTTGATTCTACCCCAGCTCACATACCCTCATTGTGGGGAGCCTCCTTTGACTTTTGTGTTCTCATTTCTTGCAGGACAGGGAAGCAGGCTTGGCCCAGAGCAGATTTTTAGGTTCCAAGTTTGCTGGTGGCAAGCCAGGGCAGCACCAGGCACTGGCTTCAACAGTCGTGCTCAAGTGCCCAAGTGTGCCTAGCTGTTGGGGACAGCCCTTGGATTCTTTCCCCCCCTGTTCTCTAGCACAGAAAAAAAAAAAAACAACAAAACCCCAAACCCTCCCTTGAAACTGTTCGTCATGAAATGCCTGAAAACCTTGAATTATTTTATGTCATCACCCAACCCAGGGCAGTCTGCCCAGGATTTTATCAATATTTACTTCATCAGTACTTACATTTCTATTCTCTAGTTGGCAATGTTCACATGCCAGATGCATTTGCCAGATGCATTTGCCATTGCCACATCCTGCCAGGGTTAGAGAAATATAACCCAGGAATGAGATGAACCTGGGAGCATACCTGTGGGGTTTGATGCTTGCAGCTGGCACCTGGGATCTTTGCAGGGGTATGAACCTGCGAGGCAGTCCCTTGGAGGGTGACCTTTGAGCTAGGTGCATGCAGTTCTGCACCAGGTGTCTCTTAAATAGAAAGCAGAGAAAGTGGGAAGAACTTAAGCCCAAATACAAAAATGAACTGTGGGCGCTGGGCTCTTCCAGTGGGGCAGAGGAGCAGGGAGGTCAATAGTCCCAGTTGCCCAAGATGGTAATGAGGTGGCAAGATAAGGATATAGCAACATTTTATAGCCATGTAAATGGAGCTACATTCAGTGTTTTATAAGGCACCATAAAGCATAAGGCTCTGCCTCTTGGCTGCTCCAGTTCTGCTTTGTGTTTTACCCAACAAGAGACAATGTCTGCAATATCTACACAGATAACATGTGCACACACCTACACCTGGTTCCCAGCCCTCTCCTCCACACAGGCACCAGTCTCACCCAAATACCCTCAGATCATGCTCAGCAGAAGAATAAATTCCACAGGGATTTTCCCAGAATATAAGGGAAAGAAAAACAACCTTGAAAAGAAGATGATGCTGCTGTCTTCTCTCCTGAGCTCTCCAAGGACACTACCAACCCCTTACCAACGCACAGAGCATGGGGCACAGAGTGACAGCAAGGTCCCCTTTAATGGCAGATGTGGCCTTATATTAATGGCCTGTTTTTTAGTGTTTTCTTTATTTTTATGATTTTGCCTGTTAAGAAGCAGAGCAGCTTTCCTAGGGATTAAGGCATTGCTCTCTCCCTTTCTCAGTTGCCTATGTGTTGAAGAAGTAAGAATTTTAGAAACCCCATTTATTGTATGTAAAGCAAATTAAAAATGTTAAGGTGGAGGATTTTATTTTAAAAAAATGTTCTGACTGCCAGAAAACATGGGGCCAAATCATTGTCAAGTCCATCTTACCTGCTGCCCTACCGGGAGCATCACTTGCAGCTTCCACTCTCCCCAAAGAACCTGGGGGTCTGACAAGCCAGCAGGGACAGAGTGGGGAGGAGCATGTATCCCATCCTCCGGCTGGGCAGCTGGGCAGCCCAGATATGGGATTGGAAGGGGCAAAGCTGACATGAATGTGCAGACAGCCCAAGCTGGTCCCCAGGGGAGAGGGCCGAGCACATTTTGTCTGCTGCTTTGAGGAGGGCAGCCTTCACCTCCTGAGGGAAGGACCCCACCTCTACCTGTGCTGGGGCAGTGTCCATACTCTGACACAACAGGACACTTGCCAGCTCAGGATTCCCCATGGCAACACTGGACTTCTGACTGATGGAGGGCAGCAGTACCATTTGCTGTGCTAGCACAGGCCCTGGTGCTCCCCGGTGACAAAAGGGAGCAAGATGACAATCTGTGAGTTGCTGGTGACATGGATGTGCAGGCTTGTTTGTGGCTGCCAGCTCTGGGAATGAGTGCAGCTCAGTGCTGGCAGAAGGTGCTTGATTGATGGCTGGGTATTATGGGGCTACAGTAGGTGTGTCGTGCCAGCTTCTGTGTACCCAGTCCAGAAACCCAGGGATTATATCAAAATGGCAGCTTACAACCATGCCTAAATAATAAAAGTGCTCTCTTACAAGCGCAGTGAACCCAGCCATTTCCTAATGCCAGCACTACATTTGCTTTCCACATTTGCATCTGTGGCTTGTCTGAGCTCTGCACGTTGGGGAATTTAAAAACAATCATTCGTATTTTTTTCCTTGTTTCTGAATGAACCAGGCTCCTGCAGAAAAATAGCAGGGGGGAATGTATTTCTGTTCAGGGATATTGCATTCTAGTCGAGGCATTTGGAGAGTAAAAGTGTAAATGTACAAAGCTGTGAAGAGATAATACATGGGGAAATGATTTTTAAAATACAAAGGTAAAACCAGAATTACACTCTTCCAGAAGCAATTTCTAGACTGTGTGGCAATAAGCATTGGCATGGCAAGTGTGAATCTTGGCTATGCACGTATAGATGCTATAGGGATCCCTCACCAGCCATTTAAGACAAATGATTAAGGCCACAACAAGACAGTGTGCACACATTAAGGTGCAATACACGCTCATGCACAAACACAGACATGTATGTGCACACACACATCTTTACAACCAGCACTGCATGATTATTCTTTCATTTTCAGAAGGTTTAGAAATTTTGAAGCACTCTGATAATTTATGCTTACCTATGAGGTCTCAACCATTGGAGTGGCACCTGGTTTACTTCTTGTTGATGTTGATGTCAATAATTTATTTCAATGACCAGAGGGGACGTGCTATGCATTAATGATTGCTTACGTGCTCTATACATATTCAGATTTTGACTCCTGAGACTGTGCACACTTAGTTTGCCAAGATATGCTGCTGCCTCTCCAGCAGGTATTATTAACTGAGGCAGCATTAAAGCAGCGAGAGGGGCATTGGGAAAATATCACTGATAGCTGAGAAGGACCAGGAACAGATCTTAAACTAAGCCACTAAAGCTGAAATACACTTGGGACATTATCTTTCAACAACAGATTATTTAAAACTCAAGTCATTAAGTGCAGAGATCATCATGGGATCAGTTATATTTCAGAGCCAAAATTGTGTTGCCAGGTTATAAACTCACATTTCTGTCACGGTCCAGTTGCTGCTGGCTAACCATCTCTTCAGCCACCAGCACTGCATTTTTAAAGGACAGTTTGGGAAATGCATGACTTGGGAGGAACCAGGGGTGCCAGGGAGTCAGTCTGGTTCAAGACTGACTCTTTGTATAGCACGGAAGGGACCACTGGGCCTACGGGATCGCCAGCTCAGAGGAGGCGAGGGAAGCACAGACAGAATTACTAACCACATCTCCCTCCATGACAAACTTGCTTCCCTTGTAAGAGTTGAGATACTTCTTCAAAGCACAAAGGAAAGGGGATAACTGGCAGGTGGGGCTCTGTTCGAGCATGCAGAGATTTTCTCCCCCTTCCCTGAGGTCTATTTTTTGTGGTTGTGGCTGCCTTTGAAAGGCAGCAATGAGGTAGGAAATCTTCACACTCCTTTTGGCATTGAAGGGTTTCAGAGCAGGATTGATGCTGGATGGCTGGAACAAGAAAGTCCAAAACAGGAGAAGTATTTTGGGATAGGGTAGTTTTTTCAAGTGGCATACATGCAAATAATTTGTTATTTGTGACTACATGGACAGATAGCAGAGCAGGATCATTTACAGGTTTTCGTAAATGATGGTTCTTGTTGTTGATTATCATGCAAACTTGGTTATTCCTGCTTCCGAAAGCCTATCTTCTTTAGGGTCTCTCTGGGATGATGTAAAGTTTTAATTGACAATATGGATTTTTAACTCAACTAATACTAACAGTGCCCTTAAGACAAATCAACACAGCATTGGCAGAAAAAAAGAATTCCCTTAGTGGGAGCTGGAAGGGGTTTCTTTTCTCTCTTGTGTGAGAGAAATAAAAATCTTCCCCCAAATCTGCTCCAGGAGACACGGTCTGTGCACAGGGCTGAGAGCTGGGACCCACAACCACTAATCCCAGCTCTGACAGATCCCCTTGGTGGCAAATCTCCCCAGCCTCCCTTTCAACACCTGTAAAACAGAGATAATGAGTGGGACATCCTCCCTTCCCTGGGGCTCCCTGCGTTAGCTGCCGTGTGTGCACAGCCCTGCTCCACGCACTGGCATTTCGCTGCCATTTGGTTTGCATAAACACCCCACAACAGCACAGTGCTCCCGGCGATCATGGGCAGGCGTGTAGCAGCCATCCTTTGTTTTCTTTAAATGGTTGCAACCAAATAACGTCTCTTTTTCTGGAGCTGCAGGCAAACCATTTGGCCTCCTGGCAGACAGCTTTCCTAGTCCTCGTGAGCCCACTGCCATTTACTGAAGAGGCTCATGTTGCATTTTCTTCCCCTTTCTCTCAAAATGTTCCTTTTGAGGCGGGGAGGAGGGGAGGGTGTGCTCTTATTTTCTTTTATTTCATTTTTTGAGCTCCAGAGCTGGCAGAAAAGAGCTGCCTCAAAACAAGTGTGTCTGGTATAGAGCAATGGCTGTGGTGGGGATGCTTCCCACCTGCACCGGCTGTGTGCCCCTGGTTAAGATCACTGTCAGAAAGAAAGTGGCATTTTCAGAGGGTTTTTATAAAGCACCCAGCAGAAGCCAGCATGAAGCAACAAGAGATCTGGCAAATGCCAAAAGAGCACTCAGAGTGAATATTTTTGTCCTTGGAGAGATTTTTAAAAAAAACTCTTCTATATTGACAAACTGTCAAGGAGAGATATTTCTGATATTCAGGCTGAAACAAAGTATAAGGACTTGCACTATGGCCCTAATAAAGGCAGGCAGGTGAAAAAAATAAAGGAGGAAGGAAACGCTTGCTTGGCTCTTGCCTCCAAATATTTGTCAGTGTGTCTGTGACCTGAGCAGGCTGCTACCTCGGCCACACAGCCGCCACCGTGGTGGCCCACAGTGTCCCAGGGAAGCTGTGCAGGTGCAGCCAAGGCCACCAGCCCTGGGCCCACGGTACAACCTCACCAATGGTTAACTCCATCTCTGCTGCCAAAGCGCTGGGAATGCCGAGCAAGGCCACACCAATTGTAACAAAACCCACTCCCCCTTTGCACCAATAAAATGATTTTCTACCCTCTTTTCTTCCCTGAGAAAGCCATGTATGAAGTTGTGGCAGAGAGGGCCCAGGCCACACCAGGGACTGGAGTTTCGAGAGCTGAATCCTACATCCACCTCCTGTCCTGTTACTCCCTCTTGGAGATAGCGGTGTTATGTCTGTCCCTCTTTGGGCTGTCCTGTTTTTTAGGTCAGGTTTGTTCTTGTGGTTTGTACCTCAGGGAGAAAGGGAACAAAGGAAGCTCTCAATTCACTGTGGTAGTGGTAGTAGCAGTAGTAGTAAAAATAGTAATTATAATTATATTAAGAGACTGAGCTGTAGCCAAAACAAAATCCTTTTTCACACATTCCTATTGAGATGTGATCCATAAAACTGCAGTTTTATGTCAACACATTGGCAATGCTATAACCCAGAGGCTGGAATAGGCAAAGGCATAGCTATATGCATATTTATTTTATATCCACCCATTTTTACACCAGTATGTATATGATTACATGACACATAAGAATTTATTCTCCTGTGTTCACTGGGATCTGCATACATAGCAGTGCTCCATTTACACAGCTAATGTTAAATCACTGGTTTGTTATTCTGGGTGGTGCACAGGTAGCCTAAACTTTTCTGATCAGATGTGAGCTGGTCCAACTCTTTTATGGCACCAGAAAGGATCATCAGGCTTATAATTTCACAGAGGCAAGGAATTGGCCCTTGCCACTTGTAGCTTACAAAAAAAAAAAAAAAAAAAAAAAAAAAAAAAAAAAAAAAAAAAAAAAAGAAAAAGAAAAAGAAAAAAAAAAGAAAAAAAAAGAAAAAAAAGAAAAAAGAAGAAAAAAAAAGACTAATTTGCAGGAGGTGCTACCACTTCCCTCCTCTGATGTGGCATCTCCCATAGCAGTAGACTGTCTCGCTGGCTCATCCAGCCCTGGAGTCAGGTGGTTGTCAAGAACTGACTTTTCCCCCTCTGGTATTTTGGCTCTTGGTCTCTAGGTTGGAGGCTGCAATTCTCAGCACCTGCTAATATTTTTTTTAACAGATGATAGAAAGGAAAATTTCCAAATGCAGCTGATACAATCTGCTGTTGCCTGGGTCAAGCATGGATCAAAGGGTTCATTTGCCCTAGAGATGGGGGCCTAATGGTGTCCATGGTTCTGGCAATTATATTGTGTTCCTTTAGGATGATAGTTGGTGTAGCACCTTTGCTGCAGAGGGGAAGCACACTGTGTGTGAGCTCTCCTCTCCCTGCTGTACCTCCTCCAGCATCAGGAGAATCCACACTGCCAGAACTGTAATTTGCTGTATTTCAAACACACTTTCATTTAAAGTCCAAAGGAAACATTGAACTAATTCAATATATGCAGGTTCAAATTGCAGCACTGCCAGAGAAAGAATTCAGTTTCTCTGTTCCGTGCAGAGATCATGTCTAAAACAAGTCTTGACATAAAACCCAGCTTCAATATTTCTGGCAGCTCTCTGTCCCACGACTTCCACCACCCTTTGCTAAGCAAGTCCCTTGCCCCCTTCCCTCTGTTTTTCTTGTGATTATGTATGTATTTTAATCCAATATAACTATTTGTTCTCATAGCCTTCCCTGGCCAGCAGGAAGTAATGGGACCTCTGAACAGTTCTTGAGAAGCAAGGGAAATAAATAAAAGACAAGGAAATTGAAAGAATAACAAAGAACAGACCATCCAGGGCAGGTTTCCATTAGGAAGCAAATGGCACAGGTGTGGAAGGCTGTACATGAGACAAAATGTCTCATAAGGTTTTTGCCACTCTCTGATGACACTGGCCAGAAATAAATAATGCCTTTTTGTCCTTCTTCTGAGTCCTAAGCTGATTCAAGGTGGAAATCAGGAGAAATTTAGAAGGTTGAATGCTTGCGGAGTGCTATAGCTGGGACTCCTTCCATTGCCTTTTGCAGTACCTGTGTCTATAACTGCATGTACACCTCTGTAACATCAGCCGCGTCTCTGTGTGGTAACTGGTGTGGGAGAGCTGCAGGGCCTTCCCCCAAGAAGGATTTGTTCATCCTTGTCCCAGCCCACAGGTGATGGGCACACATGCTTCTCCCCCATCTTGCATTCAGGAGTTACCTGTAAGTTCTCTTTCACAAACCCATTTCTTTCAGACATACCCATCAGAGGGTCAGAGTCTGAAGGTGAAGTTAGAGAAATTAGAGTCCAGGTGTATGTTACTCCTATGTTACTCCCCTCCTTCCCTGCTTTTTTTTTTTTTTTTCTCTTCCTTTTTTCTTTTTTTTTTAATGCTTGCAACACTCTTTGTCAGGTTTGGAAATTAAAGTTATTTTGCTGCCAATGTTTTCTGATCCCATGTGGCAAACATTTCTCTTTCCAGTGGAGCAGAAGCCAACATGGCTGCCTGGAGCACGCACTGGTTTTGTGTATCCTGTCAACTCTTTCCCAGACAAAGTGAACAGTCCTGAGATCTGTTCTGCCTCCCTCTAGCCACTGGTGTGTCAGTCCTCAGTTTTAGCACATCATGGCAAAGCGCTGGCAACTTTTTTCTTGTAAATACAATTTTGAGGACATTGCTTGTTCTATCACAACTATAAAACCTTTTCCCTGTGCCTTTTCAAGTTTGGCTATACTAAAAAATGTGACTTAACACCCAAAGCACAGACTGCCACAGGACTGGGTCTGAGTGACTACTCATCTTAATTGCTCAGGTCCCAGATGAATGGATTATTTGTCCTAACTGTTCATTATGTGAACTTTTTGTAAGGACTCTGGCCTTTACAAAACACACATCAGTGTTGTTGCAGGGTCTGAGACAGTGCAGTGAGCTGAGGTATCTCACTGTCCTTTACAGATGGAGGAGGTGAGTGGGCTGTGGGAGTGCACTGGAAGTGTCTGTGCATACCCTCGTCCTTTTCATGATGGAATCCAGCACACACCCTTGAGGACAGGATTCCTGGCTTGCTGGCCATTATTCATCCTGAACTACAGTGGTTATACTTAAGTAACAAAAGCATGAAGCATAACGGAAAAGAGCTTCAAGATAAAGGCAGGGGTTTTTTTGTCAGTGAATCTTAAATATTTCTGTCCATTGTTCTTGCTACATTTGTATTCTTTCCTGCAAGTACTTCTATAAAATCAACAACTATAGTAGTTGTATGTGTTTGTTAATATGTAGGGCTATGCACCACTTCTGGATAAAATCCATGGTTGTGGATGAGTATTATCTCAAAACATGTATATTCCTTTGCCATGGAGAAGTGTCAGTCTATGGGAGCTTGGGTAGTGAACTGGAGATTAATTCATGTTTTTTGTCTGGTTGTGTCTATTAAGGGGCTTAATTATGGAGTCAGTAGCTCTAGGTCCTAAGGAAGTACGTTAGGCTGGTTGTCTCTCCTTTCAACTTTGTTTTCATATTTTGCATTCTGGACAACAACAATTGTAATATTGTCCATGTGCTGTTCCTTTTTTCACACAGTACAAACATTGCAGCCTCTGCTGAAGGGTTTTTAGCTGTTTGCTAAATAAGAGCAGATGTAAAATGAAACAAGATTTCAGCTCATAGCACAGACTGAGTGCTGAGTTTCAAAACGTGTATTTTTGGGTATGTTTCAAGTTTTGCTTTAGTTTTTATGGTATCATTGTTTACTGTGTTGTCAACAGATTTACTTTTGCTCTACCTCTGCCCTTATGATACGTGTACTGATGACTGCTTAACTCTTGCCAGAACTTGTCTCCCATATTGTGAATAAATTGCAGCTTGAAGTTGCCACATTTTGCTCCCATTGAGGAATCACTGTTTTATTCATTATGGTGTTGCTGTGGTTCTCCCATGATGGACTTTGTGATTCTATTACTCTCAGCAAATACATGAAAAAAAATGGTATCTTGTTCTCTGATCTGCCACCTATAAATCAAAGTTATATGATTTGACATATAACCAGTCAGGAAATTGCCAAAGACATATGCCAGTTTGGATAAGCCCAAAACGATTTTGAAAAATAGCTGACAAACCTGTGGTTACTCGGGGCAGAATGTGCCACTGCAATTCCATTCAAATAAACCCAGAAATGCCTCCAAAATGACTGTTGCTTCATGTCTGCCCTCTTCTTTTGGGGCTCCTGTTTATTTCTATCACTGGATTAGACACCATAACAGAGCAGAGATCCTGAGAATTGCAGAGGTTTATTCCATGGCCAGCTGGGATCTTGGATCTGTGGCACTGAAGGTGTCCATATGCTGGCAGGGCAGGTACAGAGGGGAGTTTGGGTAGCAGCCATCGGGTTGTAGCATGAAGGAGAAGGCTGGTACTGGAGGCAATTATCTGAGAGCTTTTGTTTTCACAACAAATTTCAGGGAAAGGATGAGGCAATATAGAGAGTGAAAGAAAGGGCAAAGGCCAAACTGCCTGGAGGTCTCTTCTAGATATCTAGCAAAGAGTGTAGGCCATGCACATTGGCAGCTAGCTGGAGTCAAGGAGCTCAGAGAAGTCCACCATGAGGCAAGGCACGGAAATGAATGCAAGCCATCCGACACAGACCTGGAGCTCTGATTGAAGCCAGGTCATTTCTGCAGGCCTTACCCAAAACAGACTCTCCTTGGACCAGCAAGGCTTTGGTCTCTGTATGGACTGCAGATTGTGGGCTCTGACATACCCTGTGGTGGCAGATTTCTGCAAAAAACTGATGGTGCAAGGCCATTGCTCGGGGCTTCACCAGGAGTGAGCAAGCACAGGGGGAAGGGATGTTTCCAAATGAGAAATATTTTTTTTAAATGAGTGATATGTTGGCTTCAGGCAAATGGCAGAAGGTTTTACTGAAAAGGCTTCTTTATGGGATTGTGGTTTAGCTTTGGGTAGCTTAGAGAAGTCTGTAAACCCCAGGAGCTCAAGGAGTTTGACAGGTTTGACAGGCCTTCCTGCTACTTATGAACAGGAGGCTGGAGCAAGTGTTCTTGAAATCACCTCCCTGTTTTTCATCAAAGCATGCTGGCAAGACAGAGGAAGAGAGAAACTGTTTTCTTCCCCCATTTTATTTTCTTATATAAAAGACAAACATTATTTTTCTGGATCTTTAAAACTGCTTTTTTTTGGCTCTTTTCAATACAAAATTTCTGTCCACATTTCTAGGCTTTAGATTAGACCCTTCCACGAATCCTTGAGCACCTTAAAATCATTACAGCAATAATCTTTAGTGACACACCAAAAACTGGTATGCATCACCTCTAAAGAACGCGCCAGCTCTAAAGATCCCCTCTCTCACCTGGACCCCATTACCACTGTTAAACCTTTTTATGTTCATTTAACTGTACCACGCTCGACATGCTGCCTTGTCCCAAAATGAGAAAATAATGGAAATTATGAAAATTATAAAAATGGTGAATGGAATTAATTGAAATAATGAAAATGAAAATGACTGTAGAGCTGTATGTGCATCATGTGCAATGATAGTGAGGGCTGCAGGTCCTGGTGCTGATAGGGAGAGGAGCCCTCTTTACTCTCCCTGGGTCAACCTATGCCTCCACAGCACCCCTCATCTTAGTCAGTGAAGGGAGTGAGCGCTTCTAATTAACATCACATACTTGCAAAGCATAGGGCTTGGATTTCTGCTCTAACAGCAGTGGCTGCTGCTGCAGTACTTAAGCCGTCACTGGTCAGAGAGCTGTTGCAGTGTTTGGGGGTCACTGCCCTGCAGAGGGAAAGCCTGGAAAGAATCAGTAATTCAGGAAAAATGTACACATAACAAGGAATTTCCTATTCCTTTGAATGACAGTGATTTAATTTAAGAAGAAATCCAGTGACAACTTCCTAGGAAATAAATGACTTTTTGTAAATCTCTGTGGTGAAAATGTGCTTAGCTGAAAATCAGCGGAATTCTTCTTACTCTAGTTTCTAAACATGCCTCAGTTCCTAACCCAGCCCTAAGCTTGGGAAACTGAAATGAGCTGTGATAACATGAACAGAATGCTTAGGGCAGAGCAAACCCAAGAGATTAAGTTAAATTTGCCAGCTGAAGAAAGCTTCTGAGCTTTATCAAACATACAAGCTGCAGAAAACTCTGAAGGTGGCATGTGAGCCTGCTGATATCTTCCACGAAATCTTCCAGCCACAAGGAGCTCCTCAGACCTGGGGAAGTCTCCTACCTCCTGAGGAGAGGGAGCAGCTTAGCTCCAGAGGCCAGCCTGTAATTCCATAGCCTTATCCCTGGCAGCACCTGACCAGCCCACCTTATCCAGCTGGCCCAGCTGGGAGGCTCATGGGCAAGCCACTTTATTCAGCACCAGCTCAAAAAGTAGAAATTTTAATCCCATAGGAAAAGCACCAGAAAAAGCTAGCTGGTCTGAAGAAAGAAAAGCAAGCCCTTCAGTGTAAATCCTCTAGCTCTATTCTACTTTCCTATTTTTCTTTTTTTTTTTAATATTTAAAAAAAATATTCTTATTAAGGTCTTTTAATGCAAATTATATATTTCAGCCTCTTAATTCTCACAGAAAGCCAGTTCTTGCTTTTCTGTGCCCACTGTGGTGGACTACGTCTTATCATCCTCAAATATTTTCATGGAACAAATATTTCATTCCCTTCTGGATAGAGAGTCATGAAACCTTGGGGTTTCTTTCACATCATCTGGGCACTTATCTGGTTTCTTCAATTAGGGCAAAGACTGCAAGCCCCAAACTACTTTGCTAGAGCTGTGCAAACACAGTAAGAGGTGACCTGTGTGCCAGAATGCATCATCTAAATAGACAAGACAAAGGAAACACTAATGTTCCAGCTGTGTAAAGAGGAACTGATGTATACTGAAATTTCAGAGAAATTTCCACATAGGTAATGTATGCTAGGAGAAAAAAAATCAGTTTGGTCCAGCTTAATGCTTTATGACCTTGTGGTTCTCTCTCTGAGTAGCTTTTTTCTCTGGAATTTAATGCTACCTCCCAGGTTTGCTCTTTGCATGCTCAGATCAACCTAGGGGGACTGGACGAGTTATCACCAGAGATCACAGATTTCTCATGGTGGATATGGACCTGATGAAGCTGTGAGCTGCAGCTAATCACCCACATCACATCCTACAAATGAAAACCAGAGCATCCTTCACATACCTCCATCATTAAACAGTGGGTTACAACCATATGAAACCCTTCAGGAGCTGTGGGAATTTCCCTATGGCTCCCAGTCTGGGATTTGGGGCTCACCTCCCCCTGTAGTCCTTCCTCACGAAGCATCCCTGCGCCGGTGACTGCCCTTTGCTTGAGTTAGGGATGTCCAGCATAGCTTTTCAATTTGAACTCAGCTCCCACTCCACAACTCATTTTTATTTTACTGGGGTACCGGTGAAGCTGTAGCTCAGTAACTGATGTTAAGAGGAACTTTTAACACCTCAACAGCAAATGGAGGAGAATGTTTCCCATTAGTGGCTGAGGAAGTAGTGCTCCCGTAACTTCAGCCTTGAAAGCTAATGAAGCTCAGATTGTGGCTGTGGCCTTTGATGTAGGGATGCCTGAGGTCAGTGTAGCTTTCAGAGGTGCCAGTGCTATGCTGTGTCACTGCATTCGTCTGGGCGGGGGCCCAATAACTCTAATCCTGTAATCATGTTTCTGTAAGCAACAGTAGTTATGGTGCAGATAGTGGGGGATAGCTGCAGTGCTAATTAAATCAGGGATACGCTGCAGAGGAGCAGCTAATCCAACCCTGTAATATTTCCAGTAGACGAAGTTACCGCCAGCTACGTCAGTAAATAAGTAGCAAAATACTGGAATAGGTGTAGGGAGAGGGTGTGGGGATTAAAATGCCGTGTTTGGCCACCTAATCCATCTCCCTGCCAGGACCCTCATTCTGCCAGTGGAGCGATGTTAAAACGCTGGCAGAAATCAGGCAATTCAAAGCTGTGCCTCGACACTGCATCTTTGGCTCCCACTAATACGTGGGGAGGAGGGTTAAAGCACCCACTGATGAGTTGGGCACAGCTAGCTTTGAATTTAATTCCTTCTCTTAGTCTGTTTCACAACCTCAGGCCACATACTATGCATTTTACGTCTTCTGATGTAGGCTGCTGTCTCCCAAGCCCGTGTAAATCATTGGAAAAACACAATGATGTATTCCACTCTGGTGGGAGGGAAAGCAGGTATTTGAGTAAATATGGTTTATCCAGGAGATGGGGAGAGCCTCCAAGAAGCTGTTCTGCTGTACTAATGAGTAAGTGTATATACATTTCTGTTATTTTATTTTGCACAGCTCCATTATAGATAAGTCACTTCTAATGTTTGTTTTGTTAAATCAGAAGTCTTTTATACTCTCACTGTTTTAAAAAGGAGAAAAAATGGGAGTACTTAGTATACCCCTTTGTGATGTGGCTATCTCTGACTTCGGTGGGGATTCTGTGTGCAAATTTGGTCATGAAGAATCCAGTCTGTAAATTAAGGAATAAAGAAAAGTGACGGTTTAAAGAAAATCTAATGTCGGATTGCAGACTTCAGTTGCATTACTCACAAATGCACACATGCACATACACAAATACACACATACACAAATATACTATATAGTATGTATGTATATATGTCTAGAAATATACACTCACAAACATATTTCCTTTAGCTCAGTGCCTGAAAGTTCATTTGTGGGCATCCTGATTCTTGATATATTATTTGTAAACAGAAGGCCAGGGGACTGGAGTATTTCCTTGACTTCAATGGATGATGAGGCTTCAAGCTGTGCACTCAGATTGGGACCTCTAAGTATCCTGCTGCTACCTAACAGCTTGCTGAAAAATGACATAATTTGTGACATCAGCAATATGCTGCTTTAATAGGGGTTTGTAAAGCGGTTCCCACCCTTGTGTGTTAGGACAAAAACATCTACAGTTACTAAATGTGAGGTGGCCCCTTCCTGTAATCCTCACACACCTTGCAGCCTTTGTACCTTTTGGGCATATGTGGCTATAAAGTCCCAGTATGGCAAGAATGATAAGCAACCATTCAGCAACATCTGTGTTAGAACTCCGGGCCCACCAGTGCCAGGGAGGATGGCACTTTTTGGAAGAACAGTGGCTGCCAGAGGCAGGTTCAGCAATGCAGATTTTAATGTGGTGATTTAATTTCAAATACAATTCACAGTTTGTGTGCAGTTGAAAAATGTTTATTACCACTTGGATGTCCAGGACATTGTTTCGGATGAAATAAATTTCAATTTGGACAATTGCTGCTTTTAAAGCATTTCACAGCTCTGTAAACAATATGCTTCATATAATTCCAAAGGTAACAGTGAAGGACACACCAATTTTAAAATCACCCAAAATAATGCCAAATAAATAACTGGCAACTTTGGATAATAGGACATTAGTCTGAAATTGATTCAAATATGAGCGTTCTAATCACTTTTGCAAATATTCCATTCTATAATACAATAAGAATGATTTGCCTCTGGAGTAAATTTGTTTTAAAATAAGATGCAAACTGAAAAACCTCACTTTTTAAAGAACATAAACATCATCAGAACCTGACCAGCAGTAGGAGTGTGCTTTAACTCGAAAGAATCCGTGCTCTGGAGTCACTGCTGTGTCACTGACACATGAAATAAAGTCAGCACCTGACAGAAAACCCACCCTGGAAGTCACAACTGCCTGGTCACACCTTCAGCATCTCCTCAGATTTCTGGGTGGGGGGAGGCTTGACACATTAATGGGAGAGGGGGCTTCACATGTGACTCCTTATAAATGAAATGGGAAGGTACCTCAGGAGACAAATCATCTCTGCAAGTGAAGGCGTGGTGGGTGAGGCTGGTTATCTGCCACTTCAGAAGACCATAATCCAGGTTTTGCAGCCCACCACCACTTTGCCCTGAGGCACAGGTGCACTGAGCTAAGAGGAACAAAGAATAAACCAGGGAGTGCCCATGCCAAAATTCTTTATCTCTTTAAATAGTAATGTTTGGTTAGAAAGAAAGAGAGAAAGAGAGAAAGAGAGAAAGAGAGAGAGAGAAAGAAAGAAGGAAAGAAAGAGAAAGAAAGAGAAAGAAAGAAAGAAAGAAAGAAAGAGAAAGAAAGAAGGAAAGAAAGAAGGAAAGAAGGAAAGAAGGAAAGAAGGAAAGAAGGAAAGAAGGAAAGAAGGAAAGAAGGAAAGAAGGAAAGAAGGAAAGAAAGAAAGAAAGAAAGAAAGAAAGAAAGAAAGAAAGAAAGAAAGAAAGAAAGAAAGAAAGAAAGAAAGAAAGAAAGAAAGAAAGAAAGAAAGAAAGAAAGAAAGAAAGAAAGAAAGAAAGAAAGAAAGAAAGAAAGAAAGAAAGAAAGAAAGAAAGAAAGAAAGAAAGATTTCAAAGGGCGAAGCTGTTCATTAGTGTAGCTATCTAGGCAGCAAACTAAGATGCAAGAACAGCTTGAAAAAATATAGGGGTTAGAAAGTAAATTTCCTATTTTTCCCTTGTTCATTTTTTAAGATTCTTCTTAATCCTCTTGTTTTTGTTCCATCCCTGTACATTTTATAGCATCAAAAATTTGCTATAGTATAAAAAATTCCTAGAAAATTCCTCAGGCAGAATGGCAAATGCTTACCTTACCTGCCTTCTCTAGAGAAATTTCATCCCTTTTCTTTAGCAACTCATCTCATTGTGCAACTGGTCTTCAATTAGATTCTTTCTTGTTTTACAAATAGTGAGGATGCTCATGGATGCCGAGAGCAAGGGATGACTCCACTGCAGGGTATGAGGGAATAGGCATGCATCTGTCCTCTCCACCCCCATTCCTCAGCCATTTCTCAGCCACTCTCTACCAGTAATTCCCCACCTCTTTGGCCACATCTCTGTTAACATCTGCTTTGCAAGTTGTTTTACATGCCCTTCTACTTTTGCTTGGAGTTGGCTCTTTGTTCAGGCTGCTAACTGGATGCACCAGGGGAGGAGTAGGTAAGGGCTTCCCCGGACAACTCCAGACAAAAATCACCTCAGCTGAGCTCTTGCCACGGGAAAAGATGGTTTGTCAGATATTCTAGGACTGAATGGGAGGCAAGCATGGAAGGGCACCTGTAAAAGCAGAACTCAGTGTGTTCTGCCAGCTTCTCTTCAAATGCCATCAGGAACCTCAGTGATGCAAAGAGGAGCACGTTGAACTCACAATGCACTTGGGCTTCAGCCCTGTGTTTATTTCTGTGGTAACAGACACAAAATATGGTGTAGAAGTAAAAAAAGTCTTCTTTTGCCCATAACACTGACTTATAACTAACTTCAGCTCTCTGCTGATGTCTGCCCTCCTTTTGTGCATGTTGACTGTATCTGGAGGGAAAGCCATGGCTTCTATTTTCATACTTGGTTCTCACATGAAATAATGGGGGGGAGAGGAGGAGGGGGGAAGATGCAGCTGCAAAAACAGTCAGTGAAACATAAAAATCCCTATTGTTTTGTTGTAGTTCTCGGTGCCCTTCAACTTCTGGGCATGGACAAGACCTCCCCCTGCTCAGGTTCAACATGCAGGGGAGCCTTGAGGCTCAGAACTCCCTTCCTATTTTTGCCTAAGCCTTGCCGTCAATTGTGCTTTTGTTCATGGAAAAAAAAATAGCCAAATGCATGCTAATTTATAGCCAGGGAAACAATTTAAAAAAAGTTTATTATCCTTTCCCCCCTGCCTCTCAAATGGAGTGTTACAGCAGCAGGGTTTTTTGGTAAACTTGACACAAACTGATGTCAGTGATGGGGGAGCAAGGCCAGGAACCAAGCAGGTTCTTTACATCTTCCCTCCATGTGAGATGGGACAGCCTTCCAATTTTCTCTGCCTATACTCAGGAACATGCATGCTTTAGGAAAACCTAGGGACAAAGACACATTTTTTTCCTTAGGCATTGTCAGTAAATGTGTTCTGTACACATCGCCCACACATACCCACTTTAAAAAATGCATGTTAAACATTAAAGAAAGAATTGCCTAATATAGCCACAATGTAGAGACATATTTACCTTTTATTACTGAATATACTGTGTGCCTTCTTCTGTAAATTATGGCATATTCTTAATATTCAACAAAAGGTTAGACACCAACTAGTCCATATGGTGAAGTAAGTTAACCCAGCTTGCCTCTAGATTTTGCAACTCTTTGCAAACCTTATAACTGGATCAATAGAGGGTTTGCCATTAGCACAGGACTGGCCTTTTCTTTCAGGAGGAACTGTTTTTTTCAAAACTCATTTTAGAAAAAGCAACAGATGTCTCTCCCAACTGCATATTTTAAAGTGGTCTCTGAGCTGAGTCATGATGTGGAATTGAAAGTGCCTGAATGCTTTCAAATGAGCAGGTAGCTTTCACAAGGGCCCCAGAAGTCACACAGGGCAGGCAGGGATGGGCAGCCTCTGCAGAGTGAGCTCCTTTTGGGGCATCCCGTGGGCAGAGACCACAGCTCTTCCTTGCACTCCCACCAAGTACCACAGACTGTAAACTGTAAACTGTGTTTTACTGTCAACTACTGGAAGTTTCTTCCACTAGTTGACAGTAAAACACAAACTGTTCACTGCTGACCCAAATGCTGATGATTTAAGAGGGTGGAAGTGATTTATTCCCCTGGCCTGTGCTCTCACTCAGTAATATCACTGATGTAACCAGACAGCCCTTTCACGTCCACTGCCACTGGTTTCCCTCTCATTTTGCAAGTATTTAATTCTGTATTGTATGAGCAGAGGCTTCTCGGTGACAAATCTGGAGGCAGGGCTGTCAGTGATGGTCAGATTTGCAGAGATACATGCTCTACTGACTGGATCTGAGCTGCATCTTCACACAGAGCAGGACATGGAGAGTTCACATGAAGAACCTCCAGTGGCATCCCATAGAGTGACAGACAAGCACAGACACTACTTAATATATTAAGGACTACTGCAAAAGCAGGCCAGGAAGGAAGTCAGATATCTGGAAGCCTAGACTAGGTCTTCCCAGCAGCATGAACATTTGCCATAAATTCTAGGTTATTGCAGGCATGTGTCACACAGAGACAAGTCTTTTACCTTCAGAAAGTTTCAGTTCAGAAAATTCTTAACTGTTGTTTGTGCTTGATAGCACAGTTTTAATAACATTAGCAGCACTAGAAGAAGTAGGAATAAAATTTTAAACATAAGATCCAAAGCTACATGGAGTCACATTTTAAATTACAGAGGCCCAAGAAGGTAGCATAGGCATTTATCACTCCTCATTCTCATCAGGATGATCAGTTTCAAATGATGCCAGCAGGCAGTGGGCACCTTCAACAGCTTTAGAAACAGGGCTCTTGCACTTCTGAAGAAATCATTCTGAGCATCACCTTACGGTACTGGCTTTGATATCACATATTGGGAGCTTCAGAATCAATTGGGGAACCAATAACCCTAAACACAGTGAAGCTATCTGATCTCTCCCCTGCTTGCAGTGTGGGCACACGCAGGACATTTCCACTGTGCATCCCATTCCCTGCGCCCTCGTGGGAGGAGGAAAGCCCCCATTCTGTTCTCACTGAGGGACACCCGGTGCTGGGAGCCAAAGGGAGGTTTGAGGAGCACCACCAGGACAAGACCAAGTGGGGACGGTGATGGGGAGGCAAGGTGTGTTGGAAATGGAGAGCACTAATTTCTGTGCTGTCCCTTGCAGGCACTGCTGGTGCCAGTGTGTGTGTGTGTGTGTGTGTGCGTGTGTGTGTGTGTGTGTGCGTGTGTGTGTGTGTGTTTACCACTCTGCAGGTGGCCTTTCCGTGGGCATCCTGGTCCCCCTTAAGGGATACTGTGTGTCTGAGGGTGGCTGGAGGAGACCGTTCGTGTGACAGAGTAACGAATGTGATTAAATCACTTCTTCCTCCTTCTGCCTTCCTTCCCCTTTCCTTTCCCTCCTTCCCTTTCTCCTTCGTGTCCAGGGCTACTGGCAGCAGCCCAGGAAGTCATGGGACTGTCCCGATCCCTGCGGGGCCAGGGTCTGCCCTCCGTCCGTCCGTCCGTCCATCCATCCATCCACCCACTCACCCATCCGTCCCACGCTGGGTCTCGGGGCTGCAGCCCGCCGCTCCCGCGGCGGTGCGGAGCGCTCCGGGAGTTTCCTGCTGCCCCCGGGCACCGCTGACCCCGGTTCTCAGCTCCGGGTGGGGAGGACACCCCTCCCATCTGTGGGCACCTCCAAAGCACCCCAGAGCCACCCGCAGGGCTCCCCCCGCCCCTCCGGGCGCTGCTCCCCTCCGCAGAGTGCGCGGCTCCCCAGCCGCAGCAATGGGGAAAAACAGAAAATAATGGACTTTATCCGTAGAAGATAATGGACCCGCACGAGCTTTTATTCCCTTCTATCCACTTTTTAATCTTTATAACAGTTGTTATAAACCAGCTCTGCCTCGGGGCTTTGCCATGCTCTGAACCTGAGGGAGGTGCAAGTGGGAGAAGTGGGTTGGAGGGATGGGATGGATGAAATGCAGTCAAAGTTGTTTTCCCCCCGCGCCCCCCCCATTCCTCCTATTCAAAATCAGAAATTACTGCCCGAGGAGCAGATACTCCGTTTTATTGGCTCGTAAAAAAAAAGTTTTCAAAGCCTAATTTCCACCAGATACATTGATTTTCCGTTGAAAACAGAATTAAAACAATACGCGCGAGTAGGTCCATTAAAGCTAAACCATGTCTGGCTGTTAATCACGGGAGGGAAGGATTAGAAAAGTCAGTAAAGGAGCACTGGGTTTGAAACGCAGAATTCCGGAGTTTAGGAAGAGTAAGCTCAGAGGGGGCTGAAGCAGCTCAAGAAACAAGGAGAAAGCCTTAATAAGAGTTAACATTCAGTGTCGGGTTACTTCTCGATATCGCAAGGAATACACCGTTCCTGTAAGGGATTTATGGTTGTGAAATGCATCCCTTGCTAAAATACCGTTTGGTGTTCGTGTCGAAGAGAAAACCAAAACAATCAGTTTTTCCTTTTAAGTCCCGATTTCAAAACAAACCCCAAACCAACCAACCAACCAAAGAACATACCCCAGAAAAATCCCACTAAATTTCCAACCGCAGCTTTGAACAGCTTTGCTGGCGATATTTGCTTCAAACCTCACAGGCGCAGTACCCCGGTGCTCCCGAGGTCTCCCTGCCCTCCCTTCCCCCTTTTCTGCTGCTTGGAAGGTCGGCAATGCCCGGCTAAATAATTGCTAGAATTCGGAAAAAAAAAAAAAAAAAAAAAAAAAAAAAAAAAAAAAAAAAAAGCGCCAGGAAAATGCGCACCAGCATTCAGGTGCTAACCTACTTATTTGAAAGTAATTTATTTTCCATTTTGCCCGTTTTCCCCCTTTAAAACAGAACGCTGAAAGAAAGAATAAGTGCTTTAACATTTCAGTGTTGTGCTCTGGTAATTACTTTTTCACTTTTCCCCTAAGTTCCAATGTGAAAACCTCACAGGGGGGTCTTTGCTGTAGCAGGGCTACAGTTCCCAATCCCGAGCGCAAGATCTGCAATTACAAACCCATTCGGTGCCCTTCCCTATCATTAATATGCACAAAATCCTGCTGCTAATCTTATAATCTGTTTTGTTTCATCAATTGCTTGCCTAGCACCAGGCGGGAAAGAAAAAGAGAGAAAGAAAAAGAAAGAAAGAGAAGAAGAATAAAGCCGGAAAACCACGGAAAGCTTCGGAAAGTAAACGGAAAAGCCCAATAAATCGGATTTTATTTTTGATAAAGCAAAAATCGTTAAGGCTGTTAAAAGGAAGCAGGATTTTCCGCTGGAGGGGTGGGTGTCAGGGAAGTGTAAGGAAAAAGCTGAATATATCCAGGATTTTATTTGCATATTCGATTTCTCCGCGTACGGGTCACGAAGTTCCCTAAGCAGTGAGCTGCGGGGGAGGGAGGGGGCGCGTAGGAGAGTGTATCGCTGTCTGTCCCCTCACTTTGCGGGGAGAGGAGCGCCGGGCGCGGGCGGGAGGTGGGTGCGGGCCGGGGGCGCTCCCCGCGCTGCCTCCGCGGCCGCGCAACCCCCGCGGGCTCGGCACGCCTGGCCAGGGAGAGTTCAGGAAAAGAAGGAAGACATCAGCTTTTGAAATCGTCCTCATCCTGCTCCTCCCTCCCCCCGCTCCCTCTTCCTGCGCGGTATTAAGAATAAAACCATCTACGCGACACGCGTCCTATTGAGATTAATGCAAAAATTATGCCAAAAAAAAAAGGAAAAAAAAAACCCCAACCAACAAAAAAACCCCCAAAAAAACAAAAAAAAAAAAAACAACCCCAAACAAGCCTTATTTCATATATCTTATTCTCCGTGCCCCGCGCCAGGCCTCGCCGCCGCCTTGCCGTGCACCTGATGATTTATTAACGCAATCTGCGGGGAGAGAGACACGCGTGCCCGGCTCCGGCTCGTCCCAGCTCATCTCCTAAGTAATTGTTTCTCATTAGTTCTGATAATGTTTTAATAGTGCTGCCCATAATTCACTCAGCCTGGAATTAATAACGGAGGGTGTCCTGAAACGCGCGGGGATGAGGGGGAGCTGCAATATAAGCAGGTAGTCTTTAATTAATCAGATTAGCCCGGAGGTCCCCGCGCTGTAAGGGATCCCCCGGCGCAGCGCCTCGGACGGGACCCGGGTGGCGGGGGGGAGAGACGGGGGCCGGGCTGGCTGCTCATCCCCGAACTCCGCCGAGGGCTGCGGGGGCTCTGCCCCGCCGGGGAAGGACGGAGGCGGGCGGCTCTCCCGCTGCCCGGGCCGGCCCGGCCGTGTCCCCGCAGTGTCCCCGCCGTTCCCGGGGGAGCCGCGGAGAGGCGCTCCCGCCGCCCCCGCCCTCCCTTTCCTCGTTGCTTCCACGCGGGCCGGATGGTGGGGTTCTTCCTCCCCCCCTTTTCCTCTCCCCTTAATTAAAACAAAAACACCCCCAAATAAGTGAAATCGCTGCTCGGAGACGGAGAGGAAACACACTAAGCGAGGAAACGGGAGAAATAAGGCACTGTGGCTCCATACGTGAAATGCCCACGGAGGCGGTGAGAAATGAAACTAAAAAACAACTGTTTTCTATTTACAATTTTAAATAAACAGAACAGCCTTCCCCGCGGTGTTTGTCTAAGTGCAGCAGCATTGCTGCTGTGTAGGTCATGAAAAGGTTGGTGCATAGTTTAAAACTTCCCATTCTGTTAATTTCTTAAAGAACAGTCGTTCATAGTCTGAGCACAAAAGCTCATGATTTAATGAGGAACAGAAACAAAATCTCTGATTGTTGGTGTTTCAAACTTCATTGGAGTCCTCTGGCAACCACAAGTTGATCCTCTGCAGCTTCAATACCCTTTAGCCCTCCATATAAGAGTACATGCTGAATAGAGGACAATGCCTGGTTGTTATGTTTATTTACCCTTACTACAAGCTGGGTTAACCTCTTCAAAACAGCTTTACTAAGCCCGTTAACCATACAGCCCACATGATCTGTAGCCGTATCCCTAATGTGATGTAAATCTGACTCGAGACCATATGCACAAGTTCTGCTGCATTGTGTCTCCAAAAACTACAAGTTTATTGCCGTCCAACCCTTCCCGGGCTGGACGCTTCCAGGAGGAAACTCTCTGAATAGCGACTGCTTAAAAAAAAGAGAAGAAAGTCAAGAGTCCTGCATTGTTGGAGCATTATTTTTAATGGCTGTTGCACATCTACAGAAGGGCGGTGCAGGGTGAAAGCAAAGCTCACACGGGGTAAAGATTTTCATTGCAATTATTTCAACTGGTGTGTAATTATTCGAGCCTTTTTCCTTTCTGCTGGGAGCTCTGCATCAGAGTGGGAAGAAGCACAGAAAGAAATAGAAACAATTGAATTAGTTTCCATCTGCTCTTTTAACAGAGCTCAGGGCTTATGTTTTGCCTTTCTCCTTCGTGAAGTCATAATCCCGCATTTGTAGTAATTACTGTGATGTCACGGATCTGGTGATGTAACTTCATTGCAGGCTAGGATAGAACATGGGCCATGCAGGAGTGAGCAGTGGTTTGAGCTGGGAATAGTTTTAGTAATTAGCGATTCCGACAAGCAAACTATGACAGATCTGCAAAATGGAAATGAATTCCTATTTAAGCCTGACGTCTTTAATTTTCCACCTTCCCCCCCTCGCCCCCATCCCCAAGTATTATAGTCATCTTTTAAAAACAGCTACTGGGGCCCCATGGCGAGAGCTTCATTTACCAGCTCATTTTTTCTTGATGGCTGTGGCAAGTGTAACAATGTTCTGTGCCTGCTTCAGTAATGGCATGTCGATCATGCTCCCACGGAAAGTAAACGCTCCCTGGAAAAGAGAGAATATGAACTTCCTGAGACACCTTTGGAAATTGTAGTTGGCGTATCTTGTTCTTTACAAACACATCTGTTTGCCAAGAAACATCATCTCCCGTAGGAATCCTGAAAAAGTTTTAGGAGACAAACTGATCGAGACAGGGCAAGTGCATTTAAGGAAATGTGAAGAGCAACAAGCTCTCCAAAGGGGAGGCAAAAAGAGAGAGGAAAGAGAAGCCCAGGGTGCAGCTGTCCTGTTTCAGCCTCTCTAGCTGACAGACACTGAGGGCCAAGAGCAGTGAGGCCGTGTGTGCCAGCTGGGGAGAGGGGCTGGCAGACACCACACTTGGGGGCAGCTCTGTTCCCCACCTCCAGCATCACCATCCAGCATCCATCCAAGGCTGTGCCACATGGCCAGGGGCAAACTGCCTGCACACAGAGGGCAAAGCCAGAAATTATCTTTGTCAGTAAACAGTAATGGGTGTTTGTGGGAGTGGAGGGAAGTTTTCTTGACTTGGGGGTTTGCTGAGATTGTGCTGCTGCTGCATCTCTCCATTATGTCTCTAGTGTTAAAGATAGGCTGGGCCTGTGCCGAGGGCAAGGGACTGGGATGAAAGCTGAAATAACCAAGTGGGTGGCACAATAATACTGTCCAAATCTCCTCTGGAGCCAAGGTAAAGCCCACCTGAGCACCACATACAGGGAATTTCCCCAAATGGATGCAGAAGTACTCTGTGTGCCTTAGCAGTGGTAATCTGAGAGTCAGGATAGGTTTCAAAAGTTGCTTTGTATTCCTAGGGATTTTTTGTTGGTACCATGGTGACAAGTTTAAAACAATTAACTATGAAGCATAGTTAAATCTTCAACAAAAGACATTAAATATGTATTTAAATAGTGCTTTAAATAGTGCCAAACCTGACTTGTTCCCTTAGATACTTTAATCCCTACGTGTCTCTGAGGTAGGATTTGGAAGATAAAACACTGCATTAAGACATGCTAAAGTTCAATAGACAAAAAAATCTTATTTGCAATTCTAACAGCAGTTAGAATTAAATTGCAATTAAAAAAATCTCAAACAACAAACCCAAAAATCCAAGTGCAAAGGTGCGATCCCTTCCCTGAAGAGTTCAGAACAGAGGGCCTGGCCCCAGTGCTGCACAGGCGGCTCTGTGAGGCACTGCACACCCTTTTAATGTCCTGCTGCCTTCGATGCGGGGTCACAGGCTGGCCTGGGCTTTGACAGTGAGCAAGGATAACCAAGAGCAAGGTACAGTCCACAGCAACACGTGTGTCTGTGCATGAGCACTGAGAGAAATCAGAGCAGAACAAACCTTTTTCTGGTTTTCATTTGAGGCTTAACAATTATTTCTGGAGGACTCCAGAAAGTAAAGTGAAAATATAAGCCATTTACAAAAATATTTAGGAAATGTGTTGCTCCAGTGGCCTATCTAGCCAAACTGAAGCAATATTAATTAAATACTAAATCATGCTCTGGAACAGTTAAGACAAAAATCCACCTTAAACAGTAATCTAACAAATCAATATTCTTGTATGTAAGAGCAGGCTGTATTAAAGCCATGGAAAACAAAATAGTAAAAACCATTATTTTATTCAAAGTCGATTTTTCTACTACAAGTTGCAGTATTTCAGGTAGGTTTGAGAATGGGACTGACAGATACTCAAGGACTGGTGCTTCAAATTGAATTTTTTTTGTTTACAAAAAATCAAACAACAGCAAACAATCAACCCTACCTTACCCCAACACCATTATTATTATTATTATTATTATTATTATTATTATTATTATTATTAACCACTTCTAATTATAGCTACATCTCTGTAATTTTCAATTATACTTCTAAAACTTTAAAGAAAATGCAGTCTCAAACTCTTCAATTTATTAACTGTTGGGAAAAAACCCTCAGAACTAAGTAAATATTTTATGGCAGAGGACTTATTTGGAATAATTCAGGTCTATGCAGTGATCTCAAACTGCAAGGTACGTTTTTTTAACTGTAAGAAAAACAAGGTTTACTTGTCCTTTTTTTTCCTGTAGGCATTCAGTAATGCCCATTCAGTAATAGCTAATTCAGTAGCAAAATAAAGAGTAAGGCTAATTCAGTAACAGCTCTTGCTTACAGAAGAAACTTGCATGTGGGATGACAGTCATAAGCAGAAATATGTTCAAATCTCAAATCATCCTTCCTAGTTCTGTGAAAGGCTGACTTAGGAGTAGTTATCCTAAGTAGCTGCAATGGTTAGCAGAAAGAGATGGGTGCCTAGAAATGTCAGTTCTGATCTCTGGTGGTCCAAACCATGGCTGGGAGGGTCTCAACCCTTCCAGCGACTGGATACAGAATGATCTAAAGTCAGATGCCCCTGCAGGGACCTAAGCTGTACCATGATAAATCTGGGTCAGAATGTCTTTTTTATAAAGCAATAGCTAATTAAACAGCATGCTTGTTCTCTCTTCATTAAAGTAGTATGTTTTAAAGGAAAACAGGCTAATGGTGTGTATATGGACACACAAACATTGAACCACCACGTGAGAAACGCCATACATTCCCTGCTTGTCAGTGTGCAGCTGTACTTCGGGTTGCTAGGAATTTGAATTCTTAAAGGAAAAAAATGCCTTTTTTTCCGCCTAACAGCAAAGGGTAGCATGAAGTTGGCTTCTCTGCCTGTTCACTCTGAGGCTTATTTTCCCCCTGCTAATTTGCAGTGTTGAGCTAAAGTCCAGAAAAAGAAACCAATTTTAATGCCATTGAATATACCCTATTCACTGACTCTCTTTCCACCCACAGGTTTCAACAGATAGGAAATACCAGTAATTACAGCTTTGTCCCCATGCTCTCTTTTCCAATTCTGCTAGATGAAATTTGCCTCTAGCATTCTTTTGATTTTCTCTCACGTGAATATAAAGAAAACAAGCCTTTCTATAAACACCATTTGCTTTGATAGCATTAATCTGGGGATTAATTTAGTCATAGATCTAAATTTTCTTTTTGGCTAATTTTCTCAACAATCTCACACTTCCAGCCTGTACTTAGATTTCCAGTAGTTCAACTATGGGACCAAGGGCCTGCTCTTAAGGAAGCGTGCAGCATGAACAGGAGCAACGGCAGGTGGGTAATGCAAGGCAGGGACTTGCATCCATTGCATTTGGTGGTTCTTGCTCACCATGCAACCACATAAATCATTCTCAGGGAGCCTTTTCAGAAACCTGTAAAGGGACTCTATCATCAGGCTAATCAAATGTGTCAGACCTGTCTTGGGAAGAGACAGGCTCCCCCAGGTAAAGGCTGATGGAGAAGTGGGGAGGAAGACCTGCCACAAGGCAGAGCTGCAGATGATGGGCACAGCCTCTGGGTGACAATACCTGGATGCAAATAACTCAGCTGGGATGAGAAATAGGGCAATGGAGGACAATTGTGGCACTCACCAGATAGCAGTCTGGAAGTCCAGCCCTACTGAGGAATGGGCAGATTTGTGGGACAAAGACTCTGCCCCTGTTTAAAGCAATGCAGCACAGATTCTGCTGTGCCTGTTCAGTGCCACCCTTCATGCAGCCACACAGAGAATGTGCTGAAGGCAAAGCCCTAGGAGAAATGGGGTGACTTTGGCACTCACCACTCTGCAGAGCATGGGAGCTGCAAGGGCACTTTGGCTGGTTCACGCTGTACAGCTGTGAAGGCAGCACAACACAGCAGAAGGGTTTGTAAATACAAAATGTCCATGCTCCTGCAGTCTGATTGCTCTACAGCTCTGTCAGGGCAGACTACCAAGGAGGAATCCAGGCAGAAAGTGAATGAACAGCATTCCCTGTTGGGTCACAATGCAGACTATCTAAAAGTCCTTCACAATTGATTGACAAGCAAGGAAAGACTCAAGGTTTTTCCTTCTGGCCTGAAGTATTATTCACTATGATATTTAATGCTCTATTAGGGCAGTAGTAACATTTTTAAAAAGTAACAGCAATTTATGCAAGACACAGGCCAGGCTGAGTAAGGTCTTAACAGCTCTACTTCAACTTTCAATATATCCTTAAAGTGCTGTGAGGATGGAAAAAAGAAGATTTGGCAGATACAGAAAACAGCTTCAAGTGAATTAAAATTATAGATAGCTGATAGGAGGGGCTTTGTTTGTTTGTTTTCTCAGAAGGTAATGGCAAATGATAGTCTTGGAAAAATGGGAATTGAGAACTGTCAGCTCCAAGTGATGCAAGGATCCAGCCTACAGGCAAGAGAAGCCATAAGGCATAGTTGACAGAACAGTCATTTTCACAGGTCAGGACATGAAGATATAGGCTTATAACAAAGAAGGGAAAATCAGTTGTGCAATAAGAACAACAAATACAACAAATTTCTAGATGGTTGTGGAGAGACTGAAGAGATGCAGAACCAAACTTTGTAACACACCAGTCTGGCAGATTTTATGCTTGTATCATATGAACTTCCTTTTAGATAAATGCAGCCACTGCAGCACAGCTCAGACCTAGCAAAGTTCAACATGTAATTGTTGAACTTGTGGAATTGAGGGTTCTCTTTCTAAACAGCTTAGAATACACCCTGGCCACATGCTGCCATGGATCCTGAACATGGCTCTTGGTTTGTCTGTATGTCATCCTTAAAGATTTCCTTTACCTATAAGAAATGACATGTATCAAGTCACAAAAAGAGTGTCACTGTTGGTCTGTCATTTGCCTTGGCAAAAGATGAACGCATTAATGCAGTGTTCCCTAAGAACACAAAGACCTCCTCTTTTAGTGCATGTCCCTTCTGTATTCGGGAACATTTACTTTGTGAAACTTTTGGGAGTAGTTAAGAGCTTGTCAAATCTGTAAGACCATTTCATAACCAGAGGAATACTGGTTTTTAGTGGCAAGAAGCATTTTACCTTTCTAGAAGTTAAATGGACAGGATTCAGGATCCATTATTCCAGTGTTGTCTGGGGATCAATATTTTCTGGTGGAACCAGGAGAGGTGAAGAAATTATACAGTTGCTAGTGTTTATCATGGGTAGAATGGAATTGTGTTATATATGGAATTGTGTTGATTTTGACTGCACAGGAGATGGACAGGATGGCAAGTGAGGTACCCTTATGTTTTTCCATATGATCAGGGAATGTAAAGTTTTATACTTCCTCATCAGTACTGAAACCTTTTTATATGATACACAATGTTACGTGGGTTTAGCTCTCATCATATTTTATTTCTTTATGTATCACTGGATTAAGGAGAGAAATAAGCAGGATAAAACTAGCATGATACAGAACATTTAAGACACCTCATAGTAATGTGACACAATTATCTCTGAGTTGCATAATAAAGTACTTGAGTTAATTAAAGTCAAACAATAATTGTTCTGGGACATATGGGACAGTGATCAGATGAGCTAGTCCCTTTTGGTTGGCAATACAGAAGAATTAGATGTACTCCTGCACCTGGGAATGCTCGCAGCTTTTTCCTCAGCATTTCCTCCATCTGTGGTTACCTGTGCCTCTAACCACGTCCATCCCAATGACTGCAATGAGACCACTAAGAGGGTTACTGCAGACCCTCAGTTCTTAGAGCACTGAAATCTACTAATCACCTGCATTGGTTTTCCTAAGACACTGAAAGTATGTAAATTTTGAAGTACCAAATAACTTCTGTAAATTCAAAAAAGTCTACTGGCTGCCTGTCTGTTGGCAGATGGGACTCCAAGCATGAGCATCGGTTTTAGGAACTCTGTGCTCTGCTTTTGGAACCACTGCTGTGGTCTACTCAGTCATTGTCCAGCCTTTGCTGACAAACCTTTCATTTGATGTCTTGATCTCATCATACATGTAGCAAACAACTTTTACTCCCACGTGACAGTTGCCAGGGTTTTCTCAAAAATATTTGCATAGGTTACATTAAGATTGTGGCTTGTCTTGCATCAGATGAAAGAATATAGCTAATAGTGCTAGGTTAATTTGTAGTGTGTCCATACATGGGCTGTCCTAGGTCACTGTGTAGAGACAGCTGTGTAGAGACTGCTTTTGTGACTTTTCCAAAAGCAGCTTACTCCGGGAACCTAGTCAGGATATGTAGATGGCAGGCTTGAAGGTGCTAGGGGATCCTGGTGAGGCTTTGGCATGGGGGACACTGGATAGTTAGGCCAGTGGAAAGAAAGGAAAAGCAAGACAAGATGATGTTCCAGGAAACTGCAATATGGACAAGAAATGACCTGATGCTGAAGTTGGAATTAAATAAGGGTCTAAAATAGGGTTTATCTAATGCTTATGGAATTCCCAAAACCCTCTCTTCTACTACTTAGAGGACTGCTGATTGTATGACAGTCTCACAAGTGAGGGGAGGTCCTCAGACAGTACTCTGCTGTCACACTGCACACACAGAGAAATAGTGCCCCACTGATAAAGATTTGGGTTTTTCCTAATTACTTTTCTCCACAGTTTTGCAATACCTTCCTTTGCAGACCAAATCCATGCAGAGTATGTGGCAGTTTGGTTATCTCCTTGTCCTACTGGGCTGTCTTAGGAGGGGATGTGCATCTAGGACATGGGGGAAATGGGCATAAGGGGACCAATAAGCCAGCCACCCTTCTCTTTCCACCTCCTTCATCATTAGGAGATGTCGTGAGTCAAACAGAGCTCCCACACTGCTCTGGTAACACAGGTCAGAGGCTGTGTGTGAATACAGCCATTGTGTAAATAAATAATTATGTAAGTCCCCTTCCAGCCCCGGTGACCTGTGTCGGCACTGGCGGGCAGATGCCAGGCTAAATGGAAATGAGCAGAGGGGGTGATGCCAGCTGGCCAGGGCAAACCTTGTGCACCTCCTAACCCATACAGACAAGTGGCCTCAAGTCCACAGACGCAAGAAATTTTTGATCCACAGTTATCTGAGAAACACTAATGCTTTCCATGGTAATTCTGGGGTAATTCAGGGTAATTCACCCACATCCGAAACCCAAAAGTCTAGTTATGACTTTTTGGAGACACCAAAACCACAAGGAATAAATGCACTAAAATCTGCTCGGGTCTGAGAACATTACCTCTAATCCTGTACAATACTAGCTATTATAAGGAAATAAGAGTCTTGTGTTCTGCAAGCAGAGCAGATTTGGTCTTCCGAGGAGGGAAGGGAGCAGGTGGATGGCAAAGGCTCCCACTAAAAAGTGTGGCATTCAGGAAGATAATTCCCCTGGGATTAATGAAAACACACGTTGTTTAAGTGACTCCCTGCAGAGGAAATTTGGAAGTCTTTGCTTGGGGGCTTAAAAAGAATGCTTGGATTTGCTTACAGGTAATGAACAAAGGAGAAGAGGAGCCTGGTCGCAGCAAATGGCATTGGGTCTGTGCCTGGGGGAGGAGTGATTATCCTTAGTACAAAGGAATGATTTCTCTTGAAACAGAAGGTTGAGACCATATTTTTGGGGAAGTCAAGAGCTAACAGCTGTGATGGTGCTGAATGCGGGTTTAATTAATTTTTTTCTTCTGCAAATTGTAGCCAAAGAGCTGTCATAAAGAGCCGGGTCACGATTCTACCTTCTCATAATGAACTTCCAAAGGTTAGTGAGCTGCTAGGAGGTGTTCAGTGAAATCTGGGTCAACTGAGAGTGTGTCCCAGACTGTGACAAGATAATGCCTCTCTCTCTTCTGTGCTCAGGCCTCTCCTGCCTCCAGAGCAGGCTCACACATAACCCTGGCTTTAAGTGTCTTTGCAGTAGCTAAGAAATTGCCAAACAACCAGTGTAGTCACATATGATAAACTGAAGACTTCACAGGCAGTGAGCTGTATGGACTCAGCTTTTTGGGCTACATGTTTCCATAGCCTCTCCTCTGGACCCTTTCACATTCATCCCTTTTCAGTAACAATATTATGGGTGGAAAGATGCTTGTGGTGGAAAGACAATATTTGGGGAAATGAAATGATCCCTGAAAAGGTTTGTCAGAGATATCTTCTTGGCAAGAGGAGATGTTCAGTGGGTCTCTGATCTGTAGAAGAGTACATAGGGAGGGAATTCTACAAAGTATTATCACCATTAAGTTTCTGTAGCCTTTTTGCTGATACATAGAAAACATTAGAAATCACTAATTTTTGTTTCTTTTTGCCAGTGCAATCTTCCACTGGAGTAGAAGTAGTCAGTGAGTTCAGAGGATAAATCAGTTTGTAAAGCCAGAAGCAGGCCTGTTTGTTTGAGATAGGCTTCTGCCTCTAGGAGCAGATGGAAGGACACAAAAGGTCAAGAAAGAAAGAGCAACAACCACATGAAATAGAGATTGATTTTTGCCTCAAATAACTCCTGAGCAGCAGTGCAAGAACTCTGACAGAAGAAACCCTTTCTAAAGCTCAACAGGTAGAAAGGACTTTGTGATCCTTCAAGTCCACAGTGGGGCAGGAAAGATGAAGAACAAGGACCTACAAGGTCCTTCATTTCTTCTCCGCCTGGCATTACTGTCTCCAGCCCATGTATAAGGGTTTTGCCCTGCTGCGCGAGCCAGACGAGCTGTTTTTCCATCTTACAGTCCCCCAAGCTGCCTGAACCACCAGCCCTTTCAGCTGGGGTGAGACTGAGGATGCTGCTTGGTCCAGCTCCAGAAACTCCTTAGGCCACCAAAGTCTCTCCCTCTGCCTGAGCAAACAATCTATTTGAGATCCCTGAATGAAAGGCATATATGAGGTTTTTTTATTGCTCTCTTTGCATTTTCTTTAGTTACCTTCTGATTCTGGTTGCTGCCTTCCTGCATGCTCCTCTAGAGCAGGAAGGAATAAAATTAAAGAAGTGGAGGGAAGTTCTAGAAATCAGGAATATTCTCCACTGGTTTTCATTTTCTGTCTTATACTGTATTGGGAACAGAAGAATCCTAGAGAGCACACTTGCTGCTGCCAAGCAAATCTTTATTTTATAGCACAAAAGCAGCTTCCTGGACAAGCAGCCAATCCAACCATGCATTTTTTCTCCCTAGTGAGATTCATGGTTATTATATGGAAAAGTGAAAAGTAACTGATATTAAAGACTTAAGGATCCTCAGATGCCCTTAATTTAGTAATTTGGAATTAACGTGAGGTTTATAGTCATGGAAGCAATTTGTTAAATATAAACTAGAAAATTCAATCTGAAAGTAAATGACTACAGGGCACACAGACGGCATTTCATACTGAAGGGAAAGGTAGCTGTAAAATACAATGGAGTTGAGAAAAATAATAATAGTGAGGCTTGTTCTGCCAACAAGCATGGAATTGCCCATGTTTTTGTATTCTGTGTTTTTTCTAGTTTCAGACTCATTTTCTGAATAGGATTGGACAGCCATTTTTTACTGTGATTCTCTATTTAAACTGACAGAGATTTTGCAGAGAGCCACTCCAGGCCCCTGAAAAAGCTGGCTAGCACAGAGAGGAGTGAAAAGGCAGCAAGACTGCTGCTACTTAAATTAACTGAAACAATATTTTGGCTGTACAGGCTTCTGAATTCCCTCAGTAAGGCTTAAAAAGAGCCATCTGGTCAGAACATTACCTCTCTAGTTAGATCCTGCTTTGAAAATTGAAATGAGGCTCATGAGCGCTTGTTAATGCTTTTTAAACAGGGATTTTGGAGGTGGGTAGTTGCCTTGGTGGGTTGCTTGGTGCAGAGCAGGTTTTGGAACGATGGTGGGCAGGTGTCTGCAGTGCTGGGTGTCTTCCCACTCCGTGCTCATGGCAAAGCATCGCCTGCACTGGGAATGTGCCGGCACAGCATGGCCCTTCCAAAGGCCTGCATTGGCCTCCTTGAGCCAACAAGGATGGAGGAGTGGTGCCCAGCCGAGGAGGAGCCCAGAGAGGTGCCATCCTCTGCAGGGCCTGTGTCCCCTGGGACAGGAGCAGCTGCCCCCTCCAGGGGCTACCTCCCGGTGGAAAGGCTACGGAGGTGCACAGATCCATCCTGCTGCCGGCTCATGGCGAAACTTCTCCCCACGGGAAGCATCAATGTGCCACCCGAGTCCTTCTCCCTCTGCGCTTTGGACACAGGTCTTTAATGAGTGGAGGAAAACAGATTAAGAGCCACTGAATGCCTGCTGGGGAGTGGAAAGGGCAGAAGCTGGCAAGAAAATGGTTTTGTATGAGTTTCTGCCCTGCTTAGAAGCTTTTGCAGCCCTGTGTAGTAAAATCTGTCTCCTTCTCTCCCCACCTGGCATAACTCCCTCAGGACTGATTGCACCAATGTAGGAACCAGTATAGCACAAGCAATTAGCTAATACAGCCCCTTCTGCTCTTTTGTAGAGGTCCAAAATTTGTCCCAGATGGATCTTTCTAAGAGAAAAGCCTTCAACCATGACACAAAACACATTTATAAAGCATTTTTCAAATCCTAGGAGTGTATAGAGAAATTTTGAGTACTAATATGAGCCCTCTCGATCTCAGTTTTGACCTTAAAATTTCATTTGGCCACTTTTTAAAAAGATACACAACATAACCGTGGCCCATGCTTAAATCCCACCAGCACTCTTCATCTTTGCATAGAGATGCACCCGAGCCTAGATCTCTTAAAGCTGGTGCTCCTTAAAGGTGGCAATATATGCCGAATTCCTGAATCCCCCACACTGCAGTGAAAGGAATACACATTGCCTAATTAACATAAAGGACAGCACACGCCCTGTGCTCTCGGAGGGAGGGCTGACAGCGCTGTAGACCAGCACACACAGAGGTACCCTGTGCTGCCACTGCCGCGCTGGGACGGGATCCAGCTTGGTTGGTGGCACCTCGAAACTCAGCAGTCTGTCCTGGGCAAGGGGAGTGGGAGCCTGGGCTGCTCCCTCACTCCCAGCTCCACATAAAGCCCTGAGATATAATGCCCTGTAAAGTGCAACACAGTCCCTGTGGATTGATGGAGTTTGATACAGCCCCACGCCAGAGGGATGCTCCCAGGCATCCCTTCCAAGAGGTACCCCTTGGACATGGTCCCACTTTCCTAGCAACCACGGACTGCATTGAGATAGGGTGCATCCCACTTGGCTGGGGAGCCCTCCTGGGGTCCACGGCACAGCCAGGAGAGGGAAGAAAGCCGGGGGAGACCTCCCTGTAAGGCGGTGGGAGCTGGAGCTGGCCGAAGCACGAGGGCACATCGTCTCTAAGATACAGTGGCTTGGGGTAGCTTTTCCTAAACAAAGAGCATTATAAGAGAGCCACTGCTGGGAATTTCCATTCCTTTGTTGGGTTGGTGCTGTGTAAATAAATGCATTCCTGAGATTTTTCATAATCCTGGAAAGGTCCGTAAATGAAACTGTATAGTTTGCCAAATCACTGGAGTTCATATATATTATTCCTCAGCTGCTGGGAACACAACCTACAATGGCACAGAATATAATGCAAGAAACATATGCTGAAGGTCTTCTTAGAAGCACTCTGTGCATTTGTATGTGGCATGTACAAATATTTCTTTTGATTTGCTCTATGGGGTTTAAATATTCAACCCATATTAAAGCTTGGGTTTGTGATATACTTTCCTTAACTCTAAATAATCCTTACCTGACAAGTGACCTTAGCAGCAGCATTCAGTTATTCCCTAGTTTAATATGTGGGTGCTTTGAAAGCATTTGTAAATTAGTATGTGAGATAAATGTGTAATCAACCTTTTACTTTATTCTTCTGCTTTTCCTTATATTTGGATTTTATTTAAAAGTAAGACAATTTGGGAAGATCCAGTTTCAATAATGATATTGTGCCTGATATATTTACACACTGAATGGCTTAAAAATGCATTTTCAATGTCTTACATTTTTGTCACATATAAACACTAACTACTTATAGAAGAGATACAGTCCTGTATCTAGTGTACTGGTAATGTAAACTCAGGAGTTACTTAAATAGTAAAGACTATTATGTCCTCATTGTTAGAAATCAGATATTTCTCTTAAAATAGGCTAATAACTTCTCCCACTAACTCTACCCCCTTAGATTCAGTTAATCTGTATTTATAAGATCACTTCCCTGTTTAATGTAGCACAAATGCTTTAGAAATTTCTAACAGAAACTGTAATTTAGACCACTGGAAAGATGTTTATCACCCTTTTTTAAAATTTTTGAGCACACTGACATCTATTTTATATTTAGGCTTTCTGACAGCTATACCTGCTTTCTTTAGGATGAATATTTTAATTTTGAAAATCATATCCCCTAGTAATGCAGTTCTATTGGGAAAATATTGAAATAACCTGGAAATAACACTTTTCTATTTAAGCACTTTTCAGTTTTAGACATCAAAGTTTTAGACAAAAGAGAGCACTTAATAAATAGTTGAATAAAATACAAAATGTACTTCTTCAACATTTGTTTCTACTTGTCCAAAATACAACATTATCATTTATTTCCTACACATGCCATTTTCTAGTTGGATTAGAAATGTAAAAAACAACACCCCAAACAAAACCACCAAGAAACCAAAGCAAAGCAACCCTTCAGACAGGACTATATCCATAAGGCAAGCCCAAATACTTCTGGCTAGCTGGTTAGCTCTCTGATTTCCTTCTGTTTGGACCCTGCCACAGCATCTCTAATTCCACAGTGCTTATCCGAGATCCTAATTTTTCCTGACCTCAGTACTCACATTTGGGGGCTACTGTGTCAAAGCATTTCAGTGTCCGGGATGAAGTAGCCTGGTTCAGCCTTCTTTCAAAAGAAGATTGTTACGGTAATTGTCAGTCTCAAATTGGAATAGATTATAAAAGCTTATTACTGTATTTTAATATAAAATATTGTTAACTAAGGCCATCAAACTTTAAAACAAATTAATAGCAAACTACGATCCCGAAGTCTGCAGACCAGTAACTTATCTACCACACAAACAGCTGCACAAATCCCTCACATTTATTTTTTCCAGGCTTTCAACTTTGATTAATAACATGGTAAAACCATGCAAGTCTCAACCATATTAACCACAGCCATATTTTTAGTCTTACTGACATGAACACTTTAATATAATAAAAGGGAAAGGAAAACAGAAGAGGTGTTTCATTAGGACACGAGGATTACTGAAACCGCTGTGTGGAGCATTTGCCAGGAGGTGGTAGGGGAAGAGTTATTACTCACATTTTAGCATGTCGTTAGGATGTGGAGCGAGAGGATCCCTCAGTGAGATATGTTTGCTTTGGAAAAAAAATTAAGCAATCAGACTGTCCAAGCCCTTCTCACTGACGCAGTCATAATAGCAAATTAGAAACCCAGTTAATGAGTTTCCAGCATTACATGGGAAACTATTTTTCCAATTTTGTTATAAAATCCTGTAATACAACAGTGCTATGAGATCCAGAAGTTCATATATTAACCTGCCAGTCTTTTTTTATTGATAGATGGCTACATGCAAAAATATATGAAGCATGCAACCTGGTTGGTTAAAAAAATAGCCTGCACCACAAACGCTCAGCAAATTTGCTCTTGCAGCTGATTACAGAAGCTTATAACATATTTTAAAAGCATTTATGAAGAGAAAAAAAATCCCCCAACCTAAATAACCCCCCCCCGAATGGCTGAAATAAACAAAACCCTCAGCATTATGTCAGTAAAATAGTAGCTTCAAACAAACCTAAAGACTAATGCTGGCCTGACATTAAATTATTCAGTATTAAACATGTTTGGCTTAATGATCGTGTGATAGTGGGACTAGAGTTAAATTTGGTCCAGTCTCCTAGTCTGCTGTTCTTACGACAGGGGTGTTCCCTAGATGAGTTTCTGACACTAAACTCAGCTGAATGAATAGTATTAAACACATCATAAAAAATATTTGGCTGAGTAAGTCGTTTGACTTTTTTCTTGCTGCATGTACCTGCCTACACATTTGCACTAGCAGTATGTTTGGAAAGATACTTTTTGTAAGGGAGCCAAGCCTTGTAAATCAGAATAATGGGCAAAACCAGTCACGTATTTTCTATTTCTATATTTTTTGCATGAAGAGAGCTACATTTCAAAATTGAGGGGGAGAGAACAAAGAGATCCAGGCACACAGCATCCTAATAGGGACCCTGAAATCACTGCTCTGGACAGCACCCAAACAGCACAGTCATGGCTGTGCTGGAAACACCCAGGTACCACAAAGGGGACGCAATACCCCAGCGAGGAGAAGGCAGAGCAATAGCAAATACCTTGTCACACTAACTCTGAGAAGAAAGCAAAATTTCTGTTTTGACCTTTGCGGCATTTTTAGTGCACAATATCCACAGTATCAGAAATGCAGTGGAACAGGGAAGGCAGACAGCCCAATTTTTTCCAACCCACTAGAAAGTGGAAGAAAATGTGCAGAAAACTATATGGCACCAGTGAAAGTGAGATCCCGTGCACAGTCCTATAAATGACATTCTTGACTGGAGGGGTTTATCTCTTACTTGAATTCCACACAAGCACAAGTGAACCATTCCCACTCATCTGCACTTCTCATTCTGACATTGGGACTTTCCTTTTTAACTAGCCCAGGCTTGGCTGCGACTAAGATAAACATGTTTGGCTGCAACTTTTTTTTTTTTTTTCTTTCAAAAAGAGGCAAACTGGATTATGGCAAATAACCTTTAAGATAATTAACTGACAATGCTGCAACTAGCATAAAATCTTCCTTCAGGCGACCCCTAATTTAAGTATTACTGGCACAAAGTGGAGACAGATTGTGCATCACCACTGCAATATTTACATAGCAGAAACCCACAGAGCAGGAAACGTGAGACTCAATGATGCACTAAATTAGGAACAATCATATTCTAGTGTTAATTTGTTTTCTCCTCTATCCAAAATTCAGGTCCAGCAATTGGTACAAATGCACATAAAACATTCCCATTTTTAATGATTAAGAACCACAATCTGCAAGCAGTTTCACTCAAAAGTACATTCAATTACTACTGGGTGTGTTTGAGGGATCAAACCCCCAAAAGTGAAACAGGTCTACCAACATAGAGATTTTTTTTAGAAACCAAAGGCTTCCTAATCCATTTATTTTTTTCCATAAATTATGTCTGTGCAAGCAGTCTGAGTCCTCTGCCAGGCTACCTGGCTTTTGGTTGCAAATACTTTCCTCTGACAGTAACACTGTGATTCTGCGGCATAATGGAGAAGCAGTTCTCATTCTCCAGTGCTGTAGATACTTGCAGGTACTCAACAGGCTACGTAATCAAAGAATTAAAGTTAAAGTGGGCAGAAGGAAAAGATAGCCATTCCATTTCTAAATATATTGGGAAGTGATACATTTATAATATACACTATCCAGAGACAGATTTCACAAGCAATACTCTCAGTTACAGCACACTTTGTAAGATAAAAGCAAAGAGCCATCACCGACGTTTCTACATCTTAAATATTATTCAAATTTGGTTCCACTATGGCATATTAACAAAATATTTACCTTGCCTAATCGCTGATGTTCTTCAAAAGCAGAAATCAGTTCTTGTGCCCACTTTATTTTTTCAGGGCTCGGAGAGAACTGTTCCTGGACAACAGCAATTTGGTTGGGGTGAATCACCTGCTTACCTACAAAGAAGATTAATAATACCAGAATCATGCATCGACAAACAGATGTTCAAGCAAAATGTTCCAACCACTTGAGGCTCTCATATGCCTTGCAGACTTTCTTGCTCTCTAACTAATTATTTTACTTGCTTTCTTTTATTTTTAAAACTGGAAAACAGGCAGATAGCTTTTTGACAGATTATTTTAGGAGTAAGAATACCTTGTGCTATGCTTGCATTCAGTGTAGTTTGAAAGAACCCACAATTCTTTCTCCTCCCTCCCTATTTTGATCCATACATCTCTCAGTCATTTCAGGTGCAATTGTTTGTCTTGGGCAGTCAATAACAATTAAGTATAATGCATCTCTGAATGCATTTATATTTGACCATATAAATAGCAGTTCCACTCTTAAATAAGTTGCATTAAGGTGTGTTCAGAAAATGAGATCTGAAGATGGTAAAAGATCTGTAGGGCTGAAAAGATACCAGTACCCTAAGGATCATTCCCTAAATTTTCAGTATTGTCTTAGCATCATATAATCCTCGATGTTGCTTAAACTGTTGTTGTTGTAATTATTGGTAGTTGCAGGTAGACCGCAATATTTATTTAGTCACTGGTATATCAAAAAGCCATCAGTAGTGCCCCGGGGTTTTATGAAGCAGTGTTTTTAATCCTTTCTTGTATAAACATAAGTTAAGAAAATAAAAATAGATGTTGTCTTTTTCACTCGAGATTTCCAACCATGAATAGACAGCCACATAATCCGTTTTAATCCATGATTGAATTTAGCTCCCTTAAAACAAATACATGTCTAATTTGTTTGACACTTTAAAAAGTGCAGGATTTGACATTTTTAGTTCATTTCTATGGAAAATCACAGACCAGTGTGATTTCTGTGGTTTGCTTTTAAGGTGCATTAATAGAGAGAGGCTACCGTAATTCCCAGCTTCCTTCGGAATAAATGACTCTCCTCGGTGCCAGGTCCCAGAACTAGTTCGAGGGATGAGGCTGATCCTGCAGGGCTGCCAGCAAGTGAGCAGTGCCCTGCAGACCGAGGACCCACAGCCCTGCCGCCGCCGCAGCCCCTTGCGCGAGCGAGACCCTTGCGCTTTGCCAGGAAAAGTTGGGAGTGTCAGGACCTAAGGAGGCTTCCTGCACAACAGGCTCTGCTGCCGTGCTCTTCCTGACATTAGCCAGCTGTACTTTAGGAATCAGCCCGTCCCTGCACCTGAGGTCTCGCAGGAGCACAGGAATACACCTATTTTCAGTGAAACAACCACTGCAAAAATCCCTGGGATTACTTTCATCAGGCTGCAGTGGGTCTGAGTGATAACTGGGAGTACAAAGAAACTCTGCTTAATTAAATGAGCAAAGAAATAGGAGTCCTTTAGTGTTGCTACGTTCCTTTGCTAAATAGCCACAAGTAGCTCAGTTTTATTTCTTGTTAAACAACGTTTAGTTTATGATTTTACAGGAGTGCAAATATTCAGTTTGAAATTTCAGTAGCACAACTATTTTAAAAATACCTTAAATCTAGGTAAAAGCTTAAACCCTATTAAGAACTATAATTTTTGAAAGAAATTACACAAAGATTTTTTTTAAACTAATGTGTTTTATCTTAGGTCTACTCAGAGGTTTTTTAGTAAATTTAGTAAAATGTCATAATTAATAAGCTGATGATGTTCCTTATTTGTAATACAACAAATTCTACATAGCTAGACTATTAATTCCAAAATTGAAGTGTAGACAACAATTTCTTGAAAAATCCTAAGGAGCCTAACTTTCTGAAAAAAATGTTGAGTATATTTTAAATTATATTTGAAGTCAATCTCTAGTTATAACAAAATTAAAAGTACATATATAAGATTTTTTAAAGTGTAGAACATTTCTGTAAAAACACTTGCTTTTGATGAAGATACCTAGAGTAGTAAACTATGCTTTTAATAATTAAAACACTATTGAACAATTTAGGGAGAATATAATCTAACTTTTGATTTAGAGCACTCGGTTGATTTTTGTTGCAGACTATCTATCCAAATAACTGTATAACAGACATAATGCCATGCAGGAATGAAGTAAATATTTTAAACAGAATTGTTGTTACTGACAAGTTATTGAGAGAGTGCAAAATTGGAGGACATTAAAATTTATGACCACGAAATCCTTTTTACAGTACCACTTGATATATTGTGTTTTAAATCAATACTTGTCAAGTCTTTTAGGTAACCCCGTGATGGTGTCATTTTAGTCTTCTACAAAAGACTGAAAAAGAGAGGACACCTAGACTGTTTCGTATTTATATCTGCTTTCTCAGCGTGCAGCACAGGACTCTTTATAATGACTAAGTCAGCTGTTGAAGCTTATGGCAAGGTTTACCTAATTTTTTACATAAACATTCCTAAAACCTATGCTCATTTATACAGGCAACACACCGATTTAAAGTCCACAGTACTGATAGTGTAAAACATCTTGAGGGATGTCTATGGATATGTAAATATATATATTTTTTATAAATATACATATGAAAGGACTATTAATTTGGCTGGATTACATTTGAAAACATTTGAATTTATCTTTATACACTCACTGAAGAAAAACCAGGCTGATTTTAAGATAACTGGAAAAGAAAACTTGTTTGCAATAAGCAGTGAGGTTTGCAATAATATTTAAATACCTGGTAAATTCTTCATTATGTTATTTTGCTTGATTAATCTTGAGGGAAGCTATTTGATTACATTAAAGACAATTTCACTGGCCTAATATGGGAACATTTAAGGACATATAACTTTGCTGAATATTTTGGATTTGCATTGCTTCGGAGGGTGGTGAGTTCAGCCCTGTTCATGCAAATAAGTGAGTGTTCTCCAGCTATGACAGCAATTTGGAAGACCCGGCTTGTTTCAGTTCTGTTGATGTCAACGATTCCGATTCATACAAAAAAAGTAGCAGGGAGGGATCTTATATTTAAAAATTAGAAGAATTGCACATTTTGAACTCGTTATTAGGGCGACATTTCAGTACTTTCACATCATCAGAGGACTGTTTGTAGCAAATACAATGTGCATACTTCTGCTTTATACAAGGTCATGGATTAAGCTAAGGCCTACTTGTAATTTTCTGTGATAAATGTGAAATTGGAAATGTTAAAATGTTTCACTTACATAAATTTGGAAAAAACAGTTGTATAGGTTTGGAAAACGTGATTTTGCTATCAGTTTTGAAATTAGATTTTATTTCAATCAAAACAAGCAGAAAAGATTATAAAATTATTAGATAAACTGAGAGCAAAAAGCCAAAGAACAAGTGAAATATTTTAGATTGACCTAAAATATTTTTTTTCTTTTTGCAGAAGAAAAGAAAAAATTCTGTCTTGTTTAATTTAAACAGATTTTAATTTTTTTTCCCCCCAACAAATCCGTAGAGTCATTATTGCCCCATCTCTAATTACAGTTGGACTGATTGTCAGGTTGTTTGCTGAATTTTGGAAATGCGTTGATGATAGCTGCAGAAAGACAGGAGGCGAAGCACAGGTGCTGTGAGTGCACCTTAATAAAATCTGTACTTTTCACAGACCTTTACTTCTTGTATGGCAAGGCAAGTATAACACATGTGCAGCCAAGACAGAAAGTCATTTTACACCCTAAATTGCTATGTGACCTTTTTATTCATCTTCTGTCTGGACCCTGTTCTAAGGTCAGACAACTTCCACCACAAAGTCAGTGGAGTCCAAATCACCATCAGCATTGGTTATGCTGAGCATGTCTAAATTTCCTAAACTGGCAGCCTCAGTTAAGCATTTAAATGCACATTAAGCCTCCAAAAAGAGTGCTCTCAAAGGTGCTAGGCACCTGCAACTCCATCTTCTGTCAACAGGAGGTTCAGATGTTTATATTTTTTCAAAAATCAAGCCTTTCCTTAAGCTAGGAAATATTGGTTGAGACTAGGTAGCCGTCAGCAGGTGCTACCATTCAGCAGCTCTATTATTTTCCCAACTTCAAAGGCAGCCGAGTGAAGGGTGGAAGTCCACATGGCTGTGGATAATGTAGCTGTGAGGAGCTAATCATTTCACCTCCAAAACAAGACTTGGGGTTGCAAATGTCAAAGCTCAACAGACAGTAAAGCAGAGTTTGTGCTGAAAAGCATTGATTGTTATTCTCTCACTGGCATGCCAAGGTCACTTAAAATTGCACTTATTTTTTTGTTTGGTGCTTTAAGATACCATATACAGCTAACTGTAAAACCAGACTTTGCTAGGTGGCATTGCCAGGACCCATGCTTTTAGTAACAGAAACCTAAGGGATGTACTATTCTCATATGTGTATCCTGGATGGTGGTCAGTGAAAAAGAATGTAATGTGTGTCCTGTGCGTTAGGATTCCCTAATGGCTGATTTCTATTGCAGCCCCCAGACTTTGGTGGCTGCACTGTCCCTGCGAGGTGTCCGAGTGACCTGGTACACCGGTCACAGGGTAACAGGCTGCAGTGCAGGACTGTGGGGCAAGGAGCCTGCTGCTCTTGCTGTCTGCCAATACCCGTGGGTGTCACCAGCACTCACTGGGGGGAAAGCCAGGAGATGAAAAACAAACCAAAAAAAACAATAAGAAAATAACTTTCCCTTGCAGTTAGCATATGACATTTACTTCTCAACTTCTTCACCTAACAAGTATTTTTTAACTACTGCCATTGTTCAAAGAAAGAGAAAAGGCTCCAGTTGTGGAGGAGCCATTGCAGAGTATAGTATTGCCTTTCCCATGCTCTGTGAAGGGAGGAATCACTGCACAGCCTCTATCCCAACTTCTCCTCAAAACCAGTCACAGGCTTCATGGCATGCAGTTTTAAAAAGCATCCTGTGACTGGCAAAATTTCCAGCCACAATTTTTAAGATACTAATAAACATAGAGGAGCTCGATATCAATGAGTTTTTCACTACATGATCTGAAACAAAAATCAAGTTATTTGTCTAAGTGACAGTAAGCGTAGCAGCACATTTAAAACGAACAAGATCCGCGTTCTTTTGAGACATCGGCAGAAAGTCGTACCAGTGAATCCCATTGCGGCACCTTCCCTCGATTGCCTGCAGAGCCCATCTTCATCATGGAAATCAATGTAAACAAGGTCTATTGCTTGAAGGCCAAATGCCTTTGCTGTGACTATTATTTTTTGCCTGGCATATAGAATATCGTGAGCTTCCTTACTGCTTGTTGCACCTAAGAAAATAAGGAGAACAAAGAAAAGCTGACAAGAGTGTTTTAAACCTTTCTGTTTTAAATATTTCTTACATTAAAAAAAGGAGAAACTTTTAAATTCTATTTAACTGATTCAGAAAATAAAAGGGGGGTGTAAGGCTATACTGTAGAGTCAAAAATTATACTCTCCTGAAGAAAAGCTGCTTTAGCAAAAATAAAGCATAATGTCCCTTTAAACACTAGCTTAATAAAGTCAGATTTTGATTTTGTTTAAATCAGAAGTTGAAAGCCTGAAGTCAGTGTAAGCTTTGTCTGGTAAGGACTGCTGACTTGACCAAAACGCAAGCAATTATTTGATTTTGCTATTTACTGCATGTACAGTGAGAAGCATTACAGCAAGAGAAGCTTTACACAAATTGATATACTGGGTCCAACTAAATGGTTAAAAAATTCACACTGGGAATAGAATTGCACTTTCCTTGGTTCTGATTCTTGTCACAACTGATGTCCTAAGCTGAATATTTAAGCTTTAGTATTTGAATGAAAAATTGATGGTAGATGACTTCTGAGAAGAAGCAAAAGTATTCATGAGACTTCATGTCTCACAGGCTACCAGCTTAGCAATGTACTCATGTGAAGGCTAATGGGAAAAAAATAACAATAATAACCATAAGATAACTACTTAGATACAAATTTTCTGTCTATAAGGAATATTTTCTTAAAGCAATGCTGATTTTTACTTTAACATACTTATTTTTAACATAGAAGTTCATAGCTCGATGCTTTATGCTTTTATCTTTAAACTAAATCAGAAGCTAAGTGCCCTCTTATAAAAGAAATGGTGAAGCACTTTATTTTTTAGGAAGAATAATAATGCTTTCATGTGAATACGTGTCTGTATTGACACGTGACATCTTTAAAATAAATTTATGAAAGCAAAATGTAGCAGGAGAGTATTTTTGCTTGATGTCAAAAGCCTGAGTGACAGTTGTATGTAAAGAAGTGGTGAAGCGGACACCAGAATTTTATGACTTTCAAATGTAGTTCTAAAAAGCATGTAAATGTTGTTTATGGATAAAATATTTTAAAATTATTTCAGTGATTCAACAGGGCAGGGTTTATTGGGGGGAGGGGGGTGTTTTTGTTTTTTGTTTTTGTTTTCATTAACTTTTGGTACTGACTGGCAAGAGGCTCAAGAAAGTCTCAGTGCCCTGTAAGACAAGGACCACGTTTTAAATTGCCAGTGGTACATTCTGCACTGAAAAGAAATCAAGGAGAAAAATGAAAACTTAAAATCCAGACTCAAGTGTCATTATTTTAATTATTGCTGTTAGAAATTTCACAGGCTTCTCCAACGCAAATACATAAGCATACCTAATGCCGTACATAACATTTATAGTAAAGAGACAAGTAACAACCTATGCTGGCACGGAAATCCTCTCCTCCAAAGACAACTGCATCCAAATGAAAGCCAGCTTGGGATCCTGTTCTCAGTGCTTCTTCACAAACAGCCTTCAAATGAGAACAGAGTTTTAATATCCACAGAAATGCAGGATGCAGAGAAACTACAGAGGATATTACAGCAGCTCAGCGTTACCAAAATCCTTCCGAGAATATTGCTTCTATTAAGCAAAGCCACTGTAGCTGCTTGACAATGCACAAGTGCTTTAAAATGACTCAGCAAGAGAGAAATTTTGCTTTCCCTAAGCACTCAGATAGCAAATACAGGACACCAATAACAGGTTCCCCACCTTCTGGTTTACTTTGTGCCCTGGGTGTTACTGTGATCACTACTTCAGATATTTATGTAGCAATATGAAACAAAACATTTGGCAAATATGGCGTAAAAACAAAGAAAGAGTATTAAATTTGATTAGTTTGACATGGAGTATATCTGCATGAGAAACAGAAATAAAGATCAGAATTTCTATTATGAAATAAATAACACGAATGGTTTACAATTATTTTAAGTTCCTTACAGGATAGAAGGATTGCAAATTTAAAGTCTTCAGCTACATATAGCTAAAAATAAGCTAAGGAAGTTAAAAATGCAACAAGTGCATCAGAAGAGCATTAAAATAAAAGTAAAAAAAAATTGCTGCTGTAGCTTTTTTCATGAGGAGAGTAGTATTGCTATTTTATATTGATGTTTCGATAATATTAGTATCTTTTAAGGCTAAGATACATGGAGAGACACATGTAATTACCAGCTCTACTAATGGGTGTTCTTCTACGGCAGCTGGTGGGACACAGAATAATTCTTTAACAGAGTGTGCTTTAAAAGGGAACTCTCCTGCCAGCATCAGCAACCGCAGCATTAAACCTCCACTATAAAATACTACAGGTGAAGAAAAACCTCAGTGGTTTAATAAAAGATCTAATTCTGTGTTTGCACACCGGACAGGAGCGTGTCCATTTGGTTACTGCTTTATCATGCTCACAGATAGGTTAGCGTGTGCTGTAAGATAAATGGCTGTATCAAACGATCAGGCTGCCTGTGAGGTACTTCTGGAGGTACTTCTGATCTGTGTGTCCTCAGCTGGTCTGAAACTTTTCCCTTAGAGCTTGGGAGGGGATGCAGAGTTCCTTGTGCATGCACAAGTTCTTCCGTTTCATTACCACATTGCCTTGCCTTTCTGAAAAGCCTGGACTCTATAGTAAGGGTTGGGGAGTGATTTATATTACAATGAAATTTATAAATTAGATTTCATCTAAAACTACCCTAAAAAACAAGCATGTTCTTCAGGTATTTTCAAAGTAATTTGTTTTTAATCTTAGCATTAAACATACATACACACAAAGAAACAATAATATGGAATTTGATTGTAATGTTATTAGTAGAAACCATTATAAAGGCAGGTTTAGTAATAGTGAAACGATGATTAACTCTTATTTCAAACTAAGTGTTGCATCTGACAGCTACTAAATAGCCTGCAACACTGAGTATTCCAAATCTTTGGAGAGGGCCCTTTCTACTCCAAGTGTGTTCCAAACAACAACAGGAATGAAGAAAGTTTTGTTATTTGGTGTGGACTGTCTGGAACTGTTCTATCACTGGAATATTTTGAATTTATGAAGGCCTTTAAAATACAAACGTCAGAGTTCAACATGCAAATGTTTTTGGGGATTGAACAATACATTTTGTATTTTTTAACCTCTTCTCCTTGGTGAATGAAATTAGGGAGAGACTGAGGAGTATTCTGCTTATCCTACTTTGCTGAGATGGCAAAATATGAACACTTCAAGTCTTTCTTACCTTAAAATTGAGCAAGCCCATTGCAGTTTCCACAAAGGGGATAAAATTCATTGGTTCTACAAGTGTTCGGCCTTTTAGGTGATGTAAGAATTTGTCTGAAAACTAAAACTAGACAGAATAAGTCATCAGAGGGAAAAAAAAGAAAAGTCTACATATACACACAACATGGCAAATATTCACCTGACTGTAACAAACACCCCTCCCCACTCTGAAAACCTGGTAACTAAAAAAATTAAAACAGCTTTTAACAAGGCCTGTGATTTGAAACTGTAGCATTCCCATACATTTCTAAATTTGGAAGCTGGTTTGCAAGGGAAAAAAATCCAAGCTTAACACCTCTCACCCTGGCTTAGTGAAATGCAAATCTGTGGGCTCTGGAAAACAATGAAGTGCTGCTGTACCTGAGGTCCGGTTTTGTTTCAGGTCCAGCACTGCCATCACTGGAAGCGCTCCCCAGCCTTCTAAGTGGCATCCGTATTATTCATTACGGCACCGTTACCCTTTTGTTCAATAGGCTTTTCTTCATAATTTTTTAGCTTACCTAGGAAGGCCTTAAAAAGGAAGTTTAATTCTTTGAAGACCAAAGCTTGCCAATTTTTTCCATGAGACCAGTTCACAGCTAGTTCTGAGCTGCCAGTGGGGTAGCCCAAATTCCAAAATCTATCATCTGGAAACATACAAAAGCTCTTGCACAGATTTTTCCCCTTTCAAAAGGGGAAAAGAAAAAAAAAAAAGAAAAAAAGGGAAAAACCTTCAGCCCTATATTGTAAATGCATTATGTCTGTCCAGATCGAGTAATTTGTGTCAAGATAAACATATTGCAGGTAGTGCAAAAATGTTAGTAAATAAAGACAAAAATCACATATGCATATATTTTAAATTTAAGGAATATTCGACTATTAATGGATATCAAAGGAAAGGGAATTTTAATCATCTCTCCATTCAGTCTCAGTTGGGTAAATCATATCTAAGAGATTTGCATAAATATAAACCATCAAAGACTTTTCATCTTCAAAGGGGGTTTCAAGACCCTATAAGCTTTGTACTGTAATCATCGCAGGTCACAACCCTGCAGGAATAAGGCTGCTATGGCAACATAAAAAACTAATGCTTAAGGCTTAGCATAATATTCTGACTAATAGAAAGGAAACTCATTTTAAAAGCTGGCAGCCTATTTACCAGAAGCTGGATTAGAGGTGTTATTTCCCCTTTTAGTTTCCCCCCACCACCCCTCCCCAAAAGAGGGAAAATCTAATCACCCAGATCTTGAAAAAAAAAAAAGCTTTCCAGCAGTAACTTTACAATTAGGCCAAAATAAATCACAGCTTTCTCCGATGAAGAATTCTGCTCTCCTATCTCTGCTCTGCATCATCACCATGGCACTCTCGGTAACTTTTCTTTAGTGAAGAGAATTCCACTCAAAAATGTGCAAGGAGAAAAAAAAAATCAATTCACTCTGTACAGTAAGGCAGGTTACTACAGTGACAGAAAACAGTAAAGTTCACACAGGCAAATGCAGAAAATGAGGTAATATAATAGTATCCACATATCTTCTTAGGACTGCTATCTGATTTTTATTTTTTAAGAGGAAAAAATGAAGTAAAAAGTGCTACTGTGTGTATATTTTAGGTGCAAGTTAAAGAGCAGAATTCCTGTTTTATTTTTAAATATTTTAAAAGTCACACTCCCGGAACTCTTGAAATCTTTTGTTTTGAAGCCAAAGCAAAAAAAAAGCACATTTAATTAAATATTGCCTGCCTTCCTCTCCCTTGTAAAAGATTTGCAATAAGCACCAATACAAAAGGTAACTAGTGGAGAAGTTTCAATTAATTTTTTTTTTTTCAAAAGGAGACGATTAAATGTTTCCGGCCCGGTAAAGTGTTCATTTCAGGGAGAAAGGGAAAAAAAAAAAAGAAGGCGGAGGAAAAAAAAAACCCACAAAGCTTGGGGAGGGGATGAAGTAGCAAGGCCTCAGCAATTCTTTCAATTCCAGTGCACACCCAATAGTGTGTCGGGAAGAATGCACACTGGTCGGGATTTGTGGGAGAATTGTCCCGCCACAAAGGAGGGAGAGTTACGCTTGTTATAGTCCAATAAGCCATGCCAGTCAAACAAGTACCCACACTAGGGACAAAAGGAAAGCAAGAGATTCTCACACAAAAGAAAACAAGTAAGCCCATCTTTTAGTTGTGCATCAGCCTCCAGGTTTTCTGCTGCACATAAATAAAAATGAAGGGGGGGAGCGGGTGTGCGTGGGGGGAAAGCAACAGCTTCTGGGAGGCTGAAAAATCATGCTGGAGTGAATTTTTGGAGAATTGGGAAAAGAAGGCAGTGGCGTTAGGCAGAGTATGTTCTTTGTGTGCAAAGGTTGGGCAAAGGGAGAGAGAAGCACAAGGACAATGAAGCAGAAGCTTCTGGGGCTGGCTTGTTTTCCATGATGGAAATACAAATTAGCAAGAGGGAAAGTGGAAGAGCATGAGGGGACAAAAAGCCCTGGCATCCCATCTCCTTGCAAAACCTACTCGGTGGTAGCAAGGGCTCTGCCATTTTGGTATCATGAATATTCATCACTGACAAGTTGCGTCTAACACTTACACGGCTGTAAACCCTGAGAGGTGTGCTCTGGTTAATTTAATTACCCCTTGGTGGAAGGGGATGGCGAAGCTTCCATCGCGAGCGGTGGCGGCCGAAGGGGCAGCGCCACGGAACGGACGGGGCCCGTCACACACCCGGTGTATGGGGCTGTGCACCATTGTGCGCTCAGGCCCATCTCAACGGTTTGATCAAGGTTAGATGCTGAGATTAAAATAGATCCTAATATGCCTGCCTGCCTTTCATCACAGCTTGCATGCGTGCTAGTTGCTCAGCCAGCGGTTTGCAAAAATATAAAGTGAATAATTAAGCATTATTCCTTTACTGGTATGTTACAGCAATAATGGTATATCCAAACAAGCATCCCTCTTTTTTGACAATTAAAACAATTATAGCATAATTAGGCCTATTTCAAAGTTTTCTTAAGTAATTTGACATGCCAACCATTTACATTTCAGGTTTTTATTGGTTGAAAAGTCAGTTGTGAAACACAAACACACCTGTCAGCAATTAAAAAGGAAGAAGTAGAGAACTGTTCAGGAAATAATATCTGTGCTAATTAAAAACACTAGTTAAAAGCTTCCTGTTTGTTCCTCCAGTTGCCCCAAGGAGTGACCTTCCCCCCAACCCATTTTTTCATATGTTGCTAGCATGGTTTCCCATCTCCTGCTTCCAACGCATGTAACGAAGGCTCTTGGACAGACAATAATTTTGCTTGTTAGGGTACTCTGAGAAGAGTCAGGCACTTACCCTTCTACTTTTGATAATATATTCTGACAACAATATTGGTTCTTTGCCAGCTGTGTAAGAAATACACCTGGTTTTCTTTATAAATGTGTTCTATTTGTGGTTTTTATACAGCACATCACACAGCACACATTTAAGTGGATGCACTTCCCAATTACCTCAGCCAAGCAACAATATGGTATTTGCAGGCTTCCTCTTAACTCACAGTCATTCATCTCTGTGCCTGTGTGTACCAGCTTCAGTCAAAAGCTACTTTGTTGGTGGTACTCACCCATCTTATTTCCTCAACATTTTCAACCTTTGGCAGCATCATGCTTGAAGGAAGGGTCTTGGACTGCAAAAGCACCTGTAGATCTTCTTCTGCGAGGCCGCTGGACACAGAGTTTATCCTAACACACTTTTCAGCATGGCCAAAGTCAAACTCTTCAAGGGTTTTCACGATGGTCAGTCTTGCTTCTCTCTACAATATATATGAGTTCAGATGCACATGAAAAGAAAAAGAAAGCATATTTTTTATTGACAGAAAGATGCACTGAGGAGATAACTTGTTGAAATGACAAAGCTAGACAGCCAGTATAGTGGTGTCTCCAAAATGTCTGTCACTCTTGGACTTCATTGAAACAGTCATCACCAGAACCTCACAATTTTACTTTCCTCTTTACTGTTTCTTTATAACTAGTAAATTCAATGCATGGGGTTTCTACCACTTGCAGAAAACAAGATTTTTGTGTCTGCTAATGCTGAACATGTGTTGCAAACACAAATCTTTATGCTAACATAATGTGTTGCACTAACTGCTCTCTCAAAAATGGCATATTATGAAATTTGCATAAAACAATTATTTTTGTAATTTAGCTCTATATTGCCTGAACATCAAAAAGTACATATATATATTTTTTTTTTTCCTTTGGTTTTCCTTTACTCCATATATTCAAAGTGCATTAAAGGCAGTAATAGAATTCACAACTTGCATATAAAAACAATGCTGAAATAACTCTAAGGTTTTTCTTAGACCACATAAAAGGATGCTGTGTTGGCACAAAATAAAATCTCAAAAGACACATGTTTCCCTTGGTCGTTTGCAATTTTTGTGAATGTAAATTCACAAATCTGTTTAACAGTTGATTTGCGTGACGTATACTGGCGTGCTTTTCTGAAATGAAATGCATTTCTTGGCCTGGAGAAGGGGGTAGGGGTCAAAGGAAGGTGCTGGGCTCCCTGCTTCCTGCCAACTGAAGTTTCAACCCCAAATTCTTTCCACTCACCAACAGCCCCTAACAAATTCACATTGTCAAAATGCACACTTATCAAAAGTCATTTAATTTGTGAAGAGTTTTTATGGGGCTAATAAAACTTTAAAGCTCCTGACTCATGGAGGCTCAGGAATGACTTTAACAATATGCAGTTGCTGAATAGAGATGCTTTTCAAGAAAACAGGCAAACTCAAGAGGAAAAAACAAACAAAAAAAAATCATCAAAGTTAATATCCAAGCTAATACAAATCAGCAAGAGAGCACATGACAGTAGATTTAAACCAGACGGATGCAAACCTCTGCCGGCAAGAGGGGCAGACGTGGTTTCCCAATGTGGTCTGAGTTAAACAGTGTGAGGGAACAGTAGCTTACAGTTGTCAGGACCGATGAGAACAGGGTCTCCCAGGCCAGTTTAAGACAGCTCTGCAGTGTACTGATTTACAGGGCTGGGACCCCTGATAATTAGGGTAAGTTTAGAGAAAAGCAATTGGTGGCTCTAACTGGTTAAAAGGAAGGAATAATGGAGCAGAAAGTTAATGAAATCTGAAGCGAACAGCCTTCAGCTTGGGGCTACTAGCCGTGCTCCTCCGAAGGCTGGGAGCATATGCCCGTTAATCGGACAGACGGGAACAAGGCACCCATGTATGTATCCCTGGGCTGCGATCACGGGGCGCGTTCAGGGGTAATCTCCGGAAAATGCAACCCAAAGCATGCAAACTGCTGTGAATGGACTCTGTCTGGGGACATTAGGAAAGCCACATAAAGATGCACGCAGTTTACTACAAACATGTCCAGCTGGAAGACAGCTCTGGCGCATGGCTGTCTGAAATGGCTCTTCCAAATTAGGTAAACTCAGCCACATGATGCCAATACCGGGAAATACAAATCCCCGATGTTTTCCTTCTCTGACCCAGGGTAATGGGTTTCTAGGGCTGGGCTGAAAGTTTCTGGACATGATACAGAAGGGTAGCTTAAAAACACACTCCAAATCAATTTATGCTTTTAGTTAAAGTCAGATTATCACTGTTTCAGCACACACCAATGCAATTTGCAAAAGAGAGATCTTCCCAAAGTGTCCTCTAAGGCAGCACTCAATTCCAGCTGAAGGCACATCTCCAGCAAAGTTGCAGCCTAATTTGTTATGGTTTTTTTCAGAATATAATAATGAGCACTAGACCATCTCATATCTATTTTTCTCCTCAGTCTGCAAACTCCCTCCCCAAAAAAGACAGATCGTGTCTTTCTAGGTATATTTCCATACAAAACACTTATTAACAGGCTGTTGCTGTTATCAATTTACATAAACTAAATGTGCAGCCCTCTGGTACGTATCCCAAAAATAACCAACAACTTCACTGAATTTATATCAACCAACAAACATGGGGAGGGGGTTGTTGTTTTTTCCCATATTTTAATAGAAAATATGTCACTATGTTAGTTAACACACCCATGCCATCTGTTCAGTTGAGAATTGATGCGTTTTCTTAGAACTGCTATGTTTTAGATCTGTCTGCCTAGATACCCTAGGAATGGAAACGTTTTCTTTCCGTGATATAATACTTCTGGTCACTATAGCTTCCACAGCAAGAATCAATGCATGTTTTTAATTGTGGAACAAACTGATGGGACCTGGCTGCCAAAGCCAGAGCTTGTGAGGGGGCTGACTGTGTGCCTACCCTCCCTACAATGGAGGAAATTCAACTGATGTTAGCTGGAGAGTATCAGGTTCCCATAAAGGTTTCCAATAAAACATTTCATGGGTAAATAAAACAAATATACACTAAAACCTTTGACCAAATGTACTAAAAACATGGAGAAAAGCGAGACTCCTTTCTTGCTCATTAGGCAGGGAAACGTAGATGGTATTCTTATTGTTGAATTCATGCAAAAGATAAAACCTTAACCTAGGTAAACCACTTCAACATTATAACAGAGAAAATGGTAGTCCTTGATACAATAATATTCTTATTGCCAAGAATGGGAAAACTAAAATTTTTAAGGAATGGTGAGAAAAATATTTGCCCTGTTCTTCACATGAGAACTGCAACATCAGATAATACTTTGTCATGAAAGAATAGCTGATAAAGAAATAAACCTAATCATTTGGTAAAATATTTCGTGCTCACATAACTTGGGATGGTGGTATCCGCCTTGGGTCCCATGTGACTTGGGCTCTTTACCAAACTGAACAAGAAAGAAAGACAACAGAGAACTTCATGGTAAATAGTGATTCTACTAAAATGCTCTAAATCTGCAACTTGTGCTGGAAAGCTCACTGAGGGAAAAAAAGGTTGGTCAAGATGGCTACTTCAGCACCCCTTCTGTTTGGCTCTGAGGGAGGACACAGGAAGAGGTTCGTTACCACGTGCAGCTATGCCAACTGGTGAAGATAAAGGTTTTGGTGACGCAGCATTGCTGACAAATCCATTGCTGCCCAAACACACAGACACCGAAATGAAAAATGAGAATATGCACATTGCCGCCTCCACTGGCACCCATTAAACCTAATAACTAAACATCCTCATGAGTTTCTCGCTCTGAATTATCAAATCTGCAAAGAAAACAACATCCGTCCACTTTTACACTCCAGTGGAAGAGGTGGTCCCTCGCGGCAGGGCTGCGCAGTCTCGCCATCTGGAGAATAAATCGAGTGTGAAGTACAGTATAGTTTGGGACCAAGCTCCGTGGCGGCAGCCCAGCAGTTAGTTCATTAGTCCCAAACTTGCGGGGATTAGTGCGGTATCAACTCTACTGTCGGATGGGATCAGGCAGGCAGAGCGCGAGACTCGGGGAAGGGGGTGGCGGCAAAGAGGGAGCCCCTTGGGCTTGTTGATAAAACCACACTGTATTACTGCACCTAAACACGTACTTTTGGTAACAGTATTTGGAAACAGTTTCCCATCATCTGAATCAGATCTTTCCATATTTTCTTTTTTTTTTCCTCACCTCTTTTTTTCCTTTATGTTATATGTCAAAACATACAAATTTCCACTTCCGAACAGAAGAGATACAGAAGAAAAAATGCCACAGAACTGGAAGTTCAGCCACCCACTCACCTTGGATACACTGTTAATACAGCAAAAATGAAGCAAAGATGGTTGGACTAATAGCAGATGGAAAAATTACATTTTCTTCTTTCTTTTCTAACTGGTACAATTCCCTACAATACTGTTTTTCAGCATTGTGATTTCTAGACCTATCTGATTTTGAGGACAAAATTTTTGTTTTACTTTATTTTTCTTGACTAGTCTTCCTCCTGTTTTTCTAAAGACCTCCAGGTCTTAATGTGAAGATGTGGTCATACTTAAATATATGTTTGTATATAGATCTCATCCTGTTATCACTTTTTTGTAACCATTCTGCATATGGAAATGCAAATACATGATGCACTAAAATGTCAGGCCAGAATCTATCATCCTCAATGCTATAATAAGTTGGCATGTTTCAAATAGGAGAGGAAAAATTAATTACTATAATCACAATTCAAGTTCTTTTTTTTGTGACATGTCTGACATGGTAAAAACATACAATTATGTGTTATTGTTAATTCCTTGGAGCGGTTTGTTTACAGAACTTGACATTGCTGCGTCTTTTGTCACTAATATTAGTGCATGCCATATGAATGCCCTCTCAAGTAAGATTCTGCAGAAGTGTACATATATATATATATATATATCATATACCTGTAGTCGTTTTTGTGCAGAATAGAGTTTCTGCAGGGGGAAAATCTGACATTTTCTGCATGCATAACTCTCTATCAATGAAGTGATGTCATACAGAATCATAGCATACAAATGCCATTTAGTTTCAAATTCACAAATGAGATTGGCAAGAGAAAAGACAAATTACATTTGTTTTTAAGGAAACAAAGAGAACTGTAAATGTGGAGCAGAGCACTTCTGAGAGCAGGAGGTACTTGTCTCATGAGATTTGCTTTCTACCTTACACATATCAGGTAGTTGTGAGAATAAATCTTTGAAATGGCAAGTACCTATTTCTAGTTAGCCTTGTTAGACTGAAAATTTGCTATAAAATATACACAAAGCCTCCAGAAGTGGTTATTAAATATTTTCTTACTGTTACCTCTGAGCACATAATCAGTTACCGAGTTTTTAAAGATTTAAGAAATTTTGGAACACAGTTTCTTTTGGTTCAACATGGAACACACCAAACCCACCATGTAACCAATTCTTAAGGAAAAAAGGGGCAGGAGTGGGGAGGAAGAGGGAGAATGGAGTCTCCATCATGGATGCTGGTGTCTCTCTTCTGTATTTCAGGTAAACATATGTTTTCATGTACTGCAAGACACTGATTTTGCTGCTACTCTTCCCTGAAATCATCTCTTTTTTTTTAAGTAATTATTTGGTCTCCTATTTTTTTTTTTTTTTTGTTTAATACCAACCATTTCATTTGCCTGAAAAAGATTCTTCATGACATCAAAATGAGTCATCTAACTCTGTGCACTTCTAGCATCTGCTGCTTTTCTCTCTGCTCTGCAAATTGTTCTTACATGCAGTGCATGGTCCAGCAACACTAAAATGATGCAAACGTCAGTAGTCAGTATTGAGAACTAAGCAGCAGTTTAATTATGCTCTGCTGAGAACACCAAATTTCTTTGCCCATTTCTCTACAAGTTTCATTTAAGGTCTGGGATCACATCAGTGCACTTATCACCCATAGCTACCCTGTATTTTTAAAAGACAGGATCTCTAAAAGCTGTCCAGGAACAGCTGGGAGTGCTTGCTGCCTTGTAAGCTTAGCAAGCCTCTCCCTCCCTCTACCAGTGTGGACAATGTGGATCCTGAAGATATTAGGTGGGGATCTATCCAACACCATCAGAGTTGGGCAATTTCCACATATGGTGGTCAGGTGGCCTGTCCTGAGATGCTGTGAATGTGGAGAACTAGTGAACAAGAGCCTGAGGTTGTCTCATCCAGCAGCCAGGAGCCAGGGCTCCTGAATCCCAATAAAGCTTTAGGGGTGCTCAGCTGTGTAAGTACTAAATTTCTGCTGAGGCTGACTATCCAAGGATGTGGATATGAGTGCAACAGCAAGACATCTCCACAAGTTGTCATCAAGGTATTTTTGTGACTTGCACATATCTCAGGGAAATTTAAGCAGAGGCCAGTAGGCTGCTAGAATGAATTGGCACACAGAAATAATAATATAATATTTAATAATATAATAGTCACATAATATGAGGACTGAGTATAAATATCTCAGTAGCAAAAATGATACAGCACGGTATGTGGGTGTGTCTGTGTGTACATAAACACAGAGACAGGCTTACACCTTAAGACAATTTGTACAGAAGTGTTTCAAGAGGTTTTTAACGATAGTAATATATATAGCAGCTTAAATAAATCAGAGTTTTGTTCATGTAGGTAGGCAGCTATTCTTTTGCCAACTTTTATAAACACTTACAAAAGAGATGTAAACAACCTTTCAATTAACACAAATCAAGCTAGCATTAATTTAAGCTAGCTGCTAGAAGCAGTCTCTTTACTTTTTTCCACTGGCTTTCTGAAGATACTTTTGGTTTTGTGACAGATTAGCATCACAAATGAAAATTCTTTAAAAGCATTAGTGTTAATTAGTCTTCCTGGACAGTCCAAATGAGCTACTGCATGATGAAATGAGGCCATAAAATATGCAATCTAATATATAAGTTTAAAAAAGGGTTATACTTTTCTTTCATCTGAACTTAACAGCATGTCAATTTTTATTTAAAAATATTACAGTTTAAGATATATTTACCTGGCAGTATGTAATAGATAAGTATAGAAAATGTGTACATTTAGACATCTTTTTGTCTAAACTTTGTCTAAAGTGCCTCTTTTTGTTAATGATGATAATGAAATATACTGCTGTCTGTCAAAAGTACATGTGCTTTAGCAAACTATCAATCCCTCTTTAGCAGCTGATTTCAGATGTGATGATTCTAAGTGAGATATGGATCAAATGTTTTAAAGACTGGCAAATTATTGCTGCAATTATTTAATAAATCAATCAAGAAAAAAAAAACACCTTAAAGCCAAGAGAGGCAAACAGAGGCTTTCTGAAAAAAATTCAACAAGCCAGAACTTTATGCCTGCTTGTACTGGAGGAACCAGTGTCTGCCCCAAGCTGCTAATTGCTCCTAGGAACAAGGAAGGCGTCTTTTATCTTTCCTCTTTTCTGGAATAAACTTTTCCCAGTCCACCTCCAGTCTCAACAAAACTATGTGTTTCAAAGAGAAGGCTTGAAACAATGGTTGTGTTTCTGGTGTAGTGCAAACACTGATTAACAGCTCTTATCTCAGTTTTCATAAAGTGCCTTATCTGCATTGGTAAATTAGCAAATTAATATTCTGTAATGTGATCAAAGCCCCACAGAATGCCCTAAGTCCACGTGTTCACAGCTCATGCTCACAGTAAAACTGTAATGGTACAAAAAAGCTCTCAACTCTTCATTTTCAACTTCCATTTTTAAGTTAAGTGGTGTCACCTTGTAGATGCATGTATTTCCATGTAGTGGGGATTCAAGACCAAAACTTGTCACTTAGGTGTCTTATGCTGGGTAAGGCACTCCCAGGAGGTCCTCCCACAAGATGAGTTCTTGAGCCATCTAGAAGAGGACTTCTGAAACTTTCTCATCCTACAGGCAATTTTTTAAAAGTAGAAATTACCTCATGTAGTACGGTATATGTCCTTGTGAGATCATGCCATTCATATCAATTTCCATGTACAGATTCTCTGAGAAAATCTACACCACTGGATTAATTTAGCTCCCAGCTTCACCTGAAGGTTTTTGAGTCTCAGCTGCCCACAAGGCACAACTGCTCACGTACGTCCAGACTCCCCCTTGGCAGACTGATTCATCTATTTCCTCCGAACCACAATACAGGTTTCAGAGACAGATCTCTCTAGGCATCATGCCCAGAGAGTGGTTTGGGCAGGACTGCACCAAGTTCAGGTGCCTCCACCCTGCTCCTGTGACGCAGCTCCAGCAAAGCCTGTGTCCCTCTAAACACTCACAGGAACCATCTTGCCAAGCCCCAGGGTGTGCAACACATCCTCAGCTGAGGTTTAAAAACTTCATGGTGGTAGGCCACCTTGCTCACAGGCTGGAAATCAAGAAAAACCACCCCAAACCAACTATACTACAAACCTAATTACTCCACCAAAACCCCATGAGGAGACACATGTGCTACTTATCCATCACTGTACTTAATCTGTTCTAGAGATTTGCCCCTGTGCCATGTGGGCACAGGGCTCTTCCACACTAGGTGAGGGCAGGAGGGATCTCTCCTTGGATCACATACATTTAGCATTGTAGAAGTAGCCTGTAATTGCAGTAATTACTTTTGTGGGAGAATAATGTTACGAGTTCAACACAAGAAACTAACGAGCTTTGCACTACATTGACACAACTCTTGCCTTCCTGCAAAGCAAACTTCTTTCATAATTGTATTTCTCAGCCAGTGCTCACCTTAATAAAGACCCAAATCACTAAGCTGTATTTTGCCAGAAATCCTTCTTTTCTGCCAGAAGAAGGGCTTCCTTTTGATAGAAATCCCACTTGGATGGGTGACTGGGGTGAGTCAAGGAACCCAACAATCCCACTTCATTCCAAATGCAGGTTTTAGCAACAAAACTAAATGTTGTACTGCAGACAACATTTTCTCAGATGCTCCATAAGATGAGGCAAAGCCTACTACACCTTCTGGCAGAGTCCCTGAAGGATGGGCAGTAGTACAAAAGCAGTTGCCCTCCCTTCTTTCCACCCCACACCCCAGAAGTGGGAGAGGGGAAACAGCACCAGAATGCTGTGTCCCATGTGTCCCCATATTGGCAGTGACTAACTGAGGCAGAGAGTGATCCCTGATACAAAATAAAATTATTAAAAATAAACTCTATGACTCATGTATTCATGGCAAGGAGTATGAACCTTTTAGAAATGAATTCACTTGTATTCTGTGGTCCAAACAAAACCTGACTGTGAATTTTTCCCTGCCTAGACCTGTGATTGCTGTCAAAGGAACTGAGATATTTCTCCAGTTTGAAAGTGGGACCTGAGAAGGTTGTTGTTTCCTAGGTCAGATTTCATCTGTGTCAATCCTACAGTCGTAGGGTCATATTTGTACATCACTGATAGATGTATTGTACTGGTACAATACAACACACACCTTTATAGACATGGTGAGAATTGTTTACTGGTGCTCTTCAAAACTTAAGTTCCTCATTTAGATATTCCTGATTGCAGTGGAACAAGTTACTGGACCTTGTGACACTTCCTTCCCTAAGCTTTTCTTCAACTTACTTCCTTGATAAAATAAATTATTTTTAAATGCTAACCTGACTGAGAAGGTGCTCTCCAGTGGGACTTCTGGAATATCTATGAAATTTAAAGTAAAATATTGGTGCTTATTTCCCAATAAAACAAACCAATATATGATTATTTGTGCAACATCTAAGAAGTTCCTACCCTCTTCTGCTTATTCCCATTCCATGCCCTGCTTTTTCCTTATGCAAGCATTTCCAACCAAGTTTTTCTCAAGCTGAGATGTGTCACAGATGTCATGAAAGGAATGACATGAGGACACACTGGTGAGCGAAGCAGGAAAAAGGGACAAGTTTATTTACAAAACTCAATTTTATAAATTTCTTATGAGGCCTGTGGATTGGAGGATGGAATTCCACCTATCAAACTACATTGGTTAAGCTAACTGTCAATCAAATTTCTCCTCCCACCTAGAAATATGTAAACAATGACAGAGTTAACAAAACATGGCCATTGTTTATAGTAGAAAGTGTGATAAAGTAAAATTTCTGACTCCAATATGAAGAACAAAACAGAAGGCTTAGAAAAGTCTTCAAAACTAAAGTGACAGAGATGCAAACTCTATCTTTGAAACAATCCCATTAGAGAAAGTCAGGTTTTCCTGTGTGGGGGAGTAGAAATTTGTTTTTTACCCCAACCAATTTAATCAGTCCTGATTACAGCCTGGCCAAACAAACAACTGCAGCACTGCAAGCAAGGGCATGGCAAAGGATGACAATAAGCAGCTAGGAAGGGCAACACAGAAAAAAGTACTTCTTAAGCTGTTTTTATTTTTCTTTCCACCAGAGCCCAGCCAGCTGAGCACTCACCATTGCTCCTGTGCAGGAGGAGAGTTGTAGGTAGGATTCAAGCAAATGCCTGCATCCCTTAACAACCCTCACTACAAGCCCCCATTCTTGCATCCATGTGTATTTCCCCATAAAATTACCTCAGCATAAGCAACAGGGGCATCTGGAAGCAGAGCACCTTGTTAAACCATTGATTACTTGACTAACACAACTTTTGCCTTAATTTATGTGGTCCCCTCATAACATTTTTCCAGACCTGAACATGCAGGGCTCCTTCAGCGTGCTATTGTTACCTACTCTTGCATCTGTCCAAATCTAACATGAATTTCATTCACTTCAAGCAGACTGTCAGGGTTTGAGTTCAAATTCTTTACACATGGCTTATCAGGTATTTTCTTTCACTTTCTGGACAATGACTCTGCCAAATGTAGTGTAAGTAAAAGACTAATAAGAAAATGGGTTCAGCTTTGAACCATTTCTAAAAACATACAATAAATGCTGGGGTCAGCCTGAACTTTGTGCTGATTTAACCACTTCATATTTATTTGACATCAATAATATGAAGTTGGTGCAACGGTCTGGCATGAAACTAATTGTTAAAATGCTACTAGCAACATAATTTGTTCTCCTGTGTGAATAAAATTCATGGACAATCAGGATTTTACAGCGATATAACTGCATTAATACAGTAATGTTGATTTGTTTATCTTACATTAATTTTAAACCAACAGTGATAAAATAGAATTCAGTGTTTACAAGTTTGGCACCCATTAAACTGCCTTGTTTCTGGCTTTCTTTTCCTCTTATATTTTTTCCCAATTTGCTTCATCGTTGTGTAACTGTCTGAACAAAGTATGTACTTAGCAATCTTTTTTTTGTCCTTTTGGCTTGATATGATTCTCCTTCTTGTTCTGAATGAAGGACTGCCAAAAGAGATTAGTGAAAATGTGTTCTACTTACCTAAAAATCTCTTTTTTGGGAAACTATTCTGCTTTACTTGCTAAACCTGTTCATGTTTTTTGATTACCCCAGTAGTAATGCATTTTGTATTGAGAACAGAAGGTAATTTTCCCCCCAAAGTGCTCAGAGACATTTTCTCCAGCCAGAATCCCCTCTCCCATCACCTGCATCAGGTGCAGGTTAACCCTGGTGGGACTCAGGTGATACTCCCCTCCCTTTTCTTGGCAGGCTTCTCCCCGTGCTGCCAGCCTGCCACCAAGCATCGTGTCTGTTTGGCAGCCACCCCTGCAACCTCCGGAAGCTCCCTGGCTCCATTTTCTCATTCCAGCTGGGCACTCAGGCACTGCCCCCGCCAGTGTGTTTGCACTGTTTGTGCTTGTGTGTTTTTATGCTGCTGGATATAGAAGGTTGTTCATGTCCTTTCCTGGTAAAGGTGTCCTGGTTTTCGTTTAGGATAGGGCTGTAGCTGGCACAGTCCAAAACTGTCCTTCGGTTACTCTGCATCTAGATAACTTCACTTATGTTCTGAGGACAAAACACACAGTGGCATTAATGCCCTTTGACTTTATCTGTTGGCAAGTTTCCTACCCAGTTCTCTCCTCCCTCTTCTGTTTGGCAAGCAATCATCAATAAACTTCCTAGGAAGTCTCCTCTTTAGAGGCAGTAGGTTTCTGCAGCACAGATGCAGGAACAAGTCCTTCTTGAACTCACTAGAATACTCCAACATCTGAGGGTGCTCTACAAGGTACAACAGTACCATAAAACTATTGTAAAGTTTGTATCTTACCAAAATCTCTTTCTTTCCTGGTTCTTCATCTGATCTTTCACCTTCCCCACTGGGCTTCAGACGAAATCAGAGAATCACAGGATTGCCGAGGTTGGAAGGGACCTCTGGGGGTCATTTGTCCAATGCCCCTGCTACAGCAGGGACACCCAGAGCTGCACACCTCGGACCATGTCCAGATAGCTTTTGAATATCCCCAAGGATGGAGACTCATAACCGCTGAGAAACCTGTCAGTGCTCAGTCACCTACATGGTGAAAAAGTGTTCTGATGTTCAGAGAGAATCTCCCATGTTTCAGCTGCTGTCACTGGACATCACTGAGCAGAGCCTGGCTCTGTCCTCTCTGCACCCTCCCTGCAGGTATTTATATACATTGATTGGATTCCCCTGAGCTGGATAATCCCAGCTCTCTCAGCCTCTCCTCAGAGGAGAAATATTCCAGTTCCTTCAACCTTTTGGAGCCCATTCCTGAAGTCTCTCCAGTATGTTTATGGCTTTTGAGTACTGATACCTTTGGCATTCGCCTCCACATGATTTGTAAAGTTTAGAAGTCCTCTCTGCTCTTTGTCAGACATCTTTGAGCATATTAAAACGGTGTACTTTTTTTTTTTTTAATGTTAAGGTCCACTTAAAAAATTACTAGTATTCAGCACTCCATTTTATTTATTAATATTGTTTTTTTAAAATTCTCATGTCCCTTCATGATTTCAGCATCACCTTTTCCAATACAATTCTCATTTCCAACTGAGTGATTTGATCTTTGCTTTAAGATAATTTTTCATCTGTTGCTTATTTGCCTTTATTTCTTCTTGACCAGGTTTCACAGCTTCAGATTCTGTGTTGGCAGTTTCTTGGCCAGTTTTCTTTTCCTGTTGACCAGATATAATCTCTGCCAGTATTGATGCTAAATCCTTTATTGCTGGCCAAGCAAGAATCAATCATGCTGGATCTTACTAATATCAATTTACACTTAATAGAAATGTAATCCTTTTGGGAATTAAGATCTGCCCTAACATAAACTTTGTCACATTTTATGAATGCTTATGAATATTAATTAATTATTCTAGCCTGCTTGCATGCATGTTTGTAAACAGATAGCTATTAGGACAATTAAAATAGCAAGAAGAGTAGCAAAATGGCTTCAGTCTAACAACTATATAAATATATATATTTAAGAATACTACTTCTGCCTGTGTTTCTCAGGACAGGTCATTGTTCGACTCCATTCGCATGTGGACCTACTTTCCAGCTATTCTTGTTTCACATCTATATTGCAGAATCACTGCAGAGCCACAGGCAGGATGAACCCCATTGTCCTCTAGACCATTCAAGCTTAGCACAAATGCACGATCTAGCAATGAGAGCTTTCACACAGCCAATTCTACGTGCCCAGAAGTTCAGCTCAGCTTTTTCATCCTGAACAATGGGGAAGCAAGGGGGATAGCCTAATATTTTATCCTCTGTTTTGCCTACGTAGTCTTTGTCCACCGGTGTTTTGTGGCATTAAAGGTGAACCTCTTTCATGCAATAGCTATCAAAAAGCCTTCCTCCTCTAGACAAGGTAATGATGAATTAGAGTCACTGTTTGCTGTTATCCTGATCTGCTTTTCAAATGGAGATGCTTTTTCTATCATCTATATAACTTGTTCTGCTCCTTCTGTGTCTTCCCAGACCGGGGCACAAAATCTCTAGGCTAAATACGGGACAAAATTCTGACAAATTGTTTTTTCTGTTGTCCTGTCTCCTAGGCATCCCCCCTCCCTTCAAGCTTTCCTTGTATTCTTTTCACTGCTAATAGTCAAACAAGTTATTGAAATGTTTTTGTTTGTTTTTAGGTGTTTCCCTCCCTCACCTTCAGTCGACGTTTGTAAAGCGTTTAACACTACACCAGGCGGGTTAATTTACTGCACTGGTAAAACAGGCTATTTGGAGTGTCTTGCAACACTGACATGTTTTCAGCTTGAAAATCAGATGTCTCCATCCCAAAGGAAAGAATTCTTGCCAAAGCTTTGTTTATATCGATGCCAGGTGCAATCTGGCCCAACAGTGGTAATGACATATGAACACTAAACAGTTTGTAAAAAACATACTTCAAAATGAAATCTGAATCCTGTCTATAAAGACCCAGGTAAAGGTCTTACTAGGTATTTGCCTGGTGTAGAAAAGTATTTATTTGTAGAAACATTAATTTGGCTTCTGGGCTCCCTTTAGTGTTATTAGTGGCCTCTGATTTCAGTTTTTTCATTACAATTTGTTTTTCTTTTGCTTCTGGTAGAGTTTTCAAAGCCAAAGGTTTATTGTGTAAAAATATTTTAACAAAAATTACTGTAATTACTGTATTTAGTATTTTATTTTGTACATGGCTTTTGCATGTACGATAAGCAAAATAAACCTTTTCTTCTTTTGCTTCACAGAGAGCAACCCTGACCTGGTGAAAATTAGAAATACTGCAATGCAAAGCATACTGCAGCACCTCTTGAAAGGGAATTGCCAGAATTTAATTGCATCCTCCTCTTCTTAAACAAGTTCCAAATGGGCTTTCATACCTAGAGGCGATTTTTTGGTTACTGGTAAGTTAAACCTGTGTAAGAGTCCTGACCCTTAGATGAAGTACCTCCCTGCCCATAGTGTGAAAGCATCAGAAACCCCGGTAGGCTGCAAATTGCGTATGTTTGTCTGATCTCTGTGATGGACACATCCTCGGATAAAACTGTGGAAAGCAGAGGTGAGTAGACACACTGAAACGTTTTTAAAATGTGCCCAGATTTTGTTTGCAAATCTGTATTAAATTGACACACCCACTAAATCAGCGGCCATTTAAATGAAGATCTGGCCCTAAAAAAAAATGATATTTATGCAGTGACCACATTCTTCCCTCTTCAGAGGGTCAGCGTTAAAACCAAATGCTCATTGCTGCTGTCAGTATGTGTGCTGCTGCAAGGAAGGTGCCCAGCGTGATCTACATATCCTATAGGCATAGAGCAAATCACTTCCTCAAAGAGTAAACCAAACAAAAGACAGAGAACAACGGCAATAAGAGACTATTTGACAAAAAGCTATTCATGTGCAGAACCCATTACCTCACCACATACCTAAGAGTGAGCCAGTGGCTTTGGGTTTTGTCTTAAGAAGAAGCTGAGGGAAATTTTCAGGATGCTTTTCCCATGTGTTTGAAGTGAAATCAGGAGATCAGTATGCCTTTAAAATTAAAGATAAGCCTCTTAATACTTTAACTGAAACTTCACAAATCATGATTTTTGAATCAGTGCCTCAGCATAAAAGGAAAGACTCAGATTTGCAGATGGCAAGTTGCTTGCTGCAATCTGAAAGGGTCTATACTATAATGGCAAAAAATATGACTATATACACTTTCTTCCTCTGTCCATCTGCCACTGTTATAGTCTAGTGTGGGGGTGATTTTATTTAAATTTGGACTGTTTGCAGGCTGATTTCTCATTTCTGCAATCATTAGGTTTGCCACAAAAAGAGTAAATAGATTTTTTTAAAAAATTCCCAACTGCTGCCTTGGTGCTGTGTGACTTAAATAGTGAAATCATTGCTATAGATTGCCACAGAAGAAATCTGCATACATCTGCTGCTGGTCTGCATGGTATTGCATCCAGTGACTGTGTATGTATATATATATATGGAGGGAATCTTTGGGAATCTTCTCAATTCTTGCAAGTACTTTCTGAAATGGAAGATGCAGAATCTTCTGGTGGTAATGACCAGACAGACCAAGAATAACAGAAGATAAATACATTAATAACAGAAAATGAGTAATGCCAATAGATATTTATTAATATTTAAAGGTCATAGAAAGAGTCATCTTGTTTTACTCATTATTATCCTTCATCCAGGGAAATTACACAGTAGCTGCCCTGTGAGTTAGTTTTCCCCGCACTCACAAGAAAAAAGGTCAATGGGCAGAGGTATGCATTTATCAAGACACACAGTCATTGAAAAGCTATCAGGAACCATGACTGCAAACATCAGATCATTCACCTTTCCCCTTGCTCAAACTTGCCACAAGAGGACATACAGATGGATTTTTGTTTTCTTGTTCAGAGGGAATGGATTTGCCTAGAAAAAGCCTTTGTGCTTTTTGCCATCAGACCCTCAGCATTGCAGGGACCAATTGGTGGATCTGCCTCCTAGGGTGGTGGTCCTCATGGACAAATCCCCCCAACCCAGACTGGTCCCTTGTGCTTTCCTCATGCCCTAGGCTCCCAGTGGCCCTGGTGCACCAAGGCGACATGCCCAGGGCTCTGCAGAGTCACCCCCCAGCACATCCTGCTCCCCAGAAGGCAAGCTGGTGACTGCAGGGAACAGAAACAGCTGTCTAAAGCTGCCAGCTCTGTCAGGCTGATGACAAAGGAATTGCATCAAATAAGAGAAATTGGCTCCTTGATACGTTATGTTTTTAAAATGGCCTGTGATGTTACAGAGTAAGTTGTTTTAGAGCTTGTAGGTTAGCTCAGGGGATCTGAAAAAATAATATCTGAAGACAGACTTTGAAAGGATTCACTTTAAATAGCTTACTCTGTGAGAATAAGGAAAAAAAAAATCAAACTAAAATTATTGCAGAATACTGATTCCTGTCTCTTTTGCACTTGCACTGCAGTGTGCAAGATGGATACTCAAGCCCACTGGGACAGTAAATACTTTGGATTTGTGGTTTTTTGCTAGATGGAAGAAAACAAAGCAGTTGCTCACAAGGTTTCATCTTGCTCTGAGTCCCATGACAACTCCATCAGTGAAGAGATGAGTTTGGCCCATGGCTTGGCAGTACCTCACAAAGCATACATGGAGGTATCAGTCATCTGCTTGGTCTAAATATTAATGACATATTAATGAAATGAAATTAATGAAATATTAATGAAATTTAGCCACCTTTTGGGTGGCCAAACATATATTTTTTCATTTTCTTCCTTCTTTTTCCTTTTACATTTAAAAGGAACTTTGATTTTGTTAGAGTTTGCATTCAATATTTGTCCTCCATTAAGACGGTACTGATATAATTTGGCATGCATGTTGTTCTAAAGTCACTGAAAACACTGGTAAAGAGCACTGAAGAACATTGTTTGCCATGGATCTGAAAATCTATAAGCATTAATATATTTGTTCAATATAAGAAAATGAATAGGCAGGACACATTTTATTGCACAGTTCTGAAATTTGACTCTTTGTCTAAAGCAAATGAAAAAAATAAATGGGTTTTAAGCCATGTAAAGTTTAAATCATCCAGCATCTTTGTCACTTATTCCATGTCAAGTGGGTATAGAATGTAGTGATTGCAATAAGGAGGCTTTTCACATCCATTTCTACCAGTAGTAACCCAAGACGCAGAGGGAGGTGAAGAACAAGGGTCATATTTATAATCTGGAATGCTGCAAAATGTATCTCTTCAAGTTTTCAACTGAACTGAGATATTTATCTTAACAAGATCTAATTAGACCTAATTTCCATAGCATATCAATTATTTTCCTCATTAGAGTAGCTAATGCCATGTTCAGATATCATGGCAATCAAGCTTGCGATTTCTGGAAAAACTGGTTAGAAGGCTTAGTATTAAGTGTGTTTCCAACTGTGAAATTTATCCTTCTGAGCAATGCCTCCCAGTTTACTCACTTTGTTCCAGGATTCTCTGCAGCATATGGCCACTGGAACCCATTAAATAACACAAAGTAAGACAGGCAGCGATGAGTCAAAAATAGCTGCACTAGTGAATCGCCTTTCAAAATTCTGTCTCTAACAAGAAAAATAATGAAGAATAAGACATGCAATTAGAAGAAATTAAGGTCAATTTTCAAGCCGGGTTGCCTACATGGTGGTTTCGAAATCCACGTTAGGCACCTCAAATAAAAGCAGTCTGATTGAACACCTGCAGCTCTTGGCAATGCACTTGTGTATATAAGGCAGCCAGGCAATTCTTGCACTCAGAGTCTCTACCTCTTGATTTTATTTTCCCCAGTTCCTAAATGTCCTAAAACTCTGGGTTCTAATCACTAGGTTTAACACATTCCCTTTTCCTCCTAAGGAAGGTATCCAGTGCTTCCAGTGCAGGGCCGTATGTGTGCCATATACTTGTTGGACAAGTCCCATTCACTCAGCATGAGAGTGAAGGCACTTTTTTCATTACAGGAGCTTGTCGTATTGTATTTGGCCAAATGTGTTGTCAGAATATACTTGGATTCCTTGCATCCACCCTCAGCCATATACTAGTTTGATGTATGGTCTGAGGTTTTTTCTAGAGCTTTTGTTACAGAGGTAAATATATCTGCAAGGAGATTTATCTTCCAGAGTGGCTGCCTAAGGCACTGATATTATTTGTTCTTTGCAGGCAGCCAGCTCCCTCAGCTGAAGCACCTTCTTCCTAGAGAGCTACAACAGTCAAGCTGAATCTCACCCCAGTGTTTTGAGGGTTGATGTCTCCTACCCCAATGAGACACATCTCATTGCTAATACGAAAGGCAGAGACCTCTGCTGCTATAAGATTATTACACTAGCAGTGGATCTGAGCTCAATGTATGGTTGTACTGACATGCTGCATGGCTGAGAGCAGTTCTATTCACAGCTACACCCTAACCAAACATTTATTTATTTCCTCTCATTTAAAATATGTCTAGTGCTCTGAATGGGTGCACTTTGAATGAGACACAGGAAGCATGCAAGTTTCTGAATAAATGGAATTCTTTACTTGATGCATTTTCATCGAATCACAGAATGGTTTTGAAGCTTTGTAGTTATTATTATTTGGTTATGTTTGAATCCAACTCCCTCCATTCGCAAATTAAAAGTGTCTCATCTGTCTGTCCAAATAATATATTCAAACAAAGTACACCAGAAAATAAACAACTGTGCTTTTCTGACCTGTCTTATGAACAATAAAAAGTTACCTAAAGGTCTGGAGAAGGTACATGCTGTGTTTGTCCCGTTATACCTAAGCATGTCTATGAATTCAATGGGCATATTCAGGTATTGTGCAGATAGGAATCCAGCCACATTTCTCCTAATTGATTTGAAATTATATGGACAGTAACCGTGCCAGAAGACAATTTAGTTTGCTCTTTCATACTGAGCTGAAGTTGTTTGGTTTTCTTAAAAGAAATAAAACTGATAATTGTCACTACAGTAAGTAAATATGTCTGAATACATGCAGAAAGCAGATCTATTGGGTAAGAAGGTTACAGAATCTCATTTTGTGGTCCATCTGCTCCCTCTTTGCTTCCCAAGCCAACAGATACTAATCTGGGATGAAGAAACTGACAGGACATGGGGGAGGAGTAGACAGTCATGATTCCTGCACGTTTCAGCTTTTTGATATATGTGCTCATGGTATTGTGATATAATAGAAGGAAAATAACACAGTGGAGTCAGGAGCACAATTCCAACAATTATGCATTGCAGAAGCATTTTTACTGCTCAAGATTTTCTCACATATTCAGTGCAATTTACATATTTTACCACTGAGATCTGAGCACTCAAAATTAATGTTCAAGGAGAAAAAGATGCATTGCTGGAAAAGATTGTTAAGCAGATCATAAGCTGAAATAAACAATAAAATTGAGCTAGTAAGACTGAGTTAGTAAGACTGAGTTAAGAAAAGCGTCCAGGGTACTGTTGCTGGATTTTTTTTCTAATTTGCATCTATGTTGATGGTCTTGGAGAAAATGTGAACATCATCCTAGTAAAAATTTCTAGTGGCCGTAACATAAAATAAAATCAAAAGTGGTTCAAGAGAATGAGAATTAAATAAAGAAGAGATAAAGATAAAAAGAAAATTCAAAGCCATAGAGCATAAGTGAGAAAGACAAAGCTGAAGTGGCAGTGTGGCTAATGAGGGATGAGAATGTGAGAGAGATGTGCTATGCGGCTGTGCAATAATCAAAAAAAAAGGCCAATGGAGCTGTATCATGTCATCTCCATCTCTGCACAGCTCAGCAACAACAGCACTGCCACTTTTAACTTCGAATTCTGGTCACTTTGTCATCAGAAAGATCATAATGAATAGAATTAAGTTTCTATGGAGGCAAAAGGGAGCAAAGTAAAAAAAAAGATTAAAAGAGATAAATTTGCATTGTTTGGTTTAACTATAATCAAGCTGCAAGGCATGTACGAATAATTTATGCATTTGAATGCTTCACTAAAACTGGTAAGTTCTTGAACATAATAAAAGAGAAGCTTCACTAGCATTTTGGATAAGTATTCTGAAGAAGTTACAAAAACCAAAGCTGTTGTCAGTGGGGAACTGTGCCTAATGATCAAAGATTTAAAAATAATTTTGACCACATGATGCGAAGCACTGATGCAATTTAAGGTCCTTCTGCCAGGGGAAGGCTGTTCAAAATTTCAAAAAGGGTATCTTTGGCCCAGATCAGAGACTGTGGGTGTGCACAAAAATGACTGGACTTCTCTCAGCTAACCATGGATTTCTTATGGATTCCTTCTTATTCCCTTTCCATTCCCACCCTTCCAAAGCCACCTGGCTGTCCCTTGGATGTGGTTACCTGCCCCTTACATGCAGGGCCATGATGATTCATGAGGAGAGTGGCTCCACTTTGATGCATGAGCCAAGATGCACATTTGTCAGCCTAGAATAGCATGGGTCCAAGTCACATCCTCTGGTCTGTGTGATGCTGTCAAATGGCCACAGTCATCACCAAAAAGTCAATCTAAGCTCTTTCTCCTCTCTTGTATTTTAGAAACTGGTCTTGATGCATTCGTCTTTCACAGAGGCTGTCAAAAACTCTCTATTCCCAAGAGTAAGAAGAAAATAACTTTCTCCTACTTACACTGGATCAGAGATCCTTGGGATCAGTGGCAGACCCCTTGTGATTAATAGTCCTTCACTGGATTATTTCATGAATATACTCTTGCTTTTTGACTGATGTTCATTTCCACACTATCAAAAGGGAAATGAGTCTAACTATTCATTGTGTGAAACAGAGCTGCTTTTTGATTTGCTTGGAACGTGCTACTTGGTAATTTTTCTTGTTTGAAGCATCTTGGCATTCACAGCCAAAGGCAGACAACTAACTCAAGGACACAGCTGGTCCTACAGGCTCTAGAGAAACCCTGGGAACAAAACCAGGGCTGCAGAGTTGAGAGAAGACTCCACAGAGTGAACGTGCAAAATCAGACTTGGCAGAGGAAGCCACCATGAGTGTGGAGCACAGCCAGGCTTCAGTGAGTACCGCAGTAGGGCCTTTGTCCAGAACATGACTAGCAGAGGTCAGCTAATGAATAATACAGTAACACTTTCTCCTTGTCTAAATCCCATGTCCAGCCTTTAGATCCCATCTCTTGATGCAGCTAGAAAGCCAATGCAAGAGAAGACTACTTTGACAACCCATGTGTCTATCACCTGGGGGAAGAGAGGGCCAACAGCTCTGCTGGCTTTCACTTCGCAGTCATGAATGCTTGGTAGTGTAGCAAAGAAATCTGTGCAATCACCAGCTTCCAGGTGGCCATGGCAGCAGTTTTGTTCCCTCTTTGCAAGGCAGTTCATCGGCTATGTATGTGGTCCTTCTCTTCCTGCAGCTCTTGCACTGCTGCTAAGTCCTCACTGCAGCTGCTGGAGCCCCTGCCTCTTCCTCTCCTGTAGGACAGACACTGGAGTGCTCTGTAATTCCAGATCCACCTGCACTCTGGCTCTCCCTGTGCATAATCTAGATGGCACAGGACATGGTATTGGTGGCTGGAGATTCCAAGCACAGCTCTAATTCACTTTATAGGGTCTTTGTTTCCTCCCAGCACATGCTTCTGTATTGTGTGAACTGCTGAAAATCAAACAGCATCCTGAAAATGGCCCCATTTCCGTGGCAGGTTATCTGATGTGGTGGCCAGTGCCCCACACTGCAGAGGGTGGGAAAGCCAAATGCAATGGGGCAGGGGATGTGCTGCAGCAGACCTATGTCTACCACTGACAAAAAGAAGGGAGCCAGGCCAGCCAACATTACATAGGTGGGCAGGTTGAAGGAGCTAAGTAATTCATCTCAACTGAGCAGACCGAGATGGAACTGCTGCCAACCATACACGTAAGAGAACCACTTGTTCTTGTAAAGCGCACCCTGAACACAGCTATAAACAGAATTAACATCAAAATATGGATGTTCTGATTAATGAATTAAAAGCAACGATGATTTTGATTGGTTTATAAACCACGCAATTAATTTTTTTCTGCAGATAAACTGAAATGCACAATTTGTAAAGGAAAACTCAATATACCCTATATGCTTTATGTCCCATATATTTAGTAAAAGCCATATTTAAGAGACTTAAAGGGATCCTTGGACAAGTGCTGAAGAAGAATCCAGCCCCCTTAATTGCAGATCATGCAGGGGCTAGTGCTGTCCTCTGTCTAGCAGCAGACTCCCACCCCTTCCACCAAAATAACATTTGCTTACTAATGTCTCTTTCTCTGAAAGGTGTAAATGGGCCCTCGTTTGAGCTCATCACAGATTCAGCTATATTCTTTTATCTCCAGTAATCTGGAGGGTTTTTTTCCCTGCAGATAGTTTCTGTGCTCCATTCGCTGCTATTTGCTAGAGAAAGACTCTTGGGCTTTTTGCCCTTTGTATTTCCTCTCTTCTTTCATGTGGAGAAGACTGCCAACGTGGGATTTGCAAACTGCTGCCAATATGGGATTTGTGCTGCTGCGGCTGCCAATCTTTAATTTAGCATATGTATAAAGCTAATTTTTGGACACGATGCTAGTGCCTGGCATCTCTGCAGGAGTCAGCCAGGTTGTAATGTTTGTATTGTACTGCACTATAAAAACAATAAAAAGAAAATATAAAGGAAAAAGCCTTTTATCTCTAGCTTTATAGCTACAGATATGGTCTAAATACTTGTATTCTCCCTCTGCATCTAAAATTCGCTTCCTCCTTTCTGTGCCATAGCCCTTTCTTTTAGATTTGCAGTTTGTGTTGCCTGTAGTAGGAGCCAATGATAGGCTCCTGCTCCCTACTGAGAATATCTTCATATTAAAATGTATAAATTCAACTCTTTAGAGGGAGAAAAAAAAGACTAGTTTCCCTTTAATTATATTTAAAATACACAGTCACATGCGTGAAGAAATATTTTCTCTTTTAGAAATATTCTAATACAGAGAATCAGAGAAAAAAAATTAATCACTCAGGAAACATCTTTCTTATGGAAAACATAAGCTTGAATACCCTTCCTTGGCAAGGACATCTACAGTTTGGGAGGATGTTCCTGCAGTGAATTCTCTAAAATACTGCAGTGCCATTCTGGCCACTCAGTGGGACTGCGAGTGAGCCGAACTCCAGCTCCAGAAGCCCCCATTTGGAGGACTTCATGCAGCTCCAGGGAGCTCCTTGCTCAGGCCTGGAAGCAGGCAAAGGGAAAAGCTTCTTGGGAAGCCATGGAGACAGGATGGGCTGAGAGAAGCAGCTTTATGCTGCCCCATGATGGTGGCTATAGCAGGACAAAGGCTGTAATAGAACCACACTTCCCAGTGGATGGATTTACAGGAAGAGATGGATTCACAGGAAGAGCCTTCAGTGACAGTTCACAGTTCTTCCTTATGGAGAGGATCTCTTAGATCTTTATCTAAACTTATTCCAGCTCTTGTATTTGAAGGATGGGTATTCACCAGAAGATGCGTAGCATGAAGGAAATGCCAGTGAATGGGCTGTGGTTTGGAAAAGCCTGGCAGACCACAAGAGTGGCAAACTGAGCTAGTGACTTAGAGTAGGACCCACTGACTGCATACAGTCTGAGCATCTTTCCCCAAATCCAGGGGAAAAGATCACCCGACAAACATAGAGAAACATGAGGATTTTGTAAATTTGCTTTTTACAAATATTTAGTATAATATAGTACATTTAGTTTATATTTTGATTTTTTCTTTTGTTATCAAGAGAGATTTTTGCAGTTTCTCTTACCACTATAGATATCAGAAGAAGGAAAAGGAAATTGCTCTATCCGGGCATCACTTTTTTATTTTAATTATTGTGATTTAAATTACCCCATCTATGGAAGCCCACAGTATAGTGTTGACTACCCAGTAATAGAAGGTAGTTTTTCCGCACGGCTAGACTGGTATTTTCTAAGAAGGAGATCTGCTAGCTTGCCTACTTTCACAGCAGCAGTGCCATGGGCCATAATGAGACAGGATTATTGTTGCAACTGCTCTTGAAGGCCTCTCTCCCCAGGCAGCCAAAGAATGACTGAGTCACGCAGGTGATGCATTCGCTGTAATGAGACGGACAAAACCCTGAAACCCACATCCCGAACAACCCATGCCTCTGGAGGAGGGTATGGGGGGGTGAGAACAAGATCACTAATGCCAGGAAAAAATAAAAACCAACCCCAAACTGTTTATTTTAAATAAATAAATCAAGGGGTGTGTGTGGTGTTTTCTAATAGCAATGTGCCCTGCACAGTCATGCAGAAAAAGCGGAGTTTGATTTCTAACCGCAGCCTCTCGTTCCCCTGGCTGGCAGGAAGCACGCATGGGGTGGAAGGAGGTGCCGTGCATCACTCAGCAGCAGCCCCTCTGGCTGCCTAATGAAAGGGCTTGACAGGCTCTTGTGGGAGACCCATCCAGCCCGCCTTGGCTGGAAGGATGATGGCCTTGGCACAGAGCACCACACCACGGGAGGGGATTTTTTCCCGGCTTTATAAACCACTTCCTTGAGGGTCTGTGTTGCTGCCAACTTCTTCTGCCCAGCACAGGACTGTCTAGGACTCCCTCTGGGGCTCATCCGCCGGCTGGAGAAGCCGTTATTGAGAAACACAGGATACCCTCTCACAGAGCACGCCGAGCTGGACCACCCTCGCTGAGCTTCCTGCACCTGCTGGCAGGGAGACCAAGCATCGGGACTGGGAACGGCCACAAGAATAGTACCACTGATAGAAGCAGAAATGTACAACAATTATTTATCTTGTGCTAGGAGTGTGCGAGGTGGCGATTGTGCAGAGCCCTCTGTGCGTTAGAAATCTGCTCTATTCCCAGAGCACTGGTGCATCAAGGAAACTCTACTGACAGGCACCTCAGAAATCTGGGAAGGATTAGCACTCTGAATGCCAGAATGGTGTCACCAATGTTGTGCTCACATTAGCAGCCATGCTCTGACTCCCCCACCCTCTTCTGTCATGGGGGCAGCAGAAGGAAGTGCTGTTATCTTTCCAGAGTCAAGCACTGCCACTGAAAGACATGAGACAAATACTATCTTACAGATCTCCATGAAGCTTCAGGATTACAACACAAAAATTAACTTCCAATCTGAAGTGGAGAAAGAAAGAGGATTTTTGCACTTTTGCCTTGCTTTGCAAGCTCCTGCACTGGGCAGCAGCCTGTGAGCACTGCTGACTGCTCTGGGGAGCTGTTCCTGGTAACGAAGGTCTCATTTCCATCACGAGTACCTGCTGTGGTTTGGATCAGTCATTTCATTTCACAGCACACAGGGCTGCCCTCTGCTATGTGCCAGCTGCATCTGAAGCAAAGCAAGCAGTTAAGGGTACTTCAGGCCCATACTACCAGGATAAAACCTACCACAGATTTTATTTCACTTGTGTCTGGCCCTTCCCTTCTGATTAAATCCCATAATTTATTAAGCTTGCCAGATGCAGGCAGAGCCCAAGAACTCTGTTTTTCCTAACAAGGTATCACATAAGCTCATGCAAGTACTGCTCATCCCCAAGATAAAGATTTCATCCCTGAACTGCAAGCACTGACCACTGTCTATGTCTGACCAACCACTAGTGACTCTGCGAAACCTGCTGGAAAAAGTTGCCAAGTATTGTTTCTGTCAGGGAGTTGCAATCTTTGGCAGTGCCAACCAGGTTTCCCCTGAATTGAGGGGAAAGTACCTAAACTGCATGCTGCATCATGAAACCTACTCAGACACAAAACTCAATCCAACCCAAACAACAATAAAAAGCTTTTCAGGAGGTCTTGGCATGACCTCATCATTGACCTGCTGATTCACCTTTCAGTTAGGCAAAGAATTCATATGACACTAGTATTCCCCAATCATGTGGGAAGGGTACCAAATAAAATGGATTCACTGGTGTGAAACATGAAATTATCCTCTCACATTTCATCTGTCAATTATTTCACATCAGCAGTCAAGGAAAACAGATGTAATGAACAGCTCATCATTCAAAACTATCACCCACGAAACCAAATTCCCTTTGTAAATATATTCAGGGGAAGATCAGCAATGGTTGGATTTACACACAATGTGAACTGAGTTCACTGGCCTGTTTTCCATGTTGGGCCACACCAGCCCAGCTGTACCCCACACCTCTGAGGGTCCACCAGGCAGCTGCCTGCTCCCAACTGTATGTGACCCCTCACAGTACAATACCATGTCCAAAGCCAACTCTGAATAGAAGTGCAATACCTTGATGTCACTCACTTGATAACCTGCATACCAGTATGCTGCTACCCCAGCATACCAGTGCTCAAAAACCTATCTGTGCAGGGCAATAAAATAAGGACAATGAAACAGCCAGGACAGAAGAAAATCACCATTGTGTCCAAGGTAGATCACAATCAACAGTGAAAGTGAGCACAAATGAATGTTAAAGCTTCACTTCAAAAAGATTGATGTTCCTCAAAACAATCCATATTTAAGAGACAGGCAGACACCCCACATCTTTATATCTATTTTTTTCGAGTCTTTGCTCTTACCTCTGCCATCCTACCCACATCTGACTTCAGGACTACCAAAGCCTGAACACCACTGACTTTATCTCAGTGTAAGAAATACCCTGGCAATTGCACAGATGAGTTATCACTGCAGATATCTCATTTAAAAATGTGTTACTATGACTTAAAGGAGAAGAAAAGAATTTTTTAGTTCTCATAATGTGGTACACATATTTTACATACAACCTGAGCTTTTACATACAACCTTTTGCTGGTGTAAATACTAGGAATGGATGCTATATGGTCAACAGAGCACTGCTGAAGCACAGGCAGTCACACAAGAGTGACGTTTCCCACCTAATTGCACAAACACGCCAACAAACCGCGGCACCTCGGTGGTCTGGTTCCTCACTGATATTTCAGTTGTTCAGCTGCCGCAGCCATGGACGCAGGGAGTTTTGAATTAAACACTACTGCTCGGTGATGCTGACACTCGCAGTCAAGCATATCTTGATGAAATTAGAGATGCAGAAAATATTTTTTGACAGAGTGCACGAGCAAAACAGCCAGAAGTGCAGAGAGTTCGGTGTGAATGGCTCGTGCAGAGACAGAGACCGGGGAGATGTTGAAAATTGGACTCTCTGATTTTGGCAGGAAGAGGCGAATTTTATTAGCAATCTATGCTGCAAACATAACTTTCCGACTATTAACAGTTTTTAGTTGCCAAAAGAAAAACACCATTTCTAATTGCTTCTCAGCTCTTACATTTTATAATGGAAAAAGAAAAAAGGGGAAGGCAAGAAAACTTACATCTCCATTATGTAAAATATCAGACCAGTGGAGAATACAGCAGCATTCCAGTTTAACAAAATCTTCACAAATCTAAACACTTTTCAACCTTTTGCCCAAACCTGTAATTCCATGACAAATTAGCACACATATTAAAAATGCGCAGGAAAGTTTTGCAAAGCATCACAGACGATATAGGAATTGGTAAAATAATATTGGTTACTCTTACTGTGGCTACCTCCTAGCATGCAGGGTCTAAGGGCATTTTGTTTCCTTGAAGAAACGTGATTTTCCCTTCAGTTTAACAGAAGGAAATTTTAAATTAATGCAAGAGACAGCAGGATTAATTCCAACCTGTAAATCTTCAACCCCACCTGTTTCACTGTATTTCTTCCTAGTCTAAGAAGGAAAATACAGCCTTTCTAGCTCTGTAAGTACCACCGTGATCCCTGAGCAGAGAAAATTGCTATGCAACAATACTTTGACTTAGAGGTTTGGATGGGCTAAATGAGACTTTTAAAGTAGCATGTCTAAACTTCATTGAAAAGGTCCTCAGCTTTTTAGAAGGTCCTCAAAAGTTCACTAAGACACAGCTTGTGAAAATTAGTAGCTACCTCCTTTGCAGAGAAAAGCTGACAAGCTCAACTGGGAAGTATCCTTTAGCCAGAGCAGAGTGGCTCTTGGGGAAGGCCTCAGATAGACTTGGTTCCCATGGGCAGCTACTTCACCCAGCCAAAACCACACAGCTTACCACTAAAACCAAACCAACTGCTCTCAGCCACAAGGCTGTGTAGCTAATAATTGCAAAGGTGTCTTTATCCAGTGCTCTGATCATACTAGCTGAGGTGCCACACACGTGAGCTTTCCAGTTGCATACAAAAGCATTGACTAGCTGCTCCATGAGGTTAGTGGGGCCATTTTGTACCCTGCATTGCCAGAACATGAACAGCATATGTACTAGTTTGCAGAAGACAGGGTCTTGAAAATTAAATACAAATTCTCCTACATGTCCTTACTGGAGCCATGGATGTTGGAGAGAAGACAATGGAGAGTTGAGCAGTGCCTGGTGTGCAATGGTTTGGAACCCATGCTGATGACAGAGCTAAAGGAGCAACACTGTGTCACACAAGGTGGGAGAGATGTGTTCTACAAGGAGCTCTCTGGACTACAGCATGCCAGGTAAAGCACACAGCTGCTGATGGCCGCACTTTCTCATTTGTCTCTGTGGCTGTGCACAGCCAAGTGTGACAGTGGAGGCTCGCCCTGAGATCTCTTGAGGCCCTGGATGTTGCCTGCAGCACTGCTACGAGATAGCCTTGGGTCATGGTACTCTCCTCCTCCATGAAATACTCCCAGACTGGAGGGGACATGCAGCTGAGGTGACACAGATGAGGGGGAAGCATCCCATCCTCACAGCAGCCTCTGGTAGCACCCAGCTACGAGGGCAGACCCGATGTTCCCGTGACCAGGTCTAGCTCAGCTCCCACGTGCAGTCTGGGTCCCCAGAGCGAGCACAGAGGAGCAAGTGGACAACAAGACCCAATCTTTCTTTCACCCTTCTGTGAGATGGCAGAGGGGTCTCTGCATGCGTGTGCTTGCAGCTTGAAGCCAGGCCCTGGGAGATGCAGCAACCATGAGAGCCTGAGCACGACGTGCCCTGCCAGGCACCCGCTGGGCTCTGCACCCACCCCTACTGCTCGCCCCCTCGCAGTGCAACAATTTACCCTTGAATAAATTAGCAATAATTGGAAAACCACTTCACTGGACCTTACGCAGCATGACTAATGTGACTCACTTTTTAGCTCTGTTCCTTTTGTGTGACTACTCAGCAAAGAGAGTGCCTCAGAAAAGAGAAGAACCAGTAAACTTTATGCTATGGAAAAAGAAATTACAGTCTCTGAAGAGTGATATAAAGGTTTAATGGGTGCTTTGGATGCACTAGAAGCAAGTGTGCTAAGAGTGCTGTGGGGCACAATGCTCCTACTGATGGCTTTTTGCCTTTGTATCCTTGTCTTTACCTTTTAGATGGTGCATGTTAATTTTGGTGGCATGGGGACAAGGCTCAGAGAAGTACGTCTCTGCAATAAAGGCAGTACAAATCTGCAGAACACAAATAATTTTGAAGAAAAACTCCAGACTTGTACTGTTTACTAGCAATGCCACAAGGGCTGGGTGGGCTGAGAGCTATCTGAATCTCAGCCTTTGTCTTTGCCTAGATCTCCTATGAGAATGTGGTTAAGCCATTTTAATTCCTCCTTTATGGAAAAAAAAATATTAAAGGTTATTTAGAATGTTAACACAGAGAAATTACAGCATAAAAATATTACATGCCAGAAAGGTAGCTTTGAAGAAGCGAGAGTGCAAACATTGTTAATTCTGGAGTGTCACATACATTCATTTTCTTTCATAACCCTATTCAAGCTCATTGTATCGACCTAATTGCCAGGCTATGTTTTTTCAAAAAAAAAATGAAACGAGGAGCATTCAGCACATAAATGCCTGTGTAAGCCCTGTAATATAGCACAGCTACAATATTCAAACAATTTGGCAAACTCTCTGCACTCACAGTAACTTGCAGCCTGGTATATGAAGTAAGCACCGTGAACTACAATACAGAATTTGAGGCATAATCAGTGTGGGTTTATTAATGTTATATGCAAATGCCATGTTTAAATATTTATCTTTTGGTACCTGCCAACAGGTATTTTCCATTCTAGGGGGAGTACTTTTCTCTTGATTTATGCACATAATTCCTACTACATGAAACCCAGATATGCATGCAGAAGGAGAGGGAAATGCATCCCTGTAGCTATAATTTTTTCTAAGACATTAGTGAGGCAAGTGTTTCACAATTGCTGTGCAGGATCCTTAAGCAGAAATTGTGGTGCATGAAACAATCCCAATTTCCAAGGAAAAAATTATACCCTTTCATTCTCATAGCAGCGTGTAACTAAGGTTTAGATGAGTGAACAGATGCATGCAAAAATCAGCCATGAGAATGGAAAACATTCATTTTCACAATCTGCGAAATCTGCTAGGTATGCATGAAACGAAGCCAAAGAGATCTCCAGCAGAACGCAATGTCACAGTCTTGGCACAACGGGGAACTTTCTCAGATGCTGCTTGTGCCAGCACTGGCACTTTTACTGTACAGCTGTGTTTAGAGATCACTGAAATACACTGGAATCTCAAAGAGTTAATAATACACAGCTGCTATTAAAATATATTCTCTCCACTTCCCACCTTTTCAGGAAATTAGATGTGATTTTTTTCTTATTATAGCAGCTACTGCTTTACATGAAGTAACAAGTTCAGTAGTGAGATTTTCCAAGTGCGTTTCCCTCTGCAACAATACAAGGCCCTTCTCAAACCCTTTCAATGAGAATCTGGTTTTGTCTTCACAGCAGTTACATGACCCTGGTTTAGTGACCTCATGCAATGCTGAAAAAAAATCTCAAATTTTATATGTTTTTTTTATATTACCGTTATGCTCAGCTAGAGAAGGAATGAGCATATAATTAGACTGAGTAGATTATAATGACTTAAAGAGCATAGCTAAATCTTCTCTTAAATAGGAGGTCTTTAGAAATGCACCTTCTGACTTTTCAAGGTTGAATTACATGACTTATTCTGTTGAAATGTAGATCTTATCAATTTAACATCACAGCTAGTGCCTGGCCTCCAAAAGCCTGACTCTCTAAAGCCCAAAGAAAGCAACTGCACCACCCTGTTTCATTTTAGCGTGTTGCAAACAGGGGCCCCAGGCAAGAAACGATACATGGAAAAGCAGGAAGGGAGGAGACTGTTTTCTTGAGTGGCAGGCTTCCTCTGGCAGCTTCTTGGTGTGGGAGTCTCAGGTCTTCCCATTCTTAAAGAAGGCATCTTCAATGTCTTTTCTCCTAAATGCCATTGCTTGGAAGCACTTGGTTTTAGCAGCTCCTCCAGGATGAAGACCTTTTTTGTAAGTCATAGGGAGAGGTCTTCTGCAGAGGTAGCATTGTTTTCTGTTCTCCTGACAGGATTTTTTCTTTTTGGAAATCTGGCAGCTTCACACAGAAGGGGAATTTCATAGCTTATCTTTTGGGATTTTGGATCGATTTTAATAGCAAAAAGCATTAAAGGAACTTGTCACATGGCTTCTGGAACAACACGGAGAGTCAAGGATATCTCCACACTTCAAGGCTGCTGCTCAAGCACTTGCATTTATATTTCTTGGCAAAACCTGCATTTATGTACTCACTCAATTTCCAGAACAGGGTGAAAACCAGATGCCCTTCTTTGCACCATGCAGCTTACTCCCTGGGATGTCTACATGAAAGATACTGTGATGATGGGGTTTATTTTAAGGAGGTGGTTGATTGGTAGCCTACCGTGTTGCCCTTTTCATGCCACACTCTGGAAGGGAAAAAAAAAAAACTATGAAAGGAGGTGTGCTTGCGCCAAGGCACTCTGTGAAGTATACCTTTCCTCTGATCTATGACCTGGAATCAGTCCCCAGAGGCAGGGAGGTAGATGCTGCCAGGATGGCCCTTGGACTCCTTACAAAACTCTGCTGGAGTCCTGACATGAGGAGGAGGAAAATGAAAGGAGTAGTTTAGAAAAAAATACTTTTGTTTAGGCCAGATCTCTGACCTGTAAAGCTGCCTCAAAAGGGATACACAGCCTCTATACTTCCTTCAGAGGATCCATCAAAAGGAATGCCTGGAATCTGCAGCTCTGTGCAGTATAATGTTTCACTGCATACTCTTTCCTCTTTTTTATGCTCCAGAAGCGTGCATTACGATTTTGCACCTTCTTCAATGACTTACTTCTCCTTTTGTAGGGTATCTCTCTTTCTTCCCATTTCAAAAATTTCCAGGAAAATTTCCACCAGAAGAATGGGCGAATCATTTGTCTAAGTCAGATGTAACATCAGCATCCACCTATCTGGCTTGTCCTATAATGGACAATAATGATTTTTAACAGTGCTTTGGGGAATGAGTACTCTGTATTTAGGAAATCCAAGCAAAGTCTGCAAGTTTTTCAATATTGTGAGGAAAGGATGGTGCGTTTCCTACTGTGGTGAATGTGGTGCAAAGCCATGCTTTGGAATGCTATGTCATGGCTTACAGAGATGCTTTCACATAAGTGAAAAACATCTAATTCCCACTCTGTGATAGCCTGGTGCAGCCACTTGGGAAAAAGCCACAACAACAAAAAACCCCAAACCTGGAACTAGTTCACTCTGGTTTCTGCAAAGCAAGATCTTTACTGAACGTGCTGTGAGGCTACCTTGGCAGGTCTGTATGTTGCTTCCACAAGACTGACAAATGCTGGGGAACCCATTTGCATGGTTCAATGGGTCCATAGGAGAGAAGATAGTGTGCAACCTCGGCAAGTGTTGAAAGCGAGTCACGGAAACATGTAAAGTGCCAAAAGGGAACCGGCAGAACATTACACTTGTATGAAATGGGAGTAATCTCATTACCAGAGGTGATAACCATTGCACCCCTGATGGAAATGCATAATTACTGAAAACAGCTAATCAACTGCAAGAGCAGCAGGGTAGCCAGAAGCTCCTATCTAAAACATCTACTACGCTTAACCCAGTTGAGCTGCTCCTCCTCCTCCTCCATCACCTTCTACAAAAAGATCAGAAAAACATGCTGCACATACAGACCCTCACATGTGGGTCAGCCCAGCTTAGTGATACAGTGCTTTGAATTTTTACTTGCAAATAAAACATGTAGTAAAGTCTCTGTCTTAATTCTACAAGATGTTCAAGTATGCCACACTTGCATCTGTTCATTTCATCGCTACATCTGTAGATGAACAGAATTTGGAATAAAAGTGTAACACCTGACTTCTGTTGAGAAAAAAGGTGCCAGCAAGCCTCTTGCCTTTAATCTCTGACTTTGAGAAATCTTGCCTTTAATTTGCTAACAATATATATGGCTATGGATAGTAAGAGGTGGCAATTCTCAGGCTAATGGTAAGGTAAGTTGACTTGTTAATGGGCTCTGGGGAACACTTGCTCAGTCTCACTGATGGTGGATTCAGCAGCTTCCAGCACATTGTTTTTTAATTCTTCTGATCCTTGCAGTGTCTATCCAGGCACTTCCAACAAAAGGAGGAACTGGCTTGAATTGTTTATTGAACTGCAACAGGGGAGGAAAGAGTACAGAGGGAGGGAAAAAAAGAGCTCTTGGCAGTTATAAGTAAAATATATAATTTTCCAGTTACAATTAGAAAAGCATTAGAAAATTAAAAACTGCACAAATTGTTTCAAGGTCTTTAAACAGGACAAGCTGCTGATGGAGCTGGCAGGCTATTAGAAAAACATAGAAATGAAAATTTTCCTCATAGTATTGTGATGGTACCAGTTTCATGTGTGTTGAGGATCTGATTTCTTGGTTACCAAACTGGGAATAGAACTCCACAGGGACACATGCACGATGATACTTGAAAAAATAAGCCATGGACCAAAATATACAAGCACAGATGTAAATCGTGGAGCACAGATAGAAATCCAGGTCTCTCTTCCCTTAGGTTCATGTCCTGACCACTAAGCTAGAAAGTCAGCTTCAGGCCTAGATTTGGTTGGTGGCCCAATATCTACTAGTAGTTAATATCTACTTATTTAAAGCAAGGTGGAGGATGTCTCTACCACAGATGGAGCACCAGAGTTTTATTTAGCAAGCAGGGTGCTGCTGTCATCACTCCAGATAAGGACAAAAAGGCCTGTGCTCCTGGCTTGTGGGACAAGTTTTCTAACCACTAAAAAAATCTTGCAATCACATGTCTCTTTCAGAAAGGAAAGGGACCTCAGGAGACCACCTCATCCACCTGCCTCCTCAAAGCAGGGTTAACTACCACTCTACACCAGGCTGATAAGGGCCTCACCCTGCCAGGGCTTGGATATCTCTGCAGAACAAGGATAGACCCGTGTTCTGAATCACCTCTTCCAATATCAGACCACCTGCATGGGAAGACTTTATTCCCTTTTCTCCAGTCAGCATCTTCCTTCAGGCAGGCTGTGGCTGTTGATTCCAGCCAGTCTTTGGCCTTCCTCATTCTGTGCTTACATACCCAGGTAATATTTCTCTATTCCTCCTTGGCAGCCCATTCCTGCGTCCATTTCCTGTATGCTTCCTTTTTGTGTTTGAGTTAAATCAAGAGTTCCCTGTTCAGCAAGCTGGCTGTCTGCCATGCCTGCCTGTTCTTCCACCCTTCAGATGATATTTTTTGCATTTTGTGCAGATTGTCACTGAAGTCTGACTAGCCCTTATGAGCTCCCTTGCCTTCAGGGGAAGCTTAATGTGGTTCTATCTACCAGCTGAAGTCTTGTGTCCTTGCCTCCCTCGCTGCCTTCAGGATCATAAACTCCAGCATCTGACAGCTCCTGCAGTCAAAACTGCTATTGACTGACAGTTCATTTTCATTCAGGATTCCAGCAAAGCCTCTCCCCTAGTTAGTTGCTCAGCACTTGCATCAAAAATTTGTCTTTCTTGCATTCCAGAAGTCTGCGTTTCTTGTGACCCATCACGAGCTCCTGTCAGTAGATTCTAGCATGGTTAAAGTTCTCCATGAGAGACAGAAAGAATTTGAGATACTTCCTTCAGTTATTTAAAGAAATATTTGTCTACAGTCTCTCCTTGATCAGTCACCATCAAGACATTCCCATATTCTGGCTTCCCTTCTGACCCTGATCCATCAGCTTTCAGTAAGCCTTTTGCCCATGACCATTATTTGACCATTATTTCCTCTTTCCTATCCTAGGCATTTTAAAATAAAAATGCCATGGCTTATGTGCTTTGCATGTGTCTCTTGTCAGAGTCTGCTAGGCAAATTTTGATTGCTCAAGGGCCTCAGACAGAAGTTATATGTCTGATAACCTTGGCATGAAAGAGACTACAACCTACCAGAAGAATACAGAAACATTGCTGAGTAGGCACAAAAGCAGACTTTCAAGCACTTAAGAGCACATTCAGGGATTACCAGTGTGGCTGGGAACAGCACTCTTGAATGCAGCTGCCTAAATTAACTCAAGGCAACTATAACATGTTCCAGTGCTAAGGATGCTTCAAAATACCTGAAATTGTGAAGCTGCATGATGACGTAAGAACAAAGTCTATTGCTCATATCAATGATATGAATATCTATGTTGATTCTAGCTGGGTAAAGAAGAAGATAGGACAGAACAAGCTGCCTCATGATTTCATGATAATTACTCAGCACTGGTGAAGCTGCTTCTGAAATACAATCTCCAGCCTTGGCCACTTACTTTGAGAGAGGTGTTGAGAGACTGTGGAGGGCAGTCAAGATGTGAGAAAGCTTTTGACACTGCTGCATAAAGCAACTTCAAAGGAAATGTGTTAATGTGACAAACGATCCCAAATGGAAGTTCTAGTTTCCCCTGCCAGATACATTCATTGGTAAAACAAAAAAAAAAGGACACAATTCTATAAATGCTCTGCTTTACTCAAGGAATTGGGTTTGATAGCCATAGCAAATTTACTACACATATTAAGTTTACTAAGCACTTATGAAGTTCAGGGTGTAAGAAAGCCACTTTTCTGGCTGACAAGGTGGGAACTTCCTGTGTGTAACTTGCCCATTTAAAACGTAGCCAAGTTCTCTTTTCTTGAAGAGTGAGAGTAAAAAAAAGGGCCTATAGGCAGTGAAACTGTGAAACTCCAGGCAAGACTTCATTGAGCTGAGAGGCTGCTGCTTTGTTCCACCGCTCCTTAGCAGCACCGAATTTGCTTCTTTAGCATTTCCTCACACCATGTCTTCCACTTACCAACTCTTGGACCACACAGGTAAGGAAAAGAGCCTCCTTACCTCCAGCTACAGGGGACACAACCAGCTCATAGATGTCACCTTTGCCATTATCTGGACTTCCTGCCACTATCCATTAAATATGCACAACATACGTTATTATTATAATTTTTTTTTACCTTAGTCTGCTTTCCAAGACTATATGTCTTTGAAGATCAGACTTGGGGCTCTGTTCACCACTAGCAGCACAATTAAATCCCAGAGATACCATGGCAAAAAAAATAAGGGGGGGGGGGGGGGGGCGGGAAGGTCTCTGAGAGCTCTTGCTTATGGCAAAGAGCTGCTGCTCTTCCTGCAGGAAACATCACCCCCATGAAGGCATGAGCCATGCAGTGTTTTGCTATATAGCACCTCAATGAAGAGGTGGATGTAGGAAAAGGTAACGTCTGCTGACCAGGAATGGGAATTGCTGTCAGAGGCTAGAAGCCAGTTGCTCTTTCTGCTGGTTTCTGTCAATTCACATCAAGCACTACTCAGAGGTTGTTCGGTGCATGAATCACCTCTAGCTACAAAATAAAGCATATGTGTGCAGGCCTGCTTGTAACAGCCTCAGGCACTGAAAACCACAACTCACCTTCACATTTCTGGGCATTTCTTTTTCTCCTCAACACTTCACTGTACCTCATGGATGATAAGCAAATTTGACAACATGAAGCCAGATTCGGAGGTCAGGTGCACTGGCTGACAATGCTCACGCAATGATGCTGTTGTTTTCCACATGTTGGCCCTGAACGAGCTTCTACTAAGTGTCTGCTCCAGAAAAATACATACTCAGAATGCTGGGTGGCAGAGTCAAGCATTCTTCATCCCTCCCTCCCTATTCAATGACACCTTTAACAGTCAGGCAAGCAGCCAGTCACAGCAGACAAAGAATCATCTGGAGGAAGGGCCTTCTGCTCAGTAAGCCTATTGCCTCCTTGCATCTCTATCTCTCAATTCCAGAGACTGAAGGCAGATGATGAGTATCCAGTTACGTGATGTGGCTGCAACTCCCTGATCATATAACAGTCTCATTTCACATAATCTTTCTTTATTTCTCATTTGACAGCTGCTTCCATATGAAAAATGAAGAGCTAAGCCTATTGACACAAGCTGAGGGGATAGAGGAACATTTTAAAAGCAACCTGTCTTAGGGGCCAAGTCTGTATACCTTCCAACTCTGACAGCAAACCTAGAAACAAAATACCATAGCATTGCTCATTTCTTAAGTGGGAAGGAAAGATAGATCCCTTATCAAGGATCGTGTGCTTCTGGGAGACATCAAGTTCATGTCCTTCCTGATGTGAGAAATCACAGGCACATTGTACTCCCATTTCTCTGAATATTCTCAGTATCTCAGAGGGCTGTGGCAACGGCTAAAAGATCCTTGTGTGCTTTAAAGCACCAGGCTTACGGTCTGTTGCATATGGAATAAAAAACCACATCTGGATGACAGATTTTTGAAAAAGAGCCACAACAGAGGGTGAACAACTATTTCCTGTTCCTATTAGGGTTCATTATCATTGGTGTAAAATGAACACAACAGGGTATAAATCTTGGTCCTGTTGATGCCAAATGATGTGAGTTTTCCCACTAAAATAATGGTTCCAAGGTTCTTCCTCATGGCACTGCCTTTGGAGGAGGATAGATAGTTTGGCAACTTAGATATTTCACACTCTCATTTGTAAATATTGCGATTCTCTCTTTGATAAGAAAGAAGAAATTTACGAGACAAGATGGAAGCCAAAAGAAGTTGCCATAAAATCTGTACTGCGTCAACAACACTGAATATGATGTTGCAAAATCTAGAAGAAAATGTTTGTCATGTTTTTGTGACTGATAAGTTTACTAAATGGATTCTTCTTAGCCCTTCACACAGAAGATTTCTAGTTTCATTATTTCAACGCTGCAACTGTCATTAAGTAAAGTTTCAGATTCTAACCACAGAACCTTTGAATTAATTTACAGGAGATGCATAATTCACAATTTTAAGTAATAAAAGTTTTATTCTGCAACTGTGATGTGGACAAAGATTTTTTGATTTAAATATGACATGGTACATACCCTTATAGCTATTCAGTCTGTGTATTGCAGGACAAGCAAGTTCATTGTCCCACTCAGGCCCTGTACCAATGCCTACTGCAACTTCCCCAGAACTGTTCTTCAAAGTGTGTAAGGAGGACTTCATCAGGGTCTCTGTGGAACAGCTTGATGGACCTTTCAGTAAAGGGATGAGTGTACCTTCTGCACTGCTGACAGTGTTCCTAGAGCTGGAATGCAGACAGCCTCCCAGGACAGAAGAAGGCCTTGGTGGCTATCCCACGCTCATTTGGATAACTGAGAATTAGCCACAAGGCACGTATAAATCAATGTGTGAGTTATATGTGAATTATCAATTGTGGGATCTCTTCCTAGTCAGTCTATTTCCTTTGTATTTGAGGCAGAACATGACCACTCCCAGATTTCACCTCATGCATATTTCACTCCATTTTTCCTTCCTGTACTATTTGTGCCATTTATCTTGTCCTATATTCACTTTCTTTTTTTCCCCCTACTTTTGGGAAAAGGATCTAATATCCCTGTAGCATTAGTTTTTCTTTGTTAATGTCAAAAAATGTTAATCCGTGAAGACTTGCTTCCTAGATAATGTTAATTCAGCTGCCAGTTTTATAATAGGATTATGCTTTCCAGGATTTAAAAATCCCACTTGTTAGCTACAAAACAGACTTCTACTAACAGCTATAAAATCTAATTTAATCCCTATTGGCATTAACTAAATAGCTGAGGTATAATTTCTGTCTAGCTGCACTTAACACCCTGCTATTGCCATAAATATATAAAATTCCCTTTGAAGTTATAAAAGAAACTGTTTGGTAGGATAAACAGGGTCTCGTGAGTCCAATCATATGTTATCTCCAAGGCATAACAAATGTTGTTTACATATTGTAAGGATTTTGTGGACAGCGTATTTAAATAGATTCATTCATGTTTACATGTATTAATTTGCCCTTTTTCTCAAGAAAATGCATACTAAATTATGGTCTATAAATATTCTATTTAAAAATAATTGGTTAATGAGTGGAAGATCTGGTCTATGTGGAATCAAAGCTTAAAATGTAACCAATAACCTGACTAAGCTGGAAGAAAATACCAATTTGTTCCACATATCCCCTTTTAATGCACAATTGTATTGTGAAACCTTAGAAGATAAAGTTATCTTAAGGTGGCATAGAAGCAGCTATTTTGAGGCAATGTTGCAAGAGGCTGTAACCAGTAAGGAGGAAAAAATGAGCAAGCCATGGTTTATAATCATCCTGAAATGAACAGCCAGGATCTTTATAACCACTTGCTCCCAAATGAGAAACAACACAAGAATTTATGGTCTTCCACAGCTCAGTGATCAAAATAAAGAAAAGTATTTATAATTATTTTCTCCCAATCTTGAAATAACTGGTAAGTACATTGTTCTGGAGAGGGTAGCCCTACTGCACTGCAGTGAAAGAAGGATCGCAAAAGAGCCATTACAGTGATCCACCGTAGGCAGCACTATGCTATGCAGGAGTTAAACCAGCAATCTCAGAGCAACCAAGCTGCCTTAAAGACAGAAATTGTTAGTCAAACTCAGAAAACACTAGAATTTCGTTTATGCTTTCAAAAGGTGTAAAGTGCTGATCAGACTCCACAGTCGGGTTATCACTTTCCTTATTGATAGACAAAAAGGCAGTTCATTCTGTGATATGATAGCCGAAAAGAAAGATGAGCAACCTTGGCAAAGCAGCTGACATTAACATCCAAATCTGTAGGCTGGCTTTGCAGACATGTGCAGTTGTTTTTGGAGAGTTATGCAATATACTTTGGACACTACATTTAGATATGCTAACAACTGCACATGCTCCATACAGTTACAAAAACCACTGTCAAAACAGCAACTTTTCAAAACAGCTGGATGTTCTGACTTACCTATAATGAAGAAAAAACCTGGCAAGTTTTTCACTTTTTTGTAAAATAATTTCTTGCTTGGAAGCCTAAACTCTGGGCATGGCAATGTGTAACCTAGGGATGCATTAAGAGCTTTCAAGCCCCTGGAGCCTACTGCATACTGAGAAGCCAGCAGAGCTGTGGAGGTTTAGATGGGAATAAAAAAAATGCATGTAGTTCCTAATGCTCCATCCCCATTTGTTACAACTTTTACGACAGGGACTAGAAAAGTCACAAGACTTGCATATTGTGTTCTATTCTGTATGTGAGTGCACATTAGATTTGTGGCTCTGGATGCCCTCCCCTATCAGTAAACCAGAGATTTTGGGTATCAGCTTGTTCCATGAAAGGGTATTCTTTTGGTGTGTAAAGCACAGCTTTAGAGTCTGTCACAATTTGGAGAGGAAAGTAATTCACAGAACATGTAAAAACCAGGGGTTTAGGAAATTGTAATCCATGTGTTTTGTCTTCTGTTGAACAGAGATAAATTGCTCCACTCCAAGTTAAAGGGATGTAATGGCATGGGTTTGATTCATGGTGGAAATACAAGGCTGGCTTTAGATGGTTCTATGCTTATTTTGCAACTAGCACAGTTCACATACCTTCAAATCAATATATGCTGGTGTATAGGAGGAATAAACTCAAACTCCCTCAGGGCTTAATTCTGAGTTACTAATTTAGACACAAATGTCCTTAATTCATTGTGAAATGATATCTGAATAAGGACAGAAGAATCCATAGCACCCTCAGTATTGTGGACTCCTGCTCATACAGTGGAAGGAAATGAGGCTTTTGCATACGTACCACCACTGAGTGCTAGAATCTTTTATCTGGTCTCCAGAAGAATAGTAGATGAACCCAGAGATACAGATGTTAAACATCCTATTTTTTGGGGAATCTTGGCAGCTGACACCTACCAAGATTCCCAAACCTAGTATGACAACGCACAACCCCTCACCTTCATGCGCAACTTCCACATATATGGTTATGCTGTTTCTCCACCTGACATCAAAAATTCGTTTCTCTTACCCAGCATCTCACCACATTTCCTTGTTTTGCTACCTAATAACACTACTGAACTCTAGGTGAACAGGTATTGTTTAAACACTTTGGTAAAATAAACCACAGATTTCCCTATAATCTTCTGAGTATCTCCGAGGTTCTTCCCACTCTTCAGTGGGATAGATCCAGCTTTGATGGCACCAATGCATTTGGAAAAGTACCATGCATTTCCACCTTTCCTTCCCTACCTATCTTGCCCAAATCAGACCACAGGACCACTGTACCTCTGCCTGTGACCACAGAGATACCTTGTAGACAAGTTTACTAAAGAGGGCAAGGGCTGTATTCTCTGTGTGTCCTACCACCTTCTGGTCCATGTCCCTACTAACGGGAGTCTGTGGGTTTCCTCACTCTTCACCTGCCACTCTGTTTTCAAAGTGTGGGCCTTGCATTAAGGAAGAATAAGCAGGGTGGACTACTGGCTATGAGCACAATGAAATCTCAAGTTCAAGACTAGGTTTCAAGATTATTTACAATAGAAACTTGGATAAACAAACACTTTTCAGTGCCTACTCATTGCCAACAACAACAACAACAACAAAAAGGAGATCTGGAGCAAACAGTGTTAAGTGCTGAGTACCCCTGTGACTGAGACAGGGGCAGTACCTTTACAGTTTCCTCACCCCTGCTGCCATTGCAGCCCACACAGCACAACATACAGCACAACATCACAACACTACACCACACCACAACACCACACCACAACATAGCACATGGCTTTGCATACAAACAAAAGTGCCCAAATTTGGTCCCACAGATAAATTTGATCCCACAGATTGTTTTTCAGCTGCCTATGTAAACTGAACTTTTTTGTATTAGCTTGGTTTTCTGTAGCACAATTGAAACTCAACAGTTTCCTTCAAACTAAGTTGATAGGTGCTCAGTGGCTGAGTAGCCAGGTCCTTCCTGCTACAAGAACAGATGAAATACTGAAACTTGGTCCAGAAATGTTTAGCAGCACATTCTAGTCCTGCAGTTAGCCTTCAGCACCCAGGTGTGCTGATGTGCCTGCAGACAGTCGACTACACACAAAAGCTGAAGGATGGTGACTTACAAGTCTATACAAATATTAATTGTATGTTTTAAAATATTTTCCCAGGTCTATTAATGTGTTCCTGTCTGAAATCCCTGTTAATACTGAGCCAAGATATTTTCCCTAAGTTTCTAGACACCATTCTGTCAGCAGTAATAGTTGGATCAGTACATGTCCAAGTCACACTTAATTGGATACATCTGAATCAGTGGAAAAGAAATAACTGGCAATTCAAAGGTTCTGCTCGAAGAGAAACAGGCATTACTGAGCTCATTAAGAAGAAAATTGCTGAATATTGCGATCTCCTTATGAATCCTCAAATCTTTATGTAAGGAAGATGATTGGCTTGTAGAGTAAAACAATAGGAACAAAAACTTTTATTGTCACAGTCAGTACTCAGGAGTGGCAGTTCTTCCAGGACCATGGTGGGATTAATGAGGAAATGAAAACACTTTACAACTTCCATAAAAATGTATATTCATCAGAACTCTTCAAGGATCAAAAAGGCCTTGCAGAGTTTCACCATACAGTTCAGCTTCCCTACAATAAACCAGAGAGGCTTTTGGACTCCCCAATTCCTACAGAAGAAATTTCCCATGCTACTCAGACTTTTAATAATGGCAAGCCACTGGGGAAAGCAGCATTCCCATTTTAATTTTGTGCATCTTTTGAAGAGAAGTCACCCTACTATGCGCCTGTGTACATTTAATCATTCTCTACACACTTTATCAGCAAGCCTTCTCCCTGTAGGAGGAATACAATTAGGTACAGTACTAATTTATTATAAATAAAGCAAAGACCTGGTAAAATAACCTAGTTATCAATGTTTCATGCAACTGTGCCTATGAAGTACTAGCTAACAGTCTCACTATGAGCCTAGAGAAATAACTGCAGCATTGATAAATCCTAACCAACATGGCTTTATTAAAACAAAGGGGAAAAAAAGGAAAAAAAAAAGATATTATCATCGTATAATACAGGAAAACTGTTGGTTTTAATTGAAGCAACTAGAGATTTATGGAAACCAACTGGAGCTTTCTTCCACTAATACTATAAAATCCTTCAGTAACATCAATTAGGAAAGGCATCTCAACAAAGAAAGCCTCAAATTTTTTTTTATATACTACGCTGACACATTTTATGTATTTATCTCCACCCCCGAATTTAGTTGAAGTGTTGTTTTATATGCAAGAGACTCTTGTCATCAATGATAAGGAATAAAAAGGTCAGAAAGTCTCAGACTAAGGGGAAAATGGTAAGCAAGGATGCCCTCTCTCTGGTATGCTGTTTGTTCTGACCCCAGGATCAGATCACTCGAGAGATGGAGGAGGCATTCTCACAGGGAGAAATCTCCATAAAATCAGCATGTTTGTGGATGATCTGCTCTCAAATGTAATGAACTAAGAGTCATCTCTTACATATGTGTTATTCATAATGGAACACTTTGAAAGGTGGCCAGGCTTTAATCCTATTTTTTAGAACAGACAATTCAAAAGAATTAACTGATTTTTCCTTCTTCTGTGACACAGCACGAGTTTTTAAGTGGCTCCATGATATTAGGTAGGAACAAATTTATGCTATGATTCTAAGAGGACCTGCTTCAGATTAGTCAAATAGGTCCTTCCCTATAACACAGCCAAACTTCCTTCACTGCTGAGGAAACTGGGGAGAACAGGAGAGGCTCAGGAGCCACCAATGCCCCTCTCAAGGAAAGGACATGGGCCAAGGACAGAGCTGAGGCTTCCTCTTCCCCAGCTTCTCTTGCTTAAGTGCTGGATGAGAGAGCAACTTTTTTCTAAAAGAGACAAAGTGGCATAATGACAATTCACAATAAATAAATCTTAGGAGCTTAAACCCTAATCAGTCTGACATAATTTTACAGCGCAGTCCTGAATATCAATAATTTTTTATTGGATGAATGAGGTCTGTATACTTCCCGAGGATCAACAATAAAATTCCGTATTTTCAAGTGTTTTATGCTGAAGGAGTGCACAGACGTTTCTCAGCCATATGTACACTCCAAGGGATTGCTTTTACACCTCTGATACAAAAAAAACATGAGCAGAGGGAACATGGGGCTTTGTTTTGATTCTTAATTATAACACCAGCATTCCCCATGGAAAGAAAAGGCCAAATCCTAGCACTTTCAAAATTTGCCTCAGGGAATTTCAAAGGCCGTCTTTGGCAGGAGGGACTGTGCCCTGCCTGGCCTGATGGCACGCTAAAGGGAGCTGCAGAGTGCACTGTACTATCCCAGTTTTTCAATACCGCCCTGCAGACCACAAATCAGATGATGCCACAAATAGCATTTGTTTGGAGACATCAAAATTCTCCAAAATTCTTGCCAAGGACTCAGATACATAAAGACTACAGTAGCAACCCCAACTGTTCTCTTGCTAGGCTGACCTGGCAGCTAACACCTCCTGGATGCTCTGAAGAACAGCACCACCAAGACAGGATCCTGCTGGAAAAAATGCAGTTCTAGAAAACTCTCTTGTAAGGGTGGTAACTTTACATAACCCGTGGGAACTAACTTCAAAATCTCAGCTCACTATGTCCTTGGAAAATGAACGCACTGACATGGAAATCTTCCTTACTCCACCAGGAAGAGAAAACTTTTCCACCTGATAATAGATCCACCTGACCTACAAGCACAGTGAGTAATGCAGCTCTACAGAGGAAAGTTATAGCAGGGTCTGCGGCTTGGCTGAGAGCCCTTGAGATAGCTCAGCTCCTACACAGAGATCTTTCAATTTCATAAGATGCAATTCAGCTTGCTGGCTTATATGAATCATACAAGCATGTCAGTGCAGCCATTTTTAAAATCTTTTTATTTTTTACAATCAAAATGAAGGCATATTCAGACCTTTTCCTGTGAAGAGCTGAAATAGATACAGGCTATTTTTGTCTCTAAGAGCATGATGCATTTGTGACCTATCAACACTGCAATCTGTATTATTTCTAATTTTATAGTTTTAGATTTTTTTTATTTGAACTGTTCACTTTAAAATATCACCAAGCTCATAACTCTGAGTAGTTTCTTTAAAATGTATAACAGCACTTGAGAAACTTCACATGTACATCAGTAGCGAAGAAATCCTATCTTTGTCTGTGAATAGTACCTCAGGGAAGGTAACTTCCTTTACTAATATTCAATTGTTCCCACAATCAAAACTTAAATTTCTGTTGCAGAAATACCCAATGTCTTAGTCAGAAAACTTGAGAGGCAACTGACAGTCAACATCATGTGACATTATGCATCTGAACCTCATCCAGCATGTGGATGATCCCCAGGATTTGAGAACAGCATGACTTGTGGGGTATGCTTAGCAAGACTAAAGCTACCTTTGTAAAAGGAATTTTCAGCTACACCAGCATATCTTCCTATCACCTTTCCTATTCTGAATTTTTGAAGACCTCCTACTGCTCTGCCTGGTGCCAAAGGTGTTGCAAAAGCCCCTGTGCTACTCACACCAGGATCAGGCCTAACCCTACTTTTAGGCTTAGTACTCAGCATACTCTAACCACTTTGCTTTTTAGCTATTTCTTCCCACTGATTCTCCTCAGAAAATTCACTGAAAAAATTCCTCGTGAATACTGTGAGGTTGTTTCTGGTTTTCTGATTTAGTAAAAATATCAGCTAGAAAATAAGATTGAATAGGAGAAAGAGACTACACCTGAAATTGGGCTCAGTGCTGTAGCTCTTGAAGGTAAGAAATGCAGGCACCAAAATGGTAAGGAGATTAGGGTATGGGTTAGGGTTCCCCTCTTCTGGTGCTCTCAGTCAGCCATTAGAAAATATAATTGTGAGGGTAAGGCACAAGGAAGGAAATATTTCAAAACTTCAATGAAAGAAAATATTGCATAGAAAATAGTTAAATATTTTTATTTTATGGCTGCAGTTTCAAAAGCTGCTACTGCAACCAAATGCAGTTTTGCAAATGTTATCAGTTTCAGTAATAGGAAGCTTATCTTCCTTGTTTCCTCCTGAATGAGCAAGCAAATAGAGTTGCTGATATGCCAGATTATAAATTTGTCAGTTTTTAACTTAATTCTGATACACAGCATCTTGTTAAAATAGACCCATTAGATGTGGTTCAAACTTGCAGTTTGGACTTCATGCAAATGAAGGTCTGTAGACAGGAAAGTTTGACCCAAGGCACTGTGAACCTTCAGTCAGGTCTTGGTTTACCCCAAATTCAACATTTCTGCAGCAGTTTGAAGGAAGTTCAAAAGTAGCATTTTAAGTAATATAAGACACAGCAATAAATAGTCAAATGCATCAGTACAATTTAAGAATAATGAATAAAGGACAGGCTCAGCATTGCTGTGTTTCCTAGTGGTTTTCTTCCCCCTCAGTTTGAAATGACCCATTTGCAAGGGGCCACTGAGCATTGTACTTCAATGCATGTTCTTGACATATCTTTCACATAAAGTCTCCAAACACCTCATAAACATTAATAAATTAAGCTGCAAGAGCAATAATAATTTCAGCTTCACATTCATAGAACCTAAGTCTCAAACGCTTCCTGAGTATCTGTGGCACATCTAAAATTGAAATTCAAACTTCCAATCACTTTGAATTAGGCTTCTCTACTAAATCATGCAATCACATAGTCTAATTCAGGTTGGAAGAGATCTCAGGAAACCACCTCAAAGCAGTATTAACTACTGTTCTACACCAGGCTGATCACAACTTTATCCAGCCAAGGCTTGAATACCCTTAGGGAGGGAGGATACACCACTGATGGACAATCTCTTCCAGTCTCTCACTACCTGCATGGGAAAGATATTCTTCCCTTGTCTCCAGTCAGCATCTCCCCTGATGCAACCTGTGCCCATTTTTTTTCCTTGCACAATTTCTCTGAGCTCTTCTGAGAAGAGTCTGGCTCTGCACCCATTCAGCTCCCCTCAGGAGGCAAAGTGTCCATCAAGACCCAACTCAGCCATCTCATCTCCAGTATGAAGAAACTCAGCCCCTCAGTCTCTCCTCCAGTGCCATGGTCAGCCTGATGGCCCTTCATGGGCTCCTTCGCCTTGGTCAGCCTCTCTCTTGTCCAGGGATCCACAGACTGGCACAGGGACTCCACAGAGAGACTGTCAAAAGTGGAGGGGAAGGACCCCTTTGCTGGACCTGCAGATTGCAGCTGTGCCAGCACAGCCCTGGCGGTGCTTGGCCACCTTTGCTGCAAGGACACACCACACGCCCTGTGCAGCTTCTTGTACAACAGCACCCAGGGCCTTCTGGGCAGAGGTGCTTTCTCTCTTTGGAGGCTTCAGGAACATCCTCCAGCCTTGACCTTTCAGTGATGACAGACAGCAGCTTCATGATGACACACGACAGCTCCCTCAGAGGCCTCCAGAGTGCCCTGTATGGTTCCATAGACTAGCTTATTTAAATATTTAAACCCTAACTTCATCCTCCCCTACTGTGGCTGCTCCCTCCCTCCCCAGAGTTTTGCTTCTAGGCCTGAGACTGGGCAGACTCTGACAGTAAAGCCTGCAGTTTCATGGAGCAGTGCATCCATTTGACTAGTTTTCCTTCTTATTTTTACTGCTGATACACTTGTAGTAGCCATTTTTGCTGTGCTGCTCATCCTGCACCAGTTTTGATTCCAGACAAACTATGAAGTTCTTAATTCTGCTCCTATGAGCCTGGACTTCTGTGGCTTCTTGGTAGCTTGTCCCCACTTCTACCTCCTGTCTGCTTTCTTTTTGCATTTAAGCTCAGGCAGGGGCTCATCTGTCATCTCAAGTTTCCATTACCAATTTTCCCCCTAATTTCTTTGAAATCTTATATCCAGTGGCACAACCTCACTTCAGCAGAGCCAGAATTTTACCATCCTTGAGAAATTACTACTGTCAACTTTGTCACCTTGATAATAAAATGTTTGTTTTCTGGTTTTTTTATTACAAATAAATGCTTATGCTATAAATTATTTGATATTATTAAAGTGCACCTAAAAATACTTCACTTTGATACACAACTACATCTTGTAGCATCTTACAGCAGCAGCCTCTGAAATGTGATGAAACAATACTGATTCACTGTGACAGGAAATATAATCTTAGTATTTCAACACAGAATATTAACAACTGAAAAATGCTTTCCAATCATCTTTAGCAGCATACAGGAACATCCAGCAGTGCTACTTTCACTTTTCAGAATTAAAATAGCTACATGCAAACTCAGTAAAACTTTTCCTTTCCAACATACCTGTAAAGAGCTGAAGGTTAAAGAGAGCACTATCCAAGAGAGTCCTCCTGGAAAGTATTAACTCACAAGAAAAAGAAACGAATAAAATTTCATCCACATTTTTGAAAGGATATGGGAAAATTTTCAAGCCTGTTTTCCTAACTTTCTGGACAGACATTTATACTCAAACCATAAACACTTCTTGCTGTAGTCTCAAGCATGGACACACAGTTAGGAAAACCAACAAATATGAAAATAATGTGACAGCAAACTTACATTCCTGTTGAGAAACAGCTTTCACTAGGAAACATTTGCAACAATTGCTTGTATACATTGGTTAAGGTGGCTGACTTGGCAGTTATGTGTAAGGTTGGACTCAGTGATCTTAAAGGTCTTTTCCAACCTAAATGATTCTATGATTCTAGGACGTGGAACATACTAAAATGGTTACTTCCATATATTTAAAAAAAATTGTTTGCAAGCAAAACTGAATGCATGTTAGATTCATTCTCTCTTTTTTCACAGTTTAATGTTAACAAAACTTGGCACAGGTACTTGATACATCTACATCTATCTCCCACTCTGCTCTCCATCCCCGTTCCAAACACTGGTATGCTCAGGATCTAACTTCTCCTTCCTTGAGAAACATCCCTAACACATTTCCCCTCAAAATTTAATTTTTTGGAAAGTATATCTTTCGAAACACCCTGAGGCTCAAACCAGACATGTTGTTCTGCTCACAATCTAAAGATGCTTTTATTTCAATAACAAATCGCCCACCTGGTGATTCTGAACTAACGCTTCCTTTCCCACTTCTCTTCTTACAGACTGTTTCTTCCTCTTCCCTAAGAAATGTGTTGCAATAACAGGATCTCCCACTCTTCGGTGATGACAGCTTATGCCCAGTTCTGTATTCCTGCAAAACTCCTTCCCCACTTACTCACACGGGATCTCTTTGAGTTCTGGGTAACCAGATTTTCCCAACGCCTTCACAAAGCCTATCACTGTGACATTACTTTGTATATCTTAAGAGTTATCTTTGTCTTTCTGGTTGTCACTTCCCCAAGGCAAAAGCAATGTTTTTCCACAAGTTGTCTTTAGTGCTGATTATATCACACAGATGATTTTTAATTACCTTTCTGTTCAGAGCAACACCATCTTCACAGTCCAACACTGCACAATCTACGTTTAGTGATGGGATTTTTCTTATCTTCTTTTCATCATCCGCAGGTACATACAGCACAGCCCGTCTGGGAACATACTTGTGTGATGATGTAAAGCGATAACTAAGCTTAGGAACACCAGCTGGCAGGGGAGAATCCACCCTGTAAAGAATATTGCTGAAATTAGACTACTGGCAGCAATGCTGTAAATAATACTTGACTATATTTTAAATGCAAAACATTCCTACCTAGATAGTGGCTGGGTTTGGGCTATTTATGTATTTTTTTCCCCTTTGGAAGATCTCCAAGTTAGGGAGATATCAGTATTTCAGTTAATTACAATATAAAACTCCAAACCCACTATGTTCAATAGAAGTTGCAAACATAATTGAAGACCTGCAGGGCTGAGGTTTATCCATGCAGCCTTAATTACACTGCCTGTTCTGGGTGCTATGGCAAGTATGAAATACAGAAAGATGGTGTCCCTGTCATAGGACTCCTCACAGCAGACTGTGCTGGGAATGGATCAGGACTGCCTTGGGGAGGAGGCTGCTATCTGCCACATTTCCTCCAGGAGCTGGATGCCATGCTGTGAATGAAGCAGGGGTCCTGGTTAAAACAAGCACAGGTTTGTGAAGTTCATTTTGCAACCTTAGCATTATATCAACAAATGTAATTGCATGGAAATTTTAAATAAGCAAGATGGACGGGGGGGAAATGAAGAAAACAGAACAAAACCCCCATGTAGTGTGGAACCTTGCTACTCTCTTCAGACCTTCAGATCCACAGCACAGACTTCCATTGACAGAGTTCATAAACCCACCAGCATCAGCAGCAGGTTTTTGGCAGTGGTGTCTTTTAAAACTTGTAAATGCTTTGTGCACCACACTTCAGTGCAGGTGTGAGCCTTTGGTGTCACGTGGCTTGAGAGGATAACATCCCTGTGGCCTGTAGGTGTGAGGTCTGGGTGGTCTCCACCACGCACAGTCATTCCTGGTGAGGCCCAGCTAACGTGCTCCATGCAGGAGCTGGGTTGGTGCACTTGGAGGCTGTGGGACTGCCAGAGGAGGCTGCTCTTGAGTGCTGTGGGGAGCTTGCTTTGCTCCATAATTACAAGCACAGGGAAATAAATTATAGAGGGTGCCACTGTATTTTTTGGCCTTCCAAAAAAAAAAACCTCTTGCCTGCTCCTATTCCTCCCCACTGCATGCTGTACCTCCCAGACCTATTCTGCTACATCAGAGATGAGGACAAAATAAGACAATTTACCTTCATACTAAGCACAAGGCTCTTACACCACAAAACAGTCCTACCGTATAACACCACTATGCATTATCATGTATATTATTCAGCACTTTGAATAATGCAAAGCTTTCCTAGCACCATGCTGAACATGTCATTATTGCATCACATCAGGGACCCACGCATTTTCCTATGCCCCTCTCAATAATGCTCCAAGCTGCTAGACTTGGACAACACACAGCTACACATACATGTGGGCTTTCATCAAAGCGAAACGACTAACACTCTCAAATGCTTGGAAACTGGTTCAGTCAATCTAAATCAGGGCCAATGTGGTATGTCACTGACAGGCTGCTGTAATACTCGCCTTTCTAAACTGAATCTGTTGAAGAACCCTCTCTTTCCCTAGAGTGTGCACCCCAAAAGTTGAATATAAAAGTTGGGTTAAAAATATGAAGAAAGCTTTTATCACATTTTACCTGAGTAAACTAAATCGAAAAGGAAAACTATTCCATCATCTCATCTGCTGCATCTCTGCCTATCCTGTGTGGATACACATTAGGAGCCTATGAAAACCACTGCCAGGCTCTTCTGGTAACGCTTAATTCAGTTTAAGAAATGGGACACCTTGGCAGTTAAATAGAAATTATTTTATTAAAAGTGCCTGTGTTACCTTTGTTAATAACAGCAACAGCTTTAAGACAGATGATGGAGGTCCTATCAACACCTGGAGATATGCAACTGGGATCCACTGAGCCCCTCCAAAGTACTGTCTCTGCCTCTCTCTCACAAACTACTTCATGTTTCCTGCTTCAGGCTGAAGTGGGGATGGTAACAGAACTTGTGGCAACTCAAGTGGCTGCTAGACAAATCCACTTAATCTCATTTTCTTGCAGTAGTACACTTTGGGAGAGTAAGGACTAGGTGGAAGAGTGGTTTATCTCAAATGGAAAGAGGAGGATCTTTTTTCAGTGTGACACAGAGGTCAGTAAAGAAGTCTGCTGTCCATCCCTAAACATATATGAGAGAACAAAAGTGATTAGTTTCTATTCTCTTTCTCTGATGGCTTCAGCCTTGTGGTTCCCAAGGGTACAAAGGAGTCAAAGAGCTCAGCCCATTAATAGTTAACTCCAGCCTAAAGCCAAGCAGCCCCTGAAGCACCCTTAATGACTGCCTCTCACCAGCCCTCCAACCCGCCAGAAACCTGATAGACGTGGCTAACACCATAATCTCAGAGCATGCTGAGATGAGATGTATCTTCTGTCACACACGTTTCCCAGGATTTCTTCTGTGCTGTCATCAAACCAAGGGCTGTTTGACCAGCCGTTTTCCCTCTCACTGCTGCAAGCCCCATGAAGGCAGCCCTGCTCTGCATACCACACACAATGGAGTGTGGTATTGTGCAGGTGAAAACACCATTACCTGCAGACCAGATTTAGTCAGGTGTCACCATCCAGGTCTATGAACTTGTGTTTTGATGGAGGAGCAGTACAGCATCCTCAGCAGACCACCTGACTCCAATGAAGTGATAGACTTAATCCATCAAAACGCCATCACTTAATAGGCTTAATGCTGGAAATGCTTCTGCCTGGTGACTATTGGTATCTCCTCCCCAGCTAAACAACTTTTATACACATAGACTCAAACAACAGGTTTCTCAGGTCACAAATTATAATAAAAATATACTGTTGGTGTGTCAAATGATTAGTTTTATGGGATATCTTAGCAAGTGGAAGAAGAAAGAATTTTTTTCAAAAGGTATGGCCAGGAAAAAAATATATACAGCAGGGGCTGGTGTCAGTGGACCAACACAGAATCCCTCTCCTTTCAAAACTAAGACCTCTAGAAATATTAATATAAAATAAGAGTTTTCAACAATTGCTCAATCTTTAGTTATGACTGCATTAAATGGTATCACATGCTAATTCTTTGACATATATTCTTTGACATATATTCTTTAATCATCGCTGTGCATTTTCCTTGCAAAGTCATATTTTATGTTCTACAATAAAAAAGCACAGAAAGATATGGATTAATTAATAGATCCATTTGTCTGTAGACTTATCTTAAACAGTGGCAAGGCTTAGGGTGCTCTGTATATGAGCAGTTAGCTACTGTGGTAGGAAACACTCTCCTGATTATCGTGACTTTTGTTATTTTGATAGAATAAAAAAAATCCCCAGCAGTTGCTTTTTTAGGACAAAAAACCCACACAACACTGCAGTCTCGATTATACTGTTAACCCCGTGCCATAAAGAGGAGAAAAATCTTACATATGTTTCCTGGCTCCAAGTATTTTAATGATTCAAACTTGACTATATTTTAAACTAAACACATGGACAAAAGCCAAGTGAATTTGCTAAGACAATGTTTCTTCCTTTAAGCACTGTAAGTTAAAACAAGGGCTAGGCTATTGGGTAATACTCATTAAATTGTTTTACAGCAGCATATTTTCATTCATAGCATCTGGCAGCATGCTGAGTGCTCTTGGGTCTTGGAAATAAAGCTAAATTTCTTCAGCAAACATAACACTCTACTAAAGTCTTCATCAAATATGTAAAAGTAGCTGGCAAGTTAAAGTTACTCATGGTCCTCTGAGAACCATTTCACCCAAGAGTGAATAGTTCATCCTCAGGAAGGAGAAAAGAAAACCTATTTGCCTACTAAGAGACACTGCAGTCTGCAATGGCAGCCATACAGCGTGACTACGAACAGTGAAATTACCCCAAATTATGCAAATTTCTCTGCTGTAAACTGCATTTTCACATTCCAGCATTGCTCATACTCATACACATACTTAACTGCACACACCTGTGCAGTCACATTGGAGCCAAGAACATATAACTCACAAAGTAAAGTATCCACACAGTGATTTCCAGCACTTTAACCTGTGCCTCTGTTCTCTGTTTATTTGCTAAATCAAATCACCCCTGGAAGATCTGCCAAACACATAGAAAAATATTCATTGCTCAATAGGCCAAATCCTTCCTTCTACAATCTTTGGCATAGTGTTGGCAAAGTGTTTGCAAATAGCATTTTTAGACATTTCACTGAAACTATTAAAGAATCTGGATAATTTCCACAACATTTATTTTTGACCTTTTTTCATGTAACTGCATACCATGATATCTGTGGAGCTATGGAAGGACAGAAGTGATCCAAGACCCACAACGCCCCCCAAACAAGACCCAGCTAGAGCAGGAAAACCTCCTACAAATTATTTCTGCAATACGTGCAAAAAAAAAAAAACCACTCCGGAGAAAACATCATGGTTTTTCTGTGTTGAATTTACCGGAGAGTAGCACAGCACCGCACACAAATACTCTGCCAAAAACAAAGGAAACTTCTACGGAATTACAAAGCCCCGCAATTTGCATAGTAATTCTTTCTAATTAAGAAAAGAAGATACAAGTTGTTTGTTATAAACATCAGCAGGCCCTGTGCAAATACGAAGGGCTCGCAGCCGCGCTGAGTATTTGTCGAATCAAAGCGACTCGCCGGAGAGTTTTATTGGTACAGCTGCGGCACATGCATTTTATCACACATGCTAATAATCCTGGTTATGGCACTAACATTTTAATCATTTGTTCTCTGGGCTTGTTTCTCAAACAATTAGCACTAATGAATGGCCAAAATACCTCGGATCATATATGTCTAATTGCAGTCAAGAGTGGTTATTGTCCGCATGTACATTTCAATTCACCTCTGGGGATAATGTTTGTTAATTGTATTTCTTTATATAGCAAGTGAAAAAAGGCTGTTCACTCAAAAAGGGACTAAGTGTTCTCTTCTTTCCCTTTGTTCCCACAAGAAGCTAAAGTCACTTCAAGAGGCACTTAATCCCATCATCCATGGTTACAATTGCCTTACAGCATCAATCAAAAAGAATCTGAAGTAAAATGATGCAGCTATATTGTGTAATTAAAAGCAATTCAGGTAGTTATTACTTGGGGCATTTTCCAGGTCCAAATACTTAAAATGGCACTGCGGGGATTCTAAATACTGTAGTGTTTTAAATTTGGTGAACTACAATATCTCACAGAGAAAGGGAAGGAATATGCAAAAAAAAAAAAAAAAAAAAAAAAAAAAAAAAAAAAAAAAAAAAAAAAAAAAAATCTCCTAGTGTGTATTGTAAAGCAAAAGAAAAGAGGAGGAACAGCTAACGTTTGAAGTGACAAAATCTACAAGTCTCCATATAAAAGGGAAATAAAAATATCAAGAAGAGAGAAAAGGGTAGGAAAAAGAAAAGGACAGCAGTTTTCGAGGAAAAGAAATTCCTTGTAATTGTTAAAAAGTTAACGTGAAAAAATGCTAACATTTCCTCGAATGGAAAACAAAAGCTCATATCACAGGCTTTACCATCAGAATACAGGTCCCCAAAATCTTAGTGCTCTACTAGTGGAAATAAACCCGGGTAAAGCAAGCAGCTCTTCTTTAGGGGAAAAAAAAAAAAAAGAGAGAGAGAGAGAGGAAAAACACTTAAGTGAAAAGTGAAGAGTTATGATATTTACTTTTGAATAAAATGTAAGGGAAGGAACTTTATGTAACAAATGCCACTAACCCTGATCCAATTATGCTGAAATTAAAACTGGGGAGTTATCAAACACTCCAAAACATACCAAACACTCAGCTTTACATTTTGATTTCTTCCTTTGTTCCAGACTCAGTACGGTCATTTCCCTGACCCTCAAAAAACTAATTAAGGAACCCCCTAAACCTAAGCCCTTGCCAGGGCAGGCAGAAGCCACCAGCTCTCATGGTTTGAGATCTCTTGACAAGCAGTTTTCTTTACCAGGAAAGGCTTTGTCTGATTTTAAAATTCCCACCATAAGGCTGATACAATCTCACACAGATGTAATGTGAAGATTAATGCCCCTGAAGCTGATGGAAGACATAAAGGTATAACATTGGCCCCCAAAACATGTGCAGAAGGTGAAAGAATAAACCCTAACACTTCCACAGCATCCTAAGGGAGACAGGCCGTCTGCACCCAGCTGCGGGGACTGAGAGGGGTGAGTTGAAGAAGTGCTCACAAAAACTCAGCGAATTAAGAAATTTAACCCCCGTAACAACCAGCTTTGGATATCAAAAGGGACAGATTGGAGGGGGTTGCTCCTGAGAGCGCTTGCCTGCTGGAAAAACTGTAGCAGGAAGAAATGAAAAGGGGGCTTCCAAGTGACCTTTCACAAGCACTCACTCCAACTGATCAGGACATACTGCATTATAGCCAAAAATAGAGAGCTGAACCAAAAGGGGAAGGAGAGCCCCACTGATCAAAAAAAACCATGATACAGAGAAGTGTGAGTGGAAATCAAAATTGAGCACCAAATCCAAAGTTGCTGGAAAGTATTTTTAGGAAAAATATGTGTCTTTGTCTGCTATTTATAATTTTTTCCTATCTCCAGTAAATCAATGTAAGTTGTATAACTGAGCACCAGAGAAAAGACTGAATACAAAACCAGGAACTTACTGGCAAAGGCTTAAAATCATGGACCCCTAAGCCATAAAATTATAAAAGGCTATCATAGGTTAAATAGTTAACCAAACTTTCTCCTCCCACCAGCACTAAATGTAAAAAAAAAAAAGACCTTTTATTTACGCCACCATGTTCTTTCAACTACATTTGACCCTGTTGTTTTGGTTCACTCTGAGCTCCATCATGCCTTAAATTGCTTTGACTGAAGATCAGGCATTTTTTTCTTCTCAATTCAAAATGGCCAAATTAGACAGCTAGAATAAAAATAAAAGGACCACTGGCTTCTCACATTACTAACGTCTCCTGTTTTCAGGGCAGCAAAAATACTCTGTTTGTGAGGAAGAGGAGAGTGCTATGGTTCTTTGACTTAAGAAGTGAATTTTAAAAGAGATTTAAATAATGGCTCAGGGTGACAAGGGCTGCTGCTTCCTACTAATGGCAACAGGCTGCTCCTCTCGGGCAGCCTGTGTCTCTGTGTGTGTTTGCTATCATCCAAGGTTAATTGGTGTCCTGTCTTGAGGAGCTTTAGCATATGTGACATACAGTTGAGGCTTTGCTCCCTTCCTTATGGTATGGATAACTCTGAATAACTCGTCATGCCCATAAAGTATTCCTGAGCTGAGTTGTGCCTCGCTTTGCTTTTACCATTGACAAAGTAGATGGCTTCTTGGGATGCTTTCTGCTGCTTAATCAGACCCACAGCCCTGCAGGGCAATGGAAAAGCACTCTGTCTGTCTGTAACATGTTCACTTTGCCACTTGCACCTAAGGAACACGTAGTTAAGATAACAATTAATTTCCCTGTCTTCCTAAATATAAAGATATTGAAATAAACACTAAGTATGGACAGTTTTTGTTTTAAGAAAATTTTAGGTGCTTTCATTTATTAACTAATTCAGTTTCTAAGCTGCATTTTTAAAATCTACAACACTGTAAAGGGATTTTGAAAACTTTTGCTTAACTGTATGTTTTCTTAAAGGAAACTCTTGCATTACATTTTTTTAACAGAATTGCAACTAGCAACTGCAACGGAAATTTGCAACACCTTTTAAACAACAAAAACATCCCACAATAAAGATGAAGATCCAATACCAATACTAAGAGATTTAGAAAAAACTGCCTTTTTATGGTGTGCATGGAGAAGTGAGAAGTAAGAAATAAGAAGATACTGCTTTGGATGTATGATGTTGAATCATGATTTGTTTTGATTTACTTGGTTTTGAGTTTTGTGTACAGACAAATAGGCACCAAGTTTTATCAGAGCTGTGTGGCACAAAGTAAAAAGCATACCTTTGGAGGCTGAGAATCTTCCAGTTCAGGGGGAGAACTGGGCATACATAACCAAAAAGCTGTCCTGGAACATCCCATGCCAAAATCTGTCTTAGGAAGTGAATATATAAACACCCATATCTGCAATGGTTGCACTTTTGTGCAGTCAGACCCATCTTGATGCCCTCTGCAGAAAAGCTGAACTTTGAAGAGATTCTTTATGTCACTGCAAAACCACTCTTGGCTCTTCTAGTTCTCCCCTCCATCTTGCCATCAGGTACTTATTTCCCTTGCTCCTAATTCTGCCCCAGCCTTTTCACACACTGAATTTGCACCCACTCATCTCGGTGTACACACACAAAAATGGGTAACTACATTTGGGCAGAAAGGAAATTCTGAACAAGCACTGAACATGCTTGTCCCTCTTTTCTTTCCCGCTCCCCTCTATTCCCTGCGCGTCGGTTCCCACACCAGGACACTGGGAGCATCCCCACCACTGAGCTCCTGCAGCCCCTGCCACCGCTCCAGCTGTGTGCGCATTGGCTAAATGCTACAAGGTCAAGACTGAGACCAGGATTCAAAAATTCCACGCTAATTACTGTGGTTAAAGTCCGAGTCCCAAACTCACCCAAAGACTCCTGAGCAGTTTAGGAGCAGGCTGCTAATGAGTTACATACAAAATAAGAAACAGGCACTTGATAAAGTCAGAATCAATAAAGTACCGTTCCTGCCTGTTAAAATGATCTTGCCGTCCATAACAGAATCACTACATTCACCAGAGCCTGTGCAGGTTAGATATCCAACTCTGCGTGGCATGAGAGAAATGGAAAACAGTATAGTCCTTGAAATCACTTCTGATTTATAGCTCAGTTAAAATAAAATTACACTAAAGTTGTGACTGACAATATTTAGCAGAAGGAAAAGAATGGAGTGTCAATATACTAGTGCCACAGAAGTCAAGAGAAAGAAGGAATTTGTCATCCACTTTGGGTCTTTCAGAATTTCTGATTTTTTTATGACAACTTTTATGTTGTCTTCACAGTTTTGGTTGTGGTGGGGATATTTTACAAGCTGAATGTACCTTCACACTTCTAAGAATTTTTCACTGATAGACCATATTTTATCTTGATTTGCAATTTACATCAGTCTACACTTAGTCAAGCCACAAACATATTCCTGTATTTAGAAACACAGGTAAATTGTAATATGAAATAAAGCACAGAGATTTTTACCATAAAGAAAAAGAAAAGAATATTAGTCTTCCCTACATTTTGAAATTGCTCCTGTAAACCCATTTGAGCATGTGCCTAGCCCATAGAAATCAGAAGGACTAGTCAAACACTTACAGTTAACTATGTGGTTAAGTGCCTCCAGGACTGGGGATTAGTTTTGAATTATGAAACTGTTAGATTTCCATGTGTTCTTAGGCTATACATGGGTCAACCTGCTTTTTTCAGGTTTTTGTATAGAGACTTGTACAAAATTGAGGCTTAAAGGTAAACAGAGGCAATCCAGGTGGTGAATATCTTTTAAGCAATATAAAGATGCTCAATTTCAGCTGGGGAAAAAAATACAAATCTGCATGATATTTTCAGAAAAATTTTAAAAATAAAAATATGATTTATGTTTAACCAAGCATTATTCTGTAGAATTATATTAAGTGGAAGAATTATTTTGTATTAAACTGGACTTATTCAGAAAGTTTTCTGTGCCAACTAACCGAGCAGTGAAGAACAATTTAGCAAGCAATTAGTAAATATTAAAGCACTGAAGAACAGAACTATAAAACTACAATGCACTGCAATTACATCAAGAAAAAGAAAATGTTGTAATTACATCAAAGCTGATGCAGTATGACAGAAAAAAAGAACGAATACACAATGCTATTAGTTCAACAGCAATTGTGGCCACACTAATTGAAAACCAACCATTCTCTGGTTTTGAATACAAGCCTGGTGGAAATTTTAAAATATTTCCTAAGCGGACAATAAAGAAGAACGCTTACAAATCCTGCAGTGCTCCAGGCAACACTTAACTTTGGAAATGTCTACAGGCAGAAATACTACCCTGCAATATGGCTCAGGATGGCACAAACAAGCATCTGTGTTTATTTTTTAACTAGTGGATTTATAAGAGCAATGAAATCCCTACATAAGCATTTTATATTGACCTGATATGGACTTACTGTTTTAACCAGCTTTTTAACTAACTCCACAAGTTAATAAAGGCAACTACATGAATCCTTACTGCCTACACATTAAGATAAGAAAAGCATTCATTAAGCAATATCCAGACTGTTTTAATTACAAGAATATCATTCTTATTTGTAGTATAATGTTCGTTAAGTACAGTATAACATTTTCTTAAAATGCCCCAGAGGCAGTTAAACTCTTGATTAGCTATTAAAAAAAGGAAAAAATCTCCCTTAACTTCAATCGCAGGAGTTAATGCCTACTGCAATGACATTCCAGCACTTATAATCATGCAAAAATGTCATATGCAAATCTTATTAACCATGAAAACATTATATAAGATCAAATGAATCTTCTATGCTGTTAGCACTACTCAGTGTTAGCAAAATGTCGAAATCTTTCTATGATGATTGTGGTAGTAACAATAATAAGCCCAGCCCTATTTCCTTTGAAAATCACATCAACTGAAAACCAGCACTTATTTTATTAATTTCAAAATATAGCAGGGAATTCCCCAAAATTCTGACTTCTATATTTTCATGCCTTTAACTGCATCTCTGTTCTATTATCCAATGTTAAACCATGACAAATTAGTAGCAGTGGGTGGATTAAAAAACATTATAAAGACAGAACCTTCGTGATCTCCAGTAAATAAACACTTTATTTAAGTGCTTTATTATCCAATAATGAAACTTCCTTTTTCCCCCTGTCTTTTCCACTACATTACAAAATTTAACACTATTACCGTTATTGTACAGAGGACAATGAAACATCTACATTTTCTTCAGTATTTGTTCTGCATCAGCCCCTTATTCCATATATCTCTTGACAAAAATCTGTTTATTTTTTATCTGCTAAAATCACCAAGAATTAAAAAAATCGTGAACAACATGATGCATTAAAAATTGCAATATTTTAAAAGTGCATATTAAAACATTATTTTCTGATTCTGTGCCCCTGACCTTGTATTTTCAAGCTTTTTCAAAGACAAAAATTTTCTTGAAAAATAAAAAATAAGCTAAAGGTGAGATTTCAGGAATCCAGGATTAAGGGAAATAACAAATATGATGACATTAATGATAAATAGGTGACAGTTGTCAGCTCATTTTGATCTTTCACATAAGCAGCTGAAGGGTAGTTTTATTATATGGGAACAGGCATGCCCAAGCCCAACGCAACAATGGCCCTCCAAAACCATCTCTTTAGTAAGGTCACTAAACTAAAAATTGCAAATTTAGGACCCACCAGTCTCTTCATGCTCAGCACCTCTCTATCCACAGAATTCCCCATAGTGAGGTAGCATTTGCTGCCCTGAAAGGGACAAACCCTTCACTCTACTGAGCTGATGGGTCAGGTCCTGCCACCCCCATGGGTGCATATCTGGGGGATGTGGTCACAGCCCTGGGTGCACCTTTGAAGGGTGGATAATCCTCCTCCTGACTCAGGCAGCTCCCGATGTCCCTTGAGGAGGAGAGCATGCCTGGGGAGATGAACCCCACCCCAGGGTGTCCACAGCAGGGAACCAATTTCAAATAACACATCAGTCATATCATTACAGCCTGTCCTACCAGGCATAAGCCTGGCTGTGCAGGCAAGCTCAAAGACCGTAAAGGTGCTGAACCTACCAGGCAGAAAATATGAATGTGTGATGGAGGATAAATATTGGCCAAGGAATATATTTTAACACTAAAATCAGAAGATTGCTATAGCTATTTTTTTTAGCCCTATTCCAAAGTTACTGTTAAAATTTAATTCTTTAAACATTTTCACAGAACTCTTCAAATTAGCTTTTTCACATCCCAAGAAACTCAGAAACCTGTCCTAAAACCATGGCTCCCAGGTCCCTGTTTCAGATCCCCCACTTAGAAAGTCCCATCCCATTTTATCGTCAGTTCATCATCAACATGGACACTTTAAAAAATCATCCAGACTGAAAGTCAGATGGGGTGAAAATCAACTTCTCTGCCATATATGACTTTTATTCACATAAAAAAAATCTAATTACCAGGTAGCAGCTCTTTTTGGGGGCACCTGATGGGCCTGTGCAAGTGCAAGTCCAAGCACTCTTATTTTATTACATACTCTGTGGAAGTTTCTTATCTGTATTTCCCAGCTGAGATTACTTGTGTGGTTATGGGTCCTATAACATATATTTACTGTGGCCAGTGAACACAGGAAAGGGCCCACTGACACTTAGGCAAAGCTGAAGAATGAAAGCTGCTCCCCTCACCAACGGCCTTGTTTCACAGGATGCCCCTTTTCTCCCAAACATCACAGTTCCATTAAATGTGAATTTCCTAGCTCCCTGGATCACAACACACATCTTCATCATTGGTTCTCCTCTCTTAAAACTAAACTTTAAAAAACAGCCCTCTCCTTAATGGCTGCCTAGAGGGGAGGAAGGAGTTGGACATTACAGAGAGAAGAAAAATTGGCCAGGATAGGAAAGGGAAGAAAGAGACAGAAAAAGAGGTCACCAAGCACACAGTTTGCTTGGGAAACCCATGAAAAAGAAATTCTTCCAACTGCCTTAGTTTAAAAGTGAGGGTTTTCCCCCTCTAAATTCTTGACACAGGATGTTCAATATTTATTTAAAAATAAGTGAAGAAGAAAAATCTACTGCCTCCCTTGCAAACTGCACATGTAAAGATAATGGCTTTTAGCTCATAATGATGGTACATTATAGATAAGCAAAAGTCCTGGATTACATGAAAATAAAAATCTATAAGGAGAAATAGGATTAAGTCTACTTCCACATAACAGCTTTTATGGCATTTAAATGAGCAGCTGTGTTTCTTTAAGTAAGTGTTATAGCATTCCACATCTGTGTAAAAACTGAATGAAAGACAGACTCTCTCAGCTCACTGATATATAACCTTGTGAGGAAAAAAATTCCCTGTGAAAATGCATAAAGGCATGGCTTGGCTTTCCTTTAAGTCCTCTTTAACAACCTGTGTCATGAATACAGGTTTAGGCTTAAGGAAATAAGACAGTTAGATGGCATGTGTCTTTTGTCCTGTCCTGGATAAAGAGAAAAATTATTCCACTACTGAACCAGCCAACCTTTTTCTTTGGGTAACATTTTAGATATACTTTAGCACAGAGGCCTTGAGATACATTTTAATTCTGCAGTGCATGCCAGTAATCTGTAAGATTAGTAAGAAAAAGTACCTCCCAAAGTTGATATTATATATAAGGAATGTGGATGGTTTGAACTAGTTTTAGTCTCACTTGGTGCCTTGTTTGCCATCATCTGTTTCCTCACTGATAGGAAGAATGTCATGGATGTTTCAATTTTTATCTTCTTTCTGAATAACAGTTTAGTTGAGCTGGTGTCTCAGTAATGGCAAAATTTGTTGACAGAGATTAACATCAGATGTAGTGAAAAAAAAAATTGTGGTATATCCACTCTCTTGTCCAGAACACATCCAGCAGGCAAAGCCTTCCTCCATTTTTGTGCCATTTGTGTTTAAAGGAGAACATGCAAAACAATGACCTCACTAGTTCTGTGTGCAAGCAAGAACAGAATGTGAGACTCCAAGCAGACATTAAAATAGGCCCATCCTTAAAGCTAAGGTTTTCTTTTGGCCTGCAGCCACAATAGTCAGAGGTGAACATTTATATGTGTGTGTGCTTATGTTTATATCTCTATGTGCCTGTATGTATCTATCTACATACACAATCTATTTACGTATCTGTACACATATAAATGTACATACATAAATGTGCATATATGTACACGTTTGTATATAAGAAGACTCAACATGGCATAGTACAACAGCAGCACTGATCAGTGGAAACTGGCAAAAAGAATTGACTTCCATAAATCCAAGGAGTAATAAAACTGTTTTTTCCCCCAACTTTTATTCTCAAACATTCCTCATACTTAGCTGGAATAAACTACCTGTTCCTGCATCTCCAGCAAAGGCATTAGAGTGGGAATTCTCCAGGGGAACACAATGTTTCCCCAGGACCCATATATACTAGACTGAAGGCTGTTATTACACCTTTATTTATCAATGGCCCTGCCTTGCTTTTGTAAGGCTTGAGGTCTTTGCATCACACACTTTGCATCCACACACTGTGGGCATCCTGTGTATCTTGCAAGTTCAGGTGTGACCCCACATATTTACAGCTGCTACAGACGCTCACATTACTGCTGTCTTTGAAAAATCCCTGCCAGAATAAACAAGCCACGTGGTTCTTGCCACAAGTGACATTCCTTCTTTCCACTTCATCTCTTGGAGCTCAGTATTTTTAGACACAAAGAAGCAAACACTCTTATGTCCTCTTTTCCTTGACCCTGCTCATACTACTTTGGAGGTGAAGGAGGGAATTCAGGGGCTGTTTCACCAATTCTCTACCAGTATACATTAGCAGGGGGGAAGGAAAACTAATGGCTAAAACAGGCATTTACAGCAGTACCCAAAGGCATTAAACTGAAGCACAAAAGTGGGGGGTTGGGAGAATAGATAATAATTCTTTACTTTTTCCTTTTTGAGAAGCATCAGGATAAGGTGGGGTATACTCTTGCCATGAGTATTTAAGGAACTTTTCCAATCTAAAATATGTTCTCCTTCCCTCTCCTAAGGGCCCAGTCTGGGCTGTGAAAACTGCAGCTGAAGCCTTAGAAAAACAGACTCTGTTCCTGTCCTAAGCAGATATAATGTAAATTGTTTTCCCACTATGGCAGCAGCCATACATGCTAACTTGAGCATTTTGAAGATGTTGTTAGATTTTGATCCACAAAAATGATATTATAACTATTAATAAGTACATTTATTCATGCCTCTGTGGCTTATATTAGTTTGAAAAATAAATAACCAGTAGTTAAGTTGCATGTCGTTGTAATTATACTAATCTTCAAATATTCTGTTTCATTATTTTCTAACCTCTGCAAAAATGTTCCTGTTATGAAGAAAACAAACAGAAGACAGATTCCAGACCAGGACAGATTGAATCATGGAGAAGTGAAGATAAAAGAGGCTGGAGAGACAACTAAGGTTTCAGGTGGCTGCAGTATATTTATTACCCTGTTATTTTAACAGACATTCACATCTTGGTTCAAAATACACCTTTATCACTCTCTACACCTTTTCCATTGCTTGGAAACAGCTATCAACAAACCAGTGTTTAACCTACCACATGGAATATTAGGGTGGCTTTGAAAACGGAAGATGGAGAACTTTATACAGACTTTGTTCATGTTTGAGGGCCAGTAAGGAAGAAGCCTATAAACCATCTGCCAGAGGAAGAGAGTGAAAAGGTAATTGTAAGCTGCAAGAAGACAGGTTTGGCAGAGTAATGAAGTGAGGAAAGCCCAGGACCTGGCCGCCACAGACACAAAAAACTGAAGCTGACAACATGCAGCAAACAGCTCTAGAGGTGAGTCAAAGCAAGAGAGGCAGTCCTGAACAGGCAGCACACAGCAAGGCAGGGTGGCCCAGTTGGAGAAGGGTGACAAATGCATAGGGTCTTGGTGAGGTGGTCCCCAGGCATCACAAGGAGGAAAGGGTTTTGGTTTTGTGCAAGTGGCAAGGCAGACTCTGCCAGGATATGTCCTCAACCAAATCACCACAGAAAACAAGGAAGGATTGTGGGAGAGATGAACAAGGAAAAGAGGTGAGACCATGGAAAAGAAACCACACCAGCAACCAGGGATGCAAAAAAGGAGACATAATAGACATTCACTTGGAAAGTCTGAAGAAAACAAGGTCAAAGGCAAGATTAAAAGAGCAAAGTGAAGATGTAATTTAAAGGAAAAAAAGGGGAAAAAAAGGAAGAGGACAAGGTCAGTGGAGATTTTGGTGAGGGAAGAATCAATGAAGCAGGGACTGAAGAGTCTCTTGATGCAGCATCAGAGACAGAGAAGATATATTAACTCAGGGCAGCCAACTATATCACCTAAGGAAAATGGGTAGAGTGGCATAAGTCTTGGAGGAATGAAGAAGTGGAAAGAGGAGTCAAGGAAAGAGCACGGGGGAGGAAGAGGAGGAAGCAAAAAGGAGACAGTGGGATCTCGATTCACCCAATAAGCTGAGCATAATGTGAAGAGGCTGAGCACTCATGTAATATCACTTCACTAACCACCACTCTGAATCAGGACCTGGTTCAGGAGCCTTCCAGTGAAAGACTGGGGAAGAAGATGTGTAAAACCCAGAACACAGTGGTTCAGTGGATAGAATGGAAATGAAATGGGAACTTCGATGCTCATCCCAGAAGCTCTTCTGAAACCTTCTAAGTGTGACCTCCCTTTGTAGAGAAAACAGAAAAATGTTTTTACTAGGCCTGATTTTCTGCACACAAGCAATCATTTTCATTTAGGCCTCTAGATTGTTTTGCCAGCACTTAATGTTGCATAAAAATAAAGAAACTTCAGCTCCCTGCAAAGCAGTGCAAGTGACTGAACTTCCTTTCAGTAGCCAGAACTGCATCTATTAAATGTGTGAATGCTAAAGGTAACAGTGTCCAACAATAGAAATTTAAGCAAAAGGAATGTAGACCAACCTCAGGAACCAGTTTGCCAAAATTATGGGTGAATTCTAGGGAAAAAGGACAATTAATACAGGGACAGATGGCTAAGCAAAAACAAAAGCCATTATCTAAAACCTGGCTAAGGAAAGCTTAGCAACTGATTGTTCAACAGAAGGAATTAAAGAACTCTATTAAATATAGTACTATCAATAGTTTGAATCAAAAGTAATAAGAAAATAGAGGACTTGCTGTCATTTTTGGCAATATTAAATTCTTTCTATGCTTACATTAAATATTATATGCAGAAGTTTTATTCAGAAACAGACATTTCCCATCCTTGTGAGAAGGTGGGTTATAGAATGCAAACATACCCTAGGTGAATAATAAAAGCTTTAGTGACTTGAAAGTCTTAGAAAACCATAACAGTGTTCTGCAAGTGGTCTGCAGCTCAGGAGATCTTGCTGAAATATGACAGTCTTTCCCTCCCTTCTTGATTTCCCCCACAAACATGTAAGCATATAATCCTGGAAAAGCACACTCAGATGAGACGGGCAGTCTTTGGCTGTGTCCCCATGGGGGTGAAGGGTTACTCCAGAACAGCAGCACTGTTTTTTGAAGGTGCCCCACCTGAAATACACCAGCTGACAGCCAGCACTGAGCAAGAGTTGGGACAAAAGCATGGCAAGTGGTACAAGGAAGATATGTCTCACATGTGCTCAGAGTCATGCCAGCATAGAGATCTGTGACCTCTGGCAACTCATAGCAGAGGGAGGGTGTAGCACAGGCTCTCACAATCCACTGGCATCGCAACCTGAAGTGCTCTCTGCCAAGCAGCCCATGTAAAACTGCATCTGTGGAGTTGCAGCCACTCTCCATGCTAAGAGCAGGCACACACATTGCAGTCACATCACTCGGCCCCAGACAAAAAGAATAAACTCCAAATAAATCTCCAAACCTCTGCCTGCAGCCTCAGTAGAAACATTGACTCTCTCAGGGGAGCACTCCATGAAAAGTTGCACAAGAAATGAAAATGAAGCCTTCTAACAGCCTTACCCAGCACAAAATGATGGCTAAACCTGCCTGCCATCGCTGTTTCATATGAACAATTTGAACAGATAGGCCTCATCCATACGCGCAAGTGATGTTTGGTTCTTTTCGATACCTTTGCAGCACTTTACTTATTTTAGTAATTAGTTGACATGCATTGTTCCAACATATCACATCTCCATGGTGGCATCGTCAGTTTGTAATAGAGGCTTCTTTAAGAAAAGAAACAGCTTCTTAATTTTTTTATTAAAAAAAGTTAATAATTACAGGAATGCTGACAGTGTTGCTATAGTTACTACTATATCAGCCTTTCACTTACAACTCCCTGTTTTCAAGGGTCAATAACTCAGTTGTCAAAAATCCCACTGGGCAGTAGCCTGACATATCTCAGACATACATGAAACAACTGCATAAATAAAAATCAGCTGTTACACACTTGTGAACATTCTGAATCAAATCAGTCTTTCCATATGATATTTTGTGCATCCCACAGTAGGTTTTGTGGCTTTTTTGTATACGTTTTTTGGCAGGCTGTTAGTCCTTTAGGTGCCCCAGCATTTTTGGCAACTGCCAGAGGGAAAGGAAGAAGAGCCATCACTTTTTCCTCCAGCCATTTCATCCCATCCCACCAGAAAGGAAGCAATTCTGGACGTGCCCGCTACGCTCTCAACAAAACTTCCCCAGGATTTTCAGGCACAAAAGCTTCACACGCATGTGCAGCAGCTGGATTACCACAAAAGACCATAACGGCCTAAGAGCCGTTACGGTATATCAAGTGAGTAAACCGAAAACTAAGAAGGATTTACACAATGACCATAGTGGCTCCCTGGGAGCCGTTACGGTCTATCAGGTCAAAAATCCACTTTTCAAAGAGTGCCTAAATATGTGTATACCCAACAGGGCCTTGAATCTCCGGAGCAACTATCACACACATTTTCAAAATCAGCCGGGGAAGAGAAGGGAGATTACACCAAACAACATAGAGAATTTTTTGACAATGAATAAAAGACATAGTATGCAAATTCTAAAGACCTATATTTAAATGGAAAAAAGTGCATATTAAGTTGAGAAATAGGACATAACATGATTTCTTCATTGTCAAAACAGGTCCTTTGAGGTTTTTTTCTCTTTTTTTTTTTTAAGGAGAATTAAATGAAAAGGAAAATTTCCCACCAAAGCCAATCACTTTAAAAAAATAAAAGGTTAAGTTTTCAAGACGGATAGATATAATGCAATCACAGCTGGGTTCTGAGTTGCAGTTCTGCTGCATTTCAAGTCTCTAGTCACGGCACAAGTTGGTAACAAGGCTCAGCTTTGCCTTCCCTTAATTCTCCCCCATTGTGTCACAAAACGAACAAGTTATTCAAGACAGTAATTTTCTCCGTAAAAGTCACGTCTATTTTTTCTAAAAAGAAATCTGTAATAAATCATCAGCCTACTTACTTTTTCTTCTTCCCCTTCCTTTACATGACATATTTGTTCCTGCAGCAAACCTGTAAGAGAACACTTTCTCTCTATGACCTGAGATAACGGTAATGTTGAAAGAATGGCCTCACTTGTCAAAGATTAGAGGGCTGTCTGCAGCCTACACTCGTCTTTACTTCAGCCAAATAGGCCCAATAAATGCTAATACTCAGCATGACGCATTGAGAACGCTAAGCCTCAACACTGACTAAGAAGAAAGTATCACAAATTTACTGAAATTATCTATAGCACAATAGAGAAGAGAAGGAATTAATCAAAGTCTCTCTCTTAATGCAATGCTTGATTGAACTATCCCAATCCCTTTTTAAATAGGATAACCTAGTGGCAAGTGACCCCGATGACACATCCTAGAGAGGTACACAAGTACCACTTGTTCGATTTTTTTTCTTTTATGACCTCATTAAGAAGGATTTTGAAGATTGTTCCTGAGTATGAGAACAAAGTGTCTGAAGATATCTCTAGCTTTTTATGTCTTTACCCTTTTGCTGTTGAAATGGATTTGAACAAGTGTTTATAAACTAAGTACATGCAGAAGAAAAAAAAAAAAGTCCTTAAAAATGAAATCTACTGAAGCTACTGAAACTACCTTTTCTTAAATGCAAAGACTAGCTAAGTCTCCAAGAAACAGGAAAGTTTCACCAAGATGAACTCATGATTGCATCTACCCCCTGCCCTGTACTCCCTCTCTCTCCTTTCCTGTTATAGACCCCATTAATTAGATTTGGCGGCAATTTTGCCTTCCTTATCAGGGAAGATAGAGTCTGCCAAAACTGCTAGTGTGAAAATACTCCATCGCCAGTAACATTTTTTCCTAAGTGTTTGTTGATTCCACGCTTGGATTTAATATCAAGGATTATATTTTATAACCAGAAACAAACAAACAGATTTATAACTGAAGACCGAAAGGCAAACAGCAGAAAAAAAGCAAGCCACGTACTGAACCTAAATGTAGCATTTTTATTGACTTCTTAGAAACCAAATAACCTGGCATATTAGTGTGTGCATTCTGCAACAGACATTCAGCCCCATTGTACTACTTAGAAGAGAATAAAAAGAAACCCTACTGTTTGAAATCCAGCGGAACATCCCCACAACAGAGCACAACTGTTCCCTCATGCATGAATGGGAAGGAGATGAAAGAAAAGATGGACTTCTGAGGTACAGCAAAAAACAAAGACAACAAAAGTGCTGATCATGAGGGAATGACACAACTCATTGCTGCAAAAAGGATGAGAGAAAGGAGCTCAAACAATGGTGCAGACAGCTAAGTGACATGTAGAAGAATTGAAAAATCTACAGAAGTGTCTTTTCTTTCCACACTTGACGAGAAACAATTAAATGTTGGTACATCTGTCATAAAAAAGATAATTGAAACCTGTTACCATCATTATAGACGGTAACTTAACTACCAAAACTGTAACTGTCCAATTAAGTGTTGCCCCCTCTGTTATTTATACCACTTGCTAAAATGAAAAAAAACCCCTGTAATGTTGGTGATGATTTACCACCAGTATAGTTGTTACAAACCATGGAGCTGAACTGGCACATTTTATAAGGTGGATATTTAGGCTACAGGGTACCTACATCTATTTGTACACACACAGATGGGGGAAGGCAGGCACACAGGGATGCATGCAGGCTCACATGCGTGAGTGCACGCATTCATGCACTTGCTCTTGCACACCCACCACCAAGGACAAATTTTGCAAACAGATGAGGTTTTTGACAAGGAATCCAAAAAACCCAGATAATTGCCAGAAGCCTCACTAGGTATTTACTCCCCTGAAAGTCCACCAGCCTGCGAAAACAACACCATGCTAAACTAATCCACTGACTGTTGCTACTTGCTTGATAATGCATAACACTCCACAAAACTGCAAAGCAGTTATTGACCCTGTCAGAACACCTGATTAATGGATAAATGCTGTAATTGATTAGCAGAGCAGTGTGAATTAAAACAGAATACAGCATCAATAATGAGCCACTGACAAAAGGTAGCTGACATAAAACGTAAAATGGTAGCCTGCAGCCATAAAATGTAAAATGGTAGCCTGCAGCCATATCTCATCAAAGACATGCATTTCTTAAAAACAGAAGAAAACACTACCCCTGAAAAAAACCCACAAGTGCAGTGTTCTGTTCTCTGCATTCTTTAGGCTTTTCTCTTGGTAATGATTAAACCACCAGCAAAATGTTATGGGAACTACTCGAGAATCCACTTCATACATCAAGCCAAGCAAGGCAGTTAAATGACTGCATTATCTTCTGGGCTTCTCTACCCTTAAAGGAATTCGCTGCTCTCCATTTCATCCCGGTGAGCTGCGATTTTGGAGTGGCGCCGGGCGCATCCAAAGCCATCATCAGTGGGGTGCACAGGCAAATCCCACAATTCATAGGTACTCAAGGGAGCCCCACAACGGTGTCACACCAAGGAGACAACTTGGAGCTGGAATCACCACATTGTTACGCTTGTTTTCCATTCCCTTAAGGGCCTTAGGAGGCCAAATGATCCCACTTTTGTTCCTTTTTCTTTTGGATTTAATCCTCCTCTAAGGCCTTACATTATGCCTGACATTATATGAAATAGATTATATAGATTTCATACAGCACCCACAAACACACGTGTGATGTTTCCCTGCTGTAGGAAAGCGAGTTTGTAACACAGTGTCAGAAGCACCAAGTTGCTTCCTTTCATGGCACCTGTCTTGGTCTTCCAGCTCCTTAGGCAGCGTGCATTACTCTGAGCATTAGGCAAGTTGACACACCTAATGTAATTCCATCAGACATATCAAAGCTGTCCTGGTACAAGCAGAAAATAACATTAGCTTGAGTAGAGCACTTAATGCAATTACGTTGCTCTGACTTCCTGAGCTAGCTCACTCAGAAGTAATTTAAGCATTTCTACATGACACTGCATTGTACCCGGCAAACACAGCTTTTGCTCAAAATGGTTGTTGCTACTGGGTAAGTCTCTCAGAAGTCTCTATATGTCCTTTTCCTCCTTAAAATAAAATCCAGAAGCTGTTAAACCAAAGATCTGTGCTTTTGATATGAAAAATACGAATAATGAAAAGTGGCATTATTCCTTTGCAACAATTCTCTCAAAATATTCATCCTGATGCCCATTTTACATTTCTCTGCAAAGCATAATGTATTTTTCCACCAGTTCTACAAATTTACAAATACATATTCAGAGATATAGTCCTTTGGAAATACACATCTTTTAGGATAATATTTTCATTTTTTCATCAGCTAACCACACGACTTATTTTGGGCACAAAAGGATTTTTCTGCTTCCACAGCTGCTTCAGGACTACTACCTTTTCAGTGGCAACACAACTTCTGCAATTTAAATGCTTTACCGATTCAGGAGCAGATTTCATTACATCTCACATCAGTAATCTAAAGCATTACCTGTGTAGGTGATCCCTATTTATCAACCAAGAAAATCAGGTATTTCCAAAGAAAAAGCCTGGTGTCTTTGAGTTGGAAGATCTGCCCTCCCTATGTGCCTCTCTCCCTTTACTGACTGTAGAAGTTACCCTAAGAACTTGCACTTTGAAAGCTACAGCTATATCACAAGGCTTCTGTCTTAGCAATTTAAGATAATTGCAACTAAGGAGGCTTTAAACCCTTCCTATTGTATTCCTCAGTCCTCTGTGGCTCTTTGTGAGGATCAAGGGATGGAGAAGCAAAATGTGTTCTGATGGATCCCCTCCCTACTGCAGGACATCTCCAGTCCAGCAGGAGCTCTCTCACAGGCACATGTTTGTCCCAAAACATTTCTGGACAAAAAGAGGGGCAGACCACTGTGTACACAAGATTGTGCCAGGGAAGGGGATTCTGGGTCTCCCCTATTGTCCATGTTCTCCAAGAAGTCCTGTGCTCCAGGATACCAGCTGTTTTGGGGAGGACTGAGGCCATTTCTGCCATATAAAAAGCTATTAGCATTTCTTTCTTGCCGAGCTTCAACAGGAAGAATAAGGGATCTTTGAACAAAGCAGTAAATTGCTGAACAACTTGGGCATTTTTGGGGCTTGAACCTGGTCAGAGTGATGGTGAGACTGAGAGCAGCTCTCACTGCTAGGGCAGGTGGGGTACCACGGGAACATCAGAAATACAGACATGAAGGCACTTCTTTAAAAAAAATGAACAAAGGCATCTGTTGACATCTCAGCTATTTCCTGGAATAACTACTTCGCTTACCTGATTCCAGAGAGCCTGGTGGTGCTGGATCCCCAGTGATGGGGAACAGCTGCCCATAGCCCTGATACACAAGCTTGCAACCTATAATAGGAGAGTTCACACTGTCTTCAACCATGTAGATATCACCAGCTTTCTACAGCTTATTACCAACCCCAAGGAGTTTTTACAGAAATGAAGTCTTGTCTCCTTTCCTTAGGAGTCTTGTCTCCTTTTTATATTGTATTGTTAAATACGAAACCTGGTTTCAACCTAGAAGTATACTAAAAGGTAACCTAGAAAATACTTCCAGGAGCCCAAAAGAGGAGCCTAGCTTAAAAAAAAATACTGACAAGAGATAAAGTTACATCAGTTTCAATGGAAGCAGGATTAGGCCTTTTAAAATTTTTTTTTTTGGGGGGGGGTGGGGTGTGCAGGGAAGAGGAGAGACGAAACCCTGGCAGCTGAAGGTTCAGCTTGATCCTCAGAAATTTTAAAGAAGACATTCTTCTCCACAGCTATTGTCAGAGCTGGAGACAAAAGTAGAGGCCCTTTCAGCTGCTGAACTTAGCCAAAAAGCCATTTGTAACTCCTGCGGAGCGGTGCTTTTATAGGTCAGGGCATACTCCAAAAAGATTTTCTCTCTCTTTCATTCTCTTTTTGGAAGATTTGGTTAGGACCCAGTAACTTAGCTCAGAAATAAGCAAAAAAACATTTCAGCACATTACAAAACAGTGGTAGAAAGACTTCCAAGTGCATTGTTTTAACACAAACACAGTTTTCTGATTTGGAATTATCTTTTACCAGTTGATGTACACACCTGCAGTGGTCATTGCTTCTCAGACATAGTTGTCCATGAATTTTTGTTTGCTTTTGGGTCTTGAAATATATTAATGCATAGGTCAAAGAGGAATTTTGGAATTTAATTTTTCTTCTAGTCCCTTAACATCAAGAATCTGGAAAACAGTTTTAGCAATAACATTTTACCAATTAGAAGGTGGAGTTTTTTGTTTGTCGTTTTTTTGGGGGTTTTTTTGTTGTGGTTTTTTGTGGGTTTTTGTTGTTGTTGTTGTTGTTGTTGTTGTTGTTGTTTTGTTGTTTTTTTTTTTTTTTTCCCTAATAAAACTCAATCAGATTGGCCAGATGAGAGAGGTGCAGGGATCTACAAAGGAAATGACAAGATAATATCCTTCCTCTGCTTTTGAACCCAGCTAGTGGGACAAAGTTTCCTGGAATGTATGTCTGACTGCACTCTAAGGGCTGCTTGAGGATTCAGGCTTTAACTGAAATGGTGATCTCAGTTCCACGGGGACCAGATCCTCCCCTAAAAATATTTCCCATCCCCCAAGAAACGCAACTGGAACTATTTGCTATAAACAAGCAAACAAGAAAGGAGTAAATCCTACAGAATTAAACAGTACAAAAGGAAATGTTGTCAAATAGTGAGAAAAGAAGGAGATTTGAGAATATAGTTAATATAAGAGCAGGAAACACACTCAAACATTTTATCAAAGGAGAATATTTTAGAAATCGACATGCCCAACATTCTTGATAAAACACTGCTCTGGTAAAATCCCCATTGATTTTCATGACTGAATAGGAAAAAGAGAAATGGCATTAGCTAACTCCTGGTACACATTTAGAGTGAGACATCTTGCTTAAATATATTTTCTTCCTATGAGTCTGCATGGCTAAATCAATGATAATCAGACGCTTTCCCACAATGGTATACCCAAGGCCTGCCAAACCCAAACAAAATCTTTGATGTGTGCAGGTGTTGAACATTACACTGGTAATCAGAGTAATTGCCTGGCCCATATTCATATTTACAATGATGGTGAATGAGCAATATTTGAGTGGGTTAGAAGATCTTCTTGATACTTCTGCAAAATGAAAATATGGACTTTGTTTCACTCCAAGTAACATTCCAGCTTTTTGGTGTGCTATTTTCAGTGCCAACCATAACTAGGTGCCCTCCTTTTGATATATGCCCTAATTTCTTTAAAACATTTGGAATACCACCTCAAGACATTGCATAACAGTAATTTGCATTCACAACTGAGCACATGCAAGAATAGCTCCAGAGATAACGAGAAGTCACAGCATGCACAGCAGAAGGAGATTTCAAAAACAGATTTGGGGTTTTGTTGTTTCTGTGGTTTTTTACATGGGTAAATTAGGGTAGATAAATGCTGCAAAATGAGGTCTGCTTCTTCTAAAATACCCAAAGCTCTCAATTCACCAACTGAAGTAACACAGAAGTCAAGACAACCTTTTGGAAAGAGGATTTTCTGTTTCTAGAAGGTTACTGTGGATGACAACTTGTGCCACCTGCGGATGAAAACTGCACCAAGGCAACCATCAACCACTGTGTGAAGCTGATGGTGTGTTTGCAGGAGCTATTTAAAAGTCACACAAAATATTCTACATAATGCTAGTAAAATATATTCCAAAGTAAAGATATATAACATGAATACTTTCCAAGATTCGTTAGATATAATACTTTCCAAAGTTAGATATCTAAGATGATTTTACAAGACTTAGTCTAAATTGACTTGTATGGTTACCTATAATGTTTAGCCTTTAAATTTTAAATGTTTCATGTAGTACAGACCTTCTTAGCTTACCACAGCAGTTCTGTTTTACCAATCTACACAGTTTTTCAAAGCAAATTGGCAGTGTTTACACTGAACTCAGCCAGTCACATTAAGATGAACGGCATGTGCAATTTCTTAAATGAAATTACTTTATTACAGATCTCAGTTAATACCAAATCTATCCCATGCAATCTTAGTAACATCACAGACCTTAGCAAACATTGCTCTGAAATCCTCATGTCAAGTGGTCATCTGGAGTACACATTTAGCTAATGGAACAATATTAGCCATCAAAATGTATTTCTTCTTTACATTCAGTTCCCCCTCCAACTTAGGAGCAAGTAAGTTGGTCCAAGAAAACACTTTTCTTGTGTCTTGAATGCATTATTGTCCATGCATTCAACAAAGAACACTCCTCTTTCCAAAAAGACTAAAGTTTGGGCATAATCCAGAATAACATTCAGTATTTTTATGGATTTTGTATTATACAAAGGAGATTAAATTCTGCCCAGTGGATTTTATAGCAAACTCCTGTGCTGTAATTCCATCCTGGCAAATCTCTTTAGCTTGTAGTTAGTAGTGGCATGAGACACTAGGAGTTTGTCCAGGCTTGCTGCTTGTTTGTTTGTTTGTTTGTGACTGTGGAACTTTGTGTAAAATCTATTCACAAATTAGGCAGGAATGTAAATGACTTTGTTCTAACACTTCTCCTCCCTTCCTCCCTTCACCCCTCAAAAAAGGGCTTCAGGATGAAGAGTCTTTCTAACTGGGTTCACTGATGTCAAACTCCGTTCACGTTTAGGTACTTGCTTCCAAAGCAATGCCAAAGTAGGAAGTTCAAGAAGTCTCTATGGTAAATTACCAGTTATTCAGTTCTGCATTAGTGGAGTTTAATTGACTTTAATTGACTGAGACCTCTAATGTGAATGGTAACTGTTCAGTCCTCACACAAACTCATCTCTAGCCACAGAGCTCAGACTGCACAGGTACTCTCAGTGGGTGCCAATAGTCTTTAACTTTTTACCCAGTGATATTGGCTTCGTGGCATAACAAAGTGGGTTGCTCTTAGTTGATTCTAAAACGAGAGGGTTTGTTTATCTCTCACCTTCAGGTCAGGGTGCTCACATTTTTTGATGACTTGTGGTGATCTATCTACTTCTCATGTTTAGTGTGGAAGAGCTAAGAGACTCCCACAAGAGCAACATAAACTTATTTTATATTTCTGTAGAGAAAATGAATCACACAGGACTCTAAACAAAGTTTTGCTTTTTAAAGTCTTCTGCTTTTTAGGATAAGACATTAAAATATCAAGTCAAAAGTACAAAGATCTTAGCAAAAACCACAGGGATTGCAGATTGATTCTCCTGAAAAGACGTTAAATCAGCGTTCCTTCACCCCTCTAAAAATGTCATACAGTAACTTGTGGTGCAGCATTTTTTCCAATGTTCCCATCCTGCTTCTACCATGAGTGTGCCAGGTTACTATCACATACCATGTTATTCTCATTTGTACCAGACAGCTCTTAATTACTTCCACATAATTTTAGGCACATGTGCTCCGAACCCTGCTGCTTGCTTCTGATACTCCCACAGCACCTGCACACGCTCCCCAGCTCCAGAGCCATGGTGGTGGGGAGCAGACACAACCCGCCATCTCAAGGGGCACCTTTCCTCCCCTTTCAACTCCCCGGGTGACAGCCCGAGGCCGCAGGCTGAGCCCCAGAACCGCGGCTGGCATCTTCCCCAGCCGGCTCTGTGGAGGGGAGCCGAGGGCAGGCAGGCCCGGCGCTCCGGCACGCTTATTTTCTTCCGCCCGCGTGTGTGGATGCCAACTCCGGCGTCCATAAAACTGGGTTACATCAAACAGACCAACCGCCGTCATCTCCCCATCATTACCCCCGACACAAGTCCTGACAAAAGGCCGCTGCCAAGGCCTCCGCTGACAGCCCGAACAATAGCGGCCACAAAGGCCTTTTCTGCCTGCGCAGATGACATAAATCTGATGCTATAACGCCGGCGCGACTTCAGCTTGCTCCTTATTTATTTATTTAATAAGCCACTGTCATCCATCTCGGGAAGGTGGCTTCCAAACTCCAAATTAATCAAGCCACTGAATGCGAATTTCCATATTGCTCTGCCAAAGGTCTTCTCCACATCAATTGCCGGGAGAAGGCCCCCGTTGTGCTTTGGTGTATTGTGTGCGGAGCTACTGCTGCTGCTAAAAGCCACTCTGTTTTTAATAAACATGCATTGTTCTTTTTGTAGTAAATCCAGGAAATAATACCCAACTGGGAGTTTGGGTGCAGGCTTTTTTCATAGCATGAGCAGAGCGATGGATGCATTTTCATGTCTGTTAGTGCTGTGATGGCTCCATTTGTTATGGCTCAGAAGGTATTTAATTTTTGAAAAATATAAATTAAGCCAATACCGAAGCAATGCTTTCTTGTTTATCTTGGGAAAACTCAAGCTGAGCCCACTGTTCCTATATTTCTGTGTCAGTCATGTCACTCCACCGAACAAGAGATTTGCTTCAGGTGCCCTGTGCCGAGCCATTTACCTGACTGCCAGAGTGGGGTTTTCCAGAGCCCCATGGAAGGACTACATTGAAACTTCTGAATCCAACAAAATCAAAACCTCACTGGTTTAATGGAGCCAGGATTTTGTTAGTTTGCCTTTTAACATTCTTTAGTCAACTAAGTATCACGTATTGAGCCTACACAAGTTATGTTTCCTTTAGGCAGTGTGTTGATAAAGAGGCAGCTCCACATGGAATGGTTTATCACTGCTGTCTCAGGGATGCGCTGAACTACCTTCCTGAGGAAAATCACAGTTTCTCTCTCTTTAATACACACCTTTAATACACACCCTGTGCTGTACAAGCTCAACCAACTCTGCTGGCAGAGAGGACAAGCAGAAGGGTGCCAGCCCCAAGATGGCAGGAGCAAAACAAGAAGGGTGGCTCTCACATGAAGTGGTGACCAGAGGGACTTGTACATGTGGCTGCATAATGGCCCCATGGACAGGTGTGTATCACAGTTCAGACACTTGAAAAATGTTCCTCAGTGGCATAACAGGAAAGGAAAACAAGAGACAGGTCAGCATCAAGAGCAGACGGGAGATTGATAGGTCTCTTTCATCTGTTCTATTTAAGGACATATATGATGCTTTCCAGGGCTTACAGATGTAAAAATAGAACTTATCTGTCCCACAAAAGGTTATTTTAATTCATAAAGATGGGAAGAAATCTTCTTTCAGATGTTTTTTAATTAAAAATGTTTACAGGGAGTTTTCACTAGAAACTGAAGTTGAAGTCTCACCTTTTTTTTCATGAGGGATATTTTGGAAAGAAAACATACAAAAGGCTATAAATAGTGCAATTAAAATTTCCTCCTTCACTCAGCTAGTCAGCTTCTGAATTTGCACAAAATTTTAGTAGTGTTTTCAAGAATAAAACCAAAAATATCTCTCAATTGTTGCATTGCAAGACAACAAAACAGAATACAGATGGCATTCATAATATGAACAGAGTTTGATGGACAATAATAGGCACAATAAAATCTACCAGAGAACCAAGAGATAAGATAATTATAGATATGTTCATAATATTTTAAACATTCTTCTTCCATGAAATAGTAAGACTAACTTGTCAACTGGATATTTTTACTTGACTAAACTTTCACTCCAGCAATAGTAGTCACAAACACTGAGAAAGGAAATAGTAGTCACAAAAACTAGCAGACAACATATTTCATACTTCTACGACCTTAGAAAAACCCAGCAGAAATTATCAGGTTAAGTTTCACAGCCTATCTCAAATGAAAAGTAATGCTCTTCTAATGAGGGTTAATTATTTTCTTTTGAAAGACAGACAGTGAAGAAACTACCCAGAAGCTGTTGCCCAGAGCAAGAGCTGGTATTCCCATGCTGGGCTCAGGTTCCAGAGCTCAAACACATGACAATCCACAGGAGGGACTTTTACAATCAAGAAATAACACACCTTTGTTATCCCTCCAAACAGGCTGCTTGGTTTCGAAGAACAGAAAATGGATGGGGGCAGAAACTACAAAGAAGCCTGAATTTGCAAAAGAGAGCAGGTCTGGGGAGGAACACCTATATCCCAAGCTGTGCTTTGAGACTAGTTTTGCTTTTTATTCTATGGGTCTTCTGTGGGAAGAAGTGGCCCTTCTGTGAAAGCAGTGGGAATGGGAACTGCCCAGCAACTGATGAGACCATACAATAAAAAGTTCTGGAGCAAACCTGAACGGTGGGTCTGGAGGAAGCTTGATCATCTGCAGAAAACTCCATGCGGAGGAACACATCTGAGGTGGCAAATCAGACTTGGAACAAGTCATAGGTGAAACCTTCAAAATAAGGAGCTTATTTCAAGCTCCAGCTTGAAATTACGAACACATTGAATTGTACTTTTTAATATTGTCCAATGGTCTCAAGACAGACAAACCAAAGTGTTAGCAATAAGCAAAAGCAAAAAAACCTCCAATCCAAAAAACACCTTCATATACTCCTACATGAGAAAGGTTATTCTACCCCCCCATTTCAGTGTCCAAGTATCTTTCTGAGTAGCTATTTAACATATAATTTTGACACCATATTAAAGACAACCATAAAAATATGTGCCTAAAAATATAATATAACTTTGCTCTGTTCCTAACTAATGTACTACAAAGTAAGAAAAAAAAGAATTGTTAATTAATACTGCTCACTGTGTTACAGCCTAACTGATGAAGGGAAATGAATTCAGACTCCTAAAATGCTGGTCTCCAAGACCATCAGGGTTAGTTTCTGAGTGGCACGTTTTTAAAACATTTAATCAGTGATCTGAATATGTGTCAACACTTTCTGGTAGTGTGCTATAAAATGTGAACCTTGTCAACAGAAACATAAAAAGGCGACACACTTGGGACACAGAGCTTTTATGCTGACACACTGTAATAATATAATTTTTAAATTTATCATCTGTTTAGCCACAAGCAACAATTAATCTTTTAACTAATCACACAATGTTTTAAATAACACCTCAAAAAAAAAAACCAACCCAAACCCCAAACATGTTTCATTTTTACCTTCCTTGCCTTCACAATTGTGTTGCTTTCAAAACCTTATGAAGCAACACACAATAAATTTTGCAATGAGGATAAAAATGTTAGCGAATAATATGTTTCCCCCTCCTCAGTTAATAAAATTACTTAACACTGAGCCTGCAAGCAAAAAGAAAACCCCAGGAGTAACACAAGCCTCAGCAGGTTCAGTACTGTCGTGTTTCTGTCGCATTAAGTGACATTTTATTCCCAAATCACTTAACCTCTGACTTTTATAACTAAACATACAGACCCTGAATTGTTACCGTGGAGGGGACCAGCAAGCGACACTGCTGCCAGGCACTGAAACCAAGTGCCCCACTGTAATGGGCCACTACAGGATGGAAGTAATTTGGCTCACAATAACCCAAGTTTCACTCCTTGTCACCTGGAAAAGGGGGCAGAAAGGGAAATGGGAGAAGGGGAGGTGTTTCTGCTAGTGACCTCTATGTAGCACCAGATGCATCTCCCCAGGGATCTCAGGTACTGGACCTCAGGAACACTGTTGTCACAGTGTTCCCACCAGTGGTGCATGTGCCAGGCAAAGAAAGGGTTAATAATCAGGCAGAAGTAGGAAAAAGCACTTTATAATTAAAATGTAAATCTTGAACCCAGCTGGAGCTGCATGAAGAATAATGTCAAACCATACAGATAACGTGGGCGGAGGGGGGTGTGCAATAAAAGCACAGATCATCATACATGTATGTTCATGTAAGCACATTCACATTAATAACCAGTAAAAGTGAAGGCAGCTCTTGCTTCATCTCCAAGACTCTGACTGCCTCCTTCTGGGTGCAGAGGAGCAGGGAGACACCAACCATGTCACTGAACGTGACTCCATGGCTGGACAAATACAGTCGCATTTGAGAGGTTAATTTTTCTTAGAAAACTATCATGATGGCAGATATTCCTTCAATTGTATGTCTAGCAAGTAAGAAAGCTTCTAATTAAATATGCAATCACATTAATAACTTTCTTCTTCCTTGCTCACTGGCCAAGGGCTTTGTCCTCTACTCTTGTCCACATGAGAGACTTTGCTGGTGTGATGTGTGATCATGAGAAGGCAAGGGGAGGAACCTGACTGCCAAATTCAGTCAGTCATGGCAAGATTTAGTTTCCAGTCACAGTCCTTGTAAACTTACTGTTTTTCATTAATGGTTTTCATCAACAGAGTGGAACAAAAACCTTAAAATCTTCTGGGCTAAATATGGATCCGTTCCCACCATACTTTAATTCTAAAGGACAGTGGTATTTGCTTCTCCTGAGAGTGTAATTGCAGGAATCCATCAATTGTAGAACAGTGGACCCCAGACAGTCTCTTAAAAACATTCCAAACTCAAGTTAAGAAAATTACACATTAATTACTTATGACTGGTGTCTCTTTAGACAATGGATCCTCTTCCCAGATAATAAATATTTGGTCTAATACAAGGGGGTTTGCTCCATGATTACAGATCATTTAAACTCCAGGAAAAAGCATCTTGAAGTTGTATCTTGAATTAATGCCTAGTTTGGAAGTCTAAGAACCAGCAAAGCACTCCTCAATTATAACCATTATTAGAAAAGGTAATTATGGTCATCCAAAGAAACTAACTCTTAAAATCTGTTTAATGAGGGGAATTTTTTCATGGCATGGACCAGGGACACAAGCTTGTTGCAATGTGCTCTTCAGTTTACAGCATGCTCTTAATTAATTGCAACATCAGTCACAGGATCTACATTTCAAAAGGCAAATGTACAGGTAAGGGTATCAAAAAATGGAAATGGAACAGAAAACAGCAAATATAAATGTGATGAATGACATGTTAGTAGAATTGTTGTGAGATGTATGGACGAGTAATGACATTTTGCCCCCTCATTTTATGGCTGAAGCATCAAAATACTACTGCCATCTGTTGTGCTTGCAGATACCCTTAACTCTCACTACTTGAAAAGACAGTGTTCAGCTGCAGCTGTGAAGGGAAGTTGACCATTTGCAAAAAATAACTTCAAGAGAGTTGGCCCGGACGATAGGAAGTCATTTGTTCCTCATCCCAGATGACATTTTCCAGTTACTTTACAAATTACAGAAGCACGATAAGACTTCTGCAGAGCAGTGACTAATGTAAAAACAAATATAATGCTACCATGACAAGGAAGGTGTTCACAAACTGCAGGAAGCAGTTTAAAATAAATTGATGTAGGTTTTGAATTGTCCACAAGTTGGGTTTAGCTTCCTTCCATTTACCTTTTACTGCATTAACATTTCTTTTGTGGTGGCTGCTGCTGGGAACCTATTGTAAGTTTGGGCAATTAGGATTTTTGTTCCATCTGTCCCTCCCCTCAGTCAATACTGTAGCATCAAAAGAGGCCAATTCAGTGTAGGCTGGCTCCGCTCTAAAGCCAGCTAAAAGAGATGTTAGAATTCACTACTGCTCTGGGTGGAAAGGATGCAGGAGGAGGGGGGGATGGAAAGCTATAATCATAAAAATGCTGTTTCAGGCTTGTTGAGTTCTTAAAATAATCTGACTTAAACCTCCTACACAATGCACACAAGTCAGAGCATGGTAATATACTTCAATGTAGGTTGCCTCTCTCTCCCTAAATCCAAACTAAAATAGATGTTAGAAATCATTACTGCACTATGTCAAATACAGACTACGACTGTAATCAGAGGACTGTGGCTTCAGGTTTCAACGGTTCTTAAAATAATCAGCCTTAAACCTTCTGCAGGAATCAAAGCCTGGTCATTTATATTTCTGTAAGGCTGAGGATTCCATCACCTCAGGCTTCTCCCTGATAAAAAAGCAGCTTGCTTTTTTTTTTACCCACTGAAATAACTTGTGCATGGCAGATATGGGCAGGTAGCAAGACAGTGGAAACTAGGTACTTCATTTTTTGTCAGAAGGTTAACTCCATGTGGAGTCAGGGTATGACCTCAGAACAAAACCCAAGTGCCTTGTCTTCACTGTGTTTTTACCTGAGCTCAGCAGATGTATATTAGCTACCTGAACTCAAACATGCTTTTCCCAGTGAAGACAATCCTTATATCCCACTACGGAGCACTGTGTTAAAGCAGGCAGCTCTGCTGCTTACTCAAACCACAAATTTCTAGTCTCTGACTTTAATGCCTGCAATCCATGGGTTAGCTGTTCAAATACAAACCAAAACAAAATAAGGTGAATGCATCTGATTGGGAGTTTGCTCTTCCTCCACTTGCCCAAGATCTCCTTCTGTGTGACCAATTAGTTCTTCCTTTCTCTAATCCCACCCTGCTTCTGCCTCTTTATTTAATACAGGTTTTCTCTGGGTGCAGATTAACGACAGCCTTATTTTCAAGTATAAGTACTTCTAACAGGGCACAAGTTATCTGTGATTCAGGCTATAGACATGAAAATAAGGTAATCTTCCTATTCTTTTGCAAATGGGCAGGAAAGAATATGTTTAACATTGTGTAATAACATCCGGACCAGGAGAGGGGTAGGTGGGAAGGGTGGGAAGAGGCAGACATGATTTTGCCACACTGATGCAGTCATTAAAACTGAATCCAGCCCATGAAAAGAAAATGTTCACAAATAACCCCACTCATAGGGGTATTTGCCTATTCTCGTTTTTGCCAACATATAGGATGCTCATTGTGCCCTTGGGATTTATAGGCATTATAAAACATGGTATGCTGTTTTTTGTTCACCCTTCCTTTCTGAGAGTCATAGACCTACATAATGATTTTTAAAATTAGGTAAATCTCAGCACTGGCTGATTGCAGAGAAAAGTTTGGAAATGTGGCAACCCCACAGTTCAAAGCCAGAATACTCTCAGCATTATTATTACACGTGCTAGAATCTTGTGTGCTTTAATGTTTCAGGTACAAATTCATTGAAACCTCATTCATGGAGGAAATCAGAGACTCAAGTGCTCCAGCAGACGAACACCAAAGCAAGGCAACTGAGTGGGGTTGCAGCATCAGGTAGGATTAATGCTCAGTGCCACACACAGCTAACACAGCTCCAAGCAGGCCTGCTTCTCAACCATTTGTCATGGGCCCCAGTTTGTCATGGGGCAGGTCTGGCCCACCTGTTGCAATTTTTCCACCATCAAACACCAATCCTGAAGGCGAGGCAAGTTCCAAGAGGCTATAGGCTGGGGAAAGAGCAGCCTTCCAAGAGGTAGAAATGTCTGAGACAGCCACACTGCCTCATGATGTAAAAAGGGCCTTGGAAAAAAAATCATATTACACCTTCTTTGCCCTTTGTAAAGCCACTGACTTGGGACTAATGTGCCTGCTCTCTTTATGGGACTGAATTCAGTGGCTCCCAGGAAGTCATTGAAATTGGAGAAGTGACCACAGTAGTAATGGGAGAGGCTAAAGAGGAAATATTTGCAACATTCTGGTTTTCCAACACCTAAAAGAGCTGCAGGTTATTCCTCAGCTTCTTGTGCTTTTCCAACAAAAGGCCAATGCAGCTGGATGGAGGTGGTATAGAGCCTTGCAATGACTACAGGCTCATGAGGAAAAAAGCTTGTGGTTTACCCCAACTAGAACAGGAAACCAGGAGCCCCAAACCCAGGGTTAGGTGTAAAACACCAAAATCAAAACTTCAGCTTTGGAGCAAGTATCAGAAGAGGCCTGTCTCATGACAGGTGTGGTCACTGGATAAAGGGAAAAGATGGTCCTGAGCCAGTCTGCACTGCTGTCATCTCCTGGATCAAACCATGGGCTGTCTGTTTCACAGGAAAAAGAAGCAAGCTTTCAAAGAGTTAATCTTAAACAAAAGGTTTCAAGTGCTAGGAAAAAGTGGCCACTGGTTACCCAAGAGATTTAAAGTACTTCAGGGTATCTATTCCACATTAATCTAGCATATATACCTGTAATGTTCTTTAGAAATAATTCCTTACAAAAAGATGTTAGGCTTGTTTCAGTAAGATAAAATGTTTTAAGCTTTTCAAAACCTAAAGTTTTTCTATATGAGAAACATGAAAAAAGGATTGTGCAGAGTTAAGTAGAATCCACCCACATAAACCAAACAGGTCTGCACCAAACAAATCGTGCTATAAACCTTGGAATTTTACAAGCAAGTTTTATATTAATTCTTTAGAAACCCTTTGTGCTTATGGTTTCAGACAGAATATAAAAGTACCATATAAATATCAGCACAATATAGTAGGCAGCTGTTAGGTACTTTAACCATTCCCAATCAATTATAATAAACAGAGCAAGCACACTGAATCACATCAGAGCACCATGCAGTAACCCTCCACCTCTGACTTCTCCTTCCTGCCATGTAAAATTAACCTTGCAATAAATTACTTGTTAAATGACAGAATCTGGAATGTTCTGGAAGTTTTTTGGTAGGCTGGAATGGATAGAGAGACTAAAACCCCTTTTGAATAACAAACAAAATTAATGGCAGTAAATGTCTCTCTTTTTTCTTTTTTTTAAACCAGCTGCAAAAGAGCAGCAGAATAACCCCAACTATTCCAGTCAAAGCAGAAGGGAACCCAAAATGTTGGCCCTACAGAAACACTGGGAAGCAGTGCAAGCATGCCTAGCAGATGAGATTTGCGTAGTTGACTTAAAATAGATAGAACAAAAAGAAATGCAGCACTCAGGAGACTTGGGAGACACAATGGGGTGGCAACAAAGCCTTCCCTTATGGCAGGAAGGGAGGCACAGCTTCTTGGAGTAGGCAGGAAAGGTGGGAAGATAACCATATGACTTGTCAAAAGGAAAGTCACTTCTGGAATTGACGAACAGGCAAAGTTTCTTAGGTGCAGACATCAACTGTCTGTCCTTTCCTTTCCATTTCCATGCCTTTAACCCCATGCACTTGGATTTGCTGCTTGCTTCGGATGGACATGAAGCTGAGCGTGTGGAAATCTCATACTCAAGAAGAACAAGAACCTCTTTTGTATGTTTGCTAAACTGCTTTTATCCAAATACACAGCACTATTCCAACACCCACAAAACCATCTAAATTATGCAAGGCCACAGGCAATTCTCATCACGACTGCTCTCACTTGCACGCTGGATCTGGCTGTAGATATGGATGCTGATCGGTGGGGTCTGTGTCTGGACCACTCCTGGGTCAGGCACATTGTGAATCCCACAGGCCTTGCTGAAATTATACTTTTATTTACAGTATGCTGTGATACATAAGGTAGGGAGGATAAAATCTGCTGTGTTTATTTACTATTTCCACCCACACACACGCTTACAGCTGGTACTTTTTTGGCACTTCAGTAGTCACATGTCTCCTAAAATTATATTCATTTGAATTTAAATACTGCCAGCCAGAGCTATTCTTAATAATTGTTTTCTATGTAACAGCTAATAGTTTTAAAAATCTCCTAAAATGAGAATTTTGCAAACTTTCCTTTCATGCTTCTAAACTCTTAATTAAAAAAAAAAAACCTCTTGGAGCTCAAAAAACTATCAGCCTGAAGAGTAACTTATGGATCTATTTCAACAATGTTCGATTAACCTATTGCGAACTGGTAACAAAGACTATGTTTTTAATTGCACTTCATATTACTACTGCCATTTAATATTACCTGTATCATCAAACAATTGTATTCAAAGTCTTAGAAACAATTTTACTTTCTGCAGTAAGATTTCCAGACATAGAAGTGATAACTGAATGTAGTTATCATCCTATGCACTAGAATACCTTAGATTTGGAAATAAGAAAATCAAAAGAAATCATGGAAAAAACATTTTCCTCTAGCTTTCTTCTCAGGATGGCTTTTCTTTAACACTAGATTTTGGTTTCTAGCAAGAGGATAATCCAGAAGAAGAGGAACCACTGATATTTAAAAATCTAGAAACTTGATCTTTCAATGATCCAATTCAGCCTAGGAGAAGCCAAGGTAATTGCATTTAGAAACCAAGGACAAGACATAACACAAGGGAGGGTAACAGAGGCAATGATGATCAGAGCACTTTTGGGCCCAGGCAATACAGTGACTGCTGAGCCTTGCATTTCCATTTCAATGTGACAGGGTCAGAACATGGTACTGTTTCCTAAAACACAAAATATGAGACAGAATTAGAAATTGTACAAGACAAAATAATTCTCCCTCCTGGAGCACCTTCCCTAGTTCATCAGCATGTCCATCCCCTCTTACAGCAATAAAGCATGGTCTGCAAGGCTCCAAACCTTTGTAATGAAGAGTTATTTCTGACATGGTGAATCATGATGTAAGCTTGGGACAAGCAGGCCATCCCAACAGATTTTACTGCTCAACACTTACCACAGGCTTGTGTTCAACACTTGAATTCAAGTCAAGATGTATGTATGTTAAAGAAACCAGTCTCTGTGATACGCATTGCCCTTTACATTTCTTTGCCTGTTCTCCGAAATTCTGATATGTGCTTGAGTCACATCACTCTCAGGGACAGGGTTTACTGAATGTAGGAAATTAATAGCAGTGGATTGATGAGGAACTTGACCCTTTCCTGCACAGCATCCTCCCAGAAGCTAGCAATATAGATATCCCTTCCCCACAGGCATTTTTCTCACAACACCACAAATAAAATCAACATAAAACCTCTTTTCATAAGGTAGCTGTAAAGGGTGAGCTACAATGGAAAGCCTTAAACAACCTGTGGTACTATTTCATTAGTATCTGAGCCATAATATAAAGCAACAATATATTTCCAAATGACAGTGTTTTAATAAAGTTATAAAGTTAAACAGAGAAATAAAAATCTGAGCTTTTATGAAACTCCCGAAAGGCAATGAAACACTCAAAACACTGACAAATCATTCTAGAAGCAAGTAAATCCTCATCCAGCAGAGTTTACAGTTGGATTCTGGTAATACATATGTTTTACAACATACCAATAGCTATATCTCTGGTGCTTCCCATTTTTCTGCCCTTTTGCAGCAGAAGAATACCTACAGCCCAAAATACTGCCACAACACACACAGCCAGCCTGTCACCTAAATTTTGACTACAACATGACACAGAAAGATTCCACAGAGAATTTAAAATAGGGAGAAGCAGAATCAGTGGTTTCTAGTTTCCAGTTGCAAATAAAATTTTCTGGGAAAATTTACTTTAAAGCAGCTTTAAATGAAAATCTATATAATTAAGGGAAAGACCATTGCTTCAAACAGATTGACTGTCTTCAACAAATTTCTCTCTTTCTAGCTACTCAGATATGCTATATTTCCTAATTATCACCTTTTAAAGGCCATCTGGGCCCCATTCCTCACCATCAGGGGGCAATTCCATTTGCATTGTTCATAGGCTTAGTCATGATCAAGTAGTCTGGTGGTAAAGTTCATTAGAAATTAGAAGAAAAGCATTAAACCTCACACAGTAAACTAAGTAGCTGATACCTACATACCCACAGGAGAAATAAGCATTTAATGCATATTCTCACACGACTTAAGTCTTCAATGAGTATTTTTTTTCCAAACTGCTTAAAGAATCATTTAGACTGATCCCTGACCAGGTATGTAATGAAAATTCAATTCAGTCTCTGCATACTTCAAAATATTTCTCAATTAAAGAGAAATGAATGATAAAATAGTAGTCTATTAAATAAAATCATAAGCTATTTACATCTGTAAGCCTGAAAAGTCTACCAAGCTAATGCAATGACACTACTATTTCTTCTGCTTTTCAGATGCTTGCTATGTATTGCAAATCAAAGGCAAGATTTTTCTAGTAATTGAATTAAAGATGAAAATACAGATGCACTCTCATACATTATGTTGTTACAAAATTACAGAAACATCAGTTTGTATTAACCATATGAGAAGAGTTATTGTCATGTAGCAAGAAATATCAATATACATTTCCTAACAGGTCGGTATAAACATGCATGGGGTAGCAGAGGAGGAAAACTGAGCAAGACTTTGGCCTTGTGCCTGGTTCCTATACTATAAGTCAGTATTTCATCTTTATGGCCTCTTTAGAAGGTTTGAAAATGGTATTTAAAAAACCCTCAAGAAAGCTCAGAGAATCTATTTCACTTAAATGAAGTCAATACTCTGACTGTCAAATGCAGAGTCCTGTTTCAATACAGAAGTGCTGCAAAACCCCACTTTGACACAGATTTTTGTCTCTGCAGTTTGTGCTTTGGGTCATTTTATATCCTGTAGCCTGTAGCCTCTGGGAGCTCTATGCCCATATCAGAGATGAATTACCACTACTTGTCTATGAAAAACCACTAGGGGAGACCCTGGTAAACTGTGCTGAGACCCACACAGTAAAAATTTAGGAATTAAGGACATATGGACACTACCTGCTAGCTTACCATGTTATTTAATTTTGGAAATTTTTCAGTCAACTTGAGAAAAGCTGAAATGGTGTTGTTAATGACAAAACACTCAGTGCTATAAAATGTGATATGCTATAACTCGAACACTGTAAATACACTTTCCCAGCTGCATAAAAATTGCAGTATTACTGAGGTAATGTGATAAGTTATGCACAATTTGGGGGTGAAAATGCAAATGTCAGCGTATCATTGGCTGTAGAACCTGTGGTCAGATATTAATGGCTAGATTTATCTTTTGAGTATTGTAGGCTGTTGTCATGTGAGTCACAGATGAACTCAGGCCCCAAGATTCTGGAGTAATGGATTTTGATTTTTCAGTGCTTCCTACGAAACCCTCAAGCTCGCTATAAGTTTATTTCCTCAAGAGGCTTTTGTGACAACACACCTTATCAGGTATTCCACTCATCTCCTGAAACTTGGAGGACTCCTCTCAGTGGTAACATCTGTGAGCTAACACTGCGCCAAGGAGCACGTCCCAGGCAGCAGCACAGGCAGACAGCTCTGCTCCTGGATCAGGAGGGCAGGGCAGGCCCAGGCAGGGATGTCGTTAGAAGGCTGTCTGGATGGCTACTGAATATTACTGTGAAAGGCAAGATTTGGAAGCTTTAAATCCTCATTTCTGTTTTTAGGAAAGATGTATAGAACAACTGACTTCTTGCCTCACACTGGTGTAAATTAAACTTCATTGACACTGAGCAACTTGATGGTGTTGTGACCTTTTAGAGGGTGTTTTGATTTTGGACACTAAAAAGCTAAGGAGATGTGCTGGTTCCAGATACTTCAGACTTGACAAAAGTCAGCATGGACAAAGCCCACATTTGAAGAGTTGAATGGAGCTCTGATTGCCAGCTCCTCTTGACAGTTGCTTTTCTTGTACAGTCGTGGACAAAGAAAAGATAACCTTGGCAGAAAAATTTGGAATTGTCTTTTGCTTAAATATTGTGATACTCTCATTTCTCAAGCATACTTAATACTCTGGTGTATTATCAATTATTTCTAAATGGTCCTTGGGGTAGGACAACCCTCTGGATTTCTGAATGTAGCTTCAGAGGAAAAAAACCAACATTGAACGGAACAATTGGATTTTATAATTTGAAATCAAGCTATGTACTTGCAAATCAAAAAGAGCTAAAACATTATTAATGAGAACAACCAATACATCTGATTTCATGGGCTGCCTTTCCTAGAAAAAACATAGAACAGATTATCATGGTTAATGCAAAATAATACATGAAGGTTTTATACAGGATGAAACTTTTTGCAACAGGGTTTGGAGTATAATCAGAAGCTCAGATAAAATAGAACATATGGGGATCTTTGACAAAGAAAACTAAAAACCTTAGTGCATGAACTGAAAGTATAGCCACACTACTGGAAACTGGTGACAATGATTAAAATGTGGTGACAGACTTTCCTGAGATCTGTCCAACACAAATTGTCAGGAGAATACTGGAATACTGGAATTTCCAGTTAAATACTGGAATTTCCAGTTGAAAATCTTGAAAATGGCTGTAATTTTCATAGAAAGCCTTGTCTTCCTGGTCCATAGGTGAAATAACAGGAAATAGAAAACAAGTTGCCCTCTTGGAGGTTCCCACCACCCTGATGGTTTTGGGGGAAAAATAAAAGGCAGTAACCCCTCCAGCTGCTCTGCCTTTGCTGAGGTTCAAAGATTGAATGAATGTGTATTCTGTAGAAATATTCGCCAAATGCAGAGATATTTCAGAAAGAAACTATTAATCCAATCAGGCTTCTCTTCTGGATGGTTGCTTTGCTTGTCAGTACCTCTGATTCATCTCTCTCCTTAGACAGGAGCATGGCTGAGATGAGAAGTCCCCATCACCTGCCAACACCATTGGTCACCAAGGGCTGAATTTGGCCCTGGGCTGAGAGTATGCAAAATATTTTCAGGCACCTCAAACAAATGCTTACAGTATGGGCAGCCTGCAGGTGATGAACTAGAGTTTGCAAAATAGATGTTGCCATTTCACATTAAAAATATAGGTAATTTGCCAGCTTTTCCCTACAGCTGTGCCTTTTACTAGAATAGACTACACCTGCTTTTGAATATTCTTTTATTATTTTCACTGAACAGTAAAACTTCAGTAAAAATGCAAGCCTTAAGTGGACCTATAAAGCCAGCAAATGCAGTAAAATGTCACTGCCATGTTACGGAATTGCTTTACTACTTAACACTGCACAAGGAGTGTGTTTTCATAGTTGCGTTGAGTTTTAGCTACGTGGCTCCTACTGACTTTAATGGGAATCACACTGCTAAAACTCCATGCACCACTTTGTTACTTCAAAGTAATTTTTCAGTCCCCTGGAGAAGGTCATAGAAATATTAAAAACTAAAGCATTCTCCAAGGATCTCAGATTAAAGACTTGCATCAGACTTTATAAAAGTGATTGGTCAAATATATAATATACTCTTAATGTTCTAGCTCCTGGTTTGTTTTCTTTAGAAAGAACCTTTGTGATGCTTTTCATAAAAGGCAACATAAAGCATAAAGAACAGCTCAGCAAGGCATAACATGAAGACATACAGAAGAGGTACTTGATACATTTTTACATTGCTAAGGAATTACTTATGGTTTTGAGTATTATGAGCAAATTCAGGGCAATTCTTAATTAAGACATTGTTACAACTCTATACCATTTGATTGCAAGCAACGCTGTAACACAAATATTTCTATTCCCTTTGACATGTTCCCTGTCCTTTTTTGTCCCCACAACTTACAATGTCACTATAAAATCTCCTTTATATATGTCTCTCCTAAAGCAGGTTGACACGATTGCTCTTTCAGACTACTGTCCTCTGTAGCTGGTTTCTGGACATACACAACCCTCTTTCTTCTTAGAGCTTTGACATTCCCACAACCCAATTAGCCTTGCCATGATACCTTGAGGCTGAAACAGAGGCTAGACAGAGTGAAAGGAACAAAATGAGTGTTTATTCAAGCCCATGCCCTTGCGTCTCCAGACCCACAGAAATGGCCTAGTCCGACTATTTCCAAGATGGAGACGAAAAAAGGGGCTTGTCCCCAGATCTTACCCCTTTTACAAGTTTCCATTCATTTGCATATAGCAATGCACCATCCAATCAATAACCCCAAATCACCGAACACCATCCTCTTGGCTTGCCCTTGTCTTCCAGGTTGTTTGTGCTCGGGCCTGGAGCTTCGAGACAATGTCCTTGAACAAGACTGCCCTACCCCCATCACCCCGTGAAGATCCTAGCACCACTCCGTGCTATCAGACAAAACAGAAAAACCCAGCCCTAAGGCATCAGCCACACTGAGGGTAAACTGCATCTACACCATCAGCTACACAGACAGACAGTGAGTACAAGCATTAGGAAAGATCATGAAGTAAACATGATTTCATGAAACTTGTATTAAATTTGTCTCTTTATAATTTTTACTGGTGGCATAAGCAGCAACCATAAACTAACTATGTGTCTGGTCATGTCACCAAAAAGTGGCATATTTATATTAAAAAACGTAATATCATAACCTCAATAAAAATAAAAGTGGTTAACAGAATGTAAACAGCTTAGCCACAGAATCACAGAAACCATTTAGGCTGGAAAAGACCTCTGAGGTTATCAAGTCCAACCTTTGATTGATCATCACCTTGTCAACTAGACTATGGCATTAAGTGCCATGTTCAGTCATTTCTTGAGTACCTCCAGGAATGGTGACTCTACCACCTCCATGGGCAATCCATTCCAATGTTTAACTATGTTTTCTGTGAAGAAATTCCTCATGATGTTCAACCTGAACCTCCCCTAGTGCAGCTTGAGGCCATTTTCTCTCATGGGGTCTTGCTGCCTGGGAGAAGAGGTCGACCCCCACCTGGCTACACGCTCCTTTCAGGCAGTCATAGAGGCTCCCCTGAGCCTCCTTGTCTCCAGACTAAACAAGCCCAGCTCTCTCAGCTGCTCCTCACAGGACTTACTCTCTAGTCCCTAGTCTTTTCTAGGTCTTTCCTTTATACCAAATTCGACATCTAGTTTAAATTGTAAAGCTGCAAAAGCAAAACTAGAAACAAACAATAATAAAAAAAAGGCAAATGCACATAAAATGAAAAAAGAACATTTTAAGCATGTAGCAAGTGCCTTCCATACAGTGATTAAATACCTTCAGTCTTCCACCTGGAAGCAAATTGAGAAGCTCACTAGCCATACCACTTCTCCTAAATAATATATACTGCATAAAAGCATAGTCAAGGCTCAAGGAATAAACCCATATTTATTACCAGACAATCCCAGCTGTCTGGTAATAAATATTAAAAACGTGAATCGAGATAAATATAAGCATGTGTAAATAAACAGACAAACTTTGAAGCAGACAGGCACGCCCCTTTCACACCCCCAAAACGATCACATTTAAGGAGAAGAAGCATATACATACATGCAATAGATTCCTGTAAAACTGTGATTTTTTTGTGTTTCCATCAACCCTACATACAGTTGTCAAGTTACAGACCAATTAAGCTGAAATAACCTTCTGCTAAAGTCTTGAACACAAACCAAAGCACTAGGATGATGCAAAGCAAGTGTTACCATCTTAGCCAATTCACATGAAAAATGACTGTGGCAATATCATCACACTATAGGTATCCTAAAACAAAACAGGTCATGTTCTGCTTTTTTTTGTCACAGGAAAGGCAAATTGATGCATAATTAACAATTGGCTGATGCAAATTCTTTTACATCTTTTAATTGGTGTTAATTAGATTAGAAGTAAATTTTCTTTTATCTCACCATTCTAATGCGAACTAATCTTCTCAGCAGCATGTCAAAGTTTCCCTTTTAATTAAACTTTTCAGCTGGGAACTTCGGCAGCACTCAGGCAGCAAAAGATATAATTTAAGGCATGAGAATTGTGCTGGATTTTATGAATGGAACATCAAAAATTTAAAGCAATGATTAAAAGGCTCAGCAGAATTTCAAAAATCTGAATTTTGTGGAGGAAACAGTGAGCTTTTAAAGCTGCTTCAAGAATGCACCAGCAGCACTCTCCAGCCACCCCTTCCACATTCAAATCCATCCTTTTACAAAGGAAAACTACCCCAAATGTAAAACATCTTCTGTGAATTAACTTCTCCCTTTCATACTGCTTCCCCCAAAATATTGCAGCTCCTCTAAAATTGTTAATGTGCAGAAGAAACCACAAAATACATTTAATATCTTTTATGGGAAGTTGACCTGAAATAAAATTTTATGTAGTTAAGGACTTTCGATAGTTCTTCATCCAACTTTTTTCTCTCTCTATGGGGCAATAGTGATTGAAACCTAATGTCTGCTGCACAAAAAGGCCATAAAATGTTTTACGCAGAAGTAAAACAGTAGCCATTAAGTTTTGCTATGATGTTTGAGTAGATATGCAGCATGAAAACATGATAAAAGCGCCATAAACTGATTGTGATCAAATGCAATTACAATGACTTCTCTCCAATGAATGACATGTACTAAATGCACTTACAGTTCCTTGCAAAATTACTTTGGGCAAAGGACCAAGAAAACACTATATCCTTTTTATGAACGGCAGCTTGCCAGGGAAATCGCAAACACACAAGCTTTAATATCTATGGCCAAAAAGCACTTGGGAACTCATTAGCAAAAGGTTTAAAGGACTCACTTGCGAAAGACAGCTTTTTTTTTGTGATCAGAGCAGCATCCTGGAGAGTCCAGCATTTGAGGTGTTGGGAAGAAGTGCTCCCAGAGAAAGGGGAGAGGAGCCCTTGGCAGGATGGGTACCCTTTTTCCTTGCCATGTTTTGTTCCTGTGACTAAAATATGCTCCAGAAAAAAGCAAATTGTTTTGAAGGTTTTCCCATAAAAGTTTTATATCGTGCACACATATATATATTTTTTTTTTCACAGAGGAGTAGTGAAAATTACATCATAGCCTAACATTTTTTGATTTTGCTAGGAATATTGTCCTTCAGCATTGAATACCTAAAAAAGAAGCTGACAGATTTGAAATAAGATGAATCTGATGAGTCTTTACTGTGCGAGTGGTGAGGCAGTGGCACAGGTTGCCCAGAGAAGCTGTGGATGCCCCATCCCTGGAAGTGTCCAGGGCCTGGTCTAGCAGACAGCATCCCTACCCATGGCAGGGGGGTTGGAATTAAATGGAACTAAGGCTCCTTCCAACACAAAACATTCTGTGATTGATTCTGTGAGTCTGTGAAGTGGGCTCTTTTTAAAAGGTAAATAGGAACCATGGTCTTGGGAGTTTCATACCTTTAATTGTGTTTTGGAATTTTGATTAGATATCCTGGTTTAACTTTTACTTCTCCAAAGAACTTGTAGATTTTGAGCAGTCAGATCAAACCTCTGGATTTCCTGAAGGGTACACACCAAGGAGGAGATACACTCAATCACTTGAAGTGTCAGAAGGCGGTGAGCAATGCCAGGTCACTCTTTGGCTAACAAGATTTAAGGAAGATGATGTAGAGATAGTCCAAGTTATCTCTGTGTCAAAACCAAACTTGCAATATTAATGTGTCAACAGCAGTAATTTTCTTCAGAGTGAAATCGCCATGATGTATTTTGAAAAATGCACACCTGATAGCATTTCTATAGTACCATGGTTTTCTATATCTACCTGCAAATAAAGGGAATAGAAATTAGGACTTTCCCATGGAACTTAAAGCATTTTTCTTTATACAGGAAGAACAAAATAGGGTTGGAACTAGAGATGTAAATTTGCCTGTGTTTGTATTAAATAAAAGAGAGCAAAAAATTCACAAAACTGACACTTCTATTGTCTAAGAAACTACAATTTTTACATTTTAGGGGCACCTAGAAAGTGCACAAGTGACTGCTGATGCTCAGTAAAGGTACTTAATGGGCTACTGTAACTTAGGTACCCAGGAGCAACCTGAGTAGAGAACTGAACCTTCTGAGTGAAGAATAAGTTTCCACCACACCACTGGGATTCGCTTAATAGAAACTTCAGATTTAATTAAATTGATTTTATTTGATTTCAATAATTTGATGTTATTCACAGCTTATAGAGTTGCTATGAAGTTGAATTATTTATAAAAATAAAAAATAGGGAAAAAAAAAGGAATACTAACCAGAATTATTCTAATTTTATACTAATTATGCAGACTAGGCTTTTTTATGGTGAGGTTAGGTTAACGGCTTATCGGTCCATGTTATAAATACAATAGGTTTATAACTTACATTAAAATTTAAACAAATATTTGAGTGCTGTAGAAGGTGTCATTGTAAGCACCTCTCAGTACACTACAGAGTATGAACCAGAAAAGACAGAAAAAAATCCTTTCTAACCTAAGGGTTAGAAGGGTTAGAAGGGTCTGTCTGAAAAATGTCATGCTAGATACCCATATCACCAGTTAGAGAGTGAGGAAACACACAGTAACTAGAACTCCTTGCCCAGAAAGTCAATAAATGTCTCCTCCTAAAAACCAGAGTCTACTCAGCCTTCTCCTGCCTTATTAAAACATAAACCACAAAAAACCAACCCAATCAAAGCATTATTGCAACTTCATATAATTACTGTAAGACCTCCTAGACTGTGTTAGGTGGGAGGAAATTTTGGATGTGAAAGAGGTGAAGTTCACTGCTTCAGAAACAATGCTATGATGTGGCACCAGGCTTTGGTGGTGAGGAACCTCCTTCCTCCAAAGAGCTTTCTTTTTTTGATCCTATACATTAGCTTTTTAATATTAATTATCAATTTTGCAACAGTGATGCCAGGCAGTAATTACTAATGGTAATAAAATTCAACTGAAATGTAACAAGGGAAATGTCTATTCCAAGATGTATCTACTTGTGGAACAAGAGCCTTCTACAGCAGTGGGTTAAATAAGAGGAGCTATGGTATGTTTCAAACTGGGAAAATTCAGACTGACTACACTCTCGCTCTCCTTTTAAAGTGTATTAATACAGTGAGAAGTTCCTTTTCTAGGGTCTTCAGAAGAGCCCAAACTCATCAGAGCTAAACTTCTACACCTTAAAGAGGTGCAAACTGCTCTTGAGCATAAAGTGGCCCTCAGCAGTGGCGTGCACCATGGGTAAGACATGAAACAGCAGCACTAACAGCTTAGACTGTGCAAGTTTAAAGACTGTATGAAGAAGAAATGACACAGCCTGACTCTGACCAGTGTCCCCCAGCACGGAAAGAGTTAGACATTTGCTTTGCTGGTGTTTAACATAGCATAAGCACTACAATTCCTTCACAAAGGGGATGGAAGTCCCAGAAACTCTGGTTGACCTGAGGCTGGAGAAAGCTCCCACTTCTCTGGGTTTTCTGAAACTGCACTTCCACCTGCACCAAACCCACACAACCAAATAAACAATATGCAGTAACATCCAAGAATAACCTTCTGGTGGTTGCCTAATTGTGATCAATCAAAGAGTACAGGTTCAAGGAATTTGACAGGCTATATTGATGTCTGCTGTAAAGCTGGAGTTGCATGGGCCATGCAGCATCAACTCTTCCCACATTTCCAAAATTGAAAAATTGACGGCAGCCTGCTGCATGCACGAAAATTAATGCAAGTGTTAGACTTGCAAATAATATTTAAACCCCTCCAGAAAAATAACCACTTTAAAAAATACCCAAACAAAACCCTCTGGAGCAAGGTCTGATTCTTGACAAAAACTCTTCAGCTTTCTCTTGCTAAATACCTGGCCATTATAATCTTGGCCATGCTTCTAGTGTCTGGAGTTAAAGTCCTGAAAAAATAATGTTGGTATATGTCAGGAAAAATTCCCATTTGATGGGAAACAGAAGATTTGATGAGACTGAGACTTCCATGCAATAGTGAAAATTCCCCAGAGAAGCTGTAAAATGTCCACGTGCACAAAAATTCTGTTTTCCTTACAGAAACTTTTTGCTAATCTGCTGCCATGGGAGGATGATACAAGGAGCACCGTGCTGCTACCTCCAACATAAAGAGTCTGCTGGTGAGTCTCTCGCCACCCACTCAGCCCTCACCAAACTACCTACTCCAAAACGAAATGATCTTTGGCATACACGAGTAAATTGCTGCAGCACAGACATATCTGGACAGTAATTAATCACTTTGAATGCTCAATGTGTTTGGATATAAAATTAAGAAAGTCGGGTTGTTAGAAAATGACAGATTTAAGCACCATCTGGGCTCTGTGGCCACAGTGGCGCGAATTCCAAAGGAAGGCTTAACAGTGCATGATCCGAGAATCCCATCTGTCTCAGATGAAATGAAACAAATAAATAAATAAACCAGCAGCCTCATTTACAAGGTTTTCTCAAGTTTCCAATCTAAAAATCATCTTGCAATAGGAAAGAATATAGACTTGAAAGTATTACATCTTCAAAGTGCATCTTGTACCTTTTACATACATTATTAAAGAATTATACCTCTAGGGCACAAATCTCTAGAGAGGTACACCTATATAGATCACACATTGTGAGACAGCATTTCCTACTATGAGTATGTTTTCATAGAAATAAAGTGACAGTAAAGAATTGATGTGATAGGACTCTTCCACTGATTTGGGAAAGCCAACGTGCCATTCTGGCACCCACAACCTCTCTCCTTTCCCAAGCCATGACTCACCTGCACCTGCCCTATGGCAGATCTGCCTGTGGATGAAATGCAGTCTCCTCAGCTGCACTTCCCTCCGGCCACCTCACTGCAAGAGCAGAAACCTTGCAAAACAAAAAGTCATCTGCAACTAGTTAACCTGTAGGATGTCTTCAGTAAACTTACGTGGCATGGGAAAGGTAAATAAAGAAAACATCCAGGACAGATGAACACTGAATATGAACACAACTATTTGCCTCAGAAAAGCTTAGCCAGGTGGATTTAAGTATAGAGGAGGGGAATACTCAGGTGAAGTTCCTGGGAGTCTGGTCCAAGCGCCACTCTCCACCTGGCTGAGCACCAGGCAAGTGGTCAAATGGACAATGACTGGTTCTCAAGCACTATTGTGCCCCAGTGCTCAGGACAGTGCTCTCTGTGTCAAGGTGCCTCTTTTGCTCCACAGGAAAGATGGGACTTCCTATCCTTGTCAACTTCAGCCCTTGGCACATACCCTGACTCCCATACTGGTCCAACATGTATGGAGTTCACCCAAAGGAAGAAAAATCCCAAAACTGGCACCCATTAAGGCTGTACTCTTTCCTCCCCCCCCAAAGCCACATGCTCGCTTTTCCTACTGTTAAGGCAAAGGAACATGGACATCTGTGGGTCTTTTCTGAGGTCTTACAGAAGGGGCTTCTCCAAGGGGTTGGACCGCCTCATCCTCTTCTCCGGCCAACAAGTGACCACCACCTCTCTCGCATAGCCACTTTCACTAAAACTGAGTCCTTCTTCCCATCCTGCCTACATCCAACAGCTGGAAGAGGCTGCCCAGACATACCAGCAGGAAAAATGACCAAAAAGTACTAGTTAGTAGTTTTAGACTTCAATAAAAGATAGCATCATACTGTAGGATATTCCAGCTTCTTTCAAATAGAGACATTTGTACAAAGGCTAAATCCTGAAAAGATTTTTTTTTCAGTATTTAGATTTTACTTTCAGTAGATCTTTTTGCATTTGTAATATGGAATATGTGGGTACATCCTTCTGGATCAAGAATGTAGCACTTCTTTGACCCTGTTTTTATGGTGCAATTTCCAGTGGATGTTTTTGTATGAGAATTATCTGGACCCAAATGGATAAGCAAATACATAATATATTCTGTCATTTAAAATAGCTTTTAAGTAAGCGGCACTACATTTGTTTATCTTTCCTTTTTAGAAAATTTGTTGTGTAGTTTGTGGTGGTCTCCTTTCAGAAAACTCATGCAAACTCCTGTGGGCATCGCTGACAGCGAAATGACAATGCAAATGATGAGTTTCCACATAGCCTCATATACAAAACTGCCACATATTAAAAGTGAACAAACTGCACTATATTCCAAAAAATAAGAATTTGTTACAAATGATAAAGAACAGAAATAGGAAGGGGGAAATGTGATTATCCTTAAATCTTCTTTCAGGAGATGTCTAGCAGGAAGATGATCTCTGCATAACTAGAGAAATTAGGGAATCTGGAAAAAAAATCACACATGAGACCAAGCTTCTCTACAACAAAACTATGCCAGGGCTTGATGCTGGCAAGCAGCAGGCAGCAGGCACCAGTCTGTCGAAATCATTCCCTGGGAAGGTTGCAGCACCTCTGATGCTTGGGTTTGGTGCCCTGTAAAGGTGAGCCAGCAAGGGCTGCCCTGCTCCTCTGCGCTCCTCCATTGCTGTCGGTCTGCTACTACAATAAATGAGATTTACCACCACAATGACAGAAGAACAATAAGTGATGGGCAGGCCAAGCCACAGTGATGGGAATGGCTGATAGTGAGCACAGCACCCACGTGCAGAGGGTGACCAGTGGAGCTACTGGCATTCTAAGCACCTTTCCTGGGAGCACTGCTTATCTGCGAGACTTGGAGATGCCCTGGTTTTGCAAGATGACAAAAACCGCAAAGTACTAACAGAATTTTTGTAATGCACCATTACAAAAGACAATAAATATTTTCTCACTAAACACTATTTATGAATTTCCTAGGAGTCAGACAAAAGACATGTTTGTTTTCTCAGCAGATCTTGCATAAAAATGAATCTGCTTCCCAAGAATGGGCATTTTTTCTCTATAAGTAAACTAGCACATACTTATAAATTTTTCTTTGTTCATCAGTTTCATCAGCTCCACCAACTTTAAAATATGATGAAAATGTATCTTTTTTCTGTAGATTTTTGATGTAAAACCCTTGGAGTGCAAAAACAGGCACAGAGCACTTCAGATAACTGAAAGAAAATATTTTATTTTATATATTCTCATATTATTGTATGGCTTATTAAATACAACATTTTCACAATACAGTAAACTAAGCTATACTGTTAGTAAGATACATTTTATTCCCGTATAATTTAGTCTTTATCACTCTGGGTCTTTCCATATTAAGACTATATACTGGGTATTATATGTGCAAAACTGGTACAAGTTTCCCTGTGAGAGAGTTTTTGTACAGGTTAGTTAAGAAAATAATGAATTCAATCCTCATCACTGCACACCTTCTCAAGGACACAATCTGCAGAAAGGGTAAACATTTTCATGTGTTGTGGTGGGCAAGCCATGAAGCCATGCTTGGTGTGCACCAGAGTGGAATCAAATGGCCCACAGGCTACCAATCCATTTGCATTGCATTTGGTATCATCTCCTCCGTTTACAGAACAGCTGTGTAAACTGAAGGGCCAGGAAGGGAGGGCAGCAGGGATCTAGGCTGGGGTTTGAAGGTGAACACACATGAGAGAGGAAAGAGAAAAGTAGGGCCAGGCAGTCTGGCTGCAGGTCTGACACTGGACACCAAGCATCCCTTTGCTACCCACACGGAAAGCAAAAGCAGAGCACCTTGGTCTGTGGGATGCACGTGGGGACACAGTGGGAGCCAGCACTGGGAAGCCCAAAGGCAGCAGAGGAAGAGATGGTCCAGCATGGCCAAATCACTTCAGAGAGGGCACGGTATGAGGGGCTGCCGGAGACAAAACTACTGCTCCAGATGACAGCCTTTGGACACAGACTGCCTGCTTTGGGGCACCACGGACGGCAGGAGCATCTCCAGCAGGCACACTCTCTGTCCAGTGGGAGGCTGTGGGGCCAGGGAGCCAAGTGGGGTGGGACTGCCAGAGTTGGGGCAGCCTGTGGGGCTGGCTGAGGGCACATGGTACCCCATGAGTACTCCAACAAAAGGGATTACATTTTCTAGTTTGGGCTTGAGAATGTTTTGCCGTCCTTGGGTGAACTGCAACCTGTCTGCGCCTTGCAGTTTTCTGACTGGTAAAAGGACTTGAAATGCATGCCCGCCTGGCAGTGCTCTGCTCTTCTAGGAAGAATTATAAATACTTGGAGATTCTTGGAGGAAAGGAGTAAAAATATAATTACCATAAAGAAAACAATTAAGAGTTTTCCTTATGGGGAATGCCTCTAGTTTTACATAATTTTTATGCAAATTAACCCAAGGTAATTCTACCCACATGAAAAAAATAGATCTTATTAAATGTTCGCTTTGCACTCAATGCTGAAATTGGCTGGGTGACACTTCTGAAGAGTTCTATTGTAAAAAAGTAAAAACTCAAGCAAGTAAAAGGTAAACCAAAAGTATTTCCTTAGCGCTGAACCCAAATGATGGTGAAATCGAGTTAAACAACAGCATGTGTTGGTGCTAATTTTCACTCTCAGAGGTAAATTATTTCTGAAAGTCTCCAAACTCGCTGTAATTACCCAGCCCATGCTGGCTGCCTCATACCAGGCACGGCACCATTTCAGCGACGAACCCTTACAGAAGAGGCAAAGCTACCGAAGTTATATGAAGATTAATAGAAATCTGAACCGCGCTACATCTAAAATAAACAAAAGCTTTTGTAGCCGCGCTGAAAGGCCCATAAAAGTAAACTACAACCTCGGCAAAGCCTTTTAAACTGACAAAACCGGACGGCAGAGGTCAGGGAGGCAGGCGGGTCAGCAAAGCCCTGCCTGCAAGTTTGGGGGTCGCTCCGTCTCCCCGCTCGCCCGCTCACATGGGAGCCTCGCCGGGGCCGAGGAGAAAGCCCACCGCCGCTCCTCCTCCGCCGGAGCAGGAACACTTGAACTGCCCTTCTGTCTCAACAAAACTTTAGTTTGCTGATTGGGCACGAAACAAAAGAAAGACAGCGGGACGCGATTTATAAGGGGGCAGGGTAGGCTGACATGCTATTGTACTCCAGAGGTATCCACAAGCTGTTAATTCCATTTTAACATTGTTAATAAGACTGTTAACACATCTGACTTTGTTTAGAGACTTTGAAAACATCAACAAACTGAAGGAAAAAACCAAACCAAAACAAAAATCAAGAACCCCACCCGCACTAGAAGTAAAATATGATCTTTTCAAACAGGATCAAACATCCAAATGTGACGCTTCTGCCTGTCCGGACCTGGCAGCGAGGAGGAGATATGGCAGGAAGAGTCAGAATACGTGCATCCACACATTCATCATCCTCTCATTAGACTATTTAGCTATTCACATTTTCCAGGTTAAATTTAAAGGACTCGCTTCTAAGACCATTGTCGTTTAGAGAAGGATAGGGAATAAACCTGGACTCCCCCCTCTGCGCACACCTCCTCTCCCTTGCTCGCACTTGCACGCAGGCAAATGTGCAGATTTAATCAGTGTGGAATGTTTTAAATGAATAATTGGGTCTGACAGATTTATTGCAGTTAATTTTGCAATAGAATGGAAAAATGTTTGGATCTCAGCCTTTAAAGTATTAGGAAAACAATTAATCCATCACATAACGGAAATTCCTGTATTACACCCTCATGTCCAATTAAATAATGTCAAGTAATCTTACATTGTAAAATGCTGAAAATTGAAGCTCAAATCATTGAGTGGGATATGTTTAAATTTTTTAAGGAACCTTGAAACAAAAATCACGTCAAATTAAAATCAGATGCTTCGATAAAAGGCTTTTTTGGTTTGTTTTATTTGGAGCGGGAGATGTTTTTAAACGTAAAAAAAAAAAAAAAAAAAAAAAAAAAACCAAACAAAAAACCACCAGCCTTACTCAAAAAAACATTAATTTCTCTTTTGCTCTCCAGTTTTTGCATCAGGAACGCTGCCTCAGCAAGGCAATCTGAAAGCAAACCAAAAGCTTTGGGATGAAGTCTGCGACCGCATTTAAAAAGACCGCATTCTTTTAAAGAACTTTAAAAGGAGATAACCAGCTCTTCTCTTTTCCAGCAGGCAGAGGGGCTGATTCCCGGGTACTTACTCAGACACAACTCTCCGAGACTTCAAGCCGTGTTTTGCTTGAATAACGTCCCGTAGGATCGAGTCCCCAGTTGAGGACCGACTGACAGCAAACTTCTGAGCCAGAAAGTAAGCGGGATTCGTTTGTTTTTGTTTACAGCCCACAGCTCCTAATGCTGTAAAATTGCTTAATGTCACACTCCATCTCCTTTTTATTAAAAGTAAGGTAAAAGAAAAAAAGGAAAACAAAAGAAAAAGAAAAAAGCCTGGAAATCAAAGAACTTTTCCAGAACAGCAAAACCACTGACTTACAAATGTCTTGCCTGCCCCTGAAATTTGAAACTTGGCAAATTCATCCCATTCGGCTGCTGTACAAAGGTCCCTGAAGCGTGTTACAGTAGGGACCCGCGATCTTCCCAAATACTTGGGCTGTTTCTAAACTAGGGAATGCGGGGCTGCGGTTGCAGGGCTCCCTCAGCTAGAGCGAAATGAAAGAGGTGGTGAAATTTTAATATCGCGGAGGTTTAAGGGGAGTACGTCCGGCTGTTTTTACAGGGGGATTGCTGACGGTCCTGTGGCAGGCGAGGTAGGGAGCGCGGGGACAAAAAGGGATTGGAGCACGTGTCGCTACAGAAAGGCAGCAAAAAGGAAAAGGGAAAAAAAAAAAAAAAAAAAAAAAAAAAAAAAAAAAAAAAAAAAGCTGGAGGCACTAAAGAAGGAGTAAATATAAAACATAAGGAAATATCCTTCTAGTGTGTCAACGGCAAAAAATAACAAACTGAAATCTCAGGTCGCATTTAAGGGCAATAAATGCTCTAATGACTTGCTGGCACCTTCGTTAAGGCACTGTCGGCATGGCTGAACAGAAGAAAATGGGGATTACACTGAATGAAAGAAGTGTAAGATTTGGCCACCATCGTTCAATTTGTTTTTCCAAATACAACACACTTCTTATTTTGCTGGTTTCTTACAATCTCGACGTTGTGGATACCCACATTGCCATCCAACTATTTCTGTTGCCATAACAACATCAGAAATTTGTTCCTCGATGTCTTTTTTAATAAAATAATTTTGGGACTTGGGAGCTTTCAAAGACAGGACAGTTTTTCAATTTAGGCAGCTCACACCTTTCTCACAAGGAACTTATTTGTTTCTGTTTCCCTAAAGAAAAAAAAAGGTAATTTGAAAGCGATGCCTCCTCCTTCCCCCCTTGACTTTGGAAACAGGCCTGTTGCTATAAACAGTTTTTCTACGGGACTTATATTTTCAAGAAATAGGCAACCTACAGCAGCCAGGAGACCACCTCCTAAGGCTTGTAGAAAGGAAAGAAGTACTGTACATGCACCCCTGAAATATGGATTTCATGCAGTGTCTGAAATAACGGCCAAGTTTTCACCACTTATCCACGGGATGGGTTTTAAGATCTTCAAAAATTAAACATACAACCAAAAATTACTAAAGAAGTGTAATAACGCTGTATATTTTGTATGCTGTCACTTAGGAGATCCTCATCCATCCCTCAAGGCAACTAGAGCTCTCTTCGAGAGCTGCTCCTTGGTATGGCTAATTTTTAAAAAATTTTCTTTCTCAGAACAGCTCAGAATGAGTGGAATAAGAAAAACAAAAACAAAAAACCACTAAACAACCCCTGGCTCTTTACCATTAAATAAATTGGATTCCCAGCACAAACAGCAAAACAATGGCCAAGAGGATGTGACTAACAAACGCCGAGGGAAGAGTCAAGCTGCCCTCTCTTTGCATATGCAGCCAAACAGAAGTCATTTGGGTTGGGATTCTTTCCCTTCCTATTTAACATATCTGTGCATTTCAATAAATTGAGATGAACAATGCCAGGCTTTCAAAAGTTGCAAATTACTAGGAATACATTGCAAAACGTGAATAGCCCATAACATCGGGAGATGTTTTAAAGTATTTTTCTTTGGGGTTTTGTTTTGCTTTGTTTGGGGTGGGGTTTTGTTTTGTTTTGTTTTCGTTTGGTGGGGTTTTTTTGGTTTTGTTTTTTGTGGGTGGTTTTTTTTGGGTTTTTTTTTTTTTCTTTTTTTGGTTTTTGTTGTTGTTGTTGCTGCTGCTGTTGTTTTGGTTTTGGTTTTTTATTTTGGTTTGGGGTTTTATTTCTTTGGGTTTTTTGGTTGGTTTGGGGCGCTTTTTTTAAATGAGGAAAAGAAGAGGGAGAAATAGTAATGCTCTAGGAAAACAATCCTAGACTGGGAAGAAGTGTGCCCGTGAGATATGCAAGAAACTTCAAGGGATAAAAATGGTTGGGGCCATAAATACGGTGTGTATTTTGCCAAAGAGCAAATATCCATTCATCTCACTGGCTGATCCAAGCCAGACAGGGAGTTCTTGCTCGTGTGCATTGACGATCTTTAGCGAGATGTAAATATTTCTTGTCCTCGCTGTCGATGGCAAGTGGACACCTGCACACCTGCCCCTCGAAAGGGGAAAATTTCCCCTTTTCGCTGTTACCGGTGGCATTTCCACAGCTGCCAAAGCGGCGTGATGGGAATCGCGCTCTTTCCCAGCAGCCGCTGTGGCAGCACAAGTCGGAGGGCGCTCGCCACGCTCAGGAGAAGGGAGAGGAATACTTCCCACGCGGGAAAAAAACTCGACAACCCCCTCGGTAAAAAACCAAACCAAAACAAAACCAAAAAGCCAAACCCAAGCCAACCGACGCTTTTAAACGGCGACGAGTCTAAGTGGAAACGTCTCTTTTTCGGACACTCCGTGGGCTGGGGCGGTCCCCGCTCGCTGTGGGGCGACCCCCGCGCCGCTCCGGGCCCGGCACCCACGCCACGCCGGGCGGCAAAGCGGGGCCGGGGCGACACCCACCGGCCACCCCGCGAACTGCGGCCAGCGCCGCCGCCCCGACGGGCACGGCCGGGCGGGAGCCGGGCACGGACCCGGGCCGGGATGTGCACAGGGATGCGGGCAGCGGCAGGCAGGAGTGCGGGCTGCGGCAGGCAGTGCGCTGGGAGGGGGTAGGGAAGGGGCGGGCAGAGATGTGAATGGGGCAGACTGGGATTCGGTCAGGGTGCGGACAGGGGCAGAGAGGAATGTGTGCAGGGGTGCGGGCAGGGGGCAGGCAGGAAAGCCATCAGCTCAGCATTCCTGGCTGGCTTTAGATCTCCACAATTGTTCCCCCTTCCCTCCCGGCAGGGTGAGGAGTGAAGCAACCACTTCAAAGAGGAAACTTTCTGCATGAGGCAAAGACGAGAGTTGTTGTTTCTCTCCGTTACTCGGACTATTACTGTTATTAATATTTCAATACTCTCATTCTTCTTTTTCTCCTTTTTTTTGTCTTTTTTTTTTTTTTGTCTTTTTTTTTTTTTTTTTTTTTTTGTCTTTTTTTCTCAGCTTGCTAATGAAGCTGTTGTTTTTTCTAGAAAAGGAGAAGGCAACACGCGGTGAGGGAGGCGTGCACACCGATAACTCCCTTCCCAATTTGTTTTCTCCCGAAGAAAATGGAAAATGTCTTCGGCGAAGGAATTGGCTAGCAGCTCTCTCTGGATCCTCTGCTCCCGTCCTCGCCCCGAGGGGCTCTGACAGCGGCAGGGCTCCGGGGTGAGCCTCTTCAGCCCCAGGCCAACCCGCAGCACCTTCCAGCACCTTCTGTCTGAGCATTTTCAAAGGGCTGCACAAACACTAATTAATTACCCGTGCTCCGTACCCGTGCAAACGGGGACCCAGGGATCCATTTTACAGATGGGGAACTGCTTGCACGAGGAGAGCCAGCGAGTCACTAAAGTCGAGACAGAAATTAAAATACCAATTTTCTCGTCTTTAAATATACATCCCATTGACCACTTTACCATTTCAAGGGAAGGGGAGAGACAAGCTGACGGAGAAATTAATTCCCCATCTTGCATTCAGCCTAGAGACACAAAAAGCCTAACAGCGGCATAACAGGCAGCTTCCCTCACATTCACGCCCGTGTGCACCGTGTCTTTTACCCTCAAATACTTTACACAGTCAAAACAACACCAAGAAAGAATTAAAAATCATTAGGAGGAGAGGAAAACTAATTTGAAAAATATGGGAACACTCATAGCTGCTCAACTGAGCTTTTAACCAGCTGAAGAGCCAGCTTGGTGGAGAGAAAGGAGAGGGATGTCCCTGGTGTTAGGAACTACAAAGGAGGAGACTCCAGCATCAATACAGGCCAGAGTGCAGGAGGCAGAGACGGAAGACAAATATTCATGGGAGCCGTGGGGGTGAGGTGGGGTGGGGTGGTGTCACGGAGATAGATGGGGACCAGATTTTCCAGTGCAACTGAAGATGTAGACAGGCACCTGGTAGGATTTTCAAAACCAACTGAGCAAGATAGGTTCCTAAATCTCACTGATTTCAGTGGATGGGAGGATGTCTAACCTGCTTATGCTCTTTTGAAAATCCTATTAAGTGCCAGATGCATGTTTAGGAACCCAAACACGTTTGAAAATTTATTGTAAGGCTCTAGGATGGATCAAATTTAAGAGCAAAGTGTTGTTGTGATGATGTCAAGAATTAGGAAAAAAAAAGCCAGATTTCCTCTCTGTCCAAAAAGGAATCTGGCAGTTAGGAAGTAAGAGAATACTTCTTTCTATTTAAAGAAATAATTTTGCATCTTCCCATTTAGCCTTCCTAATTTCTAGCTCCTCTTTGTCTTCCGTAATAAACCAACTGGAGTGAGTAGTGATTTAAGGCAGAAAACAAGTGATGCTGCCAGGCTCCTGACACAAGTGTGCTTGTGGCAGTGCTGGGGGGACACACAGAGGGGTGCAGGGGGGACAGGTAGTGCTGGGCCATGCAGTGAGGCAGCAGGGCTGCGGGGAATGCTGCTGGGACAGCGATGTGTCGCCGCAAATGCAGGGAGGCAGGAGACAACAGGCAGGCATCCGGGAACAGCTTTGCCATCACGCTCAAATGCAAAACGATGTGACTGAGGACATCGGGTGACATCTCTTTACTTTCAGGGGGTGCTTTGGGGCAACTCAGATGAAGCAGAATGTTACCGTGAAATAGCTGTATATGGCATGTACCTTGTTAAGAATTTCAACATTGATGACGGGTAGTTTTTTTTCCTCAAAACCAAGGTGATTTTTCCAGCATGGAATTGTAAATTCTGATGCATTTATATTTTTTTGAAAACTGTTAAAACAGGATGGTTGAGGGACCGCCAGACTTTCCCATGAGTTCACTTTAAATATTTAGGTAGCAGCTGTCTCTTGATCACTGACAAACTTTAAAATCCACAGAGTAAAATCTCAACAAACAATTGTGTAAAGACAGAGACTTTCTGAAAGAGCCTACAAAAAAATCCCACTATTTTTAAAGCATCTTAGCACCACTAGTTAAACTGACACAGCAAACCCATTGTGTTTTGCACCAGTTTTGTTTTGCTCCATACAGCTGTGTTTTCACAGATGCAAAACCATGTGTCTTCAGCAAAAGGTCTACTCTTCCCTTCAGATGTGAGCGAAGATCAAAGGTTCAAACACAGAAATACAAGCTCCTTTTCCCTTTGAAACATGTTTTTATTTTTTGCAGTGGCTCTACACCAGAATTTCCATCTGTTGTCCTTATGCAGTGTACAGGTTAACTTTAACAGCCGGGTTTGTGATGCTGTTATCTCAACCCAGAAGCACAAAGATGAATCACTCTCACATGTAGGCTCTGAACATCTCACCAAGCAGCAGAAGCAGAGCTGCCTCAGACAGCCATCACTTCATAGAGCTGGTGGCTCAAGGAGACTTGTTCCTTCCTTTCCAATAGAAAATTAGGATTTTCTTGACTATTGTATGACTATGGTCACATATGAAATTCTCTAGCCCTAATCTCTGTTGTAACAGAACAATGTGATTCCTTTAAATGGCAGTGTGTCTCAGTTTGTAACACAAGAGACTTCGGCCTATGACATTTAAATAGTCACTTGACATTTTGTCTCTGCTTCTCCATCAGGCCGGCTTGGAAAAGCCTCGGAATTAATGCTTTGCTGGCATCACAGAATTGCTTGGTTCAGAAGGAACATAAGAGATCCTGGCTGGTTGGAAAGGGCTCTGCATTGCCGCTGTTTCCGCTACTGGTAGGGAACAATTTACCTATCCTTCACAATAGCGTGATATTTAATAAACTATTAAATTAACAAATAGGTAAATAAGGAGGAAAGCGTTGGCGGCAGCTGTGCCCAGAGAGCAGCGCTGAGGTGCCGGCAGAAGCTCGGGCTCGGAGCAGGCCCGGGCCGGGCGCGGCCGCTCCGCCGGGCCGGCACTGCCATCTAGCGGCGCCCCTGCCCCGGCCCGCCGGCAGCCGCCGCGGGCAGCGCCGCTGCCCGGCCTGCCAAACAACCATGAGCTGCGAGAAGACCGCCCCGAAGCCGCAGGTGAAGAGCGGGGCAGGGTCCGAGCCCCGTCCGGAGCGAGGCAAGCCCCGGTGAGGAGCTGGAGCAGCCCCCGGCTGCCTCTCGCCACCGCACAGCCGCGCGGGTGTTTATGGCGCCGCCATGTCCTCATTCACACCATTGCAGGGGTGGAACACGCGAGCCAAGAGAGGAGTCGGCATCGCAGCTGCCACCACGGAGGTCACTGGGGCGGGCCGTGGCAGCACTCATGCCGTCAGGAGAAGCAGCCACAGCTGCAGGGCCCGGGCGCGTGGCTTTATTCGCGCGGTGCCTCGGCCGCCCTCGCACGTCCGCTCGCAGAGCATCGCTTGAACCCTGGTGAACTGTGCCCAGCGCGGGCAGCTGCGTTACTCGGCACTCACAACAAGCTGGGTAAATCCTTGGCCCCACGTAATGCAAAGGCAGTGCCGTGATTTCACCCACTGCAGAGACTCCTCACGAGATGGAAATGTCAGGGGAGAGCTGATGTGGGGCTCCACTCCTGAAAGGCAGGGCTGGTGGGGGACACAGCCCAGCACCTCTCTGGGCATAAGGCAGAGGCAACCATGGCATCACCCCAGCCGTTCCTCCTGGAATTCCAGTCACATGACTTGGGCAGCCTGCTGGGATGGGATCATCATCATCAGAGCTGGACCCTGGTTCCATGTGCACCTTCAGCAGTTAGGATTGCTACCAGAGGATAGATGCCCCTGCCCACGGTGATGGGAATCTTGTCCGAACTCCCCCCTATGCAGTGGCAGCTCTGTGATAGCACGATGCACACCAAGCCCCTCCTTCCACAGCATGCCTTCCCTGGAGCAGCCCAGCAAGTGCAAATCTGCACATTTTATGGGCCTCCATTGAAGGCACATAAGGCTTTGGATTAGACTTGCTCAGTACTTTAATGAGTATTAAATTAGCTTTGGCAGCAGCAGAAACCCCCAAAAGCACGCTATGCAAATTACTCACTTTGAGAAAAATACACAGCAATGTTGTTATTTGGAGAAACCAGCACAATCATGAAAGAATAGCTCATCAGTAACTCTTCCTTTGAAAAACATCTCCAATGGGCACAGTAGGATTTAATTTCTACTTTTTATTGGAGAAAAAAAAATCAACAGTTAATAGACTTTAGTATTGGCAAAGATAATTGCCAAGTACAGCTTTTGTGAAGTTCAGCCCTTCTTGTTTTCTTTTGCCTAAGTCCCTCTAAATATGCAGGACAAAGACAATGCCACGGTTCCAGAGCAGAAAAAGAGCGAAAATGAGCACTTGCCAAAGAATCAGATGGACACCTGTCTTTTTGTCACCAGATTTTCAAGTTTTTGTAAGTCCTTTAAAAAATATTTTTGTAAAACCCAGCATGTATTGCCATTTGCTAACATAAATCAAATCTTAGACATTTTTCAGAAAAGAGATTGCAAAAGGCGTGATCTTTTCTTACTCTGCCCCTCCAGTTGTGGTTGGTTTTGCCCCTTACAGTAACAGCCACTGTTGGGGGGAGCAGTAATTCTGCATTTCACAGGGGGTATGACTTCAGCGTTGTGTTTCCCCATGACCTCTTTGCAGATCAGAAGGGTACAGCCTACGAACTGCTGCTACAGACTCTCATCACCATCTTACTGCTGCTTACGAACAACCTCCAGGAGTACTCTAAAGCCATTACTCACTAGGGCTGGTTGATTTTTTTTTTAAATTACAAAAGAATAAATTAAAAAACCCAAACCTACTGTCAAAGCTATTTTGCTATTACAGTCAAAACTGCGAGGCAAAGAAATATAGGCACAGCTGGATCTATTGTTTTCATTTCACTGGCCCTCTATTTTCAAAAAGGCAACTAATATAAAAAAAGGAAATAGGAAAATAAGAAAAAAAGCGAAGAGAAAGGAAAGAAAGAAAAACAAAAGGAAAGAAACCCATTAATTTTTTCTTTACACAGCAGAAATATCAACAGGAAAAAAGTGTCCTTTTCCAAAACCCTGGATACTTTGCTTTACATTTATCAGTCAGCTTGAATGTTATCTAAACAGGAGCTTAGTAGAGATGTAGCCCATCAGTCAGAGGATGAATTTGCTCTTCATGGAGACATGTGAAAAACAAACACTTTTATTATGATATGTGTTTCCATTGACTGAGTGCCCATGTGGGAGGAAAGCCTATGCAGTTCAGCTAGGAAGAGGGAGAAGAGGAACATGAAATGCTTTCCAGGGTCTCTGTGCTAAGCAGAGGCCATAAAATGTATACTAGCAGGACACCTACTGCTTTCAGTGATTGAAAGCTGCAGGCAGACATCCTCTTCTGAACCTAACCTGGGATGGCACCAACCTGGGGTGCTTGGGATCACCCAGGGCCGGATGTGATTGCCTCCAGAGCCGCGCTGGTGGGAAGGGACTGCATCAGTGCCCCTATGAGCCCCATTAGTGCATATTGAACTTCTCCCAGGCAGACACACGGGAGCCCTCTCCTCTCCTGGAGCGGCAGTGAGAAGGGAAGCAGTGCCACGCTCAACCAGCATGGCTGGCTCCAAAGTGCACAGATATGACCTAGCTACCAGCTGCTGTTCCAGGACATCAGTTCCAGTTAACAAGCTCGAGCTGAGCATTTTACTTCTAGGCCATGCTTTTGCACAGCCCAAGCACAGTTTTGCTTTCTTTCTCTGCAATAATTAAAATTGAGCTGTGAATTCCCTTCTCTCACACAGATTCATTTTCATTTCAGTACCAATTAGTAAAGGCTCAACTTCAGGGAAACTGTTGCACAGCCTAGCACCAAATGAAATTCCTGTTTCTTCTAATTCAAACAGAAAGCCTTAGTGTCTCTTTGTTGTGAGAGCAACCTAGATCAGAGAAGTGACAACTCATCTTCACAAAGACAGTAATGTGAGAGCCCACTATCTGAACACAAGGTTGTAATTCAACATGATTAAACAGCCTTTTTGCTGTAGAAAGATGTAAACAATTGTTACAATCATGACACCCGAGTTTTTCTGCAATTGCAGACTTCTTGTGTGCTAATTTGTTAGTCCAACACTCTGGTGCTCCAGTAGCAGGGGGTCTGCATCAGCAACATTGGTCTTTTTGTTATCAAAACCCCTCAAACCTCCACATCCAGGGAGCTCTGCACCTGAGCACTGGAGAGGGGTCTCATTGCCTACAGCTTGAATTCATTCTTCTAAAGTTCTGGAATTTGCAACCTAAGCAGACTGGAAAAATAGCCATTTTTGTCCATCAAGCCTGCAGAAAGTTTTGTTTCTACTTGAGCACAGCAACATCATTCTCCACATTCAGCTTCCCTCATGGAAGTGGGCTATCTATAGTGAGATCATATTGTGGCCTACGTTGCCATATAGTTCTCAGTTTCAGTTGCATGCTGTTCTCCTGCCAGCAGGGAAAGGAAATGCCAGGGCTGCATGTCCACTTCGGGCTAAAGTTCTGAGAACTTTACAATGGTAACAGGCAATTTCAGAGAGTGAGGTTCTTCTGCAGCAGAAAGCATCACATCATCTGCAGTGGCCCTGCTGCACTTGGGCATCTTTAGTTGCAGAGATTCCCCCAATGAGAAAAATCCAGAAGAAGTGTCATAGCTCCACTAACTATAACTCAGTTGTTAGACAGTAAATGGGACTCCGGCAGGCGGTGCCTCCTGTGATCTGCTCATAGTGGGGGCTCAGACATTGTGACGAAAAGCTGCAGCAGAAAGGGCCCCTAAAGGCACTGCAATCCCCATTTCCTTCTACTCCCTGCAGTCCTATTTTCTGTCCCCTGCTCTTAGGAAGACAAGGCTCCTGTCTGCCTGCCCTGACTCGGTGCTGAAGGAGCAGTATGGCAATCTCCCACCCACGGATAGCATCAGGTACGGACCATGCTCTGGGGACAAAAGTAGTAGAGGCCTGTGGCCCAGTGACCCCAGGCCACTCTGAGGAGACAAAACACCTGTGCAGAGGACACCAACAGTGTATCAGTGCCCAATATCTTGGTACCATATGCATATTGGTCAGTGAAATATTGCAGCATTACCTGCACATTGGCCCCTATAGCTTGGTGCTCTCCAGCTTGGAAGCCATGCCGACAAACCACATGGGGTCCAGTATCATTTCAGGCTAAAATCTCCTCTTAGCAATATGCAAAAAACCCACTAAAATACTTCTGCAAAGACTGTGAAGTAAACTAACAGAAAGTTAGGAAATAGCCAATCTGACTTTTCTGTGTAATCCAAATTCAGCCCCCGGGGCACACAGTTTATGAAATTCTCTTCAATAATATATTCCCGCAGGGATGTTCTATAGGACAGACCTTAATCATGACTGATAAGGAAGGTTATTGTCTGTAGGAACTTGAGAGTTCTTTATTTGTTTGTTTGTGTGTTCATGTTAAGGTTTTTTAAGGTCTTGCCCTTCCCGGCAGACACACCGCAGAAGCCCTGCTCACTTGTACACTGTTGCATAGTCACTGCATCTGAGTGGGACGATCCACAGAAGCCCAAGCATGACCTTTGAGGACAGTTTATGAGACTCAACTAAAGCTACTTTTTACTGTAACCAGTACTGGATTAATACCAACTACTTTGACAATTAATTGGAGCAAGGATGGAAACTGGGTCTGCTCCATAACAAGTAAATCCTTCTACCTATTCTTCTAGGAAGTCATGGTTTAACCTATTACTGGTTAAAGCAGTGTTTTGAAAATACAGGCTTGAATAACCTCAAAAATAAGAATGAACTCATGCCGTTGCTTCTTATCACAAAGCAACTGCTAAAGTAAGAGGACGTTCCTGTCAACGTTTTTGCTTCTGTCCTCTTCTGGAAGGGTCTTACCTAATTAAGTCAAATTCCAAACTGCTTTTGGATGCAGGAGTTTAGAAAAGTGATTCTAACATAAAGGGCTAAGAGCTCTGAATCATGAGTAGAAGAAACAACTTTCCTGAAAGCCACAGTAAGGATACCAAATTCATTGAAAGGCTGTGATTTAAGTAACGGTATTCTGCAGTACTTCCCCTTGTCCAGGTTTAGGTCATTCTCTGCTCACTTAGAAGGTAAGTATTTCCACCTCTTCTCAAGTGTAGTGAAGCCAACTGCCATGATGACCTGTGAGTCTCTTTAGAAGTTTCTACTTGGCACAGAATTAAAATTATTTGGATGTTCAAAAGTAAAACAGTGCAGGTGAAGAGAGATCTCTACTTCCTTAACCGTAAGCTGACAACAAAGCCCCCAAATTTATGGGACATTCATGACTCTCATCTCTGTATGCCTTAGCTCCGTATTTGTAAAACAGAAGTAATACCAGGTCTTTTTATCATGAGGGTTTTCTGAAGATAAATTAATTAATGTTTGTTAAGCATTCAGATATTTATAGCAATAAGTGCCATAGAAAAGCTCATAAGGAAATTACCAATTCTGTCTTCACAGCAGGGTTTCAATAGTGTGCAGTAAATAAGGCCTAGGGCTACACATTGAAAAATTAGGAGAAAACAAAATATTGAATAACTGCTCATTAACTCAGCATCGTCCATCTTGTTCACTAGCTGAGGCAGGGGTCCTGTGGAAAAAGCTATGTGTGATCTTGATTTTAAAAGACTATGCTATCAAGCAAATATATAAGGGGGCTGAACTTAAGTCCACCACCTATCTTAATTTTGATATTTCCTAACTTCTGAATATTTTACTCTCCAGCCTTAATGAAGCTGCTTTGAGCTGCTGCAAGACTTTGCCAGCTCCCCTTATAAAAGAACACTTCTAAGAATGCTGTGTGCAGGGAGATACAGAGGCTGAAAGAATGCCAGAATCATAAAAGAAAACCATGTTAATAATACTAAAAAAGAACTTCAGCAAAATTTTGTTCCAGTCTTTTAAAAGGTAAGAAAATATCAGTGAATCAGCTTACATTTCACAACAATAGTATGCAAGCAATGAGAATTTCCAGAGGAAATGCGGTCAGAGAGAGTATTTACATACTCAAACCAGATTTGGTCATCAGCATTCAACAGTGCAGCCTTCCATGCAGTTGCTTTCTCCGTGTCAACATTTGGATGTGAACTGGAAGATAAGTGTCTTCCCAAATATTAAGTGCTGGAAATCAAGCTTATTTTAAATAAAACACTGAGAGCACTTAGAGCTTAACGATTCCTTATCTGCAGGGATCCATGGAAAAGGTGAGTGGAATATTAAGGATATGTTGAGAGCAGAGCAGGAACATTGCCTTGGCATAAGTGCTTCTAGGCAGCAGGAGCAGGACTGCACAAAACAGGCTGGAGGGAAGTATCCCTCCATACAGTCATTCTCAGAGGGGGAAATTTGTGAGGATACACAGCAACAAAAATACTTGTCTGTCAGACAGAAATCACCAAGCCCTAGCTGTGACTGCAGTAGCATCTAATGTGACAGTGAATTTATATGTGACATCATCACAGCTAAAACAAGACAAAACAAAATTTAAAATAAATTGAATACGTAGCCTGAAAAAAAAAAAAGAAAGAAAGGGGAAATACAATTACCAAACCAATGTATATTTACCTACTGGCAAAGTCCTCTATGTTTTTGTAAGATATTTAATCTTGCAATGAGTTTTTTGTTCAAAAAAGAAAAGGGATGATTTAGGAAAAAAGACAAAACCAAACAACCCCAAAACCTTAACAAAAAAGTGCAGATTTGCATAAAAAAGATTAGGTGGGAACACATCTTGTGAAAAGAAACAAACTCTAAAGGCAGTGTGTATAGTAACAAATTCAAAACTATGAAAAGAAGGGGCAATGGGAAAATGGCATTTTTCATTTTTGTGCCCCTTAATGAATGCATCTGCATTCATGAACTAAGGTTTCGTAATTTTTGGCTACTTTTTTCTTCCATCAAAAAAAGAAGAAAGAAAAATGGTGGGGAAATCAAAACATACTTGTCGTGATGGTATAACATTAATTCTGCTAGAAACACTTGCTTATTCTTTCTACCTTGAACATATAAACCTGTGGGGAAAAATCTCAAGGATATTTTTAAACTGTGCACCATAAACGTTTTAACATTTGCTTGTTGAGGAAATTTTTGCAGTGAAAAGTTTCTCTAGAGAGATTATTTACAATATTAATTTAACGCCTTACTTTGTAATTCCTCCTCAAAGGAAAAACAATAAATCCCATCAGCTTCAGAGCAAGCAAATTGATTGCTTATGATGAGATAACTGCAATGAAGATTCAAATGATACACTTTTGCCAGGGATTGTGTTTCTTTTGTACTACCTTTCCAGAATTATGCTAATTAAATACCTACTAGAATGCCATTCAATTAATTAACATATTCTCTCACATTCTTCATTTTACAGTAGCTTTAAAAAATAATTAGGTATTAAATTCAAGATCCCAGGCACCTGACTCAGCAGCAGGTTGCATTGTGCTGAGCCACACAGATTTCTTGTCTACACTAACAGTGTGAGGAGTGAGGGAACTGTGTTGTCCGTCGTTCTCTGGGGTTTTTTTGGTCATATGTACTTTTTGTGGTGTGTCAGCCATTACTGGTCTTTGAAACCCAAGGAAGAAATCCCAGACAGCCTGAAGCCAAGGGGAATTTTGCATTGCCTTCAGCCACCCTGTGATTCCATTTCCTTCAAAGCCTTTTGCTTTGGACTATGTTGCTTTTAGCAACACCAGACACTGTTCCCAACCACCAGACCACCACAAAAGACAAGACAGCGAAAACTATGTTAAAGATTTCTTCAACTGGACTTCAGCCTTAAATGGTGCGACTGTCCAGCTTTTCACAAGGTCAGCTTGGCAAGCACCTGGAAACATTTGCCTTCAGCAGGGGAGACAGCTCAAAGCCAGGCCTTCCGAGCCCCAGCCGCTTCCAGCATACCATTGTCTTGGGCTGGTGGCAAAGCAGCATCCGTCGCAAATAAATCCCGGTGCCAGCAGTGCAGCAGGCAGGGAGCAAACCTGCCCCGCGCCGCGCTCAGCGCAGGCACGCGCGCCCCGCGCACGCAGCCCGCTGCTGCTCCGAACATGGACAGACTGAGGAGCATCTGTGCTGGGGGGGGACATGGAACAAATAAGTAATTGCTGTTTTTACTAAGTAAAGCAGAAAATTACAGCATATTAACAGCCAAGCATGTTTGTTGCCTGGGAAGAACCATTTGTGTTCCAGTTTGGGCATTTTTACTCATCTGAAGTCTGTGCCTCAAAGCACATTAAAAACATTTTAATTATTATTGTGAGTTTATTTTCTCATATGGATTTAAAGTGTATAAATATTATGGGGATGGGGAGAGAAGAAAATAAAATAAATAAATTCAAGAAAATGTTCTGTATTTTTAGCAGTGGAATCTGGTGGTGGATGCAGTTCTGAATTAATACCTTAGAAAACATAATTCTTTTTAGAGAGCATTTATTGCATTAAAAATGTGTCCTGGTTTATCAGAAAAGTGTGTGGTTATGTGTATGTTCTCTTAGCCACATTCGGCTCTCTTCAAAAAGACATCCACCAGAATAGCACTCTTTAGGGACAGTGTTTCAGGGTTGACAAGAACATTAAACCATATTATAATTATCTCTTCAATGAAAACACGGCTTTGTAGTGGAGGCAATGCACGGTCCTCAAGGCGAGTGTTATTAGGCTGTATGTGTTTTCTTGGAAGGAGATTCATGGAAAGAAAAAAGCTTTATAATTTACTGCAAGGAAAAAAATACAGAGTACATGTCATGCATAGTAAAAGGGATTTTACAAAGAAGGCACTAAGTTGAGTGCCTCACTTATCTTCAAGAATGCTTCTACATAATAAATGTGGGGATCGGTTTAACACAAGCTACAATATAGATATAACACACATACAATTCCCTGTGACCATTCATATAGATAACTGCCAAAAAATTGTCTGTAAAGTAAGGTAAATATAAAGCAATTGCCTCCTGTGATATAAATGGGTACTGTCTCATTCTTTGAGAGGTCACCACTAAACAGAATACATCTTATGGCAGTGCAGATAATAAAATCTGTTATTCTTAATGTGAATACAAGGATTTTCTAACCCATCTTCCACATTCAAAATACTGTTTTCTCAAATTAATCTGAAATTATAAAGTATGAGTTCTGAAACAGCAAGCAAAATGACAAACTGCACCAAGAAGATTCTACTATATTCATAAATGACCGTAATTAAATATGCGTATCTTACACATACTATCCACACATGCACATTTGGATTTATTTACTCACATTAAAAAAAATAATACTTTGGATTTTTAATACTTTTGCAAATGCCTGAATTGTTTTAAACCAGGAATTTTCTTCTTGTTTGTGAAAATGAGATTGCAACTTTGTTTTCTTTAGTATGTTGGAAAGTGGATAGATTTAAATTCCTTAAAATGGAATGAACTAGAGGAAGGAAACAAACAATGTTCACCAACAGCTATATATATCCTGAACACAGCAAACACTGACAATATTATGAAAATCTTGTGTTAATGGAGAACTAAGTGTAAAGCTGTGGCATTTCAGTTGTTTGCAGTCAGGTCCAGGCACACACACGCATAAACACAAAAGACAACAGCCCCATTAAACAGCTACCAAAATATACCAAATTGGCCTAATATTAGACACAACAGCTTGAGCATTTGTAGGAAAAAAAAGTCAGAAACTCACCAAATCTTAGTTTTAAAAGCATGCTAGGTATCCAGAGAGAGAGCATTCGGAACAGTCAATTACTTTCACATTTTGTCCCAGGACTTTAAAAGTTAAAGGCATAGTTCTGCCAATTGTGAGATGCCCCATCCAGCACAGACCACCCACAACTACTGATTTTCCATCTGGTGAACAAAACAGACATCTCCCTAATTATTTTTAAAAAGGTTTTTTTTTCTAACATACTTCCTTTATTTGTCTGTGACCTGGAACTTAATGGAAAACCTGGTAGATGCCAACCTCATTTCTTGTAATGAAGCATCTTATTTTCTCTACTTTAAGCATGCTTATTTAAAGGCTATTTAATAGAAGTTATTACCTAAGCTGATCTTTGATAGGACCTAAATTACTAAATAGTTTGGAATTAGAACAACTTTATATCAAACCCTAAATGTTCTAGTTAAATATTAACCATTAAAAGTCCTTCCATTAAAGCAGCATATTAAAACAGGAAGCAATGAGGTTTACAGTCTCATATGCTGGGTTCCCATATTGCCAGTGTCAAAATTTATGCCTTTTTTCAGCAATATGGTTGCCATTGCCAGCACCACACTTATAAATGCCAACTGTAATTAAAATCTGGCACCTTATACAAGCATTAAACATGCTTACAGATTAAAAAAATCTTTATTTTAAAATACTCATTGCAGCATATGCAGGCTTAAAAAAAAGTTCTTCTTCTGCCAGTTTTAGAAACATCACGGGGAAAAAAAATCAAGGTCCAAGTTGTCCTGAAAATCGGTCCAGAGAAACCTAAATACTGTGCTAAATTTCACAGTGGATGTATTTGAGGGAGGGATGGCAAAATCTGGATTTTCACTTGAAAGGGGCTGCAAAGAAATAGCATAAATCTGGAGCCTGGGCAGGCACACAGGGCAGGTAACACATAGCCTTTATCTCAGCGTCCTTTCCACTGGCGGTTACAGTTCAATAAAGATGTAAAGCCTCATGGCTGTCACGGTGAATGCCCAAGGAGGGCTGTGGATCCCAGAGCCCAGTAAGGGAGGCTGCAGAGAAGAACAGAGGCTGGGATGAACCCGTAGCGTGTTCATCTTAATAGTTTGGGGAATGTAAACATGATCGTCTGGGCTTTTCATCCCTTAAACACCCATCATTGCTGCATTGCTGTGCCTCCAGTACTGAGCACCAGGCTGGGTGGCCAGTTAAGAAAAATCCTCTCCCAGGCTTGTCAGCAACAGAAGTGATCAGCAGGAGGCTCCTGGAGGTTCAGGACACATACAGGGCTACCTTGGGAAATAACCTGGGGGAAAATGGGGAGCTGGGGGAAACAGGCCATTCTACCCAGCAAAATGTCCAGTCATAAATTCCTTTTCTACTTACTAGTGTGCTACTTCTAAGTTACACAGCTGTCTTCTGGACCCGCTGGAGATGAGGAACCCACGTTCATGAGAGCTTAAAACGTAAAGAAGCTACCCAGGCACACAGCAGCAGGTGCACAAATGGGGTGCTATAACACCCTGAGATTGCTTCTTGGTCTGGCAGCACTGCACCAAGCACTGGTCTCTATTGCTCCAGTCATTCATCTTGGCTAAGAGGTGAGGAAGAGTCACCCAGGCACCCTGTCAAGTGAGTTGTGGAGAAGGACTACCTCTCAGAAACTCAGCACCACCTGGGGACTCTGTTTGTAATGATTTTTAAACAGCAACTGAAAGCAGTGTTTTTTCAAAGTCATTTGATGACAGGTTATGAACTGGCATTTACAGAAACAGCTCCCAACATGACCAGTAGATGGAGAGGAACCATGATGGCTCTGTCTCAGCATTTGGGACACCCTGGACCAAAGGCAGCAGGACTCAGCAGTCCTCTGCTGCAAAGGCATGATGACCGAGACACTCCAGCGTGTGCTCTGCACCTCATTCTGCTGGTGCCTGAAGCAAGGTTTTTTCTCGTGATCCAACCAGCAGAAGAGGTAATTAAATTTCATTGTGGGGTGTCCCGTGTACCAAATGTTTATGGACAGGACTGAAAAATTGTATCCTCACATATTTTTGACATCGCTTTCTTGGCTCAATTTCTGAATCCTTATGTCAAGTTTGCACTGATGTTTGTGTTCGCTTGTAGGTACTTCAGTTATTGATGACTTTCAGAAGGATTAAATCTTTCAACTCACTTTTCTTAAAAATACACTAAACTACCCAATGGGAAACCTTGAGTTAGATAATTAATTTGAAGCGTGTTTTTCCATGTAAAGGTTTTAGTTATTTTCTTGGAGAAAGGTTAATTCTCAGTTTGTAACCACTAAAGTATGTTGCTTTGTAACTAAATATAGCTTTTACACTAAATTTGGCACTTCTTATTGCTAGCCAGAAGGACAGAGTAGCTCTGCTGATATATATTTAAACTTTTCTATACCTCATTATACATTTTTTCAGATTAATTTTACTGTTTCTATTAGAAAATCATGTATGGCACAATTCTTATTTACTAGTTGATCTCTTTGTGTTTACTCAGGATTTATGTTTCTTTGGATGAAAACTGGAATGTGATTTAAAACGTAATGAGACAGTTTATTGCTTGCATAGCACTGAGAGAGCCTAAACTTACAAAAAAAATTGTGATTAGATTTAAAAATTGATCTATTAAAATAACTCGGTATTAGCTAGAATTAGCACCAATCTACTATTTGGTCTTAATATCCTCCAATATTGTAGTATTAGCAAATCTAATCCTCTCATAATTAGCTTTTATTCAGAGATTGGTAGAGAAGAACAAGCTTTTCTGCTTCTTTCAACTCCCAATTGGTCAAGTTTGAATAAATTAGTCATTTAACTGAGCTAATTGAATATATTGAAGAAAATATTCTCTTGGTACTTGCAGAGGAGGCTACTGATCTCAAAAGCCAACACAATACTTCAAACACTTTGGGTTTCCAGAGTTTAGATTTTGACTTTCATCAGCTGAATGGTCCAATCTACAACCTGAAAGCACTGTTTCTGTTTTGGTTGGGGGTGGGGGATATTTATTTAAACAGATTACAGTAAATTTAAGATTTGCTATAATTTTAATAGGCATATTTTTAAGAATAAATACACTCAGCATAAATTTTGAAAACTGTTTTTCTTATTTATTTCTTGATCACAAAGTTGTTGCCATCTCATTGACTTCAGCTCTCTGCTTATGATTCAGTTCCAGAATTTTTTCCTTTAATGGAAGAATATGCCAGTATTACCATTACTGATGGCAGAAAACAGCACGACCTACCTACATCTCATGTATTTTATATAAAGATGCCAAAACATCATTTTTATCAGTTGTAAACAGGCTGAAAGTGGTCTGAAAAAGAATCTGGCAGTGTCTAAAGAGTTAAAAATTTTCAATGTCTTTCTTTCTTAAACTAATTCCCTTCATGGTTGTGCAGTGAAGACTTTCTGCAGGCACCACTCTCCACACCGCAGGCATTTGCAACAGATCAATCTGGCAGGGGTATATATTCCTGTCTCTGAAGGCAAGGCCTCCCAATATATTTGCAGTCTACAATACCAGAAAGGCCCAAACTGTTGCTGGTTTGCCCTAGCAAGTTTAAGCTTAGGTTCAAAACATTTTAATTTTGCCATTACCATGGCATAATCAGTGTCATTTTATATAGTCATAGATTACAATAACAAACCAAAACTATCATGTCTGTATTTTTGTTTCTTAGATTCTGCCATTTGTTGGTCATGTTTTCAGGTTAACATACCAGGCAAAAGCGGTCAACTAAGCTGATTAAAAATACCTAAAGCAAAATTGCCCAAAGAAATGCAGCCCTTTGAGAGCACATTAATTTTCTGGTTTATATTGTTCAGGAACACCAGTGCTGAGTTTCTGTGGGAAGACGTGCTGCCAATTGCATGTGTCTTAGATGATGATACTGACATTAAAGATAAGGTTGACTTAACTGAGCTCTGTATCATTTCAGATATAGTCAAAGGAAATCCATCATGACTGCATAAAGACCACGGTGCACTTCAATTTTGTCTTAGAAATTACAAATCTGGAAATGTCAAGTCAACTTTCACACGCTGAATGTGTCCTTGTGCAAGCACTGTGTCGCTGTGCTTTCCTTTCCTTTTTTTCTTTTCTTTTTAGATTTGTTGTGTATAAGAAATGGTTCTGTTCATTCCAAATTACTGAATCTAGGCAAGATTTTCCCTATTTTAACATTCTCTACTGGAATGAAAAGAAATATTAGGAAATGCCACACCACTTTTTGGTAAGTCATTTTCATTTCTTTCCTCCATTTACCTGGCCAGATGAATGTGAAATGGGGCTTGAGAGCACTCAAAAGGGAAGGAAGCACTGCTCAGGTTCTGTTTGGCAGAGAAGGTAAAGTATGCGGGTGGAAAGGAGCCTCTTTGATTTTTGGCCTTAGAAAGTTTATAGCATCAAAAGTTCTGATGTCAGGCTTCCCTATCTTGAGACAGAAGGGATCCAGTGGAGCCAAACTTCTAGAAAGTCAAAGAGTTTATGTGGATCCAGCATTGCAGACAAAAAAGAAACTTTTCCTCCTAAAATGAGTCTCTTTCTCCTTAGGCAGAGAAAGGGGGACAAAGACAAGTTCAACCTGTACCCTCTCTGTAGGGCACCACAGCCTTTACCCTAAGATGGCACTGTTCAGCATGCTGTGCTTCATGTGCTGTGGAAACAACTGGTGTAAACTGGTGAGCAAACAGCACACATATCAAACCATCCACACTGAAAGACATGGATGTGCTTAAAGCATGACAAAAGTAAAGAAACACATGGCAAGAGAGGGACTATCAAGCTGAAGGAGTGTCGTGGGTGAGAAAACACACTTAACCAATAGCAAAAACAAAAGCAAAGGGGAAAAAAATCCCAGAGGAGCAGAGTCCAATTCAGAGACACATGGATGATTTCTGGCATCAGTCTGCCTTTTGTAGAGCAGTTACTGGCTCCACCAAAATTTGGCTGACGGGCTTCCTTATAGCATGTGGATGTACCTTGCACAACAGCCGTGCTGGGCTGACGGGTGAGTAAAATTGTATGAAAGAGGGTAAGAGAAGAAAAACGCAGAAAGATAGGAGCTTTTCTTACCCAACACCATTAACTTTCAGAACTTCATTCAAAAAGAGCTAGAGAAGATTCCTGCAAAGACAAAACTGCAATCCAAGGGAAGGACCATCTCAGAAAGAAACTGCAGAATTGTGCTTTCTGGTAGATGTGATACCTGAACCAGCCAGACTAGACTAGATACAGTGCTCTTTATCTTGAGATAACCTCTCTTGCAGCAGGCCACCACAAGAGGTTACCCTGTAGCTCTAGAAACACCAGCGTCACAATGTGTAAGAAAACAAAGCCTCTAATTAAAAATGTCATTGCATATTTTCATTATTTATGGGTACTGTGAAACATGTCTCTCAAGGAGTAAGTTAAAGTAGGGCACAGAAGGAATATGTGCCTTTGGAAAATCATGTACTATCTCTTCTGCACTGCTTCTGTGGGGAAGTACTGAAAAGCTCAGCCCCGTGGGTCTCGGGCAGAGCTGCCACATCAGGAGAAAACACCGCCCCACGCCAAGTTGTTTAATACAATGCCATGTCTCTTTTCCTGTGAACTAAGATAGAAAAAGATTTATTCCATGGTTTGGAATCCGGCTGGAGGAGAGATGGACTTCAGAGCAGCAGTCCTGCTCCGAGCACCATTTCATTGGATTGCAGCACGTAAGTAGCAACTACAATTTTTTTTATTATTCAAAAGATGTTCGCTGGTTACAGTGAAACTACCAGAAAGGTCAAAAACTTGAATGTCCTTACAAATGAAACTGCCTTCTCAAACTCATGATTACTACTTATCTGCTCTAGGTTGAGAGAGGGCTATGTGGAAAAAATCTTGGCTCTCCATTGCCACTGAAGCAGTGCCAATAACAGAAAAACCTCAGGCTGCAGAGGGGGTGCCCAACTGCAAACTTTTACAAGCCTTAAAAACTTACACTGTACATGAAATTTCAAAAACTGAAGACGAATTACATTTTTTGTTTTGCACAATGCCTGTTTGAATTAATTATATCTACCTCGAATACTACTCTTTCCTAAAGTTACTGTTGTTCTCACCACACAGCACATCAAGAATCGTTAAAATTTGAGTAAGCCCTGTTTGTTGTTTAACCTGATTTATCTATTTATCTAAGCCCATGTGTTCCCCAGGAGAAATGGCAACACATTAGTTCCCTCCTGCCCAAGCAAAATAGAAACACTTTGTATTATATTACATTATATCATAAACTTTGGTAACCACTATTTCCCTTCACAAAAAACCACACAAGTTGCCCTCATGCAACACACTTTAGCAGGCACACATGGGTTCCAACTGGCTGCCATTAAGTTTCAGGTTTTAAAACCTGCAAACAAACATACGGTAGAAGTTAAAATTATGCACTACTGCTAAATTTGCTGTGTGTACCAGAGGAGGATGGTCTGAAAAATCCATGTTAACAGTTCAACATTTAAACAAAAATAAACAAACTAATTTAAAAATAAAAAAAGAAGAGGGATGATTTTGAGTTTGTATTTTCTACCTGCTACATCTCATTTCTCTTCATTTATCTATCTGTCCATACTAAGAACACAATCAGCCAAGACTTTAAGTGAATAGGATCAGTGAGATAAATTTTGGGACACAAAGCAATGGGAGCCTTTTATTTCTGTTCCAAGCAGTAAAGCTGCTGCAGGGTGAGGTGGGAGCAGGCAGCAAAGCCAGGGGGTGTGAAGGGGACTGGCCATTAACTTATCAGTTCCAGGCCTTAGCTTTCTAATTGACAACCTCAGGGCTACTTTCATCACTTGTCGACTTCAAACCCACACTCAATTTTTCCTTTAGATAATGATGCAACCATAACATAACGGTGTTTCTGACATATTGCAGCATGTAGCAGTAGGAAGATTTCCTCAGTAGCTTAGTTTAACAGGAAAGTAAAAAAACCCCAACTGTTAATGGTTTTCACATTAATCAACTTCTCAAAAAAAGCAGGCAGTAAGAAAACAGATTTTATACTTCCACTACGCCTGTTTGGTCACTGTTTGGTGCTGGCCCAACCCAAAGCACCTTCAGTGCTTTAGTATCACTAGAGATTTAACAAGAAAAGTGAATGGTTAAGGCAATAAGCCCACAAAACATGCATTCATATATAAAGCCTAAATAAAGGAACCCACAGAACTTAGAAATGTACTACAAGTTAGAGGACTTGAACAATAAATTCTCAAAAAATGCCATTAAAAATATATATTAACAACATGCCATCTAGAAACCTTATGTCCTTCACAAAGGAAATAGAGAAATAACAGGAATGCTGTCATTGACACATCCCTACAGAGAGCCAGAAAAACCTGACTCGCATCCCCCACAGAAATCTGAGCGGTGGCTGAAGGCAGCCAAGCCATTTACGCAGAGTAAGGTCCTCAGGTAAGTATATTCATCACATTTGCACCATAAATTTAAAAATACTAAATTTTGTCAAGTAACAGTACATCCACAGGCAGCAGAGCACCTGGCTCTAACATAAACAGTCACATAACTGCCTTTTAATAGTGGATATAAAGGTTTGAGCCTGCAGTCGGCTCTGCAAAGGCCTGGGGTCACAATGAGCTCAGTGCAGTGTCTGGGGCCCTGAGCACGTCAATCCAGGCAACAAAAGCAGCGACAGAAAATAGAATAATACTGATGTGCTTCCAAAGCATAGCCATTCCACTGGCTCCCATGTGATCCATGTGAGGAAGGATCAGAGGCTGGACACCACACTGCACAGCCAGGTGCTGCTGGAATAGGCATGCATAAACAGGCAGGTGTGGAACTAATCCAGATTAACAAAGCAAAGACACTGCAGGCAGACTTGATGTGCAGTCAGCTCTTGTCTCCACTGGCATTTGGGCTCTGATTGTGCAAATGGGTACCCAGGTAATTTCAGTCACAGGACTTTAATGTGGCATGAACAGTTGGCTTATTCTGGCCTGACCAGAAGAGTTCAGCTCCAGCCATTTAAGATTACGGATAAGGATGGCTCGTTCCAGGCAGCAATTGCTACATTTTGGTCATAAACTTTAAAACAACAGCTCCAGCTCTTATTTGAGCATTAACAGGAGAGCAGGTAAGGAAAGCAGTACCCGCTCTGACGAAAAACACACTGGGCTCAGTGTTTCCTTGGGCGGCCTTTCAGGCTTTCTAAGTCCATAAAGCCGCAGCATATTGTGAATTTTGCAGATTGCATTGCCTCTTCAGAGTTGTAACAAGGGCATATTGCCATATCACCCCCTTTGAAATGTTGTACATGCTGCTATTCCTTCTCAAGCAATGAGGCAGGAGCTCTCCCTACAAAATGCCTGGCCCGTATCATGGGCAAAGGTCACCAGTTGCAAAATATTATTAAAAAATAAGGACAGACTTATTTTATAGCCAAATTAACAGCTCAGCAAAACAGTGGGCTGTAACAGGGAAGACAGTAAGTCCAACAGCTGGGCAGTTCAACTGTTAAGGTTTTTACTGGGATCATTGCCTAGGATGTTTTGGGAAAAAAGAGTTATCAACACAAGAAGTGTGAAAACTCAAGTTATTACATGAAATATTAAAGGCAGGTGTTTTCCCATGTTTTTAAACAAAACCCACCACCTTTGCAATTCCGACACTCCAAGGCTGCAAGCAGCAGTACAAACTGGTTCCCTTTCAGGGTTTGGAGCATGGGTTTTACAAGCCTGTTTTGCCTTCCTGCAGGCACTTTGAGCTTATAAATGGCACCTTTCAGTGTCCCGAATTATGAAGGGCAGCTAGTCCTGAATTCTCCTGTCGCTTAATGATCTCACATAAAATGAGGTCCACAAAACTTTTACTACCACTGCAGTTCAAATTCACAGGTGAAGAACCACCAGGGAAAGGATGTGGACATCTTTTGCTTTCCTAATTTTCCAGGTGCAAGAAAGTTTCCCACTTGGACTTGAACAATTAGTTACTCTCAAAGTGAAGCCTGATCTAAATAAAAAGACTTCAGTATGTTCCCCTGATAAGCACTGGGAAAATCCAAGGGGAAACCACTTGAGAACAACACACAATGAGGTTAAAAAGACTCTGTCTAAGTATTTATTACCCCTTTTTATGCACATAATACTTCTCACTTATCACAACTAAGTATATCTAACACTCAAGGACTATAGATAATATTTAATTAAAACATTAATTCGTTCTGCCCTTATTCTGGTAATAATATCCAGTGTTTGGAAAACAGACCGCACTTAGCAGTATGAACAAAAAGTCAAAAGAAAGTCTTTCCAAAAAGAGGAAAGTATTTTGTTTGTTACAAATTACTTCTGCATTTATATAAAGATTTAACGATTCATGGCATGCCAAACACAGTGCTAATGAGCTTTGAGTTGTGTTTTTCATTTTTGTTAGAATTTTTTCCTGCTAAAAACAATTACTAGAGGCCATTCAAATGCCACTGCATAAACCAGGAAACCTAGTAAAACTGCAGGTAAAATTGGTATTTTGTTTCAAGTGTGGCTCAAGAGTTCAATTCACTTGCTATTTCAAATAGCACCTATGATCCCTTTAAAAATGGAAGCCAGGTAAGATGCTTTAAAAAAAAATAACATTCATTAATGAAAAAAAAAATAAAAAGTGTAAGCTTACCATTTAATTCCTGCCTTCCAAGGATGAACATCTTAGCCTTTCTGCTTTCTTTACCACTTACCAATGAAAGGTAGATAAACAAGCAGAAATATAAGCTCTTAATTCTCAGCACCTCTTAGAGGACACACGTGCCCATAGGAGCTTAAAAACCTTCCTGAGGAGCATTATTAATCTTGCTGCTAACAGCACAGAATTTTTAAAGCCTATTAAAACACCGTCTAGTCATAGACATGCAAGTCTTGCAAATTTTTAGTGACCTGGTTTCAAGAAACAAACAAAAAGTCAGTGGAAATTATGCCAAATTAACTTTCATCATTCAGTTACACAGATCACTGCCCACCTCAACTACTAACTGGATACCAACCATTGTCCTTCTACAAGAAACCTTGCCATCTACCACACAGAACTGGAAGTTGGAAGGGACCTTTAAAAGTCGCCTAGTCCAACCCTCTGCCATGGCCAGGGGCATCTGCTACTAGATCAACCACTCCACATGTTGATGCTTCAGTCTAATGGAAACCCTACTTTGACCTTGCTTCGTCCTTGACCTTGCTCCTCCACCTCTGCCTTTGGGCCTAGGAATATTTTCAGAAATCTGAAAATAATTGCAACTGCCTTCCTCCCAGGGTGAAGCACTCCTGCCTGGCTGCTGCCAAGCTGCTGCCCATTTACACCACTGCAAGTCAAGCGACTTTTAATCCCTTGGACTTCAGTCTTCCAAGCAATATGTGCATTACTCCAAAGGCTTTCAGATTACTTTTTAACTGAAAACATCCAGGATGTTGGGGGTTTTAACAAATCATCATAGCTATTGCCTAGCAGCTGATAAGGCTGAAGTTAATTAATGTTGCCAGGAAATCGAAATATAGCTATGATGAGCTAGTCTTGTTATGCTCATATTCAATATTTCCCCTCCTTTCCTTGAAGAGCATTTCACCAACTTAACAAAAACCATGGAAAAAACCACAGCTGCCCAACGCAATAGGCTGAGCGGATGAAAGATATTCACACTAACTAACCCCGCTCTCCAGTTCACCCCTGCAAGAATCCCACTGACAATATCAAGAGTGGGGAATCAAACCCCTTTATTACCGAGTCCACAGCAGATAAAGCAGCAATTGTGCTTATACAGTACTGGAAGTGTAGCTACAACATAGCGTGACAGCTTGTTAGTGTTGAAAATATATAAGCTCTTTGTAATTGTGCCTTTGGAATGCCATCTGTCTTGAATTAACGTCCACCTGGGATCATGTTTCGATGACCAATATGGACAGATTACTGGAACTTTAAAACCTCGCTTTCTTTGTAATTGACATTTAAACTGTTTGAAGTTTCTCATTAAGTCCTTCTTTACAAATTAGGTGCAGATGTATAAAGCTAAATGTACAGTACTAAGGGAAATTAGGTCACCTGAATGCTCAATAATAAAATGTATCAACTGTTTAAGTGCAATGAGTACATTAAAATTTAGAGATCAACTTTATGCCCCAAATTCTTCAAAGTTTCATCGTTCCCCTTTCATTGCTGCAGAGCCCCTGATGCCAACCATTTTTAATTAAAAAGGCAGGGAAGAAGGTGGGTTTGGCCATGCAGTCAATGACAACTGGACAGCCCTGTCCCACAAAGAGCTAGAAAGGCAGGGCAAGCAGCCACAGAGATGCCCATTTCACAGGGACAGGCAAATCCTATTTACACCATTGATGCCAGGAGATTTAAAGGGCACAGGGAGACCTGAGAAGTAAATATAGGTCTGACCAGAAAATAAGGGAAAATATATGAAGGAGCCTTGTTCAAATCCCAGGGCTAAGTAACCACAAGCTGACCTCCAGACCCACTTGCAGTCAAAATTCTGCAGACCTGCTGTGCTCCTCAGCCTTGTGGGGCAGAAGAGGGAAGTGCATAAAAGGGCAGTGGCTGGAGAAACACCTCCATGCACAGCCCAGCTGACAAAATAAGGGCAAATTGAGTATTTCCCTTTTCCAAACAAGGAGGTTCAGAACTCAGGGAGGTGCGAGAAAGGGGTCCAGGAGAAACCACCACCAGAAGCTCACATGATGTGCAAAGGACAGGAGGATAGGAGGAGATACATGGGGTGTGGGAGATACAGAGGACAGGAGGAGATACACGGAAGCTCATCAGCAGAAATTCTACAAAGCTCTTAGCATCAAGGGGCTTCTACCTACCAGAATGGCTCTTAAGACAAGAGACTTCAAGTACAGCAGCCCAATCTCCCCAACAGGTATGAAAATTCCAGAGACCCCACTCACCCAGCCTTTATGAGTAGCCAAGAAATGCTGCAGAAGTGTCTGAAACCTCAGCACTGATGGGAGGCACTGAGCATCCACCAGGGGAACACACAACCTCCTTTCCCATGCAGGGCCACCGAGCAGGGGTGGCATTGGACCTCAAGATGCCATCCCACAGTTGGCAGTGTTTAAACTCAGCACACACAGGTTTGGTGGACGGTCCATTAACCTTCTCTCCTGAAGAAAGATCTCCCACTCTAAGTTAGGACACCAGCTACATAAAATGCAAAATCCTTTTGGCACCACAGCTAGCACACTGTTTCTGGAAATGATGCCAGGATGCATACCCCAGCTCTCTGCTCGTAAGCATGGAGGTGCGATGGAAGAAGCAGTCTTCTCTCAAAAGCTGATAAACCAGACAAATACTGTCAACTAGATCTCTTTTTGTCTGCTTAGACTTCATTTGTGTGCTTAGACTACTCTTAAGCAGAGCGTCTTCAGTACCACTACTTATTACAATGATTTTAAAAAGCTTTTCTGCTCACATCCCCTTATAACCCTATTCTGGTAAGATACTACAACTCTTGGCAAAAGAAGTGAAAGTTTTTAACTAGATATGTTTCTGTTGCTTCTGATAAACATCCAGGCAACTCTGCTGTGAAATTGTCTATGCTTCTGGTTGCAAGATGAACAGCAGGCCCCCACTGGTATCAGAACAGGAGATTCTGGTTTCCTTATCACAGGATCTTTCTCCAGTGCTCATACACATTTTCAATTCAAGGAGGAATTCAGAAAAAAAACCTGCATATTTTTAAAAGAAATAAAAATTGAACAAGCCATATGTAAGCAAACCTCAACACCTGGGAGAGAATAAAACCTGACTGATATAATACAGTAAGATAACAACATTTTTGAAGAGAGGACAGCCCAAGTTATTTGCAAAAGGAATGAGACCGAGGAGAAACTCATTTGCCATGCATATCAAACAAGAAGGTTTCTAAGGAAGATGTATTTGTACCAAGTTCTGTTTGCTCACACATTTTACAAATGCTGACTTTCATTTGGGTAATGAGTTTGCAAAGGCAGGTACAGGACCACACAGCACTGTCCAGAACAGCACAAGCAGACCAGTTGAGTTGCCAGTGGTGATTAGCTGGACACGCTCAGCTTTGCACCCCGCTTCTCATTAGCATTAATTATCTGTCATCATACCTCTGCTGTTGCCAGGATGAAAACTGGCTCGGGCAGTAGTTTCACAGTCCTTAATGCCAACTGTGGAGTTGCCAGAGTGCACAACAGGGACCTTATATCGGCCCCGGATCTTTCTGCCAACAGCAAAGGAGCGCAGACACCTGGTTGAGCAGGGAGCCGGAGCAGGTGAACAGGTAATAACTCCTTCACTGTAAGAGCCCTCAGTGTAACTTTAACCTGATAAAAATGTCTGAGTGAATTTGAAACATCAGAGCTAAGGCCCAGTTCTATAACATGATTCACCTGGCCTAGCAGTGATGACTGATGGAAGGCCCCATCCTACACACGCCCTCGTACACAGCCCAGTGATGTTGGTTGCAAGGTAGATTGGGGCTCCATCAGGTCTTCCCCCAGAGACAGGATCACAGTGCTAGGGGCTTGATTAGTGCTGCTCAGGGTGTCCCCTCCCTCCCCAATGTGTGCTACTGTCAGGTTCTCACCTCACTAGCAACACAACAATATTAGTTTAGGTGAACCAAAGTGACCTTGTGGAAAAGCAGACTCTGCACATACGGCTCAGCAATTCTGCCAGATAAAGTGTTTGTATCACTAGAAAGTCACGCTTTCAAATAATTTTCACCCTGAGGCCATACTCTCAAAAGACACACTTAAAAATGTGTAGAACATAAAATGAGTAATTTTTTTATAGGGGTTAAGGAAAGAAATCCCTCACAGACATAACACTTTATTGATATTCTTGGTCACAGCTCTACACACGCTGAACAGGATCAGCTACTGGTAAAGACCACAGTTCATGTTTTTCCATTTAAACGCTGCAACAAAGAATAAAACTATTTCACAACTAACAAAGAGGAACCCTCTAATTTGCTAGAACAATTTCAGCTCCCATTGCGTTAGCACCCTCCAGTGTCCAATATATGAAAAACAACATCTTCACTAATTTACTAAGCGGACACAGACTTGGAACCTGAAACGCAAGACACAGGAGTGGTGGATTCCTGGGAGGGAAGATGGCAATTGGTGATGAGAGAAGAAACTCCCAGTGCTAGAAATTTTAAATGAGATAGGCACAGTCTCTGAAGAAGATCTGACAAGGGGTTAGTACTCATCAGGTTCCTTTGCTCCTTGCAGGCATGCCAGTGTCTGGCACAACCTTTGGCATGACAGGCTCTACGTGCCCACCCTGTATATTCCATACTCTGCAGCATTCCACATTCTGAGATGTGGATGCTGCCTTTGACTGATTCAGTACAGGCATGTGGGTATGGATCTGCCAGGAATATGCCAGGTAAATGAATACATGTAATAAAACTCTCTTGTACATGGGTGAGGCAGTGAGCTTGGCTCACTGGGGGCAAACAGTTAACCTTGCTTACTTATGCAATGCTCTTCTCTTACAGCATGATCACCAAGCAACGGGAGAACAACAGAAAAAACAACTGCCTTTGTTACGAAAAAACAGCTGGGTAAAGAGTTTTTAACTTTTTCCAATACAAAAATCTTTCACAGGCAGGGAGAGCCCAGTAGGCTCTGGAACATGGTAAATAAGACAAGCTGGCTCTGGGTACCTGCCTGATAATGACACAAATGCTTGGTCCACCTTTTCCAGGTAACACTGCTTCCCTCCAGCTTCACAGGGGCAGCAGCATGCACAGGAAGAGAGGACGGCAGCAGCTGGAAACGCAGCCACGCCACATCGGAGGTACCTGCTGTAATTAGGGTCCCAACCCAAGAGCATGGCAGAGAGCTCTGTGGGACACAAGAACCACAGTCTGCAGCCAGTGGCACCTGCCAATTCCTGAGAAAGACCAGGAAGCTGCTGATTAAATCAAATCAACATGTTCATTGACTGTTGACACCTGAAGTTACCCTGTATTTTCTCTCCCAAGTGCACAGAGCCCCATGGCTGCCTAGCTCACAGGTGAGCAAGGACTCCTCATGCCTCATCCTGCTTTGGCCTCTGACTGCTTGGGTGCCCAAAATTCTGTGATCCCTACCTGCCCATTGGCCTCTTGGGCTCCACAGCAGCACAGATGACAAAGAGCAGGCAAATCCCACCACCAAGGAGGCCATCACATCTGGGAGTCATGCAAGGGTGTTGTGATGCCTGGCAGCCATGTCCCAAGCCATGGCAGCACCAGCCAAGGAAGCCCCTTCTGAGCCACAGCTGGAAGAGAGCAGCCTCACCACAGGAATGCCAGCAGCCTCCTCTCCCAGCCCTCAACAGATGCTGTGCACACATAAACGTCATCACCCGACTGCCCTCACACTGTGTACACTCCTCTTCCCCTCACAGTATGAATATTCAGTTCTTCATGATCAGAAATAGCAAGGCATAGCATTTAGGATCTTGCACTAATATGGGGGAAAGGGGGTAAAAACAAGGGGGCAAAAAAACAAAAAAAAGGCATGTTCATGCATGCATCTTCTCCAGAAACTGGCTGTAAAAGTGCGCTGAAGGAGGTAGGCTGGAAAAATGACCCTGGGTGCTATGGAGGACAGTTACTCTGGGCAGGAATGACTGCCATGGACTTACTGGGCTCTTCACTGTGCCTCTGGCACAGCACAAAGCACTCCAGCTGTCCCTGAGGTTCCCCAAGAACACCAGCATCAATATTGCATGTTCACAGTAACATCTACATTACAGTTTTACAGACCACATAGGCTTTTGTCACTCAGCTATAAAATATTTACAGAATCATGGTCTCAGCAGAGAACGCGAGAATTTAAAGCTTTAAATATTGATATTAAAATGACTTAACACTTGATTGCCTTCCTAATATCAATACTAAAAAAAAAATGCGTTCTCCTTCTGGCAGTGCTGTTGAAAACCTGCCTTAAATGAGCACAGACCCATCAATCACTCCCTCTGGCAGAAGTCACTCTCTGCCCACCGGGAACACGCAGGCACACACCTGCAGGCAGAAAGCCAAACACACACACATCTCCAGCAGGAAGGTGCAACGGAGCCTTTGTCTTCCACGGCACTTGTCACTCGGAGCCCGATCCTGCACACTGACCTGTCTGGCGATCCTGTTTAAAGCAGAGCTTCTCCTAGCATCCCGCCTGAAATCCGTGCTATTCCTGACAGCTATTCACCCACCTGTGGGTGACAGCTATTCACCCACCTGGTGACTTCGGGCCCTTGACAAGTGGACATACATTGCCTACAAAACCTTTCCTCATCCAGGCACTGCCACCACAGCAGCGCGGGGACTCCACACCCCCGGACTCACACGGGGCTCGCAAGGCCCAGGATAAGGGATGCTGAGGGGGCGTCTGACAGCGCCGCTTCTGCCCACATGACCACTTATGCTGGGCCAGCGAAGGAGCAGGGGACACAGGATGCTCTTAAAACAACGGGAAAGCCGACGGTGTGGATCCAGCCCGCCTTGGCCCCGGTTCCCCCTGCGGGAATGGGGCACGGTGGTCCTGAGGAGTCCACTCGGGGCAAAGCTGGGCGCACCAACGGGAAAGACCCAAGGTCACTCTCCAGGTAGGAGCTGCACCAAAGCGGACAACGGGGCAAGGGCAATGTTCTGTAACTGGAGGAATCACGGAATGGTTTTGAGTCGGAAGAGACCTGAAAGACCATCTCATTCCAGCTCCCCTGCCGTGCGCAGGGACACCGTCCACTGGAGCACGAAGTCGACTCCCATTCCCACATTGCCCGTTCGCCAGCCCCGCGGCCCCGGGCCCGGCCGCCCCCCGCACTACGAGGCGGGCGGGGAGACCCCGGCGCGGCTCCAGCGGGAGGATGGACTGAGGGGCAGGCAGCGCCGGGGGTCCCGCGCCCGCCCCGCCCCGCGCGCGGCCCGTCACTCACAGTCTCCGCCTCCCCGCGCGCAGCCCGGCCCGCCAGCACAGCCCCGCCGCCATCGCGCCGCCGCCACACGCCCCGCGCTCCCATTGGCTGCGCCAGGCGCCAGCGGCACGCCCACGTCGCTACTCGGCTGTGACGTCACGGCGGGGGCGGGGTTGTGGATCGCTTCCGCACTCCCGCTGCTCCAGGGCTCCACAGGCTCCGGAGTCTGTTGAGGCTGGAGTGCTCCAGTTCCGCTCCTCTCAGTGTGCAAGTGCCTGCCGTGAGTGGGAGTAGCCCGTTCGTGTAGAGGATAAAGAGACAAGACCAAAGATAACATAGGAAGTAGCAATGGATGGGGTAGGAAAGAAAAACTTGAGAAGAAGAGGGTCCAGAAAAGGAAATAGGGATTCTGATTCTATTTTCCATCAGTCCAAACTTAGACTTCACTTCTTTGCCATGACGCTGGAATGTGCCAGAGCCACTAAGCTCTGCAAACAAGCTCCTCCAATATCGTGGGTATTTCAGCTTTGTTTCCAAAGGACACAAGGTTGAATCATGCCGCCTGCCTTATTATCTCCCATTCTTGTCCTCCCACAACTGCTGAACATGTTGCCCTGGCCATGCGAGAGAGATCCTCAGGAAGCTCGATTGCAACAGCTTTTATAAAAACAGGAGATGGATAATGAAACAACCCAAACCAGTGCCCCATTCCTTGGAAAACCCAGGTTCACATTCATGTAGGTTCATCGCAAGTCTTCATGGAAGGGCTTTTTTATTTCCTAGGATCATTGAGTTTTGCCATATAACATTGTTCTTTTCCTGACACACAAGACTTTTCTTTGTCAGAGAGCAGAAATTTTCCAGTCTGGCTTAGCATCACTTTGCTGGGGAAGTGGTGTCAGCAAAGCATGACTTTCCCCTCCTAGCAAAGATAAAATACGCTGTTTTGCAGAGCTGTGCTGAACCGTGAACGTGACCTGTGTTCAGCTTCCCTCCCCTATGTAATCTTACGTGCCAGTCATGGGTGATACCACTTGAATCTGACACACTGCGATAACAAACATTTCGTTATCACCAGCAGCATGACAGCGTTAACCCTTCTCAGCACAGCTCCAGTGAACTGTGTGTGGCAGAGACTGTTCCTTCTCCCTCCTGCCACTGATGCCTCCTTCCCTTTGCGTTCTCCTAGCAGTTTTACCTCCTTGGGGAACTTCCTCATGAAGGATGATACTGCATAAGGTGGTGGAGGAGAACCTTGGACTTGTCTCCTGCCCTTCTCTTACTTCTGTAGGGACAGATTTCCTTCCTGGCACCTCTCTTGTCTTTTCCCCTTCCATCTCCAAGACTCCCAGGTGTACAAAATGCTCTCCTTCCCCACTTCACTGATGAGGATGACCTGCAGAGGGGGGAAAATAAGAGATGTGTGGCACCTGATAGACCTTCTTGGCTGTTGTTTCTTTATGGCTCCCCATAGAGAGGAGAGCAGAGCAGAGCAGGAGCAGCCTGGAGAGGATGTGAGCAGGAGGGGTACGGCCAGACCAGCCTGAACCCCTGAAATGTGCATCATAGAACCATAAGAATTATTCTAACCATAGAATATATGAGTTCAAAGGATCATCAAAAGGATCATCAAAATCCAACTCCTGGCACTGCACAATCCCCAAGATTCACACCATCTGCCTGAGTGCATTGTCCAAAGTCTTCTTGAACTATCAGCCTGGTTCTGTGACCGCTTCCCTGGGGAGCCTGTGCCGGTGACCAAACATCCTCTGGGTGAAAAACCTTTTCCTAATATCCAACCTAAACCTCCCCTGACACAACCTCATGCCTTTCCCTCGGGTCCTGTCACTGGTCAGCAGAGACAAGAGGAATCTTCTGTGCAGCAACAGCATTAAGTATCACAACATCAGAGGGAGGCAGGACGCTGTGCTGACATGAGCAGCTTTCAGGTTTTGTCAGAAGTCCAAATAACCTTTCTTCAGCATTAGTAGCTGAGCATAGGTTTTGCATCAACCAGTGCTGGAAAGCCTGGAGTATCCTGGCCTGATGCATCCCTTTGACTTGTAAATTATAATGGCAACAGAGAGAAAACTAATTAAATCTCATTACCATCTTTTCCCATCTGTATTCTGGTAAAAATGCTGTTCATTTGTCTTGTCCTTTAAAAATGGAAAGCCTTTTAAAGGTGCTAAGATTCATTTAATTGGATTAAGCCAATGTAACATTTTCTAGGATGCTCAGAAGATATTTATGAGCCTGACTCTCACTGGCATCCTCAAGAGTTAGGTACGAGGTACTTTTGAGGATGTGAGTCCTATAGCAGCAGTATGGTTGGGGCTAAGAACCCTGGAGCTGTGTGTACATGAAGAATATGTTCCGAAAAGTATTGCTGAGCTCATCTGTGGCTGGATTTCAGAATCATAATAATTCTGTGGGTGCTGTTGGGTTTTGTGTCTCCTTGCAAAATCTCATCTGCACAAATGTTTCAGCTCAATATGAGATAACTGCACACAAATTAATCAGAGAGAGGGATCCTGCAGTTTCTCAGATAGAAAATAAATTTTGAAGGTCAAATGACTCATGGACTATGCTGGTGAAAATCATTTAGCAACTATAATGGATTAGGAAAATAAATCTAAAAAAATACCTACCTACCAGTTCTTCTTATTTCAATAAAGCATCACACCAAATACTGTGTACATTTCACATACAGTATTTTTTTCAAACACCTTTTTTGTAATCTTGGTCTAGTATCTTCTGAGATGTTGAAAGAATAAGGTTGCTGCAAAAGAGCAAACCAAATAGCAGTGTACTACTGCAGTACTGGGGAACTATTAATAAACCATGCTGATAAAAAGAAATAATTTTTATAGGAATATTAGTAGAAAAAAAGAGCTGTGTTGCTGCCTGAAGCTATTTCATGTCAGTGTCCTCTTGATACTCATTTACTTTGATTTTCAAGAGAGAAATGAGCATCATAACAGCCAAGACATGTTGTGCCTTCCTCTGTGTGTGTGTGAACACAAAAGGATGTCCTCAGCTCACTGTGCAAGAATGGGAAACAAACAACTGTCGGCACCAATCTCGCTGAGGCTCCTGTGCCTCTTTCCGACAGGCACTCATTTTTGCTGGCCAGCAGTGTTACAGTGCTCCTGTGGTGAACATGCTCCTTGGGACCTGAACTCCTACCTGCCCAAGTGTTTGCTGCCTCCTGGCTTGGAGACCACTGATCAGCCAGGGAGCTTTCTCCTGTGGTGCCTCCTCTGCCACCAGACAGCTCACAGCACTCCCTCACATTGCACGTGTCCTCCCATAGGATGAGAGCCAAACGAGGAATGTGCTTTCTTGCAACAAAAAAGTTTGAGAACCTCCCCCAAAACTGTGTTATTCTACAGCTAGAAATAAGCCAGCATTCTCATGATGAAAATTAATTATCCAGTGTCTACTCATTGCACCATTATGTTCAATTTGCAGTGTCAATTATGTCAATGCAGTGCGTGTCGTATCCCAGCAGTGCATAGTGTTTTAACCCACCATAAACCCATGTGGAGTACATCTCTGGAGCATTTAGCATGAAGGAAGGTGGATTTTGGTGAAAATTGATTGAATAACCCTGGTATATTGAGACAGGATCATTTTGTCAAGAAAAGCTTTCTCTGTGGTCTTGTAGGGCCCAAAGATTCCCTTTCTCAACTACCTCAAAAGCACCACTCAGGCAGCTGCTTCCTCAAATTGGGAAGGGCAGAGAGCCCCTGCTACCATCATCCTATTGAACCAAGGGAAAACTACAGCTTTATGGTCTTGGATCCTCTCCAGATCTCAGGAAGGGTAAATAACCCCTGCTTACCTGGGATGTTCTCTAGAGGTTGCTTGTCCAAGTCTGGTTCTTCACCTTTGAAATCAAACTCTTCCCTTCCCCAGTAAGCTGAGGATACTGCTAAGCATCATCAAGAGATAGGAAAAAAAAGTCAAAAAAGGCAGAAACATCTGGAAAAAACAAAGGGCTAGTAGCTGAGGTGAAGCTACAGGGAGTATAAACCATGAGAATAGGTCCAGCCATAAATTGAAAAAAATGCTTGATAAGAGATATGAAGAATTCCTGTTTCCAGACATCAGGAGGACATTACAGTGAATTCATTGCAATACAATTCAGATGCTGTTATGTACTATGCAATTTTGGGAGGACATTATTGAAAAGTGGTTCCATGGAATCACTGGAATTCAGAAAAGTCAAAATATTTTCATGCTGGGAATCAGAACACACTCCGTGTGCTCTAAACACTGGCTGGGAAAGGTTAGAAGGAAGGGGGGATGTGGAAACAGGAGAAACAACTGGAAAACAAGAATTTGTAAGAGGCTTGGGAGAGACGTGCTTGCCAGTTCTCCAGGTGGGAGCAGGTGATCTATTAAAAAAGAGGTATGGTTTCTGCATTGGATTTCTGAAGAGCTGGCAACAACAACAACCACTCCAGCAGGAGTGAGTCCTTTCCCTGACTACAGGCAGAGCTTGGGGAAAATCACCTTAAACACATGGTGACGTTGCCAGGTGAAGTGGGTGGTGGGGACACTCCTCTCCTTTGCACGGTGCTGGAGAACCTCTGCTGCAGGCACAGTGGTTTGACTTAAAGCGACGGGTTTAAGTGGCAACGCTGTAGTTCAGAAGCAGGAGTATAACAAACCACTATTTGGAGGGCTATTTGGAGCAAGTTAATTTAAAAAAGAGTAAAGTGTACCATGATGGGTTTCCTGCATGAAATACTGGCAAATTGTGAGAGGAAATGAAGATGCTAGAAGAAAATTATGATGCACATGTAGAGAAGGAGCGGGCCAAGAAAGCAGACTGTCCTTCTTAACATTGCTATTTTGACAGATTTCAAAACTCGAAACATTTTGTGTGTCTTACAGTTGATTATGTATGCTTGTTGGTAATTATAGGATCACTTATATTTCCAAGTCCTCTCTCCCTATCAATTTGATAGTGTTCTTACCTTCCTGGAGATTCCTTAAACTCGCTTTCCTGCAGGATGCTTTGAAAGCCAGGAGATAATCTGCAGGCTTGTTGACACCATAATGCTATGATGGTTTGTGTGCCATTAAAATAGATCACGGAAATGTTCATCTATAGAACCTGAACTCAATACGTAGTGTCAGTATACAGTATAGATCCCTTAATCCATAGACTATTATTAAAATAGTGGATTAAGGAATTGCTTGGGATCAGAGCATGCTGTATGTGTAACAAAACAGTTTAGCTGAGATTGGTATTTATTACTCAATACAAAATTTGATTGAAGAATTCATAGGTGCTTTTAATATGACAGTTTTTATCACTAAATTACTGACTTTTTTGCCATACGAGCTCTTGTTACAACCTGAGAAATAATCACTGTATATGAAAACAATAAAAACTGAATAACTGACATAAATCTAATTACAATATTTTACCTTCATACAAATATAAAAGATGGTATTTAGATGTTTAAAATGTATTGTATGAGAATGTGTGGAATCGACATTCAGACTTCCAAAAAAATAACTCGTAAATTTAAAAAAAAAATTTAAATCAATTCACAAACTCATTTATATACAGATCAGTGTCAATCTAATCTAAATCAAAGTGAACTGGAAAGCAAAAGTATTTTTTCCATACAATCTTCTGTCAACTGTCTTGGTGAAATTGTCAGAAGGAGAAGTTTTATTCAACTGTGTGGTGAAGTTGAACTGAGTAAGACCATGGCAGTTTTACAGACTTGTCTTTAATGCAGCAGAAGGTTGTCAACAAGCCTTTTCAGGGACATTTCCACGCGAGCATGGCGAGCAGATGATTTGAGGATTACCAGGGTGCTGGACAGGTCAGCCAGCATCTTAAAAATCTCTTCCATAAAGGATGAAATCTGCAGCCAGAAGCTGTTTACTGGCTGAAGGGGGAGGGAAATGGGTGTGTCTAATAGGCAGAGACCCTCGGGTTTGTTTGTTTGTGTGCGTGCTTGGACTGCTGTCTCTAAAACTCTGTGTAAAGGAGAGCAGAAGTCTACCTGACACTCACTTTCAAGCAAACTAGGAGGCAAAATAAAATTTAAATTGTGAGGTGCCAACATGTAAAGAAAACAATTGTACATAGAAATCATGATATTTACAAGGTAAGTAGAACAGAGCCATTTTTTTGGCCCAAGACAGAATATGTTTATACTGAATTTCAGTTATACTGCAAGTCATATTAAAAAAAAGTTTCTAATCCACAGTTTTAGCTGTGGTTTTTGTTTTTATTTTTTAGTCCTATTGCTGCTAGTCCAAGTTCCTATTGTACTTTACAGAAGAGTCTCGGTATTTCTGGAATGGAGGTTCAGACACTTTCATATCAAGCAGATTAAGCTCCTGTGAGTGTGCCTGTGCTGGAGATTTCTCTTCCACGGACTATCCACCAGCTGATCCTCTCTGTTAGTTTTCAGGTCCACTTCCTACATCTGCATAGCCCCTGGGCATGTGATGCTGTGGTTTGTAAGAAGGTTATGAAACCCCAAGCAGAGGGACAGAGCAAACGGAGCCAGCGCAAGGCGTCCCTTTGGCAGCAAGCGTGACTTGCAAGCAGGGATGACTGTGGCACTTGTAGGCCATGGATGCTCCTGCCCAGGGTCGTGCAGCAGGAACTTGGAACCTGCGTATCCTAGAGTCAAAATGAAAGAAAAGAAGGACCTATGGCAGCCTTTCAGTGCATCTCCTAAAGAGCACTTGTGGCCAAAGAACTGGGGAATCAGCTTTGGGAAACTGGAGGAGAAAATACGTAGAAAAAAGCTGGCAAGCTTGATTTACCTGCACAGGTCTCCATGCAGCAACATTTAAGGAATGTTCAATTTCTATCTAATTCTAAACTAAAGGTTTGTACAGCTTAGCTCTCCTCAGTTAAAAAGTATTCTATAACTTAGCCCTGTGGTACTAGCAATTTAGATTTGGCTGCTAGTGGCTTCAGTGGTTATGCTCCACTGTAAGAAAAGACAGAAAGGTGAAAGAAACATTTAAAGGAGTCATAGAGAACTTGAAACTAGCCAATCTGCCTACCACTTGGACTCTACATAATTTTTAAACATGTCTGAAATTCCTACATAGAAGATTATACACAGTACATTATCCTTTAATGACAATAGGTTAAAAAAGCAGAAAAAAGAAAACCAGGAAATAGAGCTTTCACTGATTTCCAGTAAGATTTTCTCAACCAGTAAATTTGCTGAGATCAAGAAGGTAAGAATAGATGTTCTGAATACAGTGCATATTTGAAATATATTATTCTCTTTATAGAGTCTGAAACGTCATTCCAATGCTGCTGCTTTCTGTCAGAAAGCAGTGGATCTCAAAATAAAATAGTTTTCCAAAGACCATTAAACATCCAAAGGCTGGTGTTTCACGCTACTTCAATACTCTCATTTTTATAAAGAGAAAAAAAATTATTTGGCAAGTGTGATTAGATTCCATTAGTGTTTGCAATATGCAAGACATCAAGTGAAACTATTTTGTTTTCCTCAAATAAGCGAAGTACCGAAGCACCCCAGCAAAAAGCAGGGACTCTTCATCAGATGAATAGTGGGACACTTTGTTACACTCTATCCTTAACACAGACTATTAATGCTGGCAGCAGAACTTTAGGATCCTTACACGTGCTCAGGAGGGCTCAGGTTACTGAGAAACCCTGGAATCCCTTGCAAATTTACAGAAGCCTTGCCTCCCATGTTCTGTCTCAGCTAGAAGTTTAATGACTGAGTTTGTGTTTCCCCTTTGCATGGGTTCAAATTGTAGGGTTTTGTGTTCATTTCACTGGGTAAAGTTGCCAGGTAGCTCCCTCACTGACTCATGCCAGTGACCCATGCCACATGTCACAGCAGAATCAAGCTGGGAACTCTCTGTAGCTCTCCACTGGATAAGGCAGATGTAAATTCAGTGCTGGTCCCAGATCCTGAACTGAAGTATCTGCTGACTTTGACATCCACGTTTATCATGCCCATCAGGAACACAGAGCCCCTGCATCTCAGTAGCCTCACAGTGACTGAGATGACAGGAATACCTTGGAAATACCCTTTCCATTTAATCTCTATTTAAACTGATTCCAGTTTTGTGACTGACAATGTGTGAAATGGGGTTGTTGTCACAAGGATTTTAATGACACATAAATATCTTCTGCCATCAAGTAGAGCAGAATCATCTATCATTACAGATATTATCATATGGCTATCGCATGGCAGGAAATACATCCTCTAACAACTTGGGCTACCTTTAGATCAGTCAAGGACTGAAAAAATTCCCACCTTAGAGCCCAGACCTAAAACCTGGAGAGCAACCTGAGATTTATATGCAAGTAAAGGAGTGCAAGCAGATGCAGAAATATGCCACTTCCCATATCTCACACATTTTTTTACAGAGTAGAAGAGAGTTGTGCTTTTAGCAAAATGATATAAAGACTGGTTCAGGTAGATTTGCACCAGTTGTGGTCATAAGTGGCCTACTGTGACCTGCAGGCCTTCCTGAGCTGCTTGGTGGGTGACTTGAGAGAAGGGATCATATGATTTCTCCCCAAGGTGTTCAGTTGAAATCAGCTGGTTTAAGTAGGAGATCTTGACTAACCAAGCGTGTTTGAAATGAAATGAGCTCAGGGTGGTCACATAAATGTTTCAGCCTGCAGATCTAACTGGAATGTAGTCTCTGATGTACCATGTTTGGGAGCAAAGCCCCCCAGCCTGGTCTCGCAGGACACAGCCGCAACTGGGTGAGGACCCAATTTCAGATTCTGGTGAAACAATATTGGTTTGACTAATTTAACAAATGGTTAAATATTCTCAAAGGGACAATATTTACCAATATAGCTATTGGACTAAAAAACTGGGTCGGCACACCCATATTCCTCCCTGTGCTGACGATCCAAGTGACTGTAAAGGAACTTGGCTAACAAAACATACCACACTCACGGAATAAGCCCACAGGCCAGTTATGCTTGACAAAAATACTTTTGACAAGGAGGTGTAATTCATTGTTTAGAATCACTGAAATGTATAACTGTTATTCTCTGGCATTAACCCCAAAGGAGTAGCTGTGCTGCTTATCCAGCTGAAGGCATAAGGCATCCACTATAGATACAAAAGAAGTGAAAAAAATAGTCAGTTTTTTTCTATCTCTATATCACACAGGAATTCCTCACATTTATGTCACATTAGTTTGGTATTTCCTATCTATATTTTCTATTAGTTTCACTTTCCAAATTTCAATCCATTCAAATAACTTCATCTCAGACCTTGTTTTTCACTTCAAAAACTCACTGCCATATGGGGGAAACATTAAAATTATTGGATCCAAAGTAAAAACAAAAGCAGCTTAGTGTTGGTGCAAGAGGCTTAAATCAAGACAATTAAACCTAAGTTAAACTGAAAGTAAAAATGACAAATAATTTTGGCCAGATGTAGACCACACACCAAACAGAAAGTTGTTGTCGTGCATGGTGGAAGCATAGAGTCTTCAAAAAGATCGTCATCTTCAGAAATAGTGAAATAAACTTCCAAGAGAAAAATGTGTTCTAAGCAGATGAGAAATCCCTAGCAGGAGTAATTTTGAGAAGAGGCTGCCTTCAAGAGTTTCACCAGGGGATCACTCACTGCCACGCAACCAAGTGATTGCTGACCATTTTGGGAAGAAGGTCATGTGGTGTTTTCAGCATGGACAGGACCCGGGATAATCCTTCTGCAGCCCAGCTTTCCTCTCCTGTTTGTTATTTTAATGCCGTAGTTTATACTTAATGCTGCTGTGAGTGACAGCTACTATGGCAGCCGCCTGTGTATCTCCCAGATAATGACGGCTGGCCTCATTAACCACTGTGGCATTGGGATATTTAGAAGTAGCCTTCAGTTGTTGGGTTTTTAACAGAATAATTGAAAATCAGACTGCTATGCATGGTGACCATAGTATGAATTCAGTCTTTTCCATGTATAAAAATCTTTTTAATGTTCATTGACAGGAATAAACCTGGCCCCTCAGAAACGCTAAATTTTAGATATTTAATTTGTAATCTTACCTTATTTGCTGATACCAATCTATGATCCTCTACCACAGTCTTCCACGCTGCTTCCCAAAAACCACTAGGTGTTAATTGCTAAAATGGATCTGCAAGTCCTAACTGAAATTTTGACAAGGGTTCCTGTGACAATGAACAACAGATAATGGAGAGGAGGAAAAAAGCCCAACAAACACCAAATAAATTTGTTGAGCTGCCAGGGCAGGCAGTGAGATGATGGAATAAATGGCCCAAAGTTATAATGAAAGTGGTGGGTAATAATTATTGCTCTCTAATTTGTTAGCCTTATCCAATCTCTTTTACTCCAGCTGTGGATGTTGCCACTGCTGGCAAGACATGGAGGCAAATACCTGCTTCTTCCTATGCCATCACTGCTTTATTAAAGCCATGCTAAAAAGTAAAAGAGAAAGAAATGTTTGCATCCACACAAATAAATGCGAAGGGCTGGAACATGTCCATACCAAACTGAACCCTCTGGCTTGTGCTGCGTCTGGGGAAGTCTGTCCTTTCCTCTTTCATTTCAGACAGCCCAGGATTTTCTTGTGAAGCTTAACTGTGGTGAATACAACTCCTGTTACTGATTCCTTTTAAATAAACCTTTTAAGAGCATATTTATTTGTTCTTCCATGAACTTCTGGTGTGACAAGTCCCAACCTAGATGGATTTTTGCTATATACTGTATATGAACTAGCAGTGCTGCACCTTTATCTGTATTTGCTCAGGCTGTGAGATTTGAAGTTGAATAAAACTGCAAGAGGGAGTATTTGTCCTTGCTGTCATCTATTTGCAGCTCAAGAACTTTGCATTTTTTATTAAATTAGTTTCCTACTTACCCCTCTTTTTTTTGTTTTATTGTTTTTGTTTGGTTGGTTGGTTTGTTTTTGTGACAAACTGTTATCAAACTGTAGGGGGTTTTATGCACTCAGAGCAATGAGAAGTGTATTTCTGCATCAAAGTACATGGTAGATGGCTTGCTCAGGTTATTTTACCAGCAATTCCTTGAAATGTCAGGTATGAGTGGGACAGGAGACAGTGTCCCACGCAACAGAACTGAGACTGCAAATTCTGTCCCATTCTGTGCAAGGGGCCTTCACAAACCTGTTGGTAAAACTGTTTCAAAAGACAGAAAGATAGACACAGTAACCTTAAAATAATCCACTGGTCAAGAAAATCTCTGGGGATTTAGTCACATTCTTAATCTTCCTACATTTGTCTGCTAGTCTTGGTCTATTCAAAAATGCAGTTCTGGATCCAAGATGTCTCTTCCTGAAAAAACCCCCACTTGAAACAGGTAACAGTGACAGAAAAGACTTGAGTTTAATAAACCATCATTTTCCTGGTACATTAGTCCGTTCTTTGTTTGGCCTCTGCCCTCTGGGTGTGGATATTGTCCTTCCTGAAGGGAAGGAAGCCTCTCTCTAATTTTTATCCCGTGTTACTACAGTCACCCAGCTTTCTGGGATAAACAGCAAATTTAAGGCCACTCACTGCTTCTCCATTGCCTTGCCCTCCACCTGCCTTGGGGCTGCACTGATCTGACATCATGCAGCAGGAGAACACGTATGATTTAGCTCTGTTGCTGTCACTACAGCCTGCAGAAGGAGACACAGCAACAGAACATCAGCTTCTTCTCAGCTGTCTTGCTAGCCTTCCTCCAGTGGGCAGAGAAAGGCAGCTTCCAGCAGGAAAGTGGAAAGGGCTTCTTGTGAGAACTTGCAGAAAAATATAGGAAACAGATCTGATTTGCTGACTGCTCCTTTTCCTAGATCCTAAGCAAGCTGGAGAAGAAATGTCACAACCCTACTGTTTCTTGAGTCCTTGGGCTACAAAGGGAGAGGATAGGCCATCCTGGAAGCCTGCTGACCTCCTCAGTAATATCCCAGAGTAACTAGTTACCGGTGCATGCAATGGGTGGGAGCTGAACACAGCCCGCCTGCCTTTACCAGCCTCCAGAGAATGAGAAGTTTGCTCACCTTCTGCAACACAGAGGGCAAACAGAGGCTGGACTGTGCATGTGCCTGCGCTGCTGGGATGTCACTTTTCTTCTCAGTTGCACATTTCCCTTCTTCATCCCATGTAGCAAAGTCAGTTTAATTATTTTATACACCTCAACCAAATGTGTAATTGTAAACAAATCAAAAGACAGTCATAGGAAGCTGGGAAAATATCAGGAAGACTGTCTTCTCTTCCTGAACAATTTCCCCCAAAGCAAGGAGCAATTGACTTCATATGATTACTGATAAAAACCCCAATAAACCCTGAACAAAACCCTGCTCCCCATCCCCCTGAAAAATCAACCCCCAAACCCCAACCAAACCACCCACACAAGCCACATCAAGCCTTGAGTTTTGCAGCAGCATCAGCAAAAGAGCAATTGTGCTGAATTGTTTGAAAACAAGGCATTGGCACTATTGAACTCCAGAAGCTGGAATGTGGCATTCTGCCCATCTCACTGCCCAGGCTGGACAGCCTCTCAGGACACCCTGTGGGCTCCTATCTGAAGCAGCCTTTTGCAGTGAAATTAGAAAAACTGTTTGAAGGTAACAGAAAAGGTTCCTGAATAAGAACAATTAATTCTTACAAAGCAAGGTTTTATAAATACAGTGCATTCTAGAGGGCCCTTGCTATCAGCATGCCCACACTACAAGGGTGAGACACAATGTTAGCACATTCACTGATAAATTATTTTTGTAATTACTGTTATTGTTCTTTTCCAAGATTTTTGGCTGCACACTTCCAAAAAGTTTGGATCATGCTTATTTAAAAATCTAATGCTAAATCTCTCCAGCAGACTGTTTTGGTCAAACCTTCCTATCATCCCCTTGCCTCTGCTCCTGTACCCTGTACTTGTGTGTGCTGTGGCCAGCAGGCGATGCTCAAATACCTCGGAGGGAAGGGAGAACTTCAACTGCATTTTCATTGGAAGTCTTGGAATCCCGGCAAGTGGCAAAAATGTGCATCCACCCAGACGTCACAGGCTTCATTTGTAACCTTCTGGTGTATCTGATTAACAAGCAGTTAACTACTCTCATCTCATCAGAAGCAAGTTCCAGATGTTTCACATAAGAAGAAATAGTGCATGATGGCAGGTGTACAGCAATCAACTGATAAATTAAGTCTCTCAGTAGTCCCTGAAGGTTTGTGCTTTAATCTCAAGTGTCACACACTTATGTAGGCACGTGTACCCAAAGTCATTCTAAAAGGTAACAGAAGTATTTCATGATCTGTTGATGAATATATATTTATGGATATACGGAAATAAATAGATCACTAGTGTCTGACATAAGGAGAAACAGCGGGGTACTAAGAATAAAAAATTAAATTAGAGGTGAATTGTAGGAAGAAGCATCTCCGCAACAAGACAAGAACATCTCTGCACAAGTAATCTCCCTTCCTTTAAGGAAATACATAGCTGTGATGGGCTGTTGTTGAGCTGAGATACAGCTGCCCCCCGAAATGAAGGTGGTGTCCAAACCAGTAAAGATGCCCAAACAGAAAGAGGATGGCCTGTAACTTCATGGCAAAACCTCACGGACATGTGTGTCCCACACCAGCTAAGCCTACAAAAGTTCTTGCTCAATTCCTAGAGCAGGAACACTAAACCAGACACTGTGCTAAACCAAACACTGCATTAACACTCAAGTAAAAGAAAAAAAAACAAACAACAAAACAAAACACAAAACCAAAACAAACAAACAAAAAACCCCCACCAAACCCAAAAACCCCCCAAAAAACAAAACCAAAAGCCACCCCTCAAAAAACAATAACAAAAAGGGGGAAAAAAACTAAGTATGTCAGACTATTCTGCCATTCTGTGATTCTATGCTCAGTGCTGTGCTTTATCAGCAATCAGCACAAAAACATCTACAGCTCTTAAGGATTTAACATACTTTCATTACAAAATTTCATGTAACTTCTTATCTGTGAAACTCAGGATCTCAATCAGCTGAGTAACAATTCAGTGAGAAACCTGTTTTGACTTACTCTGCACCACCCATGTCATGAGGACCGGCTGCAGCAGCCCCTCCCCAGCGTTCTCACAAGGCTTTGCAGAAAAATTTGGCTACAATTTCACTCCACTGATGACAGTCAGATAGTGTAAAGCCACTCCCTTTAAAGGTCTCTCACTTCTCCCCTACCTTTCCTGAAACACAGATATTGTCCAGCCTACTTAAGAGACTGGCATTTTTACCTTTACCAGTATCAGCAAAACAACATTTCCCATCCACATTTCACCTTTCTCATTTGTACATCAGTTCAAACAAGACTTGGTTGGTGCCTTCCAGCCCTTCAAAACAGATATTCAGATCAGTATAACTGAGTAGCTCAGGTGCCTGCCAGAATTTTGTCCTGTTTTACCTCGTCCTCATTTCCAGACTTGTCCTGAAGTAATTTCTCACAGCCTTTTGCCTCAAAATGGCACAAAAAGCATCAAGACACTATGAATAGTTCACAGTCAACTAATATTTATGATCTTGCTTACAAGATCCAGCCAAGTAGCTGAGGGCACACATGAACTGTATGACTGCAGAAACCTGAAGACTCTTGCGGGTGTTCAAACACAGCCAAGCTTTTGAGTAAGAACAGAAGCTACAGACTCAAGATGGTCCAACGAGCTTGCTGTGAGTGGCAGCTTGCCAGAAAGCTGCTTTTTTTATTTCTTCTGCAGAAAGAGAATCAGGACACCAACTCCCATATCATGCCTTCAAAGTATGAGTTGGACTAAGGATTCTTTCCAGACTGAATGTGGCAGTGATGGCCACTCTTTTTCAGACCCTGAACAGGAAGTTTTAAAATTATTTATCAGCCACCAAAAAATTGACACTTCTCTGAAGTGTTTTGTCCAAATTTGCCCTGTCTTCCTGCAGCTCAGCAATTTGTCCTATCTCTTAACTCTCCTACTAACTTACATTTTCCCAGACATTCATGCTGTAAATGCAAGAAAATACTGGGCAATACAGTAAGATTTTGGAAAAGCTCAGTATTTTGAAAGTTTAGACAAAAAAAAGGGCCTCCCAAGAGATCTGAAAAACAGGTAACAGTACACAATAGAATGCTTAGATGCCCTAACACACCAGAAGCCTAAATTCTAGAAAAACATTTAAAATTATCTGAGGCAGTAATGTGTTACAAGGGCAAAAACAACTTTAGAACAGCACTTCTGTAAAATCTGTGATGTAATAAACTTTTTGAATTGTCTCAAGCAGTTCACACTGAAAGTTTAACATTTCAATTTCTAAACAGCTGCAATTATTACAAGGCAAGGCTGCTTGAAAAGCTGTGCATGCAGCAGGTTCAGATTCCAAAAGATAGTGACACATTTCACAGACTACCTTTAAAGCTGGAAATAAAATACTTGAGAGGCTGCCATGACCTGTCTACTGGTCTGTAAAAAAAACCCAGGAAAATATACCCATCAGTTTCAGACCCACGTACATACCATAGTATGTAACTTCCCTAACCTGAGGCTTCATCTAACTTCTATTAACTTGATTTTTAAATTGTAAAAACATCAAAAAAATTCTTTTTTGAATTTGAATTTCAATAGCAGGCAATTGATTCATGTTGCTCAAACTAAGTATCCCTATTTGTGTAAAAACTACAGATGATTTCAGACAGTGACAATACAGTAGGTGATCACAAAGCCAGGGATATGAAGACTATTCAATTTTATACTTTCAAACATTTGAATCAAGAGTCACACTACAGTTCACTGCAGCAGTAAAGAGCAAACACGTACCAAACTCACCCTTTTCATGATTTGAACATAAAGCCTGGAAGATTCACCTAAAATCAGCATTTCCTAATCACTACATGTTGGCAGGGGCACAAGAACAAACCTGTCCACATCTGAGCAGAGCTGTGTCTGGCAACAGGCAAAGCACGAGCGTGGTTCATCTGGGAAGGGTTGTGGAGCACTGCCTATTGTGGGAATGCTTCCTGAAGCCTTGATGTGCCAACTTTTGGGAGGTTAATAATGACAGGTTACCTTAACCAAGGATATTTTTATTGGGTCCAATATCCAAGCATCATCAACTGAAGGTCCCTTAGAAAAGTAAACTGGTAAGAATAAAAACCCCCAACCTTATGAATGGCAATTGGTACAAGAAGATCATTTTTAAATAAAATTTTACCAGCCAATTTGTGTTATGAGTCTAAACAAGGTTTGAACAAAATACTCCATTTCCAAAAAAGGCAAATATAGGTTTAATGCCAGTCATCCAAAATTGACATTAGTCTTTTAATATAAGGCAAAAATAATAATTTTCTTTTATTTTTTAACCTACATTAAGTACAGTCAGCAATACCTGCCCTATAGAATATGCATCATTGAGATCTACAAGCAAGATCAACAGAGAATGCTGACTCATGCATTGTAGGATCTTCTCAACATAGTGACAACTCCATAGCAGTCTCTGGAAACCTCTCTGGGTTAAGGACTGGATTAATGCTGCAGAGTGGTTTTGTTAAATGTGTGTATCACGTGTCCATGTTATAGCCATTTACCACAAATAATAATTCCTGCAGATCTAAATGTGTGTCAATATACATTAAACCATAGAAAATGCCATAAAATACTCTATGCAATCTTTAAGCATCTGTCTTCAATATAATTGTATTTACATATTTTTATGAACTTATGTAATAAATCAATGAAGACGTTTTTACAACGTTTATTAGATTATGAATTTATAAATTCAAGGACTCAGAGGCACATAGTTTAAAAGGCCAAGAACACCAAAACTAATTAAGTCACAGAAATCAGAATACTTATGGACGCAACACCAGTAAAAAATAAAAATCATGTCCAGACTAAAAGCAACACTTCTTAAGAGTCTTCCTTCAAAGTTAGCATAATAAAAAGTTTTCATTTCCCTCAAAGAAAAATAATTCATCCCACCTACCAAGCTAGAAAAACCTATTTACAGTTGTACTTTGATCAGAAGTATCATTAAGTTGTGTAATACAGCCACTTCTATTCTGCCATTAGAATTTAACATTTCTTTTAAAGTATAGTTGTATTTACAAATGCATAAATATTGTAACTCTGATCTTCATTAAGGTTTGAATGAAAACAGGTTGTTAAGTCACAATACAAACGTTAGTGGAAAAGTAGGTGCATTTAAGTATCATTCTCAAAGAATAGGAAGCCAATACTTCTGATAAAGCTTGAGTTCATCAACGAGACCAGGTTTTTAAGTTACGTTAATGAAGACTAAACCTCTTCTGTGTTAACTCTTTACATTGGTTTCTTCAGTCAACTTTCACAACACTGTATATTTTGGTTACAAACCAAAAGCATGCAAAGAATCCAATTGTCCCTAAAAAAGAAAAAAAATTACATATTAGAACACTGATACAGGACACATTAATTTCTGTCTGTAGTTTACAAGTCAGGATGTATGTATACATGATCTGCTGTCCTTAGCCTTCAGTACATCAATCAGATCAGATAATGGAAAGTTACAGACCGTACCTGGTCCTTACAGGCATTAACTACTCTATAACCTATCTCATTATTTCCAGGAACATGGCTCATGTGGAAGACTCTAGTTGTAAGATGTTTCTGTATGATTTGTCTAACATATTCTTGTTGTTCCAGTCCCACTCCTTCACATTGCTCCATTTCACCCTTTCTCAGTGACTACTCACACACACTTTATCTGATCTGCTCAGCTGCTGGAATATTGTTATTACGTTTAACAAACATAACAACAGCATCAGAGTTCCCATTACTTAGAAATATTTTAAGGTCTTGGAAAACTACAGCACTACCTTTATTTCTCCATAGACTGAGTTAATACAAATTTCAAACCACAGTGCTGTTTCTACACAACTTGTAGTCCTACTGAAAACATGTTACATACCTTAATAATAACCACTTTTGAAATACTTAAGACAGTCAAAAGCTACACACAGATTTGAACTAAAATCGAAGGATGAAGACCATTTCCCTGATAACTTATCATCCTTCTAGCAGAATAAAAACAGCTTCATCTCTTCTCTTTGTGTAACTCCAAAAGAAACTTTTAACAAAAATAATATTTTGAATGTGAAATAGTTAGTATAGTCGGGCTTTGTTAATCTAACTGGATTACACCAAAATTCAGTCTCAATCAAAATGTTATTGGATTAAACAGCAGCTCAGAACACCTGTTACAGGAACCTTAATTTCCCACAAAAACTAGCACAGGAAAAAAAGCCCTGAAGATTATCTGATTTTTTCCTAAGTACCTCTTCTAAAATCATATCCTTAACTTATACAAGTGTCAAGGAAGTTATTCAGAGGAAAAAAGCTTCTTTTTAGATCTGGTAAGAGGGACAACAAAAGTTGTGTGGTAACTTATTCTCTATAAAAGCTTGAAAGTAACCATGAATGATATCATGGCCTTTTTTTTTTTTCACTTTACGCTTGCTAAACTACTGATGTTTAAGTGACTCATTTACTATGATACGTAGTTGTGATCCCAGCTGTGAATCAAAGATTTGTCATGTAGCTCCCGGAACTCTGCCTGCTGAGTCTGATCAATGACCTGGAATGCAGTATGGATGCAAGTGCCTCAAGCATGTGTTACACCGACACAGCAGCAGGGCACCATCAAAACCCCTCCTCCCGATCCTGACAATTTTTCACAGATGAGTAAGCAACAGCAGAATAGTTTTCATACAACAATTATGACTTTTTCTTTTTAGTTTTATCATCCTGACATGGGAAGTCAGTTGCCTTTGGGAGCAGTTTTTTCCAAATTGCTATTATGTTCTTTTGTTTAAAAAAATGGAGAAGAACTGCCTGTCCCTTATCTCAGAGCACTTCAGTAAATCTCAGAGAACTGAACATAATCTGCTGTTACATTCATATCAATCTAAATGGACAAAATTCTTCTTAAATCTTAAGAAACAGGATTATTTCCCCAAATTAGAAGGTAATTTGCACTTAAATCTTGTGGGAAGTAGATAAAAAAATCATTAAGCACAAAGTGTTATACAATTCTGGGTGACTAACTTCACATGTATCCTCCCCTGATTTCAACACAGAAACTGGAAATTTAAAAAAAAACCAAAACCATACAGACTCTGAAATCTTAGTTCTAGTTGCCTACGACCACTTGCATTTCCACTGTCCCAATTACAAACAAATGACTGCCACAAAAAGCAACCAAAAGGGGCTGAGAGTAAACACTTCTTCTTTGCATGCTTGTGAACTTACCCTAAAAATTTGCTGGCAGGTGCTGCACAGCCACTTGGTCAACTGAAAGTGAACATGTGAGCACAAGGAAAAGGGGATGCAGTGGACACATCTTAATGCCTCTAGACAATGTCATGTGACATGACTGACTTGAAAGAGAAATTCTGTGGTTATCTGAGATGCAAAAAGGCAGCCACACCAAGTGTCAGCACAGAAAATTATCGTAAATCCCCTTTATCTTGAATGAATCTGCTCCAGAATTACTGCATGCAGCCAAAGTAAACAGAGTAAACAATGGAGACAAGGTAAACACAATTGTTTTTCAGCAACACTGTTTACTATTACAGGCAGACTTGCTGAACATCTGTTGGAAAACCCTGTGAAATTAAATTAATTTGCCTTACATTTATGTAAGGCCTTATTATTTTTCACACTACTTTGTGAGTTTGCACTGCATTTAAAAATTGACCTGCATACAGCAGTACACATTCATTTCTAGTTGAACAACCACACATCCTAGGATTTTTTAGTGGAATGAAACTATCAGCACACCCAGACCAGAAGAGCAGGTTAGGAGAAAAGCAGCAGAAGAAAGAAGAAAAAGTGAGCAAGGGAGGCAGAATCTCTGATCTATGCATTTAGAATGACTTGTAAACTGGTACAGAAATGTGAATAAAAGTAGAGATGTATAAATTACAAACTGTGTGCAAGCAACGCCAAAATACATTAGGCTGACTTAAAGGACAGAAGATAAAACTGACCACTTTTAGGACACAGCTTGATCACTTTTCAATGAGATTATATAATGCACTCAAGTCCCATTTCTTCCTTTTAACAGGCAATGACCCAAGAAAATCCTTGCAGGCCATCGCTCCTGTTCATCATTTGTTCATCATCATCTGCATTCAGTCATAGCGCGCAAACAGCTTCAATATTTCCTTAGCTGAAGTAGAAATGTCTTAAAATGAACACCATTCTTAGCTCTTTCCCTTTTTTCACTATTTTTGTTCTCCTATGTTTTGTGGAAATGATAATTCTACTTAACAGTCATAGTGAGATTTGTATTAAAGCTCTGATGACAAGCCATTTGTAATGTAGGAGGCCTCAAAAGATAGCGTCTATACATAAATACATATACAAGCCTTTGGAATCATTAAAAGTCATCATCAACATGAAGCCTGAAATTATTTAAACCACTGATCAGTTCAAAGCAGTTTCAAAAGTACTGCTCTGTAAGGTAGAGTATACAAGGACAGACTGCATTCTGCTGGAGCAGAATTTTTAAGATTTTTTTGAGGAGTTAGCGGTTGCTGCCTTCTTACATCAGTTTGAAAAGAGACTTTTGCATTTTCAGTCATTTTTTCACCCTAAACAAGGGCTATTTCTGTCTGAGCGAAGACTACAATGAAAGATTTTGTGACCTCATCTCAACTACTGAAGAGGAAATTGAAATGCAGCACCCTAAGACAGATGATTTTTCCAAACACTCACAACTGAAGATTACAAGGTTCTGACAAGACTGATACAAAAATGTTTGAGAAATTCTCTCTGCTTCCCATACCACTTCAATGCAATTGGGATAAAAGGAAATACATTCTGGAAGAGAGCAAATGAATAAAAAAAGGCATTCTTTGTCAACTTTTACTCTTCTCTCTTCCTTATAGCTATTCCATAAAATCTGCAGTTTTTATTTTGACACTGTAACTTTGTACTTGATTGTGTGTGATTTGAAGTGTTCTTCTCCAGAGAAAATGAATTACAACTGAGTTTGTCATATGACTATCATATGAATGAAATCTGGAAAAGTATTTATCACATATTTGTAGATGTAATTATAGGCCACACCTCAAATTAGCAGTAGTTTTGCCTCATCCTCACTTATCTCTTTTATTAAAATTTGTAATCATATAGTTGCAATATGCTACACCTGGAAAAAATCAAAGGCATCATAAATTTACAATTCTGTATCACATCAGTTTTCCCAAGGATGCTACTGTGCAAAACTAAAGGCAGATTTAAAATTCAGAATTCAGGTTCAATACACTTACCTGTGAAAAGGAAGAAGATCAAAACCATAATCATGGTATAACCAAAATATAAAATGGTGCTAGCTGTTCCTGTGATTTGCAGTTTAGAAAAGAAATAATGTATTGCATATATTAGGAAATAAACTGCAGTGAAGCCACTAGTGAGAAATGAACGCCACTGCCAGTGATAGTCCTGGAAGGAGTGAGGAAAAAATAGAAATATGTGAGCAATACTGCATACACCTCTAGCCCACTGCCCCTACCAGTGAATGCAGAGCTACTTTCTCTATTATGACTTTATCCAAAAGTAAGTTTTTGTAGGGTTTTTTTTTATCTAGAGGGAGAACTATATATAATCAATACTGCTTTAATTACACCATTCAAAATTAGAGATAAGTAACCTAAAGATCAATAGCAAATACACAAAATACTAAAACCCCAAATAAGCCAAATGTACTTATTTCCAGCCATAGAGATTTTTCCTCAAGGCTGGACATGTCCAAAATGCACTCTGATTGAACAAAAGTAATGGATTAATTTAGCACTTTCAGAAAACAGGGAGTGAGAATCTAAAGATGTGATATCTGACTCAGCAATACACAGTGCAGGGTTTTAATATTACTTACAAGTTTTGCCAAAAGTAGCCTACTTCACTTTTTAAAAACATGGTTTAAGTACATCTCATCTAGCACTAGTGTTCATGTTGAATTCTAGAATACTTATTTTCAGTTACAGAAGCATTAAAATTTTTTGAAGTATTATTAGAACATTACCAAGTTTGAAAAGAGAGGAAATATTTCCTACCTCTGCACATAGATGGAAGTAGCAGAGCAATATTGTAGCCTCAGAACATGTAATAACCAAAATAATGAATACCAGAAACAGGAAGCCAAACATGTAATACATCTGGTGAGACCTATAAAAGGGAGTTAAAAAAAATAAAATGGCCATTGTGCTATTATTATTTCTTCATATGTAGTAACATCACCTTCACCGTAAGTATTTTCCCTTCCTATTGAATACTGTCAATTGTATAGCCATACAATCGACTAATTTATTTTCTAACTAAAGAATAGGAACCTTGGCAGCTCAGTCTGAGAACACTGAGAAAGCAAGGCCAAAGTATGTCCCTGGTTGGGATTTTAGAGAAAGAAATGACTAAACATAATGGTGAAATTACAGTTCCAGTGAAGTCAGTGTGACCTCTTCCACCGACTTCAGCGGGACGGGGTTTTCACCTCACATTTCAATCAAAGGGGCAGAGCTCCAAAATAACAAGAAATGTCAAATTCTGTAGCTGTCTGTGTTGGGTAGAGGCACCTATTCAAGGTTCAGAAACAGTTTAACAAGATCCAATAACTAAATTTTGCCAGAAGGAAGACAAATTGCTCACAGTAGATTAGTTTGTCACTGAGCTCACATCAAAATTCACTTATACTGGACTAGTCTACAGTGCTTTATTTTTTTAATATTTTTTATTTTATAATTTTATTTTTTTTTTAATAAAGATTTCACACGAATTTGTTCTTGGTTCTTTGTTTTCCTCCCAAGAGTAGTAATACTTTTTTAGCCTAATAACAAGTACCAAAAAATCTCAAGTTTATTTTAATAAATGTTACTACTGTCAACTTGTATGCCATATATCAGCTTCAGAGCCACTTCCACATGAAGTCAGAAGGGTAGCATGAGAAAACAACGAACTATCTGAAGGTAGTTCAGCTGTAAATTGCTAAGCATATCACAGCCACCTCTCTGTACATCCCAACAAGCACTGAGTATCTTAAGAACAACAAAATATTAAAAATATGTTAACATTTAAATTTTTGTGAACTAGTATTATGGTAACCCTGCATGCTCAAAAAATCAGGCAAAGCATCTTGATGAAAAACTTTTACAAAGAAATCACCACTTTTTAAGACAGAGAAAATTCACTTTATTATGAACTTACCAAATACTATTGAGAATAAAGAACAACTGTATAAAGATACATCCAAAAGGAAGAATCCCTCCCATGATAATGCCAGGTAAAGGCTTTGTATAGAACGATTGCTCAGGAATCTGACGCGGAATTTGGTTTGTGCGAACAGGGTGTTCAATAGCCTTTAAATGAAAACAACAAACAAATCAATAAATATCAAACCTTTTTGCTTCCTTTTTGTAATGAGTGGTGGCAAAAAGTCTACTCTTTGTTTTGAGCAGGTGCATACCCAGCTACACTACATTTGCTTTTGCTCCCAGCTCAGTTACTGACACTTGCTTGGCAAACTCGCTAAAAGACGGCTCTTACTGAAAACATAGTGACATATTTTGGACTTCCCTTTTAGTGTTTGCCTATCTATCGTCTGTTACAGAGCCTGAGCTAATTTACCACACTTCAGCTGGGGTTGTGGTGGTGCAGACTCCTTTTTTCATCTTCTAAAAATTCCAGCATGTTGTTTTTCAGGATTTACTTCAAGAATTGCACTAGGATAAACTTACTGAAAGGACTCAATCTGGCAATTTAATCCTAATGTAAGACATGCATGGATCAGCATGGTGGGAGAAAACAATGTAAGGCATTGTAAGATACATACATACTTTGCATCTTTCCCCTTTCATAAAGATTACATCAAAAGCATCAATAGATAGTTCCTTTCGGATTTGATTTTCAAGTTTTTGTGGCACCTACCACACTGTCTTATTAGCTTTATCAAATCTTCCTTCCTTAACAGAGGATGTACACACCTGTACAATACAGGGGAACTTGATGCAACTTGTACATGGTTATCAGAAAAAACCTACTGAATTCTGGTTAAGAAAAATAGAGTAGTTACTCTATTTTTCTTAACACAACTGACTTAAAAAGTGTCTACTAAGACAATATTCTCTGAAGGTATTACAGGACATCTACAGAGAGATGGAACCCTGTCTTCTTACACAGGAGAAAACCCCCAAATGTATCTGCATTTATAGAAATTTATTTGAGGGGGATAGTAAACTGTTTTTAAGAAAAAAAAAAGAACCAATCTTATTATTTAATGATTTGGTCACCAAATCATGAAATGTTTGGTCCTAAGGAGCCCTCACAAAAATATGTAAAATTGATTGGTTTAGGAATAAATCATAATTAATGTCTGCCAAGCAGAGATAACCATTTACAGAACACTTATGCAAACAGATTTCACAGAACTCCAGCAATTTGATCAGGAAACTTTCTCAACATAGCAGGCAGACAAGAACAAGAAATACGTGACAAAACCCAGAAATGCATAATTTGCTTTACCCTATGCTAGGTCAAGTACTTGTTTTAGTATACGAAATAGATGCTAATTAAAATAAAAATGCTCAAATCACTGATATATCTGTGGCAGTCAAACACAATGGTAACCCAAATTGCTGCAGAGAAGTATCACTGCCACCAACCACGTGCCACAGCCTTGGAGACTGGTTATCTAATGCAGCTCTAAAGTAACTGAACAGAACAGGAGCCAACAGTGCAACTGGCTTAGATGCTACCTCAGTCATGGCGGCGTATACAGAGAAAAATATTTCTGTGTGTTTAAGTATGTATACACTTAAAAACCCAACTTCTCAGAAACACTTACGTTTTTCTTAAACCCAAAGTAGGCACCAATAAACGTCAGTGGCACAGATATGCAAAACCAGAGTGCCAAAATAGCAACCAAGGTACCAAATGGAATAGCTGCTGAAGAGCCTTCTCCCCAGAGAATGAGGTTCATGATAAAAAAATCCGCAAACACAATTCTGAAAAACACACAGCACACTTAGAGCACAGAAATACCTCTTAACATTTACTGATGTTGACAAAACAATGGCACTGTTTCAAGATTTTAGCATTGAATCTCTGCTGAAACCAAATGACACAGGCAAAATATGAAAACAAAGAGGTCAGACAAGCAATTCTTTGTTAATCTAGAGGGACTGAACTCCAGCAGGCGCTGACGTTCCAGCTAAGCTATTTCAAATATATGCTTGTCTTAACTATACTTCAGGGTAAGACTGCTTGCTGTGATTAAATGGAAAAAATTATCAGAGTGGTTATACATTATATGACACTATATAAGACTACAGTGTGGTCAGAGAAACAGTTCAGAGAATAAAAGAAAACAATGACAAAGTGGGCCTAAAACTTACTACTATCATAATGCTTTTTCCTAATCAACCTTTTCATGTGGTAAGAGTAAACAAACGCTTACAAAAAAAAAATCTAAGGATGATATGCCATTTACATACTCATCTTCGTCAAAAGCACCATGATACTCTTGTAGCTTCCAGAATAAAGGGACAATGTAAGATGTATTTGTATAGCTGAAACTCAAAAAATTAGCTATGCACATCAGAGAAGCAATTTAATTCTCTTAATCATGGCAATATTCTCAACTTACCCAGGACAAAGGAATGATGTCAGCAGGACATTTGTTTTCCATTTCTCACCTCCAAATGCTGTATATTAAAATATTTGACAGACATTAAAACATGCATTAAGCTCAACTGTTAATTTTCCAGTCCATTTACCTGTTATACTTAGCCTGCAAATACTCAGATAATGTGCTATCATGCCCAAATTCAAAACAGCCAACTAGATATTCAGTAATAAAATTAGATTTCCTTACCCTATTGCTTAACCATGGAACTTCAAAGCAAAACGTCTCAGACCAAGGTCAGGAAAGGTACCCAGCTAAAACTGTGTCTCTGACCACTTTATCTACTAAATGGAGGGAGCAGATTTGCAGTATTTCTAAGTCTTTAAAAGTATTTTAAACCTGGAATGATTAAGAAATTTAAGCTGCTTCTAGCATTTCACTGCAGGTTTCAGTAGGTAAAGATACATAAATATGTGAAAACCAAGCTTAACAGTTTTCTTGAAATAATTCTTGCCTATGAATCTTCCAGGAGAGTCAGAACTAACACGCTTATAGAAGTACTGATGTTTTCTTGAGTCTTAACAGCATTAAGCAGTGGTGATACCAAAAGACTAAAGATAGCTTTATTAAGAAAATCTTTATGAATTTGCACTATACTGATAAAAATTCTAGTCAGTATACTTTCAAATGAAAATATCCTGCTGGAGTGCAGTGAAGCTGATAATTTCATCTGAGCACTGCCATAATGACATGCTTCTTTATTTCAAGAGTCAGAAGTGATTATGGTTAGAGTGATTTTAATTAAGTTTCTATTTCTTCATAAAAACTTGGTCGAACGTGACAGCAGTTACTAGGATTAATCACTTAATTTCAACTCAGGTTTCCTTTTTTAAATGCAATTTCAAAAAAACCCCAACTTTCAAAACTGGATATCCATTTCAGTTGCATTTCACTTTAAGTCTCACATTATTTGTATACTATAAAAAACCCCATTCATGTTTACATGCTCTATAGAGGGTATAAACCACTTCCCGTTACAACAAAAATATCTCTGGATCAGTCATTCACTGTCTTAGTAGTTCAACACAATGTTCAAGTATCAACTAAGTGATTCTCAGAAAGTAAAATATGAAATTTTATCATTAATAAATACCTCTCCACCAAACACAAGATTCAATTTATCATCAATACACTTCAAAACATCCTTCAAAACACACAGCATACACCAAAATATAAAGAAAAGTTCTATCCTCAATTATGCTCTTAGTACTAACATTTCCTCCCATTTAAGTCTAACTGGCTTGGATATTAGGAATACTTCACTATCACATCACCACCACTGCGTAAAAACTCCCTACAAGACACAAACTCACTTTTCCCACTCATCTTCCCCACATGAAAATTACAAAACGGTTAGAAGAACTCCAGTATCTACTGCCAGGCTGAAGTTCTGAACTAAACTTCTCCTCTAGCCCTGTATATTCACAACTAAAGAGTCCAAAAGATCCACCTCTCTCAGGTAAAAAACCTCTCACCTTGAGTAAGGTAATTAAAACAAGCTGTATGTGGAATGCCATGCTTCACCTTAAAATACATCAGAGGATATGGGGTAAACCTTCTGAGGCTGGTAGACAGACAGGTCTTGAAACAATAGCTGGGATCAGTGAGGGAAAACAGTATCACCTTACTCCCGTCAGGGGCCCAAACACCACGGAGCTGGTTTCTACAACTACAGAACTTATAACAATCCTTCTCCCCGTGCTCCAGCCACAGTCCAGTAAAGCATTATTCTCCAAAATACCTGGCAGCTAGCTAAGAAAAGAGGTCACAAATCTCAGGCATGCAAGAACTGAGGTTCCTGATTTGGGGGTGCAGGTGTGTGTTACCAAGCAACATCCATGACTAAAACTAAATGCAGGTTTACACTGTCCCCGCAGTGATAGGAAACAGAAGCAGAAAACCATCTGACGTAAAGATGTAATGACCTCAGTACTATTTAATTTCACAAATACACAGCAGCAAGAGTAATTCAGTGTCCTTAGGCATGATTACATCAAAACCAGTGTAACTATGTTAAGTGTTCTATATATATATTCTGTTGTTAAGGTAAGTACATTTCTGCAAGTTGCCCTGAGGGAAGCTACAAACAGTGCAGCAAAATAAAAACCAGATCTGTAATGATAATTTACATTAATGAACTGAAGACTTGTCATTTTCAGTAACTATTACTCACATTTGTAGAATCTGGCAGCAACATAACCAGCTGGAGTTCCAAGCAGTACCCACAAAACTACAGCACAGGTCATTAGAGCTCCCCTGTTAGCAGGTGACAAAAATCCCAGGCAAGCAAAAACTGTGAAGCAGAGATGCATAATTTTAGAAAATATGTTAGAAACCTTACACTATACGTTTGACTTAAAGCCGGTACATCAGTTATCTTAAAATCTGTGCATACTTAGTTGTATAGCTACTACATCAGCTCAGCTGTTTCTAATGACTTTTATGAAATTTTTAAGAATAAAAAATACTGTTATTTTTACTAGCACCATGCAGTTAGCAGTGAAAAATCACATACAATCAAATAAATTCTCGCCACTTTACTTACATAGGGTAACAAAAGTCATTATTAAGATTTGTGTGCCAGAGCCTAGAAAAACTGACAACAGCATTCCTTTTCTTGGAGGCCTGAAAATATCACCATGAACCAGTTTCCAGCCAAATTCTTCTTGAGCATCTTCCTGTTAAAGAAATACACCTATCTTAATACAGTAGATTGCAACTTAAATAGCCTGTTACAGCAACACATTTAACTGAAAAAGTTACATTCCAAATAAATTTTAGGAGCTACAGTTTTGACTTACAGTGGAATCCATCTGATTGTATCTTGCAATATCTTTATGCAGTGTCCTCAACATAATCATAGCTACCATTCCAGACAGAAAGAGGACAATCACCAGTGAATTCATAATACTGAAAAGAAAAAAAAACAAGAAAACAAATGAAAATCATCATTCAAACTGCAATGTAAACACTTCAACATAATAAACTTTCCTCTTACCTAAACCACTGGATGTGAGTGTGAGGCATGGATTCCAAAATATAATCCCATCTTGAAGCCCATCTGATAGTTTTTTCTTCCTGAAAGAGTAAACACATGAACTTCAGATACAGTCAGTATCCAACTCTTACATTTAAAAGCTGATGTTAATGCAAAACAATCTTAAATCTCGTGACTAATTGAGATTCCAAGTTCCATGCCTTACAGAGAATAGTTTAATAATAGCTACCTAGAGCAAACATAAGATTTGATCATAGAATCTACAACAAAGTATTTTCTGAATTTGAGCACCTGTGTCCTATTCGGACCTTAAGGCTTACCAAATTAATTTAATTGTGCATCCTCCCTTCAAGAACTATATTAGTTCATCTGGAATGGACGAGCAGAATAATGAAAGAACATGCATTATTTACCACATGTAAGTCCATATATCAAGAAACTAAGCTATCCTGCAGTCTCCAGCATAATACTTCACTCTCTAGATCATGCTCTGTCCAAATAATCCTTTGCTTTCATACAGCCTCATTTCAGTCAACTACCAATCCCAGTACAAACAGCTTTTACTGCAGGACAGGTGGGGAGATGATCCTACAGAACTTACACTGTTAGTAGAGGGAAGCAAATTATTCCTCCAGGCATTTCAACAGATTAAACTTATTCAAAATGAACATTCACTGATCAGAAACACTTCAAGAAGAACATTTCTTGGTTTTATTTTGCAGAATAAACAGGAAAAAAAGGAATAGACCATGCTAATCAAGGTGAAGATGGCTATTAAACAAATCATAAACACTACTATCAACTAATAAAATTGGCTAGGTGTCTGACAGGCTGTTATTTCAGTAATTTATAACATACAAGAGCAAGAGTGCTTTGCAGCAAAGCCAGATTTTGAAAAAATTCTAGTGGGTTAAAAATTTAGTCAAGATCATATATCTAGTTCACTGAGATAAACAAAAAAACCCATGTCTCAAAGAAAGCAATGAATTTCTAAACCAGTATCAATGACTCTAGGACAGAACTGCATTTTTCCTCATACCTACTCTGCCTTTTTTTGTTCTTTTGTTTTCCTGAGATGACCTGGTCTGCCAACCCAATTGAAATTTAGAAGACTACCTCCAATTGATGTAAAACTGTGCACAAGACAGTTGCACACACACAGCTGGGCATGTCATTTTTAAGGACAAACAATAAATATGAAGCTGACGTCACTCTTAATTACTAATTTCTAACATGTTTCCAGAAATACTTGCTTTCTGGTATACAGATTCATTTCAGCACCATAACTGATATAATTTCTCAAAAGATAATTACGTAGTATATACATAATATAATCCCTCCCTTCTTACACTACTTATTGTATTTTGAACTCAGAGTAACATGAAAACAGTTTAAGAAAGAGTAGGAAACTTTGATAAACAGTTTGTCCAGCAAACTCCATTTACAGAAAAACAAAACTAAGTCAAACCCTCCCTCTCCTGTTTGTCAGCAGAATAAGAAACACACAATTTCTCAGACTTAAGAACTTGGATTGAAAAATAGTCTACCAGACAACCTAGGCAGATGTGGAAAGTGTGACTCTTAAAAACCACATGTGTTTCACATCCACTCTGTGTATTGGTATGCAACAGTGTAATGTATGTGGCTAAATCGCAAGCCACCTCTGACATTCCAGCTCAAACAAAGTTTTAAAACCACAAATTTACTATCTGTAGTAAAGCTATTTTAATTGTCCACCTTTATAATTCAGAGTATTAACGCATGGTTTTAAGAGGTAACTACCACAGAAATGTTAGTACTCACATGAAAAGTAACTGAGTATGTGTATGCAATTTTGACTTCTCCACTAGCCTTATTGCTTATATCCATGGGTACTCCTGAGCAATCAGGGTTGTCTGGATGAGTATGCTTGTAACTGCAGGGAGAAAAGACACAGAATGAAAACCACTTCACTGACAACATTCTTAAGAAAGAATTCATTCATCTTAGAAAAGCATAGCAAGGATTCTTATAGAAGAATTGTACTTAATGTCTCATAAATTTCAGAACTTATAAACAACATATCCTAAGTTCAGGATTTTTTGAAACTTGAACTTCTTAAACAAGACTCATCTCTTCTAAAAAGAGCACAGTCTCTAACGCAGAGTATCAAAAATCAAAGAAGCCTTAGTATTGCTATGAATCTCCAAAATATTTAAAATGTTACACCACCAGAATTACTAACTTCTGTCAAAAAAAACCACAACTTTCAACTGAACCAACAATGCAACAAGCTCAGTTATGCCATGAAAAACAAGATGCTAAGAAATAATACAACAGACACCAGTTGTGCAAAAGCCACATAGCCGCCAGAACAACTGATGAGTGTATCTGTGAAATCTTTCTATTCAAATCCTGATTGTTGATAACATCAAATCTCCAGTCAAGTCTGCAGCAGGCACTGGTGCCCTACTCTGATACAGAACAGAATATTCCTTGGTAGGGAAATTAGGGTTCTATATGCATGCACCATACACTCATCACACCCCACAAACACTTACTTATTTTATCTTTTCTTCATCCAAGTAAGAAAAAGTGCACCAAGAACAAAATGACATGAGACTGTCCTAACTACACTACATCAATCACCAGGAGAGGTAATCTACAGGTCACATATCTGAAAGCACTTCTGACTAGCAGCAGGGTCCTAGATCAAAGCAAGTGTCTTGGCATGGATCACTTTTTGATGACAAGTTACTTTCAACTACTAACCTTTTTGGCTCAAGTTTAGCAGCAACTAGTCTTGCTCCCAGAGCTTCATTTTCCACAACATGGTAATATATTTTTATGTCAACATGGTTGAAAATATAAAAGGTATCTTTTTCATGAAATTCTGACTGCAATGACAAAAGGTTATATTAACCAATCAAAAAATATAGACATCTCAAAGCCTTACACAGAAGGCTGCATAACAGAATTTCAGACTGCATACAGTTTTTCTGTCATGAAGTTCTCCTAAAATATGAATGTGAGATATTGGGAATTATAAAGACTTGTAAGTGCCTTCTTGCATTAAAAACACAAGTTAGAAAAGTTAATGCTAAGAACAGTCTAGTACAATTGAAAAGTAGAAACATTAATATAAAATATTTAATATATATATTTATTAATAAATTTCTCTAACTGAAGATGTCCTATTTTATTTAAGTAGTAAACTGAATAGATAACTATGTGACAACTTTTGTTATCAGAAGTGTTTCATAAACATCAGATATTTTAAAACAATGAGTATATTTTTCAGAAATTAAACATTGGAACCTCCCAAGATAAACAATGCAAATAAATGCTCTCTGTGGCAGAACCACCTTTGAAACCAAAGATGCACAGGAATGAACAGCAAGCAGTGGCCAAGAATGCTGAATGCAAACCTCAGGTGAAGAGAAACATCACCTTGGAATTTAGTCATTTAAAGAAGCTGTTAAACTCACAAGAAATTTAACAGCTATGTCTACTGAAGTTCAATTAGTACCTCTTAATGGTTCTATCCCCACCTTTTCTATAGAGCATCCCCAATTAAAAGAATAGTTACATAAATGAAATATTCTAAGAATAGTTACATAAATGAAATGTTCTTCTACAGTACATCAGTTACTCCTTCAAAGGTTATTTTCCTTTTATTAAAAGCAAGTATTAAAATAAAATTAAAATACTATTGCCAGATTACACATTTGATCATAAATGCAGCAGTTCATATGGAGCCCCTCAACTAATTCATTATGGAGGCAATTAAACAAAATTGCCAACCACAGAAACTGTTACTTGTAGTTAATATTTATTAAGTAAAACCAACTATTTTGAAAAAACCCGAAAACCTATTCCAAGTTCTCAGTGATCTTGCCATGGAAGAGGTCTGCGGTAGTCTAAAGACTTCCTGGACTTCCTGTTGTATTCTTATCTCCATAATGCTTTCAGTGCACTTCTCTGGACCTCCACCACTATTATCATCTATCACAAGAGAATCTTTGCCCATGCAGAAATCTTACGTCTTTTTCCATCAGCTTCCAGTTTTAGGGAAAGCAAACCTTTGAAAAGTATGCAGAGGTACAAACACACCTATGCAAATCTGCTTCCATGAAAACACTTCTATCCCACAAAGATGTAAAGTCCAAGCCTTCAAACATTTCAGTTTCTTAGGCAATGAAGGAAGATATGCTTTCCTTCACCTTTACACTCCACATGTACTAAATGCTATGCATGTTCATCCCTTGATCTTTTAGAGCCCTTCTGTACTATGCAGCATAAGAGACAAGGTTCTCAGGCTTAGATCAGGCTTTCAAATTGAGGTACTTACACAGCCCAAGACACTTGCCTACCTTTAGGCAACATGGGTTCTTAAAGCAGCAGGGACTCACCATAGAAACATGACAAAGGAGAAATGCTAGTCTCTAAATTAGTAAAAAGTGGTATTAAAAAATATATAATTGCATAAACATACATTAATAACACAGGCATCTTTTGGACGGCCATCTTCTGTAATGTAACAGCCAATAGGAAAACCAGGATTACAGAACCTCTGGCCATCTTCCACATCATAACACCACGTCACAGGCATGTTGTCCACAATCCTGTAAATGACATAGTGACACTTCACAGTTTTTCAAAATACACAGTGTAATGGAAACAAAACCAGATGAATGTTAATCTAACTTTGCTACATTCATTACTGAACTACAAAAATAATACTACCCATGGAACTGCACCGATTGCCAATCCAAGTTCCAAATAAGTTACAAGCACGTAGCTCTTCAACTGAAACCACTCTATTCACTGCACTGTTTCATGAAGTCCCCTTACAAAACAGCCCAAAGCAGAAAACTCACCCAGTCCAAAGTCATAACAATTTAATTCCTTATTATTTTGTCTTTAAAAAATGGCCAAAATCACCAAATTTTCTCAACCAGCTAAAATTGACAATTTCAAGTTTAACACAAAACACAAAATTTTAAAAAAGCCCACATCACACATTATTAGTTCTCCAGTTTCCTCATTGCTCTTCCACTGCAAAATACATTTTCATGGCACTCTTAAAACTTTTTTTTTTTTGCTATTTAAATGAATTCCTAATCACTAACCTTATTTATAGCCATCGAAGGGTATGAAACATTTTAATTAGAGGATTTGCATTACCACAAAATTGTAAGCCACCAAACTGGGGAAATAATAACTCTGAAACTTAGTGCTTTTATATTATTGCCTCACAAGATTTACACTCATATTACCTAAAACTAGGGGGTTTATAGGCCAGTTTCAATGAAAAATTTGTGGAAGTACACACTCCCATGATGAGCTGCAGAAAGTTATAAGACAGTAAAATACAAAATGTATTAACATGCAACTAACAGTACAAATGTCAAAACAAAAAACATACTTTTAAACATAGAGAAAGGATCCTGTCCCTTCATAAAAGAAACTACTAGAAGACCCTAACCAAGTCATGTTTTATGAAGTGTTTTAATTAGCTAAAAGATAAATCCCCCAAATACATCATGTAAAGAAGACTTAAAATCCAGTATCTGCCAGCATTAATTGCCCAAGGTATATTTTCAAAGGTATATTAATAAACCTCATATATGAAGACATTAGACAACTGCCACATTTTGTGCACCACTAAACCAAAAAAAGGCCATTCCACTGAAAGTTAACACAATTTTGTACAACTTACCAAGCTACTGAATTTCTTTACAATTAAGTGTCTTAAAGATACTTTTAAATACTTAATTAAACACAGGAATTATGACTTCAGATAACAAAAGGCACTATTTAATCTGTTGTATATTAGAACAGCCTCTAAATTAGCACTTCTTTTCAAAGCACATCAGCAGACGGGGGAGAAAAGAGTGGTATGTGCTGCCTTTATCCACACAGCAAGGAGAGAGCTGCATAATCCCTACCAGTGGCTACCCAGCAGAAACAAACTGCAGCATTCTTGGTTTATAGTGATACCACAGAAAAGGTGAAGACAGGCCATGGAGAGGACTTGCTGTGGGGAAGTTCATTAAAAACTCTTCCATGGGAGCAACCCCACACTGGAGCAAGGGCAGAGTGTGGAGAGTCCTGACCCTGAGGAGGAAGGAGTGGCAGAGACAATGTGTGATGAACTGACTCAATCCCCATTCCCTGTGCCCCTGTACCACTCTGGGGAGGAGGTGGTGAAAACTGGAAGTGAAGTTGAGCCTGGGAAGAAGGGAGTGGTAGGGAGGAGGAGTTGTAAGATTTGGATTTACTTCCCATTGTCATTCTCTGATTTGACTGGTAATAAATTAAACTAAATTCCCCAATCAACAGCAGTTGATGAGTGATCTCTCCCTACCCTTATCCTGACCCTTTTGCTACGTTTCCCCTCCCCTGCCCACTCGAGGAGGGGAGTGACAAAGCAGCTCTGGTGGGCTCCTGGTGTCCAGCTAGGGTCAATCCACCAGATGTTTGGACTAAATGATCTTAGAGGTGTTTTCCAACGCAAACACTTCTGTGCTTGTATATTTGAAATTTTATCTCCATAACATATGCTAGAGTGACTGCTCACTTTTGTTAGTGCTTTCATCTCCTAATCAAATCAAGGCAACATTAACATATTCCAAGTTTGGTTTGGATAAAGGCTTTCCTTTGCATCTATGCAGCAAAGATATACTGAGCTGCCTTCAAGCAGCAATGCCAGAACAAATTGATAGTTTAAGTAGCAAAATCATTTTTCACAGCTAATCTTCACATTTAAAATGACTTGAAGAGATTATACGTGTGGAGCAAATACGCTATTCAAGAGTGTTCTTACATGTCTCTCAAGAACATCTGGTGATGAACAATGTCAGCCAAGATATCAGTATAGTTGTTGAGTCCAATTCAGTATGTCAATTCCTAATCTTATTAAGTGGCTTTTGAAGCCTTAAAAGTACTTTGCACCATCTGTGTTCCCCAGGAATTTCATGATAAATTGAAGCTGGATAATAACCCTCTACTGAATCCTCACTTATGCTACCTTGTTGATCCCTGTACAACATACCTCCGTACCATACTCCTGGAGCATCATCATTAATCATAAAATCCAGCCACTGGCACTTCGTGAAGCTGTGGCTAAAGAGGACTAACAGACATAACCAGGGATTTTTCACTGGTTCTAAAGTTTTAGAGCAGTGGGCAGATTTAAAAAAAAAAAAAAAAAAAAAAAAAAAAAAAAAAAAAAAAAAAAAAAAGGTAAAAATGCCATTAAAGGAACTAAGAAACAACCTAAATTTCAGGGGAAGTTTTCACACTGAAAAACAGAATTATATCTTACTTAAACCTCAACAGTCAAGCTATCAAGTTAGCTACACTGGTTTAAAAAAAAGTATATGTGAATACACTAAGTATATTTTTTAAACTATTTCATCTATGGGGTAAGAAACCCAAACCAGTCAGAAGTACTTTTTGCTATGATTAGTTTTTACACAGTTCTATTTCAGCTTCTATCAGCTTAAGTTATCGGCTTTCCTAAAAAAAATTAATTTCTTTCATGCCTTGTAGCCTTGGGAAGCTGTTTTTAACTTACACACCAAAACATACACAACTTTTATAGCTGAGTCTTTTATGCCAGACTCATATGCATTACGGAAACTCAGAATGGTGCAAATATTACAAACATATGCAGTATTTAAGAGGAATATAATAAAGTCCAGCATGTTTGAAGCTCCACTTATTTTAGCATTAGGCATATACACTTCAAATCCCTGCAAACATAGCTTTCAGAGTTTCTTTATGGCTCCCTTGTTCACCTACCTGAACACATGACTACTGCCCATGAGCCCTTCTGATGTAACTATCAAATTCCTACTACATTCACTTTCAAGAGGTTCCCAGAAATATTTACACCAGTGAACCACAGTTTATCCTCACAAAAGAATATCCCACTTCAGCTCCTGAAAGTAGTAGAAAATGCACTTGTTGCCTTTCCATCTGTTTCAAAATTGAAGGAATGGAATGTGAAATTACAGAAAAGCAGTTAATGACAGTGGCAACATTTGACTTGCATTTTTATTAAAATACAAAAAAAGTTTAAATCCAATCAGATGAAGATCAACATGTTTGTTCCCATAAAGGAGGAGGCCCATATTTGGAATTCGGGCATACCTGTGAGTGACATCAGTTAATGATGCTCATGCATTCCTTGCAAAGACATGCTTTGGGAACTCATGCCCAAGTTGTTCCTTCTGTTCTTGCACCTGAAAGCTGCTGTTGGCAGAGCATGCCAACACGTCAAGCACTAAACAAACACTGATAACAGGGCTGGGTATTTCCAGTGTCAAGAATGAGCCTGGTGATAAACATTTCACAGTTCTTAGATGTGGGTGCAGTGTTTGGAAACTGAAAATCTGCCTGAGATTCAGCACACACATTCAGCCTTGCCCCACCCTTAATGCCCATCGGACGAGGATTCAATGTCTGAGCTGAAACAGAGCCCCAGCATGCTCCAAGGTCAATCCGGTGGTTACAGAGAGGCTCCGAGAACAGGGGTATTTATGCATTCCTCAAAATCATTTCATTAATTAGTTTTCATTGTCCACCTTTCCCTTTCACATCCACAGACAAGAAACAAATATTGTATAAAAGTCCTTCAGAACTGTTGATCCTGTCTCCTGGACACAGCATTCAAAGGTGAGTGCATGGGCTCTCAAGGAAAACAAAGACAACATAGCAACAGAATGAAGGTCCTGTAAGACTTTTCTCAAGCTGAGGCAGGACTAACTTCTACATTTACAGGTGAAAAAATGCAGCAGTACTTTACAGTAAGCACAAAGCTTTGTGTTTAGAAACAGATGCATTTCCACTGCTCCTAGTGCTTCTCCTTCAAGTGAAGGAATTTTTTTTTATGAAGACAACAAACAATATAACATTTTATGAAAAAACAGAAGGGGAAAAATTTAAGTGCACATATCTAGTGTTCCATCTGTATTAACTTGCAAATACAGAAGTCTAAACTAAATTACCACCAACATACTACATTAACCAATCTATGAATTTTCATACCAACTTACCAGTGATGCTGATAATTCAGTAGCATACTTTTCTTCAAAAAGTCTAATTTCTGTTTATCCTCTGGCTTTGTGGTATCATATGTTTTTGTACAAACAGTTTTACATGTCTCCTTCTTGTTGAATGTGAACTAAGAAAAATGAAAGAGCCATGAGCAAAAAGGTGGTAACGAACTGCTTATTTCAGTATATGACAATTTCTCCTTACATTTCATTGCCTATACTATTATAATGAAAACACCTAACAAATTACTGAGACTGGGTACATTAACCCTCCAGAGGAGGTTTTTATACTGATGTGTGCTATAAACCACTCCTGTGCTCCTTGTAGGAGCCCTACAGCAAGAGCTCCTTGTTACTGACTAAAACACTTTCTGTCATGGTTTACCAGATAAGCCACTTGACCTCACAGCAGCCATGCTGTCACAGGCAGCTTCAATTGATAAATTTCTCTCCTACTACCTCTGTAGGAGAGAATGTGAGAGCTTCAGTCACCAGAAAAGACCAGCAACCTAACACCATTTATAATTCTGGTTTATGGGTGCAATATGTTCAGATCTGGTTCCAAAACGTAAGAGCAGCTGAGCAGCAATAATCAGATTTTGTCAGATCCCAAAGAGAGAAGATAACCTGCACAGCATTTCAGGCTACAGCTCCACGATGCACAGCACACAGCTGCAATTAGGTTAAACTGACAGATTTCTATCGTGTGAAATTTCAGATGCTGAAGCTTTCTCAGATAAAGCCCTTGTGAAAATCATCTTCAAGATTCTGATCTCCTTTGGTTACATCTGAATGCAGACATCACCAAACACTCCCTGCCAGAGAACAAACCCTGTAAGGAGACGGTTCTATCCTCTCTCCGAACAAGACTTGGCCAAGATTTTCAGATGGACGCTTCTTTCCTTCTGCTTGACAAAAATCAAACCTGAATTAGAGAAAAGATACAAAAATGAATAAAATATTCTCAGCTCCAAATCAAATTCTCAAATCAACATGTTCATCACAATAAAGGAACTATACAGCTTTCCCTGTAGACAACAGTTTCCTCATTTAACCTGTGAGGTGTGAAAATCACTATCCTGGTTTGAAAATAAACCAAACAAAACAGAACCAACAATCAACTCTCTTCATCAGAACATTGTAATGTGAGTTTCTTTGAGTAATTAGAAGTTTCCTATTTGAACAGGGATTTTAGACAAGAATTAAATCTTCATCTCGAGTTTAATAATGACTCTGAGAAAAAAGCATGCAGGCCAGATCCTGGAATTTGAGGGAAACTAAACAATAAAATAAAAACACAGAGACAGCTCCCTTACAACAAACACTATTAAACAGGTTATTACAGTTTTATTCACCAACACATTTAATAGCACGTCCTCCACGTTTTTCCAGTCTATTTTAAATATATCACATTTGTGTTCTTCCACGTGTGGACATAATTGGTGCTTAAGCTCTTCAATATTAACATTCAAAATATTCTTTATAGCAGAAACTACATAGTTGTACCAGGCACTGATATATTTTGTGCACTCCCATGATGTGTACAAAGAAAACATTTAACACCTCATTAAGATAATTGATAGGATGTTCGCACCTCATTACCACTTTAACTCATCTGGCATCGGCTCCTAAAGACAGAGGTAATACTTTGATCTACAGTGACAACTAATGCAGTAAAGTATCATGTATTTATACACACGCATTTTAACCTTAAGTTACACTACAACAGTGATTCAACCTGCATGAGGGCCTATAAATCCATGCACTAAAGTATGAGCAAAGACTTGAGCAAAGGAAGCAACGTAGGCATCCATCTGCTCATTCAGAATTCCGTATTTGTAAACTTATCTCAGTAAAATAAATAGCCATGTCTCAGTGGCACACTATTGTAATAAGATAATACTTTTAGGTAAATTAAATCCATCTTTTCGGAAAAACTGACAATTAAAATGGCACAAACAGTATAATATACTTACGCAGTGTATTCATAGGGGAGGACAGACTCAACTGAGTCAAGTCTGTTCACAAACAGCTCGATTCCAGACTGAAAGAGCAGAGATAATCAGCAGTTATATTTAAAGCACTTTTTCAATTCCCATGGATACATAAAAATAGATTTGTTTGAATAAAGTTAAGGAAAGCTGAAAATGTAAGCTTTGTGTAATCATACATCTTGATGTGTAATGAACTATATCTGCTGGGAGCATAAGTGAAGCACTATCTAATGATCACAAAAGCAGTGACCAAATGACAAAAACACTTAAAGGCTACAAGATAGCAGGAAATCATGCACAAAAGTAATACCCTTACCACAGTTGCCAGTGTTTGAGTTTAATGTACCGAGTTAGTCATATTAGTCATCACCACAACTTTTGTGTAACAAAAGTCTTAAAAGAACATGAAGAAAAGGGCAGATGAGACCAGTACTTCTCCTTGCAATTAAGATGCTCCACAATTTAATCTACGTAGTAACTAAAAACTGAACTAGGAGATTTTCAACAATGTATTCAGACTACAACATTTTAAGTTTGAACAGGATCTCTTTTCAAAAGAGAATGCAATTTACCTTCCTGTAGAAGTTTTCCAGTAACTCTATCAACTCAGTCTGCTGTGGTTTCAGACTAGTTTGGTCTATATACATTAATTACAGATGGGCTAGCCCACTTCTGTGGAAAGGGAGAGGTCTCTCACTCTTCCCTCTGAGTCTCAAAATCCCTTCCTTTATTCTAGTTTTGCAGTTCCAATAAATTCCAAGTGTTTGCCTTACACTGCTTTTGGCAGTTATCTGCTTGCACAGTAAATAAATCCAATGGGCTTAAGCAGCAAAAGGCTTATCCAAAAAAATTTAAAGAGCAGTTCTTAGTATCACAGCAGGAGACAGAATTTTCTTCTTAGTAGCTGGTACAGTGTTGTGTTTTGTATTCAATGAGTGAATAACATGATAACACATTGAAGTTTTAGTTGTGGCTCAGCAGTGCTTACCCTGAGTCAGGGACTTTTCAGTTTCCCATGCTCTGGCAGCAGAGGGGTGCACAAGAAGCTGGAGGGAGCATGGCCAGGAGAAGCTGACCTGAACTGGTCAAAGGGTCACTCCATACCATGGAATACCACACTCAGGATACAAACTGGGGAGTTGGCTGGAAGGGGACGATCACAGCTCTGGGATAGGCTGGGCATCCATCAGTGGGTGGTGACCAATTGTATTCTGCAACTTGTTTCGCCTGGGTTTTATTCCCCCCACCCTCTCCTTTTCATGAAAATTATTATTATTGTTACTATCATTAGTCGTATGAGTATATTTACTTTATTTCAGTTAAACTGTTCTTATTTCAACCCACAAGTCACTTTTTCCCCCAGCTGTCCTCACCATCTCACTGGGGTCAGCAGGGAACAAGCAGCTGAGTGGTTCTTAGTTGCCAGCTAGGGTTAAACCACAACACAAATTGAGCTGTCTTACTGTGTAATCAGACAAGAACTGAAGAGCAAAACAAAGGTGAATGCCCTCAAGAACAAGCCCTCTCTCTTTCAACAGCAAGCCATCTATTTTCTTACCAACAGAAGAGCATTTCCTCCCTATGAAAATTCACTCAAGTTTAGCCAAACCAAGAAATTCTGGCGGAAAAGAAAAGATGGAAATGTTCACATGTATCTGTAGCTCAGATAATTCAGTTGGGTACTGTTTTACTGAAGTACTTTAGCTTTCCATGTGCAAGCCAGGATGCAGTCCTGGGAGCCACAGGAAGTTCTGTGAGCTGTTGGCATGATCCACTAGGTGAAGACACACCTTGAGGCTCACCCTTCCCCTGCCCTAAGCCATGCAGACCTGCTGCTCACCTCTGGGTAGTGCACGCTTGCCGTAATTCTGTAAGGCACTTCAACTCCCTAACACAGCAGGAAACTAGACTGGCAAAAAGTTGGATAGCTTCCTGCCATGTTAAGCTCAAAAAAACAACGTCTCACACAGTTGGGTCAATGCAGAGGACAGGAACACAGTACCCAGGGGAAGACAGGAATGAAATCTCTCACTCTCAGCAGCAGGGAATTAGACTGCCTCAGCTGGCCACAGCACCATGGCCTTAAATTAGTTACCTGTCATTGGAAAATATTTACATGAATGCTGCAATTTTTCCTAAGAATTCTGTGCATTACTGCAGATCAATACATTTGATAAACCCATACAACAACAAACCCTTTTTGACGCAATCAGTATTTTTTAAAAACTGAGTAAGGATTCTTAATCTTCAGGCAGGAATTACTATTTAAGTCTGCATAGATCCCATTCCACTTCTGATGATATTCCAAGCAAAATCAGAAGCAGCAGCCCAACTGAGTTTGCCCAAGCAGATTAGCAGAAAACTCGGAGAAGGGGAAAGCCGTGGGTCTCATTGCTCTTAGCTACAAACTCCGCTAACAACATCTCATCCCATTTCACCAACACAGGACAGGAGATCACAAGATCATAATAGACAAATAGCAGATATTGAGATCTGGCATGTGGATCAAAATCCTCAGGCAGAGAAAAACTCACTATTACTGAGATTGCAATTAACAGTGGTAACTGCAAGAAATTTGTGAGAAATGTAAAAAATTAGGCCTGTCCAAGCTTAATTTTATCCCCTTACATACATATGATACAGCAATAATCTGATCATATATTGTTTCTGCTTACTAGGGACCAGAGTGCACTCGGCTGCAGACTACACAGAGAGAATCAGATGTGAAGAGTGCTTTAGACTTGTCCATATGCCTGTGTCTAATATGGAGATTGATAAGAGGTGGCTAATTGCAGAAAGAATTTTTGCACTACTACAGCTGTTGAGGTGTTCAGCTGCCTGCTGGTGGTACATTTACATTACCCAAGTACTTCACTTCACATTTATTAAATGATAAATTTTCAGAAGATAAACATTTTGTACATGTCATTTGAGGAATAAAAACACAGAGACATCTGAGAAAGATCACCCCATAAGTGTCTCAGGTTGGTTACAAAAGATAGTAGGCTCTGTGGTCCATCTGACTTAAAAAATAAATCTTTCTTCTACAAGCTTAAAACAGGAATAATCCAAATATAGCAACGTTTTTCAGGGATGTTGTGAAAAAACACAAACTGCAGCTTGAAAGCTTTAGCCTGTATTTGACAAAAACCCATTCCTTAAGAGGCTGGTGCAGTGCTACAACAGGTCACCCAGGGAGGAGACGGATGCTTGGATGCTTCCAAAGCTTCCTTAGACAAAAGCAGAACTGAGCTGATTTAGTGTTGACAACAGTGGTGCTTTCTGTCCTCTCATGCTGTTGGCATGAGGCTGCAGTATGTGACCTGCTGAGGCCGCTTCCAAATACCATTTCTGTGGTCCTATAAAAGAATGTCCACAGGATATTTTACTCCTACAACCAAAGTGCCTTCATTATGTGCTTGGCTTATTCCTGGCTCTGCTGATTCAGGACAGCAGAAGGATAAAGTCAGTACATGGTATTTACCAAAAGCATTCAGTTTAAGCAGGCTCTTATTCTGAAGTATTATGAACCAGTGCTTCAGGCAATGCAGAAGCTGAGAGCTCAGAAAGTGCAAGACAGCCGCTTTCTACAGTAGTAAGACCGTGGATCATAAAACTGATTGGTCTTGAATTTTCTCATTCAAGTATTAAAGCACAGTCTGCTGTAATTTCCATCACAGCAGCAAGAAACAACTTCAAAAGATGCCCCAAAGGAGCAAAGACGATTTTTCATCAGAGGAGATTTACATTAATGCTCCCCACCAATATCCTTACAAATGAGTTATTTGGTTATGTGAACTTTGCTCATCACTTCTGCATGCATGAAGGTTAGTTCAAGCTTCTCTTGACACTCGGGGGCCTGGAAGCCCCCACACCTCAGGTCCCTGCAGCCAGGAAGTTGCAGCAAGTAAAGTGTTACTGGGTGCTTACTTTGATACCTGCTCCAGCCTCCAGCGGCTCGCTCCTGCCAAGAATCACAACACACCCCTCGGCATGACCTGTCGCTGCCATCCTTACTTGCTGCAACTTTCCTGCAGGGATTTGAAAGGGGCCCAAGAGATAACTGGCCGGAGCTTCCTACTTTCCCGAGCTTCCTACTTTCCGACGTGGCCGTATCTCACAGGATGAGCCGACAGCCCTCTCCTTCCCTCGGAGGGATCGTGGCCACTTCTCAGCCAGGCCAGAGCTGAGCCAGTAAGCACCTCTGCCATTCCCCTGGGTCCTCTGTCTCAACAATTTCCTTTTCAAGGAGCAATGGCCATAACTAAAACACGAGATGTTACACCCCAACACGAGGAGGAACTTCTTTACACTGAGGGTGGCAGAGCACTGGAACAGGCTGCCAGAGGGTCACGGAGTCCCTCCCTCTGGAGACATTCATACGTGGTCCTGTGTCACCTACTCCCGGCCACCCTGCCTCGGCAGGGGGTTGGACCAGATGATCTCCAGAGGTCCTTTCCAACCCTAATCATTCTGTGAGGAACTTAAGCACAGCGGGAACCGAACCACGCTCCGAGTCCCCCCAGCTACAGCCCCCGCGCCGCCGGGGAGCCTCGGTACGGCGCAGCGAGGCGGCTCCAAACCCTCCGGACAAACCCCACCACACAGCCCCGCGGCAGGCGGACAACACCCAGGCCGCGCCGCACCCGGGCGGCCTCAAGGGCCTCCCGCTCGGCGCCCCCCGGGCTCACCTTGCACTCGGGCTTCTCCTTGCCGGCCTCGCAGAAGTTGACGGGCGCCAGGCCCGGCAGGTAGAAGGCGGCGGCGGGCGCGGCGGCGGCCGCCAGCGCGGCAGCGAAGAGGAGAAGCCGCCGCAGAGCCATGTCGGGCGGCGGGGCTGGGGCCGGCGGGGCCGGGGGTCGCTGGGCGGCAGCGGGGTCGCGGCTCCGTCTCTCGCCCCCCGCGCCCGCCCTGACGCGGCCGCGCCGCTTCCGGCTCCCCGCTCGCGCGCGCGCGCGACACGTCGTCACCCGCCGCGCGCGAGACCGCCTGACCGAGCGCCGACGGGGGCGGGGCCGGCGCGCGCGTTCGCTTCCGGGGTGTCTCGCGCCCCCGTTGCCCGGGCAGCGCGGCCCCGTCCCGCCCGCAGCGCCGGGCAGGCGTGAGGAGGAGCCTGGCGGGCCCGGCGTGGGGACTCTGCCCTCCTCTTCAGCACGGCTGCCGTGGCCAGTCCTGGGCTCCTCAGTACGAGAGACAGGAGCTCCGGAGCGGGTCCAGCGGAGGGTGACAAAGATGATCAAGGAACTGGAACATCTCTCTTATCGGGACAGGCTAAGAAAGCTGGGCCTGTTCAGCCTCGGGAAGAGACGGCTGAGACGGGACCTCATCAATGTTTATCAGTGTTGAAGGGAGGGTGCCAAAAGGATGGAGCCAGGCTCTGCTCGGCGGTGCCGAGCAATAGGACGAGTAGCAGTGGGCACGGGAAGTTCCACCTGAACACGAGGATGAATTTCTTACAGTGCGAGTGACTGAGCTCTGGAACAGACTGAGCAGAGAGGCTGTGGAGTCTCCCTCATGGAGATACCCCAGAACCATCTGAGCACAATCGTGTGCCGTGTGCTCTGGGGTGATCCTGCCTGAGCACGGAGGTCGGACCGGATGTCCCACTGCGGTTCCGTCCAACCTGTCCCGTTCAGTGATCCTGTGAATGTCCACAGGTGATAGGTAGGAATGGTGCTCAGCTGCCATTTGGGGCCCCCGCACCTGGGCAGTCAATCCCAGCAAAGCCTGGGTCCACTGATCCCCGTCAGGCTGCACTGGCTTCATGCCTGTCCTGCAGTCCTTGCTTTTCGAAAAATAAATTTTGTCTTTTCAAAAAAATATATTTTTTAAAAATAAATTTTGTCTGGGTTGGGTGTTTTTGTGTGGTTTTTCTTAATTCTCAAGGGTTTCGCTGGGAGGAGGGAACTGCTATGCCCAGACCCTCTTACCAACACCCTTAAATTCCCAATAGTTTTCAGTTCAAGAGTTCCTAAGTGAGGAAGGGGTTATTAGAATATCATTTCAAAGCACTGAAACAAAACAAGAGCTTCTTCTGGATGCAGCAGAATGTGGTTCTCATTGGAAGAGGCGGTGGGGGGGAGAGTGAGGCTCTTTTCTTTTTACAAAAATATGAAAAAAATCATGCAAAATATAATCTCTTCAAAGTAGAAAATCCAGTCTTTATTCCTCACTTGTCTTCCCATTGGCTCTTGTGGGGAATTAATGACGACACAGCTAGGCAGGGAGCAGTCACCCCTGAAGGCTGGATGGTCAAGGAGGCAGGATGGCCTCTAGACTGAGGTGTCTCATGTGTGAGCATGGCATGATGCTGCCCATACCAGAACCCAGAGCAAACAACATCTCTGTCTGGTTTTGGTCTTTTTAATTCTCATGGGGTTTCAGGTTTTTAATTCTTATGGGTGGACAACTCTTCACGGTTTTCAAACCAAATTCTCAGGGTGAGTCATACTGCTGGCTGAGCAGAGCTGGGGAGGAGGCAGGCAGGTGGACAGACAGACACACAGATGTTGGCTGAGGTGGCTGTCCATCGCAGCTGAGCGTTCAGAACAATCCGTGTCCCCACTCTCTCCACATCACCAATGGCTGCTGTAGCACTGACAAAAATCTATTGAAAGTAATCCCCACCAAAAAAACCCACCCTGTAAGAGATGCAGACATAAAAAGTCTCTTTTGATAATGTAGGAGAAGACATTGCCCAGATAATCATTTTACTTTTCCCTGCTTCCTAAAGCATTCCATCAGTTTGGGTTTGTGCAGCTTGAGAAACTCCAAACACCCTGTCATGAAAAACTATTTTTGTAAATGCTGCAGCATTTCCACTAATTGCCTTGGTTCTCACAGGATCTCTTATTTCAGTTTTGCTTTTTATTACAGGCTTGGGGGAAACACAATCCTACAGTAGCCAACCTGTCTAGGGCAGGATGAGGGTTCAGGTGGGTCAATTCACACAGCATCTGACCAGATACAGGGTTGAGCATCTAAACTCAAGAGCACATAATATACCTTAAGTAAGGTTATTTTAATATTTTTAATGAATTTTCAACATTACACAAACCATTCTTCAAGTTTGAGATGAATGCATGTTAATTTATAGCATATACATTAGATATTTTTGAACTCTCCATATATTTCAAATATAAGTTGTTCATCTACCTTTCTCATTCCAATTCCTACTTGTCTCATCCTGTAGATATCCTAAGAGCACAATTATAAGATCAAGCCTTATGACAAGCACAGCTGGAGAAGAAATCCCAGTTCCCTCTTTTTATTTAAAATTACTCATCGTTAAGATAATCAGGTTGTAAATGACCCAAGTTCAGTTTCTTTTCTGCCACAAGGGAGTTCAAACATATCTCCCATTTCCCAGGTTAATATTCCAAGCAAATTACTTTTGTGGGCCTAATTCCATCCCTTCACATGAGAGAATATTTAAAAGCCTTTGCCCATCTAGTCCTCCTCTTCCTTGAGAACGCTCTGAAAGCTGTGCCGTGAGTAGGAGTTGTGGTGTGTGCATAGATGCTTTGTGATCTGCTTAGATCTCTGCTCTTGCTCTGCCTTCGTGACTGCAAAACCTGCTGACTCAGAGCTATTTTAAGGACTGCTCTGTCAGTTGGTCCAAACAGGATTGCTGTGGATGTGGTGCCATATACTATGATGCTGTCTCCTCATTGCTCTGCAAAGGTGATATGGAAAAACAGTTTGTAGTCTGTTATTCTGGAACAACTACAACCATGGGTTACAGTCCCAGGAATGGCCGTGGTCCTTGAGATCCAGTTTGACGCTGGGCAAAACCCATCCTCTCTAATTTAATGAGAAAGTCAGTGGGAACTTGCTTGATAATTTGTCTTGAATTTCCCTGCTACGAGTTTTATAGCTATAGGTTACAGTTCAAGAGGTGTGGTTTTAGTACTGGAAGAACAAGTATCATAGGTTTACCATCAGAAATTTCAAGGTTGTGCAAGAATGTGAAATAAAATGCAAGAAAAAATACTGTTGCAGAGACTAATGAACCAACAGAAGACAATGCAAAAAGCGCATTCTGGTTTTTGTCTTGGTAAATTATTGTCATAAGAAAATACCAAGATAAGAATACAGAGCAGTTGGAAACTTCTGGGGACATAAGTGTCACTCCTTGAAAAGTGTTACCACTTCTTTTTATCAGAAAGTGTTGTGAATAACTTTTGCTGTTCTTGTGGTGGTTCTCCCATTTTGCTGCTCACGTCTGGGCTCCAAGGGGTGCCTTCTTCATCTGAGTATTTATAGTTCCCACAGTTTAACTCTTCATTGCAGAAACAAAGTCCTAAAAGTCCCTCATATCCTATAGCTCAGTGTTTAATGCCTTCTCCTAGCACATTCCCTCCTTTGCTTGAGTGCCTTAGCAGCCAAGCTGTGAGGCTGTTCCACTTGCTGCGGAACAAATAGTCCTTGCTGTGGCAGGTGCAAGCACACAGTTGTTTCCCCCACTACAGGTTACAGTTCTACTCCAATTTTAGTGCCAGAAGGCAAAATAATGCTATGTTGAGTAATGTTTAGGGTGCTAACTGGATACAACTAATGTCCATTTTGCTGCTAATTGTTGTTTCAACTTCTATTTTTTTTTTTTAACTTTAATATAAACTATCTGTTTGCAGCCTGGAACCCAAAGCTCCCCTAGCAACTAAAATACAGAGTTTTGTAAATAAATGCATTCTTTTTCTCTCCCAAGGCAACCAGCACTAACAATGACAAATTTCATATTTGTCGTTCATATTTTGGGGGGAAATCCTGTGCTATTAAGAAGCCCCTACACTGGTAGGTTGGCCATTTTTCTATAAAATGAGAAGCAATGGTGAAGACTTCATCAGGGCTTGTTGGCATGCGAGGTGTGCTTCTCCTTCAGGTCCATGTAGAGCCACAGACTCTCAGGAAAAACGTGTCCTTTCGAACAGAAGCCACAACATTACCTGAGTAAACAAGGCAGTGTTCTGAGTAGTCACAAGGTGTGTAGAAACTCATCTGGTTGTGCCACTGCTGATTTTGTTTGGCTTTTATGACTTGCAAGTCTGGTTTTGTGGCACTTTTTTTTTTTTTAATCTGTGTTCAGGCATTAGATTCAGCACTTCCTGTGATTTTATGGCCAATTTCAAATTAATATTTAACATAAATCCTTTCAGGCTTTTGATATGCTATGGAGGCCTATGTCCTTTTTCCCTCTGTTGCACGGGGCACTAGAAATATGCAATCAGTCCAATGCCTAACTCTCTAAGTTAAAAAGAGAAAGGAGTGACTGAATAAGACAGGCAAAGAAGAGCTCTGTCAGGTAAAAACAGCTAATGAATTACATCTAGAAAGAAAACGCTGAGACAATTACAGTATATTTAAAGCTAAATTCAGCTCAGCTGACTCCTTTGCCTGAACAACGGGGTAGGGCCTTTGGAGAAATGAGTGCCAAGAGGGACGTGGTGATGCCTTGCAGCCAACACAAGCCAGACTCCTCTGGGAGGGAGAGGGGACACGTGGTGCCAGCCAGAGCAGCCTGCACTCTCTGGGCCTTGGGAGCAGCTACGTTTATAGCACGTTTCAGCTGTTGCTGTTGGTAAGGTTTCTGTGAGGCCCCTGGTGAGTTTTAAACCAGCACTAAAGGAAGTGTGGGAACATTGCTGCCTGCCTGGCTCACATCTCCTGTGTTTGGAGCAGGTCTGGTTCAGGCTGCACCAATTAGTGTGTAAAAATATAACACCATTAACATCAGTATGAATTACAGAGACTAAAAAGAAACAAACCCTTATACTGTAATATGTGTGTGGGTAAAACAAAGGGAAATGCTTTCTTTTTATACTCTGTGACCCCCAAATCAGCTGAGCTGGTTACCTGTTCAGCAGTGAGCATGGTCAAGTAATAGTTTTACTGTCAGCTTAAATGCATAGGCTTATTTAAATTTTCAAGCTTAAATCTCTCATAGTGATCACTGATTTCTATCAACTGGGAAAAGGAGAAACTGCTGTAGATTTTTTTTGCTCCAAGAAGAGACTGCTCAGGATCTTTGACAAGAGTTAAACTAGATATTTTTGGGAAAATAATTTTAAAAATATTATAATCTATTTGTAGCTCATAAATGGGAACACACAGAGACCATCTGCTTATTACCAGTTAATCTGTAGTCACATTTCTGAAGTGTTCTGTCCTTGCCCTGTATTCTCCCATAGCATGACAATAATTACCCTTGTAATCAGCCACAGTCATTGATAAATGTCTTTACCCAAGGCCAGTTCCTGGTGGTGAATTGTGCACTTCAGATTGTGAGAAGCCTTCTGGAACAGCACAATAAAGGCTGCAGAGCTGATTTGAGATGCATCTAGTGGAAATCTAGACATGAAGGCATTGAGGCAGTTAAATCCTTCTGAGACTCCTATTTTACCACTAGTTTCAATTGAGAGTTATGTTCTAAATTAGGAGCTGAGTATTCAAGTACATTGAGTTTGCACTGTGCTCCTTAGGTCTTAATTTCAGTCCTTGAATTTTGTGAACGGTATGATGGGTATTTATAGAAAAAATATTTGTAGCAATGATTTCCCCCCACCAGTGCTGCAGGAATTGCTTTGCCACATGTCTGGCACTGCCTGTTATTCAAGTCTCTAACAAGGACTATATAGGACTCCATAAGAAGCATTGTTTAGAAAGGGAGTTTCTCAATAATCCCTTCTGTTCCTGGAATTTTATGCTCTGAAGTATGAGAAAGTGATCTGTTGTAACTTTTAAGCTTGCTTTATCCATGTGATCTAAGTGAACTATGACTATTCTCCTGAAAGACTTAAGCTTTTTTAGATTTCAAGGTATTTTGGTCTTAGGTATAAAATAGTGTAATTACCTTGTTAAATACATTATGAATTATATATGAAAAGTTTGTTTGTTTTTTCCAGATCTGGAGATTCTGAATTTCATCTCCTACTCCTAGTATTGAAAAAAGGGGTAGATGGCAGAGCCCGATTTCCCTACTTTGCATCACCATAATTCTTATAACTACTCCTTACACTAACCTGTTTTAGGAAAAACATCAGCCCTGGTATTTGTCAGGCTCTGAGAAACATTACTATCAAAATAAAAAAAAAATCCTGAGCTGACTAAAATTGTTCTTTAATAAACGAGATTTTCAAATAGTGAAGAAAGCAGGACTGGGGTAAAGCAATGCTGGAGTGACAGTGACAGTGATACCCCCTGGGATCAAAACCTTGTCTTGAAATAAATCCATGGCAACCAGCAGCTAAAATGATGTATAGGTTATCTTAAATGACATCAGGCATCAGGCTGGTACCCTATAGAGATGTTACAGAAACATCTATGAAATGCTTTTGTCCTGCCAGGGAGTTGCAGTGGTGACAGCTCTGTGGGACTGTTGTACTACATGAATTGGTGGGTGGCACTGCAAACATTCTCCTGAGGATCCCCTTGGTGGGAAGGTGGCCTGGGCAGTCCCGTGGCCAGGCCAGCCTGCCGCCAGGTTTTCAACATTTGGAACACTCACCTGGGCTCAGCCCCTGCCTGCAAACACTGGGCTACATGACTGATTCCTGCCTCTCACACTGGGGTCAAAGCAAGCGATGCATGGCAGGAGGTGACTGAAAAGGTCATGAAACAAGCAGCTGTCAACTGGTGACTTGTGCTGGGAGGCAGTAGGCAAGTAACCTTGCTCCATTTTATGGTAGTCCTTCACCTGCAAATGCCCACTGTGAGTGAAATTGCCTGGGCGGGTGCTGTCCTTTATCAATTTCACTCTCAGCAGGCTCTGCAGGTGAAGCATTTCATTGTGGGAGTTGGATTCTGCTTTCTCCTTGACAGCCTGAAATAGAAAGTGGAGAAAGGAAAGTAACTAATAAGCGGAGAAAAGCAAAAGCAAGACAGAGAACCACAAAAAGCAGGATGTGTGTTAAATGGCAATGGTAATGCACTGCAACCAGCCCTTTAAATTGGGGAGAATTTGACACTGGAAGGCATTTTGCTTAGGTCTTGTAAGCTTGGCACTTAGAAGTAAAAGAAGTGAAAGGACATTGCAATTAGAAGCAAAAAATTATGGTGAATAATATTATGTTTAAAATACCATGTAAGATGATGTGGGTAGAACTAAAAGGTAATTTTCTTGATCATCAGCCTAGCAGAGAATTTTTGTGGCTGTTTCTGGGGGAAATCCAGGCAAATTTTTTTTTCTCGCTTTTGTGAATTCTGCATTTCAGATTTATATGCCTTGGTTTTTTTGTGGATTTTGCTAAGGTTTGTTTGTTGCCCTTTCTTAAGACAATGTGTGTGACCTTCAGTGTTGCTGGTTTCCTGAAGTCACTTTCCTTGGCTTCAGAGAGAAATTCAGCAGCTAAGATGAGAACTGCAAAATCAGTATCTGCATCTGAACAACTGACTGCCTGTTACAGGGGAAAGAAGTGCATTGGTTCAGGGATGGGGATGGCAACACAACTTTGAAGTTCCCAGACACATCTTTTTTCCAGTCAGTTACATCCTATGGCTTACTGGGAGAGGGGCACAGCCCAGAGACAAAGCATTTGAGCCAGTTCCTGGCTCCTAGTGGAATTGCTTGCAAGAGACGATTGCAGAGCCACAAGCATCCTTCTTTAACTGCAGTGAGCTTGTACCTTGAACTAGATCCCTGAGTGCAGCAGGGAACATGGGAAAGTGGTGCCTGTAACTCCTGTAGGATACACCCAACAGCATTGGAAACTGTCCTAGATATGTGTTCAGGAGGCAATTACAATGTGTAGCCCATCCCCGAAGTTTTGTGGATAAAGAGCAGCTTTTGCTGGAGTGACATGAGGCGTGTGCAACTGTACCTGGTGGCTTGTGGTTTGCTGCTGGTTAATGTGGGAAAACTGGATGAGAGGCTGCTGCTGCTGAGGAAGGTAATCTGAGTGGAAAAGATCACAAATCAGCAGAACTCTTGAGTTTCAGGAGAGGAGCGAGCAGAAGCAGTGGACTAATGAACTTAAACCAGTAGACTTCAACACACTCAAAGAATTGGTGAATGCAGTCTTGTGGAAAGGAATTTTAATGGGAAAGGGAGCCCTGGAGGACTCTCGGCTCCTAAAAGAGGCGCTGAAGACGAGATGAAAAACTGCTCTGATGCAGGAGGCTCCCGGCAGGAATGGGGCGAGGCCAGTGTGACCACCTAGGAAGATGACCTTCAAAATGACAGTCAAAAAGATGGTATAAAAGGTGGCTTGCAGACAAGCAGTGCAAGGAAGGCTTCTGACGCTGTCCCATGTAACACTGTGATGGATAAACTACAGGGATGTCATCTTCATTAAACTATTGCAGAGTGGGGCAAAAGGAGGCAAGGGATCAGCCAAGTATGTGCAAGACAGAAGAGGAAGAAAGATGTGGGGAGAGAAGGTGGTACAAAATGGAGTAACTTTGTTTCCTCTAAGAATAACAAAATAATGTCCAGACAAAAAACTTAGCACAATATTACAGAATCTAGTGTTGTAGTTTCATGCAAATGCCTTTGCCTTCTCAACAAGGTGTGTGACTGTAAACAGAACAGGATTTGCTGGATCAGTCAATACAAACTTGCCCTAACCAGACAAAAATATTAAGATCCTTTGCATGATGGTTTTTGTTTTTCCAAGTGAGGGAGAAAACAAAGCAAACCTACTGCAACTCCTCCCATAATTCCCTTTTATATTTTAGAGGGTGGCGTCTCTAAGCACCCAAATTTGAATGATTAGAAACAACCAAGAGGTGCATTTTTCTACTGGGTATACTGCAAGAGGTGGTTTTGCCAGCTCCCACACATAAACTGGTTTAATAAGGTTATGCAGCCTCATTTGCAAATAAACTTCTTTCTGAGGTGCCCTCATTACCCTTTTCAAAGTGATGTGTTAAGAGTGCTTAGATATTTCAGGGGAAAGAGTGCATCAGGAGAGGTAGGTCCTCCTATAGATTTTTGTATAAGTTCTCTGCTGAGATAATTTTTACAGCACTACATGCTTTAAAATTTTTTTGTAAATACATCTCTGTCAATAACTGGATGGAGGTTAGTGTAAAAATTAAATTAGCAGTCAATGAGATTAGGATGTCAAAAAATGAGGTAAAACACCAGTTACAGGAATTATTATCTCTGCTATTCTGTATTACGAATTCATTGTAAATCAGAGGAATGCTGAAAATTTTGAATTACATGCTGATTTATGTCTTCCATATCTCACCAAAGATAATAAGATTATGTAAAATACAGATAAATGCAAAACTGCCTCTTCAATTTATGATTGGTGGGAAGAAATTTGACCAGATGGTGAAAAAATCTATGCATGTTATTTACATAGGAAAGAGACAAATTCTTGGGAAGTTCTGGTGAAATGAAGATAGCTCTCTCAGTGACCTTTTCTCTCCGGAAATTACAGTACATTCTCTGGGAGGTTTACTTAACATGGGATGTATGGGTCACTGTGCAAATAGGCAGGAGCAGAAAACACAGACTGTAATGAAAAGTATCACACCTGACATGAATTTGCTAGCAATGCAAATCTCAGGATACCTGTAATGAAAATCATCTCTAAACACTCCTACATGGTGGGTAGGTCTGAAAAGGTTTTGTGGCATTGCTCAGGTGTTTGTTTGCCGTTCTTGGCTTTGGATGAGCAGGAATACAGAGCAGTGCTACAGAGAAAATGGAAAGTAACACAACCCAAAATCTGTCAACACCAAGAATTTTGCAAGTCAGCTTTCTTCTTCAGTTTCAATGGTCTCCTAAATAGCATGACTTTGCAACATGTAGAACAGTTATACTCCTAGATTAAAAGAAAAGAAAATTTAAGTGTGGAAAGGGTAAATTCTATTGTGGTATTACATGGTGCTGTAGATGTATTCACAGATACTGAAACTAGGTGCACTGGCCAGTATGTTGTATGTTAGATGCTTGACAACACTGTTTCAGCAACGTTTGGCTTCTATACTGTTCCTCCTTCAGGTAAATGAGTAAGTGCAGAGTGGTAGTCTGGCAGGCTGATAATGCATTTGACACAGCAATCTATGGATTCATATGGATTGTAAGATCTCCTGGTACTGTATTTGTGTCTGAAGCATGTTGAATGCTTCAGGAGTTTTGCAAGCCAAGAAAAAAAAAGAAAGAGTAATCTGTGTTGACTTGGCCTGCCAAAAATGGTGAATCTAGAAGCAATTACAGAAAATCAACACCTTGGGTGTGGTGCGAAAAGCTTCACGAAGGACACAATTGTATTTGTGTGATCTGGCTGAATGGAAAATACATGCAGCTGAATATGCAGCCTCATTGATTCCGGTTGGGTGACATGTTTGGATTGGAGCAGGTTGTCTATGTAGTGTTGCATTGATTGTTTGCAACTTCTCCTAAAAGTCCATCCATGCTAGTGAAGTAGGCAGTACCTACCCTGCTGACTTTACGTTAAGAAATGAGATTGTAGAAATGTTGGTTGGACGGCACCCTGAAGATTGCCCCACTTGAAGCAGGACTACCACCACTGTTAGGTCAGCTGTGCCTTTGTGCAGCCAAGTAGTGAAAACTCTCCAGGAACTGCCACCACTTCCCTGGAGCATCTGGTAAAGAAAGCTTTCTTAATAGCAAGCCTGAGCCTCCCCACCTGCCATGTGTACCTGTTGCCCCTTGTTACATTCTCTGAAACCACCAAGAATCTGGATCGGTTATCTTTGTACCTCCTTTTCAGGCAGACGTAAGCTGCTGTTGCATCACCATTCGGGCTCCCTTTCACTGGGAAAAACAAGCCCAACTCCCCTGCTCCTCATGCTGCATCTGCACTCCAGACACTGGATCACTGCGGCACCCTTTAGTTGGATCTTTCCAGTTTATTTCACATTCCCCTTGAGACAAGAGTCCCAAATCTGGATGTTGTACTCCACCTGCAGACTTACCAGTGCCGTGCAGATATCCACTTCAATCTGCTGGCCACCCTTCTCCCAGCACTTTGATTATGCAATCTGCAGTTAGTATTTGCAATAAGATCAAATTCTAGTCTCATACTCCTCTTGTCACCCACCACAGTCCCTAGGTCCTTTAAAGTGGAGCTGTTACTTCACAGCTTGAGGTTATTCTGTACCACACACAGAACTTTCTAATGTCTCCTTGTTGAACTTCATAGGATTGCTGAGATTTCTCCTGTGGTAGAGGAACATAGTTCTTGCACTTGCTCTTCTAATTTTTCACATTTTTAGAGAATACTGGTAACGCAGCAACATAGCTCCAGGCACTACCAACTCTTTCAGTTGCTCAGAGCCCCCAGAAGTCTCTTAGCTCCTCTCAGTGACACAACGTACCTTGATCTCACAGGGACACTGAAAATCTATTTTCTTTACTTTCTTGATTTCCCACACCCACCTTCATTTTTCTTAAGCCTCACATATTCATCTTCTTTCATTTCTTTTTTTTATCTAGATGGCTTTTTCCTGAATGGTGCCCACTTCTCTGTGTCACTAGCAAGGAGTATTAGTGCTGAGGGTCCCAGACAAGAGCAGCTCCTATGGGTGGGGGAGTGCCATGGCCATGGCCCACTGTCCTCTCTCCTGCTCTTTGCTCCCTCACTGAGCCAAATAACAAAGCATTTGTTCCTGACAAGTAGATGGGGATGAATTGGCAAGGAGCCCGGATTCCTTATAACTTAATCTCTGTCTACTCAGCTGTAAGTAAAGAGAGTTTTGTCTCAAATGAGCATGATTTCTTTGGCTTTCCCACCAAATATTTGCTCACTGACATATTTTTATTCTCACACTGTTTTCCCGAGAGAAGAAATGGGTAGTTAGATTTCCAGCTACTGTGAAAAATGATCTGCGGGTAAGGGAGGATGGATGAGAGGCCATTCACTAAAAGGCAGGTTACTTCTGATGAACATATTGTGCCAATTACAAGGTTTTTTTGTCTATATAAAATGCTTTCCTACTTCAAATAGTATAACAGAAGGAATTCAAGGCATAGAGGAGCATGGTCTTCCATTTACTCCAAGGAATTCATGTTGAGCTAGATGAGTTGAGGAATTCACACTGAATGACTATGAAGTTTCATGGTAGGCTGCTCTGAGGAGTTTTGGAGAGTACCTAGAATTTTTACTGCATTGTAAAGCCCATTTTGTTAGGAATGGACAAAATTAAATTAAAAAATTAAATTAAGCTGTCAAGTGACATCATATTTCAACGTGCAAGAAGTCATACTCATATTCCTTTACCTAGAATATGGCAACAAAACTTTAAACATACATAACCTCTTTCTTCGTCAGACCAAGTGCAAACAGTTGTTTAGTTTTTCTCTCTTGATCCTCTTTTTCAGTTCTTACAGGACTGGGAGAAGGAATGGGCAAATGTAACTCCTGCAGAAGCTACAGGTGGGATGTAGCCCAAAATCCACCCCGGAACATGAGATGTCTTCCCTCTTCCACAGCTTCCCACTTTTTTGAATAAATTGCTGAGTGAAGGGGTAAGCATTGGCTGGCAGTGAGTAATTGGCAGGTATGAACATTCTACTACCTGCCATCAAGCCAAGCCTGAAGTCAGGAACGTAATCATACAAGTATATCAGATATTCCCAATGTGTCCTGAAAGGTTCCCAGCAAAGGCAATAGTTTCCATTTTACCTGCCTTATAAGATTCAATCTTCCCTTGCCAAGAACAGAGAGCTCCCAATAGACCCATCCTAGGTAATGAGTGAGAACAACTGTAAAAGGAGTCAGGCTTTGAACTCCTGTTGGCTCCACCAGGAGCCTGGTTTCTCCCAGAGAGGAGTGATATATTTTGGTCAGGAGTTGATTCAGGAATGAAGGGGAGGACTGCATGGGGCACTGAGGGCTGGCAGGAGAACGGGAGAAGCTGGCTCCATTCCTGGGACTGCATGTTTTTCCTGTGTGTAGCAGGAAACCTTTGATGTAAATTATCTGTGTGTCCCAGGGCTGAGAGCAGAGGGCACCTTACAAAGTGAAGATCAGGTGCTGGTGCTGCAGGTAGGCAGATAGCAAAGACCCAACCCCAGAGGGCACCCACCATCTCTTGCTGCTGCTAGTCAGGGCTATATTTAGAAGCTTTGGTTAATGAGTAAAAGATATATGAGGAAATAGCTGCTACTTCTGTGCATAGCAATGGTGCTTGGTGGCACTCCTGAGGCCAAGAAGCCACGCCTGAGGCTGTCATGCTCACTTGGTGAGCATGGGCTCCTTGAGTGCTGTGCCCTGGCTGTTCCCTGCTCCAGCACTGCTCTCCTCCACTGCCTCGGCAGCCCCAGCAGAAGGAGAAGGTTTCCCCAGCCAGAGAGCCACCACCCTGCTTTAACCTCGGCGGTGCCCGATCGGAGCGGAGCAGCCGTGCGTGTCCACCCCATGCTACCAAACAAAAGGCTGCCAACCCACTCCGGGCCTTGGGCTGGCCCCTGAAGTGGCTGCTGAACGCTCCCTCACTGCCACTTGATAAGCTTTGGTGCTTTGCAATTCCCCTTTCCAATTACTGGCCCTGCTCTCGGTGCTGGCTGGGCCTGGTGTGTGCCAACAGCCAGGCAGTGACGCAGGGACTGCGGGACTTAGGGTGGAAAGAGACGGGAGAAAAGGTGAGCCAGAGCAGGGACTTGCATCAATCACTGGGAGGGCATCATCTCACAGCTGCCTTTTGCAGAAGCCCTTGGAGGCACCTGCTCAAATAAGGATGGAGTCATCTGGATGAGCCATGTAGAAGCAGCCCTTGTAAGTGTGGGGACAGGGACTTGGTGAGTATCCAGGCAAGGGATGTCGTGGCAAGTGGATGTTGAGGCCAGGTGACACACAGATATCTTTCTGAAGTGGCTTGGGTATAACTGATCATTTTAAAGGCATGGAAACAGAGAGGGTGAGCCCTGCTACCCTTTATCTGCATTGCCATATTGCTAAAAGGAGCTTGGGGGAATTGTCCATATAAATCTAAATGTTCAACAGTTAAATACCAACACTGCTATTGGAGGTATTGTGGGTTTGATGTTTTCCCTTATCGTAGGCACATTGTAATTTCTATAACATCCATGTAAAGTGACCTGAAGCTCCAGAACTGACCTTCTGTGACTCTGAGTCAACAAATAGTGATCCTGCCGTCATCAGCTATCTGCTGGCTCACTTCACAGAGGCACTGACATAAAGCAGTGTGCCCAGTGAGGATGTCTGGTGGAAATTCTGGCTGGCATAAGATTGGAATCCTCCTCTCATCTCCTCCTGAAGCAGGTAGAGCACTGCTCTGTGCCAGACATCCCTATGGCACATTTTGTACCTGAGACTGCTCTGCAAGTAGGACAAATCATGGTGGAGCTCATGCAGCCAGAGTTGCTCACAAGGGATGGATGAGCAACCTGTGGAATGCAGAGGGAAAAAGTGGGGAGTTAGCATCTTCATTTCCCCACTTCCCCAAATTCCCTTTTCCTGGGAGCTGGGCTGCTCACCCAGGCTGGCACTGAGGTTTTATTGGTGTGAGATTGGAATCCAGGTGAGACTGCCACTGCAGGAACTGCTCTTCACAATTAGCTGAGAAGACAGGTCTCCAGAGGGACAAAGGGCTTCTCACCAGGAGAAAGAGCTCTCAAAGTGTCAGCTCAAAAGCAAATCCTAAATTGAGAACAAAGAGACTGCTGATACTGCTGGATGGGTTATGATTTTTAATACTCTAAAGACATAAATTTCTGAAAAGACTTTTTATTAAAAAAAAACAACACAAAAAACCACAAGTGTGAGCAAATCATGAAGATCCAGTCTTGGCCTAGAAAGAAAAGAGGTAACATGCATGGCCCAACAACAATCCTAAAATCCCTGTGGCAAGCAATAATCTTGAAAAAGCCAGTGCAAGCTATGTTTTCAATTTATAAATTAAATGTGTTTAAAATTTATGAACTTTGACTGCATGAGTAACTACTTCATTAGACTTTAGGGCTGCATGTTTCCTTGGCTTTTTTCACGGTAAAGTAAAACACATTTCTAATAAACATGGAAAGAGATTCCAAGCTAGAGTTACTACTTTTATGTAAAGGACCCTCCAGACTCATTAAAAAAGTTTACCACCTAAATAAAGCAAGCACATTGTAATTCTTTAACTCATAAAGTTGGTAATATACACAGAATATTAGGCTACTCTTACATGTACACCGCTTGGTATCGATGAATGACATGCAATAAGGGGTTTACTGTGAGGAAATTAGCATATAAAACTATGTTTGGGTAAGCCTTAGACTGAAAGACGAACTCGAGGAACAAGAGGAGGTAAGTTGGGCTCTGCTCTGATTTGCTGAATAAGCATGGAAAGGTATATACAGATACTGAGCCAAAGCTGTAGCTGTAACCAAAATCACTCTGTTTCTCCTAGTTTATATCAACTGTTTAGTCCCTTTTGGCAGTCAGTGGTGGAAATAGGGATGGAGGTGCAGGGGTGTCTGCACCATGCATTGGCCCACAACACAAGGCTGTGGCTCAAACCTCTGACACCATGCGCTTCCCTTTCCCAGCACTTGTGCATCCACAGCTGGAGTTTTGGGAGTTCTGCCTCAAGGGAATGTGAAAAATCTGGAAAGATCCAGCTAAGGGCTGCCACCCACGGTCCAGTGTCTGGAGTGCAGATGCAACGAGAGAGAGGTGGAAGGAGCTGGGCTTGTTTTTCCCAGTGAAGGGAAACCCAAAGCAGGTCTGCTTGAAGAGCAGGTACAAAAAGGACAAATCCAAACCCTTCTTGGTTATGTCAGGGGACTTAATAAGGGGCAGCAGGCACATGTGGCAGATAGAGATGTTCAGCTTAGCTTTTTCCATCAGATGCTCCAGAGAGTGCTGGTGGCTCCTTGCTTGGAGGCTTTTTATGACTTAGCTAGATAAGGCTAATTTAATGGTATAGTGATTGTGGTAATCCTGTTCTGACAGAAGATTAGACTGAGCTCCAGCAGTCTCATGCAACCAACATTTCTGTGATTCTGTGATTCTTTTTCCCAGAGCAACAGAGAAGCATGTCCCAAACCATCAGCCAGCTCACCTGGTCAGAAGGAGAGGGCACCTCTGCCAGATGCCATCTCCTGAGGGCTGGTCTCAGCCAAGCACTTACAATTAGTCCATGCTGGGGTTCAGAACCAGGATTGCAAACAAACCTGTCAGCCTTAGCTAGCCAGCATCTTAAAGTCATTAATATCTGACTTCCATATGGTTGTGCTTTGCAGTAGTCACAGCTTGTCGTGATTGCGGGGAGAGGTGAATTTTTCCAGGGGGATGTGGGCAGGCCAATCAATGATCAGGTTTTGTGCTGAGACTTGGATTGGCCACTCGGAGGTTTGGACACGCCTCTGAGGACACAAAGAGTTAAAAGCAGGACTCTGGGGGGTTCGGTCTCTTTTAGGTTCCGGTTTCAGCAGAGGAACATCTCTTCTCCCCTGCCCGTAAGCTGGGGCCCCGGGAGAAGAAGAGAAGAGATAAGCTTTGAGTTGAGCTGGCCCCATCCAGGCTAGAGGGGTAGAAAACTGTGGAAGTGCCTTCCTTCCTCCCCCCTCTCCCAGAGAAAGTGCCCAGCTGCCTGAGAGTTGCCGAGCCTGGGAGTGCCTGAGCCTGCAGCCCTGCCGAGAGCTAGAAACTCTTAACCCTTTCTTGGCAGAAAGAAACTTTTCTTAGACATTGATTCTCATGACTGGTAGTTTCAGAAGAGAGAGAGAAACAGCCTGGGACCGAGATGATAAAGCACGATTGAAAAGAACCCGATGGGGAGGGAATTGAAGAAGAGTGGCTTCTGAGCTGGACTTTTCTTGCATAATGTTAGCCATAGACTGAACTCAAGCCTCCTTTGAACATAAACTGCATTTGGGTGGATACAGCTGCCTTTGCTTTTGCTACAGTGACTGGCACTTTAAGAGTAGAGCGAGCAAAGAAGAGAGGGGGAGGGTGTGGTGGTGCCCTCAGAGGAGACCTGCTCTTGGAACCCTCGGCCCCAGGGGAAAAATAGAGAAAGCTCAGCATGCAAGCATCCTTAAAAGAGCCCTATATGCAGCTTCAATCCATGGACAGTGGTGAGAGCACTAGACATGGAAAAGAGAGTGTCACCCTGGCAGACTTCTCCAGGCGGTGCCACGGGTGACATGGAAACACATAAGGGGTGGACCCGTGTTTTCTGAGGAGCAGTCTGTGGTGCGAGAGAGACTCCTCTCTCCCTTGCTGAATTGAAGATTAGGGTGTTTTTTGGGTTTTTTGTTTTGAGTGGTAATTGTTTGATTTAAAACCCAAAGGTTTGGTCTACAGAGAGTAATGTGTGGAGAGGTGGAAACTGGGAGAAGAGAAAAAATGTTCTAAGAAGTTTTTTATTTCTGTCTCTGTGTGTGTTTAAGAGTTTTCTGTCTCTGTTCTTATGTAATGTAATAAAGTTTTGGTTTTTTTGTTTTCAAGATTTAAGCCTGCTCTGCTCTGTTCCTGATCACATCCCACAGTAGTTTTTAAGGAAAAAACATATATTCATGGGTGCATTAACATCTGGCCAGTGCTAACCCATGACACAGCTCAATGTACTTGTGCATGTCAAAGTAGCACACTGGCAGAATCTTGGGTCTTCAAAACTCATCTTTCAGCAAGAAGTCACTATATTTTCAAGTCCAGTGGTGAAAAATCCCTCATCGACTTTTACTCTGCTTCAGCAGACACTTTGGCCTTTATGTGAAGCCTTGTATGTGTAATTTGCACTCAGTTCTTCTCCTGCATTGGAATTAGTCAAATAAGAATCACAGGCTTAGCTTATTCTGCTTAAAACTCTCCTCTACAGAAACCCTTTCCTGGCTGTCCTTAGGAAAGTGTCCTCGGCCCTTCCACAGTCTCAAAGCTGACACAACCAGTTCTCGCCCTACCTCACAGTTTCTCTCCTTTTAGGCTACAGGGGTGCTGAAAATAACACTGGAAATCTCACTTCACAGTTTCTTGCATGACAGCAGGCTACAGAAACCACCCAAAAAGGGCACCTTTTCCTGAGCCAACTCACATGTTTGCAAAAAGGGTGGGGTTGCTGTGCAAACAGACTTGTTCCCTCTCTGATTACTTTGATACTAAGACCATATGGGCCTCCGAGCTGGTACCCAGTCCCTGGAGCTTTTGTTTGTGGATATTGCATGTTCCTTTGGAAAAAAAAACCAAAACCAAACCCCAATGATTTTACTAAGTGAAACAAGCAGGTACAGTAGTGCTGCATATGGTGCTAGTAAAATTGTAATAGTGAAAGTTGGCAAGAGTCAAGCAGCCTTTGTATTAATTCTCTGGAGCTTCAGGTAGAGCCTAATGTAATTACTTGCTTTACTTTGTAGCATTTTAAGAGAGAAGTGTGTATTTTAAAAAGTTATATTTTCAAATAAAGGGGCCAGGTCTGGAGAAGACAAAGTGCCTGATTCTGGTCCCTCTGAATTCAATAGCAAAACTCCCATTGACTTAAATCAAAGCAGGATTATGTCCCAAATCTCAGAAATAACAGCAAACAGACCTGTGCAGTTTTTTTAATTCACTGTCCAGTCTACCAGTTTGTAACTTTTTCCTATTTTTTTTATCCACTTAAGTTCCAGAAGGTTTATCTGTCCTCAGCTCCAGTGTCTGCATCTGAATATTAGACCTGATTTTTTTTTTACATAAAGACAGCTACTTTGCAGACATCTCAGTGTAAGTGGGTGAGTACAGAGATCCTGAATCTCACACACACAAATACAGTGTTTCTTCATTCAAGAAACAATTGTGTCATGCTTTTCATAGACTAATAGAATATCCTGAGTTGGATAGGACCCACAAAGATCATAGAGGCCAACTCCTGACGCTGCTCAGGACAACCCCAAGAATCACACCAGGTGTATGAGAGCAATGTCCAAATGCTCCTTGGATTCTGTCAGGCTGGTGCTGTGACCTCTTCCCCAGAGAGCCCATTCTGGTGTTCAACCACTCCCTGGGTGAAAAAATCTTCCTAAAACCTAACCCAAACCTGCCCTGACACAGCTTCATTCCATTCCCTTGAGTTCTGTCACTGGTCATCAGTGGGAAGAGATCAGTGCCCCTCTGCTTCCCCTTGTGAAAAAGTTGTAGACCACAAAAATGTCCGTTATTTCAAAATTCCCCAATTTGCCAAAATGCCACAAATTTAATTTTCCTTGGTAGATCCAAAAGCCCTAAACACTGAAGTCATTGACATTTCACCAAGAAGAATAAAGTGTTTGAGTGATTGCTGGGAGAAGCTTTTGATTTTTTCTGTTTATTTTTGTGATCAGTTGAAGCATTAACTAGGATTAACTTTCTTGTTGATAGCAAGGTCATGATCTTTAGAACCTAACTCTAATTAATTGAATTCTGTCATTCTATGTTGTTTTCAAACTCTCATCAAAAGTTAGGCAAGGCTGGGTTAGGTCTTATCAGCAGCCTAACCCAAGCTGCAATTGATAATATTAGTAGAGACTGACCATTTGATCACCAAATTAGAAAATAACATGGATCTATTTCTTTTATTTCTTGGGTTTGGTATGTAACATATCAAGACAGCACTGGTGGGAACCATTTTTAACTTGTATGTCCAAAATCATCTTACTGTACATTTTTTTCTTTAACTAGCTTGTCATTTAAAACTTTTTCCACAGTGCCTGCTTTCTGGGTACATGTATGTCTTCCCGATTTTCACTTAATGCCTGAATAACAAGGCTGAAATGCACCAAGATCCTTGCTCTGCCTAAATGTTGGCCTAAGAATTAGTCCTCAGATCCCCCTCTACAATGAATGGTACATGAAGGAGCCTTCCATGGCCATCTGGTGCCAAACAGGCTTCTAGCAGCTGCAGTTCACCTTCTCCTATGGTTCCTATGAGAAATGGATTTTCCAGCACCTCGGCTTGCCCTGTGTTTTCTATTCAAGTGTTTATGGTCTTTAATCAGCACCTAACTTGCCTGTACTGGAGTTTATCCCATAGTTATAGTGGGGTTTTCCTTAGGGCTTCTCCTGGCCTGCTTTCAATCTCTAGGGTCACATGCTTCCAGAGTGAGATGGAAAGCACATGTTATTAAATGGACAAAACCCTCAGTAAAGCTGCACTGGCTTTTGGTAATTTCAGTCCAGTGAACCACAGGGCTTATGATTGAGGTTTTCTTATTGATTCTCTACAGCCTCTGTGGGAGATCCCCTTATAACATGAGGGAGTGTTCTGAGCTTGAGGTGGCACCTGCTCCAGCTGGGACTGGTGGAACCTTCACCTGCCTTGTCTTTGCGTGCCCTATCTACTGAGACCTCCCCCACACCTTAGGAAATGCATCGGCATTGACTCTGGGTGTGACATCTGAGGCTCTGCCACATCACATGGGCTCTAACGACAGATGACACCTTTAAAAGCCAAAACCCCTTAGGTGTCCTCCAGGAACCAGGGCCTCACTGCTCTCAGGGTGTTTTGCTCCCTCCCATTGGTTTCTTTCTTCCCTCTTCTCCACACTTGGCCTTGTGTAAGGAGGACTATCTCTGAAAACAAATTAAACTGCAGCACGTACACCAGTGCCCTTAATTTTACTAGGAAGCAATAGTCACTCCCCTGACGTGTGCCAAGGAGCTGCTGGCAAGCTGGAAGGCTGCACAAGTCCTTGGGACTGCCTGTACAAAAACAAGTTGTGATGATGTGCCTGCAAAAACTTGTGAATATGCTTTGGGAACGTGGAAATTCCTGCTGGTCCCTGGGGTTCAGACAAGTAGAATAGGGGGACATAAGAGTACAAAAATACCCTGCAGCAGCATCCTCCCAGCCAAGCCTTCCACACTGCAGGGCCCTGAACCTCTTTCTGCCTCTCCTCCTGCAAGCCCTGACAGCTGAGTAAGTGTCTGGTAAATAGGAACTTGGTGACCTTTCTACACGGATATATGTAGTATATGAAGTATAGTATATACATATATCTATGTAGTGATAGGACAAGGAGCAATGGCTTTAAACTGAGAGAGGGCAGGTTTGGATTAAATATCAAGAAGAAATTCCTCACTGTGGGGGTGGTGGGACACTAGAACTATCCCCAGAAAAGCTGTGGATGCCCCATCCCTGGAAGTGTTCACACCAGTTTGGATGGGGCCTTGAGCAATCCGGTGTAGCAGAACATGTCCCTTCCCATGGCAGAAAGATGACCTTTAAGGTTCTTTTCATCCCAAACCATTGTGATTCATTCAGTGCTGTTTTACACGCTGCAAAGGGGAAGGATTTGCCTCTACCCGAGGTGCCCACCAGCATTACGGTATCTGCATACAGTGGCAACATCAAGTCAAAACACTTCTGTCAAACCCTTACAGCACAAGGAAAATACATTTTTCTATGGAAAATTTCATGGGAAGAGCTCCTGTGGGCATCACCCTCACAGCCCTGCAGGATGTTGGCTTTCATGAGGAAAGATGTATTATAGTGGCTCCACTGTATTGGCCAGGTTTTGCTCCCTGACACTGCACACACATTACCTTCCACTGGCCAAAAATCACCAGCTCTCCTTGTGTGGTATTTCCCAGTCCAGTGCAGGGCTTTAGGTCCAGGTTCCCCCCAAAAGCAGTGTCACCAGAGCAGCAGCTTGGCAGAGGGTGCAAGTGTGGAAAGTGAGAGTGAGTTTGCTTAATGTCAGTGGTGATTGCTGGCGGCATTTCTGCCAGCTAAATATGGGGGTAGCCACTAAAAACAAATCCTGAAACCGCTGAAATTGGGGGGGGTTTGTCTGGTTTCTAACAGGAGCCATAATTGCCAGCATCAGCTCTGAATAATTTCACGCTAAGTAAAGACGTGCAACAGTCCAAGGTTTGAGAACACGAGTTAGCCCAGAACTTTTTCTCAGTTTTGCTTTGAGGTAAGTTGGTGATTCAGAGCGAAACCTGGCTAAAACCATGATGGTTACTTACTGTTACAAACGCATATTATATAATTGGCTTTTCGCACATATTAAAATGAATATCCCATGTGTTATGTTGGGAAGTTATACTTTATTCATATAGTTTCTTTCAGTAATATGATAAATGTAGTTTTTAGGTTATAGAACAATAGTAAAATAGAAATTATGTTATGTAAAGATGCTTTTGCAATTAGCTCTAGAAATAGAGAAAATAACCAAACAACTTTTTCACAGTATCCTAGCTTGATAAGAGATCGCAGCAATGGCAGCTGCAAAAGGCTCTGAGAAAAGATTTATGACATAGTTCTGTGACCTAACAGTGCCATGAGAAGATCAGATTTATGAATGGAAAGGAGAAAGAGAAGATTGAGGTTAAACAGGAACACCTACGATTTGAAAAGAATGCTTGAATCATATATGTAATGTATGAATATTCAACACGCTAGTGTTTTTAAGGGATGAGTCTTTTGTTAAACCCCCATGGTAAATCGCATGTGAGGGTACCCAGGTGCCTGTAAAAGAATACTTTTGTTCGTATTGTCTCCTGATTGTCTATTTGGATTTTTTATTAAACTTTTAAAATTTTTACTAAGTGAACCTCGTTTTTCACACTTACTTTTAAACATTATCTTAACCAGGAACATTTGAGGCAGGTAAATGAGAGCTCTCTGTGCCCAAAGAGGCTGAAGTTCACTTCAGGCAAGAGAGCAAACAACCAAAGAAGGACATCGGGGAAGCTCTAAGGGAATCGTAGGTATTTCCCTCAGGCAAGTTTAACACCTCATTTTCTTAAATGTCTTTAATTCATACACACTGAGAAGTAAAGATTTTAAACCGAAGATTTTGGTGCAGCAGCTCCCACAGAGCCTGGCTGTGGCTGACACCCCATTTCTGCCCACATCCTCGCTGTTGGGTGGAGGTGAGGAAATGCGAAGTCGTGTTTGATGGAGCTGCTGGTGGGGGACACTCGGCACTGAAGCTTTTGGAAAAAAAAACAGCTTCCAAGCGCTGTGGTAGGGAAGGTTTTGCATAGGACGCTGAGCGCCTTAAAAAAAAAAAAAAAAAAAAAAAAAAAAAAAAAAAAAAAGGCGTTTTCCATCTGATTTCTCTCTCCGTCCTTTACGTGAATGGGCTGTTCTGCCTCCGTCCCCTTGCACAAACCTTTCCCGCGTTCTCCAAGGCACGACGGCTGCAGGCGCCTGCCGGTGCCGGTGAGGGCCGGGCGGGGCCGCTCGCTCGTAGTGACGGTGACCTCTAGTGGAGGAGGGCCCGCTCCCTCGGCCACCGACCCCAGGGCTGCCACCACCAACGCAGCCGAGGAAATGACGGTGGAAGCAAAATGGACTCTGGGTCTCGACTTTCTGCACCCAGGTGCGCAGACACCGCGTCCCTGTAATGTGTGGTAGGTATTTAGTGAGTGTCTTTCCCTAATGTTTTAAGCCTGCTTTCCAGGACAGTGGGCAGCAGATTTCACCTCCAGGTATCCTAAAAAATTGCATCTGAGGTTTAAAATCTATTTTTGCCGTGTGTCCTTTTTCCTAATTTCTTGTTGTAAATTCTTGTCTTAAATCAACATTTCCTTGGCATCTCTGGAGAGGATGTGGTTCGGGGCTCAGAAGTTGAGTTCCTCCTGGGACTGGTGGGAACCGTGTCCCCTCCCTGCTCCCGAGAGGCCCAGAAAGGGAAGAGAGTCACCTCCTTCTCCTGCACTTCTTCCTGCTTCTGTCCAGCACCCTGCTGGTGCTTTCACACAAGACCAGACCCTTGGGCAAAACCAAGGGTCTGGTCTGGGCCAGTGAGCTGGTGTACTCAGCCTCATCTCCTGTCTGGGCATCCAGGGGTGAGAAACCAGTGCCATGTGCCCCTGTCCCATCAACATCTTCCACTCAGGGCAAGGAGGTTTCCTGCCTGCCAGGCCAGCTGCCTCACCTCAGCAGCCCCTGTGGTCCCAATGGTGCTGCATGGAGCAATGCCTGAGCTGGCTTTTGCCGCGCTCCATCTGCACCAAGCGGGGCTGTGCTGACTTGTCTCACACCCACAGGTGATCTGGGATGACACATTTTCCCCCCTTACAAAAATCACTTTTCTCCCCTTGAATGTGGGGGGTTTTCACCAACTCCTCATCCTGCCTTGGCTGCGCAGGGCGGGTTCTGTCATGAGCCCCATACAAGGCTTCACAACTGATGTGCAGCAGCAATCCTGCAAAGATGAGAGCAACCACTTCCTCCCTCCACCACCTCTGTGAATCCACAGCAGGACCTGCAGACAGCTGTGCACACCCTCCTCAGCTCAAGCCTGGAGAAACGTCCACCATCAGAAATTCAAAAGTCACTCTCAGCGCTTCTTCCCTGCTGGACCGTGTACACACAGGAGTGACAGCAAAGTGCCTTTTTCCATATGGCCTCTGGAGCATCTTATATTGGGAGCACAGCACCACTATGGCTTTGGTAGGCTGTGGTTCCTTCCTGTGCTTCCTGGAAGCCCTGGAGGTGGCTTCAGCCTGCTCAGGTGCCAAGGCTCTGCAGGTACTCTGCACCCTCAGGAGGGCAGAGAAAGTTAAACACCACCTGAGAAAGGGGAATTTGCACCTTGGCAAGCTCCCTTATTCCAGTAGGACTGTCCCATCCCACTGTGGCATTGCCCCATGCCACCCATCTCCTTACCAGCAGGTAGGACAGCACCTCTCACCCAGCTGCATAGAGGCATGTTAGAGAAGGTCTACTTGGAGGAAACAATCCTTAACATTTAGATTGGTCTAAGGACATGGTTTGCCCCCTCTTGAGCTGAGCGGCTCAGCAGACATCCATTTAACCTGCCCTCTGGACCCAGTCTCCAGGGGCCCAGCAGAGAGCATGATCTGTCTGCTCAGGGTTATTGCTTTCACAGTAGCCCACACTCCGTGCATAAATTTGCATCTAGTTAGCAGCTGCTTAGTGGACCTTACTCAAGGGTCATAATGGGGTACCTTTCTTTTACCTCAGACTGGTTTCTGATAAAAACTGGGTCATCCAAGTGGTAAGCACTGTCAAGCTAATACATTTCACAAGACCTTCTCCTTTCACAAGAACTCCGTGTGAAGGTACCCGAGCCCTTGGCCCAGCCAGCCACAGGGAATCTACCCACAGATATTCTCCACCTCAAAGGACAGGATGAAGACACTCACATCTCAAGAAGAAAATGTGTCCCTGAGCATAAAACCACCTTCCCCCTCATCCTCACTTCAGTCAGCCACTACAAACATTACAAATATTAATCACATTGTCAATACATATCACACCAGAAAAAGTGTTTGTGGTTTTTAAGTAACGGGTCAGCCATACAAATCACATATTTGGAACAACTGTCTGCAAAATAAAAAGCATGCAAGCAGTGAAACTGAGAATGATTCAGGTGTTGGGTGATCCAGCAGCACAAAGCCAGTGGGCAAATGGCCACCCGTGTTGGTGAGTCTGGCTTCAAGCCTGGCTGCTGAGGTGGGTCACCGTGCGTGCAGAGCCTGGAAGTGAAGCACAGATTTGGCTGGTGAGGCGTGGTGAGGCAGTGGGAGCTGAGTGGTGGGAAGCAACGGGAGCCCTGCCTGCCTTTGGCAGGATGGCAGGACTGGCTTCCAGTGGGCCTCCCTCTGGCAGCGAGGCTGGCATGGCTGTGGCCAGACCTTTTGTTCCCTGTTACCAGAAAGAGCTGAAGGCAGAAACTGCTTTTTCACCTCGAGGCATTCTGTCTGCCAGCCACAGCCAGGCTATTAATTCATGAACCAAATGTGGGTGGGGAGTCTTGCATATCCTTATCTACACCTTCCGAGGAGTTATCAAAGTCAAGCAAGTGAAACTACACGGTCTCCATTTCTAGTAAATAACTAATTGTACTCTTCATAGGGGCTGCATTTAAATCAAATTAGAATGATCACCCTATTGTCCTAGAGCACTTGCATGCATTAAAAAAAACACAACCAAAAAAAAAAAAGAAAAAAAATAACCCAACCAAAAAGAAAATCCCACCAAGACCACTGCAAAGAGGTGCCTTTGCTCTGTTTGTGAATTGTGTAATTAATGGTCAAAGCCAACTGAAGTAGTCAGATGACTACCACACTGGAGAGATGGGAAATTACTGGTCTCCCTCAAATTCCCCCCAGGTCTTGAAAAAAAAAAAATCCCCTTTTTTTCTTGCCCTTTTAGAAATATTCTTCCTTATTCCCATTTTCTATCAGCCAAGCTTTAACTCATTCTGACACCAACCATTTGCAGCCACAGCAGTCACTTCCCCTCCGAGCAGGGTCATTCACATGGTTATAGGGAGCCAGGGGTTGAAGGCACATTTAGGAAGAGCGCTGAATTCCTGCTTGCCTGAGGGTAGCCAGCAGTAGATGATGTGATACCAGGAGTGCTGCATGTGATGGTCCTAAAGCACCAGCAGCACTGCTGTAAGAGCTGGGTAAGGAAGGAGACCTGCTCCCACACTTGAAAATGATTTTGAAGTAGCAGGATTTTAGACATCTTTGAGCTCACACTCTGATCATGGGTGTGAAGAACGAAACACTTCTCTCTGACTGCACATCTCAAGATTACACGTTTTAACAAAACCAAAGTGCCTGGATTGCTGCAGACAATTAGTGCTAGTGGAGAACCAAACAACAACAACAGATTAAAAAATAATCAGAAACTTGTTTCCACAACATGCAAACATCACAAGCAAAATACTAGGGGAATAACAAATGAATTATTTTAACAACCCCTGGATATTTCCAGCATGGCTCACAGGCAAGGTCCCTCTTTGGGATTTCTGATTTCATGATGCTGAACCACACAACTGCAATTCGTAAAAGCACCAATCTATACTATTTAATTCCCTGTCTCAAATCCCTGTTCATGAGATGCAAATCATTCCTCTGCGTCTCATGGCAGAGATAAAATCTGTGCAAAAGCTAGGGTGGTGAGCAGTGGATGCTTTGCCCCTGATGGAGGGGAATTATCCCTGCCTCTGCCTTGGAAGTGCCGGGGCTTCCCACTTGTGCAAAGGCTTCCCAATAGGAAGGAGCTTAGAGCCATGGGGACTTAAAAGCCAAATTTTTTCCCTCTGTGCTGAGGTCAGGCAAGGGCCTCTTTTGGCTTGGCTGAGCTGTGGCTCATGGCTTTGTAGGGTGGCTGAATGGGATGCTGAGCAGGCTCTACTTTTATGTGTAAAGGAGGGGGTTTGTTGTTTCATAGAAGCATCTTCCCTTAAGCTAAGATCTGATTCTAGTTTTTCTTAAAAAAAGCTTTGTTTCAAGGCAAATTTTCTATATCTCCCATGTACATAAAAACTCCCCCAAAGATGCAAATAGCTTGTACCATTTTTTTTTTCTAGTTTTTATGGAGTCCTTAGAAGTCTCTCCACTTGCAATTATGCTGACAGACCAAACTCCTCATGATCACAAATCATTTAAAGCATTAAGCATGAAATGTAGCTACAGAACAGCCCAGAGACTCAAGTGTTTTCAATAAGCATTAGCAGCTAAAATGTTGCAGTCTCCATGAATATATTACAAGTGAGTGAAACCCCAAGATGCAAAATTTCCTCTATGAAGAAATAATTTGGAAAATATATTCCCAGGCGTGTAAGGAAGGAGACCAACCTCAACTTTGACTCAGGAGACAAGACTGGAGAAGCAAAGGCATGTTATAAACACATTAAAACAATATTTAGCCAACAGATCTTGAAAACTATTATTTAAGGTGGAAAGGATCTGTCTGGTCTTAGAAGTAAGCCCTAAAAAGTAAAATTTGATGGCTACAAAATAAATTCTTCTATATAATCCAGACCTTTTCAGCATATCCATCCCATTGAATGCTTAAGTTTAAGTCAATCTGCTTTATGCAGTACATTTTCTTATGTAGACACAAACAGCAAAGAGAAAAGGAGCAGAAGGTGTGGAGGGTTTGGTGAAGTCCCTTGCCTATTGCAAGTGGAATTCAGGGGAGAAGATCTGCTAGGGAAGGGAGCTGCAGAGAAATGTAAACCCAGGCCCTGCACAGGAGAAAAAGCAACACCAAAGAGCCACATAGAAATCTGGCCCTATAAACTGAGACCTTCCTTTAGGAGTGCCTGTCCCAAGCCATCCCAGGTCCCGTGCAGACACACAGCACATGCAGGGGTGTGTGACAGCCTTTGGCTGGGTGACTGCTGACAGCTTCCTCCTGGGACTGCACCCTGCTCATGCTCGGCACCGCGTGGGCCTCTCTGAGGGTGAATCATTTTTGTGATGCTAACAGATTTGTCTTTTTTCTCTGCCTTCACTGAGTCTAGGCAACAATAGCCACAAAAGCCAGACTTCACTCTGGCCACCACTGGTGAGGGAGGCTTTTGTTAAGAAAGGTTTTAATTAATAAATGTTTTTATTCCGCAGCGAGCTGGTCCCACCCTCTCCCAAAAGCCACAGGATTCTGCAGGAATAGGAGGAGGTGGAAACACACAGAGGTGCTGAGTGCTTGGGGCTGGCTCTGCACCTGTTACCAGCACCCTTTGAGCAAGCAAGAACAAACTGCTCTGAAAAAAATCAAATGCCGAGATCTCCAACTATTCACTGCTCACCTGACTTCTCTGAGGTTTCCTTTCCCACAATAAAGCACAGAGCACCCTGCTCTCTTACATGCAAGTGCTGGGTAGATAAATCAGCAGACAAAGCTGGGGCATTGAGGTGGGTTGAAAAGTGCATAGGCAGGCCCAGAGGGTGATGATCAGCAGGACAGGTTCTAGATGGAGGCCAGTTCCTCACTGTATGCCCCAGGGGTCAATACTGGCTCCAGTCCCGTTCAACATGCTCATTAATGACACGGACAGAGTGGCAGAGGGCAACTCCAGAACATTTGCTGGTGACACCAAGCTGGGCAGAGTGGCTGATATGCCACCCTGCTGCCATCCACAGGGACCCTCCTGGGCTGGAGAAATGGGCTGGCAGGAATTTCATCAAGTTCAGTGAGGAGAAATGCAAAATCCTGCACGTACAGAAGAACACCCCAGGCACCAGTACAGGCTGGGGGCCAGCTGGAAAGCAGCTCTGCAGAGGAAAGGACCTCAGGATCCTGGAGGACACCAAGCTGAACACAAGGCACCAGTGTGCCCCTGTGGCAAAGAAGGCCAATGGCATCCTGGGGACCCTTAGGCAGAGTGTTGCCAGCAGGTTTGGGGAGATGATCCTTGTTCTTTGCTCAGCACTGGTGAGGCCACACTTGAAGTCCTGGGTTTGGTTCTGGGCTCCTCTGTACACAGAGACATAGACATACTAGAGAGAGTCCAGCAGAGAGACACAAAGATGATGAGGCGACTGGAGCATCTCTCCTGAGAAGAAAGGCTGAGAGTTGTGACTGTTCAGCCTGGAGAAGAGAAGGCTTGGGAGATCTCACTGATATGTATAAATTACTGCAGGAAGGGTGCAAGCAGGACAGAGCCAGGCTCTGTGTAGTGGTGTCCAACAACAGGACCAGAGGCCACCTGAAACACAGGAGGATCTGTCTGAACATCTGTCTGACATAATTTCACAGTGAGGGCAACTGAGCACTGGCACAGTTGCCCAGACATGTTGTGTCTTGAAGATATTCAGATGTCTCAACACAGTCCTGGGCAGTCAGGTCTGGGTGTCTGCTTTAGCAGTGTGGGCGGATCAGCTGCCCCTCAGAGGCCCCATCCAACCTTCCACTCTGGGATTCTCTGAGGCATTGGTGCATGGAACAGAGTACCCCATGGAAACACTCACAAGGATGCTAATTTTTGCCATAGGATTTACCTGGTATGTGTTAAACATGGCCAAAACCTGGTCATAATGTGGCCTAAACATTGACTGCAAAGAATAAATGGAAAAGACTCACAAGTCACAAAAATATGAGGGTGCCCTGCCAAAGGAAATTGTTGTATGGGATTGTAGAGATCCAGACTGAATTAAGATGTGCATTTTTGGCACTTTCTCTATCACGAACACTCATTTCTGTGTTTCGTGATGATCTTCTGCGTCAGTTGTTTTTGCTCATGTTGTAGCTGTACGTTATGAATTTGTGTGAGCACATGTAGTATTTGTGGCCCTGGCATAAGAAAAAACAGATAAAAATAGGACCTCGGTTCTCCAAACTTGTTTTATGATTGAGTTTTTTTTAATGAGTATTTAAACATTGTTTTTAACCACAGAAATCAGATACCAAGAAAACTTTCATCTTATTCCTGCAAAAGCAAAATGGAGTTTCTAAGTCATAGCACAGCGTGGGAGAAAGTGTGTTTCATCTGGAGGAAGTTATTTCAGAATGTGAATTTCATTGGTATTTCTCCTGCTAAGGTGCCCTGACCCTCTTGACTAAGAGCTGCCCCTGTTAGCACAGCTACCCCCTCTCTGCAGCCAGGCTTAATGAAGGCACAGGCACATGGAAATAGTGATGGTTGTGTGGCCCACACACGGGCCTCATGGCCACATTTTGGGACTGGAGTCAAGGGAATGTGGAAGGAAGCAGCTCCCAAAACTGCTGCCATCTTGTGCTCCAGTGCTCGGGATGTTGAAATGAGCTGTGCCACCCTCTGGCTGTTGTGACTTGGTGCTGCACCATCATTTCCAGAGCTGGTGCTGCGTGTGCAAAAAAAAATCAGTCATATCATGCAGAAGCAGATTTCAGCTGCTTTGTTATTCAGTGTTTCCCACTTAGATTTAGGTTTCAAACACATCGAAACTCCAGTAATTGTTTTCTTCAGATTTTTATCACAAATTGGTAGGAATCTTCAGATTTTTGTTCCTCTACAGCTCCCATCATATCAAGTTAAAGCCTCTAAAACATTGTCCTGCCCATGTAGATGCTGTTGTTGAATGGACAGATGAATGTCAAAATCAGAGATTCTCTTAATTTCTGCTCTACTGCCAGATGAGTAATGGTGATCTGGGATGCAGGGGCTGGTCTGTGGAAAATCCCTGCCTGTTGCATCAAAACTGAAAGCACCTGGAGATTTTTGTGTCTACACGCAAAGCTTCCTGAAAATGTTTTGCACTAGAAGAGAGAAAAGGTAACCAAAGCCAATGGGGAAAGCAAAAAGGGAGACGTGATGATGATACAATGGAAAGAAGAGGCACAAACTTCCTGCTGTCTCTCTGTGAAGGGGCTGTTACCTCATTTGTTGTGCTGCCTTGCCCTCAGAAAGTCCAGCTCCAAATCATCTCTCAACTCTGGGAAATCCCACCAGATGTAAACAACCACCTGAGGGTGGCTTTGCACCCGCAGAAGCAGCCCTGGAGGAAGAGCAGTGATGGATCTGCCAGCACATGCGGGGCACGTGCCTGCAGGTGAGGCTTTTTCTGAGCTTTCCTCACCGGCCGCAGCCACCATCACGGCTGGACCCAGCTGGCGACCTCAAGGACCTGATCCCAGGGGAGCTGCAGCCTGGCTTTTCTGCTGGGCTGGGAAGCAACATCCATGGCAACGCCTCCAGCAGCAAAAGGAGGCTGCAGGGAGCCTTCAGGGGATGGCAGAGAGTTGTGTGCCCTGAGGATGATGTGAGAAGAGCCAGAGTGACTCTGGAGTGCATGTGGTGGCTGACAGGCAGGGACTTGGCTGGAGATATGCCATGGTTAAGGGCCGTGATGCACATTTCAGGAGAGAGACCCTCCATGCCAAGTGTTTGCACAGGAGTCCCCCAGGAGGTGTTCCCTGTGCCCTGGCTGGGCCCCCGGCAGCAGGGACACCCAGGACAGCAGGTCCTGCTCACCCTGGGATAGATACCTGGGCTGTGGGACTCCACTTGTTCCCTACCAAGCCCAAGGAAGTGTATTTATGCAAACATGGACACAACAGAAAAAAGCCTAGACCCAACTTTGAAGTGGAACCTCACTCCTCAAATCCCACACTACATTCCACTGGGTTCAGTAAAGGGCAGTATCTCTTAAATTAGATGGCTGCAAACTAGGGTAGACAAGCCTTCTCTACCCTGTCCGAGGGGAGATCCCACTTCAGCTCATCCAGAGTTGCAGAGGCAGGGAGTGGATCCCCACAGCTGGGCAGAGGAGCTCCTCAGTCCTTGCCCCATCCGAAGGGCCTTGCCTGCTGTGCAGCGTGGGGCGGTGCAGCCGTGCTGGGCTTGCTGGAGCCGTGCAAGCGGGTGGAGCTGGGCTGCACTCCTGTAGCACAGCACCTGCTGCACACAGGGCAGGAGCGTGTTTTGCACAAAAGAAGAAGCCACTTCCTTTGTTCTGCACTGCAAAAAGAAAAATAAAATCAGGCAAAGGGCATTGCTTTCCCTCTGTCTTATTCCCAAGGCCCTGGGCACAGTTGTCACCCTGGACGTGGCTGTCACCCAGAACTTTGGGCTCTTCCATCTGTTTTCGAGGCTGGTGATGCCACTTGGGTCATCTCCCTCTTGTGCACAGGGCTGAGACCCCTCCGTTATCCAGGCCCCCCTTTGACACAGCGGCGGTGCTTCCCGCTGCCCTGGGCTCCCATGACAAGTCCTCCATCCCCAGGCAGGGGCATCAGCACCTGATTCCCCTTCTGGGGTCTGCAGCTCTCTTTTCTGTGCTTGAGCGCAGAGCCCAGGGGACGGCAAGGCTTCTACAAAGGGCCTGTTTGGCTGCTCGGAAAAGCCCCGGGCATAAATTTGCATCACAAACCTCCCCGTCCATCCCTGCCAAGCGCTGGTTCCGAGCGGTCCGAGGCCCCTGGATGGAAACAAATGGCATTTTGCTGAGCTCCATCCAAATGTATTTCCTCGACGGTGTCAATTTGTGGAGATAGAACTCTCACGTGAGAGACTGTAAAGAGGGTGGAAGGGAGCTTTGCCCCGTCCGTGCCACAGGGAGCCCCGAATCAATGTGAGCAGTGCTTGTTTCGGCTGCAGCTCTTTGTCGTGCACTGCTTTAGGGAGATGAAAGGATAGTCCTGGATCCACTTGCTGATGTGGAGTCAGGATTTCTGTAGAGGTAACGCTTGTCTAATGTTGAATGTTTTCACCGTCATGATGAAACAGCTCAAGAACATTTTAGCCCCACACAAGTCTGATTAGCCTGACAGATGTGCAAGTAAAAAATCCCTATTTTACTAGGAAATATTTTTAATAATTTACTCAGCAGCTATTGTTATTAGCAGACCTTTCCCTCCATGTAATATAAACCCTCGAGCAACAGAAGTATCTCCATTAACAGTTAGCCAATTTTCACTATTACTCGTGCTAGGTACCTTCAACTTCTAGTAAATTCATGACAATAATGTGTAATTTCTGTACAAATGACTCACAGTACACGAGTACACAGATTAGTACTGAGTTTAATGTTACTGTTTTAAAACATTAAACATATTATGCAATTAAATAATTAGTTGAGCTTTACTGACCCAGAGGGAAATATGTAAGTTTAGCTTAACTGTAATCTTAACCTTTGTATTTCTTGGCTTTGGTTTTTCAGTAGCATCCTGAACACCCTGTGATGGGAATTTCCTGGTTTATCAGGAATTTTTTCGAGGGATAAAACCAGACACCAGCAAGATCACCACCACCACCACAAAAAAGCCCCAAACCCTAGAACCACTTAAAAAGGCATAAAAATTCCTCTTGGGATTTGAAAACCCTAGTGGTCTCCAGTAAAAAAGTCACCATGGGGAAGGCCATCATGCTGGTCTCAGGGCAGGCTGTGCTTCTGCAAACGCTTTGGGAAGTGCTGGGAAGGCAAGTACTCTCCGTGCTGTATGACACACACATACAGAGCTGAGGGATAAATCACAGCCCTCCACTGCTCAGCACTCCGTGGGCACAGAGCCTGCCGTGAGAGGTCCAGCTGGGACAAGGGGCTTTGCCCCACTTTCACCACACAAGATACCATCTTAATAACAAAAATGTTTTTCAGCTAAGGGCAAATTGTTTCATTCAGCTCAGTCTCTGCCCTAAGAAGCCATGCCTGGTGATATCTGTGTGTGGGTGTGAAAGGCAAATCTGGGTTTCACCACAGGCGCAGCATGGCTTGCACTGGCCACAGGCACAATAAGCTCCTCTGAAGATTTGCCACAACTTTATTATAAAAGCTGCTGTGGTCCGATCGCGCTGCCGCGGCCGTGTGTGTATGCCCGGGGTGAGCACTCTGGACCGCACGTGAACCAGAGCTGAGTTGTTTTCATCGTTCAGTTGCATTTTGCATCCTTGCAGAAGTTTTCAGAGTAAAACCCGAAGTCGGGTTAGATGTCGGGAGCGATTGCCGCGCAGGTAGAGTCATTTATCTTCTCCAGCACAGCCACTACTGAGAATATCCCCCGCGGCGGCAGTGTGCCTCTCACACACCGAAAAAAAAAAAAAAAAAAAAAAAAAAGCCCCACCCAGTACGAACTTAGTTTTACAAAACCTAAGAAAAAAAACCCCCAACAACAAAAACCAGCAAACAAAAAAACCCCCAAACCTCACGACGCTTTCATAATATGAGCGAATCCTGGGAGGCGCTCACACAGCCGAGGAGCCCGAGTGCGGGCAGGAGGCTCCGCGCCCGCCGCTCCCAAAAGTCGAGCGAGAGGAGGAGGAGGAGGAGGAGGAAGAGGAGGAAGAGAAGAAGGCGGCGGCACCGCTTCTCTCAGGTTGGAGCTCCCGATCTCCCTTTCGTGCGTGTGGGTTTTAGCATCCCAACCCCTCGGGGTCCGGGCTGCCCGGAACGAGAGGCAGCGCAGCGCCCGTCCTGCCCCGTCCCGCTCCGTCCCGTCTCGTCCTGCCCGGTCCTGCCCCGTTCTGCCCCGTTCTGTCCCGTCCTGCCCGGTCCTGCCCCGTCCTGCCCCGTCCTGCCCGGTCCTGCCCCGTCCCGTCCGTGCGGCGGTGCTCGGAGCGGAGCCCGGCGGGAGTGCGGCGAGCGGCGGGCGGGGGCGCGTCCCGGGAGCTGCTGCGGCCCCGCAGCCGAGGGGACACCGCTGTCACCAGGCATGAGCGCGGGCCCCGTGCCCAAAGCGGGGCGAGCGGCGGGAGGGAGCGCGGGGAGCGGGGGTTCGGTGCCGGGGTTTTCCCAGCTCCCCGACTGGACGAGCACTGGGCACGCGATTTTTGGGGAAGGTTGGGGTTTTTTTATGGAAGGCCAGGTTTTTCCTCTCTGAATTTCTTCGGTTTTGTTCCTGCTTTGGTCCCGCCCAAGGGTTGCAAAGGTGCTCCTCAGCACTTTTGCCCGCTGGTCCTTCAACCCTCCCGGTCCCCAGCTCCTCCAATTTTCGGGCATTTTCTCAATGAAGCTCCCCATTCCCCTCACAGTAATGAGTAAATGACATCATTGCCACCAGATGAGTTTGGGATCTTCCTTGTGTGACAGGCAAATCCCCCTCACAGTAATGAGTAAATGACATCATTGCCACCAGATGAGTTTGGGACCTTCCTTGTGTGACAGGCAAATCCTCCTTCCAGCAACTCCAGTCCTTTCTCGTTGATTGGATTTGCGAAAAAAACCACCAAAATTAAGAGGAGCTCATGATAAGAAAAGGAGAATGAGTCACAGGCACTTTTGAGGTGCTCTCACCAAAATCTCAAGAGAAGCTTTTTTCCAAATGACTCAAGCTGTGTGCTGCTGAGGGCAGTGGCTGGAGGAGGGCTCAGGGCTTTTGCTTTGTGATGAGGGCCAGCTCTAAGGGTGCCGCTCCTGTTATCAATAAGCTGCAAGTTTCATGTCTGTTCTTATTCCAAGGGAGACAGCAAGAGCTTGTGAGGCACTGTGGAAATGGCTCTTGTGGAGGATGCGATCCTGCCCACCAACCTCACCTCCAGCAACCAGAGCAGCTGCAATGTGCACAACCACCTCTTCTCAACCAAAGTCATCTTCTCCCTTTTCTACATCATCCTGCTGGTGTTCGGTGCCTGTGGGAATGTCCTGGCCCTCTGTATCACCTTCCAGCGCAGGAAGAAGAAACTCAACTCCACCGACCTCTACCTGGTGAACCTGGCCCTCTCCGATGCCCTCTTCACCCTGGCACTCCCGGGCAGGATCGCCTACTACATCCTGGAGTCTGACTGGCCCTTTGGGGACTGGTTCTGCCGGATCACAGCTTTCATTTTCTACATGAACACCTATGTGAGCATCTACTTCATGACCTGTGTGAGCGTGGACCGCTACGTTGCCGTGGTGCGCACCAAGCACCCTGGCAGGGTTCGGAAGATGAGCCGTGCCAGGGGCATCTGTGTCTTCATCTGGTCCTTGGTGTTCCTGCAGACAGCCCTGCTGCTGCTGCGGCCCATGACGCGAAGGATGGGAGACAAGCTGACATGCATGGAGTACTTCAACTTCGAGGAGATCCCCAGTCTGCCCTACCTGCTCCTGGTGGCCTGCGTGCTTGGCTTCTTCCTGCCTGTGGGCATCATCTTGGTGTGCTATGTGAGGATCAACCTCAAGCTCTGCCAGACAGCCAAGGAGAACCCGCTGACAGTCAAGAACGGGCACCACCACCGGGCCTTCACTGTCATCCTGGTGGTGCTACTGGCTGTCCTGCTCTGCTTCAGTCCCTACCACCTCAACATTGTCCAGTTCATGGTCAGGAAGATCCTCTACCAGCCATCCTGCCGTGAGCAGCAAGCCTTCAAGATGTCCCTGCAAGTCACTGTGGCGTTCATGAACTTCAACTGCTGCATTGACCCCATCATCTACTTCTTTGCCTTCCGGGGCTACAAGCGGAGGCTGCTCCGCATCTTCAGGAACAGCGGCTCCCTGGCCACGTCCTCCACTGCCAAGACCCCCTCGGAGAGCAACAGCAACAGCCACAGCCACAGCCACAGCCAGCCGCCTGGCTCTGTCTCTGTCTAGCAGCACAAGCCCCTCCCTTTTGCCCTGGCCTGTGACTTATGGACCATCCCTGATGGCAGGAGGGGGAGTCGAGCTGCAGCACCAGCACCTTCTACAGGCTCCATCGCTCCCCTGCCTGGAGCCAGGGACTCTGGCAAAGCCAACCCGGCAAGGACAAAGCCTTGCCTGGCTCTGCATGCCTGACTCTGTGCTCTGCGCTGCCTGGAGCATAGGGAGGCACCTTTTTATCCCAGCCCCAGAGGAGGCAGCTCGAGCAGCTGCTCTGGCTGGCAAACCCAGCTGGAGGCTCCCCAGCACTGCACTTCACCTCTATCCCATGCCTGTCCACACCCCTCTGGGGCTGGGGTGTGCTGGTAACCACCATGGATGTCCCTCTGCCCCATTCCCCTGCACTGCCCCTGCAGCAGCACTATGGCAGCCTCCCTGCAGGCCTCAGGGCAGACAGCATGGACGAGATGGACTCAGGGCATTTCAGGGAAAGGCTGGGCTGTTATTTGCATGGCCTCCTTCTCCACACCAACAAACAGCGGCTCTGCTCTCTGCCTGCCCCAGCATCCCACTCCTGCACCTGGGCTCTGCATGGGGCAAGCAGTAAGTGTGGGGCGTGTGGGAGATGCTGGAAAAGCCCTCTCCCAAGGAAGAGCTGTGAGGATGTGAATTTGTAGAGCTCCTGGATGTGCTGTTGCCCACATTCAGCATTTGGGTGACTGCTTCTTCCCCAGGGTGCCCTTCCTCACACCTGACAGCACTGCAGTCACCCTGGGACCCGCTGCTGGGAAGGGCATCATGGGGATGGCCTGGATCCCAGCCCAGCTCTAAGGCTGCAAACCTGCCCTGGATGTACTCATGGGACAAACCTTCCCCTTAGCCCTTAATTTGAAGGGAGTAGAGAAACAGGGACAAGAACTGAGGGTGGCCTTATGTGACCTTGACTGACCTTGAAGCTGGTGCCCTGAGGAGTCCTGGAGCCTTGCTAAGGGAGGTTACTTGTGACTATTGCCGGAGTGAGAGGAGGAGCCCTGGGACATCAGGTTCCTGCTGAGGTTTGTGCCTCAGATGAGGAGAGAGTTGGCAGGAGCCTCCTCAGCTCTTTGCTGAAATCACTAGACTGTGATAAAAAACCCACACATAGGATTTCACAGTTCCTGGCATGTCTAGCCTTTTGTTTGAAGTTGGAAAGGACAGACACATACAGAGACACAAAAAGGAAAAAAAAGCTGCTTATTTTACTGAAAAGTATACCTGGAAAAGCTTCATGAACAGATGCTTTTGATTAATACAAATCATTCTTTAAGGTAATAACCTTTTTTATGCCTAGAAAGTTAATAATAGTCACTTGCAGTCCTTCATTGTTTTAAATGCATACGAATGAGCTTTTGGATAGCAATGGTTTTACTTATGGTATGGGTCTGAAGGCTGAAGGCATGCTGAAGGCTGACTAAGAGGGATGCCTAAAATAACTCAGGTGGGAAACAGGCTCCAGTAGGTCCTTTCTGGAAGCTGAACTCTCCTCAAAGCAGGTTTATCCTCAATGCTGACCTGCAGAGAGCCTTTGTCCTGAAAAGCATATTACAGTGGACAAGAAAGAGCTGGGATGCAATAATATGAGGATATCTGTGGTCTGAACACCATTGAAGGAGTCTGGCAGTTGGTATACAGTCACATTGCCACATTAATATGTCTGGGAAGTGATGGCTGGAAGGGAATCTCTGCATCACCTCATCCAGTAGCCCACCCCAAGCAGGACTGTGGTTGGCACAATGTCAGGCTGGACATAGCTTCATCCAGACAAGGCTTGGAAACTCCAGGCAAGGAGTGTCCTCTTGCTGAGGTGACAATTCCCACTCTGCACTGCCCTCTGGATTTCCCCACTGTGGAGTGTGAACCTCCCCATCCACAGCTGGTGGCTGTTGCCCCTAACATCACTTACTCATGCTATGAAGAGCTTGGCTCTGCCTCTTTGTAACTCTAATTCCATAGGACTGTGTTGGGGGCTGCCCGTGGTTCACAGCTATTGGTTTCCATGTGAACACCAGAGCAGGGGTCTGCAGCAGTGGCCAACCCTCCTACTCAAGATCAAGACATTGAGAAGTTTTGCCAAGCTGCAGCCCACAGCTGAGAGAAAGCCAATCTATGACCAAGCCTGCTCAGGAAAAGGTGGAGTATAAACATAACCTCGTTTGCTCCTTATTGGACTCTGTTTTTCTAGAAGTTCTTTATTCAAAGGTACCTCCACCTCTTGCCACCAGTAGGAGCCTTTGGAGTAGGAAACAGCTGAAGAGTTGGGTGTAGTGCTGCAAAATGCAGGAGGGATCTGGCCCTCCTCCTCTGGATGGGCACTAGCCTGGGCTGTTTTCCTTTTGAAAGTACCAATCCGGGGACAGCAGGCAATTAGCTGGAGCTGAGGGAACATCCATGAGATGGAGAAGGAAGAGACTTGGGCAGAGTGGGTCAAGAGGAATCCAGGCAAAGAGAACTCTAAAGAACCCCAGCCTGCCGGCCTGCGGGTGCTCCCTGTGTGCTTGAAAAAGGAGCATTTCCCTAAAACTGAAGAGAAAGCATACACAGCATTCTGTCTAGAGGCACAGTGACATTTTCCTGGACTTTGCCGTTCACCTGTTCGGTCCAAGCTCCTCGCACGATTCTTGCTGTACCCCGCTGGCCCAGCAGCCACCGCGCGTTTTGCCCCACCAGCGATCCCTTGGAACCACAGAAGCACAGAATCATTGAACTTGGAAAGGACGTCTTGAGGCCATTGAGACCAGCCATTAACCCAGCGCTGCCGAGCCAGCGCTAGGCCCCGTCCCCAAGTGCAGCACCTGCACGTCTTTTAAACCCTCTGCGCCGGCTCCGCTCGCCCGCCGCTCCCGCCTCGGCCCCGCAGCCCCGGCTGGGGGTACCGGGCCAGAGGGAGCCCCCGGGGCCTCCGGGCGAGAGGGGCAGCGCCAGTTCCCGCCGAGAGAGGGAGTCGGAACCTTAGCTCCGTGTTAAAAAGACGCCCACGAATGTAAGAAGACGACGACGGGCGAGGCCGGTGCTTCCCCCACGCGTCTGCTGCGCGCAGGAACGTGGCGCCTTCGTACGCCGGTGGCGGTGGCTGTGTGGGGAGCACAGGACAGCACGCTGGGACCCAGGGGTTCCGTGCAGAGCTGTAGCTGCACAGCATGCAGGTAACCCTTGCTTTGCTGCAGCCTATCGCTGCTGGACTGTCTTCTAGGAAGAGAAGATTGCACTTTTATCTGAGGGCAGAGAGTACACTTTGTGGACACACAACAACAGGTAATATGTGCACAGATATAGGACATAGTATATAGTATATACTGTCTGCTCAAAAGAATATCCTGGGCTGCACCAAAAGCAGCATGACCAGCAGATCAAGGGAGATGATTTTGTCCCTATATTTAACTTTGGCGAGATCCCACCTGGAATACTGCATCTGGGGTCCCCAGTACAGGAACAACATGGACCTGTTGGAGCAAGTCCAGAAGAGGGCCACCAAGATAATCCAGCACCTCTCCTTTGAGACAGGATGAGAGACTTGGGGTTGTTCAGGCTGGAGAGGGATCCAGGGACACCCTAGAGCACTGAAAAGTACCTCAAACCTCCAAGGCAGCTGGAGAGGGACTTTTGACAAGGGCCTGTTTTGACAAGAGCCTGTAGTGACAGGACAAGGGGGGAATGTCTTCTTACTGAGAGAGGGCAGGTTTAGATGAGATATTAGGACAAAGTTCTTTACAGGGTAGACACTGGAACAGGTTGCCCAGAGAAGCTGTGGATGACCCATCCCTGGCAGTGTTCAAGGGCTGGGCTGAATGGAGCTTTGAGCAAACTGGTCTAGTGAAAAGTGTCCTTGCCCATGGCAGGGGGGCTGGACAGAGCTCCAACAGAACAGCTTTTTTCCCTTAGCAGTGGTTCCCAGCTTACACACGTCTTCAGTCTGTGCTTCAAAGTGTCCTGAACTGAAATTATTGCATGTGATATATAACATTTGTAAGCCAGTAAAATATTGTAATGTAATAATACACATATCTACTAAAAATAAAAGCTTCTCATGGCCAAGTAACAAGCCCTAGTGTGATTGATCAGGCCAGGAGATGTGGGCAGCTGTTTCCTCCTCAGAGGTGCACATGTGCTTCTGCCCCCTGCCAAGCAAATGACCAGAAGCAGTGAGGGGCAAGCACAAGCCTTCAATCCACTTCCCTCACACGGGTGGTGTGCTCTCGTGGAACACAGAATAATAAATCACCTTCCGTGGGAAAAGCTTTAGGACCTGCGAGGAGTTGTTTCCTTTCTGGAGGAGGTTTCTCCCCAGCTGGCATGGAGAGGTGCCAGGAGAAGTCAGGTTGGCAGGAGTAACTGATTTGGAAGCCAGAAGCATCTGCATTCTCACATATGAGTGGCTCCAGCGTTTGCTGCACTGCCCAGCTGCTGGGATTACACTGCTTGCTCTCTTGCCACATGTACCACCTGCAAAACTGACCAAATAAAATGTGAGGATTCCCTATCACACAACCTTAAAAAAAAAAAAAAAATTAAAAAGTGGATTTTCAGTACAAGATTAGCCACAACCTTGCAAATTTTAATTTTCCACATGAAATCCTGCGAATTCTTTTAAAACTGAACTAAGTGCAATGCAACACTGTCCCCTTTCTCTCAGCAGGTCTTATCTTTCTGTCCGCAGTTCTACTCTGCTCCTCTTTCCTAAACTCTCTGGGTTTGCTCAGTTCCACCTGCCTCATCTCTCTCAAGTCCTTTCCTTTGCTAAACTTAGGTGACACAGTCCCTAGCTATCCTCAGTCAAAAGGTCAGATCCTGCTTTCAGTTCAGCCATGATCCTGGAATTTTTCTCCAATTTTTGCAGTACGTATATTTCTGCTTTCTCCACTGCAATCATTCAGGTTTAGAAACAGCCCCCTACAAACAGGTATGAGTTAAACTAGCTTCTCCTTCCTGTTAAAACTCTCCTTTGGAAAACAAACCATGACAGCTGAACTACCAAAGTGTTGAGATTCTCAACAGTCACACCCATTTGTCTGGTTGTAACATTCCTCTGCTCCCACCACTGGTGTCTCACCTCATATTTGCACCAAACACTGTAGGAAGCACACACCCTCTCTGAGTTTCAGAGTGCACTTTCTGAGGTGAAAGAATCCCCTTACATATGGAAACAGGAGGAATGTAATCCTACTAAAAATTAAACCAGTATTTTTAAAGTAAATGCACACACATTTTACATACATACATAAATATGCATGTGTGCATATATATAAACATACAGTGTTTCTGTGTTTATGTGACTCTGCTAGTAAAACAGTTCATTTCTTCAAAACATGCTCATTTATATAAAATACTGATTGCTGTGGCCACAGTAATCAGAGAAAGCTGATCTTACGTAAGTTTTTCTTGTGAAAGAATACACAAGAATTTAGTTGCACTTTTGTATCAAATCCCTCTCTTAGTTCAAACGACTGCTGTGCATTTATTCATCCAAAACCAGATGCAGTTCCCTCATAGCATGGCAGTTGTAGGTTGGAGTGTTTCTAAAGCTTGGTGCCTTTGCAACTGCACAGATATTCCAAATACACACATTTGAGGGGGGTGGGTGGGGGGTGTCTTTGAATACAGACTTTTAATTTTCTTTAACAAACTCTTAGCTCCACTTAAATTCATTGAGCCAATATATAAATAATCTCACGCTCTGTATATATACACAAGCATACACACACATATGCATATATATAAATCATATATATATATATACACATACAAACAGGAGAGTCAAAAATGCTGCCCTTTGCCCAGTACCTTGCAGTAAGTTTTTCTCGCTCGTTCCACTGTTCCAGACAAAAATAACAAGACCTTTTCTCCACCACATATTCCAAAAGGCACTGCTAAGTGCTAGACAGCACAGGCTGGTGCACAACAGTCCCTGTGCTTGCTCAGTAACAGGCAGCCCTTAACACTTGTTTCGAGGGAGGAAAATGGTTTTGGTAGGTCTTGAGACCAACCAATCTCCATCTTGGCAAAAAGCTGAGGCTTGAGAACCTGAGGCTGGTGGCTTATCAGGTAGATTGGCACAATATCAACCTCACTGTGGGTGTATTTCAAGGTATCACATAACTATCTAGGAAAGTCTCCCAATAAGTTACTCCAGTGCTGTCTCACAAGATGACATTCCAGTCTAGTAGGGGAATTTTCACAGCAGCAATTACTTTTTCAAAACACCAGATCTTGGCTTTACTAGAACTAGAGTGAATTTTCTAGACTTGAAATCCAATACATGGAAAAGTATTCTGCCTTCTTCATGCTGCCCAAAAAATATGGCTTGTGTCCCACGCAGATTAGAAACTGTGATGAGACATTCAAAACTGTGTCAGACAAACCCAGCGTAGGTTGTGAACACGCTCCTCACATTCCCAGAAGTAGTTAATGAAAATTTCACCATCAAGTGGAAACTGAGTTGTTTTCTAGCTTTAATGTGTGAATCTTTCTTCTATAGTTCTTGCATGAAACAGGAACTGTTTTCAGCAGCATCTCAGACCCCTTCTTTTACCACTTCTTCTTTTTTTTTTTTTTTTTTTTTTTTTAATTGGAAATTACAACCCTGGGAGCATTTTGAACACAAACTTTTCTCACAATCAAGTGGAGTTTTCAACTGACATCACCAAGACCTGCATTTTACCCCTTAGGTTTAACCATGTTTTGCAGAACGCCCAGTAAAATGGGATTTCCCAGGCAACCATGACATTTGAATACCCTCTGTACAGGCAACAGTAAGAAAGGATTTAGACTTGAAAAGTACCCACTTACATACCCCATATGCCACTCAATATGTTTTAAAATTCCAAGGAATAAATACTTTTTGTGCTTGTCCCTACCAGTAGGGCAATGTCTGAAAAGGGTGTATTTATTTACTCTGGGACAGGTGGACTTTTATTTCCTACAGACAAAATTTGATTTCTGAAGTAATTTACCAATTTTTATTGCTACTTTTGGTTAAAATATTTGTGAAGGAAGAATCAGTATGTTTCAAAATTAAAACGTGTGCTTGTTTCAAAACATTTAAATAGTCTGCATATACAAATTATGGCAGGACTTCTTTTTCTTACATGTAACCTTTGCTTTCCAAGACATCAGGTTTCCAGAATTCCCTGGGTACAGAAATGTCTGTGGTCTACACACACACATAGCTTCAGCTTCACACAAATAAAACCTTTCATTAAAAAGCAGACCCTCCCTAAATAATATGATCATAGAAACAAGCCAAGCCCTGAAGGAGATTGATCAAAACCCAAAAAAACACATTTTCATTCCAAAACCCCGTTACTTCACCCACTGCAAAATACCAAAGAAATACATACAGAACACTGACTTAATTAAAAACTATGTCATGTGCTGAAAGCTGCACAAATTTGATGCCATTTCTAGATAAGGACTTGTATGCCCAAAGGACTTTTTTCAGTTGTATTAGTCAATTAAAAAAGAAACAGAGAAGTATCTCTCTCCCCCCAAAAATCTTGTCCTGTAATTTCCTGGTACGTTTTCCAGGCTAGGGGAGACTGCACAGATCTGTGCTGTGGTACACAGTGTTCATCTGGATTTCCAAAACATCCCCTATGCACCTGTTATTGCCTCTGTTACGCCTCTTATGACCTATACCTTATTCTAAATGTATGTGTGTATTAAATATGCCTGTGTGTATAGAAATAGACACAAATGCACGTGCTGCACACACACGAGTACACACAGAAACATACGTGAAATGCGTACGATACGTGTGTAGATTGGTTTCACAGAGCTGCACTCTGGAATCTTCTATTCCTTCAGACTGCTTTTATAGGAATGTCTCCCTCTCTGCACCCCACCTCCTGCAACTCCTCAGGTGCTAATACTGAGCACTTCCAACAGTCAAGCCAAGCAAGCTGATTCAGGAATCAACCTGAACTCCAAACCCAGCATGGCACAAACAACTTGGCACTTCTGTCCTGCTGCCTCCTGCGCCAGCCTGGATCATCCCCAATGATAGTGCTCCAGCCTGTGGTCAACACTGAGTTGCTTCAGACAGTGAGGATTCAGCAAATGCAGGGCCATCCTCATCTCTGACAATAGAAAACTAGAATTATATGTAGGAAAGTTTGCTTTTTGTCCTTTAAAGACAGTATGCAGCCAGCTCAAAAAAAATGAAAGCAGCACATAGGACACTGCACACATCCATTGTTACAGAAGTTATCTTTGAGTTAGCCATGGAAGTCATCCACATCATTCCAGTCCTGATCTTATTGCATCATTTGATTCACCTTTATTGCTTCCAGTGAGTATCTTCATGACCCGTATTTGAACAGCAATTCACTCCGTTTGTAAAAATTCAAATTTACAGTGGTCACTTGCCATAGCTCACCATACACACATGAATTTTCTCTCATCCTATCTGTCTACTATGTGCAGAATGACAACTTTTCTTCAAAAAGGAATTTGAGAAATAAAATATTACAGGCATTAATAAAACTTTGCAAAGAATGACATAATAGTCCCATAACCCTTTATTGAGTTGAAAATTAAGTGATCTTCAAACCTCTTATTACTGTAATAAAAAAATCAAGTACTGTAAAATAACATGTAAGCTAGAGAAATTAGACTTGTAAAGGAAGAAAATACGATTTTTCTTGACAGGTAAATCTAGCTGTTGGAGCTGTTGGAGCATTTTTTTCTAGTCGTTAAGTCTGATAACATCTAACAAGGATTTACAAGAAAAACCCCACCTACTTTATTTAAAAATAAATTTAGGTGATATTCAGTAACAAGTAGAAACTAAAGTTACTTTGGGAAGGATAACCAGACTAGAAACCACCAAGTGATCCGAAGGCTTGGGAACAGTTTGCCTCAGTTCTCAGCATCACTCTGAGTCACCCGTCCTGTGGAGCCGCTTCTCCCTTCTGATGCTCTTGCAGGGCCGACCTTGGTGAGTCTGCCCAGCAGGTGGCTTTGATCCTCTCCCAGGCGTGAACAAACCCATTGGGTGAAGTTCCTTCACACAGAAAACCATCAGTGCTGCAGTAGAAAATTAGTGGCTACATTTAAGTCATTATTTGAAGCCCTCAGAGCTTCTAGAGCATCTCCTCTGGAAAACCCCATTTCCATAAGTCGTGCGACCTGGAAAAGAAAGGAAGGAACACCACTTTAAAACTGGAGTTTTATTCCCACTGTGTGCACATTAGTCAATAATGTCAGAAATCACTTTTCCACTGATCAAAGAACTATCTAGGACAGTGTGCTTCATAAGATTGCCACAGAGATGACCACTTTCTGCCACTTAATTCAATGCTGATTGCAGAAAATGCCACACCTCCAAATTTAGTGGCTGGTCCAGTTTTGAAAGAAGAGCAAAATCCAAAGTCTGGTACCAACATGACAGGTGCAGTCTGACCTGGGAGCTTGCTGCTCTCAACAAGAACAGGATCTCAAGAAACCAATGCTGACCAAAATAGAGAATTACAGAGCAGATGAGAAAACCTATCCAGAATGAATCTTTAGCTCTTTTCCTTGAAAAGATCTACTTCTCCAGAGGGCATAAAAATCCCCCTCAAAACTATTCATTCTGGGTGGTGGTGGTTTTTTAATAAACCTTAAAGTTAATCCTAAAGTAGAGGCAGTACAGTACTTTAACTGGTTTAGTAAAACTCTTGGAGGGCTTCTACATATACTCAAAAGAGCTTTTTTTTTCCCAAAAATTTCTGCAAAGCAAAAATCAATGACACCTGATGGAAGAATTAAATGGAAAAGGGCACATCAAGATAGTGATTTTGTTAAATAAATAACAACTTGATCAGCCGTCTTTATAATATCTTGTACTTGACATCTAACATTTGCTCTGTGTTAACAGATATTCAAAGCACCACGTGTAAAAAGACAATGCATGCACAACCAAATTTAAATTATGGTTAAATACTAATTTAAAGAACATTTAAAATCTACAATCTCACTTTGTTATGACTGAAAGTCACAATATAACTCATTTACTTTTATAATTAATGTTTTTGAAGTGAAAAAACAGGGTGTGAGACGGCAGGGAATGGCATGTAAAAGTAACTGTGGCCACTGGCAGCAGCATTCCTCAGCAACAAAGCATTCCTCATCCTGCTTCCAAGGGCCTTATGACCAGACACCACAACTCCTGAACCTGGAAGTCCTGGGCTACAGAAGCTGTCAGAGAGCTACTGCTGCTCCTCCTCTGCTTGCAGTGAGCCTGCAGCAGCAGAGTGAAGCAGGAATGGCTACACACATCTTGAGAAAAATCTTCCCAGGGTGCAAGACCAATGTGCAGCACTAGCACTGAAAGTATTTTTTAAAAGAAGTTGCCATCAAAAGCAGCTTTTCTTTCCTCTAAGACACCTCCAGAACTTTCAGTATTTTTAGTCATCTCTGCTTTGGTGACTTACTGAGAAGTATACAACTGCCAAGTTTTGCCCAGAGGTGTGGGTCCTCCTTTTCTTAACACATCACTACAACACATTTGAGAACAGCTACCTTGGTTGTCAAAACATCAACCTTACAACCCAGAGCCACATTTTTTCACCTTCTTGTAGGGAGAGAAACAAATTGTTATTTTCAACACTTCTGCAACAACAGTTTAGGTCCAAACTCGATTTTGTAATGTGTAACTCTTATTTTTCATCTTAGATTGTGGGGTTTTTTATGAGAAAAAGGGCAGGTAGTGGAATAAAAGCTAACCACAGAAACACACTTCAGAAGTGAAGTTTCTATTGCAGTTGCCATGAATCCTAACTTTAGGAAATGGTGGATGAAATGGCAACGTTTCAATTTGCATAAATATTCATCAAGCAACACGGGGAATAATAACAACAAAAATCTCTTCATCTGAGCGTATTTTAGCCACAGGAAATAAACCAAGCTCCAGGAAACAGGGTGTGAAAAATATGGGATGTTAATTAATAAATAATTAACAATCAAATAATTAAATAATGAAATTTATTTATCATTCTTCTTTCTTTGAAACATTTATTTTATCACATTTGAATAGTTACCACTACTGACACCATCAACATCTTTAAATACAAAGTACAAGCAGTAACACATAAAAGTAGAAACTCCCAAGTAGCTCTGTAACTCTGGTTTGGATGGTAATGACACTACACTGTCTCTCTATTGCGACCATTACCTTATATTCTAATTTTTGCTGCTATAGAAACCATTAGAAAACTGTGTAAACAGATGATAAAAAATAAGTAGAGATTAATCCCTAACAGTTTTTAATGCCATTTTAAAATAGAAAGTGTTTACCTGCTCTTCAGAAACCTCAGTAGGTGGAGGTATGCCTTGTTCAGACGGGTGATGATCTTGATAATTCGCATTATGTCTATGACGTAAAGGAGGAAACAGTCTGTTCCAGTTAATCATCCCACCCTGAAAGCAGACACTACTGTCAGTGTTTGCAAAAAGAACTACAAACATTTTAAACAAAAAGATCATCCGTGCCACACAACATGAAAGCAGATGTTTAAGTAAAATATTTTAAACAACATAAACTGCTGTAGTCTCCTGTGAAGCAAAAATGGGACTCGTTACTGCTTTACTAGTTAATTGAAATAATCACTGCAAACTAAGGAAAAATGCTAACAGAAGGAGGAAAGGGTGTCTCAGATCCATTGGGATAGATCTGGTTTAGTACAGTACTAGGTTTCTTTACTAACAGGGGTTTGCCTGGCAGGAGATGCAACAGCAGGTATTGCAAGCACTTTACAAACTTGCTGCTGAACTGAATGAGAGAAAAAGAGTACAAGAAATGAGTGAGGGGAAAAAGCAAAAGGGGCTTCTCAGTGCATCAGTAAAACCACATCAGGAAACTAAGAATAAATCCAACCTTCAAGACACCTGGGACTTCCATGCAAGTGACTACTTCTGTGACACTGGTGTGACTTGCAGACCCACCACATTTACCTAACTTCCGTGTTTTAAATATTGTTGCAAATCCTGGCCATGTTCCAGTGCCAAAACATCTTGTAACTACATAATAATAATGCAAATACACAGCAGTAACACAGGTATGGTGCAAATCACAGAACTGAAACTTCCTCTTAACAACCAAGCTTCAACTCTGGTAAGAGTAAGACATTTGGAACATAAAGAAGAAATACTAAAATATGAGCTTTATAATTGTCCAGAAATAATCAATCCTCATTTCACTAGTTAAACTGATATTTTTAGGGGTTTTGTATCACACAAGGCCCATAGATCCTGTGAGCAGGTACGAGCAAACCCCAATCTCTCTTTTCTATAGTTTGCTGAAACATCTTTTTTAGTCTGTGTTGTCCTTTCCCTCCTCCCCTGCTCTCCCTGTTACTATGGAGAAGATCTCCCTCCCTTTCTGTATATATAGGACATGGCCTTCCTTCCTCTAGTTGCTCTATTTTAGTTCTATAACGTTGTTTCTCAGAAAGCCTTCCTCTTACAAAAGTTTTTTCTTTTCTTCTCAGAGTGCTCTTCCTGCCTTTATGTACCCTTAGAGGATTAAACCCTCTCTGCTCAATCAGATCAGCAACAGCTAAATGTACTCCCAGACCACAAAAAAAAAAAAAAAAAAAAAATTAGCATTCTTGCCCCTTCCTTGCTGTCCAGAGGAGACCCAACCAGCCCAGACACCACAGGGGGCAGTACAATGGCACACTTAAAAAAGCATTTGAAGAGTAATGTGACTTGAAACATCAGCTTGATAAATATTCTAGTCCCTTCTATACTAGAGTACATTTTTCCCTGTGAAGATGTGAAATAGCCAGAAGCCATGACCCATTTTCAAGACATAGATTCCACTGTTAGTGAATTTGAATTAAAAAAAAGGTGTCCACATTTCCCATACTGTATAAAATATTTGCTTAATATTCATGAGGTTTTGACCAAAGAATTCTGTGTAAGTCTCATTTTAGTCAAACAGCACAGCATAGTAAAAAGGAGAACTGGTTTGGAGAGTAAGCCTAAGGAGAAAGAGGGATCTCAGATCTTCTACTGACACCACTGCACTACCTTGTGGTCTTAGGAAATCGCATTCTGTACTTCCCCACCTATAATTTCCCGTAACTCAGAATTACGTTGAGTTTTAATTCATGAACTTCGAATTTCTCACAGTCTATTAAGCTCTACAGAGAGCCTGCACTAATGCTGCTTCACCTGTTTTTATTATTTAGAGATGATTTGAGGAGGAGAAAGTAAAGCTGCCACAAGTCAATCACATTGGATTGGTAAGAATACCAACAGGACTATGACACATTCCTTAGAAGCACCGTAAGTCATACACAATAATGTATATCAAATATAAAATCTACAATACACATTAATTTACCTGTATCTCAGTGTATCTGAAGACAGAAATATTATAGACATATATAGACAGTACCTTTCCAGCAGTGCCCTGAGCTTCAACACTGAGCTGCCTGTTCCGGTTTGGTTTTGCATCCTCCCTGTCCTGTGCACTCTCACCTAACACTACAGACACACTTGTCTACTTCTTTAACTTAAGCCTACAATACACTTTGCATTATCATACACAGAATTCATTATTTTCAATAAGAACTGCAGTTTCCTTACAAGTATAAATATTTAGTTTAGAAGGTTTACAGCAGATAACAGATGTTGACTGAAGCATTCAGAAGAGTTTCACATGAAGACCCATTCCCAGAGAAAACATACTAGATAAATTAGATCAAAATAGAGTATTTCAATTACCTTTGGAAACTGTGATAAACAAAATCTATCATTTTTTAACTATATTAATGAGGGGAAAATATCCAAAATTTAATGGTATGTGAACACTGATGGTTCGGATTAACGCCAATATTGTGGTCCACTTCTCATCTGTGTAGTACTTTAAACTGCACCAAAACCAGGTGCATTAGGATCCTTTATCTTAACTGCACGAAAATTGTTTCCCTTCCCAGTCTTGCTTCTAATTAGATGACACACATCCTTGGGAATGGTAATGTGGTCAGTCTCATAAAGGTAAGGAAAAATGTGGGAAGTGCAGCTAATGTCTTAAATCCACAGAAAACAGAGATCAAGGCTATGGATTTACAGTATGGATAGTGGCTGTACAAAAACCTTCAGATAACCTTAACTATCACAGCAGAAATACATGAAGATGTTTTAAACTGAGCCATACCAAGCACCAAATAATGTCTTAACATTAAGTACATATCACAAATTCCAGTTAAAAAAATGCACAGGAGATTTCCAGACCAATATTCATTCTAATCTCACAGAATTTATTTTGCAGACATCCCCTTCATAATTTTATGATCATTTCTGTACTGCAGTGGTTTCACAGTGTGCTACCAGACTTACTTGAGAGAAGTCAGGAAGATTTCACATGAAGATATCCAGTCTGATTAATTTATCTAAGTGATGCTTCTAAACTATCTGAGACTCCCTCCTGGGGAATCAGCAAACTATATTTAAGCATTTCACATTATACTTGACCCTCAGCACCAGCACCCAACAGCACAGAGGAGCTCACACCAATCTCCTCACTCTCCACAGAAACCTTTTCTCAGATAACAGAGCTCTCTGGAGTGGTCCAAAACAATAAGCAGTGGGGATGCTCCAGGGTCCACTTCTTAAGCTCCTTTCCTGAGCAGCACTTTCAGTGACAAGTGTGTGCCAGTCTAATCCCTTTGGTGAAATCCAGGCAGTTTTTCTGTGATTCCAGTTGGCAGTTTGTTATAAAATGAATTAAGTTTAACACTACATGGTTTGGGGGCTGAGACATAACATGACTCAGGACTAGGTAGGGAAGATGCCTTAAACCTCTTACATCCAGAGCTAGATTCTACAACTGAGACTGAGTAGATTCTACAACAGAGATTCTACAACTGGGATATCTTGCACTGAGATTATCTCAGGCAATGTTTTTCTTGGTCTTGATCTTTGGTGTCAGGGAGCAGCCAGTACGAGTGTATTGCTAAAGAATGAGCAGCACTGAAAAATTCTAGACTATGATTCATAAAAATGCTGGGCACAATTTGGTGCCTGGGCCCTTATGTCAGTTCACAACTTAGACTTTGACATGTTGTCAGGAAAAAGACTTAACAAAAGCACTACTTCATTAATTATTTAACTAGCAGGGTGATAAGACAAATCAAAGAAAGGCCTATAAGCCTTTCTTTCCCCTTTAATCCTATGCTGTAATTTTTTAGAAAAAGTCAGAAGTTTCCTTTGCTTTAGCAGCACAGACTGGGTGAATCAGTTGATTTTAAGTTCTTTGTTGCTGCCTGATAGGAGACAAACATACCAAGGAAGTAATTTTACTGGTCTCTAATAAATCACTATTGGAAATGGGTTAGGAGAACACTGGAGATGTTGGAATTTCCGTTACAGGAAGACAACAAACTCGTCACAAGTTTAGATGACTAAAGAATGAGATTTAAGAATGGATTGGACTAAAGAAATGGGAAGATAGCAGCTCCTCATTACAGAAAAGGTTTTAAGGAAATGCCATATTGATGATTTACTCCTGGACAGCTGCCAAGGCTTTACATACAGAAACTGTGCCTTCTGAGGTCACATCCTTGATTTTTTTCTTTTTCATTTGGGTTGTTTTTTTCTTTTAGTGGTGCCTGGGACAATTCTGTTTACAAGAAAGAAGTATCCTCCTTTCCTACAAAATAAGGAAGAAATATCTAGAGCTAGCAAATGTCTCTGAGTGTTCAGCCTGCTAAAACCCTAGTTATGCCATTTCTTTTCAGATAATCTCCTTCTTCTCTGTTTGAAAAACAGCTCAACCTGTTTCCCACATACACATCTGCCATGGCATATTTTGTAAAAACACTTTGTATCCAAAGCTTGACAAATAGAAGTGTTGTACTATGGACAATTAACAAATAGCCAGTTATGTTGCTTTCAGATATGCACATATTTTAATTAGATTAATTTCAAAAGCAATTAAAGAAAAGGCTTTATAAAAATCCTCTTGAAAATGATGCATGTAGTTAAGATATTTTGATAATGTTATCTCCTGTACATGGTTAATGCCAACATGTCATCTATTTGCACAAACAGGAAGAACCTCCTGATATGTCCTGTTCACCTTTTTGCAACATAACCACAGTGAAAAAAAGAAAGAGGAAATTGCTTTGCATTTCACCTTTTAAAGTTACATTTGTAAAATCTTCCCCTCTGTATAGAAGCCTTTACTTGATAAAGGCATAAATATTGTCTTACTTTCTTTCATAGAAAGCTTCATTAAAAATTTACTGAAAACAAGAAACATTGACTTGCTTTTCTGGCATAAATCTTTCAACAATGTATTTACTCCAAAGTCCACATACTGATGATATAAACAAACAAACAAACAGCATAGCCTTGGATGACATGATATCTGCTGCTCTAAACATTGCATAAGAGAGAAAAATGTGAAATTTCCAGTACAGTTAGTCAAAGTCTAGCCTGCCTCTTTTTGTGAGGATAAAACTCTTCTGGTTTTGGTTGTTTGGGGAGACTTTTTTTGTGTTTTGTTTTCCTCTTACTTTAATAACTTCCCCCTTTTAAAAGGGGGTAGAAACATAACAGTATTAATGTTGTAAGCATTGTTCTTAACAACAGAAAGAATTTTTCACCAAGTAAAGCAATCTAGCAATTTCTAATGGTATTCTAATTTCCTGGAAATTTATCCTACAGACAAATCTCTTCAGCCAAAAGGCTCTGTCTCCAGCTCTTAGTTTCTGCATCCTGAACTTTGATGCCTGCATTGTCCCTGAGGAGCTCATGTGTCTCACAAGTTCAGAAATCCACATGTGGTCTTTTCTGAAGCCTGATCAGCTATTTCCTTTGAAATCTAGAAGGAACACCTTAATCTGGCTTCTGAAGCTGCCTGAGAGACAATGGAAGGGATTTCAGCACTGGCATGACACTGGGAATGTCTGGTGTTCCAAATGCTGAAGGCAGGTCCACCAGCATGAGCAATGGGGATATGTCCTTCAGGAAGTAACTTTAGCACTGTTTTAGACATTTTGCAAAAAAACAGAGCCAGTTTTAATCCTCATCCCATGGCTCTTTGGATGTGGACTGGTGACACTGAACTGGTATTAAAGCATGATGATTAGACAGATAATTCTACACCCACCTCCTGTGCAAAAAACTTTTCAAAGAGTAATAAGAAATAAGTAGAGATTGGAACCAAAGTGAGAAATCACTTTTAAAATTGTTTTGATTTGACAAGCTGAGACAATGAACTCTTGCCACAAAGGAAACTCAAATCTAAATCCTCCAAAATACTACATAAGAATATTTCATAGTATATAAAAGGCTAGTCTGTGATGACACAGGGAAAAAAACAGATCAGCATCCCATTCTGGGATGTGAAGGTTCAAGTTCTGTCTTAGGCTGCAAACAGGATTAGGTTCTGTTTATTAACATCTCAAAGTCAATACACAAGGTGTCATATGCAACACTTTGCACCCATAGCACCTCTTCAGGTATCTGTCCTGATTTCAGCTGGGATAGAATTCATTTCTTCTCAGTAGCTGGTAGTGCTGTGTTTTGGATTCAGTATAATGTTGGTAACACACCGATATTTTGGGTTTGCTAAGCTGTATTTATCTTAAGTCAAGGACTATTTTTTGTGTGTCATGCTCTGCCAGTGAGGAGGTACACAAAAAAAGAGGCTGGAATATTGCACAGCTGGGACAGGTGAACTGAACTGGACAAAAGGATATCCCACACCATAGAGCACTATGTCCAGTATATAAACTGTGTGAGTTAACCAAAAGGAGGGTTGATCCAGGCTAGGGAATGGACCTCTATCAGCTCGTGGTGAGCAACTGCATTGTGCATCACGTGATTGTGGGGTTTTAAAAATTTATTATTATTACTACTACTACTACTATAATATTTTTCTTTGTTTCAATTATTACACTGTTCTTATCTCAACCTAGTTTTGATTCTCCTTGCCACTCCACCAGGGTGGCAGGGGGAGGTGAGAGTGGCTGTGTGGTGCCTTAGCTGCAGCCACCACAGCAGCACATTAAAGGCACAAGGGCTGGAACCAGCTCGCAGTTGCTATGTGTGAGTATCAGAGTTTAAACCACAAAACCTGAATATTAAGGAGGACCATGTACAATCCGAACTACAGGCTTCTGTTTCACTACATACTATAGAAAATGGCACTCTAGAAGAAGAAATGGCCCATCAAGACTCTCTCAGCGCAGACTGGAAAAACAACAGAAGCAGACCTGGAATGCAATAACTGACTGCCCCCAAAACAGATGTCTTATTTGCCCCATGTTCATTAGAAATGAAGGGACAGATACACCTAAAAAGCCCCTGCCTTCTGTAAACAGGACCTGATCCAACAACAGTGAAATAAATACTCTGTAAAAGTCTGGGGTGATTTGTTACGTCATAAGCTTTTTTATAAGAAATTGCCTCTAGTCAAATTGCCAGAGGAAGGGAATATAGATCAATCACATAAAAGAATAAAAATATTCTACTTCCCAAACAATTTATTTGCTTTGAAATAAAATAGTGTTTTGCTTTAGAAAGTTGTCCAACCACTGCTTCTCTAGGGAAGATGATTACAAATATTAAACCAAATTCAAAGGCTATAGCTCAAAAGCTGAGTCAAAATGGAAGAGAATTTCATAATTCCAGTCCAAGAGAAAAAAGCATTGTTCAATATAGGAGCAGGGTGCTACCAATGACTAGGAGATAGAGAAAGTCAATCTTGTGATTGTGACAGCTGGCTGTTAATGAGACACACTCAGCTTATTCTAATTGTACTAGTATCTGTTGGCTCTAGTTTCTGTCAGCTTGTGGAATTGACAGCTTCCATTAAAAAGATAGAAATCTGAAGTTTCTGTGGTAGTCTGTAGAGGAAATAGTCATAAATTGTTCATTACCCAGATCAGAACTCTGGAAATTCAACATTTTTAATTTCACACCTAGAATCCATGAAAGAAGTTATACAGCAAAATAATCCAGAATGTCTAAATAGCAGTGGGTTATCAGTTGCTGTAAATACATTATTGAAATGAAACAGTTAAAAATCAGAGTTCAGGCTTGCCAACATCAGTAGTAGCATATGCAGTTTCTACATCCAATAAACTCTTGAAATAAATCCAAGTTTTCCACAAAGAAAATAGTATTAAACAATTACAGAGAATAAACACGGCTTGAAAATGCCAAAAGAGCACAAAAAAGCAAAAGATGAGTTTAAGACACACAGGTCTGAAGGAAAAGATATTGTTTACAAAAATTGAAGCTGTCTGCTATTCCAAAATGTGTCCACATGTTTAGAGTGGCATGCAGAGGAAGCAAAGAGTGATGGAATACTGAGTCTAAATTTAGCCACAGTGATTACTGCTGCAGCATACAAGCTTCATTCATGGGCTGAAATGCATCTGTAAATCACTCAGGGGTTAACACAATTCTTTAAAACAATGACATCAAATCCTGTGCACACATATCCCATGAGTCTAGCCACAAAAGCTTTCTTATCCTGTTGGTGCCTTACATATCACTGTCTTTGGAGCTTATGGAAGTGTTGCTAAAGGCAGCTTCTATTCAAATATGTCACAAAACCCCAAAGAAGCTTTAGTAGCACAGACTGATTGGAATGGAAACCTAATTAGAGAAAAGATTTGGTGTGACCTTTGACTGAGAGTCTCACCTATTTATTCAGGTAAAGCAGTCTGGTAGTTTCCTTCCTGACAATGATACATACTTTTGTGGAACAAAATGGAAAAGCTGCTTCCATCCAAAGTCCTGGCTGTGAGAGCAAGGGGTTTTGTGGACTTGGCAATGTATAAAGGTTGCAGAAGGTCCCTTCATGGTTCAACACATCTGTTTGAAGGACTTCTTGTTGGTACTCAAACTTGTGAAGTTATTCAAGAAGACTTCATTGAAGTGCTACCTCAGTGTCAGTAGGGGAGCTAAAAAATATGCCCAGGTCTAGTTCTTCACTTTGAAAAAGTAGAATTGGACTGTCCAGGAGTATATTCGCTGGGGGATTTCTTTTCTACCACCATGAATGAGGATAACATTCCTGAGAAAGAATTCTTGAGCAGGAAAATCTTTGCGCCAATCATCTATTTTTTCCCAAGGTCAGGAGTTTATTGCTTGGATATAACCAGAAGGTAAATTACCAATCTAGTCTCACAGGCCTTAGCTGACAAAATATGAAACTCGCAAATTGCTCAGGATATGAGGCTCCCCATAACAATAAAGACACTCAGTGTGCCTACCCACAGAATATCTCTCCTGTGTCCTGAGAGAGCACAGGAGAAAGACATCTAATGAATGAACAATTAGAGGAAGTCCCTTTGTTATAGAAGTCTGGTCTTTGCAAGCAGCAGAATCTCATATATGATGAAGATGAGATCTACATATGAGATACCAAATGGTATGAATCTAAGGAGAATCTGGCCTCAGTGAAAATGAACGGCAGCTGGAAGAGAAGAACAAAAAGACAGAGAGAAAAGACAATGTAAGCTTGAAGTGGCCAATAGGGTAGAAAGAGAGGGAGTGAAATTAAGATTTTCATAGATGGCTGTAGGCTTGTGACAGTCTGGAGTAACCTGGTGAAGCTCTTCCCTGATCCAAGACACTTAAGAGAAGCCAAGAAGAAGGCAATACGATGTCTTTAACATGCTCAGCAAAAATGCTCTGCAGATACAAACCCCACTTTTTCAAGATGAAGGGACTGAGGTTGATACACTGTTGTCCCGACTGGGCACAGGGAGGAATGCTCCAAGAAGTTGTATTTAGTGCCAACAGAAGGTGCTCCCCACCTTTATGCAATCTTCCACCACCTTCCAAATAACAGTCTGTTGTGACATCAGAGTAGCCAATGCCACCTAGGCAAGGAATCTTCCCTATCTATTTGCAATTTGGTTCTCTGCAAGCCTCCCTTCAAGGTTCTCAATGGGAAGTGAAAGTCAAGTTGACTCCCTGATACTCACACTGGTGCACAGATGCAGCAATTGCTTCCCTTTTCCCACCAGGGTTTTATTTGGGTTACAGAGAGATAAACTTTAGAAAAATGCTGAGAAATAAAAGAGATCTAGAAATAGAAACATCAGGAGAGGAAGACCAAAATTTTTATCAATATTACAGTATCCAAAAGATAAAAGAGCACATGATTACTGGTGGTCAGACATGATGGGAGAAAACTTCCCCCAAAGTGAAGAAGCATTTTATATAGGAGCAAATACAAAGTATGGGAAACGAGAGATGAAGGTAAAGAGGTGATGAAAATGTGGGAGGAAAATGGCACAGTGGGGGATGAAAATGTGACAGTGATGTAAAGGGGAACAGAAGATCAGATAACAGAAAAAAAAGAAAACCAGTACAAACTATTTACAAAATAGGATAGACAAAAGAGTGTGAAAGAAAAGAACTAAGAAAGCGAAGGTTTAAAAGCAGCAACAAAATGGCAAGCTGGTATTTTTAGGGAATCAATACATATGGCACACATTTTATTCTACTGCCTTTATAGGTGAATGTAGATGATGCTAAGTAATTGATTTGGGACAAGATTGTCATTTCTCAGCAATATCCACAGGAGGAATCACAGTAAGATCTAGAAAGTTTTCTAGATAAACACTACCATGTGTTTCAGGGCTGTATCCACAGCAACTAGAAACCAACACAAAACCAGTCACCATTTAACCACACTCCCCTGAGAAACTATCAAAGTAACAGTTTCTAGCAACATACTCAGACACAGTGCCCACTGAATACTTGAGAGCTAAAATGAGGTACATCGAGTAATGAACTTGGTGGGTTTATTTTCAAATTCTACCACACACTCAATCTACTCATTGAAGTCATGGGTGTTTGACAACCCAGCACTCACACACACAGTTCCATGCTTCAGGTTTCTCCAGACCAGAAGATTGCAGCTAGAAAAAGACTAGGAAGGGTAAAGCTCAAAGAATTGCCAGCAAAGAAATTCTGGGGTGACTGTTCTTTGCTTTTCCTTTTTTGTAGAAAGCATCCAAAGTGAATTCTGCTTTGGATAAAGGACTTAGTGAACAGCAGGGAAAAAAAATTATTTACATCTCAGTATCATAGAGGTACACTATAAACAACTTTTGAGAAAGGCTTTTCCCCCAGTTTCTTCCCACCCCATTTTCTAATTTTTTTTTTTAATTTAAACTTTTTATCTTGGTTTGCATAACCTCTCAGGCTCACATTCTTCAGAATTTCTTGTGAAGACTCAAAGAATAAACTTATTACAAAAAGCATCTATTTAAGAGAGGGGCCTCCCTTATGAGAGTCTGCCAACATTGCCCAGACAATGGAGCCTTATGAAAAGCATTGATCTTCTCCTTTGATAATGCTACCAACATCCAGGGAAACTGCATTTTCTCATTTCTCAAACAGATGAACTGAAGAGTAAAGGAGTGGGAGGAATGAGCAGAGCACCTTCTCAAGGAGCAGCTGAATGAAATTGTTGCACTATGCCATAGAGAAGAAAGTTAAAGTTCACCTCCCTCAACAAGCAAAGTGGAAAGTGTGAGAAAAAATGTCAGTTTATCTCACCTATGGCACACTACCTACAGACAGCATATTGGGACTTCAGAAGTCCACACATCATTTACCCAGAATATAATTCAAAGACCTATCTGATGACTGACATGTACTTCACAGCTTTTATTATTTGCAATTTCACAAAAAAACTGTCTAAGAAACTGATCTGCATTCTTTATAGCTTCACTCCCACAGGTAAAATTATCATCTAAATTCCTTTCATCTGCAGCATGATCTGTTCCACTCTTGTCTTCAAATTGCTGCATTACCTTCCTGCATTTTTAAAGGCAAAAAACCTGTCCAAGTACAGCAATCCAGAAAATGGTTTTCAATTTTTCAAGTATTATTTTGAGATTGAAAATAGCCTGTTTTTCATTTTTACCACTACAACGCCACATTTGTGAGTTATGCTTTTTCCGATTTAGCTGATGACCAGTAAATTCTGTGAGTGAGTCATTAAAAACACCAGGTGGATCAAAAGCTTTCATGACACACCTTTTCTGAACAGCCTCTATGAAACATCCATACATTGATCCTATCGCCTTCTGATCACTGGTTTCACAGATTAGCACTACCAGTTAAATAAATGCTGTGCTCAAGTTAAAGGCTAAACATGAAGGTAACTTGAAAGTGTTTCAGCAGCTTATAAAGGGAAGCATCTTACTGATGTTCAAACAGTGTTCCTGCATTTTAGTCAAACCTCTCCACCTTTTTAAAGAATTCTATTTGAAGTCAAACATGAAAAGACACTTTTCCACTTTCATTGTTCATAGCCTAGGGAAAGGACAAGATGAGAAGAAAATGTTATCAACAGATCTTTTATCATTTACCATTCTGAACTTATTTACCACCTTTAGTAATTAAAGCTATATTAGAAAGACTGTCCTTCATAACTGGAAATGGCTTCTTTCTCACATCTGAAGAAACCCAGCCACAGTCTTCCCAGCTGCTTGTAGCCCAACGTACAGTTTCAGTTCATTTTCTAGTACAATGGCAACATTTAAGAATTGAGTAATTTCTAGTTCATTTCTCATGTTAAAACTGATTAGTGTTTGAATAGGAATAGAGAAAGTAGAATAGAAGTTTCTGCTTGAGGAATAATTTCATCATATTGAAATGTTAAGGAATCAAGAAAAACAGAATGATGTTATCAGGGACTGGAAACAAAGATTCATACTCCAGTTTCAGGCCAAAGCTTTATGCCATCACACCTCTAATTCTGGGAATGCATTAAGGGTAACTCAACTATACCTGTTTGTACTACACTAGCCCAAACACAAGAACTTGTGTATCACTACAGAGCTATGTTTCAGGCAAAGAAAACTCAGTGAAGACAGTGAACACATCTAAGATACAGGAATTGAGACACCATTTGCCTTATTTTGCTGCTCTATAACACAAAGTCTGAGAATATTGGGATTTGTTGGCTGGTATAAAACAGAGAAAATAAAAAGACTCTGCCATTCTGTTCAATGAGGAAATAAATTAAGAGGATTAAACATGCCAAATAGAAAATCACTTGTTGTTTACCTCTGTAAGCTGGAGAATTTAGTTTCTGCCCTTAAGAAACAACTATACACCTACAAACAAAGGAATTCCATAGTAAAATTTCAACCTCTCTGAAAATGCTGCTAACCAGATAGATACTCAGAAGAGTAAGGGGCATTTCATTAAAGACCACGAAGAAGCAATCACTTTACCTTTCAGCCTCATTTTTTGTGACAAAATGCCAGGAGTACTGATAGCCCCCCAAGACTGTCTTACATTCTACTCACATCTTGTGAAGCAGTTTTAACATATAAAGCTATGTAAATCACTTAAATGGCTATCAGCAGTACAACAGCATATGAAAGACTGATGGAGAAAAACTTAAAAATGCATTACTTTTAAGAAACAGGAACAATGCAAGATCTGTGAACCAAAAAAAGTGTATTTCTTATAACAATATAATCCCTACAGAATGTGTAGCAATACCTGCTGCTGTCTTTGCCGCCTCATTTGGGCAACCTGAGACATCATGATCTGCCGATCCAGTAACTCCATTCTCTGCTGCCTCTGGATGTCAACCGTTGCTCCCATTCCCACTCGAACTTCATTTGTTGGCTCCGCAGATGAGAAGACTGGTTCAAGAGTCCAAGAAAATACCTTTGCTACCCACCTGGGTACACAAAGAATTCGATGAACTTTCAAGATACTGCTACTGTAGCAAATCCCAGAAATCTAAAATCAAAAACAAAGTGTTAAAAAAATCCTGAAAATCAAAAAACTTAAATACACCACATTTACTTTGAATTTGGCTGCAGGTAACAGTTGGTCTTTCTGGTTTTTAAAGCACTTTTACTCTATTTACTCACAGTTCTCGGTCGGGAATCAAAGAACGAACAGGGGATTTCTTTACTTCCCTACAACTACAAACTTGCTTTCTAAAATCTGTGTGGAGCATTGCCTGTGACTCATAAAGTTGCTTGGGGTTTTTTGTTTGCTTCGGAATTTGAGCCCAAACCAAGTGACCCTTTCTAAAACTGGTCAAAATTAAAATAAAATTTTAATTTCTAGTAAAAGAGCTGGTCAGGGCATGCTGTATGCTGACATGAGAAGACTAAGACTGCTCTTGAGGATGCTGAAGCACTCTAAAAACTCCTTCAAAAAAACCCAAACCCCCTTTTCTGTCCCACCACCCAAGTCTCTCCTTCTAGTAAAAATAAAAGCAAACCAGCAAAACTGAAGTTAAATTTAAGACTATGCACACACTAATTACAAAAGAAGCTCATCTACCTTACAGGAGGGGAAAAAACCATTTAAAAACCAATTAAAACCCCATCACTAAAAACTGTGATACTGAAAAACCCAGTTTTTGAGGCCCTTCTCCTACCCATAAAAAAAGAACACATTCCCTGTGTTTGTGCTTGCCTTGGGGCTTCATTTCATTTTGGATTCCACAGGAGAAAAAGAAATCCATGTACCCCATAAATGGATTTACAGTCATCACTCAGCCATTATTTTGAATGCCATTTTGAAGCCACAGCACTTGAGCCCAAAGTGGTCCCATCTGCATTCTGCTTTATGACACATTTCAGCATTTGTGATTCTTTATTGTCTGTTATGCCACAAGAATTACACTGTCACAGCACATTGAAATGAACAGGAAGAGATCTGAACCTCAAAAAATCTGTAAACATACCCCAGAAATGAAATTATGCCAAAATCAGTGTAGAAACTCTGCATTAAAAGAATTTATTTATTTATTTGGGGCTATTTATTGTATCTCACTGACATTTATATAAAGGTTCTAAATGCATTGCTGAGTATACCAAGGGAGACAGTATAGGAAAAAGCCACATTCTTGAAGAGGGGGGATATTTTTCAGATTATTAACAAGGTTATTGTTAAATATACAATGACGTAGCGAGACTTTTAGCAAAAACACATTCTGCTTTTGGAAACAATGACTTTTGTTTTATTCTACTTTCATTTTATGACTCAGGGTTGGATCTAACACCAAGCATGGGCTGTCTTTCTAAAATGAGAAAGAACAGTTTTAAACTACTCTTAACTTCAGTCTTTCGGTCATGCTACCAGAAAGGAAGTAAATGTTATAAAGGCCATAATCACATCAGACTGAAGGCTGCCTCTAATAAAAATTTTCTGTATTCAAGGAAAGGTCCTAACTGGACAGGGCACTGTAACAGAAGATTTCTCATGAACTCAGATATTCTTTCCACAGCTCTAGTGAAACTGTTCCAGATGACTGTAAACTCATGACTAAAACCTGTGCACATCAACTGGAGACTGAGATATAGCTATAATCACCAAAGAATAAGAGGAAGAAAATTCATATCACTTCTGCAATTCCCCTGGTTTTGGTATGTACTATTTGAGGTGTCTGCCTAGCAAGAAGGTCCCTCAGAAGCTAACACCCTGGTCCTGAGGGAATCAGGTAAATAGGCCCCTCACTCAAGGAAATCTAGATTGCACAGTACCTGAGAAAGCAGTTTTTGGGGAGTGAGAACTACTAAACCAGATTGCAAATATTACATACACATTTAATCTGATGTTTTCTTCAATGCAAAATGCACAAGCAGCACCAGAGCCTACAAAGTATCTTCCTTCCTCACACCTTGTTAGATGTAGGTAGTATCATCAGGCTATGGAGCCAGGACCCCTCTTTTGTTCTAGGGATTCGGCACCCCTGATCGTACAGGTGTTAACTAGGCAGGGAAAGAAGTGCCACTCAAAATACCTTGTCCAACGTCACACTAGCATTCTCTCACTTCTTTCAAATGTCCCTCCTAGATAACGACCTCTGGTCTCTCTTACCGCCTTTGAAAAGGTCTACTGTTTTCAAAAATCTTGCATGGGCTCAAAAAGTCACAAGAACAAAGCAAAACAAGTGGTGATAGGAAAATCTACATCTCCCTGAGTCTATGACAAATCTTGACACGTGTTTGAACATAATAACCACAAACAGAACCATTATTTATCAAGTCAAGATCGAAAACAGAGCAATGAGATAACAGCACCCTATCTTTGGTGACAGTACTTTGGAACTTGTTTGTTGCAGAACGGAAGACATACTGCAAGCACCAATTAGCAGCTGCATCAGTAAAAGCATTTTTGTATTTTTCTTAGCAGAGATGGCTAAGCTGGGCACAGAATTATTTATGTTGGAAAAGACCTTTAAGATCATCAAGTCCAGTTGTTAACCCAGTACTGCCCAGTCCACTATGTCCTTAAGTGCCACATCTACATGTCTTTTAAAAACCTATCGAGATGGTGACTCAACCTCTTTCTGCCCTGGGCAGCCTGTTCCAGTGCTTGAGGAACCTTTTGGTGAGTAATTTTTCCTAATATTCAATCAAAACCTTCCCTGGCACAACTTAAAGGACATTTCCATTTTTCTTACTTGGAAAAAGAGACTGACCCTCATCTCATCACAATCTCCTTTTAGGTAGTTGTAGAGAGCAAGTGATTCCAGAGCACTCAATCAGAAGAAAAGGCTTTATAAGGCTAAAATTTTATGGACATGCTAAAATGAAGAGCTATTATATGGAAGTATAAGAAACTTTAAAACACTGTGGTCAGTCGTAACAAATTTTCAATAAGTTTCAAGTAGTGAGGACGAGATAGCTATTTCCATATTTCCAATAAGCCCAGAATGGAGACACTTGTAGTTAAAAAAGGTCTTGTGATTCAGTCTGGCTCAGTGTCATACTCTCATCTTAATGTCAAGTATTTCCAAAGAACTTCCTCTGTAGCTGGTTCATATGCAGAACTTGATAGATATAATTTTAAAAAACAGAAGCTTTGACAAAGTATAAAGCAACTTTTTACACTGCTTTTGTTACTGACATTGAGTGAATTTCTAGTGTTTAAGATTGCAAAGCAACGCTGTTTATTCAATAAAGATAAGATAATCTCATTATATTCCAACTTCAGCACTGTACATCAGATTAAAGGGCTACTTCCCTAAAACAGAGGAGCCTCCCCTGTATTTTAGCCTCCAAAAGACACCACAAAAAGATGTTGTGGTTATGTTCACACTGTTAAAATGGATAATTTGTGCCTGGCAACATAAGGTACATCCTTATTTGTGTTAGTCACAGCATCATCCACCATATTGTATGTGGCACAGTGCTAAGAAGAGGAAATGGAGGATCCTGGAAACTCTCTGGAACACTGCAGAATAAAAGTGTGCTTATGTATTTTCAGTTTCTTAATACTGTGGCTTACTACTGGTTCTTCACATGAAGTTTTCTAACCTCCTCCTGCCCCCATACAAAGCCTAACTTACCCTCCCCTTCCCTCATGTCCTTCCAAAGTTGTACATTTCTAAGAAAAAAGAAGTAGCTGTAGTTTCTCTGTACATTAGGTAAACCAAACATGGAAGCTCGCCAGTATTTTATACTGTAAAGACACATATGCTCCACAAGTAGCTGGAGTAGTACTTAAAATTTAAATATTTCAATTCACTGTATGATTAACACCAAAAAAGGAAATCAAACAGAAAAAAAGTAAACAGACTGGTGTAGAAAATGATGCTGAAATTTATTTTAACAGAACTTGACATCAAATACTCAATTATTTTCTTTCGAAAAATGTAAATATATTTATCATATGTATTCAACACTTGGCTATTTTCAGATACCAACAAATGAAACACAAATAGTTTCCTTAAGGCGAAGTGACATTTTTATACCTATTTTATCTGCTGAATCCTTAGTATGTTCTGAATTCTATACAACTAGAGTCAAAACATGGGTTAAAGTTTGTGTCAGGATTCTGTATTTATCTTCATTAGAGAAAGCATTTATCAACAAAGAGGGATTGTGTGAAAACCATCCAAGAAACAAAACTACCAAACAAATTAACTGACTACACACTTATTCTCAACTCCTGTTACAGTTCTAACAGGTTATTCTGTTTGGGTTTCCTTTTTGGAAATTGTTGCAAATACTATAAACAGCCTCTTGCAAGAGAGAAAAATACCTTGAGAGAAAAATAAGATTATAGTGATATTAAAATATTTCTCTTCAATTTTATTTCCCATGGATTTGGCTCATAAACTTTCCAGATACCTTGAAACTATTTTTCTTCAGAGTTCATCAGTGCTTCATTGGTCAGACGGAATCATTATCAGCTAAAAAACATTGTGTATGTGCAAGCATTACTGTACTGCCGTTTCAGCACAGTACAGCTAGTCTTAACTTGTACTTCTGTCCTAAGCATAGGTTCCCTTGATCTCTGCCAGCATTGTGTAGGTGATGATTATCATGTTGTTAACTAAATCTGTTTAATTAAAAGATCCGGATTTGATTCACCTGACCCAACACAGACATCTATAATTTAAAAGCCTACTTATGAGTTGGTTGTTTAAAATTGGTGTCATAGTCAACAGAGAGAAATGGGAACTCTTAGGATGTAATTCATCCTTTGGCAGATGTCTCCAAAGTACACACACAGCTGAATTGCTCTCATGGATTCCCTCTCTGAAAAAGGGAAATATTGCTGCCAAAAAACCAAATGTTGATGGAACAACCTAATTCCTAGTGAAACAGTTGTTATAGTTGACCAAATAGACCATATTTTGGACACAGAAACTCTTCTTCAGATCTAAGAGAGAAATTTAGAAGTTAAATACAAACTGAAAACCAATATCCATTTTTCTACAGAAGCCACAGATATTACAAAGTACCTTATGAACATTAACTTTTCCTGCCCTTTCTCACTATTTTCTCCTTCCCGAGTTGGAAACATCTGTATTTCCCTCCTCCCCAGACAATTACAACCTCACTGCCAAACCACCATCCCCTATACTCCAGATGAACCAACTCCTTTTCTTCTCAGATGCATTAACTGAGGCAGGAAAAAGTGCTGGTGGCTTAGTCAGTTGTCATGTGTTCACATCTTGATGTGAGCAAGGTGTCAAAGCTCCCACCACAGCGGGTACTAAGTCAGTAAAGCCAGTAGAACATACTGACACTCATCTCAGATAAGTCACTTAAAATCACTCAGCTGAACACTGAGAATTGTCCAGACACAAATACTTCCCGTTAGTTTTGGGCAGGATTCAGCACATGAGTTAATGCACAAGTGCTACATGTACATTTGCATCTGTCCCGAAGTTAGCAGACAGACAGACAATGCTTCTTTTTCATTTTCCAATCTTTGTTCCTCTATTGCCTTTCCATTTCTTTCTCAGGTCACGCACTTCACAAGCTATGCACTGCTGAGGTTGCAGCTGGAGTACTTAGTTCAGTTCTGTGCTCCATGGCACAGGAGACGTGGACTTGCTGCAGCAAGTCCAATGCAAGGCCACAAAGATGATCAAAGGACTGGGAGTATCTTCCACATGAGGAGAGGCTGACAAAAGTGGGACTGTTTGGCCAGGACAAGAGAAGGCTCAGGGGATTTGATCAAAGTAAAGAAGTGCCTGAAAGGAAATAAGAGGACAAAACCAGGCTTTTCAGTGGTTCCCAGTGACAGGAAAAGAAGCAACGGGCACAAACTGAAACATGGGTGGCTCCCTTTGAGGATCAAGGGAACACTTTTTCACTGAGAGGTTGATTGAACACTAGCACAGGTTGCCCAGGGAGGTGGTAAGTCTCCATCCTTGGAGATACTCAGAAGCCATCAGAACACGGTCCTGGGGCAAGCTGCACTGGGTGGCCCTGCCTGAGTGGGGAGGCTGGACCAGATGTTACCTCAGTGAATTAGGAAAGGGGAATCACATCAGTTACACACAAAACACAGTTTTACTTAGGTATGTAAATTAGCACAGGCAGAATTTTTAATAAGTGAGCAGTCTCACTGATATTAGCAATACTACTGATACTTATGCTGTTAACACCAATGTCAAATATTCAGAAATTAACTAGATCCAACATTTAACTAAAAATTACCTGAATTCACTAACAATCACAGTTACAAAGAGCTAAAAAAATCACTTTGACAAAAGTCCTACATGAGACTAAAAGTGGATGACTGAAGGATATTCAGACTAACCGGAGGATGAAGGATAATGCACAGCAGGACATGAACGTGGAGGTAACTGCATACATCAACAGACTCTGACCAAAGAGTCTCTTTAAGAAAGCACATATTTAATACTAATTTAAAGTATGTTGAAGAGATTATATTTTAAATGTGGAGTAATACAAATGCTTCTGCATTCCCTTCAAAACATTTTTTAAAACAACAAAGAATTCAGCATGAATTGTTCAAAATCACTTAAAAAATATGAAAAGGAAGAAAAACAACAACAAAAAAATCAATGATTCCAAGGTCTGATCAGGTATTAACTATATAATGCTATTTTTAAGACAAGAACTAAAACAATGAAAGTCTGGTTTAATTCTCTTGCTCCCCAAAAAAATCACATTTTACCCTATAAATGTTCCAAAGGACATGAATTCACTATACAATAACACCTCAGCTGAATGAATAACTAACAGAAAGAAAGGATAAAGTTCTTAACAAACAGAACTCAAAAGTACAATTCAAGTACACTTGGGAGCCTTTAACAGCAGATACCAGTAGCCTATGTAAAACTAAATTAGCCCTTTCAAAATTATGAATAATAACTCATGTAATCAAAAAACCAGAACTGAAACATGCACTCAACACTGTCTGAAATTTCTGTCTTAACATTAAACTGTTAAATACGATCTCTAAATTACAGATTCTCTACATTTTCCAATATCTAGATATAAAATCACAACTTTTCATTCCCTCTGAGAAAAGTAAATTGTGTAGCACAGTAACAATGCAGAAAACTGTTGCATTGGGCTTACTGAAATCTCCAAGTCAAGCAGGGGTTTAGAAACTTCTCAGTTTCAGTTTCCTAAAGTTTGAACTGCACTCTACACAAATCCAAGGCAGCTCACAGGAGACTTGGTGGTTCCAAATTTTGAACTTTATGCAGTGCAGGTAATTTGCAAACAAATAAAAAACCAACACGAGGTAAGAAGAAAGGCTACAACACTAAAATCACAGAAAGGGTCTGAAAGATACCTTCCCCTATCAAACTTAGCCCTAAGCTACTCAGAAAACCCATGGTATGTGATGTCTAATGACAACATTATCCTAGAATGTGGAGGGAACTGCATGTCTTCGAGGGACATGTCTTCTGCTGGTCACCAACCTGAGCTTACTTCTTCAAGCAGGTGAGCTCTAGCTATGACTGAGCCTTGACACACCTCTCAAATTTCAATCCTACAAAAGTATAGCATGGAAAAATGCAAAGTGGGAATCCAAGAGATTTTAAAGGGGCGGGGAAAAAAAAGGGAGAGAAGATGTATACATCCAATGAAACATGAATTCCACTTCCTAAGGTGTTTTGACTATTTTAAAGAAAAGAAATAGTGAAGAAACTGTTTCAAGCCTTCACTAAACTGAGTGATATGCACTACATGGAAGCACTTCTGTAAACAACTACAGAATTTAGGGCATCTCTCATATGTTTCCTAACTTTGTGACACAAACCCCAAAAAACTCTTATCATAAGAAACAAATTTGTCTGTATGTAGCAGGCATCATATATTCCTGGCAAAAAAAATCCCAAGAAATTAAATTAGTCTTATCAATCATAAGAAGACTACAGATTACCGATTGCATCAGATTTGTGAATTTCTTTACAGTCTACTTCTTAAATTCTCCCTTCCATGTTTTATACAATATACCAGCAACTGACACACCAAAAGTACAATAACTGATTGTCCAGTTTCATGTGGACAGTAAAGAGAGCCTTTAAGAGTGTATCCCTGTGCTGGTTTAAAATTAGATCCAGCAAGATATGCCTTATCACAAAGACAGACACAGCAGACCTTTTGTATACCAATAACAAAACATGAGTTGTAATTTCTGTACCTGAGAAAAATTCATCATCAAAACTACAAATTGTCAAAAATTCCCTATCACCAGGCACATTACATCAATGCCTACCTCCACACATAGACTCATACACGTATTTCTGTAATGATGGCACACTTCAAACCCCAGAAAACAAGAACTCAAGGCAGTACAGTTCCCAGTACCTCTATACCCTGCCTGGAATTCACACAGAAGTTTAATGATACTAGCAAGGATGTAACTGGAAAGTCAGATCCCATTTAGTCATATTCAAATATAGACTGTGAGGATTTAAATAAACCTAAACCAGGAACACAGTGAAGACAAAGTGGAAACTGACAACTTAGAAATTGTCGGTGCCATCCATTTTAATATTCGACATAAGCAGAAGTGCAACAAAAGCTAAATTACAGAACAGCATCATAATACACTCAATATGAGTGCTTAAGTGATCTTCAGTGCTGAAAATACAGTGAAGTGTCTACCAGGCAATGAACTAGTGACTAAATATGACACCTATCTGACTTGGTGTTCGTGCCTTTACTCATCCTTTTTGTACAAATACCTAAAAATTTGAGTCCACAAAGGTAGTAAGCTAAAAAAAGTCAAGAGTAGTAAGAATTACATAACACAGGCTGTCAGAATGACTTAACATCAATTTGACAATCTATTTCCATAATTGTACATAGACATATGTTATCAACCAACCACACTTGTAGTGCTAAAAGGCACCTTTATAGTGTTGCATATCCTTCTTCAGATTATTTAATATACCATGAAACTTTATTCCTTTATCAAGCTTTCCCAAAATATGCCAAATTATAATTTCTAATAGAGGAGAAAAAGAGACTTCTTTATCACAGAAGTGTGGCAGATATGTTATGCAAAAAAAAAAAAAAAAAACAAAAACAAAACCAACAACAACAACAACAAAAAAAACCCACAAAAAAAACAAAAAAAAGAAAAAAAAAACAAACCACCAAAGAACAACAAAAAAAAACACAACCAAAAAACAAAAAAGCTGAAAATCCTAACATGAATTTCTTTTCAAATTGCAGCACTTATTACAAAGAGTGGTAGAGTGCAGCTCTCTGCTTGCTGCAGAAAAAAGCTGAGACTGAAAACATATCATCATTGATGATGACTTAATTCATGCTGACTGAAGCAATATGAAAACTTGAAATGGTTTTTTAGCCTTCCTGTGACACAGAGGTAACTCAATTTAATCCTATAGATTTACACCTAAGTAAAATATGCTGTCAACCTGAAATTTTTTTTAAAAGCTCATTTATAAAAAAGTTTACTAAGAAAGTTGACCAAGTTTCATTATATAGAAGAATAAAACTTTATATAGATGGGTTAAAATAAGAACTGCATAATGTATTATGATAAAAAAATTGATCTACTCTTTATATGTCTGTATAATCAAGTATACACAGAGCTTCGGTCATCAGGAAAGAGGGAGTTAAAATGCCTTTCCATTTCTTTCCTTTCCTTCCCTCTCTAATGAACACCTGTTTGAAAGGAAGGGCTATTAAAAGAGCCAGCAGAGTAACAGGAAGGGCAGTGCATTTGGAGGAAGTCACAGATCCTTCAGTGGGCACAGGGGCTTGGGCTGATCTCCAGGGGAGATAGATTCTGGTTTGTTAGTTGCACTGCTTTCATCGGTATTTATAGCAAGATCAAATCATGAACAGATGTCACTTTTTGCTGCTCCATCACTCCTGTTATTAGTTATCCTAGAAACTCAGAATATTTTGCAGCAGTCAATGCAAACGGTAGAGAGGAAACTACTAAGTTGTAGCAGCATTTCCCTCTGAGCTCAACCCAAATTCAAATTAGTAGGTTCTGTACAGCAAGGGCATAATTTGAGTTCTCCATCAACTTAATAATGAGCTCTTTTGGAAATGGCACTCCCACTGTTGAAAAAGTTTACAGGTTTTTGGGCCAAGGAATCAGTCTGAGCTCCTAATTTCTAAGCCTGTAAAATTCAACAAGCTTATCAGTATCTAACCATCTGAAAGGTTTAGCACAATCTGTTTCAGCACTAAGTGCCTTAGTACCAAGAACAGAGTCAGAACGGAACAAGACAGATCACACCTCCTTTATCTGACTGATGTGATGAACGTGATTTTGTGCCCTTACTGCCATTGTCATTGTGAGAAACAGCTAAACTACAGATCTCCTAGGAGAATAGCAAAGCATGAAAAACCCTCACAGCAAAGTTATTAAAACCTGAGTTTTGCAATCAAAGCTTAAGCCTTGATGAAAACTGGAAAAACCAAGCCAAATCTGGGGTTTCTACCGTTTCCTCAATAATCTCATTTATAGTTGTGGGTGTAACAGCTATATCCCTGGCAACAAAATTAATTTTATGCAGGGAGCAGTGGCACCCTGCAAATATTAACCACCAATTTTGTTGTCTGTCAGTTTATCACCAGCTAGTCAGTGCTTTACATATTTGGAAGTTGAAGAGGAAAACTTCCTACTTATCAACACAGAATGTTACTTAGTAATTTCTGTTCTTTTTGAGTACAAATATACTGTGCTGATCACATACATAACAGAGTGTTTTAAGCAACACATGATTTTTGTAACAGTAAGACTTACCAATCCACTTAAGGCTAAAATCCAGATGTAGGAACCAGAGGTTAAGAGCTAGAAGACAAGAGCAGGGATTTAAATTTTTATTTTACAAAGTTGTTGCTATATGAACCACTACGTTGCAATATGATTACAGGTTATGCACTCATCATGACAATGGAAGACGTCAGACTCTTACCTCTATTAAAATTCAGTTTAACATTAAAAAAAGAAAGTATTCCAGAAGCAGCAAGGGGAAAAAACACAGGGATCCAACAATTGTTCTTCTTCTACAGAACAATACATTTTATTTTCATATAGCTTACTAAGTGTAACAGGATGTCAGTTATAGGCAGCGCAGAAAAACAGGTCTGAAAGACAGACTGAAGCAAAGGAAATGACTCAGCAGCAACAGGAGAAGTTCCAAGCAGGCAGGCACTCCAAGTGAAGCTCTCAAACACGCAGTCATGGGCAGACTAAACACGAGCATCAAAATTACAGAAACAAAGTTCTTACCCGGGGACATATTTGCTGACATGAAGTCACAGAAATAAGTCAGCGTGAATTTTTTTAAAAATCCTTATAAGCCAACATGGCAGCCCATTGTTTCTAGCAAAGTATGTGACCAATCATCTGGAGAAGGTTATTAGCAACTGGAAAAATGGACTGAAAATGTTTACTAGAATGTTTCTGCATGATGCTGACTGAATGAGAACACCTTCCCTCTACATTTCCGACTATGGAAAGGGTAAGTTGAGATAAGGGCAGAGTTTACAGATGAGGAGAAGGCAAATGAGTCTTCCCTCAGCCTCTGTGTGATGGCAACAACTGTTTGGCACTCAGCAGGGAGAGACCCCGCAGAGATACGGGGCTCAGTGACAGCACTGATCTGCACTGGAGGTGCTGTGTGTACGAAAGCAAAAGGCAAAACAGGTCACACGTTATCACGGCTTTCCCAAAGACTGCAATAATAGTGGAACTGATGAGTTCAGAAGAGAGGAAACAAGAATTCTAAAAGATCAAGAAAATAAGGTGCTGGAGCAGAAAGCGAAGGAAACCAAAGGCTGAACAAGAAAGAGGATGAATGAAATGTTCACATGAAGCTCAAGTCAATATTCTGAAACTGACTACTTATTCTAAAATACTCTCTACCACATTTCACATGACTATGGTGTTTTCCCCATTGCCAGTGCCAGAGATGCTTTTGAATCTCTAGAATATATGAAGTAAACCTAATTTCTCATAAATTTGCTCATCTCCTGTTTCATTCAAGTGGTGACACAAGTGTCCATTCATTTCTAGGCTGCTGGGTTTGGGGGATTTTAATTGTTTTTTGAATAATTACTGGCTTTCTATATCAAGTAGCTATATTTTTCCATTCATATTTCACAAAATACTACATGATATTGCAGTGCTCCATGTTTCAGTATTCTAAATTACCTGTCACGTAGTAATGCATGATATACAAATAGATTAATTTATATAAAAGTGAAATTCAGCCAAAACCTTGATCATTTACTAACGGTCTTACCACAGAAAAATACTGTATTCTACAGCTTTGTTTGAACTCTAATAGGCAAGGGAAAAATAAGCAAATTCAGGAATACAAGCCAACTAGAAAGCTGAAAGACAAAAATGCTTTAGGGATCAGGTTCCATTTGAATCTCTTTTTGTCTAATTCATTTTACCGACCAAAAAAATCAGCTGCAGAATTGTCTATTATATTTTCCCATGTAAGACAAGGGAAGAACAGATCACTTGCTCACCACTTCACTACTAGAAACATGTATCTCTATGTTTTAGCTGAGGGATAGTGACTAGCTAAATGTATGCTGAATCATGCACATGGAAGCATCAAAACTCATAGACAAACACAAATACTAACTACTACATTATTAGTTTATTAAAAGATGAACAAGCAAGTACATACCATACCTGTAAACCCAGTATGTAGACCAGAGACTTGTTTGTGATAGAAAAGTGGCCCAATACTTGTGTCACCTGCACTCTTGGAATGGAGGAATAAAATGGAACAAACAGCGCAAACACAGGACCTAAGCTGCAAAAAGAAAGATACAGATGGTTATAAGAATGATACTAGCAACACTAGTGTCAAACAATCAAAAGGGGTTAATTTTAAGCATAACAATACATAACATTACATAACAATAAAAATGTTACACCACCTTGCAAACAAAGGTCTCCCTTAGGAACCAGCACTAGATAACCTGTGGCATTCTAGGTAACAGATTCATTAGCAAATAAGAACAAGTGACAAAAAGTATTTTATTTCCAAATGTTTAGGACTGGAGGCAGAAGAGAAGGCAACATATTTCATCTAATAGCAGATTCTTTCTATAAAGCACAGCACACAACAAAAACAGCAATAATTTCCTGCATCAGAAAAAAACTTCCATAATTCCAATGGAAAAATGGTAAGGATTTTACCTTTCCCAAAAGGTTACGGAAACCACTTCACTTATGAAGCTAAGATGCTGGTATTTAGCCAGACTTAAGGTGTTAGAGGATTGCCAACAGAGTGCAGTATCTAAGATGGGAATACTGTCATTTTAACGTCACTTTGCCAGTGACTTCCATGGCCCTACAAATAAAACTTCCCTTAGGGTCCTCATCTTAATCACAACACAAGGTGGTTTTTAAGTTTTTAAAGCATCACTGGAAGGAGATTCATAGAATCTGACTTCAAGCCCTTTGTAAAATGACCAGATGCCTAATCTGATCTTGTGAACAAGAACCAGTGCATTTCATTCAGACACCAAATTTTGCATGTAATACTTAATATACAAACAAAATAAATCTGTATAAATGGACATAACATATTCTTGAAATAAACTGAAGTTATTTAAGTTCTAAGAGTCTAAATGTTATAAGAAAGCAACATACAAAAATTATTCTTTATCTGAAGTTATTCCACTGTAGACAATATTCACTGAATAAATCAGGTTTTGTAAGTGAAGACAGAAGAAAACCAAAGAAAAATATATTTTCTCTTCTTAGAATAGTAATTTTAAACTATTTCTTTCTACTCTGACCAAGTTGACTGAGAAAATACCAAAATTGTGGCATGCTTTTCAGGTTTTATTGATCCTGTGATAAACAGTGACTCAGACACAGATTTCACATGCAAGAGTGTACTCAATCATAAGACGGGAAAGTACAAAAAGGAATTTCCCAAGACTGAAAGTGCACTTTAAAAAGAGATGGGAGAATACCAACAGGTTCCCTAAATGCTAGTATTCACCATTTATGTCAACAGAGACCACAGAAAGCACCATCCCAGTTCAGAGTAGTGATTGGCTTAATTCAAAGTCCAGTGTCTGAGACTGCTCAGTACCCAACAACACAGCAGAGGTGGAGGAAACTTAGTCATGAGCCTTTTCTCCTAAAACAGTAAGTTCATAGGCATCACAGAGGTATGCTCCTAAAGGCATCAGTGTTTGGTTTTTAGACAGAGTTCACATCTAATATAAACAGGTATTACACCAATATCCATTCAGATATCTTTTTTTTAACTGTCAAAACTGGTGCCCTTCAAAATGCTCTGTGAAACTCAATAGTACAGGCAGCTCCACATTGTGAAAATTAATTCCGATTACTTTAAACTTTCACCCTCAACTTTCGTTATATAATTCTGTACTTTGAAAATTTCCCTTAATGTTTTCTGTTGCCTTCAGTTCTTTCAATAGTTTACTTTTGCCTGTTTTAGAATATCTATATGGGGATAATGCTTATCTACAGCAGGTCTGTCAGAGAAGTTATCCACACAGCAGTCCTAGAATATGGCTGACACAGTAAAGTACAACAAAAGGATGGTTAAGGAAAATGTGGACCCACTGATAAAAAAGTGAGCCTGTTGACAAAGGACAAGAAAAAAGCCAGGGAACTCAGTGGTTTTTTTGGGTGAGTTTTCACTGGTTAGTTCTGCCCTCAGGCCTTGCAGGTCTCTGAACCTCCTGTGGGACTGGAGCAACACCTGCTGTAAAGGAAGACACTTTGGAGGCTCTTGAGCCCAACTGATCATCCAGGAGGCAAAAGGACCAGATAGGTTGTACCCCAGGGTTCTGAGGGAGCTGGCCAATGCTATGTCACTGAACCATCTCAGTGATTAGGGCAGGTTCCTGATGACTGGTTAATTGCAAATGTCAGACCCATCTTCAAGGAGGGCAAGAAGAAGATCCATGTATCTACAAGCCTCACCTCTATCCCTGGGAAAGTTACAGAGCAAAGCTTCTAGAAGCCATTGCCACTTACATGATGGACAAGGCAGCTGCTAATATCCCATATGGATTTACCAAGAGCGGCTCTGGTGCTGTGGATAAGGAAGGGGAAGATGGCAAATGTTGTACACTCAGATTTCAGGATGGCCTTTGACTTGGTTTCCTCTTCAGCCCTTAAAAAAAAGCAGGGAAGATAGGTATTGTATAAGCAGATTTGAGGGAATCTGCCTGCATTGCTGGACTCAACAGGTTCTGATCAGCAGCACCAACTTTAATGGCAACCGCTTACTTGCAGCTTCCCTCAGGGATCCATACTAGGATGAACACTATTTATTGTCTTTATTAAACCTGGATGACAGGACACAGTGCACTGCTAATAAGCTAATGAGTGAAATCAAATTGGAGGGAGCAGTCAATACTTTGGAGAGCAGGACCACAGTCAGCTATTCCTTGATGGACTTGAGAAAAGAGCTGACATTAGGAATGTAAGGGAGTTCAACAGAAGTAACTGGAGTCTTCCATCTGGGTTGAAACAACCTTGAGCAGTGGCATAGAATGGCTAGAAAACAGATTTGCAGATAAGGAGCTGGAGAATCCTTTGTGTGTTAGTCAGCCTTTGAGTGTCACTTTATCCTTGCAGGAAAGCAAAATTCCATACAGGGCAGCATTAGAAGTGTGTTATCATCAGGCCAGGAGAAGTAATTGCTCAGCACTTCCGAGCCTGAACCTAAATCACTGTGTCCACTTTTGGGCTTCGTGCTTCATGAAAGGTATTAATATACTGGAGCAAATCAAGATGGGGTAATGATGGTTCAGTGTTTTACCAGGCTGCCCAGAGCTACAATCTCCATCCCCAGAGATACACACAGCCCAAAATAACCTGTTCTTGTTGGACATGTTTTGAACCCAAGGTTGAACTACATGACTGACAGAGATCCTGTCAAACCCAAGCTACCCTATTGTTCCACGAATAATCAAAGCCTTACTCCTGAAGCTCATGATCACTGGAGGAATTTCTGTTCCAGTATTTCACTCGACAGGTACAAACACCCATCCACATACTGTAAATAAAAGGACTGGCTCTTAACTCTTTTAGTTATGTTAATTAGTTGTTTAGTAGCATGTATCAGATTCAACATCTACAAGAGGAAAACATATTCTTATTGAAGAACTAATGTTTTCTTTTTCTTCACTTCTTTCTTATCCTCTTGTTTCTGCTTTCCCTCTCATCTCTTTTAGTCGCCTTTCCTGCGCTTTCTCTCTTGCAGAGACCTTTGCCCCAGCTCTTCGTTCATTATACTATGAGAATATCAGGAACATCCTTTCATGTGCCATGATTAACTTCTCCTAGAAATCTGTGGTATCTGTGTGCAAAGAAGGACTATAGACACAAGCATATTCTGACTCTGAACTGAGTTTTTGCCCACTTCATATTTAGGAAGTTAATTTTAGTCATGTGCATTAGAAAATGAAATTTTCAAACAAACCAGAAAACTCTAAAACCTGAAAACTGAATTCTAGAGTTTGAACATTCCACATGGATACCATGTCCATCCCAAAGATGTATTGTTGTAGCCATCTCTACAATAATTACATCCTCATTTTGAAGGGCATGTTAAATTTCAATATTTGAAGTGAAACAGAAACACAGTGACCAGATGGGAACATTCCAGATCATATGAATTGATGAGATTGATTTTGTACAAAGAAAAAAGACATATAGAAACAATATCCTTGAAAAAAAAAATCAGAGATGTAAAAATTACTGTCAGAGAAGAAAAAAATAAGGGGCAGGTATATCTTATAAGAGAAATGCACTATTTAAAGTCTAAAATAGAGACTATTAAATGAAGATTAAAATCAAGCATTAGCACTAACAAATATATGCACAAAACAGAGGGAAAATGGTTCTAAAATGCATGAACTAACGGTTAGAAAACTAAATAAATGTAGCTTCTGCAAAATACTTGCTGTTGTCCATAGAAGTTCTGTGGGATTAAGTTTGCAGAAATAACCTATTTTATTTAGAATGACTCACTACACATACTGCCTGCGGTGATGTGTTTTTCTTCATTCAAGTTCTTCAAAAAACCATTAAACTGACAAAATTCACAACCATGTATTTTTTGGGGGACTAAAAATATCACTTATGAAAACAGCTGCAGATAATACAGGCACGCAAACAGTGCACTTGCAATTCAAGTTACAAAGTAATTTCAGTGACCTGCGTTTCTACAGTCAGTCTAAACACTGCCATATTACAGATAAGATGACGGCCTTTATTCTGAACATGCTGAATATTCACAATAAAATTCCTTAAAATTAAGTAACTCTGTGGAATGTGACCACCCTTGATGGTTGTGTTCCTCTACCTGCTGGAGCCCTGGACTCAAAGGGCCCATCTACTGCACCCAACCCTTTCACTACAGATGAGCAGAACATCCCATTGCCTGAGGTCTCTCAATAGCAGCAAAACCATTAGCAAAACCATTACCCAATACTCACGAGTTAATGCCAATATTTTACAGGAAAGCAGCAAGAATGTAGAGAAAAAATTTAAAAATGCATCTGGAGGTGAAAAGAAAGGTTCCTCCTGTCCATGAATATGCAGTTCATTAAAATTTGAGACTAACCATCTAACCAACACTTCACAATCCCCTCATGAAGGCAGAAGACACCTATCCTAAAGTAAACTTCAGTTTTTAATGCCAAGACTATCCAACAATATATTTTGTAACCTGCTGGGTTCTGTGTTACTCACCTTGCCTGCCAAAAGCTGAACATGGTTTGCGCATATATGGTAAACACAAATGTATGTCTGCACATATGTGGTAAATAAAAACACCTTCTGACACACAGCAATTTTTTCATTTACATGTTCAAATCCTGGAACAGTCAAACAGAATATTGGACCAACAGCAGCTGTATTAGAACAGAAAACAAACCGCTAGAAGAATAAACAGTGAGTGAAAGAATGCAACCTATTACCATTAGCTGTACCATTTAGCGCAAGCATTTAGCATCACATCATGCTAGGCTGGACTGGTAGCTAATACACCAGAGTGACTCAAAGGGTACAGTCTAGTACTGTATCTTAATCAAAGGAAGGCAATATTTTATCAGATCAAAGCAGGAAACACATATTGGCATTGTTTTATAATGGTAACACAATTCTGAAACAAACATTTCTTTTACTAAGAAGCTGGGGTACTAATGTCAGCCCTTGAGCAAAGACATGTCTGCGTATCTCAGAATTTCCCATTTCTACAGCATATTTTAGGTGCTGGACAGGGAACCACACTGTGGTACTACTTTGCGTACATATGAAGCAAGTTCCCTGTGCAATTTCCCTCTAAACAGTCCTGAATTCTCATTACCTCATTTAAAGTGATTTTACTCTCGGACGAAGCTGAATAATTAAAAAAAAAATCAAAAACAAGTAGGGAAAAATGCAGAATAAGTTACCAATTAACTTTGGTAAGTTCTCCCAAAGACCTTCTGAATGTGATGTTGGAAGATGAATGCTCCATTAAGACTAAGGAGCTGAAAGCCCTAGACAGAGCCCTTCAGCTCTTTGGCATCTAAGGGGAATCAAGTCATGTGTACAGTGGGAATTCAACACCAGAAAAATCAGCGTACAGTGTCAACCAAGTGCTCCAAGTAGGTAAAAAAGGAGCTCACATTGCCTTATGTTCTGCTATAGCAAAAACATTTCTTATAATACAAAGTAACTTTGCCATTAGATCTGCATTTATTTGAGGCTTTCTCATGAGATGGACATGTAGAGATCCTACCTTTCTACACACCTTCACCTCTACAATGTCAGCCAACACCTGTGCTGTGAACACAGCCCTAACATTTCTAAAGAGGCATCCTACAATCAGCATGGGTTGGACCTGCCAAAAATAGCCCTATCATGCCTTGTTGGTTGTTTAAAATCAGGCCACTAAATGAGGTCATGACACAGTCCTTTGCAGTCATGAATGATCAGTATCAGTCTCTGGGGAAAATCCCAGGTAACTCTCAACCACAGCCTCTAACAGCAAACGAAAGGATTTTCCATCTATCTCTGATCTCCAAAATCCTCTTAACAAACACACAATTTAACTCCTACATTAAAAGTTCTTCACGTAGAAACAAGGTTATTTCAGGTACAAATGGGTTAACCCACAATTTGACATCCCACTCCCTTCCTACTCCCTAGCCACTCACTCTTGTCAATATTATTTTAGGGGAATCAGATTTGTGCTTTAGAAGCTTTTTATCTTTCATGTACTTACCTTACATTTTTCATTATTAACATTATTGTTACTATTATTATCATTGTCACTGCTTAAAATGTAATAAACAGCTTACAAAGGCAGACATTCTTACTAATCTCCTCAAGTCCCAGAGTTCTTTAACTCCTTCATATATTTTTGAAAGGCATTTCTGTAAATCCTCATCATTATGATACTAAAACCATGCTGGGAATGTCCACGGGCGCATATGGGTATGTCTCACTTTTGAGGTTTCCTCATGCTGCATCAGATCTCATCGGTAAGAAGTTTTAAAGCATGTACTAACCACTCTGCTTTTTGCTGTAAACTAGGGTATTTTTAAATGCAGATGGCATATAAACAAAGTTTTTCACGTATGAGGGATTTTAGTTGGTCAACAATTAGTCAAGTAAACCTCTGGGTAAAGTCCCTTCTGCAAAAGTCAGTAATGCGTAACTTGGGGGGGGGGGAGGTGGAAGTGTTTCTAATTACATTCTTTGAGCAGACTAATTGTAAAACAATCAAAAATAGATGCTTTCACATCCCATAAAACAGCAGCAAATCAAGACCGGCATACAAACAGGCTGGGTTTTTTTTAAGCACTTGAAAAAACCCTACCCCTCCCACAAAAGACTCACGTAATCACTCTTGAGAACAATGTGCAAGAGTAAACCTTCCCAGTCAAGCCATCCTGTTAATGCCCTTAACTGCCTAGAGGATCCAAGAAGCTACAGAGATGTAAGTACCGAAAAAAACTTTTTGCTTTTTTCCTTTACCACTGACCAACAGCAAACAATTCCAAAAATATTCCCTTTTTTGCATTATACTGGATATTTTCATTTGGTATTAAGGATAAATGATCTTTGTATGGGAAAGGCCCATGGAAAAAATTCTCTGATATTTTATATTCCCATATTAATCTGCTGTTAGTTAGTTTCCACTTAAAGGAACTGCTGATCTATAGCATCAACAAGTTACTCCAACCCTTTTCTTACAATACAGCCTTCTGACAATCACAGGGAAACATTTCATACTGCCTTAACTGAGATAATTTTTAGCAACACTAATTTAAATTATACTAATGCAAAAGTAACTACTGTAGAAGTAGCAAGGAAAGCACTGAAACTGTAAAATCACTGAACCTCACAGAATAATAGTAAGAGAGAGCCTTAAAACAAATCCATACTGTGGTTGTGAATGCACAGCCTGCTCTAATCACATGCGTTCCTTGTCTATGAAAACAGTGTTTATTATCAGCTCGAAAACTCCTCACTCTTCTCATGTCTGAATATTGCAACTAAGCATTTTAAGAATTCAAAGCTTTATGAGCTAATTCCTCTTTTAACTTCTAGTGCACACTAATTTCAAGGTTTTTAGGAGGCTTTCTTCTTCTGAATTGCAAAGACCAAGCATCTTTCTCCTTATTACTGATCTTTGTGCCACAAAGCTGAAGAAATATTACAAGTGGTATGATTTTTATATACCTTCCCAATTTAAAAAGATACATTTTTCCTGTTATTCTGGCAAAACAAGACAGACTGTTCAACTCTGAGCAGAGAATACAAGAACTCTGTCTAACGTCAGGCTGCTCCTGAAAAGACAAGGGGATTGAAAATTTACCTGGCAATTAGTCTTTAAGAGCTCAAATCTCATTCATTTTTTGTCAAAAGACTCAGGAGCATGTATAGAAAATAATAAACTTAATACAGAAGTTGTAATTTGAAGCTGTAAACCCTAAAATTAAATACTATACCTGTATGGGTTTCATATAACTCAGAAAAAATGCCCAAACTCAAAAAGGTGTGCATGTCTTCTAGCACTAAAATACAAATCCTCATTTGACTACGTTTTTCTTCTGCTGGGAAGAATGTCATTTTCAGTGGCTCACACTTTTATTTTGCTTATTTGCTCTAGTTTTAGGCTCTCTCCTTTTTACATTTAGTATACTTAAGCAAGCAAACTGAAGAGAAGTTAATCACCTTAGCATCAGCAGACCTCTTCACATTAGTATGTGTTTTTGGCAGATATTATTTATGTTAGATAGTTCTCACTTTTTATAGAACAGATCACCCTTGTAAAGAGAGATCCAACAGATTAGAGCAGGGCGTACCCTTCAAATGACTTCCACTTTTTCTTTAAAAATTTGTGCAACACTTCAACTCAACTCCTTTTATTTCCTTCTCCCTTACTGTAGTTTCTATTATTTTTCAGCACCAAATATAACTGTCATACAACAACTGTCATGCAAAATCTATAGTAATAGACCAAAGCAGGACCATAAAGATCCCACAGACTTGTGCACTTGCATATTCTGTTAAGCAGCTAAAGAATGCTCTAATTCTTTATAGCCACTATTAAGACAATTTAATTAATGAAATACATATTTGGGATTCTCTGATGTGTGCATTGCAAATTTGGGGTTACTGTGCCAACAAATTTGGATCTACACCAAAGAGGGATAAAAGCACTAGCCTAGAAACTCACCAAAATTAGCTGTGAGTTGTGACCTGAGGACTCCATCCTCAGGTCATCAGGCTGACTCACAGGACTTTGAAACACAAAACTCAACAGCTTTTGAAAAAAATCTTAACATAAAGCACTAGAAGCATACGAGTGTTAAAGTATTAGAAAGAAAGAGGAAGCTTTAAGTCATGCCCGTCTGTGCCTGTCTCTCGCCTCAGCTTCTATTAAACAAAGTGCAGTCCCCAGCTGCCAGTCCATACACCCTATTATGTACCTTAGGTATATGTTCTTTCTATTTTGACAAAGCATTCTACTACGCAACTTTTTAATATTAAATATTTTAATATTTAATATTAATACAAAACAACACTCTTTTTAATACTCGTAACTTAGATGAATCAAGACTTTTTCTCAAACAGAGGAAACGCTCTACAATAAAGATCACCCATTCGGTAAAATAGAGATATAAACAGTAAATATGACTGGTCAACAGAAAAAAATAATTTTGAGATTAAGGAAAAAATTAAACCTACAAAAACACAACACTGTATATTTTGCATCTTCTACTGTTCTAAAACAATGTAAGACCTACACAGATTTTATCTATAGAGGACTGTAAGATCAGTGAATCTTGCAGGGAAGAGAAGTCTCTTTCCTGACCACTCCTTTAAAATAATTTATACTCTTTATGAATAGAAAAACAACATTAACCCCCAACATGACTTGTTAAAGAAATATTGTCCATCTCACAGTGATTAAACCATACTATGTATAGAGAGCCAGGAGAGATCTTTCTATCCAAGAATATAATTGGTATCCTTAAATTAGCAACTGGACCAGGGACAAATGGACCAGGGATTCATCTTCAAAGAATAAAAATTATGAAGAGACACAGAAAAATCACGTTAGATTACAATACACAGTAAAAGCCTTCTACATGTCCGCTGTTCTGCAGAAAAGACAGATGGTGCTCCTCAGCAAAAGCAGGAGATGAGAACAAGAAGAAATTTCATTTAGCATATGGAGAGAGCTTTGCACCACTGCTTGCACACAACCCCAACTCAGGTAATCTAAGGTGTAACACTGCAAATGCTGGCTAACAGCTTAAGTCTATGCTGCTTAACAGTTACATGTATGTAATATTATGATACTACATATAAAGCTCATCATACATGAACACGTCTATGAATCAGAGCTTTGGATTACACTGTACTTCCAGACTGGAGTCACCATCCTGTTCATCAAACCCCTTTTGCTGGGGGGATTAAACACAAAACAAATGTATAAACATAAAACAAACGACTAATGCCAGCCAAATGTTTTCACCCAACATAAATCTACACAAGCTGTTTTTCCTTCTTTGTTGAGATTACAATATTGGTTTAGAAAGGCACCTGCACAGATTTCAGACATGCTAGATTTTGTAAGCAGCTTGCCATTGTGCGGTGAATTTTTTCCCCAGATGGATGCTATTGCTGTGAAACATCAAGAAGCACAGAGAACAGACTAGCAGCTGCCTAGCTAACAAATCTCGAGAGGTAATTGACTAAAGGAATTTGCTGGTCAGAAACCAAACATAGGGTGAAGACTTGTAAATGGCAAGGGGAAGAATAATATAGAACAATCTGCACTGGTTGCAAGCCTGGGCATTGTATTTAACAGTAAAATAATTTTAAACTCTCCCAGGCATAACGTCCTCCCAGGTCATAGCAGAGTGCAATGGCCATGCCCTTACACTGGAGATACCTTAAGATAGGGTGAATCACAGGATCATTTCACCTTGTGGTGAAATATTTGAGAAGTTTACCTCAAATTGCCCAAACCATGAGATTGTGTAAAGGTAAAGGGACTCAATGAAAACAGCAATTGCATATCAATTTTAGAGATATTTAAGTAAGAGACACACACTTTCTTTAACAGGGATGTTGACTGACTAAAGACCAGAGTACAAATGGGTAATTTGTTTTCTCTTCAGAGAAATTTTGTCTTCTCTCCAAACAACAGCATCTTAGAAAGTCTGCTTTAAATGAAAAGTTACTAGAATTCATATACAATAACTAAAATAATATAATCTAAACTATACAAAAGATTACATTAAGTGAGTAAGGGGTCTGTGCCACTGAGTGTTTAGAGACTCAGAAAATGTGAAAACCTGAACAACCCTCTTTACAATACAGATATACAGACAGGGAATTTTCAGTACTTTATACCTTAACATTTTGGCATGTAACTTTAAGAAAAAAACCTCTGGTACTGTTTTCTAAAATTATTTAATTGGTAAGGGAAATTAATATTATCTTTCTTCCATGTATATACTTCTAAGTAGTATCACTAATAAACCTGGAAAGCCACCGGAAGGGTCTTTAATCCAACAACGTAGGAGAGCAAAAGTTTTAGTAGGGATTCTAGAGGGTAAATTCATTGGTGCATCTGGATTTCAGACAGTAAATGGCCATGTTCTCATGAGCTATTCAGGCACACAGCTTATTAAAACAGGGTCATGTCCAGCTAGTCTGAGGCTTGCAGCAGTAAGGATGTAAAATTCTCCATTTATTCTCCAACAATGCAAAACTCACAAAAAGTACTCCAAAAATGTCCTTTTTTTAGATACATTCTGTAGAGGATGTCATATGCTGTATGTATAAGAGGTGTCACTCAGGATTGCTGCCAAGAAATAAACAGCAACCTGACATAAGGAATGGGATTTTTTTAAAATGTCTTATCTTAATAGCCTAGACATCTTTCAGGAAGAAAACATTATTTTTAATGAAGCCCTCTCCAAGATTGCCAAGAAAATGTGAAATATTTGCTGAGGTGAATGGAGCTCATCCAACAACAGTTAGAGTTCAGAAGTACAAAGAAGTTACCACAGCTTGGGTGATGCACAGTGTGGTGGATGGTATCAACTTTATTATCTGTTTGGGCCACAAACCAGATAAAATCTCTCTTTTATAATCAGGTGCTGTAGCACCTAAACACCTTGGTGACTCTCAAAAATGCCCATACATACCAACAGGTAGAGAAAACACTAATACTCATCTACAGCATTGTAAAATGTGTTCCCTGCGTTAACAGTCAAAATATTTTGGTGATAACAGAGGATCAAAAAGAATACTTTTTGGCCCTTGGGCTGACTCCCACAGCAGGCAGAAGAGCCTGCCAAAGAGCACAGTTTGGCTGACTGCACACTGCCCTGAAGACCCATCCATGAGCTGTGCTCCTCCAGCTTTCTCCTCATCCATTTGTGGCCAGTTTGTCCTGCCATGGAACTGCTCCCAATATGTATCCATGCTAGCACCGTGTGTCATGTGGATAGACACAAACACTGTCTCAACTAAGACTCTTTCTCCATATAGCCACAGTTACATGTGAAGATGAACATCCTATTTGGAACAAGTTCTAGATTAATTTATTGCATTAAAGTTCCAATTTCACACACAAAATTAGGTAACATGTGATTTATAAAATTCTAATCTTGATGTAAAAACAACATATTTTACTGAATATAGCTTTTTTCCTATTAGTTCAATGTGTTTGTAAATTAGATATTACTACATTTTACAAATGTCTATAGAAAGACATATGAATGGATGTGGCAATTATGTGCAGTATTTTTGAACCAAAACTATTACAAGTTTAAAGCAAAAATAAAATCATGCACTTAATATGCTGTAGCTAGTTACTGCAATTGAATTGTTTATCACAAATCTTAGATTGTCCTTTCCAAAATATGCTGACAAATTATTTTACCTAAATTTCAAGAAAAAGATTAATATAAGATAGACGTGATGCTCAGAGTGTGAACAAGAATTAGAAGCATTTAAATATGAGAAACAAAATACTTCACTGACTCATATACAGGTGCCTACACAAACCCACATCATTTGATGCAAACAGTAGCCTGTTACACTTAGGTAAAACAAAAGCCATCCTAAACACTTCTACAAAGGAAAAGATGAGAGGAAATCATACCAGAACTATCCTCAGGGTAATAATTACTGTATTAATCAATCACTTAACACACTAACACCAAGACAGCAGGAACAATGCGGAATTAACTAATATAAAATTACTGACATTCTTGAATCTGCACTACAGCTGGAATTGTTATTTACCAGATTAGTTCCTTTATTTAAGGCACAGAATTCCCACTTCAGATTTGACATACAACCCTGAACACAGTATTCCCATCTCTTGACAGACAGTACTTACTTCACAAATATCTAAGAATAAGAACATTGTACACCTATCAGTCAGAAATCACTCACCTGTCTTCCCTCCTGTCTATGGAATGCAGCAAACACAGACTTAATGTACTACCTGGAAGTCAAATTTCTACCTTAAACATGTAATGTAACTAATTTACATATTTTAATACACATCATCCACTACCTGCAGGTTTACCATTTACAGAGAACCATTAATGGTAAACACCCTGAAATAAGGAGGACAATCTCCTCAAATCATGAAAGAAAATACTAATTTTAATGCTTCCACAAGTTAATAAAAGGATAATGAATGCTTTCTAAAATGTGTGGTTTAAATCCCTTAAAACTGAGAGGTATTTCCCAGAAAGACATTTTGGAAGTGCAACAGGCTACAGTTCTTTGTAAATATTGTGTATTGAATGACAGATCCTCAGAAATAACATAGACATGTTAATTAAAAGTACAAGACAGACTTAAAATTCCAGTTGCAACAGTTTTTATCTTCAGGTAGTATTCTTTGTTAAAACAGAAGCAATCTTGTTTTGATTGCTGTTTAAATTCATAAATGGTGTCTCTAAGAGGCACCCTTTTGTGGAACAGCTGCCCAAGGAGTAACATGAGATGCTGCATCGTTCCTGAGTTTCATTCTTACACTATACAACTGCCAGGTAACACAGACCTAGGAAATGTTTGCACTGTGAGCAGTATCAACAGGACGGGATTCTTTCCATTTCTGAAATTCTGCTGGATCATTTTAAAATATTTTTAAGCCCTCCAAATCACTGCCACTTTGCAACTTTTCTATGCTACTTATGACTACAGATGTAACAATTTCTAAAATGTATTAAATTGACAAAATGTAAAATAGTTCACCTGCACTTCCCCTCTTTAACAGGGTCAATAAACAGTGATTAAAGTAGTAGTCTTAAGAATTTATGTATGTAACAATATTTGAATTAGATTTCAAAAGCCAATTCTTAAAACTAGAATTAAACAAGTTATTATGGTTGGAATCTATGATCTTAAGGGTCTTTTCCTACCTAAATGAATCTATGATTCTAGTATAATGTCAATATGATAAGAAGAGAAAAAAAGTTTCTCTAAACAAGTTAAAGCATCACTTTGTGAATTGTTAGGAATAAAAATTCCCTTAAAATTAAATAAAATGCATTTAAAACATTTTGTCTGCTTGTCTGATCTCTAGAGATTTTATTTGATGTTTTATCGTGTGGTTTCTTCAGACTCTTTTTCCCTCTCAGTTTGCTTTAAACAGTCTCCCACCTCCTGAGCATCTATAGACTACACTTTCCAAATATATTACATCCATGGTTCATTACATTGGCCCCGTCTGATTTTCTTTATTAAAGAAGCAATTGGGATCAAAACAGAAAAGCCAAAAGGCACCATTTGTTTGTTTGTTTTCAGAGAGAGTCCTAAAGTATTTTACTGCAGCAGTGAAGTCTCATTTCATTTTTAGTCCTATTTTGCAACAGAGGCTGTCCACTGTTATGTAGAAGTAGTTTATCTACATTTCTTACAAAATGTTCCCTTTTGTTGTTTTGTTTTTTCATGTTAGGTCTACTGAGCTTCCTGCAACAACAGTGGTTGCAGAAATGGATCCTTTCACAGCCTCTGAGACCAACATTTCCACCTGTGACTTATACGAGCACAAAGACACTGCGCGGGTATTACTGTCTGTCTTCTACGGCTCCATCTTGATTCTTGGGGTGCTTGGAAACACCATTGCCCTCACCGTCATTTTTAAAAACAGAAAGAAGATCAACTCCACTACCCTCTATTCAACAAATCTCGTCTTCTCCGACCTGCTGTTCTGCATTGCCTTGCCAACCAGGATAGCCTACTACGGCCTGGGATTTCACTGGCCCTTTGGAGAAGCGCTGTGTCGAATCACCGCGCTCCTGTTCTACATCAACACCTACGCAGGTGTAAACTTCATGACGTGCCTGAGCATTGACAGGTTCTTCGCTGTTGTCCACCCCTTCCGATACAAGATCAGAAGGATTAAATATGCCAAGGGCATTTGTGTCTTTGTCTGGTTTCTTGTGTTCAGTCAAACTTTCCCATTACTTATACAGTCCATGTCACAGGAAGAAAATGAAAGGACTACATGTATGGAATATCCAAACTTTGAGAAAATAGAACATCTACCGCTTATACTTCTTGCTGCCTGTTTAATAGGGTACCTTATTCCCCTGGGGATTATTCTATTTTGCTACTCTCAAATCAGCTGCAAACTTTTTCAAACAGCCAAGGAAAACCCACTGACTGAAAAATCAGGGATAAATAAAAAAGCCATCAATACAATCATATTTGTAATTATAGTGTTCGTTATCTGCTTTACTCCTTATCATGTTGCAATCATACAACACATGATTAAGAAACTTCAGCAAGAACCCTTGTGCACCGAAAAGAAAATTTTCCAGAAGTCACTCCATTATACTGTATTTCTGATGAATTTTAACTGCTGCCTAGATCCTTTCATCTATTTCTTTGCATGCAAAGGATACAAGAGAACTGTACTGAAAATACTGAGACGACAAGTGAGTGTATCAATTTCAAGTGCTGCCAGGTCCCATCATGAAGAAAGCTCACGTGATGCAGGAGAAACACAAATGACGGTACTTGCTAAATCTCCCAATGGAAAGCTACCTGAAAAATAAAGTCTGTAGTACACCACAGCGGACCAAGCCTAAAAATGCAGGGTGCACAGCAAAAACTCTTAGTGCTCCCCTACAGTAGCTTAAGTAAAATTCTGTTTCTCAGGATGTCAGGGAATCAAGGAGTGATGGACTGAAAAAGGTTTGTCACAGAACAGCAGGAAAATTCAGCATTATAATCTTCTTGCTGTATCCTACTGACTGATCTCTTATTTTTTTCCAGGAAATATGCACTATTGTGAATGTTTAGATTCCATGCTGCACATACATGTGCCTGGATGTTACTAACTCAAGCAGAGTCAAATCACAGTTTGGATTGAGTACAAATATAGCTTACAATTCAGACCAACTACAACCAGAACATCTGAAAATTTCAAGACTTCTAGCTGAGCTCCAATTACAGCAATGGTTTTGTTTGCCCAGTCACACAAACAGAGGAATTAAAATTTTGAGATAAAATGGAAAACTTCTTTGCTCATTTGACTAGGACAAGTCCTTAGTTTATAGCTCTTTGTAGGTGAAACCGCATTTACAATATTTGGAGCACAAATGCCTTATTGGACAATTCACATAGAAAACATTGTCAAATACAGCACATGAAAAGGTAATGAACTGTTTGGTTCTCCCCAACACTGAACGTCTCCTGTATGTTAAATCACTCATCTTCACAAGGTGTATTATCGCTTTATTCCCTTTCCTAAAGGGAAACTTTCCTTTCTAGTGTGTATTGTAAAAAGTCTCTCTCTCTACTCCTGTTGTATATAGATTATTTATAAACAAAATTTGAAGCAAGAGACTGTAACATGAAAACTGCACCATTTCAGTTAAAAACAGTGATACAGTGTTCTTCAGAACTTCTGCAGAAGTCAGACGTGGACACAAGACAAATGCTTTAGAAACCTGAATAAATGTTCATAGTTGAGACCACCAAAAAGTAAATTAAAGGATTAATTTTGATGGTGTGAGATGACTACCTCTCTTTAAGCACTGTTTACCTGAGAGATCAATAAATGAGACCAGCAGAACTGGCTGGGAAAGAACAAGTTTTCCCATCACACCTTCTGTATATACAGCGTATCTGGGATCCCTTCAGGCATGCTGAAATTGGCTCAGGAAATACACCGAATGACTTAAACACATCCTGCTGGAATCAGCTCAATACCAGCTGAGAATCCAGGATGTAAGCCCTGGGTTCCTGCTGATGTGCCCTTCCGTCACATTTCAGTTTCCTTCCCTACTTTATTCCTGGCCCCTCTATCCTTTCTTTAGTGTTCTATCTTATTAATATGCCTCCACTGGCCAACACAACTTGGTAACTCAACCAGGAGGTTGTGATGGAAAATCAAAGAGTGCCTGATAATCATCAGTAAAAGCTATGCCAGATGTCAGAAGAAAGGTCATTTATTTCAGCTGTATCTCTCTGACATTGAGGCTGTAGTAGAAGTCAAACAAACACATTACATTTGTCATCTTTGAAATTCCTTCTTTCCTCAGATGTTGACCTCTGTCCATCTGCAAACACAGAAGGATCATATCTGAAGAGCAGTACGGAAACATTAAATTAAGAATTACTTTATATGGCAAAGAAACCACAAAACCCCCTATATTCCATACCACTTTGCCAAAATTGAGTTCTGATTTTAAAATACTAATTCTCTCTTTTCTAATTCTAAAAGACACTATGCAGCTTCAGAAAAGCAGCGCAAGAAGAAAAACTTTTATCAAAAGAAGTTCTACTTAATTCTGTATGTTCTAGCGGTTCTGTTCTTGTCAGCTTTTTTAATAAACTATTTTAAAATATTATTTAAGAATGCGTTCCTATTGAATTAAGCAAATGGTAACCAGATAAAATCACAGACAGATCACTCATGAATACCTAGAAGTGGTAGAAATAAAATATAAGTATTGTTAACATCTCACTAGTACAAGCTTATTTTATTCTACTAATGTCTAGGCTTTTTTGGGGTTCTAGTATGCCTTTCATCTGTGACTGTAAAATCTTAAAGACAAGAAGCTATTTTTATATTTGTCTGTAAAATATAACTTAAATGTATATTAAAACACCACATACTGCAGGTAGCTACACTCTTTTAAGTTGAAACAACATGAATATTTCTACTGAACATCTTTCTCTATCCCCACATTAGCAATTATGTCATTTTCAATATTGGATTTTGTTTCTGAATCACATCAGCATTCCCAAACAGCTAACTTTACATCAAAATATTGCTCTAGCGTGAGTCCAGTTAGATATAGGTTTGAGAAAAGCTACTTTTTTCTCATTTTTTAAATGTTTCACAGATGCTGAAGAAAGCAATAAGAACCTTTAAAAGCCAAGATAAGCTTAGTTTCCTGATAAAGGTCCTACAAGCACTGACATACAGATGGACAATGACAACTCATATCTGTGGCAGCTGATGCTACTCCTTGTCAGGATGCACTCGCAGCTCAAGCACACTTGTGTCAATGAGGAGACTCTTCTGTCATCTGCCCAAAGTAGCAGTAGGGGATTCACTTGGCTAGGGACACTGCACTGAAGCAAAACTTTGAGAGAGCATCTGTCCTGTTCCTTGTACCAGCTGTGGCAAGGGCTGGCAGCCATCACCAGAGAGACGGTAACAACCTGCTGCGTGGGATCAAAAGAGAACAGCGAGAGTGGAAATTTACAGCTGTTCTCAAACAACTGGTTTCCTCCATGATGCCCTTATCCAACTTGCGGTTTGAAGTAGTGTGAGCTTTGCAAGAAAAAATAAGCTTTTTCTTTGGGGAAAGCTTTTCATACATTCTAAGCAATGTTCCTTTCTGTGTGAATGGTTGGTAAATGGTCACAGATCTGGGACTCTTTCATGCTTTTCACATACAAATAAAGCAGCTGACAAGTAGCAGGTTCAAACAGCTTGCTCATTGTGAGGATCTGACTGGAGCATTTCAGAAAAACTGGGTCTCTATTTGGAGGGTGAAGTCTAGTCAAGATCTTGAAACACATGTTCTTGAAAAAGACAACAGAATATCTTTGATTTCTACACTTTGGCGTGTCATGCTAGGTGGTTGCTAAGAGGATTCCAACTATGTGGAGTCCCAGTTCCAGTACTAACACTGCATGCCCACATCTCTCTCAAATCTTACCTAGTAGGGAATGTGACTGAGCATATAAGAAGTAAAAATTATGATGGTAGCCAAATGGTACATTTTGGCTGTTTCTATCCAAGTCCAGAAAAGAAAGCTGGACAGACATCTACTATCAAACATATGATCAAGTAAAGGTGCACCATGTGAAAAATCCCAAAACATACACACTTCCAGCAGAAGAGCATCTAGAGTACCTTCATCTTTTCTTTCGCTGAGAACACAACACTAAACAGTAATACTGCAAGTACCCTCAGCTGCCTTGGACTCTAAGGTACTGAAAACTAATTGAAACTGTGGATATAAAGAAGGCAGTCTCCTGTGGCTTACGGTGCCAGCAGAAGAGGACAGGTATTTCTCAGGGGATTGCTGTCTGACTGTGTGGTCTGTGGCTCTGAAAGCTACATAGATGAGGCATTTGTAAGCAGAACGGTCATCTAGCAAAAGACAGGGACAGCAACTGTATGAAGTTGTAAACATGCTACTACAAATAACACAGTTCTTGAAAGTGGTTAGTGGCTCCTCTTAAATCAGCAAACTCACAAACTCATCAGTGTAAAAAAAAAAGGAAGATTTTGAGCTCTTTTAAATAGATAGTCCATTTAAGACTAACATTGTTCTGAAACTTAAAAGCTTTTAGGTAAGCAAGGAATGAAGAGACTCCAATAAAACGATGAGACAGCCTGACACATAGGAAAAATAAATAGTATGCTGCTGAAGAGAAAGAGAAGAAAAGCTTTGCCTTATATTACCACTTCTGGAGGAACTGAAAAGCAGTGACATACTCTGTTCTCTTTTATCACCACGTCTGTGGTACAAAGCAGAGGAACAACTGAAGATAAACTAAGGTTTGTATTCAGCAGTATCCCACTGTGCTGGCTCAATACAGAGCCAGTGTGTCAACAGACACACAAATTACTTGAAAAACAAATTCATCTGAGTGCAATATTTCCTAATACAGTCTTGGCTAATCTGCAGTCTGATGCCACAGACTAAGACTGTGGTACAAAACAAATACAAAAAACCCTGCCAGTCTGTAACCCTTCTCTGAAGAAAAACGGGAATTACTGTTTGTGTAGTAAATGCTAAGATATATTTCCTCAAATTTTTTCTCCTCAGAATACTCCCTTGCCTTCCTGCAATGTCTAACTTTGGACTTCCTGAGGCAGATGTCTCATCTTTGCACACGACAGGCCTCAATCAATGTTTTCTTCCATCAGCCTGTCTGGTCCCTTTTTGAACTCAAATAAAATGTCTGTGACTGCAGTGTTTTGCAGCAAGAAGTTGCACAGAATAACTACCCATGGTGTCTGGAGCCATTTTTGTTCACTTGTGACACCTGTTAGTTTCATCTGAAGTGCCTTGCTTTTTGTACCAGAAACAAGTGAACATGGTGACTCACTATTTACCCTGCCCCCAGTACTTGTGATTTTACAGACCTGCATCAAATCACCTTCCTTCAAGTTATCTTGTCTCTTCTCCTGTGAACAGTCAGATAAAAGCTGTTCCTGTGAACAGTCAGATAAAAGCTGTTCACAACTTCTTTCAAACTCTAAAGGAAGGAAAGAAGGCAAGTGTAAATACAGGATGGGAATCCAGCTGGGTTTGAGCTATGTGGCAGAAGAGAACAGGGTATTTCTATACACACAACAGCACACTGATCTATTTTTCCTACCATATTAGCATAAAGGTTCTCTAAACTAGGATCTTGCCACATGACTGACAAATTTGGATAATCTTGCTCCAAGATACTAAATAAGGAAGAACTGGACCTCAATGGGTTGGAAAAATGGACTCACACAAACCTCATGAAGTTCAGCCACCCAAATGCAGAACTGAGCTACAATAACCCCACACAACAGTGGAGGCTGGGCATCGCCTGGTTAGAAAGCAGATTGGCAAAAAAGTGTGAGTTCCTGGTGGACAAGTTAAAGAAGAGTTAATAGTGTGACCTTACAGCCAAACATGTATGGGATTGTGTTAAAAAGAATCTTCCCCTTTGATTCAGTACTTCTGCGATCATGCCTGGAATTCCATACTAAGTTTTGGGTTTCCTAGTACAAGAAAGATACTTGGCATACTGGAAGAAGCCCAGCGGAGCGCCACCAAAAATGTGGAAGGGACTTACAGCACATGTTACCTGAGGAGAGGCAGAGAAAACCGAGCTGGTTCAGACTGAGAGATGTTATTAGTGCTACTGCTATCTGCAACTGCCTAATGGGGAGGGATACAGAAAAGATGGCAACACCCAGTAACAGGCACAAGTTGCATCAAGGAACAGTTAGACATTAGGGAGCGTTTTTTCATCATGAGGTAAGTCAGACATTGGGAAAGGTTGCACAGAAAGCCTTTGAAATTTCCATCCTTAAAGATATTCCAAACCTGATTTAACACAGCCCTGGTGAAATTGGTACTTCCAGGGCTGGGCAACATAACCCCCAGTGGCTCCTTTCAACCTGCATTCTTTTATGACCAGCAAATTGGTCCAAGTTAGACAGGAAAGCAACATGAAACTCCATGGCCTTGCACTGAAACTAGCAAATTACATAACTTTAAAATCTTCTGGTACTGTCCTCTACTTACGCCCCTATGAAAATGCTGTCATTAGCATCCTCCTAAAATAAAAGTCAAGACATGGCATAGATTTCTTTTCACAAAACTGCATTCATTTTTCCTCACTGCAGAAGTATGAATTTCTCCTCTTCCTCTTTTGTTTTCCTCAGTTGTGACAGATGTTGTGCAAAGGGCTAAACTATAAAAATAAAGTTTTGCACCTGTTGGAAGGCAATATTGTGGTTATCCTATACCCCCAGAAAAGCATGCATTGTCTTATACCATGCAAAGGAGAGCTGTGTTCCTCCTTTTAATCAGCTAAGCCTAGCAGTTTCATCCTTCCTGTGGCATGTAACTTTCGAGGGAAGTTGTGGTTAGTTTAGCTCCAAGGCAGCCTACTTTAAATATAGAGATGCTGAAGACTGATTATTCTCAACTCACCAGTCTGAAGAGCCATCAGATAGTGTTTTATTGGCAACTTCTGATTCTATGGGACCAAGTGCTAGACATCTTAGTATCACAGTTCTGAAGTATGGAAAGTTACAGCAACTGTGTCTAGAAGTAACAGTGACAGATTGTTGTCCTCAGTGGGACAAGGAAAGATGAAGCTCCCCAGCCAGCTGCATGTGTGAGGCACTTTTGACAAAAAGGGGCAACTGAAGTTTCCTTACCAGTAATCAGACTATAAAGATAATTCTGGGTCAATTCTATTTTTTTTTGTCTTTTAAAAAATCAATACAGTGTATTCTTAATGCCAGCTATTCAAAACAGCCTGAACACTCACCAGAACCTTACTTCATACAATCAGATGGGGGCAAATCAACTATTTTAAATGCATAAGGAATAGCTACCAGGATAATCCAGTCATCTGAAATTATTGACATAATAGATTACATTATAATAATTTCATTAAGCAAAGGTGTTTTGCACTTTAACTCCTTTTAAGCCAAAAGCTAGAACAGAAGCTCTAAAACTAACATACTCAGATGCCAGCCTCAAAACTAATCACAAACACCAGGGGTGACTGCAAGATGAGCAGCTCACAACTCCAGGTACAGCCTGGGCACTTCTGCCCCTCCTTGCTGCTCTCCTGCACAACTTCAGCTGTTCAGCCAGCACCCACATCCCAGGCCCTTGGCCATACCCAAGAGCACAGGGAGAGCTGCCCACCACTGGCAAACCTAGAGACCAAGCTCATGGCTGAGAGCAACCAGCTGAGGATCACTGCAGATGGAGAGCCCAGGGTCAGGGAAATGCCTCCTCACGCCTGAATTGGTTTTATTGCCTCCACAAAAGTTCTCTCTACATTTCCTCCACTGCATGAGGAAGCTGAACTTGGAAAAATTAATTCCTCTGGCTACAGCCCTGCCTTCCTAATAGTGTGGCTGCTGGTGGTGTGGAGGCACTTAACTGTACAGCTAAGCATCTTTATTCAAGCAGTCAAGCATGACTGCCATCACAATCCCCTTGCAGCGCTCCTTGTGGTGCAGCTTGCAAATTCCTGCTGAAATTAAGTGATTAATGATCGGATTTGTAATTTTAAAATGCTAACAAAAAAATTTTTAGAACAGGCATCAATAAAGAGTTCGTACCATAATGTATTTTAACTACGGATGAAGTCTCATTTTCATACGGTCCAGATAAGGTCTTCATAACACGAAAAGGAAAAAAATTTCTAAGAAATTTGATTCTAATGCTCTTTCAATAAGTGCCACTTTCTAGTCCCAAACAAAAACAGGAAAGAAGTGTGCCTCACTGGCCGCAGACTTGTGGGTAGAAAAGGGTTTTGCCACTCTTTTCATAGTGTTACTCAACTTTGTAAACATGTCAAAAAAAAGGTCTAAGCGACTAAGAACCAAGACTTATACTCCATTTCATCTGATGATACAACACAACTGCTCACAACAGGATTCCTCCATACACAGGATGCTGACAGCACTGGGCTGGGAAGAATGTCAGGGTATACCAGCAAGACACACCAAGAATTGCAGAGCACCTCAGAAATATAAAGAAAATTTTGTTTAAGTGACCTTTGTTTAGAACAGCAACACTTCAGTTGATAAGAAAACATAAAACCAGATGTACTTTGAACCAAAATGTTGGCAGTTGCAGAAATAACCTTATAAACACCAATTTACCTACCATAGCAGACAGCAGTGGAAGACTATTTTGTGAAGAGGCAGTGACCCACATAACTATTGACAGAGGTGCAGGCATCTGTATCATGCATGCTACATGATCACTACTTAATCAAATGCACCTAACCAATAGTATAATTAATCACTGTATGCACAGTCAATACATAACTCTCCAATGTGTAGTCAATGCACACTTATAATTAAGTATATGTGTATAATGTAATGTCTCATTCATATGAATTATTATATGCAACAGTTTTGTAACTACAGCTTTATTAATGATATAAGAGTGTATATTGTTCAAGGGGTCTTGAAAGCTCTGTCCTTACTCCCTGCTGGTTTCTCTCAGTGACTGATCAATCTGTACTGAGAAGACCCCGGAGGAGGACAAGTGATGTCAGAGCTGGTGAACCTCACCACAAACAGGATCTGCCCCTGACCCGAGGTCCAGCCAGTGCTGTAACATCTCATTGTTCCCAGCACTGGAAAGGAGGTAGAATTTCATAACTTTCTATCAGCTTTTCTAGGCTATTAACAAACAGTTATCTGCCTTGCAAGTGTTTGTGCTTTTCTTACAGGGATCCAGTCCTTTCCTTGGTGCAAAAGACCTTCTCAGTATTTTATTTATCATCTTTCCAACTGTAAATACCAGGAGGATAAAGGATGAGTTGTAATTCTTTTTGTCCAAAAAGTGTTATCAAATCAAAAAGACCAAAGCCACTAAGTTAAAAAAACATAAATAAATTAATTTTTGTTACAAGCAAAGTGAAAAAACAAAGTAATGATAAGGCTTTGTAGGGAATAAAAAAGGAATAAAAACATAAGCAAATTACTAGAAAACCAAACAGTGAGTGATCTTAAACTCACTGAGAGAGAACCAAGCAGCACTCCCTCTGAGAAAAACTGTAATCAAGCAGTGGTTGTAAGAAAACAAGGAATTATAATATGAACTTGATGAACTTGAAAAAATTTCCACCTTTTATGGTGTAGGGATGGCACAAAACACAAAAATAAAACCATCAATTAGTGCTACATGAACTTGGGAAAAAATGGCTAAAATTTTTAGCAATTCCTGTGCTTCATATGTAAGAGCTTAAATACTGGTGTCAAAAAAATCATAAACACCTCAGAAGCTAAATATACTTGTGTTTTATTTGTTCAAAACAAACTGGTGAAAGAAAAAAATCCTTAAATATAAAAATTTAGATTTTACTATTTGAGAACTCTTATCTGTGTTTCCCAAAAAAACCCACTTGCTGGTCTTTGGGAGCAACATGAAGCAAATGAAATACTGTGGGCAACATCACTATTTGCTCTCCCCACTTGGTTTCAGTTTTAAGCTTTTAATACTTTTCAATAAGCAGAGATTGCCAGCAGAGTGGTTAAAATTCTCTTCAAATTAATGTTTTCCACTCCTAATATCTGCCTCTCTCTTACAAAAACTGTCTTTACGGAGAAACAATTTCTGACTAAAACTTCAGGTTTTTCTTTTAAGTATGTTATTGCAGAAAAACAATGTCTACTTTTATTTTTTAAAGTTTTGTTGAAATACAAAAGATAGCAATTTATCTTTTCCCTTCTTTCAATTTTTTTTAATAAGTTCAAAATGGTGGGACATTGTGCAACTCTCAGTAGCAGCATCTTCCCACTCTGGCCAACTCAACCCAAACTTAATTTCCATTTCTGTTGGCTTACGCATAACAAGAAAAAAAAAAAAAAAATCGAAACTGTCTCACCAAAGCACATTTCTTTCTAATCTGAGATTACTACCCTGGTTTTAACAAACGCTAGATCACTCAGAAAGATGCAATATCTCATCACAATATGCCTATTGAGGAGTTTCTTTATAACAACTACTGCTTCTAATAGCCCTTGTTTAAAATTATCCAGTGCAGAAATCCAATTACAGCTCATTTATCTTCAAAAAGAGTTAAGACAGCTGGCATTATTTAGCCAGGTTGGCAGAGACATGTAATGTTTACCTCCATAAGCTGCTTACAGAGTACTGACCACAGAGATTAACCCTGCTGCAGGGCAGACCAGTTTCCAATCAGAATAATTAGTTCTCAGATCTCTAACCATGCTTGGTACTTTCCACTTAAATGCAACTAAACAGTAAGTGTGAAAGTGGTGAGTGCCTGCAATTACAAATGCCACTCAATACTCTGAATTTTAAAAGTACAGCTCATTTCAGTAAAGCCCATCAAAGATGTATCATCTTGCTTCCAGACATATTCAATCATTGGTGATTTGTTTTTTACTTTTTGTCAAATTACCTCCCACTGCTTTCATCCTCTAAATACTGTTACTGAACATGAGTGTGCCTATCTGAGAGGCGCAATAGCAGATAGACTTCACATCCCAACTGCAAGGCAGAGGAAAGTATCCTAATTAATGTGAAAATCAAGCATTGTCACATTTCAAGATCACCCTCAAAATCTTCAGCAGATCTTGACATCAATTTAAAAAAACACCTGATTATGCATTTGTTATTACTTCTGATATCTTGAATGGCAGAACTTTTTATAGGGCACAGCTTCTGGACAATAATGACTCCTTTTAAAATTACTAGAATTGGGGCTGGTGATACACCACAGAGAACCCCAGGTCAGAGGTTATGGTCTTCTGCCCTATTTACTCTCATCCTCTGTCAGGGGTTACGGACTATGTGGCAATGCATGCCTTAACCTCAGGCACCCAAAGCTGGGCTGATGTAATCAACTGTCAATCTTGTGGTACAGAGCAATGGAAAGTCCTCCTGTTCTACCTTGCAGCTACATGTTTCCATCATTTTCCTTGCTCTAGTGTTGGCACGCGTCCACCCCAGAAGTGAGCCAGTTTAAAAATTTAAGCTGGTGGGAAATGATCCCTGAAAAAACATAAGTGTATCTATGTTTTGTTTTCAAACATTATCTCCTGATAACCACTGCCTGTAAGAACGCAGATGACTCGTGCTGCAAGTGGTAGATAGGAAAGTGCAGGTGAGAGCCAATTGGTTGCTCTGCAAGCAGCAGCCTACACCTCAACCAGCTCAACCCTGCTAAAAACCTGCACTTTCAGGAGGTGAAACCAAGCCACATGTGCTTGTCCTTGCTGCCTCCTGTGCAGAGGAGTGAAGAACACGGCTGGGAGCCATGGTTATGGCTTGAATGAGTCTGCTGAATGGGAGTCAGAGCCTTCCGTTCAGGTGCCTCAGACTCTCTTACACTGACCAAGTGTCACTTTGCATTTGATAATGGGTATTTGTTGTCTACCATTCCTCTGTCTCTTCTGCCCCACGTGTTAAGATCTTCCTGCTTCCCTCAAAGTCTAAATATGTCTGGTCTCATTTTCTGATCCTATGCCCTTACTTTTCAGCTCTTTTCACAATCACTCCTATATTAAGTAGAAATTACTTTAAATGAGTCCCTGCTATACATATTTGGTGCAAGAGGGTTTTGGTTTGGGTTTTTTTTTTTGGGTTTTGGTTGGTTGGTTGGTTAGGTTTTTTTGTGGTTTTTTTTTTTTTTTTTTAATGGGATAAATCAGTCACAGTCTGGGAGTGCATTGCTTAAGCACTTAAGGACAAAGACATTTCAGTTTAATGCCAGAAAGATGGACTCTTGATTGTCTACTCCCCTTGTTGTTGAACATAGCGTGGAAGGATTGAAACACATCCTATCTTTGCCATTTGCTTATCTCAAATTTCTGACACACAGAAGGAATTCAGAAGTAGATGTGAAGATACAGATATGCATACAGATAGTACATCCCTGTCTCCAGTTATAAGCAAGATATCCTTTTTTTTCCTTCGAATGGATATTTGCAGGAACATTCACTGGGATTATTGCAAATACTCGCTTCTTTTAACCATAACCCCAAAAAAATTACTTGAAGAAGGAACGTAGTGATTCCACTGAGGGGCCCCAGCCTTGTGTTTGCCCTGAGCTCCCTGGTCACCTGAGTCTGCTGTTTACTACAACAGTCTGTATGGAGACTGTTATTGCACTGAAGAAGTAAGAAACACTCCTGAACAACCTTTAGAAATATAAAAAGAAAAAAGTCCAGGAGGTAAAGATATGCCCCAGTTCTAAAAAAAGAAAGGTTTAAATGAAACATCAGCAGGTTGACTTTCTGACAAGTGATACAGGAGTGTGGGATGAATTCTGAGAAGAATCTTAGAAAAGAGGAAAAGCACAGGATGTTCTACTGTTTCAGCTACACAGGCTTCAATCATCTTTCAAACCTGTGGCAGAGCACACAATGACCAAAACACTATCAGAAGGTGAAAAAAGCTGGTGGCACAGGCTCAAAGAGCTGTAGGGTGAGGAAAGACTGCACCAAACGAACATCTCACTAAGAAAAAGGATCATTAAGTGAAGGCAAAACAAACAAAACCGCCTCTTGTGAAGCCCTTGCTAAAACCCCTGGTGACAAGAAACAGAAAAGCACAGAGATTACTGCTGAGTATCCCTTTATGGAACTGATTTTATTTTCTTAAGACTACAAGACACAGAAACAAGAAGACAAAAAAACTGAACAAAAGTTTTAAAATTGAGAAACAGGTTTTGTCTCATACCAATGGGAAATCAGCTCATTTGCAAACTGCAAGGAAGTAAGTGCTGCTTCTTGACTGTTTCTCACTTAAGGATGTAGTGGACATGCCTTACCAAGCCCAAAAGCTATTCCCAGGACAGAAAAAAATACAAAAATCAAAGAAGTAGATGTGGTGTGACTGCATTGTTAGCTGACATAGTCCTGAACAAAAGCTCCCTCTCAGATGGAATGCTATCATCACAACTAATTCATCTACATCCTGACCAATCTGTCTGTATTCTCAGAAAACTGGAAAAGGTGTCCACATGTCTGACTGGTTCCAGAACAGAGGAAAACATTTTAAAAACAGCTCTGAGAAACCGTCTCAGATTACCTGCTCATGACACACCCAACTTAAGCACTGAAAATCCCACTCAGTAGTTTGTCCATACATAATGTCAGTTCCACCAAATGATCAATATCCCTAAACAAAGCAGGAGGGTGATGTGTCACCCTTCATGCCTGTGTAATACCCCATGGGACTGTACCTTTTGTGAGGCACTCTACTGAATCAAGGAGAGCAGGCAACTTCATTCAAGATAAGCACCTACTTCAAGAGGCCCTCCAGACATACATAACCTCAAAAGTGGAACCTTATACTGGGAATTAGCCAACTTGTAATGGAGATTAGCTTTTAACTCTGAATCTATTCTATGTTTTTACTCTGCAAACTTCTTGCCTTAGAGAAAACACATTTGATAAGTAATGATCCAAGATCTGAGATGTTACACACCTGAATTTCAAGAGTTATAATTTAATTGACTTGCTTTTCAATATTATTAGTTTCATAGCTGTTCTTACTTCACCTGAGAAATATTTTCAAAGCATGCAGACGCTATCTGAACTTAATGGCTCCTGTAACTTCACCTCTTCAATATTTCTGGAGTAAAGGAAGTGCAGAGAAGCACCTGGGTAGCATCAGTCTCCCAGAACCCTTTGCATGGAAAATTGTGGCTGTGCTGGGGAGGGAGAGATGGGCACCACACACGAATGAGAACTGTGGCCTTTCCTACCATCTCCTGATATCTGATCCTCCACTGCACTATGAGCTCCAACATTTCAGCACAGAAATCCTGCTTCTCTCCACCCTGCTGATCCCACAAATGGCCCAGATCATCCAGTCCACACTTCACTATGTGTCGAAGAGGGATGAAGAGGGTCTTCACTCCCAGCTCCCATCTGATACAAACATTAAATTATCTTATTAGGATCTGTATTTAGCATAATAGTTGGGTAGAGTGGAGCCAAAGGATGGCAATTAATGTTGACCTACGTGGCAAAGCACACAAGTTATTTTTGCCTCATTTGTTATGACCTATTTTCATGGTAGACACAATAAGTTGGAGCTAAATACAGAATGTGACTCATATATCCCCTGTTCAAGATTTTAAGCATAATTCTGTAGAACAGTTGAGTTATTGGCTACTCCTCAGTCCTCTTCTACAACAAATATTATTGGTAAATGTTGTGCTATTTTTTGGCTGAGCCCTTTTTTTAACTAGTTTTAGATTCTTGGTAAAAAAAATCAAACTCCTAACTGCATTATGATAAGGATATTGTAGGATTATGATAAGGATAACAGACATCGTAATATATCTTCAAAGGCTGAAGACTAGTAAAGGAAGGTTTTAATATTTATCTTATTCACACAGTTTGGCTTACTTCACAATACTTGAACATTAAAATGTTTCCCACCATTTTAGGGCTTTTTGGTCAAAAGACCATTCACACCTCCTTGTGATTCAAGGCTATAGTTCCACTTTTCCAGTGATTAAGTACTGTAAGCCACAAGTTGCTGGCAGGAAACTCTTTAGCTTGTTCATGATAAAACAGAAACAAAATAGAAAAGCTGTAGCAGAGAAGTGATTTCTTTGCAAAACAAACTTCCGCATTAGGACCACCATATAACCCTTTTTCTTAACTACAGACCAAGGTATTTGAAGCAAAGTGATGACAAAAAAAAAGGGAGTATTCAGTAAGCATAAAATAGAAGCAAAGAAGAAATTTTAAAAGATCTTGTTACATATGCAGAAAGTCTTCAAGGTTGTTTAACTCTGAAAAAAACATTTTTATTTCTAAATTCTTTAGCGAACCAATGGCAGTACTTTTTTTACCAACTGTACACACTGTCTTCTGTTTCATGTACATTTGTTTTTTAGTCTCAGTCATACAACTGTACCTTCTCAGATACCACTGAACTTAATGAATCAATTTCTTTTCATTACTTTGGTAAATCAAGAGGAGTTTCTTTACAGCATCAGCCACTGCAAGACCTCCTTTGTGAAACTGCCTCATTACCCTCTTCATCCATCCTAGGAGAGCAATCATACCACCACTCTATTTTGGAAAAGGCTACAACAGGCAGAATATCTCCTCACACTAACGATGTCTCCAGCCGCTCTGAAGAACTATTCATTCATTTTTCTTCCTTCGTCCTCCCCTGAAATCAAATAATTAACTGCCCTACAAATAGAGGGAGAGGGAAGAGATACATAGAACATCACTGGAATGGAAGCAGTTCATTCAGTGATAGAGGAGGATACCTCTTATATGAAAATATATCAGATCCTTGAAACAAAAATGTAGCAATCTATGCTTGCAGCTGAACTTCTACAGATAGGAGACAACTGATGTTTCTAGGATGCAATGACTCCTTTAAGCTTGTTTCCCTTCAGATCAAATGACAGAGGGCACTGTAGTGAGCCAATTTGCAAACAATAGCTGAAATGATAACTTGTACAGAATTGTCTGGCACCGACATCTACAATTAGATGCAGGATTTCCTTTTAAAGTCCAAAGGGACTTCCACATCCCTGTCTTTCTTTACGATGGTTGAACATGAGGAACAAACAAGGTGTTCCTAACTCCGGAAAGAGGAAGAGAAGAGGGGGGAAAATACCCCCAAGCTGCCAGTAAAGACAGAAAGAAAACTTGATCATGCCCATGTGGACTGAAAATAACCTCCAAAGGTCAACTGCTTAACTAAAAAGGAGGCCCCTATTCCCACATAGAAAAGAAGGCATTGTTTATTCTCATGAAATAATTTAATCATAAAACTTTCAGAACACTCCCGAAAAATGGAATGCTGTGCACAGAAAGTCACAGCATTTGTGTCTTATTTTGATAAAGACATATCAGACATATAAAACAAAAAAAATCACGAAGAGGGTAGCTTAAGAAACACGGAGATGCTTAATTTCTATTGTTAGTTTTTATCCTTGTGCTATATAACAAAGCCAAAAGAAGAATGGTAAATGTTATTTCCAGTCTTTCTTCTCTTCCTCCACTAGGTGTCCTCTAATTCTTCACTTTTTAAGGGTAAATTCAGACTCTGCACAGTAAGAAAGTCTTTGCTTGCAATTCATTCTCAGAACTGTATCTTTATGTACAAACAGAAATGCAAAGAGGCGACCTGTATGAAATGTAACTATTTAAGCAATAAGAGAATTTGCAGTTCCACAACTATGGAAAAAATGATAGCTTCCATGTCATGTGGTATGTCCCTTCCATAGGAGAGACAAAGTGGCTTTCACTCTTTACAATCAGTTTTCCTGAAAAACTGGCTAAGTAGTGCAGGTGCATAAAGGAATGAACCCTTCAGCCATTTCTGCTGTTCCAAAGATGAGTTGCCATGCTTGCTAAAGATCCGCAGGTGGCAGCATTGATGCAGTAATTAGTCCTCACCACAGCAGAGGTCAAAACCATTTCACCAAACTGTTTCTTATTTGAGAAAGTTTTCCAAATTTTCATTTCCATTTTCCAGAGTCAGAGATCTTAACATCAGGCAGTACAAACACTGGCCCAGAAACAGCTGGGCAGTAAAGAGAAGCCAGATCCAGGATCTCTACTGCAAGACACTGTGTTAATCCACTCCCTCAATAAGTGTGACAGGTTAGGCCCCATTACCTTGGAAATAAACTACATCATCTAGACAGTAATGACTGCTGTGAACCGTGGGCTGCTGGTACAGTTCTTATGGTTACCTCCTTATGCTGCCAAATTTGAAAGAAGAAGGAATACAGAGATGTCTAACATCCTGCCACCTTTACTGCACTCTCTTCTCTCACTGCTCCTTGTTCAAAACAAGCTTTGCACTCCCTCTCGTTTCTGCTATTTGGGTAAGTGATATGAATTTGGTGGGCCTGATCATCATACAGCACACAGCTCAGTTACAAGCAAATGAAGGCAATGTCCCAGATGTTCTAAGACTAAAATGAAAAAGCATTGACAGGCAGTATGATTTGGAGGCAAAGGATGAAAGTGGCAGAGAACATGGAATACAGAAGTCCCAGTTCAGTTTGACTGCTCCATCATATCTGAAGGCCACCTTTACCAACACAATGTCTACATAAGGAAAACAGCTGCTTAATTTACTGAACTTCAGATTTATGCCCTGACTTACTCTCATAAGACCTCTTGTCATGATGAAGCTCAGGATTCTCAGCTCCTTCCCTTTAGTGTGTGTGTGTGTGTGTAAAATAGATATTGTTTTTGTAGCTGAACAGCTGGCTGGGAAATACAGAGTCCTCTGACTGGACTCAGCTCCATACCTGAAAAGACAGTGACTCTGAAATCACCTGCCCGCAGCCAGCTCTGCTGTCCACCGCAGCCAGCTCAGAGCACAAGCTGGCCTTCTCCTGGTGCTCTGGTGCACTGAGCACACTCACACTCAGCTGCTCTTTCATTTCCCTACAAGGGCAATGCTGAGCCTACACACAAAGCAAATCTGCCCAGCACAGCTCCTTACAACAGATTTACTGCTGTGCCACACTGGGCTGCTCTGTCCCAGTCTGGATTATGCCAGCCCCTTTATCCTCCTGATGCTCCTTCTCTTGCCATCTAAACTCCACCTCAGCACACCAAGCTTCACAACCCCAAGACACTGCTGCTTGTTCACCTGCGCCAGGGACAGGTGGCACAGGCAGAACAGCACCAGAAGACTGTCACTTCCACAAAGCAAGCTACCTGCCAGGGCTGGGTAACATACTGTAAGGCACCCTTGAATTTCAAGTGCTTATTCTAATTCACAAAGCCCACTCTCACTTCAGATACTTTTGATTAAACCCTTCACCACTCTGCTAAAGCCTATGTAGCAATTTTTAATTGTTTAATTTCTGATAACATATACTTGGGCTTGTTACTCACAGAGCTTGTCCAAACTCCTGAACTCTGGAGGAGTCAGAACAACTCTCCCTACTCCTGCACTTGACATCATCAAAGGAATCCGAGTACATGCAGCTCCAAATAAAGGCATTTCTTTTGAAACCGTAACTCTGTTCCTGGGAGACATACCAAATTTTAGAACAATACTTCTTATGCACCTGAGACCTTTAAGAGCATTTTAATAGTAAAAACATCACATACCACATGCTTAGTAAGGAAAATATTGGAAAAAAAATCTCTCCTAGACACTTCCAAACTGGAACAACTAACTAGTTCCTGACAATGCCGATTTAAAAAAAGAAAATAAAATAGTTGAGCATTCATGCAGGTTTTAAAAAACTGTGAAATATCTGTTATGAGAAATGTGTACTTTTTGAACTTAAAAAGCTGCCTCCCAACAAAACAGAACACAGGAAGGCAGAGCAGACCCAATAGTTTAAGAAATTTACCAAAGGCAATGGGGGTTCATCAACAAGCATGGAGCTGTGTTGGTATTTGCCATGAGCTAATATTAGACTATGGACACTCTCAGATTGCTGGTGTGTAAAAGACCTCTGTCTCTAGTCCACTCCCCCACTGTCATAGACATCTCAAAGGTGCAACTTTAATTTTAATTAATTTTTGAAGTATTGCTTCTTCAAAAGGCTGACTGACAGTGATAAACAGATGAACTACTGGCCAGATGCACTGTATATTTTTAGGTTTTTTAGTGACACAGGGTGTGTCCTGACTGTAAGAAAGATGAAGCAGAGGAGTGGGGGGAAGGGAGGAGGGGTAGGAAAAAAACCCAAACAAACCCAGAAGAATCATGGAATGTTGATTTTTTTTTAAAGGGAAAAAAACCAGCTCCTTCCTCAAACCATACTGTGTACTAGCAAAACAGGGAAGAGAAAGCAAAATATGACAGTAAATAAAATATGACAGGTACAGCTAACCAGGCTGCAGTTAACTTAAGCTGCTCCCTTTTCCATTTCTTCAGCTCTGCGGTGCACTGCATTTATACCCCCTCAGACAGACGAGTGGGAGAGGAGAGACAGCTATGCCATGACGCAGCCTCTGAGTAACACACAGAGCAAAACTGGAAACAAGTGCAGTAACTTTATTCATTCAGCACCATGACAACTTCTAACCAGTGGTTTATTCTTAAGTATTCAGTATGGTGAACACAGTATGGGAATAAAAAATGAAGCCCACTTTTCATCAAGGTTGAGAACAGTAACCCAAAACTGCACGTGAACTCACCCACACCAGCAAGCCAATAAGTTAACAAACTGTCATGGGAGAGTGGCTTCCTGCACCACTTGGTGCAGTGAACCATGCAAGAAGCTTCAGTTCTTTCTTTTCAATAGATCCAAAAGCTGGAAAGTTTGAAAGGAGAAGAGGAACATAAGCTCAAGCCAGCTCCCTACCAAACTGAGGCAGAGGGTAATCCTTCTGTTCCACTGTGTGCAGAACGTCTCTGTATCAGCTGGACAAAGCTTACATTATACAGTAAGTGAACAGGAAAACAGAATTTTCTCTACCATGACCAAACCACTGAAAGACCCAGCAGTACATTAATTCTGCAAAAGCAACAGCATGAAGGCAATCTCTTCGGTGCCGCACTTCGAGGTTGTTGCAAATGATCAAACTCATTTCTTCTGAGGCTTACTGTCAGCTAGTGAAGGCACCATAACAGATCACATGCACTCACATGAAGTACACTGGCTTAGCTTTTAACTACTTAAAACCAGCGTTAGCACAACATAATGCAACTAAAATTACCTTGTCTACTGCTCGAACTTCAGAATAGCAAAACAAGACCCCGGATGGAACCGAGCATTTAATTCAGCAGAAGCTGGAGCAGAGGAAGTACTCACCCATCTGAGGGAAACCAATGCAAGGCACTAATTTCTAACAGCAAAGAAACAACAAAGGAAGTAAAAATAGAGCCAGGTGCTTCCTAGAGCAGAAACCAAAGTAACAGGGGTATGTGGCACTGCAGAGCAGCCCACTGCCTCTTGCAAACCACAGGCAGTGCAACTTTCGACTTAGTGTTCATCTCTAAATGCTTCTCACCCTGCAGCTGCAGCCAGCTGAGCACCTAGACAAGGAGTATGCAACTGCTGGTACTGCAGACACCTCTTTTCAGCCTACTGCTGCCAAACAGAGCTACCCCTCCATGCCTGGAGGAAAGGCCTGCCAGCCTACAAGCAGCGGGGAGGTTTGGCTGCCTCTTCTCCACCAGGAAGGCTGTGAAAAGCCTGAGTGAAAGCAGAACACAGCCTGACATGCTCCAGCAAACCAGATGGATGGCTAACCTGCCAGCAAACTCAACTGGCCTGCTGTTAGCCACCTATGTAAACTGTGGGATTTGATTCCAGCTGCCCTCAACAAGGCATGACCCCCCCTTGCAGGGTCAAAACATCAGCCACCCTCAAGACAAAAAGACAACAGGTCACACTTCCCACCCTTCCCCAAGAAGGCAACAAGCCAAGAGACAACTTACAGCATATAGGTTCTCTGATCCCAAACTCAACATCTGCCTGCTTTCCATTGAACCCAGAATCACTTTTGTACTTCCTGTTTTGCTAAGGGAGGCACTGGCTGTACAATCGCCTGTTTCGACATATTCACACTGCAGTTCAGCTTGGAAGGTGCCTCCACACTTCTGTATTTTTTCCCAAAATAAAGTACTCTTGCCTAGGAGAGTTCAAAAGCCTGGCTCTTCTCTTCCAGAAGATACACATATGGCACTGAATTTCACTGAGCTTTCACTGAACAGTTGAAAACAGTGCTTTGTTCTGCTGAATCATGCTCTGGAGTTGCTTTAGTAATGATAAACCCACTGAAGAGTTTTCAGCACTGGTTAGTCCTTTTAAGATACTCCTTAGTCCTAAAATATTAAGCACTTTTAAACAGATGTATATTTCTCTGTGGTGATCTGGCTAGGATTTGCACTCATTTAAAGCCACTCACTGCATTTAAAAGGCCTTTGGAATAATCACAAAAGAACAAGTTTCATATTAGTTCACCTAAACAGAAAAAACCCTAAATATTTAAAGGTAATCTACACACCAAAAATCCTATCTAGGTCCCTCCCTCTAATTACTTTAACCATCAGACTGACCTATGCAGACATGCTAACACAAACCCATTTAGCTGAGATAAATTACACAACTCCAGTAGAGAGGGGCCTCTTTTCCCAGCAGTTATCTTGAGCACCAAGTGAGGATCACCTACCTGCATTAGTTTTACAGTCAGTGAAGAAAGATGTTCCCACAAACAAACCTGATTCTGGCTATTTCTGAACTGCAGGTCTTTGTTGCTTCTGACACCAAGTGAACATCCTGCCAAGTTCTTGATGACATGTCAGGTGGAGACCAAAACATTAGTGCTCCCCTACTCAACACAGAGCTCTCTGCTACCGCCTCCCAAAGCTGCCAGTCAGAGACCTGAAGCATCAAGCACTCTCAGAGAACATGGAATGAGCTCCTTCTCTGAATGGCCTTTCAAAAAAGTGCATCTGTTTTCAAGTTGACAAAGAGGAAACATAGGAAATTAGTCTTCCTTATCTATAATCCTTTGTGAATACTCCCATCCCACCTACGATGTCTGTCTGCCGTGACACAGCTGAGAGATTTTACTCCATTTTTATACAGGCTAAAACCTCTTTTCATACAGCATTTTTCAGCAAAGCTCTCAAATAAGCATGTTATTTATTTAGACAGCAAATAAAATATACAAGTATTGCTGCTGTGTTAATAAAATGTTGTAAGTACAAGCATAATCAAAGTTGTGTATTCAAGTGAATCAAACTTCTCATTTCAAATGCAGTGACTTTCTGTCACTTTCAGACTGACTACTATCCAAGGCAATATAAATAAAATGGGGATTTCCACAAAAATTCCACCAGACTATGCTCTACTGAAAACACATTTACACTGTGTTTATTAGAAACTTATGCATAATCAAGATGTGTATTCTTGAAGATACCTTTTTATGGAAACTTTGATATAAAATATGCTTTAATTATACCACAAACACTTAAAAGTTGAAAAGATACATAGTACAACAGCTCAGTCTGACCACACTGGAAATATTATAAAAGTTTGACTGTTGAAAGATAATAGAAACACCAGTTCACAGCCACCACTCCTATGTGAAATAGTAACTTTTAAGTATGACCAATAAAAGAGCTCAGAACTAGTGAGATTACGTCATTGTTTCCTGCCTGTGAAAAGGAGCTATTTTAGCTGAGTGAAGCTGAGCAAAGAAGAGGAAGTCTAAACCTTCTACAGATTTGGGGGCCATGAAAGAAGCATCTCTGAAGAAATTTTGTTGAACACAAAAGGTGAGTAACAATCCCTTATGCCATGCTAACAGAGTAACTTGGATGTTCATACATGTTGCTAAGAGACTTCTTTGTTCAGAAGCCAAAGATGGGCATTAATTCTAGAACTAATGAAAAGATATTTAATTTTTCAATGCACTTTCAAAATATCAGCAGCATTCTATGAATAACATTTAAAGAAAAAATACTGCATTTGTAAAAGCTTAGTACCATAAATACTGCTGTTGAGGATTTTAACAAAAATTTTAAAAGTATGCGATAAATAAAAAAATTGGTAAGTACATTTATCACTAAAAGAAATATGTTTGTTTCCATGAAACTAAAACCAGGAGATTGTGTTACTTGGTGTCTCTGTGCTCCACTGAAAGCCGTGCTCTCCCTGGGAAAATGCAAGCAAGTATAAGGGACACACAAAGTAAAAAGGGGGATTGGGAAGAGAGATACACTTATGGTCCTTTAAATGGAACCTCTGCTACCTAACTCGCATTAAGAATCTGGAGGAAAAGATGTAATCCTGATTTTGCTGTGAACGTTTTGTTCTTGTACAGAGAACCTAGCTGGCTTTCACAATTCACATTAGACATTCAGAATGTCAGTTATCATTAAAAAATTAGAATTCTGAGACAAACAACAGAGGAATCATTCAGAATTAACAGACAAGTCTTCCAGAAACCAGTGACTCCAGGGGCTCTTCAGCAAGTGCTTTAATCAATACCAGTAAGTAAATGTTCCCATTATGAAAAATGGCAACTAGGGCAAAACCATCCACCCAGAGACACCCAAAGATCTGCCTGGGATGACCTGGAGATATCAACCTGAACTCCATGCAGACAAGTACTGATGAAAAAGCAAAATATCTCCAATTATGTATAAATATATGAGACAGGTAACTCATCCTTTTTAAAAATCTCAGTATTTCTTACCTACTTTTATTGTATTTTAGGCTCTTAAAAATTAACTGGCATGCACTTAAACTCACAAAGTTGGGAAATAGTGTCTCCAACAATCAAGTAAAAAAAAAAAAAAAAAAAAAAACCACCAAAATCCAACAAACCCTTTTTGTTACAGCAGGTCCATTCTTTGATATATCTCAAAACTGTCACAAACTTGAAATAACCAGCAAACAAGGCATGGAAAGAAGATCACACCAGATTTAACTTCTTCCCTTCCCATGAACACCAAGCTACTGGTTATTTCAAAAACATGACCTGACCAGAAACAATTACAGTCACTGCAAATCCAAAGGAGACGAGCAAAACCAAAACTAAAATCCATTATGTTTCTTAATATTCAAGTGAATTCTTCCACCTTATACATTACTAGTCAATCCACCTGCCAAATCACTCAGGATATTAAGCTTGGTAATTCTGCACTGTCGTACACAATAACTAGCAAGGGAGAAAAAAAAAAAAACAGAACAAAAGGGAAAAAAACTTACAATGTGCAAGGGCAGGGGGAGGTGTGGCTATTAAGCAACATTTGGACAATTTTGTGCAGCAGTAGTGAAAGTGGAACAATGTGCCAGATAATATTTTAACTATGCTGTTAGTACATGTGCAACATTTTAAAACATATATCATCTAACCTTCAATCGGGTTTGCTAGCATTCTTTAATTCTTTATTTTTTCCTATTTTTAGAGTTCTTCACATAATCAGGAATTTGGGAGGCATTTATACAGATGCCCTCCCAACCTCTTTTTTGCATTACATACATAGCTTTTTTCATACAAAACACAAATTCTGTTGTATGTTCTAATGTCTTCACCTGAGCAAAAAAAACACCTTTTTTGTTTTGTACAGCTGAAAAAAAGACCTTGAAGTTAAGTGTTAAATACTTGTGTGCATAACTTTTTAATATATCTGTAAACTGGAGAATTGTAAGAAAATTAGAAGCCCAAACTCCATATTTCAAGGCAGAAACTAGCCTATATAAGACTTAACAAGCCATATTTAAGTCAGTTATTCCATGGGTACTCTTCTCAAAAAGCAGCTGGTATTTGCCAGTGTCAGACCAGCATGCCAGATTAACAAACACTGGTTCAATCCCCTATGCATTCCTGTAGCACTGAGAAAGTATTTGGTAACATTACAGAGAAAGCATTAACCAGATGGGCAGTAACAATAAACCTGTTTTTTAATGCATTCTTCACTTCTGTAGATAAATCACACAGAAGCTATGCACCCTTCTGCTCTTGAGAACAGTTCTGGTGCCTAACAGATACTGCAGAACTTCCTTGGCTTGTTTGTCACAAGTGGGAAGATCTGACAAACAACTGACTTGTTTCTCCTCCTCCTCCTCCTCTTCACAAAGCTGCCACAGGACTGGGTAAAAGGCCAGACAAGAGGAACCCTCCCACATAAAGTCATGAAACCGTGACCACAGCAAGAGCCAGCAAAGGGCTGGGGTGAGGGCTAAACAAAGCACTCATGCAAACACCAGGTAAGGGTTGCCATCCTCATGGGCTCCAGAGCAAACCAGGGATCCTCTCCTTCAGCTCTCATCACCTCAGCCTGCACAGTGACATTTCAGATGCCCAATTCCTATGACCAAGAAGCTGGATGAAGGAACATAACTCTGCTCTGGGGTAGCTGGCTACCAGACAGCAACTTTTCCCCACAAACAAATACCGTTCCCATATGGCCTGGCTGGAGACTTGCTGCTTCGCTTCTTTTTACTTTTTTAAACAGGAAGTCTATTAATCTATTCATTTTATTTGTATGTTGAGTGGGTGGTTCTGATGCCCTGGGATTAAACACTGTATTAGAAGCTATGTAGATACTCAGCTTTAAAGTGTCTTTTATAAGCAAGTACCTGTTCCTTTGGGAATTAAATAGGTCCTACACAGATAAAAGGTAAAGTCAATACTCTTTTACATATCCAAATTCCACTACATGCCATGCTGACTTGTTTCTATTCAAACTAGTTTTAGTCAAGAATTTTTTAACAGACAGCTAATATTTCTAAAGAAATATTTTCTTTAGAAAGTAGCTCTCGTAGTTCAAATACAACTATTTCAATCTAATAATCAGTTACTCATGCACACCTGAAATGTCAATCTTGACTTTTTGATTCCTTATATTAAAAGGCCCCTTAAGTAATTAAAATATTTATTAAAACATGCTTATAAATACTATTTTCCCAAGTCTGACAATACATATATTTCCCTCAGAGAATGATAATACATTTGCAGTCAGAAAAAGCAACAAAGCTAGCACACTTCAGAGCTAAACAAGTTTCATCACTAAATACCATTCTAAAACAATCTTCCTGTTTGTTTTTAACGTTTCATTTTATTTGACTGAGAATAACTTCCCATATTATATCTTATTTTAGGGTATTTATGGAGTGCAACAACTATTCCTAAGTTCAATTAAATTATGATGCCAGAAAATCCCCACCCAGAAGAATACAAGATTGCATCACTGGTCTTCTACAGCTTTGTGTTCACAGTGGGATTGTTGGTGAATGCCACTGCACTATGGGTGTTCAGCTGCACTACCAAGAAGAGAACAACTATAACTGTATACATGATGAATGTCGCATTACTTGACCTATTTTTTATATTTTCCTTGCCTTTTCGGCTAATCTACCATGGGACAGACACGTGGCCTTTTGGAGACACATTCTGCCGGATCCTCGGGGCTTTCACCGTGTTTTATCCAGCCATTGCTCTGTGGCTGCTCACTTTTATCAGCGTAGACAGATTTATGGCTATTGTCCAGCCCAAACATGTCAAAGAACTAAAAAATACAAAAAAAGCTGTGCTGGCTTGCACTGGAATCTGGATAATGACCCTCTCAACAACATCCCCACTGGTGTTTTTACGATCTGATCCAGACCAAGCCTCAAATTTCACCACCTGCATGAAAATGCTTGATATCATCCATTTAAAGGAAGTAAATACATTGAACTTTTGTCGCCTAATTTTTTTCTTTTTGATCCCCTTGTTTATAATGATAGGGTGTTACCTAGTCATTATTTATAATTTTATTCATGGCAAGACTTCCAAACTGAAGCCTAAGGCCAAGGAGAGATCCATAAGAATTATAGTTACTCTGATTGCTCAGGTACTCATCTGCTTCGTACCCTTCCACATTTGCTTTGCCTTCCTGATGTTGCAAGATGAAAATACAACTTACAATCCCTGGGCAGCCTTTACAACCTTTCTCATGAATCTCAGTACATGCTTGGATATTATACTGTACTACATTGTTTCCAAACAATTCCAGGCAAGAGTCATCAGCGTGATCCTTTATCGCAATTACCTTCGAAGCGTGCGCAGGAAAAGTTTTCGAACTGGAAGTGTAAGATCACTCAATAATATGAACAGTGAGATGATATAAAAAGAGAAAAAATGTCAGAGGACTTTCACAATGTAAACAAGTGATTCTTTTTCCAAATTCTAGCACTTGGCTACACAGAAGAATGTTCTATACCCAAAGGTTATACAACAGATGTATTTGTTGTATTGTAAATATGACAGAAGCAGAATAATAATTGTCCCTATTTTATTTGCTCAACATCTTTTGTTGTTTCACCTGAAATGAACTAAAACCTAGATTCGGTGTTAAGCTTTCCAATGCTTTTATCACCTCAAATGACTATGAATATTGTCAGATGTGAAAGTGACTATTAATATAATAAAGGAAACAACACTGAAGAATTATGATGCAATGCATATATTAATTTTTTATATTTGTATAGTCAAATGCTCTTGAAACTACTGTATATCCCACACTTCTAAAATTAACCTCATTCTCTCAAGATCAAATCCATTATGACATAATGAGAAGGCATACATAGGTAAAATTTATATTTTACTTACTTACAAACCACTTTGATGCAGATTTCTTTGTAACTGACTACATTCTGCAGTCATAAAAATATCATCAAAGGGTACAGTGGTCAAACTGTTCATTATCTACCTGTGGGTGTGATGTACACATTTATAAAACCTTACTTTTGCACAAAGTATTCTTTTTACTCATAGGAAAATATGAATTTCTCCAGACACATTAGCAGCCTATGTCCTAGCAACAAACTCTAGGTAACAAACACAAGCAACTGCAGTAGCTATTCAAGCTTCAACTTCTTTTGAATAATCACACACTACAAAAAATGTATCTCTATAATATCAAACACATGATTTTTGTCTCTTATAAATCAGTCTTTAGATACTTTCAACAGTTGCTCTGGAAAAGTAGAAATAAAAAAGAAGTCTATTATGGTGTTTAATATTAAAAATCTTACTCCAAGAGCTTTTATTATTACCTCAGAGTGTGCAAGACATGGAAATTCAAGTCTCTGTGATCTCACCTGCCAGAAGTTTAACTACAAAGAATTGCAAGCTCTGTGGTTCTACTCTAATATGCGTATCTTTTATTAAGTGCAGAAATCTCAAATATAGCTTATGCAAAACTGAACCACTGAACACCTTAAAGCTGTAAGAACTTCAGCTGCAAGCACAAAATGGAGTAACAAGCTCTGGTACTCAATCAATATGAAAAGCATATGCATTTAAAAGTGAACATAAAGCACATGACTTACAGTTCTGATGCCTTTCTGATTTAAGACCGAAATCTGCACAGCCTGATTCTAGTTTTTACTAATTGAATGGATCCAAACAATTTAGACTGAACAAATACAGAAATAATTTGTGCGCTGCAAGCCATGTTGCAATAATGTTAACAGAGGAAATGAGACTAACAGATTGGAAAGTAATCATCATGCGGATAAATTATAAATTAAACACATATCATAGCTAAGAAATAAATGCTTGAAATTACAATAGTTGTGCCAAGGACCGTTACATTTCAGTTCAAAAAACGATTAAATTAATTTGAAGTGTTACATGAAGAAAATATTTTTAAAATAAAATCTTCAGAAAAGAATCCCTTGAAACTGTATCTAAAATAAGCAATTCATTAAAAGCTACTTACAAACCAGAAGGCAAACTGTTGATGGTGATGCCAAATATATACTGAGTGATTTCTACAAGGAGAAGATCAAACAAAGCTGAGAGAATCCAAGCGCCCAGTAAAAAAGACTGGAAAGAAAAAGGTTAATTTGAATCAATTCAACAGTTTCAAAATAAGGTTTTGATATACCTCTAAATATAAGAAAAAATAAGAAAACCTCTATACTGGCTCAATTAAGACAAATTCAATCTTTAACACAATGTAATTCCAGGTCTACTTGTCTAGATACTGAAGAATCAAGAGTAAGATTGTTTCCAAAATTAAATTCAATGGGTCTGATATCTTACAACTGATACAGTTGCAAACAGCAATTGGAATAATCCATCTACTCTAAGATATTTTCAATATAAATTTAAATTTATTAAAACCAAATTATCTTTAAAACCCTTTAACATATACTTCTATACAATACACTAGAAATAAAACTGCAGTATTCACCCAAGAGTACAGGACTAAACTGTATAGAAAAGTTTCTATTAAAAAACACCTCAAAACTGGAACTTACTGAAAATTTTCTGCTGCCATATCTTCTTTCAAATATTCTAAAGTTGTAAATAAGCAGACTGCTGCAGAATGTGTCTTTCAAATCAAGACATATTGTTCTTCCACATACAAGTCTCCAAACCTGGAAGGTTAATGACCATACAGCAAGGTAAGCCACTCTTCTTCAAGGAAATTCTTTACAGAATTTGTGCTCAGAAGGAATGCAATACTGGAGTCAGATAACAGGAATGCAGAACAGTTAACAAGGGAAATACAGAGAGAGTAGCATGTTATGGAGAGTTCAAGAAGTCTCTTTAAAATGTTTTCAAGGCAGATGTCTAACTGTTAAAATAAATAAACAATTGAAATTAAATCAAATACACTTTTAGGTTCCTAGTTTACACTTACAAATAAAAGTGTAAATCACAACCCCAGTGAATTTAGAATTATGAAAAAAAAATTTTTGATGCAACCTCTAGATCTAAACTAGTACCGTGCAATTGTTCTAAGAAGGTCTAATCAGATCAGCTTCCTCAGAACCATGTCAAGTTGAGCCTTGAACATCTCTAAGGACAGAAACTGTTCCTCTGTTCCATCAGTCTTACAGTAAAAACCTTTTACTTTAAATTGAATTTCTTGTATTTCAATTCATGCCCATTGCTTCTTGTCCTTTCACTGGGCCTGGCTCTGCCTTTTTTGCTCCCTCACATTAGGTATTTTCACACACAGGTAAGATCTACCCTAAACCTTCTCTTCCCCAGGTTAAACAATCCCAGCTCTCTCAGCCTCTCCTCATATACCAAATGTTCCAGCCCCTGACCAGCCTGGTGGCTCTTCACTGGATTCTCTGGAACATGTCAAGGTCAATTTTGTACTCAGGAGTCCAGCACAAGGGACAACACTTCAGACTGCTTTCACTGAGACTGAACAGAGGTGATCATCACCCAGGCCTCCTTGTGAGGCTCTTCCTAATGCAGCCCGGGGTGCTGTTGGGCTGCACTAGGAAGCCACAATGCCACATTGCTGGTTCATGTTCAATTTAAGCTGCCACCAGGACCCCCAGGGCTTTTCTTGTAAAGTGATTTCCAGCTGCTCAGCCCACAGCCTGTACTGGTTCATGGTGTTACTCTTCTCTGCTGCAGGAGTTTGCATTTGCCTTTACTGAACTAAGGTTCCTATTGACCCTTTCCTCCTGCTCTAAGTGGCTGCAGAACTAACAGGTGTAACAACTACAAATCCAAGTCTTACACACCCACAGGCTTTTTGAGAGAATGTCCATGGTATGAATGAAGACACTAAACAGCATTGGCCCCAATCCACTTCACTCACCTTTCCCACTATCCCATGTCAGCATGCACAATTTTAAACCCCAGCCTGAGTACCACCCCTCGTGAAGCCGAGACTGGCAGGACTCTGGCCTTGTAGCTGAGTATTTCATGACATGCACTAACTGAGCAGCCCTCACACAGACTGTGAAAGGCTTCTGGCTTTACTGCTCTTTGCTTTAGCCAGCTTGAAAAAGACACAGATATGACGTAATGAAAGATGTAATAAGATCTTTTACACACAGCATCTTCACTGCTCTTGAGGGCCCTCTGTATGGACACAAGGATCTTTTCATTTTGAACAGCACATATTTTGCCATCCAAATCAAATGTACTCTTCTTGAAATGTTCACTTTAATTTGTGTGCTCTCTACCAGCTTTAAGAAATGTTAAAATCCATCATCCAAAATGTTTGTTCAGCCCCTGAAAAAATTCCTTTCTATTAAACACACCCTTGCAGGTGAATTTATTCTAAACTAATTTTCTTTTAAGAGTTCTCATTTGAATACTAGCACCAGACAGGAGTTAAACAATCCCCTCTCTGATCTCAGAGGTACTCAGGGATATAGTATATAGCTTGCTCCAAAGGCTGTGGCAATAAGTGAAACAATCTCATGAAATAAAAATTCCAAACTCACAAATTCCCCAAAGCACCACAATAAAAGTGTCATAGCTTTTACAGATACTTGCAAGTGTTTATGGTTCAGATATAGTAGAGATGTTTTCTTTGAATAAAATGCAGCTACTACTGTTTTGCAGCAGATCAAATGGAAAGAGAGAATTCCTCTGAACACAAATTGCAAAGCAAACAAATAAATCTCAAACTCACAATTTCCATTTTAAATTGGAATAGTTTCTCAGACCTTTTCATTCCCCTCTCCAAACACCTGCCTGTAACATTTTTAGAAGGTAGACATCATTTATGTATTTTCACTGCACAGCATCAGCAAGACACTTGGAAAATACGAGTAGTGTTCTTGTAGAGCTGTAATTTATTATTACAATAAAGCTTTTGCTCTTGACAAGAAAGATTACAGAGTGCAATAGCACAGAGCATCACTAGCTAGGTCTAATAATCTTTTAAAGCTTACAGGCTACAGCTGGCATCCTCAAAGACGCTAAGTTGAATACATATCTTTTATTTGATGCAACTATAAAATCTGTGGGACAAAATAAACACAGAGGCATTTGCTGACCCTTCTCTATTGAGCAGTAGTTTGCAACTTCCAAAAATTAAAAAACATCCCAAAACCAATACCCACAGAACTTACCTAATCACTTTTAAGTACATTTCAATATTTAGAGCTGATATGACAGGATTCTTTATTAAATTTAAAATAAAACCTTACAAGATATAATACCTAAAAGATAGAGTATCTTAGTTTGAAACAGGAATGAATAAGAAATTAACCAATTCAGCCAATTACTGAAGAGCATGACAAACTCTCTGATCACCTAGAATTTTCAATTTAGAAGCAGCAGTCCTATTCAACAGGCAAAGTTTAGTTTTCCACAAGTAACTACAACAGTTAGTTAGAGAATGAAAGTTATGGCCTCCTTTGTTAAAATAAATAATTTATAATCAGTATGCCTAATCAAAATAGCCCTCTTCAGCCTCAAAAATTAGGCACAATAACATACTGATATTCATATCAAAATATTTGTATTATTAAATGGGTTAAGTTGCACTTCATTTACAGCAAGTTTCCAAATGCTAATGCCTGAAAGGAAAAACAACAAACCAAGTAATTTCCCAGACAAGAAAAAGAAGTGAAAAGCTATGTTCTTTATTTCAGATCAGGTTTTTTTTCTCAGATCAGTTGTTTTCCAAAAAGTAGCATGCTGGGATGACATAGAAAAAAGTAAGAACAAGCTGGTCACAGCAGTGAACAAAGGGAGAGAACCAGAGGACAAATAGACTGTAGGGAAAAATCACATGGAAGACCACAGTTTGCAGTCTCTTTTCAAACAAAGTGAACAGGCTCTTACCTGAAAATCCTCTTTTACAGCTTGTAGGTTATATGTAAAGAACTTCTGATAATGTTGGAAGAGCAGAGTCAACAGAATCGAGATGGCACTTGGGACTAGTAACAAACTCTTTGACAAAGGCGCTTTATCTTAAAGACAAAACAAATAAACAATCAAATCATTTTAGAGAAAAGTCTTTCACATTCAGAAAGTGACATATTTAAACACGTGACCGGAAGACATAACAGCAGTGACACTACCTTGACTTTTTCAGCTCAACAACTTCCCAAGTTCTCAAAAATTTGCAAATAGATGGGAAGAACACACTAATCAAAGGAAATGTTTAAAGATACTAATGACAGTTAAATATTAATGAAACATTTTGTCTCCAACATTGTCTCATGAAATTGGCTACAATTAAACCTAAGTTCTTTGCACCTACAGACGTCATGTCCTCCTATACTGCCCTTCTAAGGTTCAATCACATTTCAGGAAATAAAATAATCACTCTTTTTTTCAACCAAAATATACATGTACATCTAGTTAAATACTTCTATTTCCTTTGCGTTATGGATTAAGATTAGCTTTTTCTTAGAGGCTATGAAGCAGGAACCATGGGAATAAGTGGATTTTTTCACCACTGCACTTGGATCCACCACTCAAGGAAACATATTTAAGTAAATTCACATGATATTCATCTTCCTTCCATTCAATCATTACAATTATTTATAAAGAAATTACTAGATCGAGATATTTGTGATTTCAGAACTTCTTTCCCTCTAGGGACATGAATTTCAGAAAGGACTTCCAGAAGAAAGCAAGCAAAGAACAGTGAAATCTGCAATACACATTTCACATTCCCTAAAATCTGCCAAGTAGAATGTCCAGCAGGAGCATAGCCAGCAATGCACCCTAACCTGTTGGTGCAGTAGATGCAATAAAACAAACTCTTGCCAAACAACTCAAGCCAACAAAGATACTCTGAAATATTATTTATTTTATGAGTTTTCTCCTTTTCACATTTGCAACCTGAATCACATTTTCTTCCTTTCCAAACACCTCAGCTATGGCACAGAATCCATTTATTTTCAGACAACTGTTTTTGCAGGGCACTACAAAATCCATAGCTCTGTTGTCATTCTCCTTAATATAATAAAAGGAGCAATGAAATTACTTTAAAAGTACTAATGGGGAATAAAGAACAAGAGCACAGGAGGAACAAAACTGCATGAAACAATAAACATTTACTACACTTACATTTATATTTACTACTTGTCCAGATTAAAGTGAATACCATGAACGATTTTTTCAACATTTGCTGCACATTAGAACAGTGAACTGCTCGAAAAAGCAGATGGCAATAGGCACCAAAGAGATCTTAATTATGGCACAATCCCATCGCCATCGAAAATACGGCTCTTGCTACATAGTCTAGGCATGATCTCCATCCAAGCATTAACTGATGACATCAAGAATTACTTTGATGGGCAGTGTTAGCTGTTTGCCACCTTGAAGTCTGCAGTCTTCTGATGTTCACCATGTGAAGAAAACACCTCTATGTATATCATAATGAAAACTTGTAAAACTAGTATTTCAGTCTACACCCATACCTTTTCAGTTCATTATTCAAACATGCAGTTTCCATTTAAGCAAGTATAGCCTTGAAGAATCATCTTTTTATAGAAATTAGGCAGTGACTTGGATTGACACAGGTTGATGTTTCTATGCTAAATATAAGATCTACTTTTACGATTGTATGAGACACCCGGGCAGAAACTCTGGCTGATTCTTTCCTTAAATCCAAGAAAACTGTCCATATTTCAATCTAGTATCTTTCTTTGGCTTTTTTTTTTTCTTTCTTTTTTCTGTCCAAAAAAAAGTCTATACTCTTTAGACATCCATTTTTAAAAATCATTCATTCCTCTGATTCAGTTGGGCTTTTCAAAACCAACTGAAGCCATCAGAGTACTCTACAATACTGGGAAGAAAAAAGAAGCTGGAGCTCCCTGAAAGCTACTATGTAGCCAATGCATACACATATTCACTTGAAACCTCAAGCAATACACCATCAGTTAACTTAGTTAAATTAACATTTCTAAATGTGAAAAGGTCAATTTTATAATCAGGATACAGATTTTTGATACTTGTAAGTACAGTGTAATTCAGAAGAATTGTAGTAAGTCACAACAGTAAACATTTCTGAACCAAAGTTTGATAAAAATTGTTATTTTACTATCAAATGCATTTACATTATTTCATGAATTTTAAGAATTTTCACAAGAACTAATTAATTCTACAAAACTCTTTACATAAGGATCACTTCACCACTGACACACACAACAATGAAGTCTCTAGATATCCCACTGTGACTATATTTTTCTGTACAGATTTACTATGTAGATTTTACTGCAACTTTTTTATTGTTAAATCATTTTTACATTACAGGTAATATACACTTGAAATACTTTATCCTATCAAGTTAATTCCTAATTTGAATGCTTTCAAAAATAACCAACCAACAGAACCTTATGTTTCTTTCAAAAGTGTGAACACACATTTTTATTAAGAGCCTCCTTTTAGCTTTCAGCTTAGACATTTTAAACCCTGATACAGAGTAAAAGTACTTATTATTAGACTTGTCACCAAGTGAAAAACCACAGAAGCAACTAACCCATAAATCTGACTGTCACCCACAGGGAACATCACGTGAGTGATGGAAACTTGTACTCTCCAGCTTCTCATAATGTCATCATAGTTGAGTTTGCTCTTGTCTGGTGAACTTGAAAAATATAACAATGCATCCTCTGAAATTCTTTTTCCAAGTGTTTCACTGCACAGCGTAGCAGTTTACTTTATCCCTCCACAGCATATAGATCCTTCTCAAGGACTGCTGTGGGGTCACGGGGAAGGAGCAACCTTCCCCCCGCTGTGGAATGCCTCAACCATGTCAGATCAAAAATGACAAACAATACCAGAGTTTGCACAATAGGGCATTCTGACATCCAAGTCAAATTCCTTACTTACAATGCAAAGGTAACATATAGAAAGCAGTATTTTAATCCAATTAATGTGCAACCATGTGTGAGATGGAAATAGTTACCACAAACCTACTAGGGCAGCAGTCAGGTGGCAGCACCAGTGCAAATGTGTACAAGAAGGAGAAAACACAGTGTCTTTATACCACACAGAGAAAGAAGAATGGAAGGATAAGCTCTCATTTTGACCTTGAAAGTTAAAATATATCAAATACTGTCTTCAAAGATCTTGGAATAAATTTGCAATCCCAAAGTGCTCCTTACGTGGCATTTCTTTAAAAAAAGATGACATGAAAAGAACTGCACAAGGACACACTGGTGAGCAAAGCAGGAAAAAGGGACAAGTTTATTTACAAATCTCTATTTTATACATTTCTTATGGCGACCGTGGATTGGAGGGTGGAATTCCACCTCTCAAACCATATTGATCAAGCTGACTGTCAATCAACTTCCTCCTCCCACCTAAAAACTTTTAAACAACAAACAACAGTTTGCAAAACATGGCCATTGTTTATAGTACAAACTGTGATAAAGTAAAACTTCTGACTCCAATATGAAGAACAGTACAGAAGGCTTAGAAAAGTCTTCAAAACCAGGGCGACAAAGAGGCAGTTTTAGCACTGATGCTGCAACACATCTACTGAGCATGCACCTAAGTACACAGAGAAATTTTGTTAATAACCAGCAGAATATGCCCATGCTATGATAAAGAGCAAGGAATTAGCTTTCACTACAGATCTTTGCTTCTTCCTGGTGCAATCGAGAAGTTCCTCCCCACAAAACTGCCCTCAAAATCTCATGGGCAAGTGTCAAAACCTTCATGCCACCAACTGTGCAATGCAAAGCTGATCCTAAAATGAGACATAAATGAGAAAACCACTTCCAAGCCTCCACATTCCATCCCTGCACTTACTACAAAGCCCACAGATCCTCTTCAACAACCTACCACTCTGCTGGTTGCCAGTGCCTCTTCCAAAGTACAGAGGGTGAAGGATACAAGCGTCCATCTGTCACAAACTGAGGGGGAGGTTTAGGGCACAACTACCAAGTCGGCGTCAGAAATCACCATTGTACTAATGGCAAGAATGGGAAGCTACATGCAACAGCTACAGTTCTTGAAATTATTTCCTGTCCCTGCCTGTTCACTACTCACAGGTGAAGAGACAGCAGATGGGCATGGCAAAACAGGCAGCCAGACCAAACTACTGTTGCAGAAGAGATTTTGTAGGAACAGCTTCCCCCCTCTGAACTGCTATTCCAGGCTCAAGACTCAGGTGTTGACTTGGGAATGAATCTCACTGCCATCTGATGTGAAGTGATGAGCCAGCTGATGAGCAGTGGCTGCAGAAGCTCAAATTAGCTCAGGGCAATTTCTGTGGGGAAAAGCCCTACTGAGCTTACACCACAGCTGCAGACAAAACATGCTGTGTAACAACTCTTTTCTTTCCACTATCATCCGCAGCTTTCCCAAACCCAGCTGCTATAAGGCAGGCACATCACTTTCAAACAGAAAATTAACTGCTGGGGTCTACTAAAATGGCATGAAATACCCACAAACCAGTTTTAAATGGTTATATGTAGCAACACGGAATTTAGATGGTGGTTGCTGCTGCCTTTCCCCAATAAGCATCTCTTCTGGAAAAGCCGCTTGGGCAGGCACTCAGGCAAAGCAGTCAGGCCCACACACCACACACACCACACCAGCTCAGCAAAGAGAGGTAAGAAGGGCCTTCTGTATGGTAAGTTCCAGCAAAGGCTTGTTACCTCCAGCATGCCAAAGGGATCAGGGACAGAAGACCAAGATCAAGGTGTGCACAAGGTTAAGTAGGGGGTCAGGAGCCAATGGTCTGAGGGCAAGGGGCAGTACAAGGGCAGGGCAAAGACCTATACGGGACATGGGGGCAGGCCACCAGGGATACCACACCAATGGGGAAACAGGGAAAGGAGAAACCACGAGAACTGGGGACATATGGGGAAAGCAAAACTGGGGTAGATCAAGGTAGTGTTGCAGGGCACCATGGGAGAAGTCTTTTCTTTCAGCCTAGGGAGGGGAAACTCTATGGTATATTCTTCCAGGGCAAAGCCCTAGGTGTTTCCCTGAGGGGTTCAAAGGTTTCCAGACTTATACACAAGATCTGTGAATTAAACCATAACTGATACACATCTGAATGCGCAGTACTTCCCAAATGCACTTCTGGAATCTTCATTCTGGGGGGGTTGTTCTTCCTGCATTAAACCAACACGTAGATATTTTAATCTGTTTTATTCCAAGATCTGTCCAAGAACCAGCAGTGGACTCACCAACTAGCAGTGACGTTTGTTTGCAAGTGAAAATAGTAAGAGTATCATTGCAGGAATAGTTTTTCACCAACTGCTTCTAAATTCAATCCAGAAGCTGAGAGGTGAATAATATTAGTACTAAGAAAGTTAATAGAGAAACCTGTGATCATGCTTTAAATCTATTTTTTAAAGACACAGGTAAGACTGTAATCATACCACTTGCTTATACATTTACTGTTTAGAAAACTGCTGGGTGTAGCCTAGGTCACAAAGTATTAAAAAAAGGAGATATAAAAAGAATAATTAAAAAAAAAAAAAAAAAAGAAAACCTTTGTTTCTAAAAGCAACACTTGAAATAGAAACTGAATCAGGTTGAAAGTAACAAAAATATTCACCCCATTCTGCAAACTTTTCTTCCACTGGAGAGCCATGTTACCATACTACTTTTAGTATACACTGTAAGAAATATCAGGTAGGGCTACACCACAAGAATATACAGAGATCCCCATACGAGCCTGAAATGAAATGAGCTAGCTCTGCAGAAGCAGAATAACCACAGTTTTGTGGCCTTCAATGCTAAGCTGCTCCCAGGGCTCAAGCTAACCAGGCTGCACTGTGGTATGCTGATGTACAAAGCTAATTTGCTTTCCCATATAGTACTGTATTGTATAACACTGTTATGTACAAAACTCTTATGTATTCAGTACATGCTTCATTTTCCCTTCAGTCACACCACAAAGCATTAATTTACATAGCTTTATTATTTTCCCGACGCCTCTGCACAACAGAGTTCAGTCCTGCCAGTTATGCAAGCAGAGGAGCACAGAGATCCCTTCTTGCCTTGGGGGATTTTAACAAATTGCTAGCACTGCACTACAAGGTTCACAGAGGTAAAAGCCTAAGTTGCACTAGCAAGTTCAAAGGATTCTCCTTGCTCCCACTACAAGAAATAGCTTGTGTGCAGTAGTCAAAGTAGTCAAATATTTTCCAGATGTAACAAGTGTATATGCTTTAAAAGATGGACTCAAGTTTTACCTTAATAACTCTTAGCAAGCTTTCCCACTAGGCTCCCGTGTGCTACATTAATGACATGAAGAACATTGGGAGGGGATATTACAATGTCTGCAGAAAGGCTTTGTGTTGGTCTAACTGGTTTGAAGTGTTGGTAAGGCCTTTGTGTCTTATAATGGAAAGCCTTCCTGTGTACTATACTTTGCTCCTGGGACGCAGCCTCTTGGCAAACTAAGTACACTACAGTAAAGCAAACAGCCAGGCCATTCACACACTCATGCGAGCCTTTGCAGAACTGCTCAAGTATTTCAGCAGCGTTGCTCACAGGACCAGAGCTGCCAGCAGACTGCAACACAAGCAACCAGCCTGGGTTTGGCATCACAGCACACCTCTCAAGCACACCTAAAGCCAGGTGCTGCCAGGATGCCCCCTGAGAACACTGCAATGCTCTTTGACAAGTCAGCTCAACTGAGCTGGTGTTCTGACAAGCCATTTGCATATGTCTGTGCTGTGTCTCCAACTAGTACCCAGAGCCACTGGCTCTTTCTCCAGAGCATACCAGCTCATCCATTATTCCGGATAACAGAACACAGTTTCCACAGCAAGGGCTGTCTTTGTCCTTTTAAAAGGTGATGTCCTTTGTTTCTTGGCTTCCCTATCTCATAGTTGTACCATGTACCAGGTATGTTTGTTTTTACATTTATATCTCCTCATCCTAACATTTTAGGTGCTAATCAGTCTGTCAGAGATGGCACAGCAGGCTGTAGGAGCCTTCAGTGTGACGTGGCACAATCATTGCTATTGCTGCTAAACCAGGTGTCCATTTAATTTATTCAGGGTCACTGATACACGTCCCACTATCCACCAACACTGCCTTCTGCCAGAGGTTCCCAAGCCCCAGGGGCAGAACACACACATATGGTTCCCTGGTGCAACGTCAGGCACCAATTCATTAACTACCTGAACCATCAGATTCTGTGCAGCAGTGGCAGAATCCCACACACCTGCTGCTACTGCAGCAACGTCTGCTACACACACACAGAAACAAGCCTGAGGACACAGGGACACCTGAAGCAGTTGTGCCCTAGGTGAGCATATGTCACTGCACCCGAATCCATGCCTCTACTGGAGTTTCTCAGTGCACCTGTACCAGCCAAGCTTTATTGTAAAAAACACTTTAGGTCAACAGGTAAGTTCAGTAAGAATGTATGTTGCATTCAGTTTTGAGAAGGAAAAAAAAATGTACAACACTGGGTATGAAGCTGTGTCAGGGAAGGTTTAGGTTAGAAAAGTTATTTATCTAAAGAGTAACCAGGCACTGGAACACTTCCCCAGTGAAGTGATCACACACCAGCCTGACAGAGTTCAAGAAGCTTTTGGACAATGCTCTCAGGCACATGGTGTGATTCTTGGGCTGTCCTGTGCAGGGCTAGAAGTTGATTGACTTGATAATCCTTGTGGGTCTTTTCCAGATCAGGATATTCTATAATTCTATGATTTTCTTTCTGCAGAATGACATACTGTCTACGGTTTTTTCCAACCACAAATATGTTTCTTATGACAACCACTTCCCACTCATCCTTCTGATGGACTAAACCTGGAAAAACTTGTAAATACTGACCATGACTTTCCGCCCATTCAGTCTAACAAGGATACTTTTCCTCCTACATTCTTTCTCATAGAATTGTACACATGCCATTGAAAGGTCTCTCTACAGTATCTATTGGAGGGCACAGGGAGGGATGAAAAATCGGGAGCTGCTAATAAAGATAGAATATTATCAGATCCATCTGAAAAAACACTCTTCTCTTCTTTGGATTCCTCATACGAAATACAGCTACAACTAACATCCCTTTTAAAATGCCAGAATTACTACCCCCTAGTCAGAGGGTGCTTTCACACTTGAACAGATTTCACAGAATCACAGAATCAATTAAGTTGGAAAAGACCTCTGAGATCATCAAGTCCAACCTGTGACCAAACACCATCTTGTCAACAAGACCATGGCACTGAGTGCCACATTCCAGCCCTTTCTTAAACACCTCCAGGGACAGTGACTCCACCACCTCCTCGGGCAGCCCATTCCAATATCTAATTATCCCTCCTGTAAAGAAATTCCTCCCAATGTCCAACCTGAACCTCCCCTAGTACAGCTTGAGGCTAAGTCCTCTCATCTTGTCCCATCACTGGTGACCTGGGAGAAGAGGCCAACCCCACTTTGCTTCCTTTCAGGTACTTATAAAGAGTGGTAAAATCATCCCTGAACCTCCTTTTCTCCAAGCAAAACAATCCCAGCTCCCTCACCCACTCCTGATAGGACATTCATTCCAGATACTTCATCAGCTCCCTTGCCCTTTTCTAGACATGCTACAGCACCCCAATGTCCTTCCTAAATTGAGGGGCACAGAACTGAACACAGTATTCAAGGTGTGGCCTCACCAGTGCTGAGTACAGAGGGACAATCCCTGGTCCTGCTGGCCACACTATTGCTGACATAGACCAGGATGCCACTGGCCTTCTTGGCCACCTGGGCACACTGACTCATGTTCAGCTGGCTGTCAACCAGCACCAGGCCGTTTTCCTCCAGGCAGTTTTCCAGCCACTCTTCTCCAGATCTGTAGTGCTGCCTGGAGTGGTTGCGACTCAAGTGCAGGACCCAGCACTTGACCTTTCTGAACTCATCCTGTTGGGTCTCAGCCCATGATCGGGCCTGTTCAGAAACCTCTGCAGAGCCCTCCTGCCCTTCAGCAGGCGGACACTCCCATCCATTTTGTATGGAGCACGCAGTTAGTCAGCAAAGCTTTGACTTAGCATTTGTCCTCGCCTGCTCTTAGGACTGGGGTGCCCAAGTCCACACGGCAGGCAGGTCAGCTCCTCACTGCCGCTTCCAGACGCTGCAGATTCTGTGTCCTGTAAACAAGCTCAGGGCCAATCCTAGATACCTGCGAAGTCAGCTCAGGTAGCACCGGGACATGAAATTATTTACATTGCTGTGCATAAAAATAAAGCTAAGAAGAGCTAGGGGCACGTTAGTCCTTACGTTTGCCTTATCAAGAAACTGGTTTTAAAAACTAAGTTTAATTTCACATTAAGAAAATAAGGGGTTTTGCTTTTTCTGATACGTATCTTGGCATAGAGCTCTATTTCGATGTATGGAAATACATGTAAGCATACAGAGACACAGACACACACGGACACACAACGGCAGATATACACACACAGACACATACACAGACACACCCGCGGCTCCTCCCGCCGTCACGTAGTTTAAAAGTCCAGCCAAGAAGGGACCGAAGCCAGCGGCTCCCCCGGGGCCGGCTGCCGCCCGCGCTCCCACCCCTGCCCGCCGCCCTCCCCGGAGCGCGGCGGCGCCGGTACTCACAGAACCCGTTGGAGCCGGTGCTGGTGAACATGGCAGCGGCGCGGCCCGGCCCGGCCCGGCCGGCGGGCGCGGCTGGCGGAGCCCCCGAGCTCGGGCAGCCCCTGAAGAGCCGCGGCGGGCCGGGGCCGGGGCTGGGGACGGCTAAGGCGGCCGCGATGGGCCAAACGCCGCCGCCAGGCGACCGGGCGGCGCCCCCTGCCGGGCCCGCCGGGCAGGCGGGGGAGCGCGGGCGGCGCTTCGGCGTGCGTGTGTTATCTGTAATTACTCCTGTCTTCACAAGGGTGAAGAACTTCTTTCCACTGAGGGTGGCAGAGCACCGGGACAGGCTGCCCAGGGAGGGCGTGGGGTCTCCCTCTCTGCAGACATTCAAAACCCACTGGACACATTCCTGTGTCACCTGCGCCAGGTGACCTTGCCTTGGCTGGGGCATTGGCCTAAACGATCTCCAGAAGCCACTTCCAGCCCTACCTATTCTGTGATTTCGTGATTCAACACGATTTAAATTTTAAATTTGTAGGTGCCTCGAGGAAGCCTGACTGTTACCCTTTGGAAAACTCTTGCCCTCGAGGCTCACCCTAATGTGGGGAGTGCAGCAGGTGAATGTCTCATTAGGAGCCGTGGGTAAGCTGTCATTACAGCGAACGGAGACAGAGCCAATACAGGCAGCAGAGTCGGGAGAGCTTCTCAGGTGGCCAAATGACGGTGTCTGCTTCTGGATCAAACTAATTACTCCCCAGGCTCCACCAAGGGACAGCACTGAACAGATCACCACGAGCTCTAATGGCACATCAGACTCCAGCTCTCTAACAGCATGGTAGGCACCATGAGATGAGCCAATTCCTGATTTCATAGGAGATACTGTATCATAAATCTGAAACTATTAGGGCACCAAATTTTGCTGTCATTTTCAAAGAAAATGTAGAAATCAGACTTTACTGAAATAAGTCTTGCTAGGTATTTATAAAGGTGACAGTGCTTTGCAGCACAAGGTGTGTGTGCTTTGTGTTCGTGTGGTGATGGAACTGTGTGCCTCAAAGTCACATTTACCAGACTGCAGTACAACACTGAAAACAAATGCCACTCTGGAACTGTAAAATGTGACTTGTCAGCTAGGTAACAATATCTAAGTAGGCAACCAATAATAATAAAAAATAGGTAAGTCATCTATTTCTTATATTCCATAAATTTTAGAATATACCATAAAAATGCATTTTAATATTTGCATTCAAATGCAACTATTAGCTAGCACTCAGAAATGCTGAGTTCCTGAATCTTTGTAAACATAATCTCTTAAACACTGCCAAGGGGACATAAAAAGACCTTATGCTTTGGTCCACAAAGACTTCAGCTATGATCAGCACATCAGCATGTATTTTTAAAATGGCCAATTTCCAGAACTAACTTCAGATTTCTGTTGCTCGTTTGTCCTCTCTGTACAAGGCCTGCATCAGGTGGGATTGGGACTCGCAATCCGCTCACAGAGCAGGAGGTATGTCTAAACCAGTCAGGAGGAAGAGACAAAGAGATAGCACATTGGAAATCCTGACTTATCCCAAGCTGAGGTTCTTTCCTCCGAAAAGAATCTAAATTGGATTCACAGCATGAAACCTATGGTGTACTTTGTGTCTTTGGCTACAGACAACAAGCTTACTCTCTGCTGTTAAAGCACAGCTGGAAGAAATTATTTGCTACAGAAATTTTCCTTCTTTCTTTCAAATGCAAATGACTCTGGCTGCTGTATGCTACATATGCAAACTCTGTCTTCCCAGTGCACTGCTGAATGTCTGTAACCACACAAAAGTGACAGGCAACCCTCATTTCTAAGGAATGGAAGGTAAAGAAGGAGGTGCGAAGCCTGCAAAGCTTGTAATAGTTCCAGTGTGAAACTTCTTTGGGAAAAGCTTGGGTATCTCCTGAAGTTTTAGGGATCTAATGAGGATCCTTATTGAATTAATTACCATTTTGAACTTTTTTGACTAACCTCCACTTAAAGTAATTAAGCCTTTTTGTGGATCTGGCTTTAGTATAGGTGAGGATAAAACCTGAAAACTTTTCCAGTATTGCCTGTGTAATAGGCTTAGGAATGTTGTTTCAGTGCTGAAGATAAAGCTTGCTTTTATTTCTTTTCACAGTCTCACATAATTGAGTGACAGAGCAATCATTATTTAGAAGTTTAGAGTCCTAAGGGCCAAGACCTAGTGTTTTCCTGTCTTATAGGCTCTGTTTTGAAGTTTTCTCAAGATTGATGTCCTGCAAGGTAATCATATTAGAGGGATTCTCCTCTGCAACGTCAGGCACTGGAATTGGATTCAAGTCATAATCACTGAACATACTAGAGACTTAGGCATGTATTCCACTGAATGAGGATGCATTTGGGAAATGTTTAAGGGCCATTTTGAAAGCAGCTCTGTGGACTTGTTATCATTTACAGATACAGCAAACCCGAATGAGTAGCAATAGCTGGCAAGCTTCTCCCAACAGCAAACCAAAACCCTTGCAGATTTGTCAGAACTGCTGGAATACAGGGAGATGGCTCTCAATTTGTTTGCTGCTATCTTATAAATATCTATAGATATCTTACGCTGTCCCTTGTTTTAAAAAACAAAATTATTATGTCAATATTTCTGGGATTAGAGCAGATGAGATCCACTGTATTTCTTTGAGAAAACTGCACACCTCTTGCTAATAATTATAGTTTCACATACTGATTGAATAGTAGAAGAAATGTAGTTTTTGCCCTCAGATACAGTGCCAAGCAGAGAAGTATTTTTATCACAACACTTTTGCTGTCAACTGGTTGTGTATCATAAGAATTAAGCAAATTATTTGCATTATTTAAGTATACAGTGTTGACTACTTTGGAGTTAAATGAAATCATCAGTCCTCATGCTTGCCTTGGAACATATCCCAGAATAGGAAGGCTAGCACTTATCTACTAATCTACTCAGAGCAAGCTTAGAAGGCTTTGACACTGCTCAAATGTCAGCTTGAATATCTCCCATTTGTTTATTACATCTAGTTAGTGGGGTCAACGTGGTATGGTCAAAAGAAAGTTATTTGAATTTCCTGCTCAAAAGAAAATCCCAGGAGACTGGAATTAAATTTCTACTATTTTCTAACATGATTTCAAGGTTGCTTTCTTCTCTGAACTTGTGATGTTTCTGAAGCAACTCTTAATTACTAATTAATCTCCAACAGTCAGATGCTCCTCTGGCACAGAGAATGAAGGACAGCAGCAGAGTAAAACAGGGTGGAAATGTAACACCTCGCTTAGGAATTTTCTGACTAAACTCATTGCAGGTTAATGATGCTGCAGGTTAGTTGCAAGTGTTCTCTGTCTCTTTGACGTCTAGGGTTTCCATGGCATTCATAGTAGCTCTTGCAGTTATTAAAATTACCTGAAATACTAACAGATACATAAAGAGAGGTTAATGCTAAATTTAATGATTTCAGTAACTTCTCCCTACAGTTTCTAACCTTCGTGTTCAGATACAGAAGATGTTAAGAAGAACAGCTGTGCAATACACATACCCTGCAGAGGAAAATTCAGCAGCAGTGCAGCTTGCTGATAGCAGCTTGCATAGGAACAGGAGGCTGGACAGAAGACAGAGACTCACTGGGCTGAAATCAGACTGATTTGACCTGTACCTTTCCAAAATTAGTGAATTTCTCTCACTCCTTCAGAAGTGAACAAAAATTTATACTGCAGCAGACCTGCTGTCCTCTTAAACTCCAGTGTGATCATTTTATTACATAGTTTCAGGGGTTTTTTACTGTAGCTAGAAGACACAGAACATTTCCTAGCTTAGTTCTTTCCATGTACAGCTGGTAGGCTTACAGTTGATAAGGAGCAATAGAGCGACTGAAGGAGTATTGGGCTTTGTCAGTTATTTTGGCAATTGATTTTGCATCACACTATTATAAAAAATTTAGAATACTCAAACATGTTCCATTCGTTTTGGTTCTTGCAAAGCTTAAAATGCCATGTTAAACCTGAACACCATGTCAATGTCTGGTAACGTGAATGTGAGCAGCTATTGCTTCAGTAACTCAAACACATCAGTGTCTTGTTTTTCAGCTGGATGGCAGGCAATGACAGTCCAGTGCCAGTTTAAGGTACTGGCTTATCTGGAGCTGAGCCACATGCACTTTTACACTGCACATCCTAACCAACACTTCCCTTTTAACCATTGCTCACATGATCCTAAGCACTGGCACCAAATGCACCCAGCTTTTGGCACCTCTGTGTTCAAGGTGCAGCACCAAGAACTTGATCAGCAGCTTGGTCTCTAAGTACTTGTAAAATACTGCCTAAAGGTACTTAAATTCCGTGTCACATTTATTTTGGATAAATTTATTTCAATAAAGGTTGAGATCCTGTGAAAAACAAGAACATATGGCAGGCATAACCAGGAACCAGATCCTAATACAAACATATTGGGAAAGGAAGGTTAAGATAGAATATTAAAAAGTCAAATTAAAACCAACAATTAAGAAGCATCAGACTCAATCTGCCTATGTTCATCTTTTATTTTACTGAGATATGACTTCTTGTGAGAATTAAAAATACACTGGTCCAGCTGCCCTTGTTTGTGCAGCTGTCACTGCATTTTAGATCACACATTTGAAGGCCATTAATATACTGCAAGGTAAATTGCGAAACATAGTAAGCATTAGCAAAAGGATAATGTTTAAGCATAGTGCTCAGAAGACCCAATTAAGGAATCCATTAGGAGAGCAAATAATTATGTATAGCATTGCATAACACAATTTACTTTGCATATGTGTGTTTTCTGATGCATACAAGAGATCAAGTACTATTCATCTATTTCAGACTGAATTTATGTCAAAGAGTACCTCTGAGATCTGGAGCATATGCTAAATTACCCAAGATAACTACCAGTGATAGCAAAACCACTTGAGCCTTTAAGATGCGGAAAATTATTTTCATTGTTCCACACAGGTAAAACTGTGCTGAAATTGCCTATTCTGAAAATTAGATGTTAGAACATATTTATAAGGTTTTTTAAGGTCTTCCTTCTCTCTGATACCTACCCATATTTCTCTGTTTCTCAGACATCCTCATTCTCTTGCTTCACATCCATATTTTAATGCTATCTGTGTATCTCCACAGAGTGCTAAAATTATAAATCTCCTGTGTTTACACTTGAAAGCAATTCTGTGTTTAAGGGAATACCTGATGAGCCACATCATGATGTTATCAGACTTGTAGCATAACACTGCTAAGATTAAAAAAAACAATAAAGCTTTAAGCAGTTCTCATTATCTCATTTGCATTTGAGTAAAATTTAGCATGGAATAATAAATTTGAACATGGAATAATAAATTTGAAAATGGAGGGAATAGTCTTGTCTTTTTTTTCACCTAATTATTGAAATCAGAAGAAGTTTGTGCTCATATAATTTTATTGAAATACAGTAATCTCTCAAAAGAGAGTTAAAAGGATGAGTAAAAAGTTAAAGGATGTTCACTCCAGAAATGTACTTGCACAATATTTGCAATAAAAAGATGTGTGCCTACAGAAAATAAGCATTCCCAGGTTTTCTTTTCTCCTCCATAAATGTTGGTAATGGCAAAGTTAGGTGCTTTAGCATACAAAAGTGTAAAATTTTGCCCATCTATGTCCTTTAAATTACCATCAGAAAACCAAACTTCTTTTCATTATCTGAAAGAAGAAGTACTGTAAAAACAATCAGTGTATTCACAAGTAATGTTTAAGTAGAGTAGGGCTCTTAAAATCACAAAAAATATAGTTGTTTATTATTTATGGTTTATTCTTGCTCCTATGCTATGTTCTTTCCAGTATGGACCATAATCTGTTTGCTGCTACAGACATTGTAATGCTAGGTAGACTTCTAAAACTGAGGATTGGATCTAGTCAGAGACTGAAATATAAAACTAATTAAATACAAAAATTGGCATTCTTACTGTTCCTTTAGCTGCCTTCTCTGCACACAGGAAATATTTCTTGTTTTATTTGCTGAACACAATTTACTAAATATATTTTTAAAATACTTAGAGCACTTTATAAATTGGGGCACTACAAAAATCAGTGGGTTGCAGTAGAAATCACCAGCAGTGGCAAAGAAATCTTTCCTGGCATGATGATTCACTCAGCTGCCTTTTTGGGCCCTTCCTCACCTCACCCAGGAGGCGGGACGGTGTCACTGTCCGGTCAGCTGGCACCAAAGTGAGAGCAGTTTGCCACTGAGCTCCCAGGACAGACTCCACTGGCCTGTTAAACCAAAGAAACAAGCACTGACATTTCATGTCACCACAATTTTCAAAGTAAACCCGAAAATGCCTGGGTGATGAAGCTTCCAGGGGATCTTCCCACATGGCCTTCACTCTGGACAGACCAGCCTGGGCTGCAAGCCTCACTGCTCTTGGGTGGCTCCTCTGAAGCAAGTGCAGCAGCACTGAGGAAAAAATGAGACAGCAATTGGGAATTCATTGCAAGAGGAGGAACTGGAAGGTCCTATTTGAAGAGCTATGTAAAACACATAATTCGTCTTTTCTATTTTACATGTGCTGGAGCTCTTGCCACAGACTCCTCTGGGAACACAGGCAGTGTTGGGTAGCTGGGTAGCTGGAGCCCAGAGATGTCCTCCTGGCTCATATATTGATCTGGAAGTTGTGCTAAAGGTTGTTTTGAGGCCATTTTTTGCCCTTAAGAAATAGTTATGAAATACTAAATCTGCTCATACTAAAGCTCAAGTTTATTGCTTTGTCTCTACTGTAAACTAAGCAAACTTTTCAAGTGGGAGAAAAATAAACCAGAAAAATCAATACACTCCTTTATATGTACCAGACATGCATTCACTGCAGCATTTGTTCCTTAAGTATGTATTTGCTCTCTGAGTATTTATGCTAGTAACTATATATTTTCCATGTAACTCATGTTACACAGGTGACAAGAAAGGCTTAGTACTTTTGTATGTGAGTGTATATTGTAAAGAAAGTTTTCCCAGCCATTCTCCTGTGGTTTTTGTTCCAGGTTTCAGGGCAGTTAGTCCTTCCACAACAGCATGGTTGAGGTCTCAATAAAAAATTTTTGAACTTATTGTGCTCAATATGAGTAAGAACTGAAAGGTTTGCACATACAGGAGAAGCAGCTTTTCAGTTGAATCCAGCATCAATGATTTTGCTGTTGACATGTACATCTCGGGGCAAAATTAAGCATTTGTATCCTAGACTCGTCCTCACACAAACCTCAGAAATTGTGCTTGCTTGTAAGTTAACTGTGTTCTTCTGAAGGTCGTTGTGTAGATAGACACCATGCCCAGGAAAGCACCAATTTGGGGGTTAAGTATCTGCATTTGATGTAACACTTGAGATGTGTCAGTACATTTGCTGTAAAACAGGAAAAAAAAAAAAAAAAAAAAGACAACCAAAAAGAGCACGTCAGCCCCAAGGTGATTTATGGCCTGATTCACAGTGCCCTGAATTCATCAGCCAGGAGCCTGCTATGTTTTCAGCAGCCTTTGGCTCAGATGGGCGCGCTTTAACTTCCAAACCGCAGACAGTGCAGCAGCAAGCTGGGGCAGATGGAAAGTGGCCATCCCAGCCGGGATGATTCAGGGAGCAGATGGGCTCTGCCGCAATCCGGCTCTGGTACGAGCGGGGAGCGGGAGGAGGCAGAGCTGACATCCAGTGGGAGGCCACCTTTGCTCTACATGGATGCCGATGGCGTGAATGGAGATACTCAGGCGAGAACAAAAAGAGAGAGGAAGGGAGCGGTCCGAGAGGAAGGCTGGGTGGAATGTGCGGAATTAGCACAGGGTGGAGCAAGAGACAGGAGAAAAAAACAGAGGCACATTTGGGGTTATGCAATTTGGCAGGTCTTAACCCCTGACACAGCCGAGGAAAAATCCATAAAAAGCTCTGAGGAGGAGAAGTGGCGAGGGGGATTGACAGGAGAGGTAACACAAATAGCATGGAGCCCAGGTGGTCCGTGCAGGGTGGCATGATGATTTAAAAAAAGAGAAAGAAAAGATGAAAAAGAAAACGAGATAAAGGAAAATACTAAATGAAGCGTTACTGAATGATCTTGAAGAATTCTGGTTACTTTGTATGTGATATCCACTGATTCTCTTTCTTTTCTGTGAGTTCATGCAACAAAAGGGTCTTCTGACTGCACTAACCAGGGTGTTCTGTATTCAGAGTAACTTCATATTCCACACGAGGTACAAAAGAAGTGCAAAAAGTGTCTTTCCCATGTAAAATGCAAATATTATAGGACCTTCTGAGTGTGGGTGTAGGCCATACACAGCAAAACCCTCCAAATAACATGCAGGTAGGTAACTTTTCTTGGAGAGTACATGCCAATAAATGTTTTGTGTACGTGCACACACAGAACCACAATTCACATAATCCATAATCTGTGAGTTAAACTGAGGGGGTGCTGGGAGGCTGCTGAAGGAATCAGTGTACTGCTTCAGCAAAAAACCCCACAGTTTCAAACACAGATTTTTCTACTATTGGTACTTCTGTCATAGAAAGCGCTTAATGAAAACCTGGGCGGATCAGTGACTATGACATGATAATGGCACATGCTAGAAAGCCCTATCAGCAGCTTCAGCCTATGAGAATGAACCCTTCCCTGATTTGAGCAGAAAATGGGAAGAGATCTCATGTGCTATGTTAGAAAAAAATCCAAATATAATTTAAATCTCGATTGTATAGACTTCGAACTGAAATTTCATGACTCACTGGTGTTTGGGTGATTACTACAAGCACTCTTAAGGAAGTTTCAAAGTTCTTTGCAATTAAGCAGCTAATACTTTCTAAATCCAGGGAGCATAAAACTTGGCTTCTCCCTTCTCTGAAAGAAGCACAAGGAAGAAAATCAGTAAGTGGATCACTTAATTCAAGTGACATTGTGCAACCAGCTATGGTAAGAATGTGGGGTGAGGCCTGAGAAACACTATTGACGTGGAAAATTATAAAAGATATGTGTCTTTCATCACGTATTAGATTTCTTCATTTTGTCTTGCTGATATAGTAACAACAAAGATGATCTGCTCAGACATAGACGTAATTAAAAAGACATTGGCCTGGATTCAAAATAAGAATGTTTCAGACTTTGAGAACAGAACTGAGATCCAAAGGGGTAGTAGATTAGTCACTGCAGAATTAAGAACTTCAAGGACTTAATTAGTGTGGAGAAAAAAATCATATAGACTTTCACAGTGGGTAGAGGTAAAGGTGGAGTATTTTCTCTTCCCTGAGTTGTCACATCTAAGAGAATTCATGAGAAAAAAACCAGACAACATTGCCAAAATCCAGGTGCTAATATTGTCTTGGTTAAACCACAGCAATTATGGCCCCTCTATGGTCGCCTGGCTGGCTTTGCCACAGATCTGAGAAATCAAAGAGATTTGAATAGTGTCTTGGTTTGAAAGACAGATATCTGCTAGGAAGGGGCAGGACTTCTTTAGAGATGGAGAATTCAAATCTCCTCTCTCTAAATTATTCTAATTAAAAGGAAAATTAAAGGAGCTTTCAGGCAGAGGTATGGGGGTAGGAATAACAGTTCTTTACTAGTATATATGACAAAACGACAAACAAACAACAACTACAGCATCAATAATAAAGAGAACTAAGAACCTTGAGGGCTTTCTTTTCCAAAAGCCCAGAGCAGTTTGATCTCGGCGCCCCTGCAGGACTCCGAGAGGCCGAACTGGAAGGAAGGAAAAGTCCCGGGCTGGTGGATGAGATGAGGAGCTCTGCGCTGGCAGCTGGAGCAGCAGGGGTGTCCCGGCAGGGCTGGGCAGTGCAGGGCTACAGAGTAGCAGGAGAGCCTCAAAGGTCCGAAGAAGCAGCGGCGGTGGGGGGAGGGCTGGAGAAAGCGAGCTTAGGATTCCCGGGTACACAGCAGATGACGATAGATTTCTCAGGACGAGGCAGAGGCAGAGGGCAGCCTGACTGTCTTCCTCGGCGCTGAGAGCAAGAGTGCCTCCCCCTCCCCCAGATCTGTCTTTTTGCCTTTCCTAAAGCTAATCATCTCTCTCTTCTGAGGGACACTCCCAGGGACTCAAAAACAATAGGTGTAGCTTTGTGCTGCTATATCCCTCAAGCACTCTTTTTGTTCTGACTAAGTAGTCATTAAGGCTTCTTGGAAACTTATGGGAAAAAATTCTGTGAGAAGAGGAAAAAAAAACAAAACCAAATCTAACCCCCAACAAATAGATTTACAAATAATAATTTACCCACTGGGAAAATAAAAAGTAAGTATGTTTAAAAGGAATTCTAGATTTTGGCCTATTTGAGATGATTAAACAACAGATGTTCCTGTCTCCTACAAAGCTTTATTGACCAATAACCATGCCCCCTTTAATCACAGTGTACAAATGAGTGTCTTGGGTTTTATTCACAGTATGATAACAAAATGGGGTAGCCTGACTGCTAAATCACTTCTAGGCCTATGAATTTTTGCCAACAGATTTCATAATCAAACTGTCTTCAGATCCAATAGGGATTATTTAATCTCTTTCTTGCTCAGTGACAGTGCTCATAATTTCACTCATTGGTTCCACGTATTCCCACTGCCCAAACGTGAGGGCTGCTAATATGGTGCTGTCACAGTTCCTTTGAAAAGACACCTGGTCTTTCAATCAGCCATGCTGCTTTATGGCAATAGAGAACGCTAATTAAATTGTGTGGGCTCAAAAGAATGAAAATGGAGGTATGACCTCAGATGCCTATACCACTTAGATACACATCAGTTTATGGGGCCAGAGGGATCCACCCAAGGACACTGAGAGATTTGGTGGAACTTGTCCCCAAGCCATTTTCCGTCATTTACCAGTAGCCCTGGCACAATGGAGAGGTGCTGGTTGACTGGAAGTCAGCAAATGGGATGCCCTAATTACTAAATGTAACACCCATCTTCAAGAAGGTCTGGAAGGAGGATCTGGGGAACTACAGGCCTGTTAGCCTGACCTCAGTGCTGGGGAAGGTCATGGAACAGTTCATCCTAAGTGCTGTCAGGAGCTATTACATAACTAATATTACTGTTCTCCCTGGCTCCCCTGCTGCAGGTTGTTACAATCTCTCTGGTGATGGCTGCCAGCTCCACAGCACAGCTGGTAGAAGAAACATGTAGGTTGGCTATTAGGAAAATTTTCTCCACAGAAGGGGTTGTCCAGCATTGGAACAGGCTACCCAGGGAAGTGGTTGAGTCACCATCTCTGGAGGTATTTAAAAGATGGGTAGACGTGGCAGTTAGGGACATGGTTTAGGGGTGGACTTGGCAGTGCTGGGTTAATGATTGGACTCAAAGATCTTAGAGCTTTTTCTTCAACCTGAACCATTCTATGATTCTGTGATGCTATGATTCTATGCTCTATGACTTAAGTGCCAAGGGCCAAATGCCTCATCCACAGTCCTATGTCAAGTGACTTTTTGTAAAAGGCTTCCTGTGTGGAAACTCTTGTGCAATAGCTATGAGACATAATTAGAGTTTAATGATTATTTAATATCTGCCCTCTGCATGGACTTTCCTATTTTACAAGAAAAGCTGTCTTGAGGTTTAGCATAATCTAACACAGAATAACTTTTGCACACAGAACACCAGCAAGAGACTCAATCCTATCACTTGGTGCACAGCATCGTTCCAGCTTCTTGTTTCAGGCTTTTCCTTCATGTAAACACATTTAACAGAATTTTTCATAACTTGTGCTCACTAACCAAGAAGATGTTGGGAACGAGGCAGTGATGGTAAAGAGGCTGGTCTCCAGTCCAAGTTCACAAGTGGAAATCAAATGTGGGGCTAAAGTGCTCACTCAGCCAGTCCACCATGACCTCCATCAATACTACCTCCAAGAGAAGCATCACCTTGCACAGGAGTCAAACACTGTGGTGCTGTCCTGCTCAGCTATTTCATGTCTTACATCGCATGATCTATGAATATAGCACTCAGATGGGGTTATTTCTGCATCCCGGGTCAACAGTTTGGATGGTTATATGAGAATTTCTCTTTGAATCTTACCCCATGACTAGGTTATATGCTGGTTGTACTTACTTCCTTCTCAGTTTTGGCTGTCCCTTGTGTAGACAAGTACTCAAACATGATGCAAAGGTAAAGGTTGGATTCTCCTCTCATGTTAATGTGATTTTAGATTTTGTTTGTATATGTGCATATATATACACATGCACATGCATATATTTTGCTTGTCACAACTTACAGCCCTGAAGCATAGAAATATTTGTTTGGAGAACATGTACAAACAAGCTGGTAGCAGCATGTATTTCAGTACCTGCCTTTGCCATTCTACTTCAGTACTGCAGGCACTGCAAAACAGAAAAGCAGCCCAGATGTATTACAGCATCCTGTAACTTTATTATGAGATTTAGTACCTTCTGTGATCTTATGTGAAATTCAGATATTTTCAGAGAATTCCTGCTTTTATGTTTCCAAAGGAAAAGCTTTGAGGCCTTGACATTGCAAAGAGAGATTTGAAAAATGTGATGCAAGCTTGGCCAGAGATTCATAAAGAAAACACCTAAGATAATAAAAGGCACTTTATTATCTCTGGAGGCTTACTCATGTGTTTTAGAAATGCAATTAGCAGTATTTTGTAGGGTCACCTCCGCCCTACTTCACCTATACAAATAATTGTACCAAAAATAATTATAAAGCATTGCTACTCTTATTTTGTAAAAGAACCAATGCTCTCTCACTCAGACCACCTATGCAAAGGATAGAGCAATGATTCTGTTTTGTTCTCTTGAAATTCTTGGGCAAACTAATAGTGATGTTAAAACACAGCTGACACAGCTCTTCTTTGGGGACATCCGAAGGAGTCAGAAGCAGCAGACTGGAAAATGATTAATTTTAAGAAATTAATTGTGGCTGTGTACATTCAAAATAACCTAAAGTATGTGGAAACTCTGTGCTCAGACTTTGTGTTCACTTCTGTAGGTATTCTGGGCAATATCATCTGGCCATTGTCTTGGTGTGCACAGCTAACATCCTGCTTTCTGTGTGCCCCTTCTGAAATGGAGACAGAGAGGCAAGAACTCTTCAGAAACAACGAACATGTCCATAGGGGCCATTCACTTAAGAGTTGAACTCAAGGATCCTTCTGGATCCTTTCCAACTCAGAATATTCTATAATTCTTTCTCTGATTCTGTGAAGCAATTCAGTTTGGATAAAATGTCAAAAGGATGAGGTACTCTTAAAATAAACCCACCAGCCTCACAGGATAAAGTACTGCATGACTAGAACAGAGAGCAAAATTGTTCAATGACATGGAAAATACAACTATAGAAGAAATCTAATGAAGTTGGCCTACGGTTTCTTTAATGAGTAAGCAAGATTGCTTTCAAAACAGCCATTCTCTCCCCACCTGTCAAAATGAATTTCAGAGTTGAAAGTATCCTATAGTTGATGTAGATCATTAGTTGGATTAAAAAATCTAGCTGCATCCATTCATTCCCTTAAACCAAAAGCACTTTATTGCAGTTGAGGATTTTCCCTCTTCCTCCTCCAAAACTGAGAAAAGGTAGATATAGCTTCTTCTTACCACTTTATACAAAAACCATCTCACTTAGAGAATGTGTGAGGTTTCTTAACTGTGTTAAAGTTTATATTGTTTAGGCATGCAAATCTCTTTTCCTGAACACAAACAATACGTGCAGCTACAATTTTCCTTGCCACTAATTCATCCTCACAGTTGTGGGTGATTAAATGTCTTTACCACATTTGATTGGCAGAGAAATAAGCACTTTTAAATATATTGTAATTGGGCTTTGGGTTTTGTTTTCTTTTTTTTTTTTTTTTTTTTTTTTTTTTTTTTTTTGTCTAGCCTTGTTAAAAGCTTAGTTACCTTTCTTGGAACTGACTTCATGAACACACTAACTATATACTTCTCTGAGTTGTTTTGTTAAGCACAGCTAATTAAAGCAGTGAAGTACGACTGAGTTAAGTAGGCGAATCACAGCTCATAAATAAAGATAAGAAAATTATAAGAGGTGTGACTGATATGCATGTAATTACCTGCTTAGGAGGCAGCCTGATCTGGAAGAACCTGAAGAGATTGTGAGGCAGGAAATCCTGTCTCATAATCCTCACTCCACCCATGACTTGTGCTGCCACAGGCAAGTTGCCCTGCCTCTCCTTCCCCAAAAGGTTGTCACTCACTCAGTGACAGTCACGTAAGGATTTATTAATAGAATAGTCAAAGCACTGAAACCCTCAAAGTGTGATTTTGGTATTTGTGAATATTAGAATCATAGAAGAGTTTGGGTTGGAAGTGGCCTTAAAGATCATCAAGTTCCAATCTGCTGACAAAAGCAGGGACACCTTTAGCTAGACCAGGTTGCTCAGAGTCCCATCTAGTCTGCTCTTGAATACTCCCAGGAATGGGGCATACACAGTGTCTCTGGGCAACCTGTTCCCATGCCTCACCAGCCTCAGAAAGAATTTCATTCTCAAATCTAATATAAATATACCCTCCTCTAGTTTAAGCCATTCACCTTTGTCCTGTAACTACAGGCCTCTGTAAAAAGTCCCTCTCCAGCTCTCTTGTACCCCCTTTTAGGTACTGGAAGGCCACTAACTATATGGTCTCCCCAGAGTCTTTTGTCCTCCAGGCTGAACAGCCCCAACTCTCTCAGCCTGTCTTCATAGAAAAGATGCTCCAGCCATCTGATCACATTTATAGTACTCTTCTGTACTTACTCCAACACCCTTCTTACCTTGGGGCCCCAGAGCTGGATGCAGCATTCCAGCTGGGATCTGACCAGAGCAGAGTAGAGGGGCAGAATCACCTCCCTTGACGTGCTGGCCATGCTGCTCTTGATGCAGCCCAGGATATGTTTGGTCTTCTGGGATATAGGCACTCATTGCCCATGTTGAGATTCTCGTTCGTCAGCACCCCCAAATCCTTATTCTCCAGAGTGCTCCATATTAAAGAAGCTGCTTTAAATTTCCTTGCACCATTCTCCATATCTCATCCAGAAGTGAGGAAAGAGAAACTTATAACTTCTCCAGTGGTTACTCCTTGAATATATAACAATTCTGACTTTTGTTACTCTAAAGTAATGGACCATGAAGCAGATTGCAAGAAAGGAATATTCATGGCAAGGTGCATGATCCTGAAGAGAATGTTGCCAAAGAGCTGTCAATAGAACAGAACTAAGATTATATAGGTCCTTCAACCATGAACAAGAAATCAGTGTCAATCCTCAAAAAAAGGAAAAAGTTTCACGTCTCAGTTATTGCCAATTAACAACCAATAAATTTGATTTTATAACTCCATGTTAATCCACAATTGTACTCAAAAGCATTGTTTATAAAAGGATCCCAATGCCTGTTTTGGGACATTTTACTCTTACAATAGACAGAGGAAACAAAATCTGAAGATGGGGAAATCTGAGAGGAAGTAAACGGGAGGTTGAGTCAACACTGTAACCTTGCAGTCAAAGGGTAGATGTAAAATCCTGAAATGCACACATCTGCTTCAATGAGCTCTGCTGATCCCAATCTACATGCATTTTGAGAGATGAGGGAGATTACAGTCATTTCTACAGCATGCCTCAATATTCAGACCTCGATGTGTGTGAGGCATCTTACAAACACAGTTGGAACATCTATATATTCCCATGTTACAAAGTAACTATCAATTTATAACACTGCTTATATTGTCTCATTTAGCACCACTTCAAGTCTGAACACATCACCCTTCTAACCTATTAGGATTTAGTATGGATCTGGTGAGAGGATTCCTGCATGAGCTCCTTCCAGGAGCCAGTGCACAGGTTTTAGGGCACAAGAGGAGAAATACCTTTTCAGGTTCCTCGCAGCACAGTCTGTAAATGCTTTCTCTTCTCAGGGTATTTAATTCAGGGAAGATTTTTACTTCCACTCAATTAATCTAATTTATTTAGGCCAAGTCACCTTGCGTATGTGCCAGGCCATGACACTGTGGCTTCCCTTGCTGCTATAACTCTGTGACATTCATTCACAAAGAAGTCTTGACTTTCCTGTTGGGGTGGATAACTGCACCTTTGAAAGGATGGGAAACAGATAGGTTGACCTCTTCCATAGTTTTCTGTTCTGAATCATCACTGAGCAAACAAACACTGTAGTGAAGAGAAGAAACCAAGAAAACATCAGAGCAAGACAGAAAGCTGCATTTTGGTCTCTAAATGCTGAAAATGTCAAAAATTTATTAGGAAATTTAGAGGATAAGCAGGGACATTTTTGACCTTCATCTGAGAGGAGAAATCAGAGAGGTGCATTTTTAGAGATGTCTGTAAAAAGTCAGGCTAATGAAAGGTATTTTGACTTTCTTGTTACAAAATTTCTCTCACTCAGGTACTTGAAAGATAATGACTGTAACAACACTACAGCTGCAGCACAATGGCAACCAGCCAGGTCCTGGCTTTGTTTCTGGCAAGAAGCTGAAGCACTTTGTACCTTTGATACTGTTCCACAAAACCAGCGGGATGAATCATGAAAGGATATTACAGAATGTGAAAATGCAGGAGTTAAGCATTTTTTAAAAACTCTTTTCATCAGGAGGCAGGTAAAGGGGGCAAAAGACAGGAGAAGGTTGGCTGATGTCAGGCTGACTGTTTTGAACAGTTGATTCAGATGAAGCAAAGCTATTTGGATTGGGAACATAAGACTGGAAAGCTGGAAGACTTGAGTTAAATGCTAACAAAACTAGAATTTGTGAAACAGAGGAAGTTACCTAGCCCAGCTGGAACATACAAGAGGAAGGACAAGAGCCTCCACAGATGCTAGGCATGGAGATTTCAGAGCTCTCCAACAGAAAAACTGAGAACCAGAAAGACAAGCATGAATCAAATTTCAAATCCTTCGGGGGAAAAGAAAAATTAAGGAGCCATACACGTTGTAACAAACAACACGAGCCAACACAATATCTGGCATCAGGATGGTGGTGTAAGTTCTGCCCAGGATTACATCACTCTGCAAGAGCTTGCCAGCAGGAGCAGGTTGCTCTCAGCAAGCTCTGAGGGATGACAGCAGCCCTGCCGGCTCACAGGAATGCTTTGTGCTGTACAGAATGCCAGGGGAATGAATGAGTGAGCAAAGCAAGGGAGGAAAGAAGGAAGCATTGTTTGGAGAACAAATGGGATATTTGCACTCAGGTGTGTGAGCCAGCGTGATGCCAAAGGCCACTGGTACTCAGGAACATGTCCAGCAGTAAAAGGCTGGCAAGGGAAAAAAATCTGTTCCCACCCTGGCTAGCTGGTCCTCAACAAGAGGGATGCACTACCTTGAGGAGAGTGGCCTGGCAGAGACTCAGCCACGACTATAGGATGGTTGTAGCAGATCCAAGTCCCTCTCCTTGCAACAAGGACTGCTACACTGAAAGGCTTTAAGCAGGAGGGAAGTGGTGTGTCTGTTGATTTTTGCTGTTCACACTCTCTCTCTAGATGAAATGGGAAGCAGGCTAGTTGAACAGAAATGTTCAGTAACCTTGGTAAGACTGACCACAGGTTCCTGGAGGGAATTTACCTACTTGCTGCTGGTGGCTTTGCAAGCACCTGCAAAGCGGGGGGTGGGCAAGAGGCCTGGCATCCAGGGACTGAATCCAGAATTGGAAACCCACAGGATTACCTCTAGCAAGAGGGAAATGCATAAAATACCTGCCACGGAAAGGTGCTTTTATCAAGGTTGGTGAGACAACAGTAACAGTGGCAGGCCCAAGCCCTCAGGGATGCTAATCAGCCAGGGCTAGGATTGCTGCAGACTTTACAGGATCTCTGGCATTGCTTTGTGCAAGATGTGGCATTTCCTGTATTTCATAGCAGCTGGCAGCTCTTGGGGACTGTCAGTAAGCAGCTTTTGTATCTAAGTGGATAAAGTGCACAAGTCACACCTGCAATGCTGCATTCAGCCAACCATGTGTTGTGCACTGTGTATCTGACCCGTGCAGACCCTGTAGCCTGGTAGCCACCCAGGCTGGCTCTCCATCCAAGGCACTCAGTTGGCCAGGCTCAGTCTTCATCCATGCTGTGTAGACAATCCACACAGGATTGTCAATACAAGGCAGAGTGAATAAACATGGCCTTCGTCAGTCACCATGCATCCCAAGAATGGGGTCTGTGGAGAGCTTTTCAAAGACCCACAGTTATTGCAAGAAAAGCAAAAGAACTCTCTTGGATTTTTTTTTTTTTTTCTGACCTCATCTGGATGTGGATGTGACCAGCCCTGGCTTCCGTCCAATGCTGCCTGAAATAAAGCTATTAGTCCCACGAAGCCTTGTCTAAACTCATGCTATCACAAGTATGAGAGCAAACATTTTAAACCACACTCACATTCATTTATTTGATGTACCCTTGGACTCTGTTATATCAACTGCTGACAGAGTCAAGGACCTGACACCTGTGCAGAGGTGGCCTTTCTTGCTTTTTTTTTTTCTTTTCTATTTTTAGTATTTTAGTCACCTACTAATATCAGAGCTGCTAGCCAAAGCAGATGTGATTGTCTCAGCTGTCACCAGGAGGAAGTGGCATTGTAAATAACAGGATCCAGACCACATAGCACTTTAAAGATCCTACTGCAACAAGCCAGTATACAAGTAGTGACAAATAGGAAGCAATTGCAGCATTTCAAGCATCAAAGCAGAGCTTTCACAAGGACTATCACCATTGTCAGCTATTTCATTCATTCCTCTGAGTACCATCTTACATAGAGTGTGCTGCAACAGATCCTTCTCAGAGCTGCATGTTCAGCTTTAATGACAAAAGGAAATGGTAGGCAGAAATAAAGTAATTGAACTGCCACAGTTATGGCAATCCTAAGAGCAGCTGAATCAATGAGAAGGGGAAGAGTCTATTGAGGGTCATGAAGACTTTCAAAAGGAAGAATGTCACTGAGAAGGGCATGGTTAGAAAAGAATCATCAAAGCTAGACATAAGGGGATCAGCAAAGGCTTGATCAGCCTGAAAGAAATTATCTTCACAGAATTAAGCATATATTTAATTTGACTTCTAAACCAAAACTTAACTAGTTTTGCAGTATGAATAGTAGCTGTTCTTATCACACCACATATCCCCTGAAATTTTGTGTCAGCGCCCACTGTATGCCAGCCACCCTGTCTATGGAAAACAGTTCTTTTAACAAAATCATTGTGATTTTGATATCTAGAGAAATTAAATAGAACATGCATTTTGCATATCTTTATATATTTATAGGTGACTGATGCCTACAGCACGTCATGTGTTGATAAGAGGGTGTTCGAACCGCTAATTTATTTTATATTTGGACATCAATATTAACTCAAGTCTGATTCTGCTAGCAATTCGAATTCTTAAACTTTGCAGTTTTTAGGATTCTTACCATATTTTCCAACCAAAACATTCATTTCAAGTGGGCTTTTCAGAAGCACAATGCTTTTTATGGCAAATAGAACTGGCAATATTCTCAAGATAGACTTTAACAGTAATCAGATCACTGATTTTGCTAGATGTCATTGAACATGATATGATCTTTCATTAATTTATGAAATAACTCACAGTTTCTTTTTCCATGTTATGTTAAAAACTGCAAATTGAAGTACCATTTTAATGTATTTATTAGAATAGGAACTTGTTCTGAGTAGAGATAAGTCATTCTTTGACACTTCTGTGAAAAGCTTAGTGACAACAAACTGCATTATATGAAATCTTGTTTCATTTAACCAGTCAAATAATTGAAATACATGTAAAATACTTTAGAGCCTAATGTTATTGAGCTGTACAAAGTATGTCACAATCCACAGAATTCTACTGATTCAAGTACTACCTCAAGTAACTTTCCTCCCCACCCCCCCTTCCTTTTTAAGTGTGAAATCCAGGCCTGATCTAAGGGCTCCCAAAGACTACATGGCAAGGGTGTGTTGTTAATGTGTATTTCTGAGTATAAAATAGAACAAAGTGTATTCCATTGTGCATCTCCAAATGAAAAGTACAGAAAAAAACAATTTGAAGTGTCAAAGGAAATTACTACATAGGAGGAGTTCAGATCACAAGCCTATGTTTGTTTTGTAAGGAGCACAGGTTACCTGCACTGTCCTGACTTCATTGACACAACTTTATCAAGAACAGAAGCTACTCTGTTACTTCAAAATTCATTTTGATGGTATGGTGTGAGCATGTCCTATCGGTATTCCTGACAAGGTTTCAGTTTCACTCTCTTGTCTTCCTCAGGCTATAGCCTGGGAGGGAATCTCACATAGGAGAGTGGAGGAGAGGAAAACTAGGTATCTAAAAGATGAATGTCCATATTTACACCAGTTGCATTTGGCTTCCTTTAGCACTGAGGGTCACAAAGGGACACTTGCAGAGAGCAGCTCATCTCACTCTAAGGCAGATGGCTGAAGTAGATCCAACAAAGTGCCCTCTGGAGAGACTTGTTGCTGTCTTTTATCTACATGGTGGGGTTTAGGCAACTATTTTGTGAATTGTATGTACCCCAACTTCCATGTCTACGTTGTTTTGAAAACATAACCAAACAATCCAATCTGCTTAGCCTTCACCCCGTGGAAGTCACGTGCAAAGCCTCTGGTGGGATCCCAAGGTTACTGGAAATTTGCAGCTTCCTCAAGACTGCAGATGTAGCTCTCCAGGACTCAGCACAAACCTAAACAAGCTCACACCCCTTCTAGTGTATGCCTGGCTATTGCCAGGATGGTCTCTGTGCTGCCCTCAGGGTACTCTGATAGGGCATTACAAGGGCATCCTGCCAATTCTTTGCCACCTGAAAAATAGTTTTATGATTATAAAAGTCACAGGTCTAACAGGATTTGTTACCCAGTATATGAAGTTCAGATATTGCAGCATCCAACCACCACAGCAGTTTCTCCTTAATGATTTTCAGCAATACACCACGTCTGGCACAACCGAGGGCCTCTTCCATGGGGTGCTGCAGACCTGAGTTTTCCACACCAGAGTTTACACTCGCATTGCCACACCTGGAGATGACCCAAGGAATGGCTTAAGGGAAGCTCAGCCTGTGGAAAGGCTCCTGGAGGGCTGTCTGGGAGTGACATGCCATGGTGGCAGCTGAGCGGCGTGTACTGCTGGGGGGAAGGAAGGATGTTGTGGGGCTGCCCCGGAGCGATGCTCACATCCGTGCTCAGGGAGCCTGCCACTAGGTTCCATTAGCTCCTCTGGCTGCTGGAACGAAATATTCTCCTGTGTGGAAAGGCACAGCCTGTTTTCTAGGACATTCATTCTGCTATTTAAATCAGAGTTATTCACTCTTTCCAGTCTAAACCAATAAAGTGGTGTGGACAAGGGAAGGGTTAATTTTCAAAGAAGAGATGAATCAGGGCAATGGTACTATAACCATTTACCTTGATTCACTGGAGCTTTATAATACCCATTGTGATGTGGTATTATAAAAAAGGGACTAAATTCAGGTTTCAAGTTCATTTTAACAGCATGTAAAATGTTCGGCTTGCAAAACTTGCCTTTCTGTAGGCTGAATGTGCTTCCGTGCTAGCAGCTTCCAGGAAACTCTTAGGTTACAATTACAAGAAGTTAAAACTGCAGCAGCAGGATTGTTAACTGGAAGTCAGAATTTCCTTTACACCATTCCTCTTATGCTTAGTCCTAAGGCTAGCTTAAATACTTTGTTTCTTTTCCCTTTCTGTTACATTGTTTTCGTATATTTCCGACCTTTTTTTTTTTTTCCCCCTCGCTATCTGATCCTAACCTCTAACTGTTCTTTAGTGTTTCCTTCACCTTATACTGGATTATCTACCTAAAGCAGCCTTTTCCAACAATCCTTTCAGTTTATGGCACTTTCTTTTTTAAATTTATCATGAACATGTCCGATTCTTGAAACAGGTAAAAATACATTTTGTATTCCTTTCCAGGTTTCCTAATTACATAGCCAGTAATACAAAAAAAGGAATGTAAGCAGGAAAGACAGTGATAAGAATAATAAAAAATAGCATTTGTTCCAGGGAATGAAACTGAAACACATTTCATAAACTAAAGGAAGATAAGAAGATAATGTAGCGATTCAGTTGAAAGACACAGGCATTTTTCTTAAAATGATATTTTAGACAACTAAAAACTATGAGTGAAGATAACTAGAGCGTAATAGAAAATCTAAAGAAACTGAAAGAAAAATCTAAAGAGGCATGATTTAGTAAGTCTCAGCAAACAAAGAATCTAGGGATGATGCTTCAGGACAGATGGTATTCCAAACTGATCTGTGCTCTGCAAACTTACGCAATCCCTTTTCTTTAAATTAAGGTGCAAGGAGATGACCCTGAGAAAGTGAGAAAGTAAGAAAGTGAGAAAGTGAGAAAGGACAGGGCTGGAATGTTGACTGAATGAGCCCCAGGGACAGAGGACAGTTTGTTCGATCCTCTCTCTCTGTTATTTGAACATAGATCTGAAAGATGATAAGGGCTGAAGACACTGCCCAACACTCTAGGGGTATTTTGAGAATAAACGCAAAGCTTGTTGAAAGCAGGAGCATTTTTATGTAGTGGAATGTTACTCACTGTTATGGGATTGAGCAACAATGCTGAGGAATGAAAACAAAATTTGTGTCAGAAGAAATGACAAACACAAGGCTTTATGTTTGCTTACTTATTATGTATGTAAAATATAAAAATAGCTTATTTGTTTATATGGTTACTTGCATCACAAATGAGAATTTTAGAGACAATTTATCACTGCTGCAGCCCCTGGAACGTGCCAGTAAATCTGTGGCCCTGTGTCTCCTTACAGCTGCATTTGTATTTGGAATATAAGCCATGTTAACTCCTGAAGGATTTATCACTTTAGAGGACAGCTGGGAAGTGTTTAGGAGAGAACCTAAGGACAACATGGCTCCAAAATAAATCTGGGTTTGGCTGCTCCATCTTCTGACACGTGAGACTTCTCTACAGAGAAAAAGACTCTGATGGAGGAGACAGAACCTTCCAGGGACCTCCAGAGATTACATCCCCACTCTACACCACAGGCTTTGAAGGCTTCTTTCTGTGAATTTCTCTTGTCTAACAGAAGCAAAAACCATAGTATATTGGTGGATGAATGGATGGAATTTGTATTATTAAAAAGCAGCCAAAACATTCCAGCAGACGCACATTTTTCCGTGAGTAAAAAAAACCCAAAACAAACCAATAAAAAAGCCCCAACAAAACCAAACAAAAATGTATTACTCATATTGCTTAATAGGCTTCTGGAAGGCTCTTAAGTTTTATGGTTGCTACAGATACTACTATACATAACAAGGCAGCTGTAGCTTTCAAACAGACAGTAACCCAATCATTTTGTTGACAACTAATTTTGATCACATATGCAGTTAAAATTAAATGCAAGACCTGTTGGGTAGTTTTGGGGGGGACAGAGGAGTAACATTTAAGTGATATAAATCCTATATAGCAAGCAAGATCAGTTTTAAATGTAGATTTCTTTTCTGTTTTGTTTGCTTGCTTGCTTGCTTTCTGAAACAGCATAAATACACACTAAACAGTACATCAGGAAAATCTAGGAAATCAAACCTAAAATGACCTTTTTCCTTTGGCCTCACAAAGGAAGGCTGACAAATGCTCATGAGCTTCCATTCATCATATTTCATAGGAAAATAGGAGACAGCGGAATCTGATTCACTCACAGAAATCCTCCTCCAAGATCAATGTGCTTAACAACTAAACAAATTTCAACTGTCCTTCTAAGAAATCTGATTTTTATCCTAGGTCACATTGATCACTGGTCACATTTGAAAGGTTTTGAATAAGGATTTGAATTTTTATCTTGATTAGGAGATGTTCCTTTTAGGTGGTGTTGCACCAGGTTATAAATTCAGTCTGTCATATAGCCCAGGATTGATTATGAAGTATTTAACTTGCTTAGTATTTATATTTCTTAGAAAGATGTCTGACTTTCCCCCTTCTGTTCTGCACTAGTCATGAAAATTCCAGCATTCCATTTTACAATTTTCTTATTTACACAACATCCACAAATTCATTCTTGCAGCTGCTCCTCATGAGATTATTTCTAGTAGTGTCATTGTGGCTGCCCATGTGAATAAGGCTTATTGTTGTGGTCTACCATCATAGGCTACAAATATGCAAAAATTATAAAGGGACAGGAAACTTTCAAACCCTTTAAGTATTTTCTTTTGGTTTTCGATATGTACTATTTTTCAGGTTTGCTTGTTGGTTTTTCTGGTTTTTTTGTTTGTTTGTTTGTTCTGTTTAATTTTGTTCTAAGATTGCCTTGCAGCTATTTAGAAGTTGCTTTAAAAAGTTTAAAAACTGTTTCCACTGAGCTATTTTACATAAGCCAACCACAGCAAGCAGTTAGCAAGCAGTTTCAAAATCTGCCAAACCAAACCCTTAGCCAGTAGAAATTAGCAATTGTGCAGTTATTTTTAATAGCTGTATTACTATTAAAACATAAATCTTTACAATAAGATATTCTAAAATATTTTTATTTTATGACAGTGTTTCTTATTGTGACTATGTTTATTATAAATGACAGCCAGAAGAACTGGCAAGGAAGAAAGCACAGGAACCAAAGCCTAGCATTTTAGAGTATATATTTATACCAGGGAAACAAGCTCCTAAATACACTACTTGACTAGATACTGGACAAACATGCAATATATAAAAAAAAAAAAAAAGTGTTTTCCTTTTCTTGTGAACAACATATGGTAAAAATTGTTCCCTGGTGCCAGCAAGGATTTCTGCTGCATCGGTTCCTCTGCCATGGAGGTAAGAACTGTGAGCCTTAGGACTCACCTATAGCCTCAACAATCACTGCTCAGTCACTTTGCTGAATACAGATCATGTACTATTATTCATCTCTCAGATAATTTATTTCTCTCTCTCTTAGAACTGTATCTAAACTTGAAACAAGGAACACTGACCTTGAAACAAGGAACACTTATCCAAATTCTTTGAGTAGGAAGAAGTTACCTACTCAGAATGGAAGAAATGTGAGCTATGTCAAACTAAGGGAATGAGCAGGCAAGTCAATAATGGAGGATTTGTGTTCACACAGACTACTTTGAATTACAGTGTCTGCAGGAGACCTTGTCAGTACTTTTATGTGTTAAGGGGTTATCAGCCATCTCCTCTATGCTGCTCTAGTTTAAAGTGGGTGGGGAATCACAAACACTAACACTGCAAGAAATGTATTACTGATTTGTGTAGTAAGGGATGTGCTGTCATAATAAATAATGCACATGAATACTGATGAAGTACCAGAATTATTCTGCAGCTTTAATGGAAATGTCTTTGACAACATCAAAGAAAGACTGATAACAGATAAGAAATCCGAGAATCAGCATATGGTCTGGCTTAGCTGGAAATCTCCATCCCTACTGAGAAGAGAAATCCTCTTCTAAAGGTTTCAACAATCCTTATGCTGATGATAAAAGAAAGATGGATCCCATGGTAGGCTCTTAAGCAGCTGCTGGTGGTCATGGCACGACATGAAAAGTCTCTCAAAAGTACACAGCAATCCTAACAGCAGTTCACAGAAAGCTGTGAAAGTAAATAAACATTTTAAATTGTAAAAGTTAAACTCTAAATAATTTAAAAATATGAGTTTATTGGTACAAAACATTATGCATCTATTTTTACTTTTGTAAAGTGTAGGCTTTATTAGCTTGGTCCAGCAAAAACTATCTAAACTGAGTTTAGACAATGCAAAATAAACTAAAACAAAATCAGAGCAACCATGCAGAAATCCTGCATCAATTTTCTATCAGGTTTAAAATCACACAGTTGTCCTCCTCCATTGGATACAGAAGAAAATTACGTGGAACTCAGTTCATATTGCATGACTATCTCTCCAAAAGATGCTAGCAATACTCACGGGTAGATTCCTACAAGTAATGCTGAAGAAGGAATATTATGCCAGAAGCATGAATGAAACTGATCGACTGATAAACTGAAAGAAACGTCATAATTGTCTTAGGAGTCAGTAGAAAGTGAATTATTTTGTACCCTCCTGATCTTGCATAGGAATTTCTTAGAACTACAGTTACCCTGGTTGGAGCCCAGCCAGGTCATGGGAGGTAACATCACCTCTGTTTTTAAGAAAAAAAGAAGCTACATTTATGCTGTGCACCAGTGCAAAGAAAGATTTTGTTTGCTTATATTGATTCTGTAAAACCTCTGGTGAACATGAGAAATAAAACTGGAAAAATGAGCTTTTAAAATTGTACATGAATGGGTGGAAAGATCATGGAGTATTTACTTGGTCCTTCCTCAAGTTTCTAGTGGCAGTTACAAGAACTAAACCTAAAACACAGAGTTACACTGAAATTAATTACATCATTTTGCAAAGCAGAATGTTTTATGAACGGTAACATGCTGGAAATTATGAAGAAACTTCCACTAAATGCTCCTTCCTTTCTCGTCATGATATAGCCAGATTTCCAGATAAGGAATAAACCAAAATAATTTTTGCATTTCTATTTATGGGCAGCAGAAACATGTATGTGCACTTTTTAACTAATATAATCAAAGGAAACAACCTCAAAGTAATTTATGGTATATCTCCTCAGTGGAAATACATATTTATTCTACCTTACACTAACCAGCTGCTTTCAGGTATTTGCATTTAGGATGAACTTTGCAGACTTAGGGACACCATCTGATAAAAAAAAGTGGTGTTATCTTAAAAAGGCATATTATGGATTTCACGGGGGAGAAGAGATCGGTGTTGTATAATCAAAGTAATTTTTAAATGCTTGTACCTTTCTGTACATAAACTTTGTACCTTCCTGTACATAAACATAAGCTTTTATGTTCCACTGGGGGCAGTGGGGAAGAATTAAATGCTGCTATTCAGAAATATCTGTGTGGACTGCTTGTATAATATTTGGAAGGGTAGATTAGCTGTATCTGGAACAAAGTCAGTCTTAGCCAAACGCAGCAAAAACACTCCATTATTCTCTACAGGCTTTGGCAGAATTTTAAAAAGGAGCTCAAATGAACCTACTCCAGCACATCATTGATTGGGTTAATATGTTTGAAGATACTAAAAAATCTACCTATCAGCTATATTGTTTTAATTTAACTTTTACAAGTACAGAGAACTAGTAACTCATTTTAAATTACTGATAAAATGCTATCAAAATGTAGCTTTTATTGTTTCTGTCTTTTAGATCACAAAAAACAAAACAAACCAACCCAGAAAACCCCCAACATCTTCTCTGGATTTTAACATCCATTCTTAAATTGTTTATTATTTGTAAAACCTTCAGACTATCTGCTTAGCTAAAATTTAGTGAGTATACCCTCACTTCCTCTGATCTTTTAGCACCTTCTCTGGCCATATCATAGAATATGCTGAGTTGGAAGGGACCCACAAGGATCATCGAGTCCAACTCCCGGCCCTGCACAGGGCATCCCAGGAGTCACACCATGTGCCCGAGAGCATTGTCTAAACACTTCTTGGACTCTGTCAGGCTGCTGCTGTGACCACTTTCCTGAGGAGCTGTTCCAGTGCCCAGCCACCCTCTGGTGAAGAACCTTTTCCCAATATCCAACCCAAACCTCCCCTGACTCAGCTTCATGCTGTTTCAAGTCCTGTCACTGGTCACAAGAGTGAAGAGATCAGTCCTTTCAGTGACCTTTAACTCAACAGCTCTTTCCCAGCTGAAAGGATTTTCAGGCCATAAAGTTATGATCATCTTGACCTCCACAGCAGCAAAAGCCAAGAAATTTTACAATATGAGCTTTGCTCGGAGTCCATAACTTGAGGGATGACAGATCACACGATTTAGAAAAGCTATTGAATCTTAATTTAGAAATTGGGAAACAGAGACTAGTGGGTCCTTGGGGATAATACCAAATAACTCTTGTGGCCAAAAGAGAAGGATGTTACTCTACATGATTATAATTTCACCTGCCATTTATTGGCTCTCACTGTCATCCTAGCTGACAGATTAAAGAGACTTCTAATATTTGAAATTCTCTTGCAAATTCTAGTACATTATGATCAAGGTTTTGTATAAGCTAGACAGATGTTTCTTCATTCTCTCACTGCAAGGCAGATTTTCCTGGCTTTTCCAGTTTGTTAATCATTTGTGTTAAAATGCAATACAACTATGTCAGTAAAGGTTTGATGGATGCCATGTATAACATCATCATTACTACTTCTTAATATTCCTTCACTTTCAAATCCAAAGTTTGTAACACAAGCATGAATCTTTTTGAGTTGTTCATAAGCATACTATAACATCTCTATAATTTGGATTTAAAACATTCTTTGTACTTAGATGACTTTCTTTCCTGAAATATTTATATCTGCATCTATTTTTTTTCAGATAAAGCTATGTTGCAAGTTTTGGCTAAAAATATTTTTGAATAGAATATTAGCATTCAATAGAATATACCACAATGTCGTCATAGAAACTCATAATTATACTGTGACCCTTGCCAGGTAATCCCATTAAGCAACAGGCCTAAATTTCAGCAAATAATGTGGATATTAGAAACTCAATAATTCTTTAATTCCTACATGTGATTTTTACTTTTGACTTTCATGACTTTGCCAAAGATTCTCACCATGTTATTTTAACTCCAAACCTCCTTTGCTTTACACTTCTAATGGACACCAAATCAGTTTCTCTTCTTCATTTCTGGAAAAAAACACAGGTCAATTGTTACCATGAATGATTTAGAATTCCATAAAATTCTGTGCCATGACTTAGTTGGTCTTGAAAGTTCAAATGTTTTCACCTTTACTGGTTGTTATTTAGCATCCTTACTAAGTAACGATTGAATAAAACATTTGCAATTACATCCATGAAGTGTTACTGCATTATCCAGATTTCTATTAAAAAATAAATGTTTTTGTGCATTGGCATTGTTACTGAAAGTTATGTATTTCAAACTAGCAGGGAAACCTTGCCATTGTCTAGATTTTTTTCTTTCTTAATCTTGGTGTTTTAAAAAATTTACTCCCCTTGCCCTTTAGGCAATGAGTCAAGACTTTTCATTCCTGTATTTAGCTAGTATTAGTCATTCTCATTGTTTCACATCTGTAATTTACCATTTCTGCTTATCAGCTTGCATATTTTTCTTTTTGTTTTATACACAGAATTGTCACTTGCTTTTTCTTTCTTTAACTGAATGTGTTTAGCTGAAAAGAAACTATGGTGATTGTCATAACCTCATTTTTGGGGTATCCTGTATGGTTTTCTCAAGTAAACTGTCATTTACCTATTTTTCCTACATATCTCTACCTATACATGTGTCATTCAGAGTTTTTTCAGACTTGGAACATTGTTTCTTCTCCAGGAAAATGGTTAATATACATGAGAACTATTTATAGATAACAAACATAGTTAAATTATGGATAGTCAAATTATGCCATTTTACATTCAAGCAACCATTAAAATCTCTAGATTAGACTATTTTTCTTTTGGTCAGAATTGTCAGAATTTAAAGGACCTGAGAGCCCTGAAAAGAACAAATTATTTAATTTTAGAAAACAATCATCTATTATTTATATAAAATCTAGGGCATGTTTACTTCTGGAGGTTTGAGATCTAGACATATCCTGCAGATTGAGATACAAAAATTAAAAAGATGATCGTAAGATAGCTCATTTCAGCTAAATGTTAATATAGCTGCCCATCCAGTTCTGTATTCAGATAATCTCTCTCAACAGTATGGCATTTTCTGATTTATCAGCTTAAACATTTACTCATAAACACACCACGTCTTGACTTGTGAAAACACAAACTCCAGTGATCTTTACTGAGCCTGGCAAGTCACACTGTCTGCACATTATGTCTTCAAGGTATAAACTAGTTTGAACGCTCAAGTTGTGACAGACATCCTACTAAAAATTCCAGCTCATGCATTTGAATAAATGAGCCTTTGATGTAGGTCTGCACAATATGTGTAGGAAAGATCCTTCAAGGACAAAAACTCTGTGTAAGATACAAATTCGTGCATTTGCACATTTTTTTATCCCTGTCTTTCTGAAGGAATTACCTCAATTACTTGGAATCTTATTAGTTACAGATGTATCTGTGAAGCAGCCAAAAAAGTAGGCTTTTATCCAGCAGGCATTTCTTGAGTATGCATCCTCCTAATACACTTCGTGCTATTTTTTTCAACCTGAAAAACAAGCCCCCTTTACTCCTTGTCCACAGCACTCAGTCCATCCTTCCCTCCCTCCCTCCCTTCGTGGTAAGCTGTATATTCAGTGTAGAGGAGTGCTGTTAGTTTATATAAAAAGGTGCTTAAGAAGATAAAGGTGCACAAGCTCTAATGCTCTTCAATGCTCCAGGCATTTAAATGTGTCTAATGCCTGCATACCTTCCAGCAGTGCTGCTAGCCAGGCTCTCAGCGGGAATTCAAGGTAATTAAACATGCTAGAGGCATCCACACTTTCACAGAATCACAGAACCAAATTCTCAGGGCTGGAAAGGACTTCTGGAGATCATCTAATCCAATCCCCCTGCCAAGCCAGGTTCACCTGGAGCAGGTGACCTCCCTTGGCAGCCTGTTCCAGCGGTCTGCCACCTGCAATGGGAAGAAATTCTCCCTCATCTTGAGGTGGAAATTCTTGTGTTTATGGCCATTGCTCCTCACCCTGTTGCTGGTCACCACTAAAGGGTCTGGCACTATCCTTTCGACACCTGCATTAGAGACATTTATATGCACTGATGAGATCCCCTTGCAGTCTCCTCTAGGCTCAATGGGCCAAGCTCCCTTATTGTCTCCTCCTAAGAAATGCTCCAGAGCCCCCATCACCTTTGTGGTCCTTACTCAAATAAGGACACACGTGCAACTTTACCTACAAATAATACTATCTGTGAGGGCAAAAAAGTACAAAGGAAAGTCTCAGAGAAAAAGCTGGATGCATGAGCAGCACACATGCTCATACCACACTGTGGGTGCTGCAGCTCCAGCAGCCATTTCCCAAGGTTTTGGACTCTTCCACTTGTACAGCTCCAAGTGCACGTGTGTCTACAGGTACAGAATCGTGTCATGGACAAGGCTGAAGGGGACCACAGTGGGACACCTGGTTCAACCTCCCTGCTCAAGCAGGTTCATCCCGGAGCACATGGCACAGGATTGTGTCCAGGCTGCTCTTGAATGTCTCCAGTGAGGGAGACTCCATAGCCTCTAAGGGCAACCTTTTCCAGTGTTCGGTCACACACACAGTAAAGAAGTTCTTGTTTTTATTCAGGTGGAACTTCCCGCGCATCCGTCTCTTCCCGCTGCCTCTTGTCCTGTTACTCAGCACCACCGAGCACAGCCTGGCTGCATCCTTTTGGCATTCTCCCTTCAGTACTGGTAAATAGTGATCAGTCCTGTCTCAGTCTCCTCTTCTCGAGGCCGAACAGGCCCAGCCTCCTCAGCCTTTTCTCATAAGACAGATGCTCCAGTCCCTCAGCATCTTTGTTCCCCGCCGCTGGACCCGCTCCAGGACTCTCTTGCACTGTACTGGACACAGCGCTCCAGACGCGACTTCACCAGGGCTGAGCAGAGGGGCAGGATGACTCCCTCCCCTGTGCAGGTACAACCAGGAGCAGCTGCAGCCGCCGGGGCACGGCGCGGGCGGGCAGAGCCCGGCCGAGGCACCGCGACCGAGAGACCGCGACCGAGAGACCGCGACGCAGCCGCCACCGCCGCTCCCGCCGGGGCGGGGCCGCTCGGCAGGCGGCAACTTCCGGCTCGGGCCGGCCCCGCCCCGCCGCGGCCCCTGCTCCGCGCCGGGCCAATGAGGGCGCGGAGCCGCAGCCGGGCAGGTAACCCGGCGGCCAATCAGAGCGGCGCTGCGGGAACAGGTGGGCAGGCGCGGCCCCGCCCCCCGCCCCGCTGGCGGCCGCGCCAATCGGGGCACGGAGGGAAGCGGGGAAGGAGGGAGGGAGCGGGGAGGGAGGGGCTGCCCGCGGCACCCGGCGGCGGCGGGGCTGCGCTCCCTGCCCGCCCCCCGACGGCCACCCCCGGCTGTCCGGCTGTCCGTCCGTCCGGCGGCCGCGCCGGCAGGGCTGCGGCGGCCCCGCGCCAGGGAGGGACAGAGCGCGGAGGCAGCGGCCATGGCACTCGTGGCTCCGGAGACTCGGAAGTTCACGCGGGCGCTGAGCAAGCCCGGCACGGCGGCCGAGCTGCGGCAGAGCGTCTCCGAGGTGGTGCGCGGCTCCGTCCTCCTGGTGAGTGCGGCGGCGGCCCGGGCGAGGCTCCGGCCGGGGCCTCGCGGGGCTGCGGCGGCGGCCCCCGAGGAGGAGAGGGGCCCTTCGGTCCCCGCCGGGCTGTCACGGCGGCGGGCTTCCATCCCTCGCGGGCGTGCGGCTCCTCGGCCGCCCGGCGGCTGCTGCGGCGAGCCGAGGTGCGGGGCGGCCGCAGGCGGGGCGGGCGCTGCCGGCCGCGGGGGGAGCGCGCCCGCCGTGGGATGCGGCGCCCGGCGGGCACGGCTGGGCGCTCCCGCCCGCCCTCCGCAAACTTCACCTGTGGAGCGAGCAGCTGGCCCCGGCCTGGCCGGGCCGAGTCGCTGTCGAAATAGCGGTGCGAAAGTGATTTGTTCATCTTGCTGCTCTCCACTCTCTTCACAACTAAGATGCAGTTTTTTGTTGTCTCGTGCGGAATGGAAGATGAGCGCTGGCAAGTGTAGCAAGAATGTTTTAGCGTGTTGTTTATCCCGGCTGTCCTTACCGTGATAGCACATGGTTGCTGATCTCTGCAGTGCACAGTTGGGCGCGTTCATTTAATTTAAATTGCTGAAAGTAAATTTGTGCAAATACTTGTCTAAACCGCGTGTTTTAGTCTAGAAAAGGCTGAGAGGGAATCTCATCATCCCTGCAAACAAATATCTCAAAGGCAGGTGTCAAGAGAATGGTACCAAACTCTTTTCAGTGGTGCCCAGTAAAGGACAAGGAGTGATGACCATAAGCACAAGAATTTCCACCTCAAGATGAGGAAGAACTTCTTTCCATTGCGGGTGGCAGACCACTGGAACAGGCTTCCCAGGGAGGTCACGGAGTTTCCCTCTCTGGAGATGTTTGGAACCCACCTGGATGTGTTCCTGTGTCACCTGCTCCAGGTGACCCTGCCTTGGCAGGGGGTTTGGACTGGATGATCACCAGACGTCCTTTCCAACCCTAACAATTCTGTGATTCTGTTAGATGCTGTCCTGAGGCAGCAGGTGATGACATCTTAAACAGCCTCAGTGAGACTTTTCAGGGTTTCTCCTGGCACTCTTATTCATGGTATGCATTTGTTTTCTTTGTGGTTTTGTTATCTCCAAGGGGAATGTTTCAGTAAGCATTTGACTCTGTCTAGTGAAGACGTTTTGGTGCTAGGATTCCTGATACTGGAAGCTGATCTGTCCTTTGTTCTTTGCTCTTGCTAATGCTAACTATGGTCTTGTCTTTTTTTAAACCTCCTGTTGGGACAGTGTCTTGTCATAGCTGTGTGTTGTGAGAGTAACAAATGCTGTAGTTGTGATTGAAAGATAAATACCTTTCTTTTAAAAAACAATGGCTCTACAATTAAATTCCTCTTATCTATGGGCCAGAATTTATAAAAGACCCAATATGCAGAGTTTGGAGTATATCTGGATACTGACAGCTTTCCACAAGGTGCTAGTATATATACATGGAGTGAACATCCAAATATGTTTACACTTCTCCAGGGATCAAATACTTATTGGGAACTGTGGAAGAAGAGTATATGCATTTTAAAACACTTTTTGTTTTTGGGGAGCACAAAGGCAATTTAGGTATTTTCATGACATAAATGTTTCTTTTGCAGTAGTCTGCAACCTTGCCATTCACTCCTCTGCCTTTAGAAGGCTTTTCCTTAGTTCACTTATGACTAATGTCAATGAGTTGGAAAATATTTATGTGCATCTTTAATTCAGGTTGACCAAATACATAATAGGGTGATAGCACTAATATCTCAGGTGTTTTTATGCAGTCACAACAGCATATTCTGCAGAATTTTATGGAGATTAAAGAAGTGATGGTGCAAAATGGTTCTGTCTTGATCTTATTCTGGGCAAGGTCTTCATCAGCATTTTAGAAAGCAAAAGGAGTGACTTATCAGTCATGGTGACTTAAAAGGATCAAAAACCTGACATGAATGTTATGTTAGCTTGATGCATGAAGCTGGATCCCCATCTCTCTCACATGCAGTCTTGTGCTGAAGTTCACCTTCCTATTTCAGCCGTGTTTTGCCCTGGCTGCTGTATCTTTCTTGCTATAAGCGCTCTTCATTTTGTCACTGAACTCCAATGTTCTTGTGCATACACTGTTTAAATAATGAAATAAAAGGCTCATAATTGCAGGTTTACATTTTCTTCCTCCTGTTAATATACTGTACCTCTTTTTGTTGAACATTGATGTTTGGAGTGGAATAGTAGTTTCTTAAAGGAGAAATTTAGGTGGGATTGTATTGGTTTTTTGCTGTAAAAGAATTTTTTAAAAATTGCATCTGTAAGTTTGACAGATTGACCTGTTTCTTATTTGTTGGTGTTCCTAGGTTTTGTTATCTGAAAAATCTCTTCGGCTGACCTGGTGAAAATTCAGGTCTTACCAGTGTTAAGGTAGTTGTGGAATACTCTGTTCAGATGTGGGACTTCAAGGTGAAGGAGACCCACTTTCCTTCCAAAGCTGCCTCTCAAAGTTCTTTGATATAGCACTTTCCCAGGATTTTTTCAACTGAGTTGTCAACAAATTGTCTTGCTTAAAACATAGTTCAGCATTGGTAAGTGAAGGGATCTTACTGTCATCATTTGCTCATGAGCAATGCTGAGGTTTTCCAGTACTGAAAAACTGCTGAAGCTGTTTGCTGTTGACTAATCTTGCTGTGTAGAATCTGGAGATAGGAAAGAATTAATTCAAACTAGTAGTTCATGGTGGATGATCTGTCCAGATCTTTACAATCAACTATTGCTTTTGACTGAGCATCTCTGCAGCAGAATGTACTGAGCAGTGATGCAAATCATCCAGTCATTACTTGCAGTAGCAGATAAATGTGGACTACAAATATCTCTGAGCTTGAGTAGATGCTCTAAGTTGCTATAGTGGCTACTACTTAACAGTTCCATCCATTTTTACAATCAACAATGTATGGCTAGATTAAAAAGGGAAAAGAGAAGCTTTGGCCATCTTTAAATGAGGTTTATTAGATGACATTACTAAAATATGCTTTTTTTCCCCCATTTTTTCCATTTTATTAATGTTCTTGAGATATTATTGATAAAGAGAACTGAAAACAGCATATCAGTGGGATAGCATGGTATATCTTAAATTTTCATATTGTTCTTCATTGGATCTAGAAGTCAGGGATTTTCAGCCAGCTGACAGACTAAATAACTTGACTGTGTAGTAAAAAAACATGAAGCAGATGCAGTTTGCCAAGCTAGTTTTCATCACAGAATGAAGCAAGCTCTCTTGTCAGCATTTGACATCTCATACATTCTCTTTGTTACATGTAGTTTGCTGAACCAACAAGTACAGTTTGGTTGGCTGAAATGAAATCTTGTTATCTGGCAATCAGTTCACTGTGTTGTAAGGCACATAATGTATTTCTTGATTATTTGGATCCCGTTTTTACTATTTTCTGCTTGACAGTAGCATCCTTGCTGAATATCCTCTTGTGCATTGTTGATGTTGTTTTGACTTCAGACTTGTCATGTGACTTAATTTGATGCCTCTGGCCACCCAAATACATTTATGTCTGAGAGGGAAGATTATGGGGATGACAAGTGTGTCTCTTCAAACCAGCAAGCTTGCCAAGAGCAGTTTTCAATGCAGTTTTAGTATTATGCATAATTGAAAGTGATGTCTTTAAGTGATGATGAGTTACTCAAAGCATGTTGCATACAGATTAGTGTCTTGTTCAATAGTATGTTAATGATAACTTATCTTAGTGACAAAATTACTCTACCTTAGGGTTATTTATAATAATATACCTATATTAGAGCTGACATTTAAGGAAAATAAGCAATTAAGATAATGTTTGGCTTATGAAATTTTATCCGCTTTTGCCTAGCTGTCAATAAAATGCTTTTGTCAAATATGCAGATAATAAAAATGTTTAAATATGCCAAGTAATGCAGCAAAAGTTATTTTGCCAATGTCAAAATTAATATTGTACAGAAGAAACTTGCAGTATGGGAAAATAGGATGAAATCTGAGAGATTCCCAAATTGCTCTATACAGTTCTTTTTGATTTGGATATGTAAACTAGATTTTGATTAATTAACAGCTAGAACTGTGTCTTAAGACAGTCTTGGGCTTCATACTTAAGTTCAGATACCTGATGGAGCTACTGAGTTCTAAAACTCTTCCAGAAATTCAGCTTTTCAGGCATATTAGAAAACCAGTATATCACAAAGTCAATGCTTGGATCTTCTACCAAGTCTTTGATCTCAAATTCACTGGTATTCCTTCTTTTCTTTATAAGAAAACTTTTGTCAACTTTGTCCTTCCAATCCTAATCTCTGGTTCCTGTGAATCTCAACTCCATAACAAAAGATAGAGTGGTGCATTCTATGCTGTATTATTGCCAAGCTTTTAATAGAGTGTTTCTCTAAAAACACCGGGAGGATTATTTAGTATTTGTTTTGGGTTGACATTTTTCTTTCAGGTTCCTATATCATTTCATGTGCCATGTGCACAGAGGGTTTGTGTGCACAAACCCTCCCCAAAGCAGCTTGCCCGTATGTGATGAACAGAGTATTTTTATCCTCATTAACTGCAGGATTTCAGCTGCAGTGTGTCTAGAAAACAGAGCTGATGTTTAAAGTAGATTCCTACTTCAGGAAAGTAGTAATTCAGAGTGATATGTAATGCTAAAGGGCTGAGGGAGGACTGAGACCTTTTAGAGCTGATGGGTCCAGAAAAGCAGGAAACATGGATAAAGCTTGAGCTTTCTGCACATGGAATGTGAAATTGTATACATAAGGAATTTGGAAGGAGCAAATTGTTATGAATGGATGAGTGAAAGGAGGGAGATGAGAATTGACACATGACTTTAAAGGAAAAATTGTCAATGTCACATCATCATAACATATTTAATCTTGTAGGAACGTGCTAAAAACGGTGATGCTAATTCAGTCACTCTGAACTACTGAACTTTCTTTACTTGGGAGAAAAAGCCTAATACCTGACCCTAAAAAATTATTTTAGTTTCTAGTATGTACTGCTTACCTTTTGTAAATGAAATAAAAATTCTCAGAGAATAAGCTCTTTTTAATAAAGGTGCTAATTTTATTTTTGCAAAGTGCGATATATAAACCTTTTTGATTGGATACAAGGTAATAGTTAGAAAACTTATTTCTGGAAAGTCTGATACTGCAAAGAAGATTTATTTGGTATGATAGACGTTTCTGTGGTTGCAAAGATTTGGAGGCTGGACTACAGTACTAAAGTTTCTATTAAGAAATACCATTAAACTTATTTGAATTTTAAAGTTCTTACTCAGGAAGGCAATTTGAGAGACAAAATACAGGATACTTGAGTTTCTGTGTGAACTGGTAGATGTTTGAACTTTCAACATTAGATCATTCTTGTAAGCTGCAATTTCTTTATTATTTTCTGGAAATTTTTCTTTCCTTCTAGACAAGGATAATTATGTTTAAGACAGAAGAATAAGTGCTTTATAAATACTTGTTTCTAATACAGCAAATGTCAGATGTACGTGATGCTGGTTTGGGTTTTCCATCTTATGCAACACGGAATACCACAGCATGCCTTATCTTTCCTCTCTTCCTCCCACTCTTGCCCTTTAATCCTCTATCAGGATGTTTCTATCTCAGTGGAAGTAGAACTCATTACACCTACATTTAAACTTGAGGCTTTCACAACTCTGTGATTATTATTTTTTAAGATCTTGTGCAATAAACTTAAAAACATATATCTCACTTAAAGTCATTGGTTATGCTACATAATGCTTCAAAAAGGTCAAAAAGTTGATGTAACAACTCATCTTGAGAACTAGACCCTTAGTGTAAACTGTTTTTTCTGTTGCATAGGTGTGAATGCTCAAGTAACTTCTAAGCATATGTGGTCATTGAGCTCTCTTGTGAAGTAGTGTGTGCTGAGATTAGATGACCATCAGAGATATGAATGTGTATGCAGGATCAACAATTTGGGAACTTGTCAATTTTGCCAGATATTTGTATTCTTTGGGGTAACTTGGAGATTCTGCCAATTTCATGGGGGTCTGCTCTAAAAATAATGAGAGGTTATTTGTAAGTTGTTGATGCAAATAAGAGGAGTTCAGTTTTCAAAACAGCAAGAAGCTTGATTGTGGCCTCCTAAGAAATGTTCACTGCATTTATTGAAGAATTTTTGTAATTGTTAGAGGTGTTTTGATGCCACTGGTTCTTTATGGAGATAAAAGGTGTAATAACATCTGTGCTGGTGTCCGGGAAGCTCTCATTTAGACCGGAAGCTTCTGATGGTGGCTTAAAAACTTATTAATGCAATGACTGTAAAAAAATATGTACTAAAATAATACATATATGTAAAACTTCTTTCCTTAGCTAGTGTTTATTTTTGATTTTGCAATTGAACAGTCTCAAGTACTTCATTGGCTTTGGGTACTTCATTTTTATGAGAGTAAAGACAAAGCCATTTTCCCTTGCTCCTCCTTAGATTATCTGTGTCCATGAAAAGCATTAATTATGTAAGGCAGAAAAGTTGCCCAAGTAGTCCAGGAGTTACACAACGCTTTTCTCATTGAAGTATTCTTGAAATAACTTATTTCTAAAGATGAGAAGATACTCTAATAATTCTGGTCATGTAGCTTACTTGAGACCTTTATTTAGAAGATAGATAGGTAGATTTGTGGAAAGTGGCTTACATTCTGTCTTAGTCCAGAGGCACTGATGTCTTTGGTCTCTTAAATTTAATAATCTGTGAGATGGTGGCAGGTATTGCATCTTGAGAAAGCTATGGCGTTTTTTTAAAATTTTATTTTACTGTAAGTAAAGTTCTTTTTGTGAGAATGAAAGTGAGCATGTATTATCTCAAAACAGAGATTTCTTATGACACTATAAATGCAATAAATTAACACACATTAAAAATGAGCCCTTTTAACATTATGGACTAGATTTCTTGTATTAAGTAAGGGCTAGAATTCCATTGGTTGGATGGACTCTGCTTTGGAAAAAAATTGTGCTAGGTTGTCTGGAGGTCTTCATGACGTTGCTCAGAAGCTCTGAACAGGGTTTTATGAGGAAAAGTCTCGTGGACCACAAAGATTTGGTCAGAGAAATCCAACATCTGTTACTGGTGCTGTCTTCTACTTACACTCCCATTGTGACTAATTGGGAGAAATAGCAGCTTTGCTCCAGATACACTAAGAAAATAAAAAGTCTTAATCTGACTGCAAAGAGTGAGGGATGGGATTCTTTGTTAGTGTAAGGATAGATTGCTGCATCTGTTAGAACAGTTGGTCGTCTCATCTGCACCTGATGAATCAGATATAAGAGGAGGAACAGGGAATCCAGGCTCTGTCTTCTTCATTCTCCTGCTGTGTCCAGAGATTCCTGGCAGTTCAGGTGAGGGGAAAAATGAGGAAGAAGAAACTTTTTGTTAATTTTTTGTTAAAAAGTCTGGATCTGGGACCTCAGACTGGTGAAACTAACCATTCTGTGACTAGGGCTCCATGTGAGGCAGTCTTACTGTGGGCCTAATGGTGAATATCAAGAATTAAAAAAAAAAAAAAAAAAAAAAAAAAAAAAAAAAAAAAAAAAAAAGGCAGCAGGAAAGATCTCTCCAAGGGATGGGAGGTGAAGGAGTGCCATGGTTCTGTCACACAGTCCCAGACTGCCTGAGCCTGGAAGGGACCTTTGGAGGTCATTTGGTCCAACCCTCTGCCTCAAGCAGCATCACCTAGAGCCAATTGCCAAGGATGTATCCAGGAACCTTTTGAGTATCTCCAAGGATGGAGACTCCACAATCTCTCTGGGCAGCCTGTGCCAGTGCTTGGTCACCCTCAGATGAAAAAGTGTTCCCTGGTGTTCAGAGAGATCCTCCTGTGGTTCAGGTTGTGCTTGTTGCCTCCAGCCCTGTCACTGGGCAGCATTGAGCAGAGCCTGGCTCTGTCCTCTTTGCACCCTCCCTGCAGGTATTTATACACCTAGATGGGATTCCCCTGAGCCTTCTCCAGGCTGAACAGTGTCAGCTCTCTGATTGTCCCCATGGGAGGGGTGCTCCAGTTCCTTAATCATCTTTATGGCCCATTGCTGTGCTCTCTCCAGTACATCCTGACTCAAGCAGATCGCAGGCTGTTTCAGACTGGAGTATTGTTGATGTCAATGTTAATGGAGGCTTTTTCTGGAATTCTAGTTTTAAACCTCTGGGTCCAGACCAAGTTTTGAGTTGGGGTCCTCTCTGAATAGAAAGGCCCATTCCATTAAAGAACCAGCTAGAATTTTTTTTTCAGTTCAGTAGCTGATGAAAAGGTTGCCAGGTAGCTTTAGAACAAAATTTGTAATTCAACCCCTGCAATTGTATCAAAAAAAAAAAAAAGAAAAGAAAAGAAAACCATGAAAGTTCTGGATCATTTTTCAATCTGAAGACTGGGAAGAGGAAGAAATAAGTCAACTGAGGCTGCACATTGCCTAAAAAATCAGTTTCATAGTATTTCTGCGGAAAGGTTAAATGCAAAGCAGACCTTGTTTTGTGCAACATTCTCAGGAACAATAGTTCAGAAAGAAAGTGTCAGCTTATAATTCTGAGCAAATCAAGGAAACATGATTTAGGCTGGCTTTTTTTCTCCTAACTGTTATTTTTAGTACTCATGGAAAATTTCTTCTAGTAACATTTCTAGGAAAGAATACTGGAAAATACAAAATGTAAGACACTAAATCTGCAAAAGTAGTTACTTTTCAAAATTATACCTTATTCTTCTAAATTTGTTTAAAGTTTTTAGGGAAGAATGAATAGTGTTACAGTACTTAGAAGTCACAATCAAATAGTCCCTTCTGAAGTTTCTTATGCTAAGAAACATTTGTTAATGCAATGGAAGTATCAAGTGACCTCACATGAAATTATCTAAGCTACCTAAATATGCTTTAAAACACAACTTTTCCCCAAACCCAATGAAAACAAGAGAAACAATGCCAAACCACCCAAAATGAAAAAAAACCCAAAAAACCCAAGGAAGGTGAACACATAAATGTAGTCACAACAAACCTGAGAAGGCGTAATGCTGATCCATAGCTGCTAGAGTTCAGAGAAGCCTGTAATATAGATCCATCAGTGTAAATAAATAATCCTTAGCTGCTGCTTTGTGTACTTCTGGGTGCTTTTTGATACTCAGGTGTAGCTATTTACTTAAGAAGAAATGGCATGTTGACAGATACTGATCTGGGTTTGGAAATTTGAGGCATAGACGAAACTGTTTTTAGTACTCCCAGGGACTCTGTAGGTGGGGAGGAGTTGCTTGTTGAATTCAGAGATAAGACCAGAGCTTATATTTTGACTACTATAAAATTATTCTCCCAACAGAGTGGGAGAATTTAAATCAGAATAGATAATGCTTGCATAATTTGAAGTAAAGAAAGCATTTAAAGATCGGGTTACATTCGTGCAGGATGTAATACATTTCACTTTTTTTTAACACCTGAATTGTAAAGTACTTCATTTCAGTCTGGAATTAAATGTGGCTGAGTTTATAGACATAACATCTGGTTTCAGCCTGAAGATCCAGAGCCTGCACTGCCTTTGGATGCTTTAGTTTTGACATGGAGATAGATGATCTTGCTACCCCACTAGTTACCCAACACACAGCTGCCCTTCATAGGCTGAAAGGAGTGCTAAAACATACATGACTGAGAACGTAGATGCTCCACAGAAACAGCTTGGGTTTCTCCATGGGGGGGTAAATGTCAGTAAGATAGTTCTTGTTCTCATTTTAACAGGTTTGTCAAGAACTCAAAAGTCAAATGGAAATGCTGTGGGTATCAACATACAGAAAAGGGGCTTGAGTTCTAAGGTGATGGAAAGGTTGTCATCCATTTTCCAATTTGATCACATACTGTTTCACACTCTGTTCTATAATGTTGTGTAACGGTCTTTATATCCCTTGGTTTCAGAAGTCCTGTTCTTCACCAGAGTGCTGATTCTGACAGAGAATCTGCTTGCCCTTTGCTTGATGCCTTTCCAGACTTGTTAGTAGCCATGTTGGTAAGAGACTACAGCCAGGCAATAGAATGAACTGAAGCTTAGTGAAAATAAGATAGAAAGTGATCTCACCTAGCCCATGTCTCATTTTTCCTAGTACAGTGATGTTATTAGTGGTATTTCAGATGTCCTTCTGCCAGGCATATTTGCACCTACTTGCACTGGCAATTATTTGTGCAGTGTTGTGTTGTCTGATTTAGGTGGTTTACGTGAAAATCGTAGTAGTATTTTTGTCTTTAAGGGATGTTCAAGGAGGCCACACTCTCACTGTTTGCTAGTCCAAAAGGGATTTTAGATCTGTGTTGGTCCTCAAACGTCAGTGAGTTTAAAAAGAGCATTCAGGTTAATGACTAGATGACACACATCATAATTATTTGAAGGATGCTATTCTGGTTTCCTTCAGAAATTGTCCTGGGATTCTTGCTTGCCAGACTTTGTTACCACTTTGGAGTTATTTGCCTGGTGTTGTATATGGCTTGATATGATTGTTGTATTCATTTCTTCCCAGCCAGAGCATACAACATGATCCAGTAAGTTTTTCCTCACATTAAATATGAGGTTCCTAATAGGAAGAAAAATCAAATAATCCCGCTGTATACAGTCTTGCTGATCAAGTTCAAGGGACAATACATGCAGCATAATATTTTGGCAACAAATCATCTCCTGTAGGGGAAGTTGAAACTTGTTCCTGGCAGAGCTTGGAGCAAAGGAAAAGAGAAAGACTTGAACCTGACCTTAGACAAATTAAGAGTAAAAAAAGAATGTCTGAGCCTGAAGTTTCTGCTGCTCTTACCTGAATACAGTAAGCTTGCTAAAAAAATGGATTTTATTTTTTCTCTAGTCTGCTGTATTGTTATCCATTATTTAATCCATCATGGTTTCATCAGTTTCTAAAATAATATCCTGTAGTTACTGTCTTGGTTTGTGGCTCTCTAATGGTAATAATAATTTTCTGTTATGGTTATTATATCACTTAAAATCACAGAATAATCACTTCAACTTCAGGAAGCTGAAAGATATGTGACCACTAGATGGAGTCCAGTGAGCATATTTTGATATCAGAAATCCTGTGGTGGTGGCTTGCAGTTTTAAAAGGGGTAGATGTTTTGTGTCTCATGCTTAGCAGTAAATGCTCATTTATTCAGTTAAGATTGGCTTGGACAACTTCCTGAAGTTCTTTGGGTTGTTCTTGGTATGTCTATCTTCGAGGTATATTTAAGTTTGAACTTAAGGCACAGAACTTGCAAATCCCATTGCTCATCTGGGGGTCAAAGTGTATTGTTACTCATGTAAGAATGGACCTGTGAGAAGACTGAACTTTTTGCGGCTCTCAAATACGAAACCTAAAACTATTAGCTAAGATATTTAGCATTTTGCAACTAGCAGGGGTATAAATCAGTGTGCATCTCTCCATCGATGCCTATGTAATACCTGTCATACATGTACGTAAGATTTGAAATAGCATTTCTTTGATTGCTTCATTTATGCCTCCTCACTTCCCTAAATACATAAAAGGCATAACATAAAAAATACTTTGTCTAGGTAGGACAGGCTAAATCTTGCTTCGGTTTTCATAAGCATTTCCTTTTACTTTTGATGTGATCTTTGCTATTTTGTGGCATCTTGTATGAATGATAAATTGCCTCTGATCTTCAGCTTGGTGCTATACTCAATATTTCTAATGTCATGGTAGCTTTTTGTTTCTGTTGGATGAAAATCTCTTCTTAGTGTGAAGAGTGCACAGATGCTCAGTCAAAATTCCTGGGAATTCAACCATGCTTTTCTCAAGACCACTGCCTGGAGTAACTATACTGGCTTTCTTCTGAAGGACAGGATTCTCTTGGAGCTTTTATCTTTCTCTGTTTCAGTGGTTAGTGTGTGGCTATCCCAGAATCATGGAAATGCACTGGCTGAAATGCAGATCTCTGGAAGTCACCTAGTGCTGCTTTGAGCAGATCTGGTTAGAGCAGGTTGCTCAGAGACTGTGACAATCTGGTTTTAATATCCACAAAGATGGAAACCCATCTGGAAACCCATTTAACCCCAGTAGCTGTCAGTCTAGGTCAGGTTAAAAAAAAAAAAAAATCCTTTTATGCAAATAGAGTATTCTGTGTCTGTTTTCTCCTGTTCTGTGACTGTATCTTCAAGAAGAGTCTGGCTCTTCTCTCCAGCTTCCCATTAGGTATTGCAGCAGCAATAAGATTTCCTTTTAGCCTTCACTTTAAGGCCGAACTATGCAAGATCTATTAGATTTTTCTCATACATGAAACACCATGATGGTCCTCCATTAGACTCAGTCCAATATGTCAATATCTTTTTTGTACTGAGAAGCCTGCTCAGCATGTTCAACTTGCTGTTCAGCTGGATGTCATCCTTATCCACTCATCCATCCTCATCCACTCATCCTTATCCACTCTAGCTAATTGGGGTACAAGGATGCTATGGCGGACTGTCAGAAGCATTCTTTTATTAACAGTATTCAGTGACCAATGCTGTCTCCTAGTCCACAGAACCAACCATCACATCACAGAAGACAAACAGGTCTGGTCAGGCATAATTTGTCCTTGGTAAATCCATGTGGTGTACTTGAAACTGATATACATCTCTTACGCTTTATGTGTCAAGAAATTGCTTCCAGAAGGGTTTGTATCATAATTTTCCTGGCAACTGAAGTGAATCTGACCAGCTTGTAGTTGTTCATATTCTCCTTACCATTTTGGAGAGCAAATATGAGGGTTACTAAGTATAATCTGTATTCAAACACATCCTTTGCACTAGTTTTGACAAATCAAGTGCTTAAGAATTTTAAGACAAAATAAAACTCACTGTTGTGGCCACAAAGAAACTTTCAGCATAGTTTCTTATTTCTGAAGAAACACTACTTCTTGAAGAGAATTACCTGGTAGAACTCCTCTATGAAATCTGCTTGCAGCAATCATTGCAGAAACAGTTTTTGCAAAAAGAACCAGCCCCTGAACTTTCTGGTTCTCTATAAACACTCATATTAAGTATGAAGTGTTTTATATACACTTCTTTTTACTCTTGCAGAGCTATTGGATCTTCAGGTCTTTTCTGCAGCACAGCTTTTTCTTGCAGAAGCGAGTATGTTGCCTTTGAAATACTGTTGGATTGTTAAAGCAATCCAAAGATGCCAAGTGATACTGGTTTTCACCTCTGGACTGAGGAGGCTTCAGGGCCCCATCTCTAATGTTCTGAGCCAATACACAGGCAGCTGCCAGATGAGAGGTAGTGCTCCACCTACAAATACTGTCATGTTTTGTGAAAAGCAGAATTCAGTCAGGATGTGTTAAGATCTCTAAGGAACCAGACATTCAGTCGTGTCAAGATAGCATTAGTTTGGGCATTTGAAATGTCATGGACAATTTTGTATGTAAAAATTCAAGTACCTGCTTCTAATGTTTCAAAATATTAATGATATTTTTGTGGCTCTTATGCTAGGCCGTAGGTGCTTGAATCCTTCCTGAAATATGTTCTCCTGCAGATATGGGGATGTATCTTGATAAAGTGTTTTCCTTTAGTAGTGGTTTTTCTGAAGACAGAAGTATGGTTTGTAGTAACCCATTCAATTGTAAGGTCTCTCTAGTTTGACCTCTATCCTCTTAACTATTCGTTTCTGTCTAGGAGTCTCTAAGTTCTCATTTTGATAGTGAGAATTTTATAGAATGAGCTGAAGATTTTCTGTCAATCCAGCCTGAGTCCCTAACCTTCATATATGTTAAACATTGTCAAATGGAAACTTGTAAACATTGTTTAGAACTGTCTAATTGCTAACATACATTCAATTTGTACCTGTGTCATTATACTATCTTGGAACTCACTTGGTTGTCAAAGGATTTCTTAACATTTTGATTTGAAATCCTCCAGTTCCCAAGTTCAAAGTCATTATTAGTAATTTACTGTAATCAGAGGAGTTAAGGTTAGGCCCTTAATACAATTTTGTTTTTTGGAAGGAAACCAGAATTTCTTGATACTTTTCCAAAAGAAAATGTCTCAAAAATACATGAATCTGAACAATCTGGAGCTAACACAGCTAATTAATTTTTTTGTGCTCATGGTTCAGTCAGTACAGATTGAATGTAGTATACAGCAGGGAGGAGCTTGTTGTTCGCCATATAAATGAGTGGCTTGGCGTAGGGGTGTAATATTTGCGATGTATACTAACACAAATAGCTCATAAGTCTGCATGCTTTCTGCTGCAGGCCTGTTTTCACAAACCAAGAGCAGACAGGCATTAGTGTTGTCTCCTCCCTATAGCCTTACGTTCCTCCATTCCCTGCCTTACGGAAAAAGACTTTTCCATAACCCAGGCTCAGCTAAAGGCAGTTTGCAATGGGTAGTTTGCTGCTCCTATGTACAGTCTGGGCTTCTTCATATATTTGTTTGTTCTGTTTTGGTATTTTTACCATTGGATTAAGACTTTTACCTACCCTGGGCTGATTTTTAGCTCACTTCAATGGGCAAAGTGCTGTCAGACCTTTGAAAGAAATTTTCTGGCCTCCCATTTATCTTGGTTCTGGCCAGGACAGGGTTAATATTTGCAGTAACCAGGAGGGCATGGCTACTTCACAGAGGTTATTCTCTACCACCTTGTGTCATTTTCTAGGGACAGGGAAAAGGGTCTCCTGCAGTGGGGGTAGTGTGATGGTGGCTCTGGTATTACCAGGGGTGCATGGTGAACAACTGTGTGAATTGTTCACCTCTTTCTTGTACACTGTTATTAGTATTGCTACTGTTACTGTGTTTTCTTATTTAATTGCTGTTTCCAGTAAATTGTTCCTATCTCAGCCCGTGATCTTTAACTTTTGTGCCTCCAGTTCTGTTCTCCAGCCACCCACATTGTGGAAGAGCATGGGGCAGTGAATGAGGGGTGCATGGTTTGGAGTGTTTCAGTGGGAACACTAAACAGGGGAATACCTTTACTGAACCATGACACCGTTTCGCTTTGAGATGTGATACTAAACTGAATAATACTGCATTGTGTCACATTGCTGCCTGGATGGCCATTGCTTGTGCTGTGGGGTTGCTCATTACAAGTGAAGGAATCTCCTTAATGAAACTGGAAACTTCCACCTTGCACCAAATTAATAAAAAGTCTGCTTGTTGGCAGACTTCTTTGCATTGTTTACTATTCAGATTTTTCCTGCTCCCTGTGGTTTCTTCCCACCCCTCACGTCCCTATAATTTTATTTCCCTTTCAAGCTCTATTTGGAATCACAGAATCAGAGAATAAGCTGAGTTGAATGCGACCCACAAGGATGATCAAGTCTGACTCCTGGCCATACACTGGACCATCCCCAAGAGTCACACCATGTGCCTGAGAGCATTTTCCAAAAGCTTCTTGGACTCTGTCAGGCTGGTGCTGTGACCAGGACCCTGAGGAGCCTCTTCCAGTGCCCAGCCACCCTCTGGGTGAAGAACCTTTTCCCAATATCCAACCCAAACCTTCCCTGACACAACACCAGGCCATTCCCTCAGCCCTGTCACTGTCACCACAGAGGAGATGAGTGCCTGCCCCTCCCCTTCCCCTCATGAGGAAGCTGTAGACTGTAATGAAGATGATTTTCATGGTGGTGTTACCATCGTGTTGATCCATGTCAGGTTCAGTTGCTGTTTCTAAAACACTTTAGAAACATGATGCTAAATTTATTCAAAATATAGTTGGAATGAAATTTTCTCTTAATTTGTTTGAATTAGAACACCTCCCAGGGTAATTTCCAGCCTGAGTTAGACCATGGTGTTTGTCTTTTCAAATTAATTTTTTTTTGTCTTTCTGTTTCTCTGTAACCTACCTAGTATTTTACAAGTAAGGTAATTTTCTAGACATGTGGAAGAACTGTCTAGTGCATGATAACTTCTTGTTAGCTGACCTGTTTTTCACATACTCTCTTAAGGCATAAACTACTTTTTCTTTTATTTTTTTGCTAGAGGCATTTGCTGTTATGAAGTCTTTGAAATTATGGAAAACCCTCTAAACGGTGCTTCCTTTTAATGATCTCTTAAATTTTGATACCATGTTTGTAGCCTGAACTTTGTCAAGTCAGTGTAATCCTACATTTCAGATGGGAATAAAGTGGGCTTCTGCACTAGAAACAGTTAACTTGGATGTATTTTTGGGGAATGCCTTCTGTGGTAATTCCCATGACTGTTTTCCCCTGCGTGTTTGCAAGGATGTCTTAATCCAGCCTTAGTGAATGGAGCACTGCATTTCCCTCACTGACCTACTTCTTCTTTTCAAAGGGGGTAGGATAGGTAGGGAGACGTTGCTGTGCAAGGTTCATGGTTATGTATGAGGTGTCTCTGTCATTCATAGTGGAATTTGTGCCAAATTCATCACCATGACCTTCTTTGTTCTCCTTTATGATAAAACTGTTCATTATTAGCAGAACTGCCATAAAACAATTGGTATTTCTCCCAATACGGGAAATGGTCTAACTTCTGCCTTTGTGAATGTGGGACTGATAGGAACTACTTGGATCACTGTCAAATATTGTTGGGTTTTCAGGTTTTTTTATTGATGTGTCTGCATGTTATTGTGTTTTATCTAGGTTAGAAATGTAATGAGAAGCGTATTGACATGTATTAGCTGGGCAGATGTTAGGGAAAAATGGTATTAAGTGTGAAATACTTCTTGTGAAGTACCATTATAGCTTGCAAATATTTCCTTGAGAAGAAAATTTGCATAGGAACAAATCTGTAGCTGACATCTTAAATCTGTTTATTGCCTCCCTCCATGCTTTTAATTTAACTTGTTTTAACTCCTCTGCAACAATTGTGATTTTGTAAGATCAATTTTTTCATCCAGTTTTACAACTTGGTAAGTAAATAAGTAAATACATCTCAGTGCTTTCAGTTCAGCAGAAATATAAAACTCACCAGCATTCTGACAGGGTGATGTGACACTTGTGATGTGGATTGGGACAGTTATTTTTTGCAAATTGCTTGCCTGTAAAAGTAGTTTTAAAAATTTAACATTTCTTCTCAGCATCAGTTAAAGACATTTATGCACTTGTACAACTGGTGCAGTATGTGAACTAGTGTCCTGTAGTGATAAATTCAGTCAGTATAGTGTGAGTCACTATAAAACCAAGAAATGTATGGATTTTAAATTTTATTCTGTACTTTTGTTTTAGAGGTGGATGTTGATCTGAACTAGATAGTATTTTCTTTTTCTCCTTTTATGACTATTGATTATTTGCAATCAAGGAATAATAAATTCAGCTTTTGGTAGGTGGGAATTGACAGATCACTTTGCTTGCAAGAGAGAAAGGGAAAAGTGAAGACAGTCTTCAGCTCCCTTGTGGTTTGCCTGAACTGATAATAGCGTGCTCTGACACACAGATTTGATTGAAAGCAGTGTATATAGGATGCAGTTTTCTTTGCATAGCTGCAGTCATTTAAGCATTTCCCCCTTGTATTTTTATTTTTTTACACTGAAGCTTTTTGTTTCAGACATTAAAAAGCACATATAGGTCAAGTAAAGAAGTGTTTGCCAGTACGAACTCTGTGCTAAGCATTCTGGGAGACTGCTTTCTTGCAGCAGATGAGGATTCTTTGTGGCTGGCAGCAGAAACTGCAGCAGTATCTTTGCAGTTTCCTTTCATCTTTGATTATGTTCTAAGGATCTCTGAATATAGGAGCTCTTTCCATAACCCCCTGGAATATCTTTTCATCTCTGTGGTGGAGTACAGCACGTGCTGAAAACCTCCTATCTTCTACAGCTGAGGTATCCTTTGCTTTTCATCGCCCTCTGATTTTTTTGTCTTCAGCGGCTGGATTTTTGGCAGTATTTGGCTCAAGCAAATAGGATTACATTTCAGTAGCTGATGGTTTCTAGTCAAGGAACATACTAAATGTGGGACAGAATGAGGATTGTACAAAGAAATATTTCTGCAAAGAACAGGAAAATCACTCGAGTCGAGCAACGGAAGAAGACATTCTGCAAATGCAATCAGGGCTGCTAGAAATGCAAAATTCAACAGATTGGGAATGGGTTGCACGACAAGTGTGATTCTGTTTAAAGGCATTCGTACAGTTTTTGAGAGAAACTGTGGTTACATATGCAAACAGCAAGGGGAAAACAATGCCCTTGAATACACAGCATTCAGCTTGCCAGATGAAGATTCAGAAATATTGATTCATTCATTCCTGGTAAATAAAAACTTGTTCCATTAATTATTTTATCTGTTAATTGAAAGCTAAACTAAAACCAGAATAGCATGTTTATTTAACATCTGCTGTGTACAGACATGGAGATACATATATATATATATATATATATATCTTGTCCTGATATTGTGGGATGTTAGTGCATGTATGTGGCATGTTATGTATGTGTGCATGCAGCTGTAATGTTAAAGCTTAACATTTGTATTCCTTATATCAGTTAGATTGTGTTGATAGTTCTGAAGAGTTTCCACTCTAATTGTTATAAAAGGTTGTCTGCTGTTAGATCTTTCTAAACATACTCTTGGAATGTATTTGGCACTTGGACTGAGGAGCAACTGATGATTATGTTATTTGAAAAAACTAAGGAAGGCATTGTTGAGGAAACAGTAACCCAGCATTTAAGGTGTTTTTTTCTTTTATAGACTTGAGTGTATTTTTTTTCTCTGAAACCGTTTAACTGTTCTATTTCTGCTTAACTCACGGAAAGGGATACAGGAGCATTCTAGAAGAAAAAAAAAATGGTTAAAGGGAGCACTAACTGTTTCCTGAACCTGCTTTGCTCTCAAAGGCTTTTTAGGTGTTTCCTGATGTAAAGAAAAGAGGCTTTAAAGTGAGGCTGTGGTCTTTGTACCCCCAGGTTAATGACGTGTTTGTGCGTCAGGTGTATTACATTTAGGCTTGAGGGGGTGGAATTGCAAGACCTAACTAACGTGCATGGCTTGCTTCACAATTGGGCTAGTTAAGGATTTAAATATTAATTCAAAACAATTTGAGTTTACTTGCTAATTGCTTTGTCACTGGCTCAGCAGTTGGGATAAGAGGGGCGTGGTACACTGAAATAGCTGGACAGATTTTGAGCTTGTTATCTTGCTGGCATACCCATACTGTGCAATTGCAGCTATGGAAAGTCTCTAGAAATTTCACAAAGCTTTTGTTGCCTTTGTGCTGTTCAGGTCCTTTTTTTTTTCTGAACTGAAATTTAAGGAAAAAAACAGAGGTGTATGGTTGCACATATGTGTGACTCTGTCTATATACACGTGTGTATATGTATGCACACATACATGTATATTTTTCTACATGGATACACAAGCTTCTAGAAGAGAACACAGAATAATCTAGACTGTCTTCAGATGCTTAAAATAACTTATGGTGTGTATATTACCCTTCATGATAGCCTTGCATTTCCTTAATATGGTCTGATATTACAAATAAAATGGCTTCCTCTGGGTATTAGAAGCCTTTTTACACTGTTAGCCATTTTTAAGTTAGCCTCATACAGAATATTGTTAGAAATTTGTTAAATTCTGTTTAATGAATACTTTCAATAACTTTGGTAACCCATTGGTTTAAGACCTGACACCCTTAGAGGCCTGGAATTCTACATATAGTTAGGCGAGTGAAGAAGTACTTCTTTTTTTTTAATGTAATATGAGTTACTGTAACTTGAAGTATGCAGTGACATTTTTTGTATATATTTCTTCTTTGTTTCTCATGGTACTATTCCAGCAATAATTTTTCTTAAATTTGGTACTACAGATTTGGTACAAACTGGCAAGAATAAGCACAAAATATGTTTAATTTTCCATTTACATCTGAAGTTCCACATCTGTCTCTTAGGGGGTTGGATTTTTTTTCAACTCCAAAATGTCTAGATGCTTTTAAATAATGATTTTTTTAAAAATTTCCTTGTATGGCTTTGTTAGCTTGGTTTAACTGGAAGTAGTGGATTAAGATAAGATATTGTCCTGGGAAAAATACCTGAAGGTTACTAGGAAGGAGTGTGCGGAATCGAGGGGTCAGAATGACTTCCTGTTCATTGTATTGGACCAGTGTAGTCCATCATAAAGTCCAGAATAAAGGTCAGGGTTTTACAAGAAAAACCAGGACTTTGTTTAAAGGTCATTCTCTTGATAATCAGAGCTGGCACGGGCTATTGCTTTCTTAGGTGTTGTCTGAGGCTGGGGAGCAGTTGCTCCAGACTTAGACCTGAAGGCTGGGAAGTGGGATTCTCTGAAGAATGGGAAGATGGGGAAAGATACTGCAATCCTGGCAACAGTGACAAGTGATTTTATGGAACTCATAGAAGTATCTGAGACTTATAGCTCTTAAATTACATGATGTCTGTACTCTTTGCTATGAAAGCTAGCTTGTCTAGCTCTTTTCCTTTCAAGGTGGTGGCTTTCAGGGGGAGAAATTATGTTGCTCCTCACCAAGAAGCTGTGCATTGAGATGAAGGCTCCAAGAATCTCATCTCGGAAGAGAACCTGGACAGCCAAGACCAAAAGAGTGACACCAAAAGCAGTGTTGCTTGCTTGTGTTGTTTTTTATTTTGGTGATTGTTGCAACAGATGCAGGTGGGTGTGTGGTTTCACCTCTTTGTCTGTGCTGTAACACATACCTGAGGTGCAATGTCTTAGCTTAGCCTGTTTGGCTGTACCTCCTATCAGATCTGTTTAGCCACTTGGGATCAAATATCTCCTGATCCAGAGCTCTTGTTGAAACACCAGTGAATTTCAGGGAGTCCTTTCATTTAATGACACATTGATCCTATTGTAAAATCAGTGTTGAAAACCTCAAAATTTCCAGTGAATAGGAAACTCTTAGGAAGTAGCTTCCCTTGAAGCAAAAATCACCTTCTCTGAGAAGAAAGTCAGGAGGCAGAGGCAGTTGCTTTAGCTTATGTTTTTCTTATTTACCCTTTAGCCCAGATGTCAGGAGGTTAATACAGTTTTATCTTAAGAAGGCCTGCTCTTTTGATTGCTTCAAGGAGAGATAAAGCCCATGTGAGAATGTCTTCTCAGGAGTACAGTTTATTTCTGTCCAGCTCATGTCATTCAAACTTGCAATGAAAATGCTATATCTTAGCTTCAGGAACATTTCTAACCTATCACTTTGTATTGCTTAGAACAGGGGGTCTCGTAGCATCTTTAGGTCCACATGGATGAGGATCTTATTTTAATAAAAGATTGTACATTTGGTTTGAGATGGTGTTAAAAGTTACATCAAAATTAATGAAATTATATTTTCCCTAAATGCCCATCTTGGGCATATTTATTTTTGGCAAGTGTTGAGAAAACATTTTAATGTGCTTAATTTTGTAGTAAGTTGCAGAATATAGTTTCAGAATATTGGCTTGGATGCCTATCTACTTTACTTAATTTGTCTTAATTTCACTGTGATTTTTTCAAAACTAATTCTCAGAATGATATTGCATATTTTTTCTTTTTATATTCAAATTCCTTTTTAATTTTTTAATACAGTTATCACTGTATAAGCAAACATTATCTCAGAGTCAAATGTTAATGCACAAGTTAGGTCCTAAACAGCTGTTTGGGGTGGTTGACAAAGGTGGAAAATGAGCAAGGGTGAATGATGTAGTGATAATAGAACTAGCAAAATTTTAAAAGTTTGAGGCTTGCTTACAAGCTCCTTGAAGTATTCAGTGATGGAAGAAGCTGGGGTGAATGGGCTACCAGCACCTGGAAGAGCTAGAAAATTCTGAAATGAGACAGACTGAGCTGAAGGACATGAACCTTTCAATTATATATTTGTCTGAAAATTGCAGAAAACAACCCCTTCTTTTCCATGCTTGAAATGTTTTCTGCTCAGTTTGCTTCTAATGGCCCATTCAGTGCTGCCATTTCTCTCATTAAGCTTTAGAGCCTTGCAGTTTGGTAAACATACTTAAAGTAGTATGATGGCTGCAGGTTGTGCAAGATGGGGCCTAATTATTTTAAGTAGTCTTTAAATTTGTTATGCCTGATGTGGAAAACTTCTGTTACTTGAATTGCGCTTACACAATTTCTGAGAAGAAATGTGGGGCATTGTGAAATAGTACAGGTACAGCTTTTAATATGGTGGATTTAGGTGTTGGCTGGAAACAGAACCTGCTACATTTTAGTAGCTGCAGTGTCTTAGTCGGTGTCACAGTTGACTTGACAGCAGCGTCATCATTAGGTGTTCCTGAGTTTTTTTGGTGACTGCTTTTCCTGTGCTGCTCATGAGTCATTTGGTTTATTAATAAACTGTGACATCTTTAACATACACCAGAGTCTGGGCTTGTAGGAAGACTGGTTAATGACAGCAGTGAGCGACATCATTCTGGAAATAACTCCACAGAAGACATTCAAGTTGCAGATATTTTGATTTAAACATAAACTATGTATAACTTTTTAAAAAAGATTCTCCTTAACTTAATACGTGTTATTTTTTAAGTATTAGTCTTCATTTTCTCAACAGTTTATATTAAGGTGTGTTCTTGCTGTCTGAATTTGCAAATTAATATCAACTTGTTTATATGAGGTAGAAGGGTTTAGTAGAAATATAAAAAAGGAGAGTTCTAAGGAAGTAATCGCGCTGAGTAAGTGGAAGCTGTTTTATTTTAATATGCTCAAACAGCTTATGCAGCAATTCTGTGATGGTGTGCAGACAATTTGTATGGGTTAGTCTGTTGTTACTCGCCCATAACTTGCTTCAACTTGTAACTGTATTATAAGTGGCTTTTATTCATCAGCAGCAGGACCATTAGGCTTCATTAGGCCTCTTAATGAGGAAGAAACAGATATGTATGAGTACAGCATCTAACTGTGGCATAGAGGTTTTTAATGGGTCACTTGAATTACAGCACTTCTTTTATCTCCTTTCATCTTACTGCTCTGGCTGAATAAAAACCTGGAGTCTGATGTGCTGACTTGTAGTTTTGGCTAAATCTCCTGATGATTTCTGTAGATTTATTTTGTTTTGACCTTTCATTAGATTCCTTTGGGAAGAATGCTTGAGTGTCTACCTCCTCATATCCCTCTGCCCTCTCAGCAGGGGAAATTGCAGCACATATTCACCAAGCACGTAGTACCTACATCAAATACACGTGTTTGAAAGATGCGTGAGAGGACTATCAGAAACAGGTTGGCAGGCACTCAGTGCACTGGCATGCAGAAAATAAGATTAAGCATTTTATCTTCAGGAAAAAAATCTTTAGGCCTGGGCATAAAATCAGGGTAGTTGGTTAAGTCTACATAGGTAAACCATTGTTCATCCATGACAGTGTATGTTGGACTAGTGCAGAAAGCTATCCAGCCCAAAAATATGGCACTAGTTTACATTCAGGTGGAAAACATGTTCCCTTTGAATGTAGCAGAAGGGTATCTTGTGCAGAAAGAAGTCAAAATGTGTGGAGCTAAAAAAACTCCAAAGAGCAACACAACCCCATCAAACAAACAAAAACCCACCAAACAGGAAACAACCAAACAAAACCAAACCCCCCCAAAAAACCCACCCCAAGCCATCCTAAAAACCCCATTAAAAAAACCTCCTGACCTTCCCCCCCCGTAAAGTTTTATGTGGATTTAAAGAATAAGAAGACTTCTGTGATGGAGAAGCTGCACAGGTGGGACTTTTAAGACTAAAATCTAGACTTAATGAGCATATGGAAAGGAGTTCACATCTCTGCTCCTCTTTCTCAATTAATACTTCTATCCACTTGCTTTAGGAACAGCCTGTAGTGCTCATTTGACTCATCTATAGATGTAGGTACTCTGTCATGAAATTAAATGCAATTAAAGTAAGTCATAGAATCATGGAATTGCTTGGTTTGGAAGGGACGCCTTCCACTAGCAGGTTGTTAAGAGCCCCATCCAGCTTGGCCTTGAACACCTCCAGGCATGGAGCTTCCAAACTTGTCTGGGCAACCTGTGCCAGTGCCTCACTGCCCTTGCACTAGCGAATTTCTTGCTAATATCTCATCTAAACCAACCCTCCAGTTTAAAACATATTCCCCCTTGTCCTATCACTACAGGCTCTTGTAGAAAGTCCCTCTCCAGCTCTGTCATCGGCCCCCTTTAGGTACTGGAAGGCTGCTCTCAGGTGTCCCCGGAGCCTTCTCTTCTCCAGGCTGAACAATCTGAGCTCTAAGGCTGTCAGAGAGGTGCTTCAGCACTGTGGCCCTTCTCTGGACCCACTCAACAGGTGGGTCTGGTGCTGAAGACCCAAAGCTGGGAGCCACCTGCTAACTCTTGCAATATTCTTAAAATTCTCACGTGTGAACTCTGAGACACTTCTGTATTTCAGTTGAGGGGCAAAAAAAGTGTGTTCTTAAGATGAGCCCAAGGAGAGAGGTGAATTAACATTCTCCTCCAGGAGCAAATTGTTCGTGGAAAAAGTCGTGTAAGATTGGTGCTACACAGTGGGAAGGCCCCCTGGCCGCTCCCCCAGGCTTGCTTGGCACAGAACTACTTCCATTTGAGAGATCTTCAGACTTGGGGGTTTGGTCCATTGTTTGTGTGTCTGTTCTTTCGTGTTGGTTTCTGATAGTCATAAGGTCCTGTCCAGTTGGGAAAAAAGCCATCTTTAGCCAATACTGTTCTCACAGTCATTCTGCTTGCATATGTCCTGTGTGTAAGGACATATGTCAGAACCATAGGTAATTCAGAAGGGCAGTTTTAATCTTGAAGTCTCTTATACTAAACTCTACTGTTTTGTTTTCTTTTTATTTCTTCCCTGGGACCTTAAGGAAGTCCGGTTTTGCCCAAAACCAGATTCTGACTAAGATGGTATGAAATTAATTGCATCACAAATTGATACTTCATAGATGATGGTATGCAGATGTGTGACATAGACAGAAGTTAGTCTGTATTTTGTTTAGCTCTGCTGTGATTTTGTACTTGTTTTGGTTTTTATTTGTCACAGTGTAAGAGTGTCCAAAGGAAGCTACTGTATATTGAGATATGCCATGTTTGTTTGTTGACAACTTTAGCCAAATTCTTGTTCTGTGAAATGAAGCTTTTTAAAAATGTGTTGTGCACTGTGGATCCAATAGAGACACTCACTGGAAGAATCCTTTAACTTTACACTGTTACTAAAAGAAAGAGTTTTTTATTGCAGCTTCTTGAGTTGTAATACAGACCTGTACATTGGTGTTACCTTTTTTCATTGATGCAACCTACTTGTGATTGAGATCTCTTCTTTGTAGTGTCTCAGCATGTCTGTCCTGTCCAGGCTACTTAACTATCTCCCTAAAAATAGTGTTTTGAGAGTAATTTTACTAACAATGCAAAATTTAAGATTGTATCATTCATACTGATTTAGAAACACCTCTACAAAGAGGGGTTATTGTTCTCCCTGTTACAAAATAGGATTATTTCTTGCTTTGCCAAAGAAAGTGAACGTGAAAAGTGCATAATGTGTAGCACGCTCATATCTGTGCCTTATGCATTTTCTTTTCTCATCCCTGTTTCCAGTTGAGAGTGTTCTCCTTTTGGTGGGACTGCAAATTACACATTTGCAGTGTTTGCCACAGAAGGAGCCTTCCTGAGTTTTGTATGACTTTTTCTGTTTCATCTGAGTGTAGCGTGGCAGGGAGTTGCCAGGTAAATTGCATGCTGCATTCCATCTGCTATCAGCCTGTGTCTTGAACTTGTGAATATGTTCTTCCAGGGAAGCACTTATCTGCTGGTCACTTATGAAACGTGGCAGCATTAAGATATGTATAGCTGCAACACTGAATCTTCCAGTGACTTGTGAAATGTTAGCCTTGAATACAGCTGCAAGGCAGTCTGCCAAGTGTAGGAGGGCAGTGCTGGAATATCTTGTACTAATACAGATGAGAGCAAGAAGAACTGGTTTTTAATGGTCCTTGTCACTCCGCTAAAGTGGGCCCATATTTTCATATGAGCACCTGCCTTAAAAATCCAGGCAAAACCAACCAACCAGAAAAAACCAACCCCCAAACCCATAGCAAAACACAGCATCAACCCCCCTCCAGTTATCCATCTTTCTCATTTTTTAATTGTTTTTGAAGAGATGCTGTGAGTTGCCAGGGAATTTAGAGCCACAGTGTAGATAGTGTAGCCACAGAGCAGAGAACAGGTATGGGATTTTAGCAAATAATATCAAATACTTCTCTTTTCCCACATACAGGACATGCAAACCTACATTACTATTATTCCTTCTTCTCTTGCTCCCCCTCCCACCAGCTGCTATAGGTTAAGGACAGTTCTTTCCCTAGAACAGCTTACAAGAGGCAAGTTTGATGGCTGTAATTATAGCTAGTACATTTACTGATCTTGATGTGGATTTCAAGTAGGACTTGAAGCAAAAGAAGGGCCATCAAACCAAACTACTCAGATTTTAGGTTGTTCCTGCAGGGAGGCTGGATAGTCATCTTTTCTTCCATTAAAGTTCAAAGGAAATTCTCATATACTGCCTGTTTCCTTACCATAACTAGCTTTTTATTATGTGGTATTGTGAATAGATAATCAAGTTCTTGAAGTGAAAAGTGATTTGAAAGAATAAGAGTATATGTGAGGAACTTTTCTTTTGGGCGGAAATTGGCTGGATGAATCATTTGGATCTGCCAGAAATACTGAGAACTTTGTACCTATGTAATTTTGTAATTAGTTAGGCTGTTCTTTATGAATATATGGTGCAAGATGGGAGCCAAATGTTTGGCTGTTGGAAGTGGTGTGAAAACCACTGTTGATAAAAAGTACCACGTGAAGTCCTTCAAGCCACGATGTTTGTGAAAAGATGAATTGAATTGTTTCTTTAACAATGTGAATTATTTTGCAGATAGGTCTCTAGCTAGAGAAGTATTAATGCCCCACAGTTGTGGGAGCCGTGTTAGAAATGCAGTCAACTTTTGTACAGTGACATTTTTGTGTGTGCATTGTTTTCCTGGATTTTCTGTTGATCCTTATTGAGGTAACTGACTGCTGCAACAAATGGAGTAGTTTTTTGGTTAGTTTTTTTTATTGTAGTTGAGGAGATGAAAACTACAGGTCACATAACAAGATGGTAAAAGTTTAATCATGTCTTAAAGTTCTGGTTTTCATCTTTCACTTTTTGAATTTTAATGTGTTATTGGTAAATTGTTTCAATATACTACTTTATTAAAGTAGCTTAAGTATTTTGACTGTGTGATGCCTGGATAAACAGTATCTCTTGGGATTTTGTTTGTTTGGTTTGCTTTGATATTTTTGCTGTGGTTTTTTTTTGTCTGTTTTATCCCTCTAAGTATTTTTAAATTAATTAACTTCTTGCGGTAATCACTAAGTCCTCAGCAGAAAATAAATGTTGGAAATACTCATCAGTTTGGCAGTTAAGGTCTATTTCATTCAGGATACAGTTCCAGAGGTACTGCTTAACACTTCTGTTTCTTCTAACAGTGTATCTGAGAGTGAAATGTAAGCTAGAATTTACATTAGTAATTCGTAAGGAAAAATAGCTTCTATATCTTTAAACTAATGTTATAAAAATGTTAGCCTGTGGGCTTTCTTTTTGTCCCTCATTTTGAGAAGAATAGGAAGAATGGCAGGGAAAGAAAATCACATTTATACTGAATTAAAGTAATCCAGATGCATTCAGGAGATGTACCTGACCATGGTAAAATAACGTTGCCATTTAGAAGAAGAATCCTTTGTTAAATTAAGCAGAAGAAATACTATTTATAATGGATATAATTTTAAAGTTTTTCTTAGTGTGAGTGTTTAACTCACACAAATGTCTCTTGCATAATAAGGTTGTGCATTTCTGGTTGCAGTTAAGTATAATTGCAGACCATCTCAATGAAACAAATTCCTGTTTGGCAGCTGCATCCTCAAGTAATGGTGTAATTCAGTCTAAGCTGTTCTGTGCTTCCGTTCTCTGAAAACAAAGGGGGCTGGTGCAAAATAAAAAGTGTAACTAAATGTTCTTGAACTATTGTCTACCTTGCTTTACACAGGAAGATCTGTTTTGTAAATTTGACTAAACTGCTGGTTTCCTTCTTAACTCTTAATGAAGCTTCATTAAGTACTGTTTTCTGGAGTTTGGTTTCTCAGTATGAGAGAGGCAGCTTAAAAAGTATGTGGATTGAACTTGTATTTCCTAGAGAAAATGTCAGAAACAAACAATGATTATTAGCTGGACTAAAATGTTATTATTTCTTTCGATCCACTCCTCATAAATGTAATTGCATTGTGGATGGGATGGGCAAACTCTTGTTCAGCCTGAGTTTCACAAGTGCAGGCTGGAATAGGAGTATGTTACAGAAGTATGAGAGTGGAGAGGAGGGGAAGAGAAAAGGATATCAACATCTTATGTTAGGTCTGAAGAATAAGAAACCTGTGCCTCAAGTTCTACCTTCTTAAAAATACTAGCAATAAAGGAGGATATTTGTGCTTCTCTGTAACTTCATCTGCTTTCTGCAGTTTAAGATGACTTTCTCTTCTATTGGAGAATAGATAAAAGTTTATGCCAAGCTAAATTTAGGACATGAGTTATATTGAAGTGAGATAACTAACTGTCCCAAGAGAACTGAGAATTGAATGAAGGTGGTGGCTTAGTTTCCACAGCTGTCTGGTTCCTTAGTAGTCAGAGAGTCTAAAATAAGGATGTGTTTCTCTGGGGAGTTGAATTTTCTCTCAGATGTATTTTTGCTTGGTAAATACAACTACTGAGGTTTGTGAACTTAGAGGTTCCAATTCATTAGGGTTGAAAAGAAACAAAAGGAAAACCAAAATATTCATCTCAGAACCTGGAGAAAACTGCTCATCACAGTTCACTTTTTTTTCCCCTAGGAGGAGTTTGGTAAAACTACTGTGTGGGGAAGTTGGAGTAGTCAAGCCTTAAAAATTTCCCAAAATGTCAGCTAGGTTGCATAGAGAATTGCTTTGCAATTGCACAGAAATGATTCCAATAAAATTGCTGCTTCTTATTTTGCCACTGTACGTGTGTGCTGAACAGCATCTGTAAGTAGTGGTATGGTAAGAGAATAGGTTGGGTTAAAAAAGCAAAGTTGAAGTATGAGTTGAGTTTATGTTGTAATTAAGGACAGGAATGAAGAGAGCACAACCACTGAGCACTGTTGTAGCCTGGATATCTTGAGGCCAAGGGACACTTCTGCAAGCTCTTCACAGGACAAGGGTGACACCCTGCAGGGTTTTGTAGTGGCCAGAGGCAGCGAGTGATGGCTGGCTGGCCCTCATGGCTGCTCGAGGTTCTCCCAAATGTCTTCTCTCAAAATGGGTAAAGATTTTGTTGCATTGTCTTCATGTTTTTGGATGCTGATCAGTCAGGGACACCTGCAGTGTTGAAGGGTTGTGAGGAGTGAGGAATGAGCACAAATAATGTACAATATAGGAATGAGCTGAGTGGCTGAAGAGAGGAAAGAGGCAGAGGGATACTGGTAGTTGAAGAGTTAAGTTTTTTTAATTTTATTTTGAGTTAGCGTCTTTGTAGAGTATGTAAGATTTTTACTGTGAAGGCAATTTGGTATTAAGCAAAACTTTTAATATGGATTTAGCACTGAAACAAAAAGGGTCTTGCCCACTCTACCCCCCAAAAAGAGCAGTGTATCTTTTCAGAGCATTGATCACGGAGAATTTCCTTGATTAGTGGTGGATTGTTGAGAGCACCTGAGTAAGTGACAGTAATGCAAAAAAATTTTAAAAGCACAATACTTAGGGTTTTATACTTCTAAAAAGACACAGATGACAATTAGTGACTAATTCTTACACTAAAACTATTTTTGAATTATTAAAGCTTTGATTTTATACATGCTGTAAAAGACTCAGCCTGTTTTACATAGTAATTTTAGATATGCACATTCTCTCTTGGGTTTGGCTCATAACCTTAAGGCGTTAAAATGGATCCACCTTTTTTTTTCTTTTTTCCTTCCCCAGAGGAATACAGCATGCCTAGGGGCTGGCCTTTGTCTGTCATGCATTCCCACCATAACAGATTTAGCAAACTGCAGCTGAGAAGTTAGGCTAGTTTGTTCTTTGTGCTGCTCGTGCCAGGGAAGAAGCTTTTGTTTTCGCTGGATCACTGGCACGTCGATGACTTTGATGCCAAAAAGCATACAGTTTTGCTGCTGTCTGTATTTTCAATGAAAGAATGCAGGCTAGAACAAACAGAAATCCTAAGAAAGAGCTTACTACAGAATCTCAGCAGAAGGGCAAGGATGCAGGTCCTTGTGAAGCGCAAGTGGAGAGTGCTGTGGTTGTGCTGGTAAGAATTCTTTAAACAAGCTATCTCTTCTCTTTAATAATTCCAGTTCTCTCTGTCAATGAAAAGCTTCTTAATCTGATGCCGATGAGAAGTTCCAGCATTCTTTCTTGTGAATAATTTGCATTTAAGATTTAGATTTGATTTTCTGTGTGTTGTCTGCCTTTTAAATTGATTTTTGCTTTTCTAGTTTACCAGATCTTTGGTTCTCTTTGAGTGTGACTTTGGAATTCGGCTTTCAGATGAGCTGCTTTTCAGTCTCTTCTATCTAGCATATTTATACAGCTCTTTGAAGCTAGCATGAAAACTACATATGCTTTAAAACTCTTTTTAGCGCCTCTGTGTTTTAATTGCCCAGCATATCTTCCAATTTCTGTATCTTTGAACTTCCTGAAGTGTGTATTTAACAGTTAAATTCTACTTAAATAATCAAAGAACTATCTAAATAATTAATGACTACTTCTGTTAAAGTATCTATCTATCTGTTAAAGGACTTATTTTTCAATTCTTTCAATGCACAATATTTAGGAATTTAAAGTTTTAAAATAACTTCCAGTGAAGGAAAAGGGAAATTTTCTGTATTTGGCGGAAATAATCAGATAAGAACTATTTTGTCTGAAACACTACTAGACACTTAGTTCTGTTGGAACTTTAATAGTACAGCAAGAGAACATAAGTGAACTGTAATGAATCCACCAACTCTCTTCAGAGGAGGATTGGTAAACTACTACTTACATCAGTAGAAAGTAGAAGTACTTTGATAGTTCTTACTAATATTTCAACTTTGTTTAGTATTGTTTCATGCTTAATTGCTGCTGCTACTAGTCTTCTCTTTATTTGTCTGCCTGTTGAAGTTAGTGGGGTGATCCCCAAATTATAGTGACCCCCTTCCTCTTATTTGAACTTCACACTGTGCATTTAAGAACTAAATGAACTAAAACATTTTGGCCCTCTGTATTTAGTAATACTCATCTATGACTTTTTGGGAATTGTTACTGTATATAACTGAAAGCTTACATGTGTGCTAGTAAGACAGACTTGCTTTTCCTTGTCACTGTGTTTTTTTAGTTTTGTTCTATTCAGAGAGTTGTTAGTAAAATGTGGGGTTTTTTTTGGATGGGTGTGTTCTGATTTCTGGTCCAGATTTTCATCAGTACAATATGAGCTAATCTTGTGTGCACTTTCCTGCCTTTGGAATGTTTAACTTTATTTAGAATTGTTTTTATTCCCCCATGAATACTCAGAGAGGATATTAGTGTTTCTGCAGATACTTGGAGTACTGCAGCTAATCAGCACATGTACTTATTTGAGAAGAAGAAAGTATAAAACAATGTGTTTACTTATCACCATTTATTAAGAACCTCCTTGTAATTTTTCAAATACTACTTAATTTAATGTTCATGGAATAATATGCCTCCAGTGTTTGCTCTTATGTTTTCATTTTTGGATGAAATGCATGCATTCAATACAAATGTCAATATTTAAAGGGAAGAACATTTGGGTTTTGCATAGGTCACATTAAAAATGTCATTTCAGTTGCTATTTTGGTATTAATCTGTTTATATATATATATACACACAAGTGTATATATAGCATAATTATAGATCCCTTTTGTCTAGATGAAGTAGTGCAAGTAATCTGCAGCAAGTGTGCTGCCAGGCCAAAGCAAAAAGCAAGGTGATATGTTTCATTTGACATTGACATTTGGGTCCAATTTATTTCATTGGGCTGTGATGTTGCACTAAATTTTTACAGGGTAGGTACCCTGTCATTGGTGTGGGGTGCAGTAAGGTAATAACTAAGACTTAAAAAGTTGCTAGGTGCTCTGACGAATTCTAAACAGCAGAATTTCTTGTCTCCTAGGTTAAAAACCTGAGGATTACATTAGATAGCAATAGCATATGGAAGAGTAGGCTTGTGGTTTACTCTAGTAGTACTTCTCATTGACTATTGTCTAAAACATTCTTTCAAGTGTAGATGTATTATTCCTTTAGTGCAAATATGATGTGATCTGCCTAGCACTCAATTTAAGTATTCTTTATAAAGATGAGATACAATCTGCTGTCAGAAAGCAACAAGTTTTGTCATATTAATTTATGTCATAGTCATTTAATTTTTTTAAAAGGTAGCTCACTGACAGTCTGTTGGAGCATTGAGGGATCTGCATATTTATAACTGTAAGCATTCCATGTGTTATTGAAAACAATGTTATTTGATTGAGTGCTGTGCCTGAATTAACTTTTCCTGATTAGGTGGGTGGGTTCACAGAATAAGTCTGCTGCTGCTCTCAGTGCCAGTATGTCAGTATGTGTTGCTCTCTTGTGTCCCTGTGATTTGAATTACATTGTGTCATAACTTTGCTCTTGAGGTTAACAAGAAAAAAGAGTCCATGGAAAAAGCATTTAGATTTTCCAGGTGGGGCCTCAAAACCCTCCTTGGGATGAACTGCTGTTGTGTTAGCTGTTGTAGAAGTTCCTGGATGAGTGTGCCTGCTGTCCAGCTGCATTTTGATAGTCACAAGTAGTAACTGCTTATCAAAACAGATGATGTTTCTGGGAAGTTGGATCTTTGGGAGATCATATTTCTGCTAGGAAACTTGCTGGCAGTATAAAATGTAATAGTTAAAAGTAAGCTCTAGGATACAAGTAATTTCTTGAATTAATTTTTAAGACCTCAACCTGGGCAATTTATTTTATGTTTATTGTAGGACAGTAAGATACATGGAGCTGTTACCCATATTTAGTATTAAATAATCCTATTGTATGTCCACAGTGGCTTTCCTCAAGCCACTATTAAGAAATGCATAACACCTATTCATCTATTTACATGCTGCTTCCTGCTAGTGCCTGTAGTTCCATTTTACTCCTTATGGGAACTTGTTAATTTGCAGGTGTATAAGCCAAACATGTTTTTATAAGGTAAATAATACTTTGTAGCAGGAGGCTAAAAATATTCAGTGTGCTTAGCCTTACTATCTTTTGTTTTCTGAGAAGAGAATTGGACAATAACAATTGTCTCAATTTAAGCATGCATAAAAACATGTACTGTAGGGTTTTTTCTGTAATATGTAATGTAGGCAATCACTGAACTGTTAGCTTAAAATTTATTTTATCTGATGAATTTTGACACTGCTTGTCTAAATATATAAACTGTATTTAACAGATTAAAATGCTTGCTGTGTGGGTGTCATGGCTGCTGTTTTGAAGTGTTTCTTATTTCTGATAAGTTTCCGTGCTTATAATACTCAGGCAAAACCCAAAGTGGTACAGCAGAAAATTTGCTCTTTTATCTTTCAACATGTATAGCATTGGCTGGCTCAAGACCAGCCATGAGCCCCTATGCTGTTAGCATGTTCCTAGGTTACAGAAATAAAAATGTTGTTGGCTGTAGATTAATAGAAAAAGTTAATCCTTTTTGCAAAGACTGATTTTAGTGCCTATAAACTTGACATTGCAGTTTTGACTGGGCTGAGTTTTATCTGTGTCAGCTGGTCCCTAAATCATATTTAACAATCCTGTAACTACCCAACATATTTTCTTTTATATTACATGAAATAATAGACCAGGTTTTCTTCTTTCTTCTTTTTTTTTTTTTTTTTTTTTTTTTTTTTTTTTTTTTTTTTAATGTAGAAGAGCCTGAGAGAGAATCTGCTTCCTTGTGCTGTTTTTTGTCTGGCTAGATGCCAGTGTCAGTGTGTTGTTTATTGTTTTCTTTTTTCATATCTGGACTAACTGATAAAACATCCTCTTCCTTTTGAATCTGACAGACGACTAAGAAAGAAATGAGTAACATTTAGGAGAAACCTGAGGAAGCAAATTCTTCATTAATTTTTACATAAATGATATTTCTGCAAATCAAGTACCTTACTGATTAAATAGGAGAGGTCTGTATTTAAGACCACAGCTGCAGTGAGTTTTAGATTCTTTAAAAGCTTCTCATAAGGCAAGATTCTTTTTTTTAAAATCATCTTGTATTTACAGCATGCAAACAAATGTAAGCAAAGCTTATGTTATTTTAAGATTCCTTTTCATAAATTTTGTAGTTGTGGTAAGCCAGTTTTGTGACTACAGGGCAGAGAGAGGTGTTTGCAATTAATTGGATGATTTTTAAAGCTGCATTCTTAGGTTTTGAATTAGCTATGCTAGACAAGTGTGTGTGTGTGTTTGCATACCCATGAAATAGTTTTAGTTGCATTGTTCTTAAAAGTAATCCTTTTCCTCTGATTTTGCTGGTAAAATGAGAGAAGCCAGAACTAACCTTCTTCCAGTCTTCACCTGTCACCTTCCCAAGAGAATTAACAGTAAGATGCACCAGGGAGAAGTGGATGAGAGTGCTGTTCATGTGCAGCACCATGTAAAATCCATGACCCATTCAAGATGACAGCTTTCTCTTGCTACCAGAGAAAGCTGTGGAGTTGGAGCTATGATCTGTCCACTTGCTAGTTCAGACAGTAGATATCCTGGTATATGAGCTTTCAGTCACTATTGACCATGCACATGTTAATTCTTTCCTTTGAAAAGCTCCCCAAATTGCCACAAGTGGTCACACAACCATCTGATCAGCATTTCAGACACAATCTGACTGCAAGGCCCCTGTTGGAAGGGAACTCTCTCAAGCCAGGTCACCTCCTAATCTGTCACGAAAGCTCTAGCTCAGTTGCTGGTCTTAGTGTGAGAAGGCTCAGAAACGTGCCATAAGAGGGGAGAAGGATCCTTCTGGTGTCAGCCCTGCTTTTAATTAGTTTAAGCCAATTGTGAAGCCAGACCTTTTAAGCTACCTGCAGAGAATGATTGTATACACAAATGAAATGGTCCTTCTCTGCTTGTCATTTTTAGGCACAGTTTAATTTGCAGTATTTATTTTTGTTTTTCCTAAAGGTCGGTCATCCTGCACCACTCTCAAGCCAACCTGTCACTGCAGCATGTTGTGTGTAATTTCTCTTGAGAGGGAATGGTCACATGGGAAAAGCAAACTTGACCAAACGGAGTGACTGGGCCACGTTACTCTAGTAATCTCTAAACCTGGCTTTAACTTAAGAAAGAGTGTATTGCACAAGAGCCCAAGCTCAGTGGTTGGCAGGAGGGCATCTTGCTTGTCTGGACAGGTAGAGAGAGACCTGTTACAATGAAAGTGAGAGAAAGGGGAGCAAAAGGTGTTCTGTTCTGACTGATCTGTTACCTTGTACTTTGTTTATAGGCCAGTAAAGGTTGAAATGCTCTTTGTATTCTGTTAGCTGTCTCTGTGCTTCAGGAAGAAAATTTGTAATGGACAGTTACTGCCTTAGTGAAGAGTTGGAAAGGTGAAGTTACTGTAATTTACTGTAATTTAAAACAGAACTGGTTATGATGGTCCTTTAGAGTGGGGTCACTCAACCTGAAATTTTGTGAAGGGGTAATTTTTCAGTGTCAGTATGTAGGAAATGTTTCAAATAGTTGAGTGGACAAGGTGTTCAGGAAGTGTAGAGCACATAATTTCATTAGCTTGGGATTTACTGCAGCAGTCTGAATGCTCAAATGCAAACTTGAGACCAAAATAATTTGTGTAATTAGTACATTAGAGAAAATGTAATCTTTTCTTAGCTTGTGTTTGCCTTATGCTTTGCTGAGCTAAATTGTACAACCATTTCAGCTACAGATGGGTACATGAACATAAACATAAGCCTTTTCTGATGGACAGTGACATTAGTTCTTGGCTTTGAGTAGCTGGGGTTCGGGTGATAAGCTCTCAAAATGTGTCAGAGTACAATATGGAGTGAACTGAACAGCCCTTCTCCATCTCTTCTGAGGAGAAAGATGTCAAACACCACATAATAATCATGGCTCTTAGAAGTATTGGTCTGTGCTGAGTATGTTGTTACGTAGCTGATGAACTTCTTCTAAATCCTTCCTGTGTGATTGTAAATGGTAGCTGTTTGTCTTAATAAAGCTACATTTTGTTTGTAATGTTTGGTAGATTTTTCCAGACTTAGCTGTTTTTGCCTCTTCAGCTGTTATTCTTTGTTATGTTCCCACATTTTTCTTGCCAATAAAACTACTGTGTGGTACATAGGAAGGAATCTCAAGTAGCTTTTGAGTAGCCTGTGAACTAAACCTTAAAACTTTGGTAACTTTCTCTGACCAAAACTTTCCTAACTCCTTGAAAAACAAATTTGATTCACTTTTGGATGAAGAAAGCACCTGTTGGGTTTCTCATGAATATTATTAATATACTAGTGATTAACAGGTGTTACTGATAAAGGTATTTTTTCTTTGTAGGACAATTAGAATTTGGAGGGTTATTGTCATTGAGTTATACAAAACAATATATAAAACTTGTCATTTTGCCTATAATGATGGCTGGTCTTGCTGCTACAATTATCTTTAATATACCTGTAAATTAGTACCACTGATCTTGAGGAAGAATCATTTGTGAAGTCTCTTGTAATTGCTGCTTGTAAAAAAAAGTAATTTTATGTCTGGTACCGTGATGCCAAATTTTAGTTGCAGAAATGTCAAGCTAGATTGTAACCCCATCTTTGCATTAGTTTGCACACTCCAAGGCAGAGCTGCCTTGTTCAGAGCTCTGTCGAAGCCTGCTTTGCCATCTGACCACTTAACAGAATGTTTGCCAGGGTGAAGGTTTTTCTCTGTCTGATTGTGCAGGGGCAGCTGTAATGCCTCATCTGTGGCACGGGGTTTTAATGTGGAATCAATGCACAGTTACTGAGGAAAGCTATTTGCAATTAAGAGGGAAGTAGATGGCCTATGGGAATTTTGAAGGAGGAATGTCAATTAGCCTGCCCCTGCTGCAGGTTACTGCTGAATTAAAACACAGCTCAGTCTTTGAGCTAAGGTTGTTTTCACTCCTGTTAAACCCAGATCAGAGCTTTCTGGGCTGTATCAAGCGAAGGCAACCATCAACATAAGAGACTAGTAATTTTTTTATCATTTTTTTGCAGTGTGAATACATATGTGATTATGCTAATAAGCTCTGGCTTACTGAATTTTGTGAAATAGTTCTGGAGCAATCAGCATGCTTGTCTCTAATTGTCACTTGCACTTCCCCATATGGTGTAATATGACAAAGTCTGTATTTTGAATACTGTATGTTTTTGATGTAGATGCAATATAATTCTGCCAATCTTTTAAAGAGTAACTTCTAAAATAAGTCAACAACTGTAATTTGCCCTCAATATACCAGAATTTATTTGGATTTTTTCTTTTTTCCTGTAGGCAAAGCCAAAGCTTATAGAACCAATAGATTACGAAAATGTCATCGTTCAGAGAAAAACACAGATTTTGAATGATCCTCTACGTGAGATGCTACTGTTCCCTTATGATGATTTCCAGGTAATTTAATCCACCCTGTTTTTGTTGTGGGGACTTTTTGTTTGTTTGGAGTTGGTTGGGTTTTTTTTCCAAGGGTTTTCAGTAGTAGTAGCTATGAGGTGATAACGTCCTATTTCTTTGTTTCTTAACTCTCTTTAGCTCCAAAAATACCCACAAAGTCTTTGCCGTGGGTCTCATTACCCTGTTTGATTTATTTTTTTGGGTATGGGACAAATAGCACAATTTCCTCATCTGTCCAGATTATAATATCTACTTCTGCAAGTCAGCAATTTTACTGCCTTTCGAAGTAGATAACCAGTCACTTGTAGATATTCCCCCTCCCTTTCCGATGTAGGAACTTATGTGATGTCTGTTTTTAAAAAGTATCTGCTTTCTTTAAGTCTTAAACTGATTTTTTCCCTCCTGTTCTAACAGTGAAGGACATGAACCTGTTCAAATGCAGTCTGCTACTCTGCATTGTCCTAGCCAAAACTGTGTTCTAGCAAAATGCCCCTTACATAAGAGTTTCTGACTCAATTAAGCCAGGCTTAACCAAGCTTTGTGATAATCTTGTTATATTTTTTTAAATTACCATGTTTATCGATATAAATAGTTTAAGTACACCTTTAAAAAAATTTCTTGTAGGTCTAGTTGGGATAAATACCAAGCATCTTAGAGACTGGAGCTAGAGTCAATAGTGAGGAAGGTCTCTTGTCTGCATGCCCATACCTGCAATCAAAATGTCTATTTGAAAAGTATGCAGACATCTGAATAGTCTGTAAATTAATTTTATTCAGCCAAGTAGTTGAAGCTAAGTTTGTTTACTGTGGAGAGAGTTGATGATGAGTTTATATATTTCTACAGAAGGACATCTAAAGTCCTGTAAATTACCTGTTGAATTTGTAATGAATTTTCTCTGGCCTATTAGTGTTTAACTGAATGCAGCTGGACTTTCTTTTTAATACAGTCTGGGGGCTTCTTTTTCATTGACTCTGACATGAATAAGTCTACTTGTAGCCTTCCCACTCTGAGCTAAAAAAACTGGGGTTTGGGTAGTTAAAATTATTTAGAGAGGAGTTTGGGCTTCATGTGTTCTCAGCCACACATGGAAGTTTATAGGATGTAAGTAAGACTTCTTGAAAAGGATGTTGTACTGTTTTCAAATACAGAATTACTCAGAATGATACCCTATACCACCAGGTGTTTGCTTTGAGACTGAAAAACATGATCAGGCTACACCACCAAAATCCCCTTCTGTAGTGTGTCTCTTCAGTATCACAGATCAAGAGGAATCCAGGTTACTTCTGTTAAGTGTGCTCTTATCTGACTGATAGTTCACTTACCAGGGTCATTCCGGTGAACAGCTCTGAATTGTCAATGGAGAAGAAACAAACCTGTTAAGAATATCCTTGGATGTTTTGTCTGAGCAGTCTGGGGATATGGCTGAAGTGTTTAACTGCTATTTCTAGTGACCTTCTGCAATTCTTATCCTCAGGCCTGTATGAATGAAGCCAGCCCATAGTTCTCAGTCTTATCCTTCAGAAGGAATGACTGAATTTTGTCATAAATTGTAATGTCTTTTGTCATCCTTTGTTTGGATTCTGTTGCGAGGTTTTCAACAAGGGAGGCATTAAAGTGTGTGTTACATCAGAAGATTTCCTTCAAGTAGTCACAGTTTTGGAATATAGCTTTTCTGTTTCTTTATCCCTCATCAGTATAATTGCTGAACCAATTTTCTGGGTTTCCCCCGTTTTGGCAGAGTCTCATTTCATAGGTGATTTACATGAAGACTGGTTCGTACTGTCAAACTGTATTACCAAACTTTTATTTCCTTGGAAGACTTCCTGGCACAAACTAACTCCAAATATTTTTGTTGTACACATGACTCTTCTGCACTACTTTGATCTATTTAGCTTGTTTTCAACAACATAAAGTATTTAAATCTGTCATTCAGTGTATTAAAATATTCCCAAGTCGGAGAACAAAAAACCCTTAAGTGCTTATTATTTTTATGTGAAAGTTTAACCTTTTAACCCTGTTCAGTTTTCCATAGCCATATTCTGAGGTTTGAAATCACTAATCATTATATGGTTGCCAGTATAATTTGAATAATTTTTTTAAAATACAGCATATTTTCTTTGTTTGTCACTCAGCTTCACATATATTTTTTAAATTCCTCTTTTTTATCTTGTGCCTGTCACTCAGTGTGTGAGCAGCTCTTGGGTAAGCCATGGCTTAAATGCTTGATACTGGCCTCATTTTCCTCAAGAAAAATTTAAAACAGTGAGCTAGAGCATTCAGAACTACCTGTAAACACACTTAGAGCTGTTTATAGGTGGAAACGCCTACCATTGTCTAGAAACCTGTTCAAGCTATTTCCTTTTAGAGTGTTCAGTTTCTGTCTTACAAAGTTCTTCCTCACACTTAGGTTGAATTGATTACATTCTGAAAACCCTTGCTTGGAAAGGAAGCCCAGCAATGTTAATTTATAGTGACATTAAGAGTAAGGCTATTTTGTTCAGCATGGCCCTAAAACTAGCACTTAAAATGGCACAGAAAATACTTAGCTTGCAGTACTAGATATCACTTCCAAGAATTTTTGGAAGATTACAGAAGCTGTTGCATGTTTTCAAAGAAGCCCCATTGATGATACCGACATTGAATTTCTGTTAAAGTTTAAATTATTTGGAGAGAAAATGGAAAGAAATATTTGTGCTTGATTTGGATTTCTTTTTCAGGTAATGCAGTTAGATAACTGAAATTTAATTTATTAGGTGTGAGAACCTAGTATTGAAGGAGAACAAATAATAATCTTTAGTCCATATCAGAAATTAAAAAGCACAGAAACTGGCTTTTTTTGGGTCACATATACCTTTTCTCTCTTTCTCTCCTTTTCCTCCTGATGAAAATTATTTGTCTAGTGAGGGAAAGGGAAAAAAAAAACAATGCAAAGGGGTAAAATAGCTCCTTTTCTGTTCAGGTATGACTGTTCTTTAAACAGAAAGAAGCAGCTCTAAGTTCAAATCACTACTAAAGAAACATTTGAGCAAGTATGGAGCAGAAAATGCTGCATAAAGTTTGAAGAATTGTTCTTCAGCCAGCTATCTAGTTACAGGAACCTTTCCAGATTTCCACTTAACTGCATTTGCCATTGTCCCAAACGTGGTTAGCTGAGGTTATGAAACGTTTTCTCTCTTTTTGTATATATGTTTGGTAGCAGTTCATTTACTTTTCAGAAGAACATGATTTCTGTTCTGCTTTGTGCTGAGTTTCCAATCCAAAAAAGCAGGCTTGTAACTTTCCTTTCAACTTTTTTTTCTTCATGTTATTGTATCTAAATAACAGAAAGATTTTGCTTTTCTGCGGTTATGAGAAGAGCTTTTAATCAGCAACTTCGTCTTCATATATTGGTCTTTTTTACTTTACCACTTGAAGATTGCTTCAGCTGCTTTTCACAAGCTCAGGCTCTGAGTTTTCTGCACTGAATTCACTTTTTACGTTACTCCCTACCTTGTTCTACAAACAAATTTGTAGGGGGAGATGTGCTTGGAGACATGTTTTGCTGTTGGCATCACTGAATTTGCTTTCATTCTTAGTAAGTGAGGCGTCTAAACTTCCTTCATGCTTTGTAGTCTGTTCATTTTTGGCTACATTTTTGTCCTCTTTTTCATTATGGTGCCTATACAATGTGTTTGTTAACTATGATATTAGAAGCACTTTTTTGCCACCCATTGGAACATCTCTGTTGATGTTCTTGCTACTCTCAGTCACAATGCTGCCAGTTTTTCAAGGCTATCCCTCTTCCAGCCTCTTGCTGGGAAAAGACATCTCCTTTGTAACAGGGAAAGACTATACTCTTACGTTGGATACTCTTACGTCCAAGTTTGTGCCTCTTCATGGCCTGTTGGAAATTTCTCACCTGAATTTTAGCAATTTTCTCAACGATGAAATGGCTTCATAACTGAGTAGCATTAGTTTAAAACAGGCCACCTTCTTCATGGTGGTGGTGGTCACGTTAAAGTTGTATGCTCAGTGATTGCAAACTTGGTGGTGTTTATGTTAACTGTACAGTGGGTAAATAATTTGAAGAAACCTGAACCCAAAGCAATACTAGTGTGTACTTGGCAATAAGTCACCCTTTATCTAAATAACCTTTTTTTTCTAATTTCAAAATACCTAACTTTTGAGTACTACCTCAATTTTTAAAGGAAATCATAGAACTTTAGAAGGGTTTGGAATGGAAGTGACCCTAAAGATCATCTTGTTCTAACCCCTGCCACAGGCAGGGACACCTTCCACTAGACCAGGTTGTTCAGAGCCCCATCCAGCCTGACCTTGAGCATCTTTAGGGATGAAACATCCACAGCTTGTCAGGGCAACCTGTTCTGGTGCCTCACCACCCTCACAGGAAAGAACTTTTTCCTAATAGCTCATCTAAACCTGCTTTCTTTCAGTTTCAATACATTCTCCTTTGTCCTGTCAAATAATACAAATGCAGACTAAATTTGCTTGTAACAAATAAAATGTGGGTGCATTCCGACCCATATTAAATTTGTCTTTGCAAAGTTATCGCAGTGTTATTTTGAAAGCAGTTTGGTGCTTAGCTTAGATATCATTTCACTTTTGTTATTTTTGGGTTTGAGCCATATGGATTTAACATACTTTCACTTAAAGCCTCTCAGCCTTTATTTAATGTGAGTTAAGTACTTCTGAAAATAGATATTATGCCAGCTTTGCAAAAGTGAAAAACTAAATCCAGGTCATTCTATGAGAAGGCACATCTTCAGTAGCGGAAAAGCAAAAAAAGTCCATGTCCTCATTTTAGAGAGCACAAATTAAACTGGCCAAATAACTTATTTTGAAATGTTCAAAGTAATTTCTCTATTACTTTTTCCCTTTAAAATCTATTTGGTGTTTTTCCTTAAGTCTTTAGCCAACTGTTGTAAATCGATTTCATTTGGAAATTGCTTTATAATACAGGTTCTGACACTTCCCATGCAAAGGTTAAGTAATTTCTGACACCAGGCTGTTTTAAGGGCAGGATCTCACATACAGTTTGCCATATTTTCCCCTGAGTCTTTTAGAACAACTTCTGTCTCTGCATCTGGAGCATGAGCTTCTATGGTAACAGTCTCACCAGCAAACACAACCTTGTGACAGACAATATCCACTGCAGTCTGCACTCCTTATGGACAGGTTCACTATCCATATTCCATCAGGTTTTGAGTAGCAACTCCTCTTTGGTTGACTTGGTGAAATGTTCTTGCTGCTGTGGCCTATTCTGAGACCTCAACATATCCTAATTCACTGGGACTCAGTCAGAAAGTTGTGGCAGTAAAAGAGTCTGTTATCTGTGTGCCTCAGTTAGTGCATGTGATTCCTGGCTCCTCTGAAAAGTGGCCGTCCTTAGTCTTGACAGCAGAGGAATTGAAACAGGTTTTTAATTTTCTTTGGGAGCATGAGACAAACACTTTGTTTGTTCCTGATGCTGACATAAATAAAATGATCACTCAGTCCCAGAGTGTTGAAAAGTTTAATTCCCACAAAACAGTTCAGCCATTGTAGTTGTGAAGAGAGTTTGTTGAAAAGACAATCCTTCCTTTCCTAATTTTCCTTTTGGAATATAACGTGTAATTATGTGTGTGCTTGCTTTTAAAATATCATGGTGCTGCTTAAGTAATTATTTTTAGGAATTTGCTCTAAATCACAGTACCTCCCTCATTGCATTTCCTGGCTCTTTAATGTACTACTGCAGCTGATGGATGTGCTGAGAAAGAGACAGATGCATTAAGATAATTACTAATATAAACAAAATTGACAAGTCAGATTCTTGTTTTGTCACTGATATTGATGCAGTACTAAGATAAAAATCTTTTTATGTGTGAACAACTAGAAAAAAGCCCTTGCTATTGTATTGATAGTTGTATAGCAGGGTATCAGCCGCAGATATTTTAAAAATATATTCAGCAAATTCAATTTTACCAAATTATACCAAATTTGATTGATGAGTTCATGGGTTTCCCATGAAAAGTGCCTGGTAAGATGCCGCCTTAGTCTCTGTTTTTTTCTTAAAATAATATTTTTTAGGAAAGCACAGTATAACTGTATGCTTGTGGAATATATATAAATACTGCATGTAATATTTCTATATTATATAAAGTATAAATAATTTCTCATCAAATGTCAGACTATTTCATTGGAATAGTATCTAGAAATTTGGGTCTTAAAGTACTTTACTACTCTTAATAGAGGGTTTTATTTCCATAGCTTGTGAAAACAAATAGTTAACATGGTTTGAAGATATTTCTAGAATGAAGAAAACTTCATTTTTAAAAGCAGTTAGCATATAAATGTGTATCTTCTTGCAGTTTTGTTTTTTGTTTTTTAACTGTAGTTTGCAAGGTTCATTGGTTCCGTGAAATATTTTGGAATCTGTGGTATTTGTTTTTAATACCTCCCCACCTCTCCCACCCAAGGAGTTAGCATTGTCACTTTTAGTGCTCTGGACTAGATGAATGAGTTGTCCATGACTATGGGATTATTTTTCTTCCCTTTCAATCTTTACTGTAGTTGAATATTCTTACTTAAATACCCTCCCAGTTAATGGAGTGAGGCTTTGGTAATGACCAAGATAATCAATCACCTGATGGATCAGACTCTCAACAGAGATAAGTTAAGGTGATGTACTTATGTGCCCTTTGTTTTTCAACATAACATGTGGAGCTTTTGCTTGTCACGTTTTTATCTGATCTTCCTGGATGTGTGGAGTGTAAGAGGTGAGGGACCACAACCCCCTTCCAGGCCCTGGCTGTGTAAACTCTCTTGTTCACCTTTGATGGCCTAAGCTATGACATTCTTTTCCACATAGTGCAAAAAACAAGTTCAGTTGCTATGTGATTATTTTCATTTGTGGCCCAGAAGATTTTGTTTTCATCTTTTTCACTTTACAAAAGTAAAGTATCCTCAGGCATACTTCAGCACAGGTCTGAGAAGCAGAATTTCATGGTCACAAAGAGATTTCCCTCTCTCTGACACCCTTCCTATGCCTCTCTGAGTTCTGGCATAGGATAGGAATGAGTTCTGACTTGGTAGGCTGAAGTGTATAGATACTTCAGTGATCCACACCTTCTCTCTAAACCTGCAGTAAAACAGTGCTAGTCTCATTTTTTGTCACTTAAGATCTGCAGATTTTGGTGTGGTTTTACCTTCCTTGAATAATAGTTTTTATGTGTAGTAATAACTCTGCCTTAGTGTCTGTCTTCAAAATGTTGGAGTTGTGTTGTCATGATGGCATTATTTTTTTCTAGTGTTTTCTTTCCCATGTTGACAGTATAGTGGAAAAAACTGTCCTATGGCATCTATTTCTCACTGATTCCAATCTTGCCCTTATTGTGAAAGAAGGAACATGTTGCTTGAAGGAAAGCAAACTCTCACTAACTGGGTATTCTGAAACATTGTATTCATAGGATGTTTTCTGCTGACCTTTTCTTCATTATAGTGGTTTAACTGAGTGTGGCTGTAATGTGTCACCTTCCCTTTACATGCAGGTTTCATTAATTGCTTTTGTTTATCAGACAGCATTATTGCAGCGGCAGAGTCGATACATTCATTCAACAGTTCCTGAAAATGCAGAGAAAGAAGCTCAGAGCCTGTTTGTTACTGAGGTAATACTGAAGTTGCATGTGACTGTGTGAAGTAACAATATTATACCTGACTTGTTTTTCACCTCCTCCTTCATTTACCATTTAAAACAAAGAGAAAAATAAGCCCTGGAAAAGGAATTAAATTGCCACTTAGTTGTCAATTATTTCAAGGCAAAATTTTCAGGAAAACCCAATATTAAAACCCAGTATTTTTTCCATTGGTAGCTGGAAAAGAAGTTTTACCAGATAGCTTTTAATTATTTTGTTTGCGTCATTGGCTTTTGCAGATGGTTCTCCCCCACTTTCATTATGTTTTTGGTTTTTCCAGATGAACGTGGGTGATTTCAATACATAATATTGGATCCACTAGTAAATCTGGAATGAATCATTGTGACTTGTTTTTTCTGATAAAGTGTCTCACACCAGCCATTCTTACTTTGTTCATACTAATCTTGTACAGATTGCTGGAACACAGTATCCAGAACTGTTAGGAGGCCAAAATTCATTATGACTGTTCAACTTGTATTCTATATGTAGAAGAAACATCCTCAACCCTAAAGTTTCTCAGAACTGTTTGCTTATGTTGGCGTTCCTTTGGTTTTGTCAAGTTGCTCTTAGTTTATTGTAATCTTGAAACCTTTAAGGAATAAAAGGTTCAATTGTTTTTCCTTTTTCTTTTTTTTTGAGTTATGTACTGGTTTTCTACTGACATGCTTTAAGCTGATAGTTTAGCTGAAACAAGTAAATGTCTGTTGTAACTCCAGTAAAATTGAAGGAGCTCCAGATAGCTGAATCTATATCAAAGAGATTTATCCACACTGATACATATCCTTAATACCTGACCTAAACATTTCTGAGATAAATTTGAAGAGGATAGACAAGAGGAGGGAGGAGTGTTAGAGGTAATTCATGAAGATTAATCAGTTTCTGCTGAAACAATTGCTTGGCAAGTATTAAACTCGTGTTTTGAAATATAAAGAAAATATTTACGATTTATTGGATGCTGTGTTTCTGTAGGTTTATTGGGTAACATAAAATTTTGCATAGAATGGTTTCTGTCAACAGATTTTGTCAGTTTTATGTTACTTTGTTCAAAGCCAAGATAAATCAGTACTTTTATGTTGTAACAATATGGGTGGAGTAAAATGGTATTTCCTGTGATCTAGATCAGAACCTAATGACATAACTGCTTTTCAACCACTACAAGCGTACAGCTTAAATTGAAGTATTAATTGAATTGCACTGGAAGTATAAATCCAAGGAAAAAAAGGTTTTGGCTTTCTGTATCAGTATGTGCACAGTTGAATATTCTATTTTAATAAGGTGTCTGTTTTTGTACTGAGTTTTTGAAGGGCTCAGTCACATTTTCAGCTTCAGCTGAGTTTTCTAAAGGCTTGGCGATATTTCCAGCTGCGGCAAAATGCTGGTTTAACTTTTTGCATGACTGAAGAGGGTTAATCCAGATGCTGAGTGCATTCACCATTTTCTGGTTTTATTTTACGTGTCTAGCAGATGATAACATTCCATTGAAACATATAACTTGTTCCAAAAAGCAATAATTGCATTAGACTGTTGCAAAAGAAAGGAAATGTACAGAATTTTCAGAGACTGATATGTAACCATAATAGTTCATAAACAGACATATCTTAAGAGGTTTTCCTGTGCTGTGTCCACTGAATGCCTTTAGTCCTCTTCCAGTTAATATTGATATGTGTTTTCATTTAAACAGTGCATCAAAACCTACAATTCAGACTGGCATATTGTTAACTATAGATATGAAGATTACTCAGGAGAGTTTCGACAGCTTCCAAAGTAAGTATGTTACTTAGTTTATTTAGCAATATGATAAATTGAAATTGTGAAGGAACTTTGCATTTAATACAGACTTATTTGTCAAAGAAGTATATTAATATGTGTAGTATGTAAACTGATATATGCTATATCCATGGTTAATGGTCAGTAGAGATGATAAAGACTTGTTGGATGGAATTGATGAACTTGACTGTATAATAATACAATGTTAAACCATTTTCTGGGAAAGTACTGTAATAACATTGCCTATTAACAGGCAAGTCAAAACAAGACATTGTATCATTGACAATGTGAATTTAAGTATGATAACTAAAACAGACTAATGTTTAGATGAACCTAAAATGGTAATATCCTGTTTTCATCGCTTCAAAGGCAGCTTTTGGAACTCCCTTTAGGAGCTTGGGGAATAGAACCTAACTGAGATGGTTAGAGCAGGTTTTAGCAGGATGATTCAAAGTAAAAGCCTAACTGACATCTGTTACAAACTTTCTAAACCATCTGCTAGAGAAATGTTTTCCCACTTTTTCAGAATTTTCTAAGAAGAGTATGGAGATTAGAACATTAATTTTAAAAATGTCTGAAAGTAGCTAAATACTCTGAATACCCCAGCTTTGGAAGATCTGTGTCTTCCCTAACTGCTCTTCTACATCTATCAGCTAAGAAATAGTTACCTCACCCTGTGGAGAGTTTTCATCTACTCACAGGTTTTGTACAAATCAGTACCTGGTTTTCACTTGCCCCAAATAGAAACCACAATAGGAATTTTAAAAAATGCATTGTCCTGCAAGGAGCCAGTGGTTGCAGGTATAAATTCTTACTCATAAGATATTGGGAGTGCAGTGAATAAGAAGGCATTTGTTCTCTTCAGTTACACATTACGACAGTGACAAGCAGAAAAAAATGAACATGGCAACCAGATCTACAAATGAGGAAAATTGCTTTCCATGAAACAGAATTAATGAAAAATATATGCTTTTACTTAGTTAGTCTTGTGCTTTTCCTCTTCAGTAGGAAAAGAACATCTTAATTTTTGCATCAATGAAATATGTAACTAGTCACAAAATTCCTAGTACTTCAGAATCTTTTTCTTTTGTAGTAAAGGGACAAAGCCAGACAAGCTTCCTGTTCATTTATATGAAGTGGATGAAGAAGCAGATAAAGATGAGGTGAGATAATAACAATTCCTTACTTTCTCTCATTTTCATTAAGGAAAGTTGGGTGTGTAGAGGTTTTGAGTTTGGCTAAGTGTTGATGTAACTACATGAAAATGGAGATTAGATTGAACCACCTTATTGGGAAACAAATTAGTTGTTTTAGCTTGTTCTCTGGAGATCTGTCAGGTGAGTTAGAATAAGTTTTGACAAAATTGAAGTTTTAGTATTAATCCTTCATCTGTCATAAAATATATGTTTTATACTGTATCTATGTAGACAGGTTTCCAGAGAGAAATGTTTCATGCAGTTTAATCATGGAACTGAGTAAAATCATAGGTGAATCTGTTCTGGCACAACAACAGCACACACACTTCAGCATGCGTGACAGTGTAGCATACAATGTGAGCTAAAATTAGTTCATCACAAATTTGAGTCCAGGATAAGACTTGGAGAGCTATCATGGAAACAAAAGCTTAAAAAATTGACTAAACCTCTAAGATATTTTCTCTTGTTTCATTGACTTAGGGAAAGGAGAGATGTGTAGTGTCAAGCAATTTTCAAGTATATTTCAAATGCCAAAGACTTTCTTCAGCAAGTGCCTCTGTTATTTTTGTGATTTATTTAGTTTTTACCACGCCCTGTCTCAAAACACGTTCTTAAATGCCACTGTTTTCTTTTCTTATGAGTACTTCAATTCTTACATCTCAAACAAGAATTAAAATAAATTTTCTATTTTGTGGGTTTTACTTCCTTTTTGCTTTGATTCTAAATTCGTGGTATTCAGAACTACTGCCAATGAAATTAAAGGATTAAATGTGAAAAAGTTGTTTGGGGAATTCATCTGAGTAGATAAATTCCAGTCAGAGAGTACCAGGCTGACATTTATCCAGCACTGCTATTAATCTGCACTGTGATATTTGGACAAATAACTTTAGGCATCTATAGCCAAAACTTCCTATTTGTAGGATAAGAATAATTATGATTACTATTATACTGACATTTAAAAGACTTGGCTTTATTTACTGTAGTAATACTTCTGACAACAGAAGTGTTTTAGAAAACAGTGAATTAAACGCTAAAAAATTAAATCAATATATATTGACTATAATTCTTGCCAGGAAATACATTATGGGTAGAGTTAGTTAAACACTGAAAAACTATAATTTGGCTATTAACAGGTAGTATGTGTTTTGCTAGGCAGTGTAAGTAGAGAGGACTGCCTGTGTCCTGTAAGAACAGGCAGGAACAGGGTATTTCTTTGAAAAGTACAGTCACTGGAGGAGAGGTTTGCTGCTCCTTGAGGAACTTGAAAAATAAACACAAGAAAAATACATGCTAGGAGGAAAAGGGAAGTTAGTGGGACATTAGAGTGGGGGGAACATAAATTCTTTCATCAAGGAAAAACTTAATGCAAGAGGTGTTTCTTTCAGATATTATTTTCTTGCTATGCCAAAAAGCACAGATGCAAACCTTAGATTGAAAGTTGTTTGGTCTTTTTGTTTTGCTTTTGTTTGTGTTTGGAGAAAGCTGATTTATTAAGAGAATGATAGAACACGAAAAGCTGCAAGTGATTAAAAATTGAAGGAAAATCAGATAAAGATTAGTTTATTCACACATCATTGAAAAGGAGAAAATTACCTATCAAAACTAATTAGGGCTATCAGGCCATCGGGTTGATGTTTGCAAATGGAATTTTTCAATCCGGTATGTGATCAAGATATGGGATTGTTTTTGTTGAAACAGTTGCTGTTGAAGTCAACTTTGGAGCCAAGTTTGTGGGAAAGATCACTTTAAAAAGTTCAGCACAGTGTGCAGCAGTAATGATAAAAGTGAGGAAATTACCTTAGCAGTTGGAAACAGGAAGTATGTTTTCAGTGTAAGAGTCGTGTGTTAACAACTGGATCCTGAGTTCCTTTGTATTAACAGATGGTCAGCTGGAAAGATTCAGTAGCTTTTTGGCTCTGTAGGCAGGAATTCTGCCTGACAGAAAGAAATGGTGTAACTAGAGAGGCCCAAATCATGCTCGGTTTTATTGCTAGAAAACAGCATGCAGCTCAACAGAGTTGGGAAATTGTGCACCTCAGGGACTGGGAACTGGAGTCTTAATAGTGCTAAAGCTTAATTTTTGTTAACTCAGGTAATGAAGTTTAGTCATGCGAGGTGATCCTATGCATGGTTTGTGCAATTACAGAAAAGCTTTGGTTGTTTTGTGCCAAGTTTTGGCAATAACTTATCATTTACTCATCGTCTCACACTTGTAAAGGTGATTTCAACCCACCCTTTCCTTGGGGATAACTCACGCCAGGGGAGGTGAAGAGTCATGTTAGAGTCATGTTTAGAAACCCAGTGTTTTAAGTTGTGTCTGTATCTTTATTCTTGTACAAGAAGAATAGTTATCCAGGTAGTAGAACAGCGGTGGAAGCTAAATGACTTGAAAATATGAAAAAAAAGGTGACTGTGTTGCTTGGACAGTGAGACTCTGGCACACATGAAAACTTACTGAGTATTTCTGGTCTATGCCTTTGGGCCATTATATCAGATGCTCTGATTGTTGATGACCATGTCATCCTTACTGGGCCTAACTTCAACAGTACCAAGCTGACTGTAAAATTTAAAAGGTCAGATTGATGCATCTTCTGCCTTCTGTTCACAGTTTTTTGAAGTTCACGTGTGCATATGCTTATAAGTAGGCAAGCTAAACAGACAAAATGAGCTGTAAATAAATTACCTAGTAACTTTTTACAGAATGTTCCTTGATTCAGTTCCAGAAACAAATTCATATTATTCTAAGATTTGGTTTAATGTTCAGTTGTTGAACTAGTGACTCCCCCTTATGTAATCAGTTTTTGTTGCCTGTTTCCTGAACAGCCAAGAAAAGAAATGAGAAAAAGTACTTGAGGTACTCAAGGAGGTTTTGTTATTTTGTTTTCAGCTGGATGCTCAGTTAATTCTGAATGTTTCAATAAAAAATTACCAGGAGTATTTCTCTAGATGGGTGAAAATCCTCCTACATGTCTAATTCATTAATAGTTTTGTTTCAAAATGGGCTACATCAACTGAAAACCATGGCAATGTCAGCTTCATAGTACTTTAAAAGATTACTCGGAACTGGTGATTTAATATGTATTCTGTGGTACTTATAAATCTGTCTTTTTGATCTGTTTTGATAGCAGAGGGCTGCTCTTTGGTAGTTGTTAACATCCTAAGTTTTTGGATGCAGTCATTCAGTTCCCTCCACTGGCAGATGGACGTGGTGTACAGGCAGTGGGTGTGATGTGTGATGCTTGCACTGCATCTGCTGTTTGTGAACTTGCCATTGCTGCCAAGTTCAGTCCTGTTCTCTCTGCAAAGCTTGGATTCTGATCTGTAAAAGGGCAGATCCAGTTCAAGAATTATCTGTCTGTAAAATCTGAAGAAAAATGAGGCCTTTGAAGTACTGTATGAAGAGCAAAATGGTTTGAGAAATCTGGATTGAAGTTTTCAGTAAGGATGTGTTTGCATTGTTCTTTCTGGCAGTAGAAATTGGTAAAAATTCTTGCACTCTGTGGTAAAGATTACAAGGTAAATGTAAGTAAATGTTTTAAGTTTTGACCGTTTGCTCACTCCCCTGTTTCATTGGGATTTGTCTTGACAAACATTTAGCTATCTATAGGCTGGATCATCCTGTTGGCTGTAGATGAAGCCTGTAGAAGTGGCCAGATTACATATTAAAAGTTAGATGAGGTCAATCTCTCCCAGGTCTTTAAATAAAATAATGGAAAAGCTATAGAATTTCAGTGGGGACTCATGGTACATTATTATCATTATGTTATGAACATAGTTAGTCTAACTTCTGAAATTATCGATAAATACTACATGGACTGTGATGCAAAAGTTTACCTTTCCTTTTTTCTTCTTTTTTTCCTTTTTCTTTTCCCCATATTCCTTTCTTCATCTCCAGGATGCAGCATCTCTTGGGTCTCAGAAGGGTGGAATAACAAAACAAGGATGGCTGTACAAAGGCAACATGAACAGTGCAATCAGTGTGACAATGAGAGTAAGTTTAGGACTATCTTACAAAAAGCTGAACACTGATACTAAATATCCCTGTGCCTTGGAGAGGTCAATTTCTGGTACCTGGTTTAGTTCTGAAAAAAAATTGTTTGAAAAGGAAGAGGGAAGATTGTATGTACTTCATATATCTGAAACTTTGCTTTTATTTTATTATACGTAAATCAGAAAAAAACCCCATGAAAAATCTAGTATATGGGAGGAGTTAAATTTTCCTAACTGTACCCTGGTGTGATTTTAGTGGAAAAGGGGCTGTGTAATATAGGGGGGTGTTATTTGTTTGTATTATTATGTTTTATGTAAAACTATAATTTTTTTAATTTGCCTCATGTCTGTTATAGAGTCAGTTTTAAATACCTTTCAGTCGGTCAAAAATACTGTCAAATGATATAGTACAATCCTGCTGCAGATCTCATAAGTTAATTTTTTTACTTAATAGTTTCTGTTTTCTTTTCTGCAGATACTGATCATGTTATCTATAAATAAAAGCTTTTTTCTATTACCTAATATGTAAATAGCACTTACGTGTATGTAATATTAAGCTAATTAATACTAGTGTTGTCACTGTTCTTCTTCCCTCCTTTTTTTCACTAGTCATTTAAGAGAAGATTTTTCCACTTAATCCAGCTTGGTGATGGATCCTATAATCTCAATTTCTACAAAGATGAAAAAATATCAAAAGAACCCAAAGGATCAATATTTCTAGATTCATGTATGGGAGTGGTTCAGGTAATTTATAATTATTTGGCCTGTTTGCCAATTAATTCTGTATTTATTAGCAAATGAAATATTATTTAAAATATAGATCAGTGTTGTTGAATGTAGTTAAGTACCTATTATACAGAGGAACAAATAGATACTTACCAAAGCAGTGAACAAAATTTCAAAGGGCAGGAGACTGAATTTCTGAAATCTTTCCAAAAAGAACATAAATTACGAGTTGATGTCAAGGATTTAGCAAACCAAATTCTAAGGCAAATGCACAAGGAACCCCAAACTTGGCAAAGTAATGACAGCATAAAATGGAAGTTTATTTCAGTCAGATTTTTTGCTTGCATGAGCTGTAAAATGTTTTTCATAGCTTCTTGTGTGGGATTTTTGTTGCGGGAATTGTATTGAATTCAAACACCCTTCCAGATGCTTTCATTTGACCTTTATAATGTTACTTTTCTGTGCTTTTCTTTATTTTGAAAAGTTAAGGGCTTTGGTAAAATGTTTGTGAGTAGAAAGTGCCAAAGAAAAGATTGTTTTTCTTTTTTTATGATTCTGCTATGTATTTATAGTACAGCATGTAACTCTTCTGTTATGCACAGCATACCTGGAAAAATCCCATGTGTCTTAGGGGTTTTTTTTAACTTGTACAGAAATAGGCAAAGTTTAATAAAAAGTATTGCTTAAATAATATTTTTGTAGTATAAAGTTGTTTGAAGATTTCCACAAAGAGATAAAACAACTTTACAAAGGATTTCACCCCCTAAATATTGTAGTGTTGTTTTTTTGGATACATATTTAATAGGTAACGCTTATGAAAATCTTGTAACTAATAAATTTTATGATATTGCAAGTTCTGTATATAATTTTACAGGAATTATTTTGCCTTAGATATATAATTCTGGCCAACTCCATTGAAATGAATTTAATTGATTGAAAACAAGCTGGCAGACATAAAAGTGGTTCCTAAACATGGCTGTAGTCTCATCAATATATACAAATACTCATGGAGGGTGCAAAGATGACAGAGCGAGGCTCTGCCCAGTGACAGGGCTGGAGGCAACAAGCAGAACCTGAACCACAGGAAGATCCTTCTGGACATCAGGGAACACTTTTTCACTGTGAAGGTGATGGAGCACTGGCAGGGGTTGCCCAGAGATGTTGTAGAGTCTCCATCCTTGGAGATACTCAAAAGCTTCCTGGCCATGATCCTGTGCTAAATGGCTTTAATTGGCTGTGCTTGAGGAGGGAGTGTTGGATGAAATGACGACCAGAGGCCCCTTCTAACCTCTAACCATTCTATCATTTTAGGATTTAAAACTTGGAAATCTCTTTTCCTCACATATACTTTCATACTGTTCCACATTTTCTGTTCCGTCAGTTCAGTCCAATTAACCTCAAGTTTCCTCAGACTCTGCCAGAAGCTTGCTTTTTAAAACAAACAATGTATTACTGTTCCTTTGTTCTTCTGCAAGTAGGGCTGATACAGTCATCTTTAAGTAAAACTGTACTTTGGATGCTTTAAAATTTATAGTTGGCTGTGTCTCCAATGCTATACTATATTATACAGTACCCTCAGTGTTCATCTTGGCACCTGGACTTCAAAACTGCGTGTAAAAATTTGAGACATGAATTAGAATCAGGTGCAAAATCAAAACCAGTTAATGTCCACTTCCAAGCCAAATAGTCATTCAGTGGCTAGAATAAAGGGATTTGGAAATAACTGTCTTCTTACTTGAATTTTTGGTGAGTGGCACCAGTAAATGCTGATTTAAACTATCAAATACATAGGTCCCTATTCCAGATGTGTAGCTTTATTATCTTATATTATGTCCTCTATCCTTCCTAGCTGACCTTATTGTTTTACTGTTACTTATTATTGGTGTTGAATTGGCATTTAAGAACTCTTATGGGAAAAAGTGGTATCTACACAGTAGAAATTGCACTTCCATTTAACAGAAGAGAAAAATAAAGGAAAAGATTTGTGAAGACCTCAGCCATATTGCTTTGAAGTAGTCTGACATGGAATTCATAGAAATGGTTTTTCTTAGGTAGTTGTGCTTACAAGCTTTTGTTCTCAGAATGAAACTACTTATTTCAGAGTCAGTATTTTTAGTGAGAGAAGATAAGTTCCTAGTGCATTGCTATAACACTTCTCTGGTTTGTGTTCATTCAGTGCATTTGCTTACTTATTTTTTCAAAGGCAGTAGATGCCTGAGAGAAAAATACTGACTTCACTTATAGACATGAAGTTAGACCAGAATATGCTTCTTCATCAAAACTTCTATCAAGAAGAATGCTGAATTTGTGCCATAGTGGGGTTTTGTTTGTTTGGGGATTTTGATTTGGGTGGATTTCCTTTTTTCTCCAAACTTAAATAAAGAGACTGGAATTCTGTTTGGTGTTTTTGGATTTGGTTTTGTTTTGTTGGTGTTTTTATTTTAATAATAAATTATATAGAGACATTTTTGATCACAGATGTGGAGTGCATAATATATGCAGCGTATCTATTCACACATCCAGCCATATGTATAGGTATAGCTGCTCTAATTCAGTGTTTTGTGAAAGCTCAGATCTGTGACATCTACTGCCTGTGTCAAGGTTTTATACTGTGAAACACAGAGGTTTCTTTTCTCAGGGTTTTGCATTTATTTCAGCACTGATTTCAATTGATAAGATTGACCTAGGTCTGAAGTCCACACTTCTGTTTGTATGCTTGACAGAAACTCAACTTTGGTAGAAAGCTGACTGTTTTGTCAACAAGAAGTTAGTCTGTTAGTTGAAGAATCTGAGATACAGTGGAACTAAGATGTAATTTGGCATTTAATTTAGCTTAAATAAAAAATCCCCCGACGATTAAGCCTGTCTTACTGTTTATTTTAATGTTTATTTAATGCATTATCAATTTATAAAACTAAATGGATGATAATATAGAATTTTCATTTAAGACTTCTGAATTCATTCCCAGAAACATGAGTCAGACTAAGTAGCATTTGAAACCCTTCAATTTTAAATTGTGCAGAGAAAGATGACAGAAATGCTTGAGGAAAAAAGGAGGAGCTGATTCCCAACTTTATGTATATCTATATGACTAACAATAGGGCATTTGGGGTTGATGTTGGTTAGAATTTTACCTCTGGTGTAAAATCCCAGTCTGCAAACAGTTGTCACTCAAATATAATAGCATTTCATGCTTTTTGTTTCCTTTTTTTTTTAGTAGACTTTAGTTAGCTTCATTTGTAGGTAGTCTGAGTAAATAAAGAATTGATATTTGGAAATTGCATCTTTTGGGGTTTTTTAAAGTGATTGCAAGCAGAATGATGACTGGAAACTGGAAGACAGACTGTTCTCCTTCCTACTTGCACTTGTTGCAGTGCTACAAATAACTTCAAAAGGTCAAATGTCAAAAAGCAAAAAGTGTCATTATGGTACATTTTTTCAAAGTATCAAACTGTATTTTTGTATAGAATATCTGAAATATGTGTAACTTCCTTTGGTGGTGGTTAGACAGTATGTGGAGTGCTACAGAGGTCTTTTATTTTCTTATAGAACAATAAAGTCAGACGTTTCGCATTTGAGCTCAAGATGCAAGACAAGAGTAGTTTCCTTTTAGCTGCAGACAGTGAACTTGAAATGGAAGAGTGGATAAACACTCTGAACAAAATCCTTCAGCTTAACTTTGAGGCTGCAATGCAAGAAAAAAGAAATGGCGAGTCCCACGAAGGTAAGCAGGGTTTCTAGCAAGGCTCATGTTATGTGACCTTGTCTTCTTACATGCATTTTGGAAAGAAAGGCTTTAATGTGGCTGAATTTTTTTGTTTTCCTCAGTCATAAAAATTTCAGGCTTTTTTACTGTCCACTTCAACTGATGAGCATTTTGACCTTCTGGGCATTAAAACAGTACTGTTCTGTATTGATTTGAGTTTAGTCAAGTCCAGATGATAATTATGAGACTGATAAAAGTCTACAAAAGTAGAACCGACAATCTGAAATCAGGACTGAGCCAGTTTAAGGAAGAAAAGAAACTTAGGATGGACTTGTTTTGAAATGTGTAAAATGCTGCTGAAAAAGAAATACTTAGTTGTGTGGTCACTGTAGATAGAAATCATGGTTACAGTGGGAGGCTAAAATTTAAATATAATTCCCTTGACCACAAATATTTCCTGCAAGTATTGCTTGGGTGTAGAATCCTCTGTTTGGAGCCCTTTAAGAATAGGTAAGGCAGGTAAGGAATGCAATGTATGTCACCAGATTTTCAGTGACAAAAGGATAGTTTAGATGTCCTCTCATTCACTTTTCTTCTTGAGAGTGGCTGGGGAGGGAAACTGGTGTGAAACCAACTGTATGCATATCCAGAAGAACCTGGAGGATGTTAGAGAAGGGTATTTTTGTAGATAGTACAAAATTCCAAAAGGGATCTTTAGAGTTTAAAATGAGATATCACGGTCTTCAAAGACTGTCAGAATTTAGTGTGATGTTTGCAACAAAAGCAAATCTGAAAAGGAGAAGCATCCAGCTCTGGGAAAGACATTTTACTCTGTGCTCCTTAGTTGACCTTAGCACTGCAAGATGTTTATAGCTAGCTGAATAGCTGCTTTGTAAATCCAGTAACTGTTGGTGAGTAGAGCTGGGAACCTAATGAACAGAGGGAATGTGTTTTGAAATCAAGTTACAATGCATTGTGGAAAGAGTAATGTAAGTTTGTGTACTGAGTATCTGCTTGCCCCATGCAGATAATCAAAACTAAAGTTGTGTTCTGATAAGATGAGAAATAACTGCTACTTTAATGATTTTTGTAACTAGTTAGATCTTTCAAGAAATCATGGCATCAAAATGATGCAGTTGTCCACAACCTATTTATGTTAACAGTTGTCATTTTTGAGGGGGTAGGAGATTAAAAAAGATTAAATTATTTTGCTATGGAGTTTTATGAGCACTTTGGAATTCTTATATTTATTTTAAAATGAGGTTTTATAATTTCAGATGATGAACAAAGCAAACTGGAAAGCTCATCAAGTAGTTTTGATAACTACTATCCTGAAATTGCCAAGGTAATATATATTGTAAATGTCAACTTGGGATATACAATACTAAACCTAAGTTAGCCACATGAACTTTCAGTAAAGGTAAAGCATTGGCTTGTAGCTTCCAGTCAGTTTGTGGTGCTTGGAAAGCTTAGAAGCTCTTTTGTCAATAGGTGTGGTTATGGAGCTTTATTTTCTGCTTTTGGAAGGAAAGAAGATACTGTCTTGAGGTTTCCAATATAAATCTTAATATGCTGTTGAAATGCAGCATGTCTTAGTATTTTATTAATTCATTACATTTTGTACTGGTTTATTGCATTCAGGTAAGTGTAAAAGTGTTTCTATAGAAATCTAGTTATACTGAAGTCAAGTTTTATTTTTAGACTTAAAATCCAGAGCAGCTTGATAGTGATGAAGTGAATGTATTTTAAGATGTTTGTGTTTATAACGAACCGGCAGGTTCATGGATGCTTCCTGTGTTGCCATGGTTCTTGTTTTTCAGTTTTGTTCTTAGAGAAGTGTGATAGAAACAAGCATGAAGTAAAATGGAGCTAAATAGAAAATAACAGTAACTCTTCCTCAGCCCATTTGCAGGCTGTATTTCAGTTAAAGCAGTGAGTTGTGGGTTGCAGTTGGTTTTGTGAGTTTCATAAGGGAGAAATTTTTGTTAAATCACCCAAGATTTGAAACTGGTGACCTTTTTTATTGAAGCTGCAGAATCCAAACTCCTTCCTGTGACTTCCTTACTCTTTCTTCTGTGGGGTACAGCCTGGAGTATTGAAACTTTTCTGCTTGACCACCCTCTGGAATGCATTCGCTTTCTTTTCTGAGGATCTGCCTGACCTAGTAACTCCTCCTGAAAGCAGTGCAGTTTATGAACTGAGAATAAGCAAATCAAATTCTATCTACCACAGTAGCTAACATATCAAAGAATCCAGTCAGAATACATTAACAAGCTTTTAGCACCTAAATTGGTTGGCTGACTTAATTCTTTCTGTTACTGCTTTGTATTTAGCACGTGTACACAAAAAGCTGTTATGTGGTAATCTAACTCCAGCTATGGTTGTACTTGGAAATTAATTGGGATTGTGGTGCATATAATCAAGGCTTCCTTGGAAAGGCTGTAAGCATCAAACAGCATATTTGCATGAGGCTATGAAAATTTATTTCAGAAATAAATACAAAATTAGATGCTCTAATTGTATGCAAGATTTTTCTTTCTTTATAGTCAGTTAGTGCTTATGGTCCATATTCCTTCCAGAGGGAACTTTACTTCAGGGCTGCAGCACCTGCATATAGTTTTAGTACTATAGTTGTTACTTCCTTTGTTTTCATAACTTTTGGATCAGAAGCATGCAGCTCTTAAAGCTTGTTATTTTTAGAATATTATTTTTGCGCAGCTCTGTAAGCACTGGCATGCTTTATTATTATTATTTATTCCATTGTTATAACCTATTTACATTTCTATTTCCTTCAATTTAAAAAAAAATTTCCCCCTCTAATTCACCTTTACTAAACATTGCCTTTCAAAATAATTTCCTCTAATGTATTTTCCTAGCCTTTTTTTTCCTGAGGAAAATTACAGGGAAAACTTTGCATTACTCTTTGTGTCTTAACTTGATTGCTTTATATAAATGATGTTTGTTTGGAGGATTTTTTTGTTCTTTATTCTTTCTTGCCTTGTCTTTTCAGCTGTTGTTTGGATTTGGTTCTTTTTTCCCCAGTGGAAGCCTTGCAAGGCATTGGGCTTTCTTCTAGAAGAGTTTGTAGCTGCTCCATTATTTTTGTTGGTTCTAGGAGGAGAATTTCACAATAGCTGACCTCATATCCTTATGAGGAGAGAGAAATTCCTTCAGGGGTGATTGTAGTGCACCTGACAGTAGGGGAAAAAACAGACTTCCTAGGAAGGGTTTAACCCTTGTGAGTACATACATCTCCAAGCCTTCATTTTTCTATCAATAGCTGTTAGTTTATAACATAAACTAAGATGGTATTTTGCACTTCAGTGCGTAGATGTGCACTCATCTATCTCAATTTGTCTTTCCTACCTATTCCATGTTCCTTTTATCTGTACTTTAAATACCAAGAGTGAACGAAGGGGTTTTGTAGTAGATTTTTGTTGTTGGGGTTGGTTGGGGTTGTTTGGTTTTTTTGCATTTATGAATCTTAAAAAAAATTAGACCTCTGAAATAGCTGTGACTGTCATGATCAGTGTTCTCAAGCACCTCTTTTACTATTATTGGTCCCAGAATACCTTGGAGAGGGAAAATATTGTCTCAGTTTTACAGATGAGGAAATAAAATCACAGAGCCACTGCTGTGCTATAGACAGGGTTCATGATAACATGCAGTTTCAGTTCTTGAGTTCTGACAAGTGCCCCTGATCTGCCAGTCAAAAATGCATATAATCATCTGGTCTTCATGCACAAAATACTAAAGAATCTAAAACTATTCAAGATGCTTTAGCTGAAGCAGTTTCTGTCTAGCTGCTGTGGCTAGGTAATCCTCCTCCTCAGTTCTTGCCACTAAATACTACTTTTGCAAAAGATGCACACAACTTTCTTGCCATCCTTAAACTTTTTTACATTTCCTGTATTTCTCAATTATACCAGTTGTTCAACGAGCTGATTCTGCCAGTACTCTGCTGGTATTGAGTATCTGGGTCATCTCTTTCACAGCAACTCTCCTCTTTTCTTCTTTTTGTGTTAACAAATTAAAGTTAACAAAGTAAAGTGAATGAAAACCATTGGAGCATTTATATTCAAAATAGCACTTCAGAAGTTTCTCTTCTGTTAGACATCCTTTAAGCCAAATTATTTTTTAAATCTCTGTTATCTACCTAACAATAGGGTTATAAGCTCTTAGAGATTGTTCTTTTGTTTTTTCTGTCTCTTGAGACATAGAAGTTGCTTCAATCTCCAGCAAAGCAGATGTAGACAGTAAATCACTTCCTGCTGATGGTCAGTGTTGAACGTTTTGGGTTTGTAACTTCTTTTAACCCATACAGGCTGATCCAAAAAGAAACACCTGCCTGTAATGTAATATTTTGTATCCTTGTTTAGCCAGCTGCTACTTTAGGAAAGGCATTTCTCCTGCCTGGGTAATTTTGGTACATGCATCTGTTCATTTGTCATGTCCTGTGACTTTAAAAATCATAGAATGCTCTTAAATAATACCTTTTTCAGACAAAGGTAACCTATGTATACCATCAGTTTTCACATTCTATTTTGTTCCACTTCACTTTTGTTTTACTGTCAATAGATAGGTATCCACAAATCCCAGGAAGTGCACAGTGAACTCTGCCAAGTAACTTTTACATGTGAGGGGTTTATCTTTGGGTGTTCTCCAGCTACCCACAGGAAAACCACGTCTTTGGCAGGAGAGCTCAAGAAAATTTAAAAAAACAAACCAAAAAAAAGCAACCAAGACAAAGGAAAAAGAAAGTGAACTATGATGGTGTTTCTTAATTTAGGTGATCTGTTGTTTCCTGAACAATCTTACGGTCTCAGGATAGCTCTGAGCTTTAACCTGCAGTCATACAATGTATTTTTATTTAAATAAAATAGGATTATGAAAGTTATTGTTTAAGGAGGCTGATATATAAATTATACTGAAGTGTGTTTCCCATGAGCTTGGAAAGTTATATATTGCTGATGTAAGGTTTTATACTTCTAGGGCTGGAAAAAATCATTAGGAGGAGAAGCTCTCGCTTTGTGCTTAGTCATGTTTGATCAATGTAAACTAAGGAGGTACAAAGCTCAGTAAGGGAGAAATGAATGCATGATCAAAAATATTTGGAGCTTTGAACATCACACAAAAAGGCATGAAATTAAAGCCCACGTTAATAGTGTGATATCAAGACTTTTTTTCTTATTTTGAACAGAGTACCAGAGAAGCAGAAATCAAGCTGAAAACTGAAAGCAGAGTTAAACTTTTTGCCTTGGATCCAGATGCACAGGTTAGACTTCTTAAAAGGAAGCAGGGGTATTTTATGGTGATCCTTTCGAGATGAAAGCAAACTTACCTTGATTTTTCTTTTCTCTTTTTAAAGAAACTTGACTTTTCTAGTATTGAACCAGAAGTGAAGCCATTTGAAGAGAAATTTGGAAAAAAAATTCTTGTAAGGTGTAATGATTTATCTTTTAATTTGCAAAGCTGTGTTGCAGAAAATGAAGAAGGACCAACAACAAATGTAAATAATTAATCTAATTACTTTCTCTTAATTCAGAAATTATTGTCTTAGTGTTTGGTTGGCACTATCCTTAATGGCAGAGATTCCTTACTGTGATTGAGAAATTTATATTATGGGGATTTTTACTCTTTAAATCAAAATGAAGGCCTAAATCCTAAAAAAAGTAACTTTACTGCTAATATTTTTGGGGGGTGGGGGGAGAGAGAAATTTTTCTTCTACTATCTTTTGCATGTTGTCAGTAATATCTAGGGTGGTGGCCATATGTGTTCATGAAAATGTCACTTACCTTTTTTTCATACACATTTTTACAGTGATCTAGATGCCAGCACTGACACTTGATTTTTTTTTTTTTTAATGGCTAGGTAGAACCTTTCTTTGTCACATTGTCACTATTTGATATTAAAAACAACAGGAAGATTTCAGCAGATTTCCATGTTGATTTGAACCACGCCTCAGTAAGACACATGCTGTCCAGTGCATCTCAACAAATGATGAATGGCAGTGGTGAGAGCTTACACAGAATTCAGGACATTCATGAAACTGTCTTGCAATATCCAAAGCAGGTAAGAACTAGGAACCTGAAGAACTGGTAGGATTTTGGATACAAGTTTCCTACATCATTTCATTGGCTTTCTATTACGTGATGTAAAATGTGCATTTCCCTTCTATATTTATCTCTTGTTTTATTTCTAGGGAATATTTTCAGTCACATGTCCTCATACAGACATTTTCCTTGTGGCTAGAATAGAAAAGGTATTACAGGGAAGTATTACACATTGTGCTGAACCATATATGAAAAGTTCAGATTCGTCAAAGGTATGTTATTTTCTTCTGTGGTGTGAAAAAAATGCTGATGCAAACCAGATTGATTTTAATTAATAACTATAAATCAAAATCTTAGTTGTTTTATAGTAAATTCATGTAATTGGATAATTTAATTTAGTAAGCTGTAGTTATTTCTAGGAACTAGTACATTATAAATAGAAGGAACATTTTATTGGAAACATTTAATTTTTTATAATTGTGACAATGTAATTTTTAGAATGTCTTTAGTGTAAACTGTTTTGACAAAAGAATATGGGACTTTATGTGTGAAAGTTGAGTTGAAAATTGTTGAACAGGGAAATATTAAATATAGATCATGACTGTATGTCTTTCTAATGCATCTTACTTAGTGTAACATTGTTGATATTTTGTTTGTCTCACTTTTTGGTGACAATAGTTTATTGTAACTTTATCTGTACTCTTGCTGGTTTTTTCCTCCAGAACCACTGAGATCATTAAGCTTTTGGTTTTATGTATAAAATGCTTTGCAGATCTGATAGAAGCTCAAATAATTTCTGGAGATAATCCACTGGAACAACTTAAGTTTCCAGGAATATAGGATGGCGTAACATTCTCATGTTCTCTGAAACATATCTACACAAAGTTTTGTTAGTTGCTACTTCTTGTTTGTCTGTGAAGAAGCAGAGGTTCCACTTTTTTTGTTTACAGTTATGCTTAAATATCCAGACCAGCATACAAGAGAAAAATGTTTTTGTAAGCAGTGTCAGCTACAGTTGATGTTCTGCCTGTTTTCAGCTAAGAAGAAACAGTTAACTTTCAGTCTCTGCAGGGCAACAGTGTTCTTTCCTACAAATTTGATGCTGGCTAAGCTACTGTAAAAAAAGCATGTATTTTGCACTTGGTCTTAATATAGGTCAGCCTACTGATTTGTTTTTCCAGGAATGTGTGAGGTTTTGAGGGTTTTTTTCCTCAGCTATTGTTGGAAAACAAGCAGCTTTGTATTTTAGGAGTCTGGTTTTGATGTTGACTGTTACTGAGTTAAAATAAACCTGAACTGAGTGCAGGTGATTTTGGTGTCCTTAGGCCAGAGCCATGTGGGGAGGTTAAGCAAGCCCAGGTGTTCCCACATTTGATGCTGAGTTCTGGACTTGTAGTTGCCCTGTACAATGGGAGAACACAATAGGAATGCTCATGGTTTTATTAGCTTATGCTTTCTGGCATTCAATCACTTAAAATTTTATACAAATGAATGCTTAATTCAATTTTTTCTTCTGTTGTTGTTCTCAGGGACTACACTGTATTAATCTGAACACAAAATAGAACAGTACCAGCTCTATAGGCCTGGCCTCCATGTGGGTCTAGTGAAGGCAGCGAGTTCCAGTTCCCTGCAAAATTACTACTCTGGACAAGAAAAAGGGAACATGGAAACAGCAAATTCTATAGCCAAAAAAAAAAAAAACCCAAAAACTTTTTCTCCCCTTAAAAGTACAGTGTACTTTTAAGTACAGTGATTTAATGATCATTGCTTACCAGAGTTTTGTGCTTCTGAGTGCTGTTTCTCCCTTTTTACAGGAAAGGTTAGTGGAGAGTTCTCTCAAACCCACTAATAGAATGAGCTGTTATAATAGCAACAGCACAGATCAGGGATAATATTCAGGAAGTTTTACTCTGTAGCTGGTTTTGCCTCTGGCAAAGAGTTCTGCTCTGTGTGGACATATGGCAAAAGCTGATTTCTGGAGAAGAGAAGGCCATGTGGTTCAACTCAGCATTGAACATCTCAAACCAATGGGTTTCTAGCTCTGATGGTTGTATGTGTTGGTTCTGTATAATGAAGATTTTGTTCATTTAAAAGTTGACAAAATCAAGAATTTAAACTATTAAAGAGATCAATGTTGCAATGTCCGTGCATAGGGTTGTCCATGTGATCCTCATACAACTCTTCCCATAGTGTGTGTGTATTTGTACACAAGTCTTGCAGAGTATTGCAATACTTATTCTGCAGGAATGTGTTCTGGTACGTAGTGTGAACGATGGATATAGGTGGGGGAGCAAGTGAGAGGAGAAATGTTGGGGGTTTTTTTGGAGTTGGAATTTTGTTTTAAAAAATAGTTTCGTTTTGTTCTAGCTTTCCATCTATATTCTGTATACAATATTTCTCATGCTTGATTAAGTATTTCTTATCAGAAATGTAGATGGGTCTGTTTTCACCCACAAAATGCTCTGAAATCAGCAGGCTGTGCTTAACCTGAAATGAATAGTTAAGAGGCATTATCAATTGTCTTTCCCCTCATATACTTACATTAATCTACAATCTTCTAAAGAAGATTTTCTACTTCATATCAGTGTAAATATGTGGGTTTTTTTCTTGTGTACTAATGGTTCAGAAAAATGTAGCTTTTCAAATATGGCTCTTTATGTCCCTTGTAGGTTGCACAGAAAGTTTTGAAGAATGCTAAGCAGGCATGCCAGAGATTAGGTCAATATAGAATGCCTTTTGCCTGGGCAGCTAGGTGAGGACAAATCTTGTCAATCTGTATTTTTTTCCTAACTTTTCTCTAACATGGTTTTTTGCATCTCCCTTCTTGTAAAACTTAATGGGCTATTTAAATTATTTCTTTTTTTGCTTTCAGTTAACTGAAGATTTCCAACAAACTTGCACTTCAGCTCTGTAACAGGAAGAAAGTTATAAACATTCATTACATTATTATCCAAACTGTTGATACTGCCAGCTGTTTTCTGTTGTCAATATTTTTATATTATTAAAGATGAAGTAGTTTGCACTTATTTGTTAGACTGAGCTATTTATATGTTAAACTCACCTAGAATGACAGGAATATTAAATGCTTAATGACTGTTAATGAAAGATGGTGCAGTATATTCTGATTTTTAATAAAAAACTTTCCTGAAATGAATTTCAACACTTTCACAAACTCAGCTGAAAGCAAGATTTTTACTTTCAGGACACTGTTTAAAGATGCCTCAGGAACCCTGGACAAAAATGCAAGGTTTTCTGCTCTCTTCAGACAAGACAGTAATAAACTCTCAAATGAAGACATGTTGAAATTGTTAGCAGATTTCAGGAAGTAAGTCTGATTTTCCCACTTGAAGAAACAGAAGCAAACCAACCTAAAACCCCTCACTCATAACCCTAGGCCACACCACATTTTGTTATGGTCTTGAACAAGAACATTTAATATTTTGATATTAGATGTTATGTATATATATTACATATTATGTGTATATATACATGTCTTTTACATCAAATATGGAACCTGTATAAATATAATTAAGGCCTTCAAATAAGCTACAGGTCTTTCCTCTACAGGGTTTGGGGACTACAGGCAGGACTGAAGTATAATCCCACATGTAAGAGGCAGTCAGCATCATATCCTGAAGTTTCTCTGTGCTAGGAGTTATGTTTGCACAATATGCTCTTCTGTTCCTCAAAGGAAAACAAGTATGAGCATAAATCATCTGTTCCCTGACCTTGGACAGGGGATGCTCGCTCTCAGGGAAAGGGATTCAAGCGAGTCTCCAGTCCACCTTCCTTGGGAATGTGTGTGTCTCAGGATACCTAAATAACAGAACATTGATTATCTTTTTTTTACAAAGTATTCTTAAAGACTTCATCAGTTTGTGTGCACGGCTTACAAGTATATTACTGACAGATGCCCATGGTCATGAAGTCATTAATGCCCTTATTGAATAGGATGTAAAAAATAGAGCAATCTCTGCTTCTTTACAAAGAAGTTTCCACTTCTGGTACAGCACAGTTAGCAGGAGTGCCATTAACTTGGACAATCACTAAGCAGAAAAGGCATGATGGTCTATAGTTTCTTTCTTCTTACTTAGCAAATCTGATAAGGAGGTGAGGTTTGTAATAGATATTTTAGCTCACTTTTAGTAAGTGGCTGAAGGTTTCATTGAACTTGATACAGCAGTGAAATTGCTCTGTATACTCCTTGCCATAAATGCTGTTACTGGAATTAAAACTAACAGTAAATTAGCCTGCCACACTGCTTTGTGAGTTAAGAAAATGCTTTTGGTTATTTCAGCATCCTGTTTGTGGAAGCATGTAGAGTGTTTCATAGGAATTACAGTAAGAAAGGGGTTCTGATGTCTAAGGCATATCTATTGGAATTAGAATCCAAACTCCAATCAGAAGTTTGCCTCACAGCATGGGATTCCTTTTTGGGAAAACTTTGCATCCACTTGCTGTGCAATAATTTTAAGAAATCATGCAGCTGACTGTCTTTACTAATAAAGGGTTCTGCATGGTTTTGGCATGGAAAATACTTGTATGTTTCTGAAATAACTACATGATAACATCTATAGTTGGTGGCTTTTGCAGGGTGAATTGCTGGTCTAGAAAAGGGAGGAGATAGAAACTTGCTGATTTCCCCACGTTTATCCTACTACCATGAAAGCTTATCACTGGCCACTGAGATTTAAAACTTACAGATTCCCTCTTTGATGCAAATGATAGTGAGTTACTACGTGGCAAAACTTGCCTTTGACAAAGTGTTTAATTTTGATTTAAATAAAGAGAAAGTCACGCTTTTCTGTGGCCTTTGACATACTGTTTGTCAAGTCTTTTTTTTTTTCTTTTTTCCTGAGAATTTAAAGGAAAAGAAAAGTGTGTATCTAGGCAAAAAGCAAGACCAGGTCAGTCACGGAGCTTCAAACCACCTTTCCTCTCATACTCCTATTTCAGGATATTACTTTTGCCTCTGTTTCCTATTATCTTTTTTCTGGCATCTGATTTTCATTTAGCCTGACTTTGAGGTGGTTATTTTTTTTTCCTTCCTACAGACCTGAAAAGATGGCCAAACTTCCTGTTATTTTAGGAAATCTGGATGTTACAATTGACAATGTGTCACCAGATTTTCCAAGTAAGTGTTAACAAACACTGTTAAATGGACATTCAGGCTTTTTCCTCTTCAGTTCTTTATTTGTTTTTTTCAATGTATTTTCAGATTATGTTAACTCATCATACATTCCCATGAAACAGTTTGAAAACAGTACCAAGACACTCACAGCATTTGAAATAGAGGAGTTTGTTCCCTGTATACCAAAATGCACTCAGCCTTTTACCATCTACAACAATCATCTTTATGTTTATCCAAAGCACTTAAAATATGACAGTCAAAAGACTTTTGCAAAGGTGAGTAGAAGAAACCTGTACCACCACTGTTTCTCAGATTTAGTTAAGATTGTTTACATATTAATTTCTGTGATGATCCTTATGATTAATTGCTTGGGTTTATGTTTTTAACTACTGCTTTAGGCTAGAAATATTGCAGTGTGCGTTGAGTTCAAGGATTCTGATGAGGAGGATTCTTTGCCTTTGAAGGTCAGTCTTCTCATTTTTATGTCTTTTCGTTTTACTTCTGATAGAAGTAAATAGTGAGCAGTTAGCTAAGTAACAGTAGTACTGGGTTAATTGATCTAGTTTGGGATGGTGGCTTGCGAGTAACTTCTGAATAGCTTGCTTGTTTCTGGTAAAAGAGATTTCTGAAGAGTCCACAGAGCATTTCGTGTCTTGAATATTTTTTACTGGAATTCCAGGAATAAACTTGTTGCAAACAAGGGTAGCTTATACCTGCTCCTCAGTAAGTTAAAACATTAAAGATTTTTATCAACTGCAGAGCCAAGCTCCATTTTCTGAGCTATCACAGTGTATAAAAGGTGCCTGGAAGAACAGAAGTAGAAAAATAGAGACATCCTCAAGTGAAATCACAGTGTCAGCTCTACTGCACAGCAGGCAGACTAAACATCATGTAAAGAAACCAAGTCAAACTCAAGTTAAAATATTTCAAATTCTGGGTGAAACATTCTAAGCTGAGAGCAAAAAAGAATCACAGGGTCTTTTTGTTGTTTTTTCGTTTTCTCTATTCTTAGTGTATCTACGGTAGGCCTGGTGGACCAGTATTTACTAGAAGTGCATTTGCTGCTGTTCTGCATCACCATCAAAATCCAGAGTTTTATGATGAGGTAAGCTGCCTTTCTGAGCAAAATTTTACCATGTCTGGTACTATGTAAATTTCAAAATACAAGAAAATATTAGAGGATTGCAAAGTTCTCAGTTAAATCTGGTCCTCTTTCTAAGGACTTTTTTAAAGTTTTGTGTGTTTGATTTGTGGTCTAGCTTCAAATAGCATACAATCCAGAGTTGCTTTTTAAATGTAGAACCAGTAACACATATCAGCTGAAAACTTCTACAGAGATTTCTTTGCCTTTCAGATTAAAATAGAATTGCCCACTCAGTTACATGAAAAGCACCATTTGTTGTTCACCTTCTACCATGTCAGCTGTGATAATTCAAGCAAAGGGAGTACAAAGAAGAAAGATGTTGTTGAAACACAAGGTTTGTACACTAATACTTTACTTTCAGTAATTACTAGGGAAATTTTTTGAAGTATGCTTATCTGCTAACCCATAATTTTTGTGATCCATGTAATGCTTTCTAATTACATAGTGCTGACTGAAAGATTTAATAAAATATTTCTTCTAATTTAAATTAGAATTTTCTAATTTAAATGTTTCAGATTTTGGGTTAGAGTGTTAATCAAATGTCCAGTGTTTTTCAAAATCAGTGACAGTTACTTTGTGCTTCAATGCTTTGTAGTTGTTTGATTTCAAATCATTTGGCCTTTACAGTAACATTTTCTGGTTTATGAATTACACATCAGAATTATTTGGTAAGACTTTTGTTGTAAGGGTGTATATGAAGTTTCATAATATTTAAAATTACTTGCCTTTCATTTTCTGTAGTTGGGTATTCTTGGCTTCCTTTGATAAAAGATGGAAGAGTGGTCACCAATGAGCAACAAATCCCAGTGTCAGCAAATCTTCCATCGGGCTATCTTAGTTATCAAGAAGTGGGTGTTGGAAAGGTATGTTGTAGAGAATGGCTCTAATCTTAAAAAAGAACCCAAACATTGTGGAGAGAAGGTTTCATTGTAATTCCCCAGTCTGCTGATAAGATCTAAGTAATTTTTTAGTAGAATTTATTTTCTTTTATAGTTGAAATGGAATGCTTAGCAAAAGTCAGATGTCTGACTTAAAGGAAACAAACAAACCCAAAGAGACATGGGAGACAAAAAAAAAGTGTTAGGGCAGGTTGAGTCAAATTCTTGTAAAAGTCAGAAAGTTAAGTTGTTACATACTTTCTTCTGTTGTTATTTAGCTGATACAAGTAAGAAACACTTACGTTTTTTTTTTTATGTTAATAATTAACTAGAAGTTACAGTAATTTTTAAACATTTAAAATTATTTTGAGTTTATGAAGGTATGCAAATAATCTGAAGTCCTTTACTAAATTTTTTTTAGCATTTCATGCTGTCTCCTTTCAGTAAGTCCTTTATTCCTGAACAAGTCTTATTCTCACATCTTGATTTTTGTGATCTCTATACTTCACAAGTAAAATTTATGGTTGTATTTTTCAAAGCAGAAAGCTTGCATAATTGTAGCAATAAAAATCATACCAAGGAGGATACAAAACAAAAATGTGATAGGGAATTTGACAAAGACATTAAAATGCAGAGACAAAATTGACTAATTTTGGAGGAGGAGACCTAAAATCAACAGCAAGAGGTGCTGCTCTCCTCCTGTTCTACCACCTGGTCTTTTTTAAACTTTGCTGTAAGCTTTCCAACCATCATCTCCTTCACATCTTTCATCTTCTCACGTTGTAGGTGTATTCTTTATGCCTCTGCTGTTCGTCTCTGCTCATGCCCATGGGTAGAAGGTCAGGACCAATATGACTAGGTGTAGGTTTAGCAATAAAATCTTTCACTAACTGGCTGTCAGGGTCAGCATTCTCATTCTCAGTTCTTTTGAAATGGGATGAGAAGGAAGGACTGGCTGCTACCTATCAGTGACATGTTAAGTTTTAAACCTTGTGAGTATCTGTGGAAATACTTGAGTTGTTTTTCTGAGAAAACCAGTAAATATTTCTCTCTAGTCAGAAGTTTCTTGGCAGAGTTGTAGGGGAAACATGAAATCTGACTCGCAGAGAATCGATTTTGTTAGCCATCGAGGAAAATACTGTGGGACTTGTAAATAAATTTTAAGCTTCATAAGTGCTTCTGGAAATATTGCCTGCATAGTTTTGCTTTTTTTATGACTTTATTCATTGCACACTGCATTTCTTCAACCTGTTTTTTTCTTTTTGAAAGAAGTGTTGTTAATGGTACTGTTAACTGTTTTACTTTAATATACTGCTACATTATTTTACTTTTCCCCCTTGTGTGTGTGTCCAGCATTCTGGTCCTGAAATTAAATGGGTAGATGGAGGCAAACAACTGTTAAAAATATCCACTCATCTGGTGTCAACTGTGTATACACAGGTGAGTTATAAAACAAATATAACTAGAGGACTTTTAAGACATTATGTATGTTTATAGTATGCATATACAGTACATGGGAAGATTCTTAAGCTCAGTATGCTCATCTCTTTTTTGTCTCTTCGGCTTTTCTCATGGTCTCTTTTACATCAGATGTGAAAAACAAAGATCTTAAGTGGAAGCTATTCAGAATACAGGCCTTTTTTCTTGTCATCCATTCCAGTCTGAATTTTCCAGTTGGATGAGAGATCATAGTTTAAAAACTAAAAGCTGTTTACTGACCTGTCTGCAAAGCAATGAGTCCTGTTAGACCTTTTCGTAGACAACATATTATGGTTGTTTGGGATATTTAAGTATGCTATTTTCTGCATGTCAGTGAGAAGCAAACATAGGTAGCATTTTGCATAATGGGTATTCAAAAAACACTCGAAATTTCATTTTGAAAAATGAAATTTAATAAGTCTTCAGAATAGTGCAGTTCTACTATTATATTTGAAAATTGAATCTATGGACAAAGATATGTGTATTTATACATGTAAATATTTTTAATGGATTATAGATAGTATGTTAGATATTGTGTAATTTGTTGTTCTTTTTGTCTTTGACAGGACCAGCACTTGCATAATTTTTTTCAGTACTGTCAGAAAACAGAGTCTGGAGCTCGTGCACTAGGAACTGATCTTGTAAAATATCTTAAGGTATAAAATGGCAGTGAATAACAGATTATATAATTCATTTATGCTTTTGCAAAACCTTGGAGCCTCAGACATTTTATGGGTCTCATTTTTCAGTGTGAGAATTAGTACTGTGACTATGACTCGTATTAATGGAATGTGCTGTGGAAAAAACCCACAAAGATACTTTCTGCCTTAAATAAATTTACAATTACAATGGTAGAGGAAACCACAAAGAACTAATGAGACAGTATTGGTCAGCCTTATGAGTGGTAATTTCAAAACACTAATGGCTTAGTTTGTCAAAATAATCTAATGGAGCCGTGTATGGAAATTGTGAGGAATCACAACCCTTGATTTTTGTTAAATTTTGCATAGAAGGTCATCATTGTCATTTCTTCAGTTCTCTTTCAGGATTAGATCAATAGAGTGCATGGTTTCCACTTCAGTTTTCTCTGACACAGATCACATAGGAAGAAAGACCATTTTGTCTCCTGAATAGCATGGATGTGCAGGCAAACAGTCAGAGACAAGACAGCTGCTTAACTCCTAACATGAAATGGAAATGTTTGACATTTATTGTCTGCATGCATGTTCATCAAATACATTCTTTTTGTCAAATTCCCTTTAATTCCAGGGAATTTGGTGGCATAATACTTTGTAGGATGAGTCTCATACACTGCCTTTTCTGTTAGGGTGGTTATGTCCGTAGGATCTTTTGCAAGGGATGGAATGCAAAGGCATATCAGGAAGAAATTGACATTCATAATTCACTGTCTCCAGTTTCCATTAAGTTGTTAGGGATTTTAGTTCATCCTGGATTTTAACATAGTTGCTAGTTTATTTTTTAGTAGTAACTAGTATAATTAATATTGCACTTAGCACAGGTAAGAAGTCTGCATGTTTTTGTGGAACTTCTGTTTGCTAAATGTCTGCATTGGTAGATGAAATACCAAAAATACCAAAATATGCCTGTGTCAGTCTCAGTTACTGTTGAGCACATGGACAGACTTTTCACTGAATCATTCCCTAGAGTGCATTTCAATGGAAAAGTACAAATAAATACTTCTAAAATACTGTTAATAACACCTGACTTGTATCCTTAATTTACTGTAGATAACATTTACTAAATATTTATATTGGAAAATATCCTCAATTGCTTTCTATGCCATATTTTTGGTAATAAACACCAAGTGATGCAAGCAGCTTGTATTTTTGGAAAAAGACTTGCAATAAATTTCATGGTTTCAGAATTTTTGATTTAAATGCTGTTGATTCACATGAGTGACAGTATTGCTACTCTCTTTTAGAGCCTTCATGCTATGGAAGGCCATGTGATGATAGCTTTCCTGCCTACTGTTCTAAACCAGTTGTTCAGAGTTCTCACCAGAGCAACTCAAGAGGAAGTTGCAGTCAATGTGACAAGGTAAAGAATTTTAAGTGGTTCATAGAGTCTACATGATGACTGGGTTATCACATAAATCTGTAACTGAGTATCATTTTTGCTGTTGCAATCACAGCTTTCTGTATAGGTTTACTTGTTTTCTGACTTCTGTTTAGGGTTATTATCCATATTGTTGCTCAGTGTCATGAAGAAGGCTTGGATAGCTACTTAAGATCTTATGTGAAGGTAAGTAAAAGTAAATTGAATATTTCCTTTTTTATTTCCCTGAGAAGAAATATATTTAAGTTCAGTTGCATCTATTTAGTATTATGCCATAATGTCATATTTAATTCTGTTTTTCCTCCCCAAGTATGCATATAAAGCAGAACCCTATGTTGCTTCTGAATATAAGACAGTACATGAAGAGTTGACAAAGTCAATGACAACAATTTTAAAGCCATCTGCTGACTTTCTTACGAGTAACAAGCTGCTAAAGGTATGTGTTGAACTGTACTTTATATTCTATGTTCTTATCTAGTCATAACTGAAGGACAGGAACTAAGTGTATTGAAAGAGTTGTTGAATGTTGTTTTCTTTTCTCTACAGTATTCATGGTTTTTCTTTGAAGTTCTGATAAAGTCAATGGCTCAACATTTGATAGAAAACTCTAAAGTGAAGGTATGTCAACTTTTATAAAACAATATTCACAGGAAGATCTATATGGTCTCTTCTTTCTCCAGTCACGTTTCTTATTGCATATTAGAAAGAAAGGGAGAGAAAGAGGCAGCAGGAGAAACCAGTTGAAATATTAGATAGAAAAAACTAGAGGGCTGGATTCAACATTAATATAAAAGAAGGTAAACTCTTAAAATCCATGTAGTATAGCAGTCTGTGCAAATCATCAGACTCTCTACTAGGAATTTGTAGTTCTTGTGGTACAAAGAAGTTGAGTGTAGTAGATAACACTGTGGACTTTGCTGTAAGCACTATCCAAAAATTGTTGGCTTTTTCCTCAGCAGTACTGTAGCTGTGATATTAAAATACCCTGAGAACAGTGAGTCATTTAAAACAGTGAGAAATTTAAAGTCTTCTCTATGTAGTAGGAAGTATCAATATTTAATTTTGTGTTATTTCCTACAGTGGAAGGAGAATGCTAAAACTTTAGAGATGCTTTTTTCTTACAAGCTTAGCCTGTAAGTGTTTTTTGTATTGGTGACAACTTTTTAGTTTATTTATATTTGGATTGAAACAAGTCTTGAAAGTTTCAAGTATGCAACATAGTTTCACCTGAGTAACATAACAGGTTTTTGTGATATTGTTATCATTATTTTATCTGTGTATTTAGAACATAACTGGAAGTCTGAAGTACATGAGGGAAAAAATAATTGTATAATGATCAGGAAAAAAAGCTTTACAGTTCTACACTTAATACTCTGTGGTATGATCAGTAGAGTTTGAATCCCAGTTCAACTAACCTTATTGTCACCTTCTCTGTAATGTGAAAGAGAGAGGAAGAGGAGCAGAACTTACTAAAATTTGCAAGTATTCTCACCCCTGAACATTGCTTCTTGATTTACAAGCCCCTTAAATATAAATTATGTAGCGAGATTTTTTCTGCCTTGCTAGATAATGTAATAACTGCAACATCCACTCAGATATTTCCTGCTTATGATATCTGACAAAAAGATGCATTTCTATGTACAGCAAAATTATTTCTATAGCAAGAAATATGTTTAATTATTGTCCAACAAAAACTGAGCTACAAGGGCATTGTAGGACATTGTAGGGCATACTCACCAACACAAACTTTAATTCTTATTTGTTATTTCATGCATGAGTACTGTTTGTATTTATAAAGGCATATTTTTCAACCTTAATGTCTATTTTTTATTTTTTTAAAATTACAGCTGGAGGTTTTGGACCACAATTCAAACACAAAGGAAGCAAATTATGTAATCGTTGATTTATGTGGTCCACTGACAATTACTTGTTCTGTCTAGGAATGTTGGATTTAATGTCGTTAAAAAAACTATTTAAATAAAAGTACTTAGACCACGTGTATGCTTTGATTTCAGTTTTCAAAAAGAGAAGACATAATGACCGTACAATTGAAACAATTTTTGTCAATGTCATCAGCCTCACACCACCTCATTAAAGCTCTTCACACAAAAGACAGAATCTTTAGTAAAGGTTGTAAGATGTAGAGAAATAAAAGAGACTCTGCAGTGCCAAAAAGCTGAAGAGCACTTACTGACCAATATTTGTCAGAGTGTATAAATTCGTTGATGAGGATAATACTGGTGGTGAGTGGAAGGAAAGAAATTATGAATGGAGAGGAAATCTTTTAAGCTGATTGGCAACCTACCAAAAAGTAAGAGAAAGGAGTTCTGATTGTAGAAACTTGAAAATACAGAGTAGGATTCTGATGGCTGAAGAGCTGATATTTTGAAGTTTTGAGGAAGTAAGAGAAAGAAAGAAGCATGGATGACAATTTCCTCAATGGTGGAAGCTGTTATTACCAAGATAGTTGCAGAACAGCAGAAAATGGGGTTTTTTTCAAGACAAAGTCTGTCTGATAATGTATTTAGTGTATGTGAACCAGCTGGTGTCTGCTTTGGAGAGGATGATGGGTAAAATTAAAAAATTCCTTCTTAAGCTTGTGTTGTTTATTGCCATGTATAAAAATATTAGTACATTATGCTTAGAAGCTTTTATACGTGTGGTTTATGTCATTAAAGACTGCCTTGCTTGAATTTCAGTAATAGATGCTAGTGCACCTTAGAACATTTTCTTTTAAACAAATGATCCTTCTCCCCCTTCAATCTAGAAAATGAGAAAGTTCGAAAACTGTTTTCTCTCTCCCTGTCAGGTTATCTATATGTTATCTTACGTAAATTTCCTGATATATTCTAGTGTTATAAACCATATTTAATATTGCATCTGAATTTATTTCTAGCTGTTGAGAAACCAGAGATTTTCCGCCTCCTTTCATCATGCAGTGGAAACAGTTGTTAATATGCTAATGCCACACATCACTCAGAAGTACAGAGACAATCCAGAAGCCTCAAAAAATGCTAACCATAGCCTGGCTGCCTTTATAAAAGTAGGTGCACAAGAGATTTGGACTCTGTGGTTATTCTTTCAATAATATTGCTTCTGTACGGATTTTACAGAATCTTAAAGCAAACTCATATAAAGCTGAATATGTATAAAGCCGTTTTAAATATCCTTTCATGCCCATGTTAAAATACATAGAAGTATAATTTTTATCTTCTGTAATCAAGATGACATCTATTCAGAAATTTGGTGATTTAAGAAATGAATTTATATTTTATTCCAAATGTATTTTGATTTTCCTTTTTTTCTTCCTTTAAAAATACCATCTGGTTTGCCATCAAATCCTGCAAAAGTTTTCAGTAGTGCTTTATTTGCATGCATTCTGTGTGGAAAAACTTTCAGTGTCTTTCATTTTTCAGCCAATAATATCTACAAGGGAGAAAAAAGGATGGGAACTGAAATGGTAGATAAAACCTCTAGTGGCATGACATTTGCATTTCTGTCAAGATAGAGTTCTTTTCAAACTGCTTTTTATTTGTGACTTAAGATCAGTGCTCTTAAGGAAACATTTGGTATTCATATAAGTACACATATTTAGTTTCTTTGTTTTATTTTTTTATATTCAAACTGAAATGTCAATAATGTGTTTGGAAAATAAACTTGTTAAATACAGAAATATAATTACTGGAAGCAGAGACAGTAGTAAATCAATTCTATTTTGGTTTTACTTCTTCTCTCCAGAGGTGTTTCACTTTCATGGACAGAGGCTTTGTTTTCAAGCAAATCAATAACTACATCAGCTGCTTTGCCCCAGGAGACCCGAAGGTATTCACTGTTTTTAAACAAGCTATTTTCAACTGTTGTCTCTTCTTGATGCGTGGGGATAAAGTCCTGCATTAAGTCTTCAGGCCTTTTCTAGCTTACATTAGAAGTCCCTGCTCTGTGCCTAGAGCAATTTTCCCATCAAGCCACTGTTTCCTGTTTTGGTTCCCATCCTCAGGTGCCATTTTGCCACCCTAGAGTGTGTGAATCACAGAAGCAGTGGGGTGTGGGGGTGCAACACTAGACAGAAATTTTAAGCATGAGTGCAAGAAGTCTGAAGTTGGAAGAATTGGTGTTGAATATCTTAAGCTACACTTACTGGGGTGGGTAAAGCATGTATCAGATGGCCAAAGAATTTCTTCTGTGTCCAAACTTTTCATACATCAATACATAATAGGGTTGTAAACTTTGGACAATGCGAATAGTAAATTGGACCAGTTGTTAAGTGTGAGTTATTTTGGATTTATTTTGTGCTGATTTGAGGAACTTTGACAGGTCTATATCCAATATAGAGCAAGACTGAAATGAATCACCCTTTTGTGTTCGAAATTTGTTTTTAGTATGTTATTTAAATCACTGCATCAGTTGTTTAATTTATAGTTTCTTTTTTGCAGGCTCTTTTTGAATTCAAATTTGAATTTCTTCGTGTAGTCTGTAATCATGAGCACTATATACCTTTGAATCTGCCAATGCCATTTGGAAAAGGCAGAGTTCAGAGATACCAAGGTAAATTCTTCTACAGTAGTGTATGACATATTTCTTGTATGTCAGTTTTTTACTATTAAATGTGTGCACTGTTAACTTCAGGTCTGTGAGATGGTGGAAAGCTTGAAATTGTTAAATAAAAGTCTAAAGTTTCAATCCTTCCGTTGAAAGTTAAAGGAAGTGCTTAGGTAGCAGAGTAAGCTTTCCAAAGAAAGACACAGTCAACTTTTTTCATCCATTCATTCAGGTTTAAAGGGACCTGAGTAGGTCTGTGGCCCAATTTTCTGCTTTGATCATGTCAGGCCTTTCTTTCTCTAGAAGTGCTAGTCCTTCCACAGCTGGTGCCCTTGCAGGAAGTTTGTCCATCCCAGGTGCAGAATTTTGCATTATTCCCTATGGAATTTGATTGCCATTTTTGTAGAATCTATATTCTTCTGATTCTAGAATTTAGATTCTGCTGCTCTGCCCTTTGGGCAAACAGACTGTACCTTTCCACCAGCTGCATGAGGGTGTACTCCATCTCCCCTTTCAGGCTGTTGATGAAGTATTATTAAGTAGGATAGTCCTTGGGAAACTCCTCTTGCAGCTGTCTCCAAGTAGGATAATAAACCACTAGCCTCCAGCTTTTGGGCCCAGTGATCCACATAGGTATTTTTCACATTTGGGTGTCTCTTCACCTAGACTGAAGTGTCCCAGCTTGGATACAATGACCTTGTCGACATCTGCTATTCTCCTCTTAAAGCAGACCAATCTTAAAACATTATTTACCCTGGGTAAATTTATTTTTCGCCATTCCCAATCACACTCTTCACCTTCACTTGCTGAAAAATGACTTCACTATGGCTTAACAAAGGGGATTGTGAGCCATCTTCCAGTGGTATCAGTTAACTCTCCCAGCTTCTCATCTGGTGGCATGGATTTGCATGACTGAAGGTCTCTCAGGAGATCCCTGACCTGATCCCTATCTACAGGCACTAAGTGTCTTTCTTGAAGATAGTCTCTGGACTGTTAAGGCTGGAATCATGTCAGCAAAGGATAAAGTAACAAAGTTATGGAGTACTTCAGCCTTACCCAAGGCCACTAAATCTCTAAATCACAGTCTCCATTTAGCAAATATCCCATGTTTTCCTTAGTCAGGGGTTTCATGCTAATGTAGTGGTAAAAGCTCTTCTTGTTGTTGATGTCCATTACCAGTATCAGCTATAGCTGAGATTTGGTTTTCCTGGCACTCTCCCTGAATATTTCTATATTCCTCTTCTGTAGCTTGTTCTCTCTTCCACTTTCGTGGGTTTTTTTTTGTTGTTGTTGTCGTGTGTAGAGCTCAGTCATGAAAGTCCTGTGCAGCCCAGCTGGGTTCCTCATACATCCAGTCTTGTGCCAAAACAAGTCATATGTTAGCTATTGCTTCTGTGGCTGTGAAGACACAATAATTTCTTCCAGGCACTGAACTACAGCAGAAATCACTAAACAGAGGCAAGGAAGGTGCTTTTACAAGGAACAAGTAAACCTGCCTAACATATTTTATGGGATAGGCTTTTTATTCTGAAATATTTATTCAGTAGACTCTGCTAGTTAGTAAAGTTGAGTATCACTGACTAATACTTGCATCAAGGTAGAGCAAGATAAAGCAAGATTTGAGATCACGAGCTGAACAGCTGCTTAGAATTTCTTTCTGTCTTTGGCTTTTTCAGCCTTCGGGAGTGTCTTGGATAATAACACTGCATAAATATTGTCATAGAAAAGAGACTATGAGCTGCTGGCTTAGGGAGTCTTAAAAAAATAGCAAAACCAGAGAAGACAGTGTTTCTGATTGCACAATAAAGAAGAGTATAAAATGCTCCCTGGGAACTAGGAGTTCAGCCAGGAAGGAAGACCTTTATCAGAACTGTTTCTGGCTGTGTTTTGCTGTTTTGAGCAAAAGATATCTCAGGTGATGTGGCTGGCTCTTAAGTGAGGTACAAGAACGCCTGTAAAATGTCTGTATAATGGCTGTGATGTCTCAGATATGCTTCTTTCCAACTTAAGGGATTCCCTTACTGAGAGAGAGTTCTTTGGAAAGTAGAAGTGCTTTGAGATCAGCATCTGCGTTTTGATTACTGTATTGAGCAATGACAGTGAACATGAGAAACTCTTGGACACCTCAGTTGACATTGTAAACATATATACATTCTAGTAAATTCAGTTAATTAGAGCCCTTCAAGCTGAAGTTCCTCTGAAGATGTCAAAATTTGAATACATAAATGAACTGGATTATTTTATTACGTGAAAAGTACTTGGAAGAGGGAGCAGTTTGACTTTGCTGTGTCTACTGTGCTGAGTTTTACTCCAGCCTTAAGTTAATTGATAAATTGATTAAATTAAACCATTCCTTACGTGAAATTTGTATTTTATTTCCAGACCTTCAGCTGGACTATTCATTAACTGATGAATTCTGTAAAAACCACTTCTTGGTTGGACTGCTTCTAAGGGAGGTGGGCAATGCCTTACAGGAGTTCAGAGATGTGCGGCAGATTGCCATTAGTGTGCTCAAGAATTTGATGATAAAGCATTCTTTTGATGATAGATACGCTACCAGGGTAAGTCTGTTGCTGTGCTAGTAGTACAAAATAATAAAGTTTAGGTGTGCACACATACAGAAAGCTTTTTCTTTCATAGAAGAAACCCTTGTTAATTTTCAGCAAGATTATTTCTGCTCAGACTGTGGGGAAAGTTGTATCAAAATCAATCTGCAAATTCCATCTTTTTACCAAATGAAATGACAAAGCACCTTTTAATATAATTATATGTGGGTTTGCATTTTAGCATAGTGTACTCTTACTGCTGTGCTTAAAGTAATCAGATTTTTACAAGTGTGTTTTAAGCTCTTCATTTCATTAAATATTAGCTCTTAATATATTGCAGCTGTCCTTCCATCATCTGTTATTTATGAAATGCTTATAAGAAAACTACAAGTCATGGTGGTAAATTTCGAGTGATTTCTAATTTTCTGACTCTTTTTAACATCAGTGGTGCTGTGGAGAAGCCAAAAAAATTGTAATGAAAAGTATCATTAATTTATCAAGTTAACATAATATTACTTTACTTGGTTAGTCTTAGCTGAAATGACATGAATTTTGGAGTTTGTCTGCATTATATTCAGACAGTAAATAAAATCTGCTGATCTTCTGTAAATTAGAATGAAATACAGTGATGATCAATGCTTTTGTCGTTGATGAATTTATGAATGTGAGAATTGGCTTGGTAAATATTCATGAAGCTTTTTGTTTTTTTATGATTTAGGAGTGAATGGATTAAAACTAGTTGGTGATTAAAAATTAAAACTGTAATTTTTTAATGAACTGTTAAACTCTATTTAGGGCCATCAAGCAAGAATAGCCACCATGTATTTGCCACTCTTTGGTCTGCTCATAGAAAATGTTCAGCGGATCAACGTGAAAGATGTGTCTCCGTTTCCTGTTAACCCTTCCAGCAATGTGAGTGACAATTTCTGCTGGGTATTCTGAATTGTTTTTATCCTAATTTATTGGTAACATTTGTATAAAACACTGCATACTCCTGGCAAAGAAGGAGCTTCATAAGCTTCAGAATTCTGCAATTTTTAAACACAGTCTAACACCGAAACAAATTTGGACCACAAAAAGATTGTTGATTTTGTAGAAATTAGAGAAAACTTGACCCTAAAAGAGTCTGATTTTGAAAAAGCTATAGTACAAGAGGGCTACAGGAGAATTAATTAAAATGTAATTTGTGAAGGGTATGTATGGATATGGTTGCACACAATTATTAAATCTAAGATTAAATTATTCATGTATTTTACTTTTGTCCTTATCTTGTTGTGTTCCATTTAGTATTAAGAAAAAGAAATCTCCCAAACTCTTCCAATAAGATAAATATTTGGGTGTTTGAAGTAAAAGTAATAGGAGTCTTTTTGAGGTATCTGTTTTATAGTGTTTAAAATTCAGTTGAATACTCATTTCTTCAGTGTTTCCTGAGGTATCATGAATTTTAGGGTATCCCAAGCTTTTGGAAATATGTGACCATCTCCATTCTTTTGGGCATATTTAATAGAAATTAAAAATTATAGAAGAAATACTTAAATATTTCTCTAGAAGATGTGTCATATTCACTAAGTCCATGATATAGGAAAACAATCACATTTTCCTCTCTTTTCCAAACAGAGCACCAAGGATGATGCGCAGATTTTGCCGACTGCAAGTCAGTTAGTAACACCACAAAAATCAGGAAACACATTGGATAACAATCTTCCTAAAGATCTTTTTGGTGTTATCTCTGGCATTGGTAAGCGCTTAAAAAAAAGCAAAATAAAATAATTAAAGAGGAACTGGTTTGTTTTTTCAAACAAACCAGTCTTTTGGGATCTTTTGGGGTTTGCTCTTCTATATAGAACTAAAGCTATTTTCTGGAGCAGGGCTGCTTTTTTACCATGTCAAAGGTGATAGTTAAGATACAAAAAATGGGAAAGGTGGGGTTTTTTATTATTAAATAGACATGCTTCTTCACAGAACTGTGCATGTATTGCTACCTATTTTTAATGCATGTCTACATAGTTGTACATAAGTCTGTGTGTATGTGCTTACATATATACTTTGGTGAAATTCTAGAATAAGTTTGTCTTCATTAAAAATAACTAAATTGAATTAATTTTTTGCCTTCTTAAAAAATACATGGTGATTTTAAAAGTCTGACTGAACTATAGAGTGACTTGTATGTATTGTTTGAGATTTTTATTTTGTTTGGGGTTGTGTTTTTTTTTCTTTTTTTAGCTTCCCCATATACTACATCAACTCCAAATATTAATAGTGTGAGGAATGCTGACTCAAGAGGCTCTCTTATAAGCACAGACTCAGGAAACAGTCTCCCAGAAAGACACAGTGACAAGAGCAATTCTCTTGACAAGGTAAATTAAAACAAACAAACCAAGATAAACCCTAAAAGTGTATTTCTAAAATTTCATCCTAAGTCTTGTAGAAGTTCACTTCTCTGATCTCCATGTGAATGGGCTTTCTCGAATAACTTCAAAGCAGTATTTTATGTAAACCTTTCGTGAAATAATTATCTTATGAACTCCACTTGCATTACATTTACTGAGCTGTTTCGCAAGAAATGCAAACAGATTTTCAATGTAGAGACAAAAGCAACGTAGAGACAAGCGTTGTTGTTTCCTTTGCTAGAGAAAGACACTAGATTAAGTACGTTGAATTTTGCTTGAGAGGATTGATTTCTAGTTAGAGCAGGTTCTTTGATTTTGCGGAGACCATCACTCCATCCCTTTCTATGCTCAATATACTTTGCATTTTTTAAATGTTGAAAAAAACAGTTGTTGTGCTTACTCTGGGTGATTTCTTTTGTCTTAGTTTGACTTTTCTAGACCAGTTCCCTTTAAAGCTGTTACAAATTAGGAGCTCTGGCTGCAGTAGCTATGAGGTATTCAGTCCTGTCTTTCTAGAGTCTGTGTCAGTACTGATCACGTTTCACTGTCTTAGCTCTGGTTGTGCAAGTCACACCGTGTTAACTTTTTCCCCTTGGCCCTGACATGCCTTCGTGTGGCAGAGGGAGAAGCTGCTCAGAAGGCACTCTGCTCATGCTTTGCGCCCAAATGGAGAAGAAGAAGAAAACTCTCAGCCTCCAAAGAAAAACCGTGTTACTATGGATTTTTCACTTCTGACAATCCCAGCCTTGCCAGAGAAAATTTTGCATACTACTTTCTCTCTTCAATTACAAGAAGTATCTGGTTTTTGTGCTTGGTATAGTTCAGCTTCTGAGTGAAGTGTGTGGTCAGTAGTTTTGCCACTTCTTTGCAACAGTTGAATCTCCAACCCAATATATGCAATTTGACCATGTAAAATATGTTCAAATGTCAAACCTGGAGTACATGCACGTGATCTAGTTTAAGTATTAAAAAATCCAATCGATTTAAATAACTGCAGAATTTGAGTCTTGGGGTCTTTGACAGAACGGAAAGTTCTTCTTTGGTATTGACCAAGGTAATAAAGAAATACCTTGATATACACTGTTGCTAAATGGCAATGCTGTCATCTATTACTTAGTTGTCATGTTGTTAATAACTAATGTGTAGTGTTTCACTGAGTGAAAGGGTTTTCAAAGGAGTCAACATCCTTTGAAAATTCTACTCTGGTCTGCCAGTTTAGGTAACACAGGATTTATGTTTTGCATGCTGTTAATATTTTCCCCAAATAAGACTTGATCCTGGCTTCTTATTTGTTGCTTTCTGAACTTTCTTTCTAGTAGATCAGTTGTTCAGTGCATGTTATCTCCAGTTTTTTGCTCATTGCTTGGTATCATTGTAGTGAAGAGCTATGTTTCTGTTCTAATTTTCTTTCAGAATAGTCTGTAGCATTATACTTGTGGAATCAGAATAGACTGGAAGTATATCAGTTTCTATTTCAATATGTGCGTGCTTTATAGGTTATTGACATGATTTTAAATGAAGCTTCTGAGTAGCTGTAGTCCTATTTTATCCATGTATATGTTCAACAATCTTAGTGGTAATATTATCTAGTGCTCTGGGTGGTTAAGTGTAGGAAACACAAATTCTTTTTCTGCTCTGTCGCCTATTGATTGCCTACTCTGTTACAGCTTCCAAAAAGCTGTAGAGTAGCACCTCCTTGTTCAACAGAAATATTTCAAAGATAAACAGTTTTTTAGGTCTTTAGAATCTGCAATAATCAGGCTTATATAGCTGTCCACATCCTCCTAAATTACAGTAACTTCTGGCTAGTATTATATATTATCATAGTTTCACTGTGCATCCATTCCATGACTAGTATGTGATTTACACATTTACTGGTATCAGATTTACAGAGATTGTTTCAGGAGAGGAATTCTTTAATGCAACAGAATGCATAAAAAGGGCTCAGCAGTCAATGGCTGTGATTGCTGTGAAATGTTCCTTCATGGTTAGTATGTCTCCTGATTTCAGTTAGGAGTATTCCAGGAAAGGCTGTTCCAGTGTCACTTCTTGCTTCCTTTGTGAAACCAAGAGCTTTTCTCCCTTGAGTCTACCCTTGTATTTGTGAATTTTTATAGTAAGAATTGTACAGATCAATTATACCAGACTGTTTGCTTTAAAGAAAATTTATTAAATGTCTGGTTCATTTTCCATTTGCATAAGTGGTATATTGAATGTGAAAATTAGGCACTATAAAGGGCATAATTTATACTTGAAACAAAAGTTTATACAGTATATCTATAAAAGCTTCATACTGAGGATTTTTTAACACTTGACTGTGTGGAAATTATTCTTTTACAAGTCTTTGCCCTAAGTTCAATTTATATTTTTTTTACAATTTTTATTTTTTCATTTTGTTTGGTAGTATACAATTTGAAAGACTAATTATAGAGCTTTTTTCTTTTTGCACAGATGATGGTATTGTAGGTTGCTGGTAAACTTCCCACAGGTGTAGGAATTACACTTGTGGGATTCATTAAAAAATGAAACAGAGGGTTTCACTTTTGTTTGTGTTTGTTTGTATGTTGGGGGAGGAGGGGAGGGCAAGAGCAAGTTACTTAGTAGTCTTTCAGAATGCATCTTATTGCCCTTCATGTATGTTTTTCTTGAGATTCTTACATCTTTAAATGGAATGAATTTTGTAGAGTCCTGTCTACAGTTTAGCATAAAGTCTCTTGAAAAGCAGAGGAGCATATATGTATCACCTAACAGTAGCATTTGATTTTCAAGTATTCAATATAAGCAGAAGGGGTGGGCTTGTTTTCTACCATGTGAGTACCTAGGTATAATTAACTTGTTTAATAATCGCTCTTAGGTGAATTTTCCTTTTGCTCCTAGGGGAAAAAAATATACCTAGAAGGAATTAAAAACAAGCAAAGCAAAGAGGCCTAATTTGGTATATTTTGTGTGTGTAACGTGTGTTTTAGTGACCTGTCTCTACATGAAGCATTTTTGTCTCCATTCTGAGATCCTTTTTCTGTTGCAGGAATTATTAAAGCAATTGAAAACAATTTAGTTTGTTATCAGTTTAATAACTCTTCAGCCAAAATACATCTGTTTGCTTTTCAGAACCAACAGAGCAGCACTTTAGGAAGTTCTGTGGTTCGATATGACAAACTTGACCAAGCAGAGATCAAAAGTCTGCTCATGTGTTTCCTTCATATTTTAAGAAGCATGTCTGACGGTAGGTAATTCTTCCTGCTTTTTATAAATTCAAAGTAATTTGCTGGATTTGTGCCTGTTATTTCAATAACTTTTCAAAATTAGCAGAATATTGTAGCTACCATGATTGTTGCGTTTTACAAATATGTGTGATCACTCAAACTCTGACTGAAACCTTGTAAGCATTAAGTACTCATTATTTATTCAAAGTGTGAGGTCAACTACAGGACTTTTTAAGAAATTGAATATTAGTGAGCAATTGTACAGTTTGGTTTGGAAAACAGAGGTGAAGAATAATTGACTGTTCTGGAGAAGTGTCATGGTCTAGTGCATTCCTCCATTCTGCAGAACTTGCTGTATTACGAGGAGCCAAATGATTTGACTGTTGTATATATTTCCATTTCTGGAATATGGGGATGTTAGTGCTTCTTAATTCTCCTGGGATGTTTGTGAGATGATCCATTGAATTTTTGAAAGGGTCGTGTTATCCTGGAGAAGGTTACAAAGGTATAGAAATATGGCATGAATGGCACATCTTACTTGTTTGTTGGGATCATATATCTTGGAATCATTCTTGTTTGTGATCAAAGAAAAGATAGTAAATTTTAATTAATTAAAAAAAAAAGTTGGGACCAATCTGTAAAGAAGCAGGTTATAGGCCTAACAGTCTGAGATATTCTGAAGTCTTACATTGTTACAGGGCTATAGGCATTACAGGCTACACAATTATTACTATGTAAAATATGAAATTGGATGAGAATATTATGGGTTCATTAATTAACATCATACTGCAGAAACTCATTTGGAGAATTGATATGTGCATTTGAATAATCAGCTTCAAGGAAAATGTCAAATAGTAATTGTTATCTTTTAAATTCTTACTCATTTTCCTAGATGCATTGTTTACATATTGGAACAAGGCTACAAAATCAGAACTCATGGACTTTTTCACAATTACAGAGTAAGTTTTTGTTGTGCTTGTCATTAAGATGTATCTTCTGCTGTTCTGTTAACAACGTGAGAGTGGATGTAAGCATGCATAAATGGGGTGTTTGTTTTTTGGTTTTTTGTGGTTTTTTAAAATAATATTATCCTGATCTGTTTAGAAGTCCTTAACTGGATGTCCACAATTGCATGTCCAATTCCATGATAGTCTCTGGAATCAGGCTATGCAGAAGGACTCTCAGCAAGTAGTGTTCAGGGTATTGCCCTGCTCATGGAAGATGAACCAGCTGTCTTGATACCTTTCTGCATTAAATTGTGTCTTGTAACATCATCTGTTAAATAGCAAATATATGGTTGCACAGCAAAATGGATTGAATTGTGTAACTTCAGAACCGTGCTCCTAGCACTCCTCATGTGTCCTCTGCTATTCTCTAAGGGAAGAGACACAGGATGAGTCCACTGTTTATCATCAGCTTATGTTCCATCTGAAAAACTTAGAATCTAAAAGACAAGAAGATATGAGAAAGGGGAACTGAGGTTATTTTGTGCTCACAATGACAAGTTTGGGGAAGGCAAACACCATTCTGACTTTGCAGGTTGGAGACAGCTGAGCCCATCAAGGTCTCAGTAAAAAACGGAGCTGAGTTACCTGCCTCTTACTGAAGAGGCAGTAAGGCAGTCTTTTCTCTCATTCTTAACTGGCACATGGAAGACAGAGCCTGAAAACTTGCCTTCATTTTGGCTTTGCACTTTAAAGAAGAACTTTTAGAACATCTTGTTGGAAGAACAAGGGATGTTGCATTGTTTTCTATAGTATTAGAATAAATATTTATGGTGTGAAAAGAGTAAAATAAAATTACTATTACAGCCTCCAATCACACCACTTCTCTTGATTTGAAAATATGACTTCAAGTTAATTAGTCATTAGTGTTGTACACTTACCAGCAATATAGATTACTATTTAAATGAAAAATTTTTGTTCTTAATTTGTCTTTGTTATCATCTTGTTATAAAAGCATATTCCCTTCTGAAAATAGTTCTTTCAGAAACCCTGTTGTTATCCTAGAATCTGGAGATCTTAAATAAAGCCTAACAAAACAAAAAAAGCCAACTGGTAACCAAGTGAGTTTAGTTTAGAGTGGGGGAAAGCAAAATGTTTTGCCCTTGTTTTGAACACTTACACACAACTTTAAAAAATTGTGTAAATAGGCAGTGTCTGGTTATCTCTTTGCTTCCCTCTGTTGCCCTGGCTTGTTGTCCATTTGTAGATAACTGTGACTCTGAGACATTTACTTTTCTTGGCTTTAGGTCTAGAAGGGAATTTTAAGGCTGGGAGAAATAAAGAACTTTTGTGATGCAAGAGTTTAAAGTTAACAATAGTTGCTGAATAATTCTGGTGTACATAAATCTAGAAAAGGTTTTTTTAAGTGTGGCTTCTCTCATTTGTGTTCTCTGCAGAGTGTGCTTACATCAGTTCCAGTACATGGGAAAACGATACATTGCCAGGTACTGTGTGGAATTTAAATTTCACTGTCTTGATCGCTAATAATTACACTGTGTAAGATACGCCTTCAACCTCTGTAACAAATAAATTGCACACGTAGAAGAGTTAGTGTGAAATGATGCATAAGATTTTGAAGTAAGTAACTGGTTGTCTTATTAACAAATGTGTGTGCTGTCTGGAAGTCTAGTATTTAAGAATTATCTGTGAACTGTTGGTTAACAATGACTTAAAAATCCACCCCTTAAATGCTATCTTTTGCAGCATTTTTTCCTTGAAAAATGTCTTTGGGAAAGAAATTTTATGATGTTTTGTTTATTCAGTTGGTCATAAAACGATGCAAATGGAAATGTTTTGAAAATTTTATACATGTAGTGTTTTTACTTGAAGGTGAGTAGTGAACATTCCAATGGTGCTGGTTTTAAATTTCAAGTCCAAAGAAAATCTATGGAGTCAGAAACTTGTATTAATTTATTTTAATATCTTTGCAATATTTTTTTTTAATGCAAAGTGGTTTTTAATGGAGTAAAAGATAGCAACTTCTTTAGGCCTTATGCTGTGGTTGACATGGTAATATTGTTATAATGAAACTGGTGTGGTTAAAATACTGGCCCTCTTGAACTCAGTGAGAAAGTTGTTGGTGACTTTGTATGGTAATGCATTCTAACTATAATGTTAGATTTTTTTTGGTTTTAATTTAGATAATGTGAATCTTCTACAAACTTGACTATCTTCTTGGAGATTTTTCGGAAAAAAAAAAGTTCACATAACCTAAAAAAATTCAAAAAGAAATCTGGCTTTCTTAAGGTTTTGATTGTAATCTTTGTGTTCAAATGTACATCAAACTCTGGATTTACAGGAGTCTATAATTTTCAAGCATTTTGTAAAAATTTTTCAAACTGCTTTGTTTGACTAGTTTGTAGAGGACACTACCACACTTCCTTTTTGTTTACTGATCACCTGGTCTGTGTGCTGCATGTTAATGTTGAAAATGTTGAGCTATTGAAAGCATCTGGCATTGTGAATTTTCCCAGTAAATGTAACTTTCATGTCTTGCACATTGTCACTACACTGAAGTATAGCACAGTCAATGCACATACTCTTAAAATCCACAAATGACAGAAAATGAAAGAGAACAGGGAATTCTGCAATTCAAGCACTGGTTTTCATTTTTCATCAGCTCTGGTGGTGGTACACAATAGGAAGTTAGCCTGTACTGATTGCTAACACAGATCACTTTTCTGTTTTCTTCATTTGATTGCTGCAAATTTAACAAAGTCTATGGCTCTTCTCCCTTCCTGCTTGGGTAAGAAGTATATGATACTATCTCTGATAATTGCTGCTCTCCTGTTGCATGTGTGCTTTCTATTTCTACTGCTGTGTGTCCTAACTTTTTTGCTAAAATTTTGCAATCAAAATAGAGGATTCAGTTTTGGGTTCTGAATATTTTCAGAATATTTATGTTTTCAATTTTTTTTCCCAAGAGCTCTGAAGTAAATTTAACACTTCAAGAGTGACTGCTTGTGTGCTTTTGCTTTCATGCTTTGAGGTTTTAAGAAAGAGTTTGCTGTGATGCCTTTTTTTAAGCTACCTATTTTTATTTTATAAAGAAAACAGTGAATAGGTTGCATTATAATTCTTTCTGTAAAACTTCTTGTGCTTAACTAACAGCACTTCCTGTCTTGCTGCAGTTTGACATGTCTAACTTTTGCTTCTATCCCATTTCACCCATCTTGCAGGAACCAGGAGGGGTTAGGATCCATAGTTCATGATCGAAAATCTCAGACATTGCCTGTTTCCCGTAACAGAACAGGAATGATGCATGCCAGATTGCAGCAGCTGAGCAGCCTGGATAACTCTCTCACTTTTAACCACAGTAAGTCTCATGACATGTAACATCTGTCATCCTCAACCAGTACCACAACACCAGAGACAGGTCCCAGAGCCACACCAGTGCATCCCAGTGACTTTTACTGTTCCAGGTCAAACGAGTAGCTGGAAGAGGTCGATGCTCTGTTCTCTGCTTTGTGATAGAACAACCACTGCTGGCTGATGCCATAACATGGAGCATGGTTAACTACAGTGCACCTTAAAACTGTATCCTAATGGGTTTTTTTAGTTGCATACAAACTTGTGCTGCACATAGTTAAAAAATTTACTTGATTTTTTTTCTATTTGCTTTATTAAGCTTCAATTTTTTTCTCCTACATGGTCTTATAAATTACTAGACTAAAATTAAATATATGTATTCTGACCATATCTCCATGTTTTGACATCCCCTAAGGAGAAATGAGTTTCTTAGAATTTCTACAAAGATTGTGAGCCCATGATTTAATTTGTCTGGAAGTGAAAAAGCGTCCAATAATGAAGTGATTTTTCTGTTTTCAGTGTGAGAAAGATATCAAGTATTCTTGGAATTTCTGTAGACAATGGTAAGATTTAATCAGGTTGAAGTCAGCTTGTGTAGACTGCTGTATTGAAAACTAAATCTGCTTGTGGCCTATCTTTTTAAACATTCTGCTTCTAAATTGCAATATACTGTATGTAAAGTATTCTAAAGCACCATTTTTCAATTTTCAGCTTCAAAAAACGAACTGGTTGACTAATCCAGTAAAATACAACACTGGTACTGAAAAGAGTTGTGTGCACTAAAATAATTATTTGAGTTAACTGTATTTTCACTGTGTTCATTCTTTGATTTCTCAAAGCATATCTAACTGTCCCTTAAAACCTTTTAGCTCTTTTTCTGTAATATAAAGCAAAACTTAGCCTAATTGCACAGGACTTATCTTCTGATCCTGCAATATCTCTCTATGCATAAATGCATTATCATATCTGTTTAAATGTAAGCAATGGAATTGCTTGCTTTTAAAATGTCAGACAAGTATGTCTGTGGAAATTACATATTTTTCCCTTGCAATCAGTCTGCTGCTGTATCATCGTAATTTCTACATGGTTGTTGATACACAAAAGAAAGCCTTTACACTGTGTGGCTACACATTTGATACAGTATAATACTTCAAAGATATAGACTGATTTTAAAAAAACCAAACTCTGAGAAAAAGATAACATGTCCCTGTGCAAAGAGATTTCATACTTTCAGAACTTGGCAATGTTTACTGATGTTCTAGGAAACAGTGAGCTGAAAGATTTTAAAAAATGCATGCTTATGTAAAAAGAAACTTTCTGTTCTTTTCCAACTGAAGGAGATTATGAAAGAAGGTGTCTTATTCAGATAACTTTGTCTAAACTGATAATAGGGTTTATTTAATGGACAGTTAATAAATGTCAGGATATTACACGTTGTATTGACCCAAGATTTTACAAATTGAAAACATATTGCTGTATAAAACCACATCAAGTGTGAAATTAATTTTTATATCTTTGGTCTTGTTGTTAACTTCCAGTTTCGTTTAGCTGTCAGTCTGCTTCTGTCATATATCCAAAGCAGAATACAGAGCTTGAATAATCTTGTAAATATTTTGTGTGGGATACATAAAAAAAGGAAGTGTCTGGTGGAAATAGTTGCTTTACTTGTTTCTAAAATCAAGATTCTTTGGCAAGATAGTTGTCTGTTAGTGTAAATTGTAAACTTATTTTCTTCCTTTCCAACCACATAAGCTAGAAATAGAGCTGAAATACTGGTATAAGTGATACCTTTCATCTCTGAGAAATTCCAGTATAGTTTTGTGCTTCAAGAAAGACTGGATAAATCTAAAGAAACAGGTGGTTACGGGTATATATATGTAGTTCAGCCAGGGAAGCAAGAAGGTGCAGAAAGAAGTGGCCAAGTGTCATTCTGAAAGAGTATGGCATTTCTTCTGTTCTTTACTTGATCTCAACAAGTTTGTCATCCTTGTCATTGGTTTAGTGATGCTAAGTTGTCATAAATCTAACATATAAATGTGACCCAACCCAAATTTTTGCAAAGCAGCCCAGTCTCATTTGTCAATCTGGTGCTTAATGACCAGTGTTAGGGAACATAAGTGACACATTATTATCAGGACTGAAGCAGGGTATGTTTTTAAAATTGTTAAAATATACTATGGAGCTAGAAGTGATAGAATTTTTTTACTAAATATGGAGCTATTGCACTGTATCGCTACAAGAGCAGAATTCATTACTTGTGTGTTAAACTGCATGTAAGTACAGGATTGTATTCCTTCAACTCTTACTATTTTGTATTTTTATCCTGGTTGACTTGCGATTAACTTTGAGGCCATTGTAACATCACTAAATTGCCAAAATTACATCTTTTCAGCTTCATCCTACTGCAGTACTTATCAATATGTGTGTGTATATATATATAACTGTGTAGCTTTATATATATATACACACATATGTGTATACCTGCGCATATATATGAAATATCACATCGTTTTTAACTGCTGTGTAATGCTTCTATTGTTGAAATTCTTGCTTAATGTATTTTATGATCCCGTGCAAATTATGTTAGAATAATTATCTGACCATATTTGAAACTATTTAAATGCATATGAAGTATTTTCCTGTATTGAATACTAACTTCTGTCAGGCTTTTTACTTGTTAATCTTTTCCTAGTTCAGCAAGTCTTTTGGAAATAAGAAACATTTAAATGAGTGTATCCAGCACTTACACTTCATTTGGAATTTCTGTAGGCTATGGCCATTCAGATGCAGATGTCCTTCACCAGTCTTTACTTGAAGCAAATATTGCCACCGAAGTTTGCATTACAATTCTGGACACTCTGTCATTATTCACAATGGCTTTTAAGGTTTGTTCATGACTTGGTGTTAACTTTTCCCATAAGTATCTTTGAGAAGAAAGACTTTTCTTAAATTATATTTTTATAGTCTAGTTAAATAGCGTTGCTATTTTATTATTTTCATGTAAAACTGATAATATCTCACAGCAAAATGCTTTGACTTCAGCTACACATCATACACCAGCAGTAATCTGTGGGGAAAGCTCCTTCCTCAGCCTAACTTAAAATTTGTTCTAGAAGCTTTGGTGTCTACCTAGTATTAGTGGTAATAGTGGATTTTAAAGGCCATGAGAGGTGAAAGATCTATGGCAAAAACATAATTGGACTCTCTCAGACTTTCTTATTGAACTTGGCTGCTTATTATAGTAATGCACTCCTTAATAGTGACTTGTGTGTTCCTCTTCTGTAAATTTTCCATTTGTCCCCAAATAAGACTTCTTTTAGCTCTATCAGTTGCTGTAGCTCTCCTGTGGAATCTTTATATAGCACACCCACTTACTTACCCCTCTTAGATGTTTTTCTGAGGTTTTCCGGTCTTTAAAATCGAAGCCATAAAAAGGAGAGATGATAACTGTAGCTTGTTTCTCCTTTAATTGGGGTAGTGTATCCAGATTCTTGCTTGAAGATTCAAATTTAGTGTCTTATCTTTAACCTAGTTATGAAAACATGAGCTTATTTACAATGAGATTCCTTTTTCTGGTGATTCAATTAATAGAGTTTAGAGCCAGTTCTGTCCACAGACCTGGTGACAGAATTAAAAATTGAGATACCTAGCTATAAAGATTTAAAGAGAAATGAACACTAATCCTTTAGTTATCAACCCATTGTGCTTGGAATGACAATCCTTCAAGGTTATCTGTGTGTTGTATATTGAGAAGGTAGGCAAGAGGATGCTGGAATAGTCTTAAAGATCCAAACCAAACAGGTAGGAGAATCAGGGGCTTCTATTCAGTAAACTGCATGAAGTCAGGGTCATATGATGTTCTGGGTAGATAATAAGGGACTTTCAGAGATCATCTAGTTCAACCCTTCTGCGTGGGCAGAGACAAATTCTACTAGGCCAGGTTGCTCAAAGCCCCGTCCAGCCTGGCCTAGAAAAAACCTTCCAGGGAAGTGGGCAGCCTCTACTTCTGAGGGCAACCTGTCCCATGGCCTCAGCACCCTCACTGTAGTAAAAGTCCTCCTTATGTCCAGTCTGAAGCCATCCTCTTCCACTCCTTTGGAGGCCTGTGTGCAGTAATGGCAAGGAAGAGTGCAGGGCACCAAGGTGAGTTGCAGAAAGGGCAAGACCTTGTAGAATCACACTGGAGTAGGAGATACTGCTATGAGAAAATTCCCCTGTCTGAGCTACTAAAGCCAGTGTAAGCAAAGGCTGTTAATACTTTGAGTGTGCCCCTCAAAAAGCTATTAATAGTAATAGACTTCAATAACAACTGATAAAAACAGTTGTGTTCTATAAGTCTATTCAGAAGATACTTCTTTTATAAGCAAAATTAATGAAGTGTTAGAAATACCTAATTAGAACTCAGGTATGTGTGTGTTATTAAACATCTTGGTAATACCATAGAGTTTATATTTTTTAAATGTCCTGCTTTTTGATGATCTGTATATGTTCTTAGAGTAGTAGAAATGTATTGCTGTACAAACTCCTAAATTCTGGCTATCGTTTTAAAGAATCAGCTACTGAATGATCACGGACATAATCCACTGATGAAGAAAGTATTTGATGTATACCTCTGCTTCCTTCAAAAGAATCAGTCTGAAACAGCATTGAAAAATGTATTCAGTGCTTTAAGGGCACTTATTTACAAGGTAAGAAGTTTGAAGAAATTCATCTTCAAGTAATTGTCCAGTTCTTTAGTTAACAATATACTATGTACAAAATTAAGAACTAACATCCTAAGATAAAATCGGTGAATAATGACTGATCTGATCTCAACAGTGTGGAATGCTTGTCCTTTGATTTGCTATAAAAATTGTTTTGTGTCACGAACTACTCTTAACTCTTGTTTTTTTCCACAGTTTGAGGATATGACTATAATTGTGTTTTTCTTGACATGCTTATTTTATCAAGATCTGACTCTAGTTTTAATGAATTAATTCTTTGTTTTCATTGTTTTCCTCAGTTTCCTTCTACATTTTATGAAGGTAGAGCTGATATGTGTTCTGCACTGTGCTATGAAATCCTGAAGTACTGTAATTCCAAGCTGAGTTCAATTCGTAATGAGGCTTCACAGTTACTGTACTTTTTGATGAGAAATAATTTTGACTACACAGGGAAGAAGTCTTTTGTTCGAACACATCTACAAGTTAGTATATTTCCTTTTTGGTTGTTTTTTCTTTTTCTTTTTAATATTGTAGATACACAGTTGCATACCAGTGTGCAAAGCCCTGTCAGATAAAGACTTAGAAGAATTTATTTGTGGTTTAAGCAAGGCTGGTACTAAGAGTAAGAAGATGGCCATAAAATTATATTCAGTACAAGGAAATACTTAGAAACAGTGGGATGACCCTGTGTTTTGTAGGGAATAAAATTTATTTGTCAGAGCAAATGTTCTTTTTTGTAGATGGGTTTTTTTTGTTAAGTAGTCTACCCTGTTGCATCTGAAGAAGGAAAAGAATGCAGCAACAAGCACATAAAAGTCTAAAATAAAACAAATAGAAAGTTGTGTGTCCTGACAAAGCTGGGAATGGTAGTTTGCCGGTTTAATGATCTCTGACTAGTTCACCTAGCAGTCAGTCATGTGTCTTGAATTTACACAAGCCTGTTTTATCTTGCATATGTTATTGTACAGGTAATTGGAAAAAACCCTCAAACATTATTTTATTTAGGAGAATAATTTTTCAATTAAAAAGAATGAAAATTCCTTTGTAATTCCCTCATAGGTACATCTCAAGAGTATTTCATGAAATATGCACTAACAAGATATTTGTTTCTGTCAAGGTTATTATTTCAGTAAGCCAGTTAATTGCTGATGTGGTTGGAATTGGAGGAACTAGATTTCAGCAGTCTCTTTCCATCATCAACAATTGTGCCAATAACGACAGAGCTGTTAAGGTCAGATTTTATTCTTATTTCCATACTGTAGAAGGATGCTTGAAGACTTTCATAGCATCTTTTCCAGCTGTGTTTTATCCTTTTGTTGTGCAAGGACTAGGAAAACATAGTGGTTAACCCAACTTTTCCATGTTTTAGCACACTACATTCCCTTCTGATGTTAAGGATTTAACCAAACGGATTCGTACGGTCCTGATGGCTACGGCTCAGATGAAGGAACATGAGAATGATCCAGAAATGCTTGTAGACCTCCAGTACAGCTTGGCAAAGTCCTATGCAAGTACACCTGAACTGAGGAAGACGTGGTTAGACAGCATGGCAAGGATCCATGTTAAGAATGGAGATCTCTCAGAGGTAAGAGAAAAAACTCAAATTAGTTTTAGCTCTGTAATAAGCTTAAGCTTATCTTTATAGAAAGGGAATGTACTATATGTAGTTGTTAGCATGTAATATAAGTATTTTTAATCATTTTTGAATTGTTACTGGATTAGTTTCAATAGCTGATAAGTTTCTGTCCTACCCAAGTACATCTGTAAGTAATTTTGGGTTATTAATGTAAGGAACATGTTTAACTGCTATAGCTGACACACTAGTAAGAATGGAATGCACAGTACAAGCCATGGAAGAGAGGCCTTTTGCTTAAAAATATCTTTGTTATTACTTGCTTAAACACTTAAAGCCACTCCTTGAATTCCCTTCCAGTTGCCTTTACAGAATTAGCTTGATTTTACTCCAAATTACTTACTAAAAACACGCCTACTGTTCTTAAAACTGACAAATAATTCCTTGCGTTCTTTGAAAAAAAGAAAAGCTTTCTGATTTTACTGTGCTCTTAAAACATTTAGTTCTAGCAAAAAGGAGAATTGGGTGTGGAGATTGTTATGTCTTCATGAGACATTAAGATTTTAACTGGGTACAGATTAATTTTGTCTCTTTCTGGAAGATTTTTCCATCTGAAAGTAAATTGCTTTGTATGAAATCATTGCATTTCATAAACATCTGTTAAAATGAGCATCATGTAAGCAAGCAAAGATCTCCAGGATATAGAGGGTGCTATCTTCCTAATTCAATTCTTAATACTAGAATTCTGTTCTTCTACATGGTAGCAACACAGAAGGCATACACATTACCCTGTTATTAGCTTGTCTTTTGAACTGAACAGCTTCAGCTATCTGAGAAGATAAGGTCTTTTAGACCTTTTTAGTTATGTTTTTAATTTTTTTTTTACTAAAATTTTAGAATCTTTGGCTATGCAACTAGATTTCTTGGAATCCTTCAAATTCCTTCGAATTGCTTCAAATTCCATTCATAGGTCAGATCTCTCTTGCTGCTTTCAAATGGCCTGTCACCAGTTTCTTCTGCATTTTTCTTGGTCTGGAGCCAAAAAGCAGACAAAACAGGTTAGCAGAAGGGCTACCAAATGTGAAGTAGAATCATTGATGCGTTAACACTTAGAATACCTCCTCCCAAAAAAGAGTTTCACTTGGTTTTATTACAGCATGATGTTCCTGCCTTGTGATTGTGACCCAGGGTCACTCTTAGATTGTGAACTGCTGTCCATGCCACTCTGTGCTCTGGTTAAGAAGGGGTGGGTGCACTTGCACAGTTACTGTTTTACATAAATGAGGTGCAGAATTCTTACAGTCATCATAGAATATCTCTTCCAAAGCAGCAAAAAGGAAAACTGAAGAAATTGTCTGGTACTGTTGCTCTCCTTATACCTTGTTTCTAATAGTCCCATTTTCATTGTATTTTAAAAGACTGTTCCTGTTTCTGTTTTAGGCAGCAATGTGTTATGTCCATGTAGCAGCACTGGTTGCAGAATATCTCACACGAAAAGGTATGGTTTCAAAACCTTATTTTAATGTATTCAAATATGGGAAATTCAATAATTTCCATGAGGAAGTTGTATTTACTTCAGTGTTCACCAGAGAAAAAATGCTGACCTAACCAGGTAGCATACTCCTGTACTTAAGAGTATACTTGCATATCTAAGGGGCAGCATTTCAAATGAAGGCAAAGTAAAATTTTTGGAAGCAAAAATTTTAATTTTACACCAGAGCTACTAATAGCTTAAATCGGGTCCTTTCTAAAGCAAAGTTATCTGTGAATATTCTTGTTCTACAAGTGGTCAGTCTCTCACTGCTTCTAGGGAAACCTAGCATTGCCAGAGGAGTCAAAATAAATTTGTACTTTTCAGACGTTCAATCAATAATGTGCTCAGGATGTTTCACCTTGTTGTAGTATATTCTGTGCCAGCAGCTGTTTGTAGAAGTGGATTCTGATGACCCTTGAGGTAGGGTAGAGCACTATCTTTCCTCTATAGGATCAGAAGAGTTCTCAGTCAGGGAATTGAGATATGGCTTATATTAACAAAAAGAGCTCTCTTGAAGAAAATTTCAGGAATCTGTTAAAACTGATTATGATGTTGAGATACTGGTTTGGATTTTTGGGCGAATTTATGTTTGCAGCTTATTAGCTTTTCCTGTGCATGACAGCTCAAAATCAACCAAAATCATGAATCTAAAAGATGACCTGTCTCTGTTCTTGTTGTGCTTCTTGCCAAGTGCTTGTGTATAGGCTATTTTCTTTGCCCCAGTGATTTCAGAACCTCTCTGAGACCAAATCTGAAATAAGCTGCTAGGACAAGTTACTGTGTCCAGTTGGAAGCCTGATGATACCTGAGAACTAGTGATAGTCCCTAATAATTTGTGAGTCCTTTGGGTGTTCTGCTACTTTTGTACATTATCATAAAATTTATTTCCTCTCAGTAATACAGAGTGTCAAACTTCTACCTATGGTACTTCGAGGAACAGAAAAGCCCCTTGCATTTGAGGCAATCATTCAGTAAAATCTCTGATGGTCAGAACTCCTAACTGAGCAGAAATAATCTTTTAGGAATGAGTTGTAAAATAAATGTGCAAATCCTTATCCTTCTGTAATATTTACTGATTGCCCTTGAGGTTTTAATTGATGCAGAAAATCCTGTTTTCTTAATTCAGCAGTCTTAATTATGAAAAGATTAAGTCTGATCTAATCCAAAAAGAGCTAAACAGTATGAGTAAAAGACATGGGTTTCATGTTGGAATATTCTGTACTCCATTTTTGTTATGTATTTTTTCTCAGTAAAGGAAGTTAGACTGTTGTTTAGTTAGTTTTTTCCCTGGTTTTCTGTGTTTGAATAATCTGGTTTGCCATCTCTTGATCATCTTTTATGGTTAATGTCATTCATATTGTTCAGATTGGAAAAAATGATGTGCCAGGTCCTGCCCCTGTACACAGTTCCAGCATGACTTCATGGGAGTTTAATTAAATCCTGTAGAAGTTATCTTGAGTACCTTAGACTTAGGGTGGAGTAGATTAGACACAAATTAAGGATAAAGTAGGAGGATTCAGACACTACTTAGTTTGGTAGGTAAGGGTCCAGATATTAACATTTTTGAGTTTTTAAAACCCATTTGTACATTCACAGTAATGTAAGGTCTTGTATTTTAATCATGCAGGGGAGGCTGATCTATTTCTTTATTGATTTGATAGTAGGTATATATAAACATGGCTTCTGCTTTGTCCAGAATCACAAAGTGGCCCAATGTTATCCTGCTGGAGAAGACTAAATTTGTCTGTATTTCTTTTTCAATGACAGGGATGTTTAGGCAAGGTTGTACTGCTTTCAGAGTAATCACACCAAATATAGATGAAGAGGCTTCAATGATGGAGGATGTTGGAATGCAAGATGTTCACTTCAATGAAGTAAGCAGACATAAAAATGTTAAAATTTACAACCATGGAAGAGCTGGGGTTTTTTGCAAATTTTACATTTTAGTCTGGACAATTACTGATATAAGGGATATAATAATTTTTTTCTGATCTGCCATTTGTACCTAAAGCTGAAATAAAAAAATTCTGTGAGGTGTCCCAGATTTAGAGCATTTGCTATATACATGTGTTATAGTGCTAGAACGTTAACTCAACACCACTTGCAGAATAAAAGCAAAATGGGGTTTTATTCTAGTTGACAGGATGAACACTAATGTGAGTTACTTATTAGAGTTAGCAAAATCTGTTGTTTTGTAAAACTGACTTGGATTTAGAGTATTACTCCACCAGAAATCATCAAAATGTGTTCACTGGTTTTTGCTGTTTACAGTTTCCCTAAGCAAATATGCCATAACAATGGAAGTAGTTTTAATGACACCAGACTCGTGTCCATGTGTTTTTTCTGGCTTAAGTTTCACTCCTTGTGTCTTTGCTGATCCATCTGTGCTGGCTCTACAGTGAAGTTTACTAGTAAGCAGCCTATGTGAAAACATTATGAATGATCTTGCTCATGAAAAGCTAGGTCTGCACTATGTATGTGCTGCTGTAGTTGTGGAAGAGAGGGACAGACTACTACTGGCAGCAGTCATGTTGGAAAACCCCCTGGTTTGTAAGCATAATTGTACAACAAAAATATTTTTCTTTCGTGTTTTAATTAGTGTATGGTAAAACTGTATGACAATATTATTTGACTGTGCAAATTGTTTTGTGGTTTGTAATTTATTTTTTTTTTCAATTTTTGTGCTGTCTTTTTTAAATCATTGATTCTTCTGATCCAGCATGAAATTTAGCATGTTACTCAAAGCAAAATGCAAGCTGCTCTAAGTTATGGAAGATCAGGAATTGTAGTGACTACTGCTGATGGAAAGTTTTGTTGGAAGTTTCTGTCACTGTTTTCCTGCCAGACCATTTGTCAGAGTTAAATTGTTATGCTTTTTTTTTTTTTTTAATTGGAATGTCTTTATTCTTTTTCTCATTAGTCACTCCCTGCAAAAGGAATATACTGCTTTTTCTGGGTCATTGAACCCTACACAAATTTATTTCCATCTCTCAGTATTTCCGTGGAACGGAAGTAAGCCAAGAGTGAAATTATAAGCCTGTACAGCTTGCAGAAGGATCAAACCAAGCCAAATTTCATTTTTTCCTTGCATGCAAACCTTTCTAAACTTAACCGTGTAGTGCTCTAACTGATGAAATATTGAAAAAAGTTATTATTTTTCAGATAACTTCTGAAAGTTATCTGAAATATGAGATAAATAATAGCAGGGGAGAAGTAATAATAGTAATAATAACAAGAGTAACAATAGGGAAGAACTGTTTGGCTTTAGCAGACTAAAAATCATTTTAGAAGTGCTTCAGAATGGGTAGTCCAGTTCCTTCAGGAAAAAGAACATCTTCATAAATTAGGTGTTTCCTCAGTGTGTTCATAAGTAAGCAGAACTGAATTGTCTGTACATGGTAACAAGCCATTTGGAATTTCTTCCCTTAAAACTTGAGATTTCCCTTTTTGCTAGTTATTTTACAGTTAAATCTCCAAAGGAGCATTCACAGGTATTGGAGGATCAGAGAGAATCCCTTCACATTTCTAAAAGGGACAAAATATCTTTCATACGCTCCATACTCTTCCTAATTAAGTGAATTTTTCTTAAGAATTTATATAGTTGCTTATTTTAAAAAAATCAAATTTTGGGATTCTCAATTTAGTTCGCATTTTAAAAGAATTCTGTCTGATGAAAAAAACAAAATTTAGTTTGGGATTTTCCTTTTTAACAAGGCTACTGTGTGCATTTCATCAAAACAGTTGTTTGCCTGTGACATTCCATGAGAGGCATTATCCAAACTTGCAGATGGATACATGAAAGAGCCTCTCAGGAACACAGTGTCCTCTGAAGGCTGAACAAAGGAAAAAAAACCCAAAAAACACCACCACCCAACAACAACAAACCTCAATACAGGCTAAGCAGCAGCTCTGCAGAAAGACCTAGAGGTTCTAGTGGACAATATATTGAATGGGAATCATCAGTGTGGCTTTGTGGAAACAAAAGCCAATGCAGGCTGTGTTGTGTTGGAGAGGATTGACTCAAGAAGCTGAGGGAAGTGAGTTTTTTTCCTTTTATCCTGGCATGTGTAAAACTCCATCTCTTGTCCAGCACTGACCCCCAAACGTCAAGAGAGGTATCCATAAACTGGAAAAAGTCCAGCTACTGCAGTGATTAGTAGGAGAATCAGTCTTTTCCAAGAGGAGCTCCATTAAAGAGCAAGAAGCTGCTCTCACAGGTGTCAAGGGAAAGTGACTGCATATATGGAAAAGAATTTCTCCCATGGGAATGGGTGAATATTGAGACATTTGCCTCAGAAATGTTGTATTCTTTTGCTCCTTCCTATCAGCTCTCCCACTTGAAGCTTGGGCACTTTATGTTCTTTTCCTTTTGTAAACAAAATTTTAATTCTTTGCTACATCTGGATGCCCTCTGGTGTCTGAATCAAGAGTTGTCATAAACCAGTATTTGTGTACAGCCCTTGGGGTCCAGCAGTGACACTGGTGTGTCACTTGTCACCACTTGGCTGCTGAGAATGGAGATACTGGGGAGTCTGTACAGCCCCATAGTGACTGGGGGAAAGGAGGAAATGTTTTAAGGTCCGTTGCAGCACATGGATAAAAGTACCATTTTTTAGTCTCTTTGCTCTCTGCTCTTTTTGCAGTATTAAAAATTGATTTTCTTAGTGATGTCTTCAAGCTGACTTAGTCCCCTACCAAAGGGAAGAGGGAGATGGAATAGAGTAGCTTCTAAGCATGAAAGGAGTTTTCTCCAGCTTCTGGCTTCACCACTGCAATGCAAGAATGATAGAAGGTCTAAAGAAGTTTCAAGACTATCTAAAAGAAACATGCTGTTTGTAAATACAAGGAGTATGTGTGTACACTCAGACCATTCTGTCTTGTTTCCTTTTAGCAATTTTTGATTGCCACAATAACTTAAATTACTAAGTGTAGATAATTCTGTTTTGAGGCAAGATTTCCCTTTCCACTGGGAAGAACTTTGGTGTAATTATTTGCTTTGCTTTTGATGAGTACTGAATTGTTTCACACTTTCAAATGTCTGTCCAAATCTAGGATGTGCTGATGGAATTGTTGGAGCAGTGTGCTGATGGACTCTGGAAGGCAGAACGCTATGAACTCATTGCTGATATATATAAGCTTATAATTCCCATTTATGAAAAACGGAGAGATTTTGAGGTAATTAATTCATCAAAAGTAAATTTGGGCAAGAAAAAAATCCTGAATTTTCAAGTCTAACTGCATGACACATTGGACATCACGTAATAAGAGTATTAAAATATTAACTGAAATTTGAATGTGTTGAAATGTTTAATTTTCAATACTTTTTTTCTTTAAATATAAATAATTAAAAATTAGTCTTACATATTGTCATCCTGGTACAAGTGCTAAATGTAATAGTGCCATTCAATAAAAGAATGTTTTCAGTTGTTACTGGCTACAAGGACATCATTTGTTATTTTAAGATAGGAAAGTTCTGCTTTGTTCTTTTCCCTCATTACTATTTTCTTTTACTTTTAGAGGCTTGCTCACTTATATGACACCCTTCATCGAGCATACAGTAAAGTTACAGAAGTTATGCATACAGGCAAGAGGCTGCTGGGAACTTATTTCAGGGTAGCATTCTTTGGACAAGTGAGTGTTACTTTCAGTGGTCTGCTCTATGCAGTAAGAAAAACGTGAATTTATTTTACAAGGTTTACTCTTCATCATCTGTATTGATACTATGACGTAAAAAGCACAAGGAATGTGTTCTGTATGAAATAAAGAAACACCATCAGCAATCTACTTTTAAACATTTATCAATTCCAGTAAAATCTTATAATTTTCCTCAGTAAATTTTTTGCCTTTTTTCCTTTTTTCTTTTGTTTACTACCTTAAGGCAGCGGTAAGTTTTCTGTAATGTCAACTTTTAGCAATGTATTGACTTAATGTCTGTAGTGCTACGGTGTGGTTTGCAAGGCTGCTTCTTAGATTGGTATGCATTAATAGCCATTGCAAGTCAAAACAGTAACATCAAGCTCCATTTAGAGAATGGGTCACTCTTTTCTATGCATCAGTACTGCATGCTTCAAACCAAAGTTGTGGCTGTGTATTGGGCAGCTTCACATGCTCCGGTACGTGTCTAGAATGCCTCTATCCCTCTGGTATCACGCAGTATCCAGTAATACACTCTCTACGTGCATATAGCCCAGTTGCTTAATTGTCCAGCTGAGCATGGAGAATTGTAAAACCCTCTGAGCAGTATAACTTCACTTGTATTCTGTTGTCTTTTATGACTTTATAGCAATACCAGTTTACAGACAGTGAAACAGATGTTGAGGTAATTACAGTACCCGCTTACGAAGCAAGCAATGCAGTACAAACTACTGCATTTCACCTTAGTTTGGTGTGGGTATTTTTGTCAATCTAGCCTGTGTTTATACATGATATGTTGTGCTTTTCTCTTGTGTCTGTTTCGTTTATGATAAAAATATTTATTTTCTGGTTTCAAACATGAACTCAACATGGCTTGTTGTTTTAAACCAATGAACTGTTTCACTTCCCACGTATTGTGCTTTTAGTTATGGTTTTAAAAACAGTGGTATGTGTAATAAAATAAAGAAGTATATACCAATAGTACATCATAAAACTAAATTTTTTGCATAATTAAATTTCATCTTATAGAATTTATTTTTATGATGCCTAAGGAAAATTTTCAGATTATTTTTATGTAAACTTTTGCCAAAATAGTCACTTGTGAATCAGATAGTCCTGTTGGGCAAGACTACCAGTTTTGGCGAGTGAAACAGTGCTGTAAGTTCACTTTTAAATAAAAGTGAAGGAAACTTATCTCAAAGGCTTGGCACACCATAGAATTGCTACAAACTTTTAAAATTTAAACTCTGTGTTTCCATTATCTTTCACTCATGTTGTAGTAGAGAACTACATTTTTCTGTTGTTTTTTATTCTCTTAGAAAACCATTTTACTTAGATTTTGATTTCTGTCTATTTATGTTTGCTTGAATACTAATGTTAAATGTTTATATTTTGTTTGAATCACACACACTGTGTCCATCTTAGTCATTGCCTTATATGTTTTATCCCCCAAGATTTTGATTACTTCATTTTTTTACAGGGTTTCTTTGAGGATGAAGATGGAAAGGAATATATCTATAAAGAGCCTAAACTCACACCTCTTTCAGAAATTTCCCAAAGACTCCAGAAACTCTACTCTGACAAATTTGGAGCTGAAAATGTCAAAATGATTCAGGATTCTGGCAAAGTATGATTTTCATTCTCTCTAAAACTTCTAATATATTGCTTTCACTAGTTTACTTGAAATACTGTGGGATCACAGTCTGTTACTCGTTTGGTGCACAAGCATCTGTGTCTAAAAGCTCTGATGTAGGAAAGGCATGAGAGGAATATTATCTCCTGCTAAGTATGCCTTTTAGAACAACCAAAAAGCTTGATTTCTGTAGTGTTATCTCTGAAAGCATTATAATGTAATGTTCTAATTGTATCTTAAAACACATTTGAATTATGATCATATGCTCTGTTAACTTCAGCTGTATTTCTTGCCCATTCATGCACACTCATTCTTTGGAAGTTCTTCCCTTTTCCACACCTCAACCTTAGACTTTATGGTGATTTTCTCCTCACCCTTACACTTTATGGTGGTTTCCTCTTAATATAATTTCGTGACCCTTTTTATTCCTTCATAAGGATCCTTTTGAATCCTTGATTCAAAAATTTCTGTGCTTTTTGGCCCTAAAGTGCACCAGCGGTGGGCATTTCTATACTGGAACTTTAAAAGGAGAGGAGGACTTGATGAAAGGGCTGGGTTTCATGATCATGAATGTTAAAAAAGCCCCAAAACCCGAACATCCACAACGTGCTGTAATGCCTCTGGCTGTCTTTCTTCCTAATAGTTAAAAACTGAATACAGGAAACCCCTATAAAAGCATGAACATTTCCCATGTTTTCAATAATTTAGAGGTTAAGAGACCAAATTTAATTTCTGGAAATTGTGTGACTACTATTAGATGCTCTTTATTCTCAGTGTAGCTATTTGATTTTTTTTTTTTTTTTTTTTTTTTTTTTTTTTTTGTTCTGTTTTTAAGGTAAATCCTAAGGATTTAGATTCAAAATACGCATATATTCAAGTTACACACGTAATTCCATACTTTGAAGAAAAGGAGCTGCAGGAAAGAAAAACAGATTTTGAAAGGACTCATAACATTCGTCGCTTTATGTTTGAGATGCCTTTTACTCAAGGTGGTAAAAGACAAGGAGGAGTAGAGGAGCAGTGTAAGCGACGGACTATTTTGACAGGTACTGATGGGATGGAATGCTTTGGCTGGAAGCTTTACTTCAAGTGGTCTGATTCTGTTTTCTATGGGTTTTTTCTCATTTCACTTAACTAAGTCCTTTATAGCTGTCAGCTAAAATCCTTTTCATATTTTTGGCCACAACTGGTTTTCAGATTGATGTCTTCAATGGAGAATCCTCAAAATTATTATCTCTTTTTCCTTAAGCTTCTAGAATTCTGAATCTGGAGTCTGGCTTTCCTTTTTCTTAGAAAAAGACTATTTTTGTGTTTTCTCTCTGTTAAGTATGAGCTTCTGTATTAGTATAGTTGTAAAAATAAATAAGTGACTTTATAATAAGAAAGTGACTTTATAGTAATAACTGACTTTATAGCTATAGTCCGTAGCCAATACTTGTGAGGAAATAGAAAATACAGCTTTGCTATTTTTGATTCTTCTCTTTGAGATTTGTAAATGTTAAGCAATTCTTTTCATATAAATTAAGTACCAGTGGTTTATTTCTTGGTGGTTATTAGTAGCAGAAATGACAGTGATCTTTCTTTGCTGTAATGCATGTAACGCTGTCCATATTTACATTTCAGTGTCTTGTTTCCCTCTCCATTTGGTAGTATTTCTAATTATATAACTTATGAAATTGGGCAGCTAATTACATCAAAATGAGATTTTAGCATAAGAGTCTCTCAAAGCACACCTTATTAAAAAACCTTTTCCTGACTATGTTAAACTTGTTTCTGTCCCCAGCTATACATTGTTTCCCATACGTGAAAAAGCGCATTCCAGTGATGTACCAGCACCACACTGATCTAAACCCAATTGAAGTAGCCATTGATGAAATGAGTAAAAAAGTTGCAGAGCTTAGGCAGCTTTGCTCTTCAGCTGAAGTAGATATGATCAAATTGCAGCTAAAGCTACAGGGAAGTGTCAGTGTTCAGGTAAGACCTTTGCCATGCAGTTGTTTAATTTGCTTCTGTCCTTGAAAAGTTACAGAAGTAGCATTTTATAATTGGTTTCTATTCTGTATGTTCAACAGTGTCCTAAATTAGAAATATGCTTACTGTCTGCAGTTATTTCCTGCATAGGAAAAGCAATTAAAGTATTTCATATAACTAACTGATCAGAGACAGTTACACAAATATCTCTGGAATATGTTGCTTTCCAAACCCCACCAGATTTTGGTGTAAAGCTGAAACTGCTAGAAGATAATAGATGAACCAGAAGATAATAGATGAACCTGAAGATAAATTAGCATAATTTGCCCAGCTGTAGGTCTTCCCACAGTAGGTTTAGCATATTTTTGTAACAACCCTATGGAGATAAGGAGTGAGTGATAATATATAGGAAGGAGATGATCATAGAAAATTTCATTGTGTGTGCTGTTTTTCCTAAGGCAGGCAGGAACTGGAATGTATAAAGAAGCCATCAGATTCACCAAAATAAGGTACCTGAAGCAGGTGTAGCATGTACCAAATATGGAAAAGATCTTCAAAAAGTGCAGTGACAAAAGTGCTCTATTATTTTAAACTGATTGGAAACAAAGGAACTCTTAACACAGTCACCTGATATGTCCAGCTGTCATATTCAGCAGAAAAGGGAAAAAAGCCAAACCAAAGTTCCAGAATCAGTTAAGTTGTCAAGCTAGGATTTGGGATGAGAAGGGAGAGGCTCATATTGGTGATATGAGGGAATAATAAGGATGAGTCAGAAGTCACTGAAACCACTTCTCCTGTGCTGCCATAAAAGCAGAATTAAACTTCTGCAGGTTTTTGCAGAATTGTCAGCTTGGAAAACTGTTTTCAATAGAAGCACAGACCAAACAGTGGTAGGTTTAGCTCATTTTCCCACCCTAATTTCATAAACAGAGATGACAGATTGCCAATATCCACAGTTACTTTGCCACATCATTGAAGTGGTTTCTTTGTGCCAGGACAGGTTTATAGCAATGGAGAGACCTCTCCTGTTCTAATGCTCCAACTCTAGCACTTTTCTTGTTTTCTAAGTCCAGCTTTTTTGAAATCAATGTATTCTCATATGAAAATCAAATCAATAGACACCTGTAGCATCTGTTATTGCTAAGACAGTATGTCAGATATCTGACTATTTTTTAATTCTTGTTCTTTTTAGGTTAATGCTGGTCCATTAGCATATGCAAGAGCTTTCTTAGATGACACTAACACAAAAAGATATCCAGACAATAAAGTAAAGCTCCTAAAAGAAGTTTTTAGGTATGGCATGGAAGGTTTGGGATTTCTTGGGGATGTGGGAGAGGGAAGAAAAAAATTGACCTTTTTTCCAAGACTCATAAAAATTCTTTCTGAAAGTTTCAACTTTTAAAGCATTATGATACATTAAAAACATATTTTAAGCTGACATTTTAAATCAATCTTTTGGATTTCTGTTTGAGAACTTGCTTATTTTCTCTAAATTAGGCAATTTGTTGAAGCCTGTGGGCATGCTCTGGGTGTAAACGAACGACTGATAAAGGAAGATCAGTTGGAATATCAAGAGGAAATGAAGGCAAACTACAGAGAAATGGCAAAAGAGCTTTCTGAAATAATGCATGAACAAGTACGTGCTGAAATTAAGTTGTGCATACTATTATTCAGAATGTAACTAATGTGAAAAGAATAGGGGAAGTTTATGTAATGCTTTACACAAAAGGATTGGGGATTTTTTTTCTATCAGAATATAAACCTGTCATGAAATTGTAGACCTTCATTTTTTTTTCTTTGTATTTCCTTGGCACTAGCCTGGTTTTTTGTAGGCAAGGAAGATTACAAGAAGGATAAAACAAATGTAATGAAATTAATATGTATGATCTGCAAGTTTAGCCTTTTCTTGTTTGATTTTGAGGTATAAATATCTGCTTTTGCAACAAATAGATAAATGTCTTTCAAAAGATATTCCAATACATTTTTTGAGAGAAGTCCAATACTGACAAACTAGAAGTATGGGGGAAGGAAAACCAGAACTTTTGTGGAGTGAGATCCTCACTCAACCTTTGAATCTGGGTTCCATGGTAGAAATGTCTCATGACTTCAAAGGCAAAGATATTATTTCCAGCAGGACAGGAAAAGCTGAAGTTCAGTGCTCAATCTGGCTTTCTTGACATTTTTATTTATCATATTCATCACTTCAGCCTCCTTTTCTTTCATCCACTGTTACTTTTATAACCCTTTTCCAGAATCACAGAATGGGTTATAATTTTTTAGAGAGATTTGCCTTTATTCTACCTTTGCTTAGATGTCACCAAAATTTTTATGTCAACTTTTTTCTATTCAAAAATGTACCACTTGTCTAAAGTTCACTTCAAATTCTTTTTTGCTTTCCATTATTTCCCAGTGTGGTTTCTCAGATACTGTGTTCCAAGTAGCTCTGTGATATGAGATAATCATGATGGCTTTATTTTCCTTCACCTATTTTGATATCCTGTCACAGAGAAGTATGACACCACCAACTCTTTTTAAGTACCATCAGTAGAGAACATTGTGAACCAAAGTTTATAGGAAGTGATACCATTTTTCCAGAATTATGTGGTTGGATGTGTTTTTTTAATAAAAAACAGTAGTAAAGAAAACAGTTTTGAAAGATTTGTGGAACAGAAAAAGAGTTTGCTTAGCTAACAGAAGTGGGACAGTTTGACTATATTTCAGTGTGATTTATTGATAAGCAGAGGAGGGTTTGGAATGGAGGATAACTGGACAGCGGATTGAGATGAACAAGGTACATGAGAGAATTAGACAGTGATACAGAATACCCCTTTGGAAAGGAGAGGAAAGTGTTTTGGTCAAAGAATTTAATGATAAGTGCAAGATTCACATTGCCCTGGCATAAGAAAAAGTAAAAGAATATAATGAAAATTTGTACACAAGAAAAAGTACTTTGAACTCAGTGCAAAATGTAGATGTTTAAAAAATGCTGAAGTATGTGAGTTTCCAAAGATTGGTGATAAGAAAAAGCATGTCCTGAAACATCAGGACTAAATCACATTGTCCTTTCTTCTCTTGGTTTACACTTAGACAAACAACTGATATCCATAAGATATTGTGAACAGAATATGAAAGCACAGCACTGACTGCAGTGATATGTACTGTTAGCCTACCACTGTGTTCTTATACAAATGTAATTAGTTGTACATAATTAAAACATGCCATGTTGGTGGTGGTTTTGCTTTGTTTTGCTTTAGGGTTGTTTTGGGGTTTTTTCCAATTAGACTGATATTTCCCCTGAAGGCTTAGAAACATGAAAGTCTTCACTTAAATCTTTAAAAATTTCTCCTTTATGTACCTGCCTATTGCTGTTTTGGGACAAAGAGCTTTGCATCGCTGAAGTAACTATTAGCTGTAATGTAACACTGCAAGGTCTTAACTGCAAAAAATTTGTTATAAAAATGCTTAAAAGAATCTTAACATTTTTTTTTTCTCCTCTGCTGCTTGCCAATATGATCAGATGGGATGGTAATTAGTTTTCTCTACTTCTGTTCTATTAGTTTGTCTAATCTTTATGTAATTCCTTTTTTATGTTATTTCTAATTTTAGCATCAATTTGTTCATAGCTGTTAAGAATGAAATCTTTTCGATGCTTGGATATAGCTTTTTGTAAGAAATGCTCAAATCATACCTCTAAGTCAAAAAAGGAAAACAAAAAAAGGACAAAAAGTGAGCTTGTTGTCACTATGAAACTCCTTTTGAAAGTTAACAGGAGGTATGATAGAAACTCTCCAAGCATACTCTACAGAGGACAGTGTAATATCTGAGTTAAGAGAACTGATAGTGGAGAATTAACTTCTAAATTTAGGAGATGGCTGAAAAGAGTAACCATTTCCAAAAAGTTTTGTGCCATTGAAAAAGTACTGGAAGGTTGAGTTGATAAGCAGAAAGAAGTTGTTTACCTGTTGTAGACATGCCTGTGCCATTTTGTAACATTTTGGTAAATCTTTCATTTTAAGATTACTCCGGTGGAAGAAAAGGCCAGCGTCATGCCCAACTCACTACAGATTTTCAACGCCATAAGTGGAACTCCGACAAGCACAACAGTTCATGGGATGCCCAGTTCTTCTTCAGTTGCATGATTGTTTTGTAAAGGAAAGTATGTTTGTTTCTTTTCAAGTCTGTGGATTTGCTTCACTGTGTGCAAACTCAGGATGACCTTGAAGCTAAATGTTGGGCACATGCAAACTGCGTAGTTCATACGAATGTCTGAGCACACTTAGCAAGTAGCAGTTACTGGTGATAGTCTTTTAGAGTAAGGGAGGCGTACATATATATATTTTTAATCTTGCTGGTAAAATTTAAACATGTTCACAATGTCATTGCAGAAGTGCGTGTTGGAAAAATTATGAAGTTAGCTTCTGTTTTTCATTAGAAAGTATTATTAAAATGAATTGCACATTACAAAAAAAGTGTTGTGGGATGTAATTTTGCAGATACGTAACATTCGGGTGTTCTTTTCGTGTTTGGCACATAGAGATTCCAAGTACAAGAACTATTTTGGGGCTAGACAGAGACACTAGTTTTTGGGATTTAATGCAACTGACAATAGTAGTTTTTGTACCATTTGGCAAATTGTTGTGCTTTATTTTATACCTTGTTGCATTTTGGAGGTATGCAAGCTTAGATCTTACTAAACAACTAAATACAACCAAAGGTCTGTATTAATGAACACTGAGTTATACTAAAATATCAAGAGTAGTAAATTGTTATGTACATATTGTTTGTTAATACAGTCCATACAGTCTGTACATAAATGTATTACATTTTTTTAATATTCATACCAGCTCTTACCATTCTGCTTTTAGTTTATTTTGAAAATTTGCTCATTCCAAGTATATGCAGACTTTACAGTTCATTTATCCCTGTATATAAATAAGTGCAATATAAAGATGTATACAGTCTTTGCTATGTTAGGTTTATATGCAGTTATTAAAAGAAAAACTTTTTTTGCCAAAGCAATGGAGTATGTAATTGGTAATCATGGTTACTGTGGTAAATGGTGGTATAATTTAAAGCTTTTTCCATATTCTTATTCTTTTAAGACATTAATTTAGTAATTTTATATTTGGGGAAAATAAAGGTTTTTAATTTTATTTAACTGGAAGCACTGTCCTGCTGTAATTAAACATTCTGTACTACATCTATATTAAAAGGAAAAAGGTAGTTACTTTTCTCACCGTGTGCTGCGTTGTTTTTTTTTTTTTTGTTTTAGCTTCATCCCTGACATTTGGTAAAAATGAAAGCTTGATTTAAAAAAAGGCTTTTTGCACCGTGCATATAAGATGCAGACACTCGTAGGTCTTATTTCATATTCCTTGTCAATAAAGGGAATTAAATTATTAATTAAGATACCTGTTTCAAGTCCCTCACATTTGACTCTAGTACCAAGGTACCAAAACTACAGGTTGTTAATCACCAGATGAGTTAGTATTAGGTAATCTTCAAAACTTTTCATCACATGACAGTAGAAATCATCTTGTCCTTATGACATAAAGTTTACTTTCATTTTTCTGTAGCATGGCATGAAACACATATGTTGCCATTACTCATTAAAGGTTTTTTCTAAAGATGCTCATCCTGGCAGTGAAATGCTGGATATGCTCTGCTTTCTGTAACTATGTTTCTGAAACAAAATTTCTGGTTGTTGAAAACTCTTTTCCTTACAGAGAAAAAAATCATACATGTCTAGACAGTGAACTCAATGCTGTAAGAGGCAGACCCTTTTGTTCTGGCCTAAGTGCTTCATGCTTTTGTTCATCTGTGGAAATGGGTGTAAGTACACCCACCTCAAAAGGCATTTCATTATCGAGAGAATATATCCTGTAATGCTGTTTTGCCATTTGGGAAGACTTCTGTATCCATGTATTAAGAGGTATTGTGTATATCATGATGGCTTCTTTTAATTGCCTCATTTTTTCTGACTTTTTCCACTTTGCCTTGGGAGCAGAACTGACAGTTTCCCTTTTGCACTGAGACCTCAGTTAGATCAAGACGTATCTGATAACTAACCTGTAAATGTAGTATGTATTCAGAATTGAATATGTATCTGTGTGTGTATATATATAAATATATATATGTATGTATGCATCTAAATATGTGTAGCTGTTTTGCTGAACTTTGGCCTATGAAAACCAGCAAACTGTAGTTGACATTGCTGTAGGTTTACACAGAGTTAAATCATTAATGATTAACACACAAACGATGTGCCTCTAGACTTAATCTCTTGTAATGAGTTCATATGAGGAAACACATCTTTTTACTGTCTTAGCTTTATGTATACTAAGATAAAAAATGTGGGCATTTTCCCTCCTGAATAATTTCTTCTGTACCAGCTTCCCTTCTCTATTGTTATTTCTGTAATATACGTAAATTTAGTATACAATGTGGGTCAATTTATTGATAAAGACTTGGGCTCTCTGCAGGTTTTTGAATAGAGTTAATTTTCTTCACAGTAACTGGTATGGGGCTGTGTTTTGGCTTTGTGCTGCAAGCAAATGTTGATAACTCAGGGATGTTTCAGCTCTTGCACAGAGTCAAGGCGTTTTCTGGCTCTCAGCCCACCAGGGAGCAGGCTGGGGGTGCACAAGGAGCTGGGACAAGGGGTCACAGGCAGGACAGCTGACCCCAACTGACCACAGAAATGTCCTGTATCATATAGGTGTTATGTGCAGCAATAAAAACTGCGGAGAAAGTTTGCCAAAGCAGCACTTGCTCAGGGACTGGCTGGGCATTGGTCAGCTGCTGGCAAGCAATTGAGGGGTTTTTGCATAATTTCTTTTTCTTGGTTTTGTTTTGGGTTTTTTTATGTGTTAAACTGTCTTTATCTGGACCCACACATGTTCTCACTTTTACTCTTCTGATTGTGTCCCCTATCCTGCTGCAGAGGACTGAGGGAGCAGCTGGGTGAAGTTGAATCACAACAGTCCTGTTTTGGCACCTAGCGTCGGGCTTGAAGGGTTTGAGAGAACAGATTTGACCACAGTGTGTTATAGAAGGAACTGATAATGATTATCTCTTTTACAGTTGTTGGTCACAGTGTTGATTTACTTGTTCACAGTATTAGTTTATCTAATCACTGCCATGTTCCCTTTTTTTTTTTTTTTTTTTGCTGTACATTGACTTTGAGAGCTTGTTAAAGGCTGAATTTCCACTGTATCATTTGGTTGTTTTGTCTGGGAGAACTATGATAAAAGTTGGCCTTGAGCCTAATCCGGTATTTGGGCCCTGCATTGTTGCCTTCCCTACATTTTGGGAACCATCTCATGAAGGCAGTGAACAATTAGATATTTTCCCTTTTCCAAGAACCACGTGGTGGATGAAACAAAGAATGGCACCTTCCTCTTCTTTTCCTGTATGGGTAAATATTTCTCCTGGGGTAGATGTACAATAACTCTTCGGTACCCTTTGGTGACTAAAGTATTCCTACTGGCATGTTTCAAATATATTTTTCCAGCTTTTCCAGAGGTTAATTCAAGAATATCACATGGGGTATGTCCCGAGGCACTATGCTCATGGGTAGCAAAGCATGTGGGAGAATGTGGGCAGGTGACAAGGATTGTCACCTCTGACAGTCTGGGACTTCACCACAAAACAAGTGCAGGATCTTGAGGCAATCAAATATTTGATAAAAAAGGATGCCCTGGCTATGGCAGAAACACAGCTTAGCACTCTGCCAGGGCTGGCATTTGGCTACCAAGCACTGCTTGGGAACCTGGAGGGAAGAGAGGGTCTGTGGATCTGAGGACATAAAAACGGAGAGCCCTGGCCAAAGCAGAGACCCCTCCACTCACCTGCATCAGTGTCTGTTCACAGTGACCACAGTCTGTGGTGCTCTGCAGGGAACAGGAGGCCAAGCCACAGCAATGGCAGGCCAGGTTGGGCGTAAGGACAGTAAAGATGAGGAAGTGTAGAGACAAATAAAACTGGACCTTTCCAATTCATATGCTTCAAAAATCTTTCTTCAAGGTGCTGAGCATGCTCTGTTTTACTGTTGCCACAGTTACATGCAAAACAGCAACTTTGAACAGGTATGGGGGTCTTTGCAGTTGGGTCTGAGGATGGACGTGGTGAGCAGTAAATTAGGCTTAACAAAAATATTATAATAGTATTTAAGTAAATAGAATTTCTTCAAATAAAACGGTGTTATTTAGATGGACCTGGCTCTTAATGAGTTTTAATACCTAGTCTAGTAAGTCAGACAAGTTATTTAGATGGACCTGGCTCTTAATGAGTTTTAATACCTAGTCTAGTAAGTCAGACAAGGTTTTTTTGTTATACCCAATTTCTATAATCTTTGGTTTCTTCATGAGAAGCCTTCAGTACACAGGAGACATCTGAGTCACTGTCTGTCATGAAAGTTAGCTGTTAAAATGTGTGAACACTGCTGTTCTGTGTTTTTTCATGAATTGAAAAATTCTGTATTTCACTGTGTTCAGACTAGAAGTCCTGGAGTTTTCTGGGGGAAGAAAAAAATGAAAGTTTTGGCAGATAATGATGAAATTCAATTGTTTTTATCGTATTTGTGGAAGTGACCATTTTAACAACTTTAAAGTATTTTGATGGTGTTTTTATCCTTTCTTAAGTATTACAGTGAATATACAATGAGTTATTTAGAAGCTCTTAAACTCAATATATTTTGGTCTTAACACAAATAATGAATTTAAATTATATCTAGAGACTAGGCACTATATCCCTTTCAAGTTAACTGTAGTAGATACTAGGGGGTTTTTTCCTGGCATTTTATGATTAAGAAGGAGTTTTGTAATTTTTTCTCTCAGTGCAAAGCTTGCAACTTTTTTTTTCTGCAAAAACAAGGTGTGATTTATATTAGTAAGATGCCTTGGGAATGCTACACCTTGTTTAACTGCTGCATGTTGTTATTAATGGAAAAAGCACTGAGAATTTTTCTAGCTGCATGGTTTTGTTTTGCTGTTTGGATTGTGCTATGAAAGATTAGCTGGAAAGATGAAAAGAGGAGGCTGAAGGGGTTCAAGTAAATAACCTTTCACTGTGAATGCTTAGAACATCTTTTTTTTGTGTGTCTCTCTCTCTGTCCTATAAGATTAATTGATACCAGATAGCTGAACAGCAAGTGCAGCTTCTTGGGATAGTGGTTTTTGTAGCTAGTCCTGTATAATCTGTTTATGTTTATCACTGTGATATCTGACTCCCAAAAATGTGGAAGTTTGATGTGACAAATTAAGATGGAGAACATGAAAATTGTAAATATAATTGGCAGAACTGCAGCTGCGGTCTTCAAAACACACTCATCTCCCAAAATAAAAATTCTTTAAATTAGTTTTGTTTCAATTTAATATTTTAAGAATTGGTACAAGATTTAAGCAGCTTTATACAGAGAGAATTTTCAAATTAATTGAAGTTACACATCAGATCTTATTCTGAGTGTATGAGGGAAAGCAGATGTCTATGAGTCTAGGACAGTTATCAGATAATACAAGAAAATGCTGGTAGCCACTGAATAAGGAAATTTGAGCTAGCATTTAATGTTTGAAAAAAAAAAAAAAAAAAAAGGATTCTGAAGCCTAGAAGAAGTCTGAACTGAAAGTTACTGCATCATTTTGCTCCAGTCTTCAGTATTAGCACCAAGATAGAAGTGAAACTTCTGATAGAGCTGGTAAGTATGCATGTAAGAGCATGGACTGTAAAAGGAAGAGATAAGAAATTCTCAAGGATGTACAGATAACTGTAAGAAAAGGACCTTAGTTCAGCAAAACTGTTCAATTCATTGTTCATTCCATAACTCTCAGAGCTCTGTGGACATTGCTTGGGCAAGGACAAGCCCAGAGCTGTGTTTCATGAGGTGAAGCTTTAGTAGCCACTTTACCCATAGTAATCAATAACAAGGCACTAAGGGGACACACCCTTTTACAATGGGTGTAATGAGATGGAAGAATTGTCAACATAACGACTTTGGCTTTTAAAAGGACTGTGACACAAAAGAAAATCTCTCTTCAACAACAGCCTGTTGAAAGGGTATTTTTAGATTGCTTAAAGCTTTTTTCTCTCATTGTCAGCACTGTCGGATCCCTGTTCCATAATTTGAAACAGCTGAATATTTTCTCATCATACTGTGCTAGGAGACTATAAAAATACATACACAATACACAATAAAGCCTTGAAAAAATACTTTAATGTGCCTAAATAATTAATATTTTAATTATGTGACTGTGATTTTTTTCCCTTTTTTTTTTTTTTTTTTTTTTTTTTTTTTTTTTTTTTTTTTTTTTTTTTTCACTTATTTAGATGAGTGAGATAAAATAGGGGAGGTGACATCCTATGCTAAAATTGTTTGTTATCTGTTTAGGAGAATTCCAAAACATAGGAACTGAAACAGAAATGAAGGAATGTACCAGCTGGTAAAGCACGAGGCAGCGATGTGTTGGTGAAGAGCTGTTTTGTTAAAATGTGTGCTCAGAACTGGAGGATTAAGTTGCCTTGCACATCTGCAGGGGAAAATGACTCACAGCCAGTAGTAAAAAATGCTTATAGAAAAAGATGCAGGATGAGATTAATGTGACAAAATTCAACTTAAGGCCAGAAGGAAAGGGAAGTTGGAATTTATTTTAAACACAACCAATTTCACGCACTCATGTTGAATGTGATCGATTTCACCCCGCTGTGTTTTCACACCCATGTGCTCACAAGCACCAAGAATCCCATGTCAAAGCAGCCACTCCAGACAGGCTGGAGGTCCCCTTGGGAGAAAAGGAGTGGTGACCCTTGAGTAAGTGCCATGTGTCTGGGGTTCTTCCTTGGCAGTGCAAGACTTGTTCATTATGCCGGTTTGGGCTGGCATGGAGTTAATTTTGTTCTCAATGACTGGAATGAGCTGGTCCACCAACAGTGTTGGTCACTCAGGGATGTTTCAGCTGGTGCTGAGCAGTGCTTGCACAGAGTCAAGGCTTTTCTGGCTCTCAGCCCGCCAGGGAGCAGGCTGGGGGTGCACAAGGAGCTGGGATGGGACCCAGCCAGGACAGCTGATCCCAAATGACCCACACCATGTAACACTGAGCTCAGGAACTAATCTGGAGGGGAGGGACGTCAGCCAGAGCAGCAGTTGCTTGGGGACTGGCTGGGCATCTGTCACTGATGAGCAATTAGGCTTTTGGCAACACTTTTCTTGATTTAGGGCTTTTTTATCTTTGCTTGGGTTTTTTTTTTCTGTTTGTTTGTTTGAAGGAGGGCATGATGGTGATTTGGGGTTGGGGATTTTTTTGTTTGTTTGTTTGATTGTTTGTTTTGAAAGGGGTTTTTATTTTTTTTTAATGGTTATTTTTTATTTATTTGCTGAATTATGTTTGTCTCAACCCCACAAGTTATTGCACTTTTATCCTTCCAGTTCTCTCCCCTATCCCATTGTGGGGGGATGAACACGTGCCTGTGTGCAGCTGAGCTGCCTGCCAGGGTTTAATACCAGATAAAAATAGCAGAGCCACCCAGGTATTTGTATCCTTCAGCTAGTACAGTGCGATGTTCCATCATAATCTTGCTTACCTCATCACCCATAAATTGGAGGGAGGGTTGTTACCTGTGTGTGTTTCCTCATTTCAGTAACTTTATGGCCTTTTTCCAGGCTGGGATAAGAAGCAGAGGGCACACACTGTGCTAGAACTCTGCTGCCATCCTCCTGCTATTAGACCTCGGGTCTTCTGCTGACAAGTCATCCTGCCATGGCCTTATCAGAGCTCAGGCCTCCTGGTTTTGATATAAACAGCACATTCCTCAGCATTTACTAGTTCAATTGCTGTTAGTCATGGCCTAGTTATCAATTCATGCTGTTTCTTGAAACTGTGCTGCTGCTCATGCTTTCACATAAATAATTCTCACTCATATTTCATTCAAACCATCCTTAATGTCTCTGTGTCAGCTCGCTGGAGCAGTGTAACATGGGCAGACCTTTTGAACAGAGCTGTGTCCAAATGTTGAACTGCAGCCTGGCAAATGTTTTTGAGACCCTTGATGGAATCTTTCTACAAGACTTTCCAAACATATTGGTGTCATAGTGGTACTATTCAACATTTTCACTGGCATTCCAGGAACAAATGTGACAAAACTCTGCCTATTTAAATTGCATGAAAACAAAGCTCTGTCTCTGCTGTTTTAATTGCACCATACCTTTAAACATAGTATGCTAGTGGCTATTGCTAATGTTATCACCTGCAAAGTTGTGCTTCTAGGAACAGGAAAAGAACCTAAATATACACATTATGTCTTGGTAAACAGCACCAGAGAAATGGATTTAAGGAATCTTCTGAACATGGAGCTTCCCATAAACAAACTTCTCATGTAATTCTGTGGCAAAGACAACTATTGCAGCAAGTGGGTGTAAACAGAAACTGTTGTGGTGGGTTTATCCCCTGTCCTACAGAACTTGTGAAACCACTGTAAAACCACTCTGTTACTGGGTTGACACTAGGCTGAGGTTTTAAAATATTGTGCTGAAGAATTTATATAAGAGCCACAAAAATCCATACTCAAGGAATACGTGGTAGGAGATCTGGGGGACAGCGCTTCAACTTACCATGTAGAAATTTGAGGAGTGTACAACCCAAACCCAGGTTTTTTCTAAGTGAATAGAGAATGCTGTGAGGCTTTTTTAGTTTGGTTAAGGAAGACATTACAGAGATTGAATGCTAAAGCAAGGCAAATTCAGATTAGAAATTCAAATCAGATTCTTAATCCCTGTCAACAACTACATTAACCACTATCAACAGTGCTGAATTCCAAAGGTATCGAGGCAGTGTTGTTTAGTTACAATTTTATTTCAGGTATGGTTAACCTGTGTTTCAGAGCTGATAGTTTCTCTCTTAGGTCTAAGTGCTAAAACCAAAACTTGAAATCCTGAAGTCATTAGCTGTCTTAAGCTAATGTTAGTTACTGTTAACCTGTTCTGTTTCATGGCTATTTTATAACAATGTTCTGGAAAAAGCAGAGGAATGCAGTCTGTAACATGATAATTTTAGACAGCAGTCCTCTTGTTAACTGGGTTTTAACTCAGGACAGCACATTGGTACTTACCCCCAGACTTGTGTTCAGCAGCCAGATTTCAGCCTGGTGTTAATCACAGCAGAAACTTGTACCACAAGCACCAGTGAAGCAGTTTCCAGGCAACTACATCCTAATATTTCCAGTGTTTGAAGTGATTTGAAATTTATAAATGACAAAGTTCCTGGGATGCTGCTTTGAGAGAACAGTGTCTTGCATTAATGTTCTAAAACTTCAATCTTGTTCCTTTTCTCTGCCTCCACCTTTCAGGTAGCAATGAGAAACTTTATCTCAGTTTTGGGTGGTACTTATCAGCTTCTACAGGACAGGTATGTCATTTGGTCCATGCAGCTTGAAAGTTCTATTTTGTTTCATCCTGTCAAAAGCAACAAAGTCCTGGGCTGAAGTTCTTAGAAGCTAGAATTCCTCAACTGAATTTCACCCATGATGTGTCTTGTGTCCTGATTGGTCATTTTTAAACTGTTCAAACTTCATATAGCCATTTAATGGTGTCCTGGGAATGGCTGCACATTCTTGTAGCTGTTTTTGTTCTGGCTCAAGTTCCAGATACCTGACTGAGGCGGTACTGCAAACTGAGTTCATTTAAATTAATAAGCATGTGACAAAATTTGCAGTACACTTTGTTGTCTTCTTTAATTGTAAAAGCTGTTTATTGAAGTGTGGTCCTCCTGGAGCTTGTAAGTCTTTCATTTTGGCTTTTTTTCCCTTCTACCAAATTGCAAGTCAAGCACATGCGATATTACATTAGAGTTATTTTTCAAAAAGTTAAATTTTTGATAGAAAACATTTCAATTTAACCTATTTAAACAGCATTTGATTAATCCATTTATTTTGTATATTTTAATTATTTTTTCCTTTCAATTAAGAATAATTTGTAGTAGCTTGACTCTGTCCTAATTATATCACTATATGTAAATTAAGACATGAACAGATCTCCCTCCTTTCCAGCACAATATGTTATATCACCATTGAAGTTTACAAATTCCTGCCCAAAACCTGCATTAAATTGTTCTTTCCCTTTTTAATGTATTGAATGCAATTTGTATATACACTTCTCATCAGAACCATTTTCAGGTCCTGTATTTAAGAATAACTGATAATTTTTAAATTTATTTATTGGCAATATTAGCATCTCACTATCACAGAATATTCTGAGTTGGAAGAGACCTGCAAGGATCATAAGAGAGATCATCCAACTTCCTGACTTTTCCTCAGGCCTGGCTTCTCCTTTACTGAAACCTTAATTCTTTAAAACCTCCTTGCTAGGAGAACTGAACCACTACATAAAAGATTGGCTGTGTTTCATCATCTCTGTTCCTTCTGTCTTTTCTGGTTACCAGATATGTCAAACTGCTGTTGAAAAAAAAAACCTAAAATATTGAGGTACTTCAGGGAAAGTTAAATGGCACCTCTCTATCCTAAATAATTTAAAACACAATTAATATGATTCCAGCTTCACCCCGATACAAAATGTGGCAGCACCTGTTGGGAAGATGTGGCAATGGTTTCATACTTTACAGCTGCATTGCATAACAGCAGGAGTGAAAAATACATGTTTGATCATGAGAGGGGAAAAGATAAGTCAGGTGCAGTGTGTCCCTTCTGCCTGGACTGACCTTTCTACCTGACTTTTGGGCCAGCTTACTTTCAGCAGCCTGGCTGCTGAAATATTTTTGGTTCTGTCTGTGTCATTGCTTCCTTTAGATAAAGTCCCCTGGTCTTTCTCCTCACCAGTCCATCTGCAAGGCCCAGCACCAGACAGAACATCTTCTTGATATGTCATGGTTCATTGTGTTTAAGGTGAGCTAGACACAAATATGTTGAACTGTGCAGTTGTCCTAAATCTCACCTCAATCCATTCTGAACATGAGCATCTTGCACCAGAGATATGTCTTCCTGCTTGTTAATAACCCCATGCAGCAAATGGGGAGTGTTAGTGAGGATCCTCGATGGGACAAGCATCCATCTCTGCATGTGATTTCTGAACATACTGGGGTTTTTTTCTGTATTTGCCCTATGAAAAAAACAGATGGGATCTCAGCTGAGTGCAGTTGAACACTTTTTTTTTTTTTTTCTGGAAAGGTTTGTTGGCCTTCAGAAGAACTCATCAAGGGTTATTGGAGAGAGTATTTCAAGCCCCAGGCAGACACCCAGCATCAGCTGTTACCAAGTGACCCATAAATGAAAAGGTCAGTGTGAATATTAACAAAAACAACTCTGGCTGAGAGGCAGTGTTAGAAGTTCAAGTTATCTGAGAACAGAAAGAATAGGAAGTCATTTTAGTAGAATGCAGGAACTGCTCCTTGTCGCCAGGAACTGTAAGTGAATGGATATGGGAGCAAGAGGACGATACTTTGTTCTTTAACCATATTTTCTCAGCCCCTTTAAAGAATGTTCTCAAAACTCAGATAAAATCTATCTGTTTTAATATAAGGCTTAATGTGTCTGTGGATATTTCTTTTTGGGATACACCAATAATAGAAAGGGGATAATAGACAAACAATGTGATTTTATGAGAAAGGAAACTGCAAAGTACAAAACAATTTAATATGTACACTGTAATGAAAAAGGCATTTCTGTTTCTTATGGAGAGAATGCAGATAAACCATTTTTGTTTGGACATACTTGATTTTTTACCATAAGCAAGAAAGGTATTGCTGCAGCAGTAGCAGGACTTGGTAAAGAAAGCACTTCCTATCAATACTGTATTAGTTAAAAAGAATCTTTAAATGTCCTAGAGACTGCTATTAATAAAGCATTCATTTCTTGTAACAATATACAAGATTAAATATGTAACTTAAAAGTTTTTAACTCCTGTATTGGAACAGGTATAAGTAGGCCCTATTTTAGTAGTCACTTCATCTAAAGCTTCAGCAGTTTTGCATGGATAAGCCCGGATTAACTTCTGAATCACAAAATATCAGTTCTCAGCCATTCTGATTCAAGCAATTTCAGAAGTGGATGTTACAATTGTTCTCTGGAAGATGTTTTCACAGCCTATTACTAAAATGTTCAAGGGTGTTATGTCTTTTCCATAATAAAAACCCCATCCATTTTAGGCTACTTTTTTCTCAGCTTTTACCTATAACTAGCTAGGAGTGTTTTAAACAACTTTGCTTTTGACCAGATGTAATTGCTTATGTAATTGTTTATGGAAAAAAGCACTACATTGCAGGCTAATCTGTTCTGCATCAGTTTCCAGATGAACAAAAAATAGAGCAATTAATTCTGCTTGCATGCCCTTCCCCTCTTTCTTTTCTTTTGCTTTTCAGTTTAGATTATAGAGAAAGATTGCTCTGCTTTTGCATTGTGAAGGGGCTGCTTCTGTTATAGAAAATGTTTCTTGCATATGTAATTGGCTAGGTTAAGCAATTTCAAATCTTTCTTTGACAAGGTTTTCATGTAGCATGTGTATGGCATCATTAGATTTACAATGTGCTAACTGATGATCTCATTATAAGCAGACTTGATATTTTAAAATACAAGACATCATCATATTATATACCTTTTTTAGGGTAAAGAAGTAAACATTTTAAGTGTGAAAATCTGATTAACATCTGCAAATATTCATAGCTGTGCTGCTTTTACAGATGCAAAAGTTTAGATGATCCACTGAAGTATCAGTGTGTCAATAGCAAAGAAAGAAATAACAAAGCTGTGAGATCTGAATCCCTGTTTTCAACCCATTTGGCCTGTTACAACTTTTGATGTAAAACTTGTTCATTTATAAAAATGCACAGCCAAAAAATAGCTACACACTCTGCAAATTTTGACAGCTCAGAAAGCAGTGAAAATTGCTCAATGTATCTGTCTTGGTTTGGGAAGACAGGTGTCCGCCAGGGAAAGCCAAAGTCTCCCTTGGAATGGAGAATGTAAACCCCCCCCCTCCAAATTATTGTAATTTTGAAATTAAGGTGGCTTTCAGGCAAAGATATGGGAATAGGAATAACAGTTGTTTGCTAGGAATATTAAAAATACAAATGTAGTAGTACAAAACCCCAAACAAACAAACAAAAAACTAGAAACACTGACAGAATAACAACTGCCAGAGATACAGCCTGACACCCTGTTGGTCGGGGTGTTGGTAGCAGTCCAGTTAAGTCCTCCTGGAGAGACAGATGTGGTTCTGTTGGAACAGAGATGATCCTGTAGAAGGGTCCAGTGGTGGCAAGATGGGTCTGGTCTTCCTCTGGGAATCCACTGGAAAACCGGCTGCTCTGCTGTTCTGAATCTCAGGTTTTATCCAGGTAGGAATGCTCGGCTCCTCCCACTGGGTGGAGCATCTCACAATGGGATGATGTCATTTTATCAGTCATGCAGTGAGCCTTAATGGTCCATTAACAGGAGATACCCCCCTGGAGGGAGGATGGATAGTGGAAGAGATAAGGAACTTTGCTCCACCTGGTTTTAACAGCTGGCCCATTATCTAAGTGCCCCGTCCTCACTGGAGTTATGAGGAATGGGTCATACAAGAGATGAAGACAAACACCTCCCCAGCTGGTTTCAACAGATGGCAAATAGACTAAACATTTTTGGTTACATATTGCAACCCAAGACAATGTGAAACAAGATATAACCTTTGATTGGGCAGCATATTATCTTTAAATACTTAAACTACTATAAAAATAGTGGTAGGTTTTGTGATCATTACCCTCTCCATACCTAGCAGCCATGCTTACCAGAAGAACCCTGAGCTCAGTTTTGTGTCTCTTGCTACAGTGAAGATACTGAGGTTCTGGAGTGCCTGCAGAGAAGGACAACAGAGTTGGTGAAGGGTCTGAAACTTAAATCCCATGAGCAGTGGAGGAGGGTTGTGGTATTATCTATCCTGGAGAAAAGGAGGCTCAGGGGAAACCTCCTCACTTCCTACAGCTGCTTGAGAAGAGGTTGTAGCAAGGTGGGGGTGGTCTCTTCTCCCAGGTAACAGGTAACAGGAGGAAACAGTCTCAAGTTGCAACAGGGAAGGTTTAGACTGGATATTAGGAAAAATGTCTTCACTGAAAGGGCTTTAACACATTGGAACAGGCTCCCCAGGGAAGTGGTTGAGTCACTGCCACTGGAGGTATTTAAAAGATGGGTAGATTCTATGATTCTAAGAAGTGGAAACTGCAAGAGCTCAATCATGCAATACCCTTTATTCTCCTTCCCATTGCAACTTTCCCTCAGCAAAAGGATTTTAGGCAGCAAGTGAGAGATGGCAATTTGATTTTCAATCTTATAAGAGGAGAATGGAGAAAAAAAGATAAAAAGACCCACTGATGGAAAGGAATCCACTTTCCACTGGTGGAAAGGAATCCATCTGCCAGGATAAGGGTTCTTTAAAATATCTGAAAAGAGACGTTTCCAGTCTGAGCTGCCAAAAACTGAGTCTCTGCTCACGCTTTTCAGGATAACTCTCAGCACCAGCATTGCATTTGTTTTCATTAGAGAACCAAAATTTCTGTGTTGCTGATGCTACTTTTTTGATAAGGAATGTGCTACAAGGCCACAGAGAATCGTTTTTTTGTTGGTATTTCCAGGAGATGTTTCTGAAAAGTATGTTTCAACACATATGAATAAACATGCTTAAAAGAAAGAAATAGCTGGGTTTATTCCAACGAGAAGTGTAGCCTGAGCAGGAAGAAGCCCAACCATTTTCATGAGCAGTCAATAAGCTCCCAGGTTTGCTTTTGTCCTGACATGAAAATATTTTTACAGGATATCTTCAAGTATCTGTGGGTTTTCCTCTGAAATTCGCACTCCAAAATTGTCAGCCCAAGAAGTGGATTAATCTGAGTGTATTTACAAAGTTATTTTGCAGGTAGAGGCTGAAAAAACTGTTGGTGCACTTTGGCCCTTACAGCTGGGTTCCCAAAGAAAATAACACAGTTGTTGAAATACCTAAAACAAACACACTTCACTTCATCTTTAGAAAAAGTATTAAACTTCATGGTAAAATTCTTAATGATTTTCTAAAAGTATATTTCCCTGTCACTAGGTGTGTTCCCTATAATTTTGCATAACAGCATTGCTCAGTGGGAATAAGCTGCTTCTCTTCTCTCTCTGGTTCTCTTAAAAGATGGTTTCCTGTTCCTTGGAAAAGATTTTACAGTGAGGGAAGCAGCAAGTGACCCATCAACATGTTATGTTGACAAGTACATTATTTATGTGCTGCAGTTTCAGTTTATGAAATATATTATGTAATTTCAGGTGGTTTATGTACTGTCATATTGTAACCTTTGTATTGAATGCATTTTACTCAGGTGCCTTTGCAAGAAGGAAAAAACTGTCAGTTGGATTTCTGTTGTTGTGGTTTGGAGTCTCTTTCTCTCTCTCTCTCTTTCTCTCTCTCTCTTTCTCTCTCTCTCTCTCTCTTCTAAGAGGAAAATGAGTTGACCTAGTGGATTTGTTTACACTTCCTGTGAAGTAATACCAGATCCTGGGCTTTCTATGTGTGAAAAAGTAAGAGGACCTCCCTGTTCTACAAGCTGAGAGAACAAAGTAATTGGATTGTGTTGTGGTGCATTTTGGGAATCAGTTGCTCAAGAGTATCAAGAACAAAGAAAGTAAGAATATAACTACATAGATCAATCCTAACACGTCTTTTTGTGCACTAATTTGGACAAATATCACAAAAATGAGACTACCTAGAGAAGGTTAGAGGTGCTACTGGAAAAGACCAAAGAGAAGTAGAGAGGCAGGGAAGCAGTCAGGGGTACCACAGTGCACAAGTGAATTAATCCAATTAAGCCCTGGATGCTGTGATCTTTCAATAGCAACAGAACTGACCAAGATTTCTAAGATGAAATACAAACTTTCACTCTATAGAGACTTCATGAGAGAGCAGCGAGATAAATGAATTTGTAAAAACCCAATTGCACATTAAATTCTATCAGATACTGCTGTTAAAGTTTTCATTTAAATCTGAACAATACACAAGACAGATCTGGGTAGTGAAAAAAGAAAGCTTTGTAACCTGTGTGAAAATATGAATGTGTAAATAACATGAAAATCCATTTCAGGAGGAATAAGTCCATCTGCTAATTTCTAACAGGGCTTCAACAGGTAGTCAGTGTCAGCTCTTGGTCTTCAGCTGCAGAATTTCCACACTGGAAAATGTGTCTCCAGAAAATTATATGATCTTGTTCTGCGACCTGAACTCAAAATAGGTTATTTCCACTGTGGACATTGATGTCATCTGAAGTCAGGTATGCTTTGTACATCAGTGCTGCTTCACCCACCCCAAAAATGATGTATAAAGTCAAAGGATGTTAGGATGCTTTCCCTGGAAAACATGAACATCCAGTCTTGGAAGATGCTTTATCTGGGGGTGGCGTGTGTGTGTGTGTGTGTGTTGGGTGCATCATTTAAAAATAATCCCTTTAGTATCTTCACAAGTTAAATACAAATCTCACATCAGTTCCTAAATATTGTGTCTGTTTAACTCCAGTCTTTTAACACCTGCTTAAGTCAAAACACAGATTGGTCAAGAGATGGCACTTGTACTTGCATGGTCCAGTCAACAACATGAGTCATGTTGTAGGACTGGTTGCATAAGTTGACAGGATAATCCAGCCAGCTCTACCTAGCAGCTGCCGTGTTGCTGACACTCTCACGTGCTCTCCTTATTAAAAAAAAAAAAAAAAAAAAAAAAAAAAAAAAAAAAAAAAAAAAAAAAAGCTGAACACAACTTGTCTAAAAACATAAAAACATGCTAGAACTGAAACTTCAGTGGACATGATGCAATGAGAGGGTAAAAAGTTCACACCAAAATGCCAGGTCTCACAACACAGATCTGAAGTTTCATAAGAATAGCAATGTGATAGTACAAAGAAAAAAACTATTGAAGAGATGTTTGGATGGTTTCAAGATCTGCTTTGAACAACATTCAGAATCCTTCTACTGCCTTAGGTGAGAGAGGGTGATGCTGTGTGGCAATTTCAAATGAAAAAAAGCTAAGGTGCATAATTCAGAACAAAAAAAGCTTTCACTGCCCAGCGAAAGGCTTGAATCCTAGCTTGGGTGAAGGATACTCATACACTTGTTATTTTTTTTTCTCTTGAATACAGTCACATACTTCAAGGGTAGAAACAGGTGTTTATCTGTAGTAGAAAGGAGTACGTACAGGCTTTGAATCAGGAGCTCTTTTGTTCTGCCCTACTTCCCTTGCCAGCTGCCCTTAATACTTATGCTAACACTCCTATTTGTCTTCCCCACATACCTGCTGGGAGTGCCCTCCCTTGGCAGGGAGAATCTCTCAGCCTCAGAAATGGGTTGCTCAACATTGTTGACCATAAATCAGCATCAAATTTGGGATTACTGTGTTTCTGTTCTCCTCATCCCTTGCCTCGTGCATTGCGAAGGCAAAACACAATGAGTGGTCTGCATTTGGCTGTGCCTGTGGTACAAAGACTCAGGCTGGAGGCTGGATCCACAAAGGCCTTTCAGGGCTGGAAGAGATGGTCTCATCTCTAAGCCCAAAGTGAAGATTTTGAACACCTCCATGCAACTGTCAGCTAAGGCTGGTTTCCAAACAGACCTGCATTTCCAGAACCAAGGTTCCCTGTTACATCCAGGCTTTCCACAAAAGGTTCCCTTCAGATTCCCCAAGGGGAAAACCCGTGGAAGGAAACAGTAGCAAAGGTGTTGTCAGGATGGAGGTGGATATAAAGAGAACTGGACAAGGGGTAAATCTGGCTCTACCAAGGAAACAATGTTATCAGAGTAAATTATAAAAGTAAAATAAAAGGAGAAACAAAACAATCAGTGTTATCAACCTCAAGTTATGTTTTCTGCAAAAATAAAAGGAACAAGCCCACATCTTGACAGGAATGACTTCACAATGTATTGTTTACCATTAACACATTAAGTCTACATCTGCCATATTAACTTTGCATGTTGTCACAGGCACTGGTAATGAGCCAAAAAGACTTCTGCCATCAGTCTGGGGCAGGTCCAGGTAAAAAGAGTTCACTTATTTCCTTTATTAAGGTACAAGTCTGCACTCTAGTTCCCGCTCCCCTGCTTTACCCTCCACCCACGTTCAGTGTGTGTACATAAAGACGTGCCAAAGAAGCCAAGTCCCTTGCGGGCCAAAGCACATGAACTCTTTTCCTTTTTCTGGAGATGATTACTTTGAATGCTGCTGAGCTGGGCTGACAGGCTGGGTTGGTAGAAACCTCTTTCTCTGCATGTCCCTGGTCTGGTTTAGCAAACTTCTGAAGAAAAAAGTCCATATGTTTGGGGCCAGAGTTGCTACTTGCACGCAAATTGAGCTACCATCTCAAATACCAACCTATGTCACTATGTGTGCACAGCACCTAGTAGCTGGACTGCTGCTGCTTGAAATCACCTGAACTGCTGCAGACCCCTGGTACCCTCTTTCCTAGCAGTCCCCATCTCCTCCAGACCATCCCACTTATTATGTGCTCTGCTAGCAAAACATGACACAGTGCATGGGAAAAGTCAGAGCAAACAAATCACTTCTGCCCCTGAGATTCCCTGTCTGGAAAGCAGGAATAAACTTTTCTTGAAAGGATGTAAGCTCTTGTGAGGAGTAGTTACTGGGAAGTGGCAAATGTTAGTGTTTGCGTACTATTATCATGAAAGCCAAATGGATTATGGTTGTAGAGCAAGATCCATTAGACTTTGTTTAGAATGAATGAATGCATAACATCCGTTTGACGCATCCGATGCAATACTGGCTATCCCATGATGATCTGCACACCCCTGCAAATTCTTTATCCTTATTACAATTCTGCCAATCTTAAAAAAAGAAAAAGAAAAAGAAAAAAAAAGAGTAAAAAAATCTATTCATATTTATAAATCACAGACAATCTGAACAGATTTGCCCTAGTAATTTTCCCTAATTTTCTTTAAAATACTTCAATCTTAATTCAAGTTGTTAGTCCTTAAATAATGAATTGTTATTATCAACAATTCCATGTTACAGACTTACTTCACCAGCTCCTCTGAAATGATTGTGTTTTTCCTTCCTAGGAGATGCAAGGAAACAGTCTTACAGACTAAGCTACACAACCTTTAACTGAGCAATATATGGAAGGATCCGTGGTGTGGAAGGTCATTACAGCCAGAAACACACAGTCTGGGAGGTTCCTGCAGAGCACTGATGGTAACTTTTTGACATGGATGGTGGAAGAGCCATTAAGGAGACCTGTGCTGCTGGACCTCAAACTTTCTAAGAAAAAAGGACTGGTTTGGGATATGATAGCTGGGAGTAGCCTTGGTTGTGGTGACCATGAGAGGGTGGAGATCAGGATCCCATGTGGGTGACGCAGGACAGTATTCTATTACACTTTGAAAATATTCTCCTATGAGTTCAGAGGTTTGTAGAAGAAAGCAGAAATGCATTTCTGCATTTTTGTTTGCTGAGTATTTAACAGTCCTGCTGTGCTCAGAGTTCTCCTAGAAAGGGAGCCTCACTGGGAAACTTAAATCCTCTGAGAACAAATTCTGTCCCTGCAACAAGTACAACCATAGAATAGCCCCACAGAGATCAACCCTTTGATATCCACTTACTAAAGGATAGTAGAAGCCAATCCACCTCAGAAATAGCTGTGAAGCAATTGTGTGTACTTTTATCTCTCTCTGTGGGACAAATTAAAATGTATACTCATCAGGGTGAATTCTTGGTGGATTAATAGAGAGCTTAAATATTGAAAGACAACCTGAGTGAAAGCCAGGGTGATCCAACTAGCTCATTTATCCCAAATTTTTGAGAAGACAGGTGTTTTTCTATAAATTTCTGTATCCCACTTGTATATTGCTTTCTAAGAAGAAACATCAAGGCCTACTCTCTGTTTTCACTAAATGCATGGGTCTACATAAGCTGTGCCTGGGAACTAACCTTTTACCCCCCCTGGCCACACAATGGGAAGTCTCCCATTATTCAGGAAAGAAATGACGTCTTCAGTTCCATACTTTAACAGAAAATGGTGGTAATGTCTCAATTATTTCTGCAGATGAATGAACCATCAGAAGTTTTAGCCTTCTTTGCTGCATTATAGATTGCTTGTTTTGCTGGAGTAACCATAATAGAGAAACGCAACACTGGCTGTGCTGTGTGACCATATATGTATATCCCACTGAGAACTGATACATGACTAGCATCAGCTGTGTCAGTGGAGCTTATACAGCAAGACTTATGTTTCTTACTTGAGAACTTGCTAAAAATATAGCTATAACCACCTACTCGTGTTTTATCTTAAGAATATATTCACAAATTTTTACAGTCAAGGGTACAGGTAACTGTTAAGAGATTAGAGGTCCTTTGAGTACCTCCATATAGATACAATTTAAGAAATCCAGGTTCAGCTGTAGCTCTGTGTCACAAATCAGAGCAGTGTTCTTTAGCAGTGTTGACTGCTGAAGTGCTGACTGCAGATATTCCAAATTGCAATGCTTGTTTGATTTGTACCCAAGACAAAATGAACCTGTTCAGCAGCCAGGTAATTATTAAGTGGATGCCATAGAAAATGCTATGTGATTGGTTGCATAAACTAGAGCCTAGCACTGTATGTTCAGGCCTCAAAGAAGGACTTCATTCTTCTTTCAGAAAATTCTTTTTTGGCAATGTCTGCTAATATTTTACTGTTTCTGCATTCTGGGTTCATTCAAGTCTTATTAATGTGTAACTTCCCTTACCTACTCTTCTTGTCAGCCTGGCACTCTGGCTCTTCTTCTCATGCTAAACTTCTCATCCATTTGTTTCACGTACATGGCTCCATAAGGTGTGTGCATGAAATGCACATCATTTTATATTGGTGTGCATTCTCCCTGCTTTCCCTATGGCTTGGTGGCACAAATGGCACACAGGACAGACTGCTGCAGACTGACGGAGTGACGAGCCAAGTGGGTCATAGAAACAGACTCACAGAATGGTTTGGGTTGGAAGGGACCCTAAAGTTCTTGTAGTTCCAACGCCCTGCTTTGGGCATGGACACCTTCCACTAGACCAAGTTGCTCGAAGCCCCGTCCAGCCTGGCCTCGAACACTTCCAGGGATGCATCCACATCTTCTCTGGACAACTTCTCAGATGCATCAGTCCATGGCAGCCACAGGGCCGAGACCATTAGAAACCGATGGCAGCAGCAACAGTCTAGGAAATCTGTTTCCTTGGTTCGAGAGAAGGAACAAGCAGAAAGCTGCCCTCCACACAGCGTGTATTCCATTTACTTGCTTACTAAGTTTTCCATCACGCTGTGGACATGAAGGGGACAGCGTGGAGCTGACAGCAGTGCAGAGGGCTCGGTTCAGCTGGTGGCACAGTCTCGGCGCTTCCTGACGGCCGGAGAGCGAGGCAAGCCCCAGCAGCAGGTGACAGCCGTCGTTTGGCAGCCGTAAGGGGAGCGGCTGCGGGGAGGAGCCCTGGGGCTCCCTGGGGCGCTGCCCTCGGGCACCCCGGGCCGATGGCGGCGGGTCAAGGCCGGGTGAGCCCCGGGAGGGTTCCCGGCCACGGGGACCCGCTCCCCGCCCCGCCACCTGCGCGGCGCCGCCCCGCACACCCAGGGCCAGGCGGGGCCCCGCCGCCGCCCTTAAAGCCCGGCCGCCCCCGGCGACTTCCTTCCCTCTTTCCCTGCCTTCCTCCTGACTTTCAGCCCCAAGCGCTCCGGCGAGACCGCGCCGCCGACATGGGTATGTGTGGCGGTGCGGGATGGGGCAGCCCGGAGGGCGGCGGGGTGGCGGTGCCCGGCCCGCGGGAGGGATGCCTCTGTGGGACCAGCATCCCTCCAGCCGCTGCCCTCCGAGCCGGGCGGTCGTGCCGGGCTGCGATCTGACAGCACGGCCAAGGGGCTCCCGCCCAGGCTGGCTCTGCCGCTCGGTGTCGGTCTGAGGCAGTCCCCGGGTACTCCTGGGTCTGTGCTCTCCCTCTTCCTCCGGAGCAGTTCTCCCTCTGGCAGCGCTGTATCCTGGTTTATACGACCCTGCCCTGAAACCCGAGCGAGAGCCGAGAGATGGTGCCTCCGTCTCTGCAAGCTCTGTGAGCTGAGCCCCTGGCCGCTAAGGTTTACCTTACACTACACTTTTAAGGCGTGTGGAGCTTGAGATCCGAGCACAAGTTAAATGTGGTGTTCCTTGCAGATGTTAAATAATGCTTTTCCATTGAGAGTGTTTGCTGACCTACAGCTGGAAGATTCAGATAAGGGTAGAACCCATTTATCTAATTAATCCTGAAGAGTTTTTCTGTCTAAACTGGAACACTGAGTAGTAGAGGTACAAAACTGATTTTTTTGTGGTGTATCTCTCCATTGCCCTTTGTTGGACCTTTGGTTCTGCAGTGTCTGAGTACATTGGTGTCTCTCTTAGCAAGCAGTTTGTGGGCTGGAGGAACCTTATCTCACACAGAGAAGGAACCTGAAATGCCCACCATCCAACCCCCCCAAAAAACCAACCCATGAAAGTGCCATTGCCTCTTTAGCAAGCAAATCTGTGTTCTGGGGACAAACAACCGTAGTAATGAGCAGGCAGAACTTGCCAGTGGTGCTGCGAGGGGTGAACTGGGGTCTTGCTGGCTTCGGCAGACAACCAGGAAAATGGTGATAGCTCTGTGAAGAGGAAGAAATGGGATGCAGCAGTATCTGCTCATTAAACATCAGGCTTGCTGCATTATAGATTTCCTTGGATGGTTTCTGTGTTGGTATTTTTCTCGAATATCAAGGTGTGAAGCAGGGACTCCTGAGCAGAAGCCATAGGCTTGTCTGTGCCCCAAGTCAGGTGTCAGGACTCTAGGCTTGCTTGCTCTGGAGCCAGAAACATCCTAGGTGACAGTATGGGTGTGTGCAGGATTGTAGAAGGAAGCATTTCATCCGCGCAGAGTTGCTGTGATGGCTGCATGGAGCAAGGCATGTGCTCCCATCTCGTGTCACGGACTGTGAGCTGCAAGAGCTGCAGCATCCACTACATCTCTGTCTACAGGGAAGGAACCACACTGGTGGGAAGGGGCTGGAGCTATAAGCCTGCCTCACCTGACCTGCAAGGTTGCGAAGAAGAGAATGGCCCACCAATAATTATTTAGATGTGGTGCTGAAGCCAAGAACTGAGTGGTTGTTGACTTTACATGCCTTAAAAAATATTAAGGGATAATAATTAATTAATTAATATTATCTTAAGGGAATACAAAGGGCACAACTGCTTAGAGCTTTCTATTGAAAAATGTGGAGCTCTTTTGTATTTCGTGGTGAAAATGAGCGGTTCTGCAGGTCATTCTTTGTGGGGAAAGAATAAGAAGAGATGAAGTTTGCCCCAAGGAGAGTCTGCTCCAACATGCCACCAGCAAACTTCTGATTTATCACTGAAAATGATGCAAAATGCTGGGTGCTCTGCACTTTGTAGGTCAACCCTGAAGATACCTACTACGACAGAGGAGTCGTCAGTTTAGGAGCCTCTGTTGAAAGGTTGGCTTTAATGCTATCTGGAGTTTCACCGACCTTCTCTGTAAAACAAGACCAGAGGGGTAAAGACAAAATGTTTAGAAATAACTGTATCTCTTAAACATTGAAGTCAGATGATGTTGTCTGGAAAAAACTGCCTCTGATGTCCTCTGTGTAAGGTTTCTTGCAGAGGTGATACTTTTGCCATCAGGAAAGCAGAAAAAGCCCCAAACCCAAACAGCAACAGATCCTAAATATTTTTTGCCTAAGGCTTAGCTAAGAGACAAGAGTCAGCTGCCCAAACTGTTTTTCTCAATACAAGTTATAAAAAACTGCCAGTGTGGTGCACATGTGCTGGAAAGGCCAACAAGTGGAAATAAGGAGCTGATAGGAAGATGGGCTATTGCTGACACCTCGATATCCTTTGGTGTATCTGCTCACGTGGGCTGTGCAAGGGACATTGCCAATAGCTTAAATAACTCGTGTACCTGCATGTGCCCTGAACTGGGTATGTTAGCACTTTCAGAATGTTGCTTGCTCTCTAGGAAAATATATTCTTGAATCACCTCCATAGTACTAATGTCTCCATTGTGAAGGTATTTGTCCACAGCAGTGAATAATCTGTTTTAGTAATTTCTGAAAATTACTTGATTTAATATTGTGTCAAATGCTATAGTGTTGCTGTCAGCTGTTTTCATCTGTTGTGAACCATGGACTAAATAACGATTTTCACCAACATACTTTTCTTATAGAGATGTATTGTGGGCTGACTTGATTTACAACCAGGGATTTCAAAGTTCACATCTTGTACTTGGTCATATCTTAGTGATAATGAGCTTGCTCATGTGCTTTTATGGAAAATGTTGACATCCACTATGTGGGCACGGGGCCTTTATCTGGCACAGTGGAAGCTCAACTTCAAGTCTGTCTCCTGAGCTGAGGAAGCCCTGCAGAGCTCTATTTGGAGTGCTGCCAGGTATAGAGGGCCTGAAAAGAGCAGCTGGAAGTGATTTGAGCTGCAACTAGCTGTCTGCTCTTGCTGCCCTCAGTGGGACCCCCCCTGTGCTTCCAGGTCTTCCCAGGTTAATATTCAGGTTATGGGAATGACTGCTCAAATGGATCACCCAGTTGGGTCTGTACATTCAGTCCTCTATAAGTCCCTTTTCAGCACTTGACCTCCTTCCTTGGCAGGGCATCTCGAGTCCATTCTTTAATCTTGACTTGCCTTTAAGGTAGCATCCCCAAGAGTGAGTTGTGACAGGACTCATCATCTGTGGGTTGGTGCTTTACCACCACCTTGAATGATGTGTGGTGAGCAGCCGTGGGATTCTTTGACTTGTGAGTCTTTTTGAGTTCTCCTGGGAGTGTATGGGTTTATGTGCACCCTGAAAAATCAAAGGCTATCAAGGGAAATTTTGTCTAATAACTATGAAAATTCTCCCTTTAATAAACTGAAAATTTACTCAGCCTGACCAGTACCATGTTTATATTTCAATGTGCATTTAGAGTTGAACTTTTTTTGAATTTTCTATTGGTTTAATGGGAGTATTACTTATTAGTTGCCATTAACTGCTATTTTGGTTTTTGCCTCCACAGGTGGAAAAACTATTGGCAAGTCGGTAAGTATTGTTTTCTCTCATAAGAAGTTGCTCTACTGACTCTTTTTGGGTTACATTGTTTTGATAATGTTAGCAGTGCCCAAAATAAAAATCACCCTATAAACATACAGTAAATGTATACAATAATGACTTACTGGCCAACATGTGCAAAATCAATCTAGTAATTTATTAAATTCTGGCTAAGCATTAGTTTGCTCACCACCCTGATAAAATGTCTGAAGAGCTTTTGCTGACTGAGCAGATGGCAGGGAGGAGATTGGTCCCTGGAGCCCATCCTTGTGGCTGAGTTATCATCCACTGCTCTTGAATCTTTGAACTGTTAATGACATGTCTCAGCAACACTAACTCTGCCTTTGCATTTCTTATCTTGCAAGGTTTGACTCCACAGACTTTCCCTCAGCTTAGTGGCTTCCTCAGCAGCCAAAGTCAAAGCTGTGCAGCAGGGTGGTGGCATCCCTAGGGCAGGGCAAGGTTGCAGAGAGCATTACAAAACATAACCTTCAGGTCACCTTTTTGGTGGTGGATCTGGTGCTCCTGACCAATGAGGGTAACAACAGAAAAGGTTTTGGTAGATGTGTGTATGGACACATGAACACTGTAACAGAGGACGGTACAGTGCAAATCAAGGACAAGTACTCATCATATATTAGACAGGATTAATTGCATAATCTCTTCTTGCTTGTGGCACCTTGGAAAAACAGAAGGCCTGTCACCTGGGAAAGACCCAGTAGCTTTCTCTTGCATGCCCCTGTCCATGCTCAGCTCCAGCGGTGACATGCAGAACCCCTCCAGTTCGGGGGCAGCCAGTAAAAACCCACCCGTGGCTGCTGTGCCAGCATGGGAATGCAGGACAGCTCCACCAGGCACAGAAACACTAGTGGCTTGAAACAAAAATGTAGCCTTGCTGGATTGTGACCTCCCCAGACCAGCATGTAACACTCTCCTAAAGAATAAGGTCTTGGATACGGTGATGGCAAAATATTGGGGAGGTTTGTGAGAACCCCAAGTAGTCAAAGGATTTTAGTGAGGTTTTGTGAAATTCAGGTAGAGATGGGTCCCACCAGTTCCTGGGCCAGGACTGCGCTTTCTTTTCCTCTGTAGGCAGGACAGATATGAGGAGGTCTTTGCTCTGCTTTAGGAACAGACATTCCCTCCTCTCCATCTGGGCTATTCCCAATTACAAGTCAAGCAGCAACAGTAACAGGGTTACTGTTTCAGTAACTAACTTAACATGTGCTGAAACAAAACCTCATTGTGTGACTCTCCATCCCATGACCATTGCATGGCTTAGGGGAATGCTGCATGGACAGGGCACAAGGCATTCTTCTGTGTGAACTCCAGCCCAAGACCTGTGTCCAAGCTGGGAGGAGTTGTCCAAACCTCCTGCTGCCTTCAGCTGAAGGAAATGGGTAACTTCAAGTGAATTTTATCTAATTTGAGGATACATGTCAATAGTCTTCCTTTGGAGACATGTCTTTCTGCCCATGGAGGATGTGATAAATCAAGAGCGACAAGTTTATATTTAGGGCTTGTGTCAGGCATGATTAAGGTTTTTTCCTTTTGATCTGCAAAGTTAACTTCTTCCTGTTTCACACAAAATAAAGATTCATTTCATTCCTAAACCTTTGTAATTGAAACAATGTCATTTTTTAATAAATTTGAGCATGGAGAAGAACTGTTTTGCCTCTGGAATGTTCTGAAACATCTTTAAAATCTGATTCTTTGCTACTTGCAGGATTAAACCCATAAAAATAATAAAAGGGAGGATTATGCTTAAATTGCATCCCCACTAATTTTAATAGAAATTATATAATATATTCATCCACTCCATGAAGACAAGTAGGTGATCAGAAATTAAACTTCCAGTTCTAGTGACCATATCAGATTTGTACCTGATATACGCTTTTTAATCATTGTCACTTAAACTTTGTCTCAGTGTCACACACTTGTCTTAATGGCAAGAACTGCATGATGATGACCATGGACATGCCTGTTGCAGCAAGTGAAGGCTCAGTGAATCTGGCAGCCAAAGCCATGCCATTTTAGGTTAGGAATAAAGTCCCTTCTGTTATCAGGTCTGAAGAAATAGAGGATTCTTCATCAAGCAGAGTATTTTTAAGAACAAGGAATTTTTCTGAGAGATTTTTTGAATGAAAATTTTAAATATTTATTGCTTTTAATTATAGGTGCTTAAAAATAGCCCTGAACTTCTAACTGGTGTACTGCAGGGGTTTGGCATTGTGCATTTTCGGTTGGCTTTGGGTTTTGATTATTTTTTCCAGAAACGTGGGCTTTTTGCATATTTTTAGATACCAATCAAGATTGCTGTAAGGGTTAGGTGCTGAAGACCTCAAATGTGCATAGTGCAACACTTGAAAGTAATTTCTAGCATTGCTAAAGGTCTCTTGCAAAGGGCAGATGAGAAGTGTGCAGACCTCTGGGAACCAAGAGAGGAAAGTGAGAGCTGACTCCAGGTCAGGTGAGCTACTGTCATCCCACAGAAGCCTGTGCAGCCTGTGGACCCGTAGTACGTACCCACCCACACTGAGTCCATGTTGAGCTTGCTTAAGCCGCGGGTTGCAGTGAAGAGTGTTAGTGTGGCTTGCACAGCTCTGAGCTCACACTGTCTCTTGCCTCCAGGTGCTCTGCCTTGGCTTCCCTTTGAGCATCTTCTTCATCGTCATCAATGAGTTCTGTGAGCGGTTCTCCTACTATGGCATGAAAGGTATTTCCTTTGTCTCCTTGTGCTGAGCATTACCCAGGCCTGACTTGGGTTTGTAACCTGTTGTTTTGTTGTTCTTCCTACAGCTGTGCTTACTTTGTATTTCACACGTTTCCTGCACTGGGATAACAATTTTGCCACTGCCATCTACCACACCTTTGTTGCTCTGTGTTACTTGACGCCGATCCTTGGAGCAATCATTGCAGACTCCTGGCTGGGAAAGTTTAGGTGAGTGCTTCTTCAGAAAGCAACCCAAGATCTTAAAAGATCACCTTAAATCAAGGTCACTTAAACCATCACCTAAAACTGCAGCTGTGTACAACGGCTCCAGAGCCAGTATTGACTACTCCAGGATAGTTTTTCTTATTTCACCTTCAGCTCAAATTTGAAACTGCACTGTGAATTAACAAATGTTCCAGTTCTACTAGTTGGTTAAGGGTGGTAACATGCTTTCCCAGCATGCTTCATGTTTTTCCTCTCACCTGGACAAAATGCAAGCAAAACTAAAGAGAGTATCCACCAAACTGTGAAAATAGATACTGGGAATTATAATTACATAGGAGAGTTTCTTTACCTGTTGCAAGTGGCTAATGAAATAGTGAATTACTGTGCTATCTGGTGTTAACTGGGCCTTAGAATAAGTTTTAAAATACTATGTGATTTCAGAATTGACAGATCAGCGAGGGGTCTTACTGAGTAGCCATCCTTTCTCTGAATGATGTCTTCTCTGTCTTCAGCTGCAGGCTAGTTGGTCAGGACAGCACCACTGAAGTGCTTTGAAATGTAACCAGATTATTTCCAACAGCTTTATCTCCCTCTCCTTTCCTGATGTTTTGATTCTAAAGGTGTTTACTTTGCCTGAAGGAAAGCACAATAAAGATTTTATGGAGGGTTATGAGCCATGAATGTAAGCGGACTTGCCAAAGGTCTCCCAGAGATTAGAGATGTGCTGTGCAGTCAGCTGCAATGTCTTCTTCTGCTGCAGTGACAGCCCCTGGGAGCCCACAGGGCTGTGACCGTGGCCCTGTGCACTCTGTGCAGCTGCTCTGAGCAGTGCAAACTCACTGCAACTAGCGAGAGGTCTTACAGACTGCAGCCTAAATATATTGTGCACTTGCTTCTTTAGATGCGGTGGTTTGTTTTTTTAAATTTATTTTGGCTTTTACTTGTTTTATCAAGATGAAACCTTGCAGACCTTGCATCTCTTCTCCTTTGGTACTTGGATACGCCAGTGCTGCAACTGAAAGGCCCAGACCTTTAACAAGGAGCTTGTTAGGATGGCTTAAACAAGAGCAAACATGCTTTAGGATACACCATTAAGGTTTAATCCACAAAAAATGCAACAAGGTGTCACGAGGAAGCTTAAACAAGAATTTTAAAAATCTATTATGACAGGAGGAAGAGGAGGTTACCTAAGCACTGTTAAGCACTCCTAAAGTAGAGATTCCAGTCTTCCACAGTCCCTGTACTTTGTGCAATGTCTGTCAAGGAGCATGCTGGGACCTGCTCATATATCATTGGATGTGAATTTCTCAGGAAAAATAGTACAGAAATCACAGTTACTATTTTTTTAATTGTGTGCCATCAATGCAGCGACAATTATGTAAGTCTTTGCAGTGGGTTTATGAGCCCCACAAATAAACCCCAGAAGTTTCTGTCCTGATCAGCTCAGGTTCAACTTCAGTTGGAAACTTTTTCCCAGGTTGTTAGGTAATTAAAGTAACTCTATGGAAGCACTATTAACCCATTCAACTGCATCTATTAAATACCATTAGACAGCAGACTCCTCGTTGCTCCGCTTTATAGATTTTTTTACTCTGCTGCAGGCGAGGGCAATTTTAAGTCAGAGAAAACTTGTTTTAAAGTGAGGAGAACTTGGTCAATGTCCCTCTCGTGTCAGGGTGCTGCTCCAAGCTTGCTATGAGGATCTCTTGCCTATGTCAAATAGCTGGATTGTTCTAGGTCTTTGAGCATAGTCCTTCATTGTCAGGCCTTGCCCTGGGTTTGGGACTACTCCCGAAAACAGGATTTTTAAATAATTTCACATCATTGCATTGTGTTTCTCCTCCTTTTCCTCCAAACTGGAGACCTACGTCTGTGCCTAATGAACGGAGGCCACCTAAGGACACAAGTGAACATGGGTTAAAATACAGCTAAGGTACTTAAGGTCCAACAAAGTTAAAATGCAATGTGTTTTTACTTACAGAAAAGAGGCTTGGACCCTAAAGCCAGGGTAGGGGGGCTGGTGATCACACAGTACTATCATCCTAGGCACCTCCTGGCAGAGGAAGTCGGGCTGAAAGCCTGCAGCCTGCACTCTTCAGTGTTACTCTCACTCAGATTTGAGTATAAAAATGTTGGTACACTTACAGCCAAGAGAGTAGGGGCATGGAGTTGTTATTCACAACAGTATTTCAGTGGAGTTTCCATGTTTGAAGCAGATTTCTCATTTTTCTTTTTTCTTTACTACTGCAACTAAAATGTAAAATTACATAGCAAATGTTTATGATGATTAAATCAGGGTAAATTGCAGATTTTAGTTTTGCAGACTAGTCCATTTGATCTTCAGAGTATAAAAAAATGAAAACGGAATTCTTGTGTTAGTCACTAAAAAGGCAACCACTGAAGAGATTTAAGTATTTCCTGTGACCTAGTGATACCTATTGAATCCATTTGTTATCTTGCCTTGCTTAATTCATTAAAGGCTACCTAGAATAATTATAATAATAAAAATAATAGAAATATTATGGCAGTGGCATGTGGCTAAATTTTTATAGTAGCTTCTGACAAGTTCAGTCCATAACTTACTGTATCTGTTAGTTGTTTTCATTACCAGGAATCTTTAAAGTAAGCAAAAGTCTGCATTAGCTGTGTAATTATCTGTGTGTAATTGTGTTAATATAGCTAAGAAAATATATCTCCTCTCTTGACAATAGGACCATTCTCTACCTGTCCATTATCTATGCGATTGGGCAGACAGTGCTGTCTGTGGGCTCCATAAATGACCTGACAGATCACAACCAGGATGGCTCTCCTGATAAGATAGCAGTGAACATGTGAGTTGCCTTTTACACATCTTTTCTCCCAGTCTGGAGAAGGATGGGACAACTTAAATTTATGCTGCTTGAATTTCAACTGTCTTTCAACCTGTCTATTACGTATGCTCTAAGAACCAACACTTTTTTTTTTCTTTTCTCCTTTGTTCCAGTGCTCTGTCCATGGTTGGCTTGGTCCTTATTGCCCTTGGTACTGGGGGGATCAAACCTTGTGTGTCAGCATTTGGTGGAGATCAGTTTGAAGATGATCAGGTAACATTTTCCAGATTTTCAGTTATACAGATACTCTAACTAATGTTTGACTATTATAGTACTCTAATAATATACATGTTTAGATAGGTGCATTACTGCAGGGTTTTCCTGAGAGGCTGAAGAAGGAGCTAGTTAATTATTTGTCTTGAACTTTGAAACCAGAGGTGCTGATTTTTTGATCTAGGCTCATCACTATGGTTGTGGATAAGCCTTTCTAAACATCTTTCTGTTTTTACTGTAGGAAAAGCAAAGAAGTACCTTCTTTTCCCTTTTCTATTTGTCCATTAATGCTGGAAGTCTCTTATCTACTCTCATCACTCCAACTCTCAGAGGTAAGGTCCCATGTTTTTGACAATTGTTAAACACCAGAAAAGCAGTATTGGATTACAGTCCAGTTAGGTTAAATTAAAGTTCTGTTCTCTGACACACTGGAGTTATCTAGCAAATAGTCTTCAGTGTGTCATCCAGCTTCTCAGAGATGAGGTACTCTCAAAAACAAAGCAGTTGAAAACTTTATTTTTCTTTAGGATCAGAAGTACTAGGTCTAAAAAGACATGCTGGAGCTAACAGCTTCTATGCCTGATGCACATTTTAATTCCACAAAGGCACAAATGTGTCACTTCTTCCAATACCTTTGAAACTATCACACTAGAAAGAGTTGTATTGCTTCCTGAGAAAGGAAGGGGAGAGAAAGCCTTCTCATCTAGAAGTGTGCCCATGCTAAGTACAGAAGCATCTATGCATGTAGGAATATATTGATTTGTGTGAGAAAGTAAACAATTTTTCACAATATTTCATAAATAAGGAAGTTATGTTCTCTTTTGCTTGTAAAGAATAGCATGATCCTAAACAAAACCCAGCAACTTGCTAACCTATATGCATAGTGATTTCTGTAGCAAGCTTGCACAGATGGTGCCATATGGATGATGCACTTGCCAGCAGTTTCAAAGGGCTGCTTTTCTCAAAAGCAAGGAAACAGCACGTGAATTCTGGAAAAGCCCAAAAGCACTGGACTGAACTTCTGGCCTTTGGATTTCTTGACTGGAAAAGACTCCGTAGAAGAGTTTTAGAGGTCTGCTTAATGCAAATTCTATCCTTTCCCAAAAAAAAGGAAGTAGAGATGCATACGAGACAGCATGTAGTTTACTTCCTTGCAGATACAGGGTGAAAAATACCTTGGGGAAAAAAAAATGAGCTGAGGGAAGTGATGAACTGTTATGTCCTGTAGAGGTTAACCAGAAGACTAATACAACTAAATCAAGACATTAATTATCTGCAAGCTAAAACATTTTTTAACAAACCATACTCTCTAATTCTCCTCTTAGAAGAAGGATGGTGAAGAATGTAATGATTTTGTTTAGTCTTCTATTTTATACTGCTAGTAGCTATGTTTGTACTTGGAGCATCCCTTTAGAATGTGTGCTTGAAGTCAATAGAGTCAAGTCTGTGACTAATACCAAAGAGGGGGGGAGGGGGCTGTGACTGGGATTTTTTTTTTTCAACAAACTGTACTTACATTACTATAATCTTTGTTTATGAACTCTAGCCCAAAAATTTTGTAATCTAGTTCCTTTCTCACTAAGGACATGCTTTTGATCCTTCTAGTGTAATTCTTCATGTCTTAGTGTAAAACTAGATATAAGTTTTCTGTGAGGAGATGCTGAGAGGCATTAGACTGTGTGTCCTGGAGAAAAGAAGGCAAAGGGGGCACTTTATCAAAGTACAAAAATACCTGATGGGAAAGAATGAAGAGGCTAGAGCCAGGCTTTTCTCAGTGATACCCAGAGTCAGGTCAAGAGGCAATAGGTACAAACTGAAAGACAGGAGGTTCCCTCTGAACATCAGGAAATGCTTTTTCACTCTGAGGATGATCAAGAATTGGCACAAGCTGCCCAGCGTGGTTGTGGTATCTCCATCTGTGGAAATACTCAAAAGCCATCTGGACACATCCTAGACAACTGCTTCCAGGTAGCCCTAGTTGAGCAGGGCACTTGGCCCCAGTAATGCCCAGAGGTCCCTTCCAAACTCAGCTGTTCTGTGATACATAATTCCTCTTCCCAATAATGAAAGATAAGTTGGAAACTGATCCTCCACTCTGAGGATGTCAGCAGACAGGTTTGTTGTTCCCCCATGAGTTAACAGTGAATGCAAAGAACAGAAATCATATGGAAAACATCAGCAGTACTGACTGGGACTTTTATTTGATGTTTTTACTTCAGCTACGGAGTGTGGAATTCATACCAAACAGGAATGTTACCCACTTGCTTTTGGAGTTCCTGCGATCCTCATGGCTGTTGCCTTGGGTAGGTGAATCTCTTGCCATCCTGTTGCCTCGGTAATTAGATGATAGCAATCTCAGAATAACAAAGATGTGATAGAAATCTCCAGGTATTGACCTCTAATACCTGATCATTTCCGCAATTTTTGACTTAAATCTTTTTCTTGTGTGGGGAGGTGGGTGCGATTAATCTGAAGCACTCACTTTTACAGAAGAGATTGATTTACTGCAAGTCAGATGGGGCTGGGGTGAAGCATGAATATATCGTTGAATTCTGTACATTATGTAAACTACTGCCTATGTTTCTTGGATTACTGGTGTGTACAAATAGATCTTTTGGGTGAGAACTCTCAGAAAATGTGTGTTTTGGACATTATATCTAGTCCAGGCCTCTAAACTGTATGAGGTAACTGGAGAAAATCCCACATTTGATATGTCAGTACTTCTCAAACACCTGCATTTTTACCAGCTGTGCTACAGGTCACTCCCTGAACCTTACTGTTGACCAAGGAACTGGGGGTGCCTTTATGTACTGCTGTATCCCTCATGGTCCTTGTCCTTTGAGCCCACACAGCTACCAGTGACCTCACCTTGCCCATGAGCCCGGTCCGGGTTGGACGGTGGCTGTGGGGGTTTGCCTGTGTACTGCCCTGCACGTGGGACCATGAGGCTGAGCAACATGCCTGGGCTTGGGAGCAGAGGACACCTGGGTGTGTCCTGCAGTTCAGGCAGAGCCTCACAGGAGCTGCAGCATCCTGAGCTCCTGAAACGGAGCCCTTACAGCAAGGCCAGAGTCAAGGTCCTAAATGGCCCTTCTTTTGACCATCCCTCAATCAAGCTAACCTCCCACTGAGCAGTTACTGTAAGAGTTTCCAGATTTAGTTTCTTGTCTTGAATAGAAGCAATCTGCTGGTATTAATTTGATTGGTCTTCCTGCATGATAGTATGTGAATAGGCAATTGCATTGTTTCTTAGGAGACTTATTCCCACCCTGATTAACTCCTTGACTTACAGTTTCCATGCCAAATTATTTGCCACTATTTTAATTTAATCCTGAGTTACTTTTGGTTTCTGTTTGCATATTGTAGTTGTGTTCGTAATTGGAAGCAAAATGTACAAGAAAGTTAAACCACAAGGAAATGTAATGCTTGAAGTTTCCAAATGTGTTGGAGTAAGTACTGCTTATATTCCCCAAACCCCTGGCAGCAGTTCTTAAAACTGTTCTGTAAATGTGCCTAAATCAGAAATCTGTCTTACTATAAGGAGAGTTTCTGAAGTTTTCTGCTTTATTATGGAAGGCTTCTTACTGACACCTCCAGACTTAGATTCTCTTTTTATATATATCTTGATTTATATGTGGATTTATACACATAGGAAACAAAATAAGGTATCAGTGCTATGTAAAATCTTATCCCAACTTTTGGGAATCATTCCATCTGCATCTGTGCACCTTTATGTGGAAAGAGACAAATGTGCTTTGAGCTGAGACGAGAGCAGAGCAACTAGTACATCTTATCAGCAAAAACTTATTACTTATTAAAAGAATGTTATTTACAATGTAGAGGTTTATTGATCTCCACTGTGTTAAGAAAGTTAGGGGGGTTGCAGATCAGTGTGATCCTGCAAGGAAAGGAGTGGAATCTACATGAATAGCACAGCATGTCCCAACTTTGCAATGCCTCGACCTTGAGATCACATTTATTCATGTACGAGTTTCTTAATTCTCCATTTTTGTGGTTTGTCATTGGGCAAATGCCAGGCACCCATGATAGTCTTTTGCTTAGCTTTTTTTCCTCCAGTTGGGCAAAGGAGAGGGAAAAAGATCGATGAAGGGCTCATGAGTTGAGACAAGGACTGGGGAAAAAAAACACTCCAAGGGCAAAACAGGTTTAAATCTAAAGGTGTAAAATAAATTTACTTTTAACAGACTCAGAGGAGGACAATGGGAAGCAAAATTAAGCTTTTAAAACACCTTTCGCCCCTCCTCCCCAGTCCCTCCCTCCTTCTCACTGACAGCGCAGGAAGACAGGGCATGGGAGTCTTGGTCAATTTGTCATTGGAGATCTTTTTCCATTCTCTCATAGAGGGGTCTTTTTCCTGCTGTGCCATGGGGTCCCTCCCATGCACGAACAGTCATCTCAAATTTGTTGTGGCATGGGTCACTCATCCATGGGGTGCAGTCTTTTAAGGAAAAGCTGTTCTATCTCTGGAAGCAGGGGCCCTCTCTCTCTTTTCAGATCTCCCACTAGACCACAGCTTTCTCTAACATTCACCCACCCTGGCGTGAGCACTTTCCCCATGGGCTGTGAGTGGATCTCTGCATCCCTTGTGGCCTTCATGCATTACAAAAGGACAGTTTGTTTTACCCTAGTTCTCACCATGGCTGGTAGAGGAATCTCACCTCTGATGCTCGAAGCACTTCCTCTCCCTCTATGTTTTCCACGGATCCTGGTGTCACCATGTTGTTTTACCTCATGCCCTCACTTCCTTCTCTTCTCTGACTAGAAGAACACCTGTTGCTTGTAGGTACCCTTGCCAACAAGTTCCAGTAATTCAAAGATTGTTGCAGGATCCCGCAGCACAGCGAAGTTGATCTTGTCCAGGTTCCTTGGGCAATCCCTGGTCGTGGTTGTGCTGTGGGCCAGGCGGTTCTGCCGCCGTTGTGTGCGTGCTGGCAGCCGCGGTGGCGCTGGTGCTCTTTAATGTCTCTCTTCATGCGGGGCGCCGGGAAGGAGAAGATGCTGCCGCAGCCCCGGCCTTTTTCGCTGGCAGTGCGGTTAGGCTGGGCCATGCTGAGCCGGGATATCGCTGCTGTATGCTGCCATGGTGCCTCCCCACCTCTGGGGAAAAACTGCACGTGTGCTGGTTTGATTTTCTTGTCAAGTACGTCATCACAGAGGCGTTACCAGCCTCTCAAATTGGGCCAGTAGTGTGTCCATCTTCAGAGCCATCAGAGATGGGCTCTGTCAGGCATGTTGGAAGCTGTAGCACCTCCCCACTACCAAAATACCAGGCTGTGCCAAATCAACACATCCCTACAGATCTGACAGCTTTATACAGCCCAGCCTATTCCCTATCTTGTAAGCACTGTCAAAACCAAATCTCTGTATGTGACTTTGGCCTTTGCTTAGAGTGCTGCTCCTCAGGCCCAGCTTGGCCATGCATGTTATTCCATGCAGTGAATCTTGGGAGCTCTTTGGGACCATATTTGTGCATATTCAATGTCAAGCTGTGAGACATACTTACAAGATGGAGCTTTTCACAGTAAAATGTACTCCTACAGCCATTCAGCTCTGAAAACCTATGCATATGACACTATTCTGTTTGCTGTTGTACATAAGTAAGTCTGAAGAAAGCAGATCTCCCAGCTCCTAACAGCAACCCACGTTGAGAGAGACTGCTCTGAGCTTTTTGGTCTACCTAACCCTAAGGATATGCAGTGTGAGGCCTTAAAAACAACATTCCCCTAGATGATTGCAGCGGTTAGCAGAAGTCAAGTCACCTTTAGCAACCTCTAAACACAAAAAACCAGAAGCATCATCTCTAATGATAAAATAGTTTATAATACTAAATATTTGTAGCCCCATTAAACATAATTCTGTCTCTCCTCAGTTTGCCATCAAAAACAGGTTTCGTCATCGCAGCAAAGAGTTCCCCAAGAGAGAGCACTGGTTGGACTGGGCAAGTGAGAAGTATGATGTAAGTACTGGCAGAGCCTCCTGTGCTGTGACATCTGCTGACCCTCAGCTTCTCTCTGTCTGCTCTGATTCATTGCCTCATGCACTGGAAAAATAGTTTTTGTCTTCTTCTCCATCATTTAGTAGCTGATCTGGCCAAACCTCAGTGCTCCCCTGGCATTGCCGATTGTCTCCTCAGCTCTTGTGGGAGAATGCAGAGCTGTGTGACTCAATGCTCTGTGTGATCGTAGGCTGTCCAAGGAAATTCAAGGGAGATGAAAAAAAGTCTTTCCCTTGCCAAATAAATACAATACATTTAAGTCTTTTGGTTAGGAAAATAGCAAGCATTATCTTTCCTTCTCTGCTTACTGTATCTCATGGCTGCAGAGGGGAAAAGGGAATTATGCTGCCTGTCATGGTTAATGCACAGGGTCATACTACTTGTCTTGGTATGAAACATCAGAATTATGCTTTGGAATTTCAGTTTAAGTAGGTAAACATTGCATCCCCTCCAGCCTCACTATAATTTATTATCATGATTCTCAAAGCTTTGTATTCCATAGTGCCCAACTTGTCCCTTGCCTGCTATCCACTCTGCCCTGTTGCCAGTGGCAGCACAAGCTTTAGCCTGTCACCTTTAATTTCCTTTTGCCTGTATGCTTTGTTCTTATGTGAACTTCCTCATTTGCTATCATCCAAATGCCCTCTTCCCAGAAAAATAATGTAGCACTAAGTGCTGAATCTCATGCTGCCATCAGTGTACATGCAAAGAGACTCAAGTCTCTCTGGTATCAGTCACCTTTAACCAGCAGCCCTTCCCACACACACACAAGCAGACTTTGTACTATTTTAATAGAAATCATCAGATGTACCCACAACATGCAAAGTTGAATGTCTGGGTAAACATGACTTGATGGGTCTTTACCCGTTGCTGTGATGTGAGCAACAGTCTGGAGCTGTCTCTTTTTCTTTTTTTTTTTTTTTTTTTCCCTTCCTTTTTAAAACCAATTCCTCTTGTGTAATTTTTTATTTTCTGCAGAAACGACTGATTGCTCAGACAAAGATGGTGTTGAGAGTGCTTTTCCTTTACATCCCCCTCCCCATGTTCTGGGCAGTTTTTGACCAGCAGGTAAGTAGAAATTATTTGGCTTGGTAATTAGAGCTGTACCATGTCAGTCTACATACTCTGAGGTCACCAGACATAAAAGGTCCTATGGGAGTGTGGAAAAACAAATTCTTTATCCTGGTTTTATTGCAAAAGGGTAATCACTGAGTCACGTCAGTACAAGATGATCTGTAGCTAGGGGCAATCTCATTTATATGAGTACACCCAGGACAGATTCAGTGATTGAGGCCTCTCCAAATCTTGTATCAGCATAGAACTCAGGGGTTGAAACAGTAATTTAAAGCTTTCTTAGTGCTAATGTTTCTTCAATTGTCAGTTGTCAGATTAAATTTAGGGCCCTAGTGTAATGGAGCTGGAGAACCAGGGTTTAAATGATCTGGGTGTCAGTTTGCTTAATCACTCACACCTTGTTATAAATACCTTACACCTTCAAGCAGAAGTATAAGCCTGTAATTCCTGTTCACTTGGTGGACTGGGTGCTCAAGACTCACAAAAGCAGCATTCGTAGTTAAGCACTGAAGTATGAATTTAAGAATATGGTTGAGAGAGCCAGGTGTTGAAAGCCTTATCCAAGTCAGATGGAAGTTTTGCCTAGGCTCCCTGTATCCTTCAGTCCAGTGCCTGTGAGGTGCAGCTGTCAGCGTGGCCTGTTACACTTGAGCAGCTCTGCTGTGAAATTCAGGGCTCAGTACTCGTTCCATGGGCAGTATCTCGGACAGGGCTGGGTGGTGGGTGGCCGAAGGCTCTCCCCATAGGGGCAGGGTAGCGCTCTTGTCTCATCCTGGGCTCAGGCCTAAAGTCTGCCCTGCTTGTCCCAGCTACAGGCAGGCTTTTTGGGCTGCAGACAGGTCAAGCCCTGGCTTGTCTGCTGGCCCTGGGCTGTGTGAAGAAAGGATGGATGAGAGGGATGTGTGGGCTGCTCGGGCTCAGGCTGGTGGCACACAGGCCCCGGGGTGGCTTCTGTGCACAGCACAAGGCAGCGCCCTGCACAGGAGGGCCCTGACCTCTCTCCAGCTGATTTCTGCAGCTAAGTTATTTTCTGCTGTATTTCACCAAACAAGTAAATGAAGTGGAATGGGCCATGAGGCTCACTTTGTTCAAAAGTTTACATTGCACAGTAAGAATACTCCCACAGCATGGTAGCTGTACTTTTTGTTGTATTGCAGGTCTTTTCCAACCCTTCATTTATGAAAATAATTCAACTTTAGAACATTGATTTACTGTGACATCTAATTTTTTCTTCTCTTATTAAGGGGTCAAGATGGACACTGCAAGCCACAGCAATGAATGGGAATTTTGTAGGTTACTTTTTTCCATTTTTTTCTTTAATTAACACTCTTGAGACCCGTTTTGTTTGTTGTCTCAATATTAAAAACTATTTCTTTTTTTCTTCACCAGGGTTTTCATGTTCAACCAGACCAAATGCAGGTATGTTAATTTTCTATCTGACTATTTCAAGTATTCCTGAAAGATTATATACATATTGCCCTTGCTTATAAAAAGCACTTTGAAAAATACTTAATTTTTTTCTCATGTTCACCTTCCTCAGATTGTGAATCCAATCCTGATTGTTCTAATGGTCCCGATTGTAGATTCTTTGCTTTATCCTTTAATCAAGAAATGCAAGCTGAATTTTACGTAAGTTGATGTAATTATCTGACTTCAACAGAGACTTATTTTAGTAGTTTCTTTAACTGGCTCTTCTAGGCCTAATGTAACAAGAGCAAGGATCAAATAGAAGTGTATGTAAAATGGTTGATTATTTTAAAGAAATTAAAATATTAAAAAAACAGAATACCGAAAATTATATGTTAGAAGAGCAGAATCTAATAGAAGAGTAACAATGTTTTTCTGTTAAGGACAAAATCTTTAGATTGCAGGAATGATCTTGATTGTTTTCCATATCCCTATGTCTACCCCCTCTCCCTCCTGAAGAACAGAAGGTAGAAATACAACATACATCCTTAGCACTTGCCATATTTTGGGCTTAAAAGCAACTGAGACACAGGACGTTTCCCCTTCAGTTTCAGCTGGGAGTCTGGCTCACAGGATCCTTCTAGGTGAAGCTTTGGGGGCATTACATATTATTTTTCAGTGTTGATAATGAAGTGGTTAGCAGTTGCAAGAGTGCTTGGAAAGGCAGAAGAGAATACAGTTCTTAAAACAACTTTCAGAGAGCTAAGGTGCAATGCTGTTTTTCCATATAGCTGTGAAAAATCTAGGGCGTGTGCTGTGCTAGAAACACTGTCATTCATTTGTGGATATTCTACACTGGATAGATGATGCCACAAATGAAATAGATACCTAAATCTATCCTTACAGCTTAACTGCATGCTAGTAGATGTCTCTTAATTCAACAAATTTCCCTGATGGTTTTTGTTCAATCTTGTTTAAACATAGCAATGTTTAAATAAGATTGAACAAAAACCATAGCAATGTTTAAATAAGATTGAACAATGTGGAGACAAGTTGCCACTCTTTTTTAAAGGCATATCTTCTTGTCTCTTTCTTGTTTTACAGCCAACAGTACTGTATGGGATTGGCTTTTTCTTCCCACAAAACCAGATTTTTTTTCAGGAACCTAATAATTATGGTCAGTCATTGTTTGAGCCCAACAGATGTAGAGTTACAGGTTATTAGGATGCTCCAGGAAAGATGCATTTCCCGATAGTGTAACTGAGAATTGAGAGGTACCCAGCTTAGCAGAACACTTTCTATAAAAATGTCAAACCTTCAAATGGTGACAATGTGCTAGTAGTAGCTATCTGAGTTTCCCAGAGTGGAAAGGAAAAATAAGCAACTGAAGCTTTGGATTGGCACTTCTCTTAAATCTCACATGTCGTTTGTTGTTCTAGGCCCCTGAAAAGGATGACTGTGGGGATGTTCCTGGGCTCTATGGCTTTTGTTGCTGCTGCCCTTGTGCAAGTGCAAATAGATGTAAGTTCAGCCACATGCAAGTATTTACTACTAATATTTAGTTGTTAATTCAGGAAAAAAAGGTATGTTTAAGGGGAAAATTAACCAAGACTCTTAAATTTGGAGCCAACCTACTACGTAGAAGTAGAGGGAGGGGTAATATAGTGCAATATAGTGGCTGGCATAGTAAAACTAACTAGCAACAAACACCATCCTGCAAAACACATTGCCGTTAATACAAATCATGCATTAAAGGCAACCTCAATCTTTAAATTGTGACTAAAAGCTGGAAACCAGACATTTGCTTGGCCTACCAGAGGGCTGCTTTGTATATTTGACCTCTTCTGATATTTAGAGTGGATATGAAGTGTTACAGTCTGGGAAGCATCATCACAGCAGGAGCAAAGATGACACTTGTTGAAGGAAGAACTTGTCTCCCGTAACCTTCCATTCCTCAAAGGGAGATGCCATGCCTGAACCCAACGGAGCTTTCCCCCGTAGCTGGGATATTGGCAACACCTCTGGGTGGCAATCCATTGCATCCCAAGATCTGAACAGCCATCTAGACATGTTGCGGATGAGAGACGTCTTTCCTAAGGCAACTTGAGACTAGTAACAAAAACTGATTCAAGTTTCTTTTTTTCTGTCCTATAGAAAACCTATCCAGTTTTCCCTGCAGCTGGGCAATCTCAAATCCAATTAATAAATCTGGGTAGTGTTCCTATAACAGTTCAGTTCCAGCCTCAACTTCAGAGTGTGGATATACAACCTAAGGAGACGGTAAGTAAGGGCAGATGAGAATTATTTTAAAAATAATTACAATTATTTAAGCTGAAAAAAAATCTAATGGAGTAAATCAGAGTCATTCTTAACTAATGGTTCAAAATTGATTACTTTCTAGGACTTTGTTACTCTAATAATTTTAATGTTTTTTTTGTATTGTGGAATGAACTGTTACTGAAAACAGTGATTGAAGACATGGTAACTATGTCAATATTTGAAGAATTGCTACTTTGTTTTGACTAGAGTATGTTTTTTTCCAAGAAACTTTCATAAACTTAAGTGACTTGGAACTAGTTGAAAATTTCACTCTTGTTAAAAAGGTTCCATTTCCTAAAAGTAGCCCCTCCCTTCAGTAAATGTACATTCAGCTCAAGCAAGTAGCTGCTCTTACTGTGAGGAATGACTTACCTGAACAGGGAGCTTCTTCTGTGGCTACATCACACATTAAGCTTCAGATTTTGCTGCCAAAGAACTTTTTCAGGTTCTCACACAGCACAGCAGTAGTAGTTGTATTAACAGCAAAATGTGGTGGTTCTGATTGATGCTTTTTATAAGGGATCTTAGTGTGTTCTCTGATGGCCTGCAGTTCTGTTTCCCTTTAAGAGAAGAGATCCTTCTCCAGCCACCTCCAGATTTGTCTCACATGGAAACAGAGTTGTGAGGAGGAGATAAGGTCACCCAAACTGACAGGGAATTGATGTAATCGTGGTACGTAGGCATGTACCATGTACAAAGGCATAGAATACTCCATTCCCTGTTATAGACACTTAATCCTCCAGATGTGGATTATAGAGTGCTTTTGATAATCCTATTAAAAAAGGGCCTGTTTTAGTGTTGTACCAGCATGTCTATTAATGGTTTAAATATTTTATTTATTTATTTTATTTTATTGTGCTGTGAATATTTAAAACATGTCACTTCTACCTTTTGGAAAATAGTGCATCACATCTTATGCTAGTGCTACCTCTGTGGCTAAATAGAATTTTACTTGGTGGTTATGGTAAGCCTGATTTGTCTGGAGTAAGAAATAGGAAAATATAACAGCTATTCCAAAATGCTTGTGGGAAGCTCATGTAACTTTGAAGCTTGCGTAACAAATTAAATTAATAAAAAAATAATGATCAAATGGAATTAATGCTTGATGTAGAAAACTGATCAAAAATGAAAGTTAGGGGGTGTTCATGATCTCCAGCACTTCAGAAGTAACATGTGTAAACTTCTGACCCTTCCCAGAGTCCATAACATTCCCTCACAAGTGTAAACAAATATGCAGTTTCACAGAAATCCATGGAAATTTGTCTTTGTAGACTGGCTACATGACATTTGAGACTTCTAAGCTGCAATCAGTAGAGATAATTACTCCAACTCGAAATGAATCGGTGCCTTTGAGGCTGCTAAAGGGAGAACGTTATACTTTGCCATTAAAATGGACTCCACTAGGCATCTATTTTGATTTGGTAAGTCTGCTTATTTCTTAAGATATATATCAGAGTTTTGACAACCATCTGTGTGGAGTGTGTGAAGCTGAGAGGACAAGCTCTGGATAGCTTTTTTCCTTTGCCTTGTTTTCTGTCTCTGCTGTACCAGTAAGACTTGTGAGCTGCAGAGAGAACATCAGGATGTCATTTAAAAAAATTACCAATTTATTATATATCTTATTATGTACATACCGTATGTATGTACCATATTATGACAACTACCCTTTCATCAAGACTTAGATGTGTGGTCATACAGTGTTTTCTGTGCTAGTAGGATCCTAAAGAAGAGGGTCTGGATTCCTGCTCTGAAGCATCTGTTAATTCCCACTGCTATGTAATAGTGCATGTTTAAGCTGTTCTCTGATGCCAACAACATATTTTGATAATGATCTCTTCCACCAGATACAGGACAACATCACATCAAAACCAACAAGCGGAAAAAGTGTCGTCAGGTAGAGCTTCTTTGGTGTCTGAATTTTGACTGTAGTGTGACTCTCTCTTCAACCTGTCTTTTGGTGGACTCTTCTTGTTGAAGTACAGTATTCTGTACTGTAGGAACTCGCCTCTTGCTGGACGGGTCACTTGATGTTTTAGGGGATGGGATAACTTCTGAGTCATGATTTACTGAAGTTATCTTGCACACTTGCTTTGGGTATGACTTAACTAAAATTGAAAATGTATGCTTTATTCCATTGCCTAGAGTTTTTTATTGGACAAATGGCACTGATTACATATCTGTGCCTCCTTTTTAATCTTGGGTAAGAAGTATTGTCCTACTTCTCCCCTCTCTGCTTTTCTTCTGTATCTCCCACTTGTAGATGCATTACCCACAGGTTGTAGTAGCAGCTTGCTTTTGATGTTCTCCGAAGACAGTGGGTTGATGGGGGTCTAACTGGCTTCCTGTATTAGCTACGTTTCTAGGAGACTTTGACTTCTTTCCAAAATTTTAATTGATTAAAAAAAAAAAAAAAAAAAAAAAAAAAAAAAAAAAAAAAAAAAAAAGAAAGGCATTAAATGGGAAGACTTGATACTTCTTGTGCTGCTAATATATAATTAAAAGTAAAACCTGTATTCTTTGACTTATGCATGTTTTGTGTAGTATCTAATCACTCTTCCATTTTAAAGGTTCATAAACAATCTCCCTTATACTGTCAATGTTACTATGGGTGACATGACTTTTGGACTAGTGGATCCTTTTTCTGTCACTAATTACACTGATGTTCCAAAACCAGACTGGTAAGTATTTTCCTTTATCCTAATTTAATCTCCTAGACATACTTGTCCTAGGGAAAAGGGCACAGAGCTTTTTTTAAATATGTAGTATGCACAATTGACTACACCTATGGCCTGAACTATGGATTTTGGGTTTTTTCTTTTTCAGGGTATATATCATTAGTGCTTCATTGCCTCTGAACTATTGTGGAGTTGTTTCAAAGAGATTTGGATATGGCGGTGCCTATACCATTTCAATTGATAGTGTGAGTTGCCACTTGTTGGATGGACAATATAGAATTACTTTCCATGTTGATACTTTCCTTTAATTAAAAAACACTTGTAAAATTATTCCTTTTGTCTTTAATCCTTTAATTTCCTCTTGTCTTTAAGTATTTATGGTAGAATTCTGGTATCTTAAACAGGACATAAAGCCATTGTTAACTATAAAAATAATGATGGTTATGATAATAACAGAATGCAAGAATTCATGATCACTACTAATGGCCTTAAATCTTTAGCCCTGTTAGACACTACAGATATGCACAGAGTGTGCTGTAAAAAAGCTATACTTTATAACTAGGTATTCAATTCCTCATATGCAATATTTGTTATTTACTCTGAACTTTCTATATGATTATAGAACTACTTAGAATGCCTTAACTGTGCACACTCATTATTCCTGTTCCTAACATGCTATTTTAATTTCCAGTGTGTTCAACATGAACTTTACATAAAATACTTTGAAGACATGGCACCAAATACAGTCCATATGGCTTGGCAGATCCCTCAGTATTTTCTTCTTACATGTGCAGAAGTACTGTTCTCTGTCACTGGGCTGGAGTTTTCATACTCACAGGTAGGTATTCTTCTTCTTTTGTTAAGAATCTTGGTGCAAGTTAAGATCTTCCCTGATGTATTGTTTTTTAAGTGATGGTTCAGTGCTGTTGCTCTGATCAGCTATGTCCCTCACAGCTCCTAGAAGGATTGTATGGGCTGATGCAAGCTGGCCCTGTTTCACTTGGATTTGACTATCAGTCCTCAAATTTCCTTCTCACATGTGACTTTCCATTGAAAATAAGTGCAACTGTACTGCTACAGTAAAATCAAACTGGAGGGCTCTCAAATATAAAATGAAGTACTGGCACTTTATCTCCACACTAGTTTACTCCATACAGCCTTTTAGTCAGCCTTTTATTAGTGTTTATTTATACACTTTTAATTCCTTTGTTTTCTGACTCCAGTTTTTTAGCTGTGTGTATTTCTTAATTCTGAATCTAGAAACTGCAGTGATGGAAATGTTGCAAGGTGTGGTTCGCTAGGTGATACACTCAATTTCTTCATGTCATGTGTGCCATGTGTTACTGAGATGTAAAATCCAGTGTGTATAAAGTAAAAGGTATCATTGTTGGTGTGCTCATGGTCCCTTGCTTCTCAAAGCCTTCTCCAGACCTGTTTAGCTCTCTAGCAATTTTTAATGTCAAAAAATAAATGAACAAAAAGCCCCAACCACCACCAAAACCTACCAAAACATGAAATCCTCTCTCCAGCAGAGAAATAGTGTTTACTGTAAGGTTAAGAATGCAGTAAATGCATCAGAAAATAAGTGTTACCACCAAAACTTAAATGTCTGTCTCTCCAGGCCCCGTCTAACATGAAGGCAGTGCTGCAGGCAGGATGGCTGCTAACTGTGGCTGTTGGTAACATAATTGTCATTATTGTGGCTGGGGTATCCACAATCAAAAAGCAGGTAAGCATGCAAGCAGTAGCTATGCTATTATATTACACTGTGAGAAAGCAGTTCTAATCCAGGGGGAATCATGGCAGATAATGAGAATAGCTCTTCAGCAAAGGTTTCTACTTATCTGTTTTTTGCCATCCTTAACTCTTGTTGTCAGGCTCCTTTGCTTGCAAGCACCACTTTCTAGCACCTCTGCAGTAAATTTCTTTTCATGGTGTAGAAAGTCTGTGAACTTTTGAGCTGACATTCTGCATGAATTGAATTAAAACCTACAAAAGTTCTGTTAATTGCTAATAAGCCTTCACCTGCATGCCACAGCCTTGCCACATCCCTTCTGGCTCTGTTGGTTTCAAACCCCATTCTTTGGGGCATAAAAACTGTCTGTCCTGGTGAAGAGCAGTTGTACAAGACTATATTTATTAGTTGTGCTCTGTAATGAATTAAAATGTCTCTCTGAGAGAGGGAAGAGCTTGTCTTTGAAACAGCTTTGGCAGTTTCAGGTAAATTAAATCAGAAAGAGCATGAAACAGATGCTGAGGCTTTTCAGTTTCTGGTTTTGGTCTCTGCCCACATTTGTGGTCACTAGATGAGCAGTAAAAAACTTTAAGTGGAATCAGAACAGGTTTAGAGTGAGATTATCTGACCAAAAGGAGATGACTGAGTTTCCTTCTCAGTCTTTTATTCAATTCCCGGTTCCTCCAGGAAAAGGAGAATTTTTCAGCATTCACAGAATTTTTGTCTCTTCAGTGAAGATAGACAGAAATGCTGAAAGAGCCTCAATCCTGAGTTGCTTTAATAGATATTATATACTTAATTAATACTTAATCCTGTAAGCCATATGATACTTGTTATGTATACTCAGTTTCACATTTGGAGTTTACTGCCTGAAAATACTAAAATAGTGTAATACTCTTGACAAATGATTATTGGTGGATAAATTCTGCTTCTTTTTTTTTTTTTTCCACCCAGTGGGCTGAGTATGTGCTGTTTGCTGCCCTGCTGTTGGTAGTTTGCATCATTTTTGCTATCATGGCTTCTTTTTATACCTATATTGATCCAAATGAGATTGAAGCCCAGTTCAGCAAGGAAGAAAAGGAAGAAGACAAGAAGGATCACTATGACAATGAAAAGGAAGCTGAAGCAGATTCTCGAATGTAAAAGCTGTATTCAAGAAGTGTCTTTCAATTATGGAAATCCCATTCACTCTGCTGCAGTCAGAGGAATCAGGGTATCAGTAATGACATCTCTGGATTACATATCTGGTGGGAGACATTAAGCAAAACTGTTTTAAGTTAAAGTGCAGCCTCTCTAGGGAAGCAATAGAAAAATAGTCTCTCTCTTGTACTGAATGTGGTATCCTGAAGAAACTCCAGCACGATTTGCACTCAACGTACCTCATTCTTAAATATTATAGCATTAAAATATTGAAATTAGACTTGGAACTACTGAACCCTTTGAAAAGATGTATTTTTATACTGTATTTCAATTTTCTATTGTGAAAGAAACAAGACTTGCAAGAAACAGCAATTGAAGCCAAGCTCTCTGCACGATCTCTCTAGCATCACTGTTACTTGAAAACAGCAGGTCACATGTACCTTAAATTCTTTTGTACTTCCTTATAGATAATGGGAGCAAAGCTCTGGCAGTGATCAGATTAAAATGTTATCTGTGTTCCAAGTAACTTGGATGTGCACTGTAATGTAATGCTTTATCTGCCTGTTAAACTACCCATTTAACTCCTGTTATGTCTTTAATTGAAATTAGAAGTGTCTACTCAGGTAAACTGATAACAGCAAATGACCTTTGGAACAAGCAAAAGCAATAATACCTGTGTTGTAACAAAATAAGGAAAGTGTTTTAAGAATATGGCTTACAGCTACATCTCTGTGCTGCCTTTATCTGCACACTCCCTTACTTAAAGCTAACAGATCAGGGCTGGTCTTTTCTATCTTAATATACCATAACACTTACCAAATTTATACTGGGGGAGACTAAATTTTGCTGCTTAACAGGACCTGCTCCTGTAGTCCTGTGCTCCATGTTATGGATGCCAATGGTCTGCATGTTGTTTTGGTAATTCTCATTCTTTAGAGTCTGCATCCTACACATTTTCCAGCAGCTTGGACTCACTGGCCCCTTCAGTAGCTTTGCCAGACTTTCAGCTGCTTTCATACCTGTCTTCCAATACTCTTATCCTATTTCATAGCAATTCCATTTTGGTATTTGCAAGTGATGACACAGACATCCATATTCAAGCACTGGGTGTTCTGCTTGCACTGTGGGTGCGTGGGCCCCCGTTCTCCCTGTTCCCACTGGAGCTGCTGGCACCTAGGCCTCCATATTCACTGAGAATAGAGTCCCTCACCCATGAAGACAGTTTCAAATGGAGCTTGAAATGGCAAGTCCAAGGTGCTCTTTGCTTGTGTTAGAACAGTCCTGTTACCCCATAGGCAGTAATCCCCTCTTGCTCTCTCAGGTCATCTGGGGAGAGCCTTTCCCATGGATATGTGATACTGCATGTCCCCAAGCCAATGGACCTGAGGGTCTACTGTAACAGCCACACGAGCAACTGGCTCCCTGCCATCCTCTGAGGAGTTAAGGGAATTTTATACCAGCTTTATTTAGGGCAGACTAGCCAGCTTTTCTTCTGCCATGCAAATTAAGCAAAATAAATTATCTCCTAACTGTATCCAGTAGAATAGCATCTTCTGGCTACTACTTTGTCCATGCCAGGTGAAAGGTTTATTTACCATTTTAACATTACCTTTTATTCCCTTTGGAATACAGGTCAGGTGTCTAGTTTTCATACAATAAGGTGCTGTCTCTTGGTGCTTAAGCAAACCCACTAACTTGTCTACAACATGATGGATGAGGTTTATGTTTAGAAAGCAAATAATACTGTAAAATTAGATAGGGAACCTTCCTGACGAGGTGAACACTACCTGTAAGGTAGAACGGAGACAGTTGTGTGTGACAAGATTTTAATCTCATTTTCAACAGGGATTTAAGTACTTGAAGTTAAAATATCCATATGCCTGCGTGGATAGCTCTGGTCAGCATTGCTGTAACTGTGTCCAGAAGCCATGTGCAGGGAATTGGTCTTGGGCTGAAATTGATTGTTTTTAGTTCCTTAGTTTCAAGCATTTAAGAGGTACAGTTAACCTCTAAATGTGACAGTGTTTAGTTTAGCATGCTGCTGTCTAGGCTATCAGACTTGCTGAGAGGGTCTTTTGAATATAATTTTCTGTTATAGAGAAGACAGCCTGAAATGAATCAAATTAACAGTTGATCATTCTAAACTAACAATATGCAGGAATAATGAATTATGAAACCCTGTTCTAGCAATCCAATCTGCACTCATGCTTGGCCAGGTAGATACAGGAATGTGTATGTCTGTATGCGTAATAATATTACAAATATACTGTAAAGCTTCCATGTTTTTTCCATATCCCCCCTTAGCTCAGCCTAATGACACTTGACTTAAAATAGTTTGTCATATTCTCTGAACTACATGCATCCATCCTCTGCCATTTGCTGTTCTTAAAAATTGGCTTATTAGCAGCATAATCCTTGGAAAAAGTTATCTGTAGTTATAGACAAAGTTGTTGGGTTTTTAAAAATTTCCTGGAAGCAATTGCAAGCCACCTATACCTACTCCACAACTTGCTTTTAGCTCTTTCTTTCACAGCTTGATGTAGTACTTTAGCATAATATTCACTGACCATTGTGCAGAGATTACAATACTGGTAATAAAACAACTTGGTCTTGGAGAAATGTGAAAGGGAGACAAATTAGCAAAGGGGAAGTAACAAGTAAAATCATCCTCCTCCACCAGGAAGAGGTTCAGGAAAATCAAAGATGCCTCATTTCCCCCTAATTTAATAAATGCTCTTCTTCTTACAGCCACCATTGCAAGATAGAATTTTGTGTAATTTAGCCCAGCACAAGGGTAACATGAGAGCTGTAATTCAGTGGGTTCTCAAATGTTGCTGTTAAATGTTATCCCTTTCCCATGCTCGTTCCTAGTCCTGAGTCAATGCTCTGCATAAACCACCTTAACCCCAGAGGTGGGCTTTAGTCCACATCCCAGGGAGTGTAACAGCTGCTCTGACTGCTCCTCACCCTCCCAGGGGGGAGAGACAGGACAGGAAGATGAGCAAAAGAGGACCTGTGCTTTTCACACAGTAGCTGTGTGTTTACATGAATGATAGAATCATTAAGGTTGGAAAAGACCTGAGAGATCATCAAGTCCAACCTTTGACCTAACACCACCCTGCCCACTGAACTATATTGTGAAGTGCCACATTCAACCATTTTGTGAATGCTTCCAGGGATGGTGATTCCACCACCTCCCTGGGTGCCCATTCTAATGCTTAACCACTCTTTCAGTGAAGAAATTTCTCCTCACATCCAATGTCAACCTCCCCTGGCACAACCTGAGGTGCTTTCCTCTCATCCTATCACTGGTTGCCTATCACTGGAACAGACTAATCCCCACCTGGTTGCACTGTCCTTTCAGGCAGTTGTAAAGAGTAATGAGGGTGATAAGGTCTCCCCAGAGCTTCCTTTTCTCCAGGCTAAACCACTCCAGCTCCCTGAGCTGCTCCTTATAGGACTTGTGCTCTAGACCCTTCCTCAGTTCCATTGTCCTTCTCTGGACTCGCTCCAGCACCTCAAAGACCTTCTTGTAATGTGGGACCCAAACCTGAGCACAAGACTTGAGCTGTGGCCTCACCAGTGCTGAGTACAGCAGGGCAATCACTGCTTTGGTCCTGCTGGCCACACTGTTCCTGATGCAATAAGCAACAAGCCAGGATGCCCCTGGTCTTCTTGGCCACCTGGGCTTGCTGCTGGCTCCTGTTCAGCTGGCTGTTGAGCAGCACCCCGAGGTACCTTTCTGCCAGGAAGTTTTCCATCCACCTGCCTCCAGCCTGTAGCGCTACAGTAGTTGTGCCCCAAAGGCAAGACCCAGCACTTGGTCTTTTTGAGCCTCATACCATTGGCCACTGCCTATGGATCCCTGATATCCAGATCCCTCTGCAGAGCCTTCCTACCCTACAGCAGATCAAGACTCCCATCCAGCTTGGTGTCCTTTGCAAACTGATGGCGGGAGAATTTGATCCCCTTGTCCAGGTCATCAATAAAGATATTAAGCAGGACTGTTCCCAATACTGAGCCCTGGGGACCACCACTGGATGTAATTCCATCCACTACCACTCCTGACAGTTTTTTACCCTGCAAAAGAGTGCATCTGTCCAAGCCACCTGTCCCAGCTTTTCCAGCAGAATTCTGTGGGAGACAGTGTCAGAGGCTTTACTAAATTCCAGGTAGATAACACACCCAGCCTTTCCTTCATCCACTGAGTGGGTCACCTTGTCACAGAAGGAAAGCAGGTTGGTCAAGCAGGACCTGCCTTTCCTAAACCTCTGCTGGCTGGGCCTGATCCCTTGCACGTGCCATGTGATCACACTCAAGCTAATCTGGTCCATAACCTTCCTTGGGCACTGAAGCCAGGCTGACAGGCTGCTTGAATCATCCTCCTGACCTTTCTTGCCGATGGGTGTCACACTGGCTAGCCAGCAACTACTTCCTAATTATTGCACATGCTAATCAGACAGGTTTGCCTTTGCTGGCAGATGTACTGAGACAAAAGATCTGGTTTTCCCTTCAATGCCAAAATGGTCATAAGGCCTTCTGAAACACTCATAAGGAGAATGTCTGCAGTGACAGTAGGTCTGTCTCTGTAACACTACTGCTGTATTTTGGGGGTGAGGGGGAGTTTAAATTTAAAACTGTGGAAGATGCATAACTAAATACAATAATGACTAAAGATTATGCAAAAGCTAGACACAAAATATTGAGGCACTGTCACAGCACTCATTCTCAAACTGCTGTTGCAATCCCTCATTTGGCCTGCTGCTGCTGTAAGTGGCAAATAAAACTCTCTTGAGGATAAGATGAAATTTCAGCTGTCTTCTCATATGAAATTGTGTTTATCATCCTCATGTGAGATTCAGAGGACTGCAATGTACGTTCCTGTCTGAGCTTCTTTCCATCTTAGCCCATAAAGGGCTTTTGTAAAATTGTAAGTTGAACATAGTCTTTTCCCAGCTGGGAAAAATACTTTATTTAAGCCTTGCAAATAAAATTTAAAAAAAAAAAAAAAAAAAAAAAAAAAAAAAAAAAAATCGCTTCTCCCAGAGTCATACCATCCTCCATTGATAGTGAAAACAGGAAATGTTTTCTACCTAGATGGGAGTTCTATTTCCTAAAGGTCTTATTGTACAAAAAAATATTTCAAGTAAAGGTTAATTCAATTTTTTCAGCTCCTTCAGGCTGGTACTTTAGTTCAACAGAGTGCCTGAGGCTAGTTCTGTAACTACCTACGTGAATTCATGATATTGAATGCATTTTTACTGAAATCTGATCCCAAATATGGGAGGGTAGGACTAGAACACTGCTAGTCAAGTGTACTCAAGTTAGAGCCACGGATGTCCCAGGGTGGCAGGGACAGCCAGGTGGGCTGGCTGAGTGCTGAAACTGGAAGGGGAGATTTTGTTTAAGAAACTGAGCATGGAAATTAGGAAGAGCGGCAAGAGAGAACCTCTAGATTCTGTTTTTTTTTTTTCCCCTTGCTGTCTTGCAGGGAGCAGGAATATGAGATTAATGGCCATTATATCCTCTGTTGTAGCACAGCAAGATGTTACTGCTACAGACCATCTCCTCTCCCTGTTTTGGACCAGGCTGCGATCACTCACCAACACATTTCTGACTGGGTTACAGAAACCCAGGCTGGGGTTTGGCATCTTTTGGTTGGTTGGTTTTCAGTTTTAGGTGTTTATTTCATGCATTCTTTGCAAGTATGACTCATGACTTCTCCACGACAGCTTCAGAGCAGGGGGCTGCTCCAGCACCCACAGCACACAGGTGATGAACTCGGCTCCCTCCCTGACTTGCTGCCACCCCTGTCATAGGGGGCAGATCCAAGATGCTGGTCTGTGCCACCTATTTCCAGCTCAGGGAGCTTGGCAGAACCAGGAGGAATTAGAGAAGCACTGAGCCATTTCCCATCTGCCTTGAGGCAGCTTGTGGAACAGGAAGGATTTATTTGCTTTGCCCGGATTGGGCTTTTTGCAGTGAAGCGCCCGGCTGTGCCTACAGACTTTAGGTAACATTGGTAGCTGTAAAATACACGACATTTCCCTAATTTTATTTAACCTCTCTTTCTTTGCCAACTCTAGACCCCTTGCTCGGGTAAATCTTCCCTGAGTGTAGCCCGGGTTCTCTCGCTGGGACCTCATTTTCCACCACCAGGTGGCAGAAAAATACTCTGCAGTGGCAGGGAAGGGCACGGAGAGGCAAACTCAGAAAATCCCCCTACATCATTAACTTAATCACTTTTTGCTCACAGGTATCACAAGCTTCAGATTATCCTGTGAAAATACCTAGATCACTATGGTATCATATCAGACAAAAAAATCAATATCGCTTTTGGAGAGCATAGGGCTGCTGTATGTTTGGAAAATTAAAAAAAATATTTGGGCGGATTTTAGCAAGAGAGAGTCTCTGGCAGCATTGGTGGAAATTGCCTCTCTTATAAACTTCTAGAAATTTATTAAAATTGCCAAAATCCCACATGGTATTATAAAAAAGAGACTTTGATACTGAAGAATAGTAAAGAACAAGAATGAAGCTGATTGTGCTGCAGCACCCAACATTGTAAAAGATTATAAAATCACTGGCTACAGATTCATGTTGTGCTTAATCCAATTTAACTGAAGGACTCAAACCCGAGGCATGAAGCTCTGCCCTATGAAACAAAGCTACAAGCAAGTTTAGGTTTTTTTGTAACTGAGCAAAGTATCAGTCAGGCAAAGAAAAATTGGCTTCTATGAGCACAGCAGACTAATCCCCAGAGAAAAACAGCCCCAGAAAAAAAACCAGCACCATGTTAAATAGAGGGATGTGTAGACACTTCAGGAAACCATTATTTTAAGTGGATAACAAATTGGGCTGAACTGGGCTGCATTTGATTCTGACAGACTGGGTATGCACTGATTTCAGATTCCTGCCTCCTGGATGGCTTCCCAGAATGTTAGTCTGTTGTACAACTACTCAGCCCACCCTGTCATTAACAAGAAAGCCATAATCCCTGCATTTGATAGGGGTCCAAGCTCTCCAAGATGGCTCTTGGTGAGGCCATGCCAGTTAGACCCTATCCATTAAGGGAGTTTGTTGGAAGAGCAGCTCATTCCTGAAAAACATTCAGTTTTAGACATCGCTTAAGCATGGCACTTCTCATCCTGACACCTTCTCAAGTGTATACAGATGCAGGTTTTAGAGCTACCCTGCAAACTTTAGAGTTAAACTAAGAAAAGAGCTTTGGGTGTAGTCCTTGAGAGTACAGCAAGGAACATCCATGGCTGCTGCTGCTGTAAGGGTTGAGAGGATTGTGAACAGGCCCTGGATGGAACCTCAGGCAACTGGTCCTGGGGAGGTCATCAAAGCAGAAGGGACTTGCAGTGACTTGTGACTTGGATGGGAGAGCTTTGGGAGGCAGGATTGCTCAGAGGAGATTTGCATTACACAAGCATCAAATACATGAAATAATTTGGGAAGGGTTGATTTGGGAGTTTGAGATGCTCAGCAACAAACGTTTAGGATGGGAGGAGGTAGGAAAGTAACTGGATGGCAGCTCCTCAGGCACTTCTAACCAAATCATCAGACTGGGGCCAAGGACCTGTGTGCCAAGGACTGTTGAGGCTGCTTCTTCCTGCTCTGTCCTCTACTGTGTCTGCCACATGGAAAGCAGAGGAAACTTCATCTTAGGATCTCTGTAGGGGAGAGGTGTGGTTTCTCAGATTAAGTCAACATGCAAGGATGCCAGTGCTGAAGAAAGACGTGGCTGTTCGGAAGGACAGTCTTTGAGCAGTTAAACACTCTAACAACGTTGCACCCTCATCTTCACATGGACTTCTTGGGAAGCCTGGAATATAATCTTAGAGCTGAACTGAAATGCTTTAAAAATAATTCTAAGAATGCATTTCCACACCTAAGTAAATGATTCTATATTTAGGAAAAGAGTTTCAGTTTACCTTTGAACATGTAAGGAAGTTAATTAGAATTTTCCATAGCCTTCTCATTGTAATTGGCCCAGAGCCAGCACAGGGGCACTAGTTGGGCTTTAGAATTGTTTCTCAACATTTATACCTGCTTTTATTGGCAGTGGGCCAAGTTGTCCCTCCTAAAATATTAAGTATTCATAAAAGTGCACAGAAGAACTTAACTGCTTTTTTGGACTGCCTTAGCCAGTGTAAGAGAGTTCTCTGCACTGTGCTCAACTTATATTTCTTTTGTTTGATAATGTTTGTTATTTTTGTCATTATTAAAACCTTTTGTTTTACAAAGCATGTCCAGAGAAGTTGCCTGGGAAGCCACTCTGGGAAGTTGCAGATACATCTTGACTTGATACATCTTCACATAGCTTATTACATTCGGTCCATGTGTAAGAATGTATCAAATAATCTCTACAGAAGTTGGTTGAACACTCAAGTCATTAAATATAAACACTTCATGTGTATAAAAATCACAGAGATGCATCTTCTGAAAATGCTACTTTGCTTAATAGTCAGAATAAAAACTACGTGAACTTGTGTTTCTGTGGGAAGAATGATGTGAAGACACATGGTAAAACCTTGAGCTATAGCAAATAACAGGTTAGATTTTTTTTTTTTACTTTCATAAATACAAGTATCTATGCAAGCATAGGGCTGTATTACAGTCTTTGAGAAAATTGCTCATGGAAATAAGTCAGTGACAATAGTATCAACCTATATGCAGATAAAAAGGAAGATGTGCCATGGGCTGAGAAGCATATGTACTACCTACAAATATCAGAAATCAAGAGTCCAGTGAAGCTGATGAGAATCTTTGTGCTGATATCAGTATGATACCAGTGCACAGAACCACATCACCTCATATATATATGTGATTATATATACATGTGTGTGTGTATTTATGTGTATACACATTATATGTCTATATATAGAAATACATATAATGTGTGTGTGTATATATATAAAAAATATATATGTGTATATATATAATATATATTATATATATATATATATATAATGTTCTATAATACCTGATCCACAGTACCTGTGAGTTGGTACTGAAGAGTTTCTCAACAGAATGGTAGGGAAGGTCATGAATTGCACCTGGGGATTTGTGAAGAAGGTGCTCTTTGGGGCAGGATATATTCCAGGTCCAAGATACAGAATGAACTGAATTGAGAGTAAATGTCTGACAAAATTGAGGTGTTCAGATAAGAAACTAGACCCTCATCCAGGAAGAACAGACTGTCAAGGTGAGTTCTGCACACTAAATGTAGCAGAAAGTTGCATTTGCCCAAGTAAATATGCATACAAAGTGTCTGGAAGAGTCATCTCTGTATTTTTTCACAATGGTAATTCTTGATAGCAGTTTCAAGGGCTTATATGTGTTTTTCTCTCTTAAGCTTCAACAGAAAAAATGTAGATTTGTGGCCTTCTGCAGCTGTGATGCTGAGGCAAATCCCTCTGCTGCCAGGAGACAGTGGGATGGGAAGACTGTGCAGCTCTGCTACTCCACTAAAGTGTAAATAGAAGCCTACAGCCCATAGTTCACCCTGTAAATTTGCTTCTGTGCAGGAAAGAACAGTAGTGCTGATGTGGAACAGCAAGATCTACTTTTCTTTGCAATAAAAGCATCAGGTAGCCACTGCCTCAGCTGGCAGGAGAGATATACTCAGTCCAAAATCCCCAGGAAGCCTTCTCTCATGAAAAAGATAGGAGGAAAACTGAGCTGGCAACTGTAGATGCCAAGGGAGCGCAAGGCTCTGGGATCTTGCCAAAGGTCTGGTGCAGGTAGGAGGTTGTAGCTGATTTTTGTGAATGAGAGGAGGTCAGCAGGAGGAGGTGAAAGATGGCTGGATCATGTCAGAGCATAGTGAGCACAACAGGAACTTACTGGGTAATTACTTTTAGAAGGCTAAATGGAATGGGAATGATGGGCTGAGTGGGAAGGTACATGCATAGTAGCTTCATTTTTGTGGGGCACAGTTACAAGCTGTAGCTGTCCCCCACACATACCTAGTGGGATGATGGCAGGTTCAAGTGCTAGAAAACAGCTCATGGCCTAATAGAAACCTTCCCAAAATAATAAGCTCACTTTTTTTTTGAGGGTATCTGATTTCTGGCTTTTTCTTTTTGGATGTTAAATTTTGGGCCATGAAGGCTGCAGGATGAGGGTTTCTGATTACCTAACAAAGAAGTTTATTGTTGGCAAAGTCATCCCTCTGCTGTTTCCTTCTGTACATTCTCTGTGAAGACTGACTGCTACAAAGATGCAGCTCTGGGCTTAAACCATAGTCAGGAGCATTCATTCCTGCAAGCTGAGAAGGTGGGTTTTGTAGTATGACAGAGGTGGAGCCGCCATCCCACTCCATAGAAAACATTCTGGATGGAGTTTCACCTCCTAGCTTATCTGAGCTAACTGTGGGCTACCAGAGAGCGGGAGGTGTTGGCCTCCCCCCCTCGCTCCCTCACACACGGCATCCCTGCTGTGTGACGCCCAGAGACTGCTGCCACAGGAGACTAATCCTGCAGGATGTGGATGCATTTCCTGTGGGATCAGTGAACTGATCCAAATCACCAAGCAGGCATGTGATTGCTAATGCAAGGACCGGAGCCAGGGCTGGGAGAAAGGAAGAGTGGGATCAGCACTTTGGCAGTAGCCTGAAGTTAAGTTGAATTAAACACAGCAGAAAGCTGTACTCTGAAAAACTCATTGCACCATGATGATTTTCATTTGGTAACAACACCCCAGAGTGACAACTGGTACTTGCTGGAACCCATATGTTTATTTATTCAACAGATCAATACAATACACTTCTGTCAACACAAGATTTTACAGGTAACAGCTGGCATATAATGAAATTAATTAAGAGTAAAAATGAGATAATCCTTGAATTAAAATAGAGAAGTAGTGCAGTCAGTTGTAAGACCACTACTTATCAGTTATCAATGAGATACAGTGCAACTTTTTCTGCTGGGACAACTGTAGCCTGCAAGCAAACATTTCACATCTGTGATGACATAGACTGCCTAAGGTGCGTGTCTCAGCACAATTACAAGGTCACAGAATCACAGAAGGCTGGAAGGGACCTTTAAGGGTCATTTAGTCCAACCCCCTCTTGGGGACAGGGACATCTTCCAACAGACCAGGATGCTCAGAGCTCAGTCCAATCTGACTTAAATGTTTACAGGGATGTGGCATCCACTGCCTCTCTGGGCAACCTGTTCCAGTGTTTTATCACCCTCATTGTAAAAAACTTCTTCCTTCTATCTAATCTAAATGGACTCTATTTTAGTTTAAAACCATTAAAGGTCACCCTTAATGGATCCATTTAGTCCAGAGAGTTTGCTTGTCTGCTGTCTACACAGACATTAACCTGAGATAAGAACTGATGTCTCCATTATAAAATGTGAAATGTGAGAAGAACATAGAGAGGGTACGTTTTCTTCCATTTGTTTTTGTTTGGTTTGTGTGACAAGGGGCTAAAAAAAAGGCTTATCAAAAGCAAGATATAATGCAATGATACTCCTCAGGGGCAGAGGCACAGGGCAGTAAAATCAATCTCATGTTTCTTAATGAGCTCTAGGTCTCCATCTAATTTTAATTGTCTGCCTGGAATACTAAAATACTTTTAGGCACTTATATTCTGCTCATTATTAATAAACAGCATATGACACTCAAGATGTTTCTTCCATTTCCTGCCTCATTCTGGTTTATCCATTATGATGCTCAGGACTACAAGAAAGTGAATTTTCTTCTATTACAAATCTCAAAGCCCTGCCATTTTCTATGAATGATATGAATAACACCACTGCAGGAAGGGAAATGTATACAGAATGGCATGTTTTATACAAACACAGGGAAAAAAAGAGGGTTTTCTTTGGGGAACATAATTTAATAACAATTTTTTTCCCCTTCAGCATTCACAAGACCTAAAGTAGAATGCCATTGTTTGAACTTCCAGCTCTACTTCTGTAATTGACAAAACCATTTTCTGACAAGTGGCTTGTTGAACCAGAACATAAATGCACAGCCAAATCTAGCTGTGGAAGGCAAGATGTGTGCATTTGAAACTACACAAGCTTCCTCTGCTGGAAGAAATACACAGCTGCAGAGTTACCCATGGCATCTTGAAAGGAAGAAAGGCTTCAGCATGAACTTTGTAGAAGGGACACAGTTTCCAATGGAAATTGAAAATTGAAATTTTAAAACTTTGGTGGAAACAGAGAAAGTCTCAATGTTTTGTTAGGGTATCATTGCTGCATAGTTTGGAAGTACACTGAAAACTAATCTTGTGGAAGAAATACAACCAAAGGCAGGGAAAATATCAGTCCTGGACAACACAGGGATATTTTTTGTTATTTACAGGGAAATGTGCTTTTTATGACTAAACATATTTTTTAAAAAAACAAAATTGCATCCTACCCTTGTCTGTTTCCTTGGCTCATTCCTGGGAGAGTAAGTTGCTGTTTGAGCAGACCTCCCAGTAAGCAAGGCCAAAAGGACTGGGCATTGATCTGAAAAGAGAAGCCATAGTCAGGATGATTCAGTGTGCAGAAATGATAATTAATTATACCTTTGGGGTTTAATTCAGTGATTTAGGTATTTCATGTTTATAAATTTTCCCAGAAAGCTGCTTTTCTGTAGGGTCACATTGAGGATATTTACAGCGCTCATATTCTGACATTCTTCTACTCTGCTGAAGGAGCACATTTGCAATGCTGAGTCCCCATCTGCTGGCATGTCACTCAGCAATCACTCACTCTGAGATTTTTCTTCAACTCCTTGGGCTTTATATTCATTTCTTCTCCATGATGGTTGTCTACATGAGACTGTCAATTTTCTTCAGTCTCTTTCCTGGGCTCATTCATGGATATACTGAGCAGGATGGGTCCCATATTGGTCCTGCGACAGTCTACTAGTAACATCCCCCACTGTGAAAGGTTTTGCTTTTTCTTTCCTCTCTATCGTCAGTTAGAGACCCATGTGAGGACCTCCCCTCTTGCCCCAGAAACACTTAAATTCTTAAATTCTTAAAGGTCCATTGGTGAAGAGCCTGCTGTGCATTGTATGATACAGGCAAGAGTCACACATTTACTGTCATAAATTAAAAAAGTGCTGGGTGACTGGTGCATCTTTCATCTTAGAAAACACCAATGACTTTATATTGTTCATTTGAGAAGTTTCAGTCTTTGTCAGTAAGGAAAACATCTTTTCTTCAAAGATATATTTTAAGCAGAAATTCACAGTCACAGCCTTTACAATTATGTAATTATATTTTTCTTTTGTAACTCTTTTCTTACTGTTGGAGACTGAAATGTTATAATTTATGGTTTAAACATAACCAGCAAGGCAGAAAATTTCTGCATATTCAAAGTATCATGTTAAATTGAAAGGAAACCAGTTATTGAGAAGCTGACACATAAAATAGATTGGATTTTTGAATGCTGGGAACATCTGGCTTCAAAAAGATACATCAGGGAACTGTCTTAATGATAAAAAGTGTTTATTTTTGAAGTCTCAGTCATTGTATTGGGATGGTTGGCTAGCATAACATGTAATCATTCTATTTTTTATAAAGATTTCTGCAAGACTAGCCTTTCTTTGGACTATAATATACAAAATCTTCTTTTTTTCCTCATAAAAGATTAAAAAACCCCACAAAAGGTATTGAGAAAAGGAGAGTTAAATTTGAAAGGCTTCTGTTATGTAGCCTGTGAGATGGAGTTGAAATTTAGACTGAAAGACTTGCAGTTACAAAACAAACAGCAAACATCATTATTTTAAAATTACATTCAAAACTATTTTTTAAAAATTTCTACAGGTCTTGGGAGAAATTGAAAGTGTATCAGAACATGAGATACAGTATAAAATTCAGAAACTGACAAGATATTAGACTTTCTAATACATCGTTCTGACTTCATTAGAACTTAACTTGGACTGGTATCTGACTGAAGAGTTTTGAATGTGCTCTTTCGTTTTCCTGCATTTGACAAGTAAATCTGCCCACAGAGTTTATTCCATGGCTCAATCAGTAATTTTTCAAGCACAGAATCTTGTTGAACATATAATGCTGAACTTCAAAACATTGAGATGAAATAAAACCATGATGGTATACAAGCAATAGAAAGACCTCACGGTGGCCCCAGGCCTGGAGCTTACGCAGTGGAAGTCACTTCAGAGGAAGTGGGAACTTTTTTGTCTTTGCGTGCCTTGAGTTAGAAAATCTACAACCTAAATGCAGAAAGAGAATTAACAAGATAACCCAGAATCACCTCTACCAAGTCAAGTATATATTCCTTATGAAAATTATTTAAGTCCCAAAGAATATACTCGTGAGACTATTCTGTGGAAAGACAATATTCTCATGGAGAGAAAATTAGTTACCTTTAGTACACCTTTCATAATGCAAAAGAGAAAACTTGTGTACCTTTTTTATTTTGACTCCACACTGAGTGTGCAATTGCAGAAAAAGTAAAGCAGCTGATACAATCCGTATTGTAATGACTATATAGAAAAAACCCCCAAAATAAAACTGCATAGGCAATGGTAAAACTGACATTTTCTCAGTGAGGATTTTTAATAGTATGTGATGTAGCAGAAGCTCAATGATATTCATGAGACAAAGGAAAAGGTTCACTTGTAGCCCACTGACTTTCTCTTCAGTAAGCTAAAAAACTTACTGCAAACAGTGGAGCAACCATGGAAATAGTAAACCTTTTTCTTTTTAAAAAAAGAAGATTGCAAAAATGCTTTAGAAAACAATCTCAACAGAGAGTTTTGATACTGATTCTCATGACTGTTACTTGATTTTTCATTGAGGTAGAACACAAAAAAAGACTTTACATTTCTTTGAAAATTACATACCAGTAAACAGTAGAAACTTGTTCATATTTCCTGATGTCAAACCCCACAGAATCTCAACTCCATCCCAGCATCAAGGAAATTATCAACACCTTCATGAACAACTGAAAAAAGAATTCCAATAATTCAATTTTCTATACAGTTTCTAGCCATTATTCTTTCCTGTTTCACTGTACTCAAGGGTTGGTACATTTAGTTTATTTTCTCAGGTAAAAAACCAATGTGCTTGTGTGTGGGCACACTTATTTGCCTGCATAAGGCTGTTGACTAATTTTATTTGAATAATGCTTCCAGGGAGACATCTTAGGAATATTTATGGGTCTCCAAGTTTCAGGAAAAACAGATTGTGTAGCATTAACTCAGCCCACATAAGACAACAAAGAACATCACAACTATAGGAAAAACTTTAATGGAAGTTCCATCTACTTGTCAGTAATATAATTTTATATTTGCAAGGGTTTCTTGCAGTTAAGAGATTTGTACAAACTCGAGCTAATCATGTAATGAAAAGCAAATTATGCTGCAGTGCATGCTCACATCATTTAAAAAATCACTTGAAAAGACAGCAAACCTCTTTGTCCTATGGATCCCCACCAGCTGACAGGTTTCAAAAACTTTAATACTCATGGAACTCCCTAGGCTTTTGTGCCGGGGAGGAAAAAGGAGAGAATCTTAGGCCATTCCATGGCACACTGGAAACTATGTGACTGAGCTGTTAAATTCCAGCTGTAACAAAGACAGAACATTGTCGAGCTCTCAAGGGATTTGCATGTACGCAGAACTTCAGTGTGGGAGAGACCTCAGTGCTGACCCACTCCGCTCCCGCTTGGGAACTACAGGAGAAGCACGACTGGCATTTTGGGCTGGGGCTCCTGCAGGAAGTGAAGCGCCTCCCGGCCCCTCAGCGGAGCGCCGGCGCTGCGGGCCCTTCCCCGGGCCCCGGCCCCGCGTGTGGGGCTCGGGCCGCGCCCGTGGCGGCGGCGGGCAGGTACCGCCAGGGGAGGCGGGCCCGCCGCTGCCGCTCCGCCCCCTCCTCCTTCGCCTCCTCCTCCCGCCTCAGGTTTGTCATCGTGTCGCCGCCAGGGCCCGGAGGAGGAGGAGGTACAGGAGGAGGGATGAGGAAGCCGCTGCTGCCTTTGCATCCGTGACGGGGGCCTGGAGAGCCCGGGCTTGGGACGGCCCCTTTCCCACCGCCGGCGCATAGGCGCTGCTCGCCCGGGGGAAGGGCCAGGAGGAGGAGGAGGAGGACGGCGGTGTTGTGTGTGAGAGAGCGTGGAGATGAGCTCAGCTCTGTGCCCTGGAGCCGCCTGAAGAGACCCGGCTCCCTCCCAGCCTCCGTCGCCGCCGCCATGGCTCACTCCCCCGTGCAGGCGGGGCTGCCGGGGATGCAGGTGAGCAGCTGCCCCAAGGGCGGGCACGGACACGCACCTCGGGCCGGGCTGGCTGTAAAGGGGGGGATTCCTGGGGCTGGGGGGACAGGGCGAGGCAGAAAGCGCCTCTTGGCCCTGGCACGGCCGCGGGGGCTGGGCTGGGGGCAGAGGAGCGGGATGGAGACGAAACGTGCTGTCGGCGCTTGGCGTGGTGCCCGGCGAGGTCCCTGCGCCCGGCGGATCGCTGCCTGCCCCTGCCTCCCTCCATCCGTGCCCGGCAGCCGCTGTGTCGCTGCGGGCGTGCGGAGCCGAGCGTGCCGTGTGGCCCCCTTCCCCGGCCGGGAGTTCTCCTCCGTGTTTTAATTCCTGAAGCGAACCGCGGCTCAGTGGGCGATTTTCGGCCCCGTTAATCGGGTGGGTAGGGGAAGCATACGTAAAACCCGTCCGTACAAGCGGGGCCTGGAAATGTTGACCTTCAGCGCATGCTGCAGTGCCCATGTCTGTGCTGTGCTCTGAGGTGGGTGCTCGGGGATCGTGTTTGGCTGCCGTGTTTGATTCCGCGAGTTGGTCAGCTGCTGTTATTATAAGGTGGAATTTGCTCGTTTTGTGTTTTAACTATATGTTTGAAATAACTAGTGCGGTTTTGTGCTGACTGAGCGGGCTTCGTGGTGGTGTGTGTGGTGGTTGTTTTTTTTTGTTTTTTTTGTTTTTTTTTAAATGGAAACTGCTGCCAGGAAAACATTAAGGTCATCGGTATCTGTGTGTTACTATTCTAATATTTTCCACATCTGATTAGACACTTTCTTGCCCTTATCTCCAAAGGGACAACTTATGAATGACATGTAAGAGTTTCTCTCAATTTGTCTCCTGGATTGAAAGTGTTTATGCATCATTTGGTTTAAGTATTGATTTACCGTGGTTTGTTTTATTGTGAGTCAGGATTCTAAGTCATGAATCTCTTTTCTTTGCAAAATCTGAGGATTTGAATTGCAAATGTTACGTGCTTGGGCATAGCATAAATTATATGCTCATATATAGTACTGGATGCCCTGCAGCCTACGTAGGCCCACTCTCTGAGCTAATTAATTTATTGCTGTGTGGGTCCTGCTGTTGAGAGTTCAAGTTCATCTTCCAAATATGAGCAGTTTGCTAATTGCCAGAGACAGAGAAATGAGAGTTTCTTGATTGACTGTGAGTATTGTTTGGACTTTTTTTTATTTATTCCTTTGAGATATATTAGAACTAAGACAACTACCTAATTTGAGACAGAATCTATAACACTTTAGCATTTAAAAGTCAGATTTGTAGCTGCTTGGAAGTGAGAGAATGAACATTTTTTCATCACTATGCATGTAGTGATGATGTATGTCACTGCATGATCTGAGAGCCTGTGCTTTTCACTGACTTGATACATTATTTAGTTTGTAGTACTGTTAGCTGTACTAAATGGGTGGATCTTCATGGACTCTTGTTAGTCCACGTAATTTGGGACTTTGCTTCAAGTGGTTTTGTTCAAAATGGTATTATTTTTCTCATCATTTTTATTCTATTACTATAAGAGTTGCTCAAGTTTCATAATCTAAAAAAAACCTCCCAGAGCACCAAACTAGAGATCTGCTGATAGGCAGAGGCATGAAGTCTGTGAGCAATGTGAATGCTGCTCACGGATTTTCTGTGCCTGGTTCAAGATGTCTACATCCGTTTCCATTCTGTCAGAATATATAGCAGTTTTACAGCAGTCAGTTTTCAGTGCATGTTTCTCTTTGAATTTACTTCCAAATAAAAGTTCAAAGAGTAAAATACATACAATGTATAACATCTGCTTAGATAACAAAAAGATTTGGAACTTTTTCATTGTGTAGAAGAGAGGAATAGAGCTTAGTTCTCTGAGTTATAATTAAATTGCCTAAATCATGGGACTATCTCTTCCTGTAGTGTGATCCCTCCTCCCCACCTACCAGCTTCTGCCACAAGGGTGGAAGCAGTGTCAGTGACAAGTTAATGCAGCTTTCTCTGACATTCTTTGCTGTACTTACACAAGAGAGTGACCGTTGTGCTTGTGTGAGCAGAGTAATTTCTTCACCCCAAGAAATCACTTGGAGGGACATCACTTATTAATGCTGTTTGGCGTGAGCACGGTAGTGTCAATAGAGCAGAGGAATGAAGGATTAATATATTTCTCCCTGAACAAGATTGATCGATGCTTGAAGAGTGATGCATAAAAAGTGAGTGGGTGTAGAGAGAGCCAAAGGAATGAAAAACTGTGGAGGAAATGTAGGATGGTGCTGGAAGGTTGTCAAAACCTGAGATTTGCTGTCTGCTGCACAGTGGGCATGTTGTAACCTGAATAAAAACAGAGTTGGGTTTTGACCTAAATTTCTGCGTGTGCAGTTTAAGTTTGGACTCAAAGTTTTTGCTGTCGCTGTTTCAAGGGCTCTGTGTAGATACGAGTTTGAGTGTGCAGGGTGAAGCTGCATCATTACTAAACGGAGGGTGTGTAGTCTTGCTGCTTCATGCCTTATGGAAGTGGCCTGGGGAGAGTGCGTGTTTGCCTGTAAATGTGTGAGATTCCTGCAAGGCTGGCTCGGAGTAAGTGTGTATGACCTTGATTTTCAGACTCGCCTGCATTTCAAGGCTGTGGCAAGCTTCTGGAGCTTCTTTATGGAAGCTGTATTTTAAATCATCAAGTACTGTGTTTATAAATTTATGGTAATAAATTCCTGTGGTGCTTTTAAAGTTCCATCATCTTTAAGACAAGCCTCTTCTGTGTGATAAACCCCTTTTTTATCTTCCACCCTTTTCAGGTTTTTTTTGTAGCAATAACAGTGTTTATGCAGTAAGTTATTTTTATTCATTCTTCATTGTATTTTCAGTACAAGAGCTACAGGTTCTTCATGCAAAATGTAAATAAGCATTGACATTCAAGCTGTCTTGCTTCAAGAAATGCTAGAAGTTTTAACTGAGTTTAAGTGGGAACTTGACAAATGAACAGAAAAGGTTGTTAAGTATAAAGGCGCTATTTCCGTCTCAGAAAGTGTCTGAAGTGTCAGTTGGCTGGAGACTGGAAGGGTGTTTTGGGAAATACTGCTGTTTACTTGTCTATTTTTGTGCTGTTCCCAAGATGTTCACTTCTGATTGTTGTAGGAGAAGTATCCTGGCCTAGAGGATCTTTTGTTCTGACGTGGCATTGCTGTCCTTTCGTTGTTACACACTATAGGTATTACTGGCTCCCTTATTGTAACTCATTCTCCTTTTACAATAAACTGTTTTAACTACTTCTCTGTGAGCTCTGTGTTTGGTAACTGCAAAATATTGTGTTACTAAATCAAAGGCACTGTGGAAAAGGCCGCTTAGCTTCTCCTCCTTTCCATTTGCAGCTTCTGTGTAGGAGACTAGCTTTCCCCAGTTTGATTTTTTTTTTTTTTGAGAGTTTATGCTCACTGTTTGTTATTATTTGACAAATACTTTGCAGTAACTTACAGCGTTTAAATACTGGACAGGACTGTTATGATCTTGGCTAATCAGTTTTAAAATATCCTGAATACAGATGTCACGGTTCTGTGACATATTACAAGCTCAGCCCTTGGGTGCCAGGACGGAAGAGTTTTAACTGGTGAAAATAAAGCGGGCATCTTCTCACTCTGTAGTCAAAGGCTGTTTCAGGGCTATGTAACAGATGTATGGAGCTGTTTGAGAGGAGTCAGGAAAACCTATTTCCATTGGGTGGCCTTCCAGAATAGGTAAATAGATACAGCTTATGGCGACTCTGTCTTTCAAGATCCTCATAGACCAGTCAGACAGGCCCTGTGTCGTGGAAAGTTTCATGTACCACTTTCATGTTTGGGTAAGGTACCCTCTTAGCCAGCTGGAATCTTTGTTCCCTAGAGAGACAAAAGGCTACTGATGTAGCAAACACATTTAAATATCTGGCCTTGTGTTATGAGTGGTGTACAAGGCTCTGATGTCAGCTTTCACATAGTGGCATCTTTTGTGTTTCTGAAGTAGAAAATGTAAGTATGTATCTTGGCTGCATTTTCAAAATTTGTGTAAATTCTTCTTGTACTCCCTCTCTTGGGGGTGGGAAGGGGAATACAGAGTGCACAAAACACTGATGGACAAAGTCAACAAGGCATCTAATAGAAATTAATAATAATATGAAATACCGCATCCATCCTATACTAATTTCATCTCTACTATACAACAAAGATGTGGACAGCTGGAGAGGGTCGGGAGAAGGGCTACAAAGATGACTGGAGGATTGGGAAGTGTTTCACATGGGAAAGGGCTGAGAGCTGCGTGTGTTTAGCCTGAGAAAAGGTGGCCCAGGATAGAGACCTTATCACCATGTTCCAGTATTTAAAAGGTGTCTACAGAGAAGGTGGAGACTACCTTTTTACTAGGAATCACATGGAAAGATGAGGGTTAAGAGGTACAAGTTACCCCTGGGGAGGGTTCTGACTGGACACAAGAAGAAAATTCTTCACAATTAGGACTATCAGCCATAGGAATAATCTTGGGGAGGTGAGAGATTCCCCAACGCTGGACTCATTTAAGACTCGCCCAGACAGGGTGCTGGGCTACCTTGTCTAGGCTGTGCTTTTGCCAGGAAAGGTTGGACCAGATTTTCCTTGAGATCCCTTCCAACCTGGTATCCTGTGATTCAGTGATTGAGTTTGATCTGGTTATTGCTTTTGTGATGATACACCTTTTGTGGAGTACTGTTTGATTCAGCAGCGTGCCTAAAAGTAATAATTTGTGTGGATGCAGCTGCATAATCAAAACTGTTTTTGCTTGTATACTCTCTGTTGATCTGGGTAAGTTTCCATGTGCATGTATGCACATATGTCAGACACTGCTGATTGTATATTAGTATAGAACTAAGTGCCTTCTGCAGTGTAACTTGATAAAAAGTGAGGCTTGAATCAGGAGAATTTATTGTATTCTTGGTTGCTCTGCTGGGCAGCTTCTTGAGACAGACATCTGGGTTTTCTGTCAGATACAATGGATGCAAGACGAGTCTCCCCTCAAATTATGGGATTGCTGTAGAACCTAAAATTCGCTATTTTCCTTGTTTTTCTAAAGTAGTATTAATGCGACATAACTTTCTAATTGCTTCTATTAGCATTCTTTATTCAGCCATTTGTCATAATGATGGGGTTTTCCCTAAGGAGCTACTACTTTATTTTTCTTTTTATCAGTAGCTTAGCTAATGAAGAGTGATTTTTTACAGCTTTTTAGCAAGCGTAAACAAGCAAGACATTATTCTAAAACTGGTTTTGGGGCATTTTCCTTAGCTGTCTTTCTCTTGGTGTCTAAAATACATCTTGTGTTTCACGGCCATACTGTGCCTTCTGTTGATACTTGTGTGTTGTTTTCATTGTGTGCCCAAGGCATGGGAGGATTTTGAATTGCAGTAATTTACAGTTTAGAAGTGTAATGGATGGAAGGGAGGAAGTCAGGAACAGATTATGAAATTTTTTAGTGATGTTGCACCAAAAACTGAGAAACTTCAGAAACTAGGAATAAATTCCAATTAAATATGCTTTCTGGAAGCAGGCTACAGTTAGGTAACTTAATTTTGGTATTAAACTCTTAGAGTTGTACATTAAGCAGCTTTCTGAATGAAAAATATCAGAAAACTTCAGACTGATTTGTACAGGGGACATTGCACCCAGAAAATGGTTAATGGTTATTGGTTAATTAGAAATCTGGAAGCATGTTTTGTATATTTGTGTTACTGATAAAGAATTGAATATTTTGTATTGTGAATCTAAGATAAGTGCACCTTCCTTGAAAATAAGTGGAAAGAGAGTTATACAAGGGCTAAGGAATACTTTTATGATAGGCTAACTTTAGGCAATTTTTTTATTCCTGCTGGAAATGTGCTTATGCCCTGTTTCAAGCTAGGTAGAAATCAGAACAAGCGAGTTGAACTATGTGACAAATATGAGTATTGTAGGCCATAATGATTCATGCTAAATCTTTTTACCTTCAGTGTTTGAGATGCAAGGTTTACAACTTTATTTTTTGCTTCCTCTCTTACCTGTTTCAACCCACTGAAGTTTCACAGCAGAATTTATGGCAGTTGTTCCTTTTTTTCGATGGTTGAAGTATTGCTATTGCTAAATCTCTGTATTTTCGGTTTATTGTATTTCTCCCAGAAAAAAAGCAATTTCCTTATGGTAATGTATCTGAATTGAATAATTATAGTGTTGAGATGGAAAATGAGAAATATGGAATGTGTATGAAGGAAAAAAGAAAACAATTATGTGTTACATTTTATAATTGACAAATTCTCACTGAAAGAGCTGGATCTTAGTTCTACACCTAGTTATTACAGATGAATGCTTTCATTCTAGTTTTTGTACCTCTCATTCAATGTTTTGCTGATTAGTCATCTTAAAGTAAAAATCAGTTGTTTCTTTTCATGATAATTATAAGATGGCTATGTTAGTTTGTCTCATTTTACTTTATTATTGATAAATAAGACTGAGAGATGGGTCAAATTTGGATCCAGTTTTAAGGCTTCGTAAAAATATCTTTTTTTTTCTTTGTTTAGATAAAAATCACAGACTATAAATCCAAATACTTGATTATATTTTGTCTTTTTGGGTTAGTTGGCTGATCTTTGAAAGTATGGCTAGGGATTAATACAGTTGATCCGTTCAACAGTTAATAATCTGCCTACTGCCTCTGTTTTATTTCAATTTCACACCAACTGCAGGAAAAAAAATTGTGTGTTGTATCTGTTATTCATATGTGGTGTATATATCTTGCTGAAAACAAGAGCTTGTGAGCTTCTGAGAAAGCTGAAATGCTGGGTAGTAAACTTTGAGACTTCTCCTTCCTGGAGGTAGTTTTTTCCCTGGTGCAAAACCGTCTTATATGGGTGTCTAGGGAGTAGTTTGTTGCCTTTTTTCCCCCTTTCCCTTGGTCATGAGTTTGTCCATTTCCTCCCCCTGCTTTAGTAGCCCAAGTTTGTGGGAGGGCTGCGTGATTTGAATTTGTGCAATTTACCCAAATTTACATATCTCGGTGCCCTGTGTTGCTAACTTTGTGGGAGTCAAAGTAAAAAGGGGAGCTGCTTAATAGTGGTCTGTGTTGAGGTGAAGAGACTTTAATTGGTTTTTGAAAGATTGCAAGTCATGATCTAGGGAAACCTTTGCAGTAGTCTCTTGAAATGGGGAGCTGTGTGAAGGAGAATGACATCAACTGTGCCTGCCAGTCACTCTGACTGGCTTTAGGCTCAAAGTTCTCTGAGTATGTGGGAAAATTTCCTGTATGAACTTCTCTGGCAGATTTTTGTTCTCTGGTTTGACCAAAGAAAATGTTAAAGAAATTATGTGCAGCAATGGTGTCTCATTTCTGAAGAGATTAGTGCAGTAAATTTAACTGCAAAACGAGTTATTGGTGTGATAGGAAGTGTATCACGGAATAGCTGAGATTGTAAGGGACCTGTGGAGCACACTGAGTCCACCTCCTGCTCAAAGTAGAGTTATAACATTGCTTAGGACTACATCCAGCCTAATTTTGAATGCCTGAAAGGATCCACAACCTGCCTGGGCAGCCCTAATCTAGTGTAGGTTTTATCCTGACATTAAGAAAGGCTGTGTTTACATTTGTGATTTTTTGTGGTGGTTTTTTAGGTGTTTTTTCCTTCTTTTTTTTTTCTCTTTTTTCTTTTTTCTTTTTTCTTTTTTCTTTTTTCTTTTTTCTTTTTTCTTTTTTCTTTTTTCTTTTTTCTTTTTTCTTTTTTCTTTTTTTCTTTTTTTCTTTTTTTCTTTTTTTCTTTTTTTCTTTTTTTCTTTTTTTCTTTTTTTCTTTTTTTCTTTTTTTCTTTTTTTCTTTTTTCTTTTTTCTTTTTTCTTTTTTTCTTTTTTTCTTTTTTTCTTTTTTTCTTTTTTCTTTTTTTCTTTTTTTCTTTTTTTCTTTTTTTCTTTTTTTCTTTTTTTCTTTTTTTCTTTTTTTCTTTTTTTCTTTTTTTCTTTTTTTCTTTTTTTCTTTTTTCTTTTTTCTTTTTTCTTTTTTTCTTTTTTTCTTTTTTCTTTTTTCTTTTTTTCTTTTTTTCTTTTTTTCTTTTTTTCTTTTTTTCTTTTTTTCTTTTTTTCTTTTTTTCTTTTTTTCTTTTTTTCTTTTTTTCTTTTTTTCTTTTTTTCTTTTTTTCTTTTTTTCTTTTTTTCTTTTTTTCTTTTTTCTTTTTTTCTTTTCCTGTTATATTTTTGGAAGTTTGGATGAAGTTTCCTGTAACTCAATTTCTGGCCATTGCATGTTGTCCTTCTGCTGGACACCACTGAGAAGAGTCTAGCCCTGTGTTCTCTACTCCTTTCCATCAGTTGTTCACCCACAATAAGATTTCCAGCACCCTAGGCTTCTCTTTTCCAAGCCAAACAACCCCCAGAAATCTCTGAACCCCTTCAGATTATCATATTTTGGGCTCAGTCTTGATAGGGAATGAGAACTGGACTGACAATTGACTGGACTGGAAATTGGTTTGGTGAAATGAAAAGTATACAAAATGAGGTGTTAAAAGATGATTGTTTATTTCAAATAAGCTGCATAGACAAATTACAGATCTGCAAGTAAAATCAGTTGCACAAATAAGCTTAAGAACTTGAATTATGGAGATGCTTTATAATTCTTGTAAGTTAAAGAGAAATATTTTTAATTCTTTTCTACAATAACTGGAATAACTCTTCATAAAAAGAGGTCAGAAATAAGAACTGGAGCGAGATGTGGAGAAAGACTCTAAACTGTATCTTCTCAGAAAGGTTATGGATAAAGTTGGATCTAACTAGTTCAAATTACAGTAGCATTTTCTATTGAGCTTTAAGGGACAGTTAGTGTGGATGAGAATTGGGGATTCATAAAAAGAAATATGTTGCAAGATGTGTGTAATCCTGGCTGTGAGGGGGTACTGCAGAGGTGGTGTCAGAGTGGGAGATAGTGCTGGTTTCTCCAGGACTGTTCTCGACAGTTGCTGACTGCAAAGTGACCTTTGCATAGAAAAAGGCAATGCCTGAAAAAGACAAAATTTAAACATACCTGTTACAGGTGAGAGGCAGTGCTGAAGAACTGTGCAACCCTGGGGATTGGAATCACTGAACAAAACAGCATAAAGTACAGCTTGTCATAAGTATGAGTATTACAAAGAGCCTTTGCAAAAGCCTGGGAGCTCATTAGTTGGAAATGCAGAGCATTAAGAAGAGATGATTTGATTTACTTGGTTGCAACTGAGTTTGAGCCATGAGGCCAAATTGAACAAATAAGATCTGAGAATGTATCGGACTATTTTTATTCTGTAGAAGTAGGCAACAGTGTTGTTAGGTACTAAGAAGAGTTAATTTTAAATGGAGTATGTTTTTCTGGCTGATTAAGGTCAAAAGTAATGAATCCAATGTGGAACAAGTACAGAGAGATTACTCAAATTATTGGATGAATAGTGGCTTTGCTTATGGTGAAAAGGACTTTGTTCTGCATGGCTGAACAAGCTGGACAGTGAGACAAGATGGCTGCAGTTTGTGTTCAGAAGTGTGAAAAACTATTTGAAATAAAAAGCAAAGTAATTCAAGTGTCCATGGAAATGGAACATTCTGAAATTGTTCATCTGAATGCCCCATAATTTTTGACTTGTCGCAGTATATGTTCTGTGACAAGCTTTGAAAAAAATGTTGTAGAGATAGTGTTAGGGATCTAGGGAACTAGGGATCTAGTTCTTTATCCAGGTGATTAGCTTTACCTATTTGCAGCAGATATTGATGTTCTGATCTGTGGCTTCTGGCAATATTTGATGTGTTCCATTCCATGAAGGTTCTTTCATCAGTTCCCGTTATTTTAATATTAGTAGGAATAAACTTTATGCTTAGTAAAAGTTTACAAAGAATAGAGTCCGCAAAACCATAGTGACAGTATCTGTGGAAGTAATTTTCTCTATGTAGTTATGTAGTTACAGTTATAAAGCTGTTTATTTTGTCTCTGTTTGAAGTATTTACAAAACCAAACACAAACAAATTTGGCAAGAATCCTTTCCAGATGTGATCTTGGAAAAATGGGTGGGAATTGGCCACTCATGTTCTTTCAGATTCAAGCAGTGCATTATGTATCTGGAGGCCTGATCTTTATATTTTTGAAAGACAGCAGGTCATTAAAGAGACCAACTCTTAGTTTTTGCAAAAAACACAGGTTGCCGGTAGTTTAAGGCTCTCACTTCAAACACCTGGTGTTCTGAGAAGAAAACGGAGACCTTACAGAGCAGTAGCCTGTTACTTGGGTTTTTTGAAACAACTTACCTTTTTTGAAACTACCTCCTGTTGCTAGGAAGAAATTCAGGAATGGCCTTTTAGAACAAGGGAATGAATTTACGAAAGTTGTGTACTGGGAAGGAAAGGTTTGTTTGTTTGTTTAATAATTAGTCATTTCACAGGAAACTTCTGAAATAAGAAGTTGGTGATGATTTTGATCCCATTAAGTCTCGTTATTATTGAACAATTAGCATTTCAAAATGGCTGCAAAATTTTGATTATAAAAAGTCAAACAAACAGTTGTTCCATTCTTCTTGAGTCTTCCAGGAACAGTTGTCTTTCTCACTTTTCTGTAATTGTTAATTCTCTTTTACAGTTGTCTTATAAAACTGCCAGCCTAACACTAGAATCCCAAGAGCTTGACACTGGAAGAAAAAGCTGTGAGGTTCCTGAAAGTCTCTGAAGACTGTTGTGTTGTGAAGCAAGGGGCTTTAATATATGATAGTCATAGATTGTTAAGGGAAAAGGGAAAATAGGGGGTGTATACATATAGCCACCAGAACTTAAAAAGGCTGCTGGCAGGTGCCTCTTGCATTTTCCCCGTGTGAACAACTGCAGTGCACTGCAACTGAGCAGTGCTAACTTTTTACTCTTAGGAAGTGAAACGTGGCATTTTTTAGGCAGCTGCAACTGGGATTGGTTTGTGGCTTACCCAGGTGCCTTTGTGATGATGTAATGCTCAGATTCCTGTGGCTAGTGAATGGAGCTAAAAGGCTTGTGTGGATGGATCAGACATGCACAGCTCTCTACAGCACATCATCTCAAATTCCAACATAGGATGTATGAAAGTATAGATGGATGATTGTTTTCTTCAAGGGAAAATATCTGATGCAGGTGTTAAGGTTATAACTCTTTATAGAGTTCTCAGAGAAGGCTGGTTTGAATATTGACAGCAGAACATTCTGTGAGGTATGAGAAGAAACAGTAAGCACAATTTGGTTTGTAGTTTTGTGATCTCTTAGCAATTATGTCCCTGGAAGTGTTGGTAAGGGTTACTGTGCAGCTAAGGGACGACTGTTTGTGGGAAAACATGAAGTGCCCTGGTTTGGTTTCCAAGGGGGAGATACATATATATACATATATAGATATATAATGTATGGAATATTTAATAGTGTGTAACTGTATGTTGTTCTCATTACATTGAAATTAAAGGAGGAACAAGCTGCTTTTGGTGGAAGGGATGTGGATCTTCTGCTCTGTTCCTTTAATGGCAAAAGGGTGATATAACCTCATGCCCTTCTGTTTGTTTCCCAAAACTGACTTCGGATAAAAGGATGGATCAGTAAGATCCAGTAAAGCAGGGGGAATTTCTTGGGGCTGGTGAAGTCTTGCAGGAGGTACACTTAGAGTGTTTTTGCTTTGGGCTGATCTCACCAGTGATGTGTTCCTGGAATGATTATCTGAAAGCTGCGATGTCTTATAGCTGACTTTAAAGTACTAGAAGTTGTTGTGTACTCCTAGTTTGTGCTATATGATGATAAAATGCTCTGAGAACCAAGTGGGTTCATCTTTGGGTTCAGTCAGTCCCAGCTACCTGGTCCTCAAAACACCTCCATCAGCTGTGAAATTTAGATACCTTCAGAGAAACTATGTTCTGGGCTATCTACCTCTTGCAGCTATATGGGTTAATTATGTAATCTTTGAGATGTGAGAGTGGAAAAGTTAAGCTGGGAGGTGCTTTATAAGCTAAATTTAATTGTTAAAGAAAATGTTGTTTCAGTGCTTGTCAGTGGTAGCCTAGAATTTCTCATTCCTCTCTTTGTGCCACTACACAGCTGGGCTAAGTATGAACTGTGGTTTATGCTTATTTAGGCATTCTGAATTCGTCTTGTATGAGCCTTTTTCTATATCAACAATGTGTTTTCACTAAGCTAGCATGTGTCATCCTTTTAAAAGCACAAACAAGTCTTTTAAAGTATTCACTTTATTTCTTAAGGACAAGGTACTAAGTAATCCTGTCCCATCTTTCTTCATTTCATGACTATTCCCTCTATTTATGACTTTTCCAGTTTAATCATAGAATAGTTTGGATTGAAAGAGACCTGTAAAGATCATACAGTCCAACCTCTCTGTGGTTGTAATGTATGTATTGTTTGTTAGCTAATGAGGCTCCATGCTGTTAGATTAAGAAGGTATGCTGTTGAACTTAGCATCTGTGCACTGAAAGTGAGAAGTCTGAGCAGCAGTAGCGAGCTGAATACTTAATAAAGGAGAAAAACCAAATGTGGCAGCATGGTCCACCTAAGTCTTACATTTGCATGTTTAGATGAGCACTTGTGGCTTTTAGGTGACTGCTCAAATCAAGAAAGCTGGGAACAGGATGTTTTTTAGGACTGAATGACTCTACACAGCTGAGAGAAGAAAAAGATAAGTAAATCCTGATTGAGAAAACCTTGGCATCAGGGAGGAAGCGTGGCTATTCATGCAGGTGATCCTGAGTAGGAGAAAATTGAAGCGGATATTTGTCACATCAAACAAAAATAGTGCTCTGTGCACTGAAGAAGGTGAAATCCTTAGGAGGATGAGATGTGATAAAAATACAAAAGAGGGATTCTGGAATCTAGGAGGGAACCAATTTCAAGCAAAAAGGTTAGACAAAAGGCTTATTTTATTGGTAGTGGTGTTTGATCTATTTGGTTTTAATAAAAACCAAATCTTTGTAACGCTCTTTCATTCTGGATACTCTTTATTGGCAAAGAAAAAGAAATTGAGATAGCAGCATTTTCTGTGGCCAAATAGGATAAAACCCTGACACAAGGGCAGTGTTAAATTTGTTCTTTATATACAGCGAAACATAAACCTATCCGTGTGTCCATATAAGGGATATAAAGAACAATTATAAAGTGACAATTATGGAGATAGAAAAAGGTAGCTAGATGAATAGAAATAGGTGGAATTTGAAGTGTTTGTTGCCTTTAAAAAATACCATATTTTGTTCTAGTGTTAGAAATACTGAGTGACTTTTCTCTTTATATTTCCTTTTAACAGACTCTGAAGGCAGATCCAGAAGAACTGTTTACAAAACTGGAGAGAATTGGTAAGGGGTCTTTTGGTGAAGTTTTTAAAGGAATTGACAATCGGACTCAGAAAGTTGTTGCTATAAAAATTATTGACCTAGAAGAAGCAGAAGATGAAATAGAAGACATCCAACAAGAAATCACGGTGTTGAGTCAGTGTGACAGTCCATATGTAACTAAATATTATGGATCCTATTTAAAGGTAAGATACTCACAGATGATGGCGTTTTGGTTTAACAAGTAATTTTTTTCCAGGCTATCCAGTTGTGCCTGTTTTTGTTGGTGAGGTTTGCCAAACCTGGGTTGAAGAAAAATGTATTTTTATCCTTTCAACTCTAAAGAAAGCATGAGTTACTATATTTTGTGAAGTATGTGACAGAACTTAATACAAAAAAAATGCACGTCTGTTGCTATTTCTGTACAAAAACCCCTTTAAATAACATGAGTTTGTTGAACTCGAATATGTTTAGATTCTCTTAATATTAGGCTATTTAAATTCAGAAAATTCAACCTAAGTCTGTATTTGAATTATCAAAACATTAAAAGCAATTATTATCAGCTGTTTTGTGAAGCTTGACATTTTTTGTCAAGGTTTGATCCCCAATCATTCTAAGCTTTTAGGTTGTTCTTCTGAGGAGACTGAACCTAGCCTTGGTCTGAGTGATTTGAAAATTAAAATGTAAAAGTACATTATTTTGCACATCAGACATAGGTGAAGCTAATGATGGAAGGAGTTTCTGTCTTGTGAATCTGTTTCGTTCCACTGCCATACTATTGTCAGGATTCAGTTTGAAGTGTGCCAGGTAGTTTGCTCTATTGTTTAGGTTTTCTTTTTTTTTGTTATTGTTTTTAATTGCATGGATATAATGATTTAATACATCTTGAAGATAGTGGAAGATCTGGAAGCTTTTGGTATTTATTCCTTGGGCAGATGTTGTTCCTGTCTCAGTAGCTCTTTCTTTTTATGACAGTGAATGAGAATCTAGATAAGAGATTGTTGTCTTGGCAGGATTTGAAGTTAAGAGTGGGCAGAAAGTAATTCAGTCTGCTTTTGCTTTTGTGGAAATATTCTATTTATCAGCAAAGACATGAAGGTTCTGAAAGGGGGACCTTGCTTGATCTCTGTATTTCTGAGATTGCCAGTTACTTTCCAAAGAAATAAGGACTTTTTCTGGATCTGGGAGATGCATTACTCAAGTGAGAGACAGTTTTTCCTTTCTTCCTTGTGCTCTGAATCGGTCTGTTTGGATATCTTACCAATGAAGGGCTTTGGTAATGGTTTTTAGACCTGATAGCCTGTTACCAGAACTGGACTTAGATGTTATGTATAGGTTTGATCTCAGAGGCATCAGAAGGCAATTAATTGAGCACAGTAAACTGGATAAATATTTCCTCATGGCTTCTACTGGTAATTTTGAAATTACACTGTCAAGGATTGATAGTTAAATGAAGTATGTAACTGCACCACTGTGCCTTCCTGGTCTGTCTGCTCTAAACAGTTGTAGTCCTTCCCTCTGACATACTAGCTGTGTGAGCTGTCCCATCATGTCTTGGTAATCACAATGAGATCAAAGCCTTGTGACTGCACACAGATCTCAGATTCCTGCTGCTTGTTCCCTATGATGCCTTCATTAGTATGCCAGCACTTCACAGAGGTATTTGAGCGTGTCTGTGTCTCAGTGGGGGTGCAAGGGAATGTCATACAGTCCTTTCCTCTTCTCCCACTTTTCCTGGTTCAAAGCTCAGTTTACCAGATTGGACATTCTGTTGGCAAGGGCTTGTGTGACCTGTTTCACGAGGTGGGTTCCATCTCTTCCAGTCAGCAGAGTCCTAAACTAAAACCTTGTTGCCAGCACCAGTGATGCAGCCGGTTGACTTTGTGAACCCATCTACTTCTCCTCTCGTCATTTACCCAAATTAGCGTGATCAGGGAAAAGATTACCTGGGCCTCCAGACCCTTGAGCATCATCTCCATAGCCCTGAAATGGAATGTGATGGTTTCTAGTTACCCTTGGTGTCATTTTTGCCCACTTGAGAAACCAGCAAGGGGTATTAGCTCTTAGAGGATAAGAAATAGAATATAAGAAAAAGTCTGATGGGAAAACCTCTTACTAGTTTTAAAAATGTATAATTACAATGAGGCTGAAAAGGAAAATCTGGTGTTCAAATTTGAACTAAGTGAATGTTGATGTTTTTTGAAGGTGTTATGGCAGTGGTTGCTTTTCCTAATGGAAGGTGAGAGGAGACTGTAGGGCTCTGTACCCTGCATGAGTTTGGCTAGATCCAAGTGTCAGTAGGGATACTTGTGCTTATTGTTGTGAGGAGGACCCTCTGATACCTTCCACATCCCTTTTCCTGTTCAGTGCAGTAGCCTGTGACTTTTTCAACTTGTGTCTGCTTTCTAAGATACTGCACCAATAGTGGCTGTGTGTGATTCAGTTACTTTTGCAATGAGGTACAGCTCTTTCACTTAGTAGAATGTGCAACTACTCGTATTCATTACTTCAGTTCTTTGTGAATGTGTGCTGTTTGTAAGACACTTGTTACTACAGAACTTTTGGTCTTCATAACAAAAAGCTCATTTCTTTATGCTGTTAAAAATTCATATGTGCTGGTTATTAGGTGATGCTGAAGTGGTAGAATTTTTGCAAAGGAAACATTTTGCAGTTCTATCAGATAATGTGTCATCACATATATATACACACACACACCAAAGGGACTATATTAATATTGAAAAAAATTGGTTCATATTCTTGGCTAGAACTCTTAAGTTTATTTGCTGCAGGTCTCTGTTGTGTTTGGAAGCCAGGACTGCCATATGTAGTTCTAAGGTTCTGACCATCTTTTAGCTCTGTTTGTGACAGTGCAGATAATCTGTCACTGACGATGTTCAACACATTAATTTTCCATGCGTTGAGCGATTAGAAGACATTATTTCTTCTGTGATTGGACAGTTTAGCACTAATTACGAGAAAGATAATAATGTCTTGTCACAGAACAAACTTCTTTGAGGTAAGCAGGTAAGAAAACAATAAGATCTCAGTTTATATTGCCAGCCACTTCACCAGTTACCTCCCTCTAGTCCTCATGCGTGTTGACCATGTTTCTGGTGGTTGTTGGATAGAAAGAGATACTGTTTATAGGGAAATCTTAATTTGATTTTTTGATATTAATTATTTTGGCAGACGGATTGAAATTGTTTTTGGAATTGCTATCCGTTCTTCAGGTAGGATGTTTTGGGCTTGAGATTCTTATTTTTAAATAAACCAAATCATCTGTCTTTGAGAAATCTTTATATTACTCTTCTTTCTGTGTTATTCCACACCTTCTTCCATTAAGCTACATGATTTTATATGCCAGTGTGTTCAGGAACCTGTTGCTTGAAATTTTAGAAGTCTTATACAATGTACCGTGCTTGCCTGAGGCCCCTTGCTGTCTTGAGATGATGTGAGAAGAGCTTGTCAAGCTCTTGGTGCCTACTGCGTGATGTATGTGGTAGGACAGTTTGAAATAATTATTACAATTTAATGAGTTAATGAAAGTTACTTTGTTCTAGTAACTTTTTAAAAACACTGTTTAATTTCTAGGTTCTACCTAGAATAGTGTGATATACCCAAAAGCCTTGTTACATTTTCTTACTGTGCAATTCTCTGTAAATCTTAATTGAATGTTTTGGAAATGTGTTTGCTTTATAGCAAATTCTTATTTCATATCCAGAAACTAAGGCATATCTGTTCATATGAAGTATTACTGCTTTAACACAATGAGTCTTAAATAAGAAGCAACTTATTGCTCCCTTAAAGCAAGTCTGTATTCCCCCTAGACTTTGTTCTGTGCATCTGTTGTTGGAGGTTTGTGTGCAGTAGCTGCAGTCAGCGTTCATGCAAATAGAAAAAAGGTAGTAGTGAAGTAGTATCAGTTTAGGTTATCGTTCTGTATATAAATTTATTTGTAGTACACCTTTTTGTCAGAAATCAAGATGTATTTACATAAAACAGAAATGGAAATGCCCTTTTCTAAAGGCATTGTATTTTTAAATGTCTTTGTGTTCGCATTCTACTGTGAAAAAAGTTCTTTTGTGTACTGTAGGATATAAGCTTACACTGATGTAAGTAACTTCATTGTTGCTCTTAAAGTAAATTGCAGTTTCATGATTTACATGGGTAAATGTGGATTGCCATTCCTTATCTGCCATGGTGTGTTAAAAACCTGTGTTAATGTTCCTTGCTGTCTTCCAAGTGAAAGGTTCATCTGTTCCTCTATGATCTGTTTAAATGTTCCAAGGACAGAAGAAGAGTAGTTCTTTAGATCCTTATGAAATTAATTTATGAAACTTCTCTGGGTCTATTTACTTCTTTAGACTTTAGATTAACAGCAGTCACATTCTTCCTTGTAATGGACTAGGGATTCTTTTGGTTTTGTTAATTTTTTACAAAAATCTTATAAATTTGACTGAAATTTGCTGTCTCTTCTTAGTTTGCTGTGCTGGAACTCTTAGGATGTATTGCTATACTACTTATTCTAAAACTTTTTCAGTCTAGAAGCTTGTCAGCTCTGCTTTTTGTATCTTATTCTGCTTTACCAGTTTTTCAAGAGCTTAGTTAGATTTGGTTCTATGGTTATTTCTCCTGTCCTTGTTCAAAATTCAGATGTCTCTCTGGTAGTGTTTCTTCAGTTTTGTTAATAACTTTAAGTATGGCTTTATTATAACTTAATAATGTTTTTATATTTCTTGATCTTGTATTACTTACAAATATATGAGCAAATTAATTTGTGTTTATATTTAAAACATTGAAGATTAAAGACCCTTGACTTTTTTGCATATATGTATATGTACATTACACTCAAAGCTTAGGTTAGTAAGTGTATATGGTCAAAAGCTGAGACTGATGTGTTTAGATGTATGTATATGTTAAAAATTCTTTCATTTCCTCCTCTTAGACTTCTGTAAATATGTATGTAGTGGCAGAGCAAATAATTTATAAGTAGTTTCATCATCCATTGTAACTACGTGCAAATGATATCAAATGTGTATTGAACTATTTTTGTAGTATGTATTTGAAAAATACTATTGTATTTTAAAAAATATGACTGTCTCTAAGCTTGTGTTTCTTCATCGTTCAGATGCATTTTTCTAGCACACTTTGGAGCTTCAGAGAATACTCTCTTTTGAACTGTTTAAATTTATTAATGCAAGAAGAATAAGAATTAGAGTGTTCTATTTCCCCCTTTATTTCACACAGACAGCTTCCCATTTTATAAATGTATTTTAAGAATTCTTTAAAAGAAATTTATAGGAAGCAATGATAGACGGTTCATAAAGGATAGCTGCCAGTAATTTTAACTTTAGGCTTTATGTTACATAAAACTTGTATGGCTTTTTATTTCATGTCTGGGATGTAAGATACCTGTGGCTGAAAGTCAAGCTGGTGTTTCTATAGAACATAGCAAGAACATAGAAAATAACTTTTGGTTAACTTTTATGAGTGACACAGTCTACCCTAACAAAGAACAAAAGTGCTTTCATGAAGTTTAATTAACTGAACTCTGTTGTAGAATGAGTTCTGGCAAATGAACTCCAGCAAGAACCAAAAATTATTTCTGAAAATCGGTGATTCTGAAATTATTCTGTGGTTTTATTTTTGGTGATCAGATGAATGTGAGGTTGGTAAACAGTGCTGTGGCTGAGCCATAGCAAGTCTTGTGTTGGTTAGGACTTTGGTATACACAGGATCAGTGATACTCAGAATAATACGGCCGGTTCACAGTGGGCTGGAAAACTGCAATGCACTCAGGAACAGTTTAAGGTTTGGAAAGCCTCTATTCCAGAGGATGACTGAAGTTCAGGCTAGGCTTTGTTTTTTTAGAGAAGGTTGGAAGTGACTCAGTGTGTATATAGAAAGCCCTTCTGTGTTTAACTGCTGATAGTTTAGTGCTTTCTAATCAGTTATGCTGAAATATGACAAGAGGTACTTGCTGAGTGGTCAAGATAAGCAAATTTCATCTGATAATCTTGTGTACTGTTTTGAAGGGAAGACAGCTTAAATATTGGAACAGCTTATAAGAGGGGAGTTTTATGCCGCTAGCAGGTTTTTGGGGTTTTTTTAGATCAGTATTTGCTGAATTTAAAGAAGCCTGAGCTTAAATGCCTTAGGAGACTCATGAACTTTAATGTGGACGTGTTGAATATTCCAGGTAATGTAACTTGGAATGTGGGTGTTTATGTGGGACTTCAATAAGTTTAAAGCTGATGTTCTTTTGCTTTACAGGCTTAACTGGTTTACTTTAATATTTACGAGCATCTCTGAACTGATGTGACCTTAAATGTATGCTTGGGTCAGCCAGAAGTAATGGACTTGGTGCATTCTGTCGTCATTTGATAGAGCAGGCAGCCTTTGGCAGGTTTCATCCTTCTTATTGGGGTGGGAGACAGAACAGAGATTTTTTTCCTGCTTAACTTCAAGACTGTAGGATCCACTGCAACAGGGGTTGCTACCTCAGCACTGGGAGAAGTGAAGCATGTGAGTAGTTTCTTGATGATCTGTCATTGTGCCTTGTGCCCAACCCCACAGCAGCAGCTTGTGCCCATGCAGACCTGACTTTTGCAAACTACAGTCCCTGAACTTTGGATGGGCATTAGAACCATAGAATCATAAAATTGTTCAAGTTGGAGAAGACCTTTCAAGATGAGGCCCAGCCATCAACTTAGCACCACGACTGCTGTGTTCACTATTAAACTATATGTTCACATTTTCTAGGCGCTTTCAGGGTTGGTGACTACTGCTTCCCCAGGTACTCTGTTCCAGTGCTTTACAGCCATTTATGTGAAGAAATTTTTCTGTGAAGAAGCTTCTCTGCCTTGTACAACTTGAGGCTGTTTCCTCTCATCCTGTCACTTGTTACGTGGGAGAAGAGACCAACTTTCCCCTCACTGCAACCTCCATTCAGGTGGTTGCAGAGAGCAATAAGGTCTCCCTTAAGCCTCCTTTCCTCCCCTACCTCCCCTAGGTGATCCTCAAGGGACTTGTGCTCCACACCCTTCCCTAGCCCCATTTTCCTTCCCTGGACTCATTTAGGGAGGATTAAATGAAAAAAGCTGTAACCATCATTCATTTTTCCTGCTATAATTGCAGCCATGTTGTCATTACTGCATTTTGTGAGGGATTGAGGTGCTGAAATGCCGCCTTCGTTCTCTTAACCAAAGCTAGATGGAAGTGTCTTCACATGTAGGAATTCCTGCAGCTGGAATGAGAGGAAGGCTGGGGTTGCAAATTCTTTTACTGTGGCAATGTTGAGAACCAAATGAGGCCCACTTTCCTGTGAACTGTGTTCTGGTATGCTTATTCTTCTGAACCTTGGTAACCCTCAGTTCTCTTTAGGCAGCCCTAGCCTGCAGAGAAGTTGAATGAGTGTTGTCTTCATTTGTCTGTAGTAAATGTGGAGGTGACATCTGGCTGAACTGCTCAGAGGGAGGTAGCAAGAAGGTTTCTGGTTGATAGGTTCTGATAGGCTCTCAGACCTTGTCAGTCTGATTGAGAGAAAGCTTCCAATGATAGAGCCCCATAAATAAGACAAAGGCAAAAGAATGCCAAAGAACCCAAAAAATCTGTTTATACTGTCATGTTGTTTTGCTGTGAAGCCCTGTTTCCATATTTAAAATGGTTTGGTTCCTTCTTGTTTCAGGCATGTTGGCTTGAACTCCAAACCTTCGTTGGCCACAGTCTTTACTACTGTCTTTCCCTGTAGTCATTTGCTGTGCTCTTAATGAGAAAAAAGTCCCTTGTTTGCATTGTCTTTATTCAAAGGTACTGTTTCAAATTGTAGTTTTAGGAATTTGTTATTCCAGTATTTTCCTTTAGCAGTTGAAGGGATTATTAGCACTTTCTGCAATCTGCATCATATTGACCTATTTTTTCACATCTGTTGAAAAATCTGCCTGGTAAACAATGTTGACTTCAAGAATTTTGCTGTTCATAAGTTTTGCACTTTTAGCCTTTTATGGCTAAGTAATTCTTACTGTCAAGGTTGTCAAGGTTGGGAGGCATCACCTAGTATATCTCAAAGAAAACAGAGTCTGTAGTAACTGTATTTTGTATTTTGTTTAAGTACTTAACTGTATCATGTTACTCTGATCTTGTTTTAAATAAAAATTCAGAAAGCTTAAAGTATAATATAATTGATTGGAAGTAATATGTCTGTGTTGTCCTTGTGATGGCCTTAAAAGCTGCCTCTGTACTGCTGTGATTGCTCTGTATGGTGTGTGTAATTTCACATTTCAGTACCTGCTTTTAGGCAGATCTAACAGGTATGAAAAAGAGGCAGCAGCAGTATCTTGTTCCCCATCCTGCTTACATGTTCCTGCCATTTAACTTGGGTTGGATCTGTTGGCTGCATCATGTCTTGGTTCACCTGGGAAACAAGTTTCCTCAGTGTCTTCTCCCGTCCCTACCAAAAACAACCTCGCTCTTGAGAAGAGCAAACCCCAAACACTAACAGTCATCCAGTTCTGACTTTTGTCTACAGAACTGCTAGGTCAGGTGTGAAAAAATATAGATAAAAATGGTAGAATCAGGTGGCTTAAAACCTGTGAGATGGGGGGGGAAGAAAAGTATTGCAGTTTTTGGTGATGGCTTTCCTCTAGATTAGCTGTAACACGAAGCCCTGTGTTTAGCTTGACCATACAGATCAGGATGATGTAGCATTGCTTTCTAACTGTATGTAATCTTGTGTCAAATGTCCTTCTGTAACTTGTGTGTTAATTGCTACACTTCTTGCTGCAGGCCTCTGAAATAATTAAAAAGAGACTATTAATGTGGCAGTGAGGGGAGAACTTTTTGCTGCTGTTGTTGTAAAAGGGAGGTCCAACTCTGCCTTTCAAGTGGCCACAGGGGGTGTTGGAACTTTCAGTGAAGTGGTTCAACTCACTGAGTAGGCAGGGGATTAATCACCTCCTTTTTATTTATATTTTTAAATCTTTTGTCTTGAGGAGTAGAGCATTGTACACTGATGGTTCAGATTAATCTAAAGTTTTATGCAAGCCCACTGCCAATACACTGTTTATGGAGCTTCTTCCATCAGCCAGCAGTAGAGCCGAAAAAAGAGAGTGTGTATGTATTTATGCCCAGGCTTAGGTGCATTAGTTTTGTGGGCTGGTTCCCCATTTTTTCTGCTCAGATAGACTTCCTGGCACAAAGCTTTTCATCTAGAATGTGATTAGTCCTGCCATCAGGTGGCTGCCAGCCTATTGATCTGATGTTCCATGAACCTCTAAAACATTTTGGTTGAAAACTTCATTACCTACATCCATCATAATCTGGTGCTCTTATGTAGTTAGTATGCTTTTGTTGCATCTTGAATATGAATGTTAGATGGTCTGCATTGCTTAGTTAACTTTCTTTTACTTAAGTATGCTTTGGCATTTATACAGCTTTTTGGGTCAAATTACTTATTGTAAGTGTCCTTGTGCTCTGTATGCACATAATGATAAAAAAGCAGAAGAGTCACATTCTTTACACTTAAGGGACATTATGCCATGTTGGATTTTAAATGGTTGAATGTTGAACTTTCAGAAATTGTTATTTGGAAAAGGTTGGTTAGACTCAGAAATACTGAACTTCCAAAGGGAATTTTCCCAGTGAATAGGTTTAAGATCTGTAGTAGGTCTAAAACATTGCAGTTCTTGTATTCAGTAGCCAGTGTTTTTAAACAAATTCTTAAGGTTCTTTCATTATACTATTAAATTCTAAGCTGTTGTATAACAGTTGGGATAAAAATGATCATTTGAAGGTACTGAACTTTCTCCCTTTCTGCTTCCTTCAACAGTTCCTTGAAACCATAACTTGTAAGAACAAAACAAAAACATAAAAGAGGAAGGGAGAATGGAAATTATTTATATGAATAGGAGATGTTTTTACCAGTAATTAGAGTCAGGGTAAAATTTGTAACGACAAAAACTGGAAAATAATAAGGGATTTCCTGAAAAAATATGTGGTTTTGGGACTGGAATGATGAGTTTGACAGAAATCTTACTTTAAGATCCTGAGCTATTATAGGGTTGATATATGTGTACAATGCCATTAGTAGTAAGAGTTCTGAAAAAGGATTGGCCTATGTGTGTAGGTAGATATGGTTATGAAGTACTTATTTACCTGGTGGACAGGGGAGGGAACGATGAATCTTGTCGGTCTCACTAAGAATATAAAATGTAACAGTTAAAAGGATAGTGGCTGTCAAGGATAGGATTTTTCAGTCTTCCACTACTGTGTTGTGAAGCAAGGAAAGGGAAAGTGGCTATAGGCAAGGGGGTAAGAGGAAGAGCATGGGTTGTGTACACTTCGTATTCCAAAGTAGTGGTTACCTATTCCTTTATGAAGTGAAATGTGTGCTGTTCTTCTGTTGTTGTGCAAGCTTCTTGAACTTCCTAGCTAGGAGCTGGTTTTGCAGCCAATTCAAGAAATACATGTCTACAGTGCTTTTACTGTAATATACTTTGGTAGAAGTTACAGATCCAGATTGCCCATTAGTTTGCAGCTCTGGGAAGTCATGTGCTTAATAGGACATGCCTAGGCTTGTGACAGCTGGGCTGTAAAGAATAATTTCTATGGTGGAAGGGCATGTGCCCAGGAAATGTGCCAAGGAGGCTGTGAATATGGGCACTGTTAGAGATGACTCACGTTAGGAAAAACATGGAGCTCGTGGCTTTAGCATGTTGGCATGCAAACACAAAAGTCTGCTAAATGCTCTGCAGAAGGAGTCTTTTTTCAGCACCGTGACAGAACATGCATTGTTGTGGGGTTTTTTGCAAGCAAGTGGCTCTGCAAGCTCTTATACAACTAGCTTGTGGAAAAAAGGATGCATTTAAAGATTAATTGTATACTGATGTGATTGCAAGAGGTAATTGTTGAAGAGAGTCTACTGCATTAGATAGTAGAATTGACTAGTATGTATGTTTAGGAATTAAAATGTGACATATTTTCCTGAGATGTGAAGAAGGCAGGAGTTTCTGAGCATTTGGGAATGATTCCAAAGGCAAAGAGCTTTTTTATACATGTCTACATGCATAAAATACTGTATACTGAGGTGGTTCTGCTTAGTCTGAAGTGTCATGTTACCTGTGGTTTCCATGGGCTTCACAGAGTCCAAACTTCTCTTAGTTTCTATTCTGCATTGGCTGCCAGCAGATGCCTTTATTTTTTCCTTTGTGGTTGAACATGTTAGATGGCTGACAAACCTTGATAAAAGGACGTAAATGCGCCACATGCAAAACCACAATGATTTCTTTGATTACAGGGACCTTTTGGCCAGCTTGCAGTAAGGACTTGTGTTTAGAAGAGAACCTTTGGGCTCCTCCGTATCTCCCTCCCCTCAAAGGGATGGCAGCCCCAGGACAGCTAGCATTCATCCTGACGCCAAGAGACTTCAAAGGAGGTAAGCGCCTCAGAAACGCTCCCCAGAAAAAATACTTGTCAGTCCTGCACCCCAGCGTGGTGATGTTCTTTACTGCAGCATTACCATCATTCATGGCTCCTTTGTGACAATTTTTTGATAGCTCAGTGGGGCCTCATCAGCTGATTGCAGCCCCTTTAAGATTCACAAAGTTGTCCATTGCTGTCGATTTGCTTAAGAATGTGCCCCCAGTGGAAGGGAAAACACATGTTACACTTCTGCAGTATAACTCAGACATATGCTCACCTCATTCCCTTAGTTTTTTATTTTCATGTTTTGGATGAGGTCCAAACTTAAGCTTTTCTCAATTCCTGTTCCTTGAGGTTAAAGTTGGAAGAAGAAAAAAAAAAGAAACTAAGACCAAATGCTGCTTACTTCACACAGTTTTAAACCCATTTTTAAAATAGATTTCTGAATTAGCACTTTATATCCAGATGACTTCCACCTAACTCTGTGTGCTTGAATTTCTAGTGAGCATTATTCCAGGAAAGTTCTGTAGAAGTAAATGGCTGCATTTTATTCTCCTTGAGGGAAATATGTCCTTAGGAATTACTTTTCCATTTTAGAGATGCTACCTACATGAAGCACAGCCTTCAATGTCTATGGAAAAGTAATTGAGTAGGGAAAGCAATTTAAAATAAACATAAATTTACTTTGATATCATAGATGCCCATGATAGCTTTTTAAGATCTATTGTTTTGTAAAAGCAGACTTTTCAGGGGCAATATTGACCCCTTCTCCACCTAACTCAGGTGACTGAGTATGAATACTCAGTTCTTGATCTCTCTTTTCACATTCTTATTCCAGTATATAATATATATTATGTATATTTTATATATGTGTGTGTATATATATATAAATTATATATTCCAATATATTCTGATTATATGAAAACTAAGAATATGACTGGAATCATAAGGAAGAACATTCTTGAGATTTTTTCTGTGTTGGACTTTTTTTTGGGTTTGATTTTTTTTTTTCTTTTAGTAGGGATATTTGGGCATGTAGTAGGCCTTTATGAAGATCCTTGTGTGTTTGCTAAACAGCTACTATTTTTTTTCTAAGGGTGTGGATTTGGAGAGTATAGTTTGCACTCAGACCATTTAAGCTTTAGTGTATTTAAATATATTGAGGTAGTAAAGAAATAGATTGTCCTGGAAAATAATATTCTGCCTAATTCTGCACTTACATATGTGGAAACGAAGGCAACTTTTCTTTGATCTGCCTTTTATTGTCAGTGAAAGTGGAGGTGGTTGTGTTTGGTTTTTTTGGGGGGTTTTTTTGGTTATGTTGTTTCTTTTTTGTTTGGAATTTATTTTGTGTGTGTGTTTTGGTTTCTTTTTTGGCAGGGGACATATTTTTAAATAAATTTGGTCTTACACCTGCTTCTCTAGAAATTCAACAAGGAAGAGTAGAAACAGAATTGGGAATTGCTGGACTGCTTTCTGGTCTAAAAGTGTTGATGGACAACTCTTCTGGTAAAATGAGAGACCTAGCTATAGATGGGAAGTGTTATATTATTTGGAGGCTCTGGAATTAATGAAATACTTTAAAAATTCCTTTTAAAGGTAAATCTAGTTACTCCTATTGTGAGTTTTTCCTTGAGGAAGCTGATATTCAAAGCAACATCCTTTCTCTTTGGAACTTTTCAAATTGATAGAACTACTCATTCATTTAGGAAGCAAATGGATTTTAACTGTTTTCTTTAGTAGTATATGAGATGATCTACTTCAGAATGGCAAGATTTTAGCCATATTTTCTTGATTAATAGTTTATCTTAATCTGTATTTCATACCATCTGCTTTTGATCCTCTTACACCTCAAAACTCCAAGGTGATATATTAATTTGCAGGGTTAAAGATAACTAATTCATGGCATGTGTTGGTGTTTCAGTATTTTTTCACCTTTCTAAGAAAACAGGACAGTACTTGAAGACTGCAGTAAAGCATGGATTGTTTGTTGTGTCAGGACAGGGAGGGAGAGGACAGTTATCCAGAGGATGTCTGGTGGCATACCTGTGTGTGTGTAGTGCTGTTATCTCATAAAACAGTTTCTCTTGTTCTTTGAAACCAACAGTTGTCTTTCCATGCCATCTGACTTTCAAGTGCTTTGAAGCAAGTGTCTTTAGAAAATACTAGAGTTTATTTTTACTTAATGAAATCTGTAACAACTTAAGCAAATAGCTTTCAAATAATACACCAATCTATATAATTTCATGTTGTAGTAGTAGGAGGAATTGGGTGGAAAAACTTCAGCAGATGGTTGTCAAAGAAAAGCTCAAGTGAAGGCTTAGGTGCACTGTGGAACTCTGTGCTTCATAGGAAGTGCTATTGCATAGGAATGGTGCTATAATGGTTCTTATTCCCTATTAATGAGGCTAAAAATTTTCTATTCTTGCATATATGGAGAAAAGAATTACAGTGCTTACTGAGATTGCCTTCAAGAACAAACTTAGAAAGATGATGTGAATTAGCATAGAAAGATACATTTTTTTCTGACTTTGTTTTCTGCAAAGACAATTCCAAAAAGTTTTGAAAACATTGTAGCCTTTCCTGAAACTGTTTTAACAGCCACAGGAGTGGAGTTTTGGAGTAATAGGATTGATTTGTCCATTTGATGTGGAAAGGACTTTATGTACTTCTTACACTACCAGAATTGGGTACTATATTGTTCAAATTTTGAGAAACTTAATGTGAGTATCTGACTTTTGGTATCAGTGATTCTATCCTTTGTCAAATCTGTGCTGTCTGTTGAAAGAGTTATTCTATGGCATTGAGCAATCAGACTGGTATCTGGATAGGCTGCTAGAAGTTCAGGGGTGTGTTGCTTACCTTCTGTGCCTTTCCAAGGACTGTGTACTGAAAAGAATGGAACAAAAGGGCAGATAGTGATATCACTGTCTACTCATTCTGTGCTGTTAACAGATGGGAGCACTGAGCGTAGTTCTGATTAGATTTAAATTGAGCCAAAAATATATAATATATATGTAACATTTATAATTAGTCAAAAAAATGACAAGAATTGAGGCCATGAGGTAGATCTTAATTTTATTCCTTAGCAAAGTTGTTCATTTGCTGAATAGCAGTAATAGCCACCTTGTGCTTACTCCTGAAGAACTCAATTTTGGCAGTTGGTATCTGTTCTAATAATAATCTGTGGGTCTAAAAATTGAACAGTCAGCTATTGGAAAGTTTGCAAATCCTGATTAATTTCAAGGATGAAATGGCAATACATCAACTCATAGGTGTCCTCTCTCTAAAGCATTAAATAATTATTTTCTTGTATGTGTATTATTTGTTGTGATAGGATGACCTCCAGGGCAAGGCCATTTACAATGTTTTGGAAGTCTTGATACTTCTTGATCCATGTTTTCAGATTTGAGACAGTTGGGACCTTTATTGTGGAAAGTTTTGAGAACAGGAACCACAAATACATCAATGCCATTTCCTGTCATTGCCTGAATGCATAATTTATGGCATCATACAATACCTATTTTTTTTTGTGCCTGATCAGTATCTTTGTGTGTAATCTCCTAATGTCCATATGTGTTAATAAATAACAAAAGCTCAAATACCAGGGTTCTTCATCCTGTATAATGAGGTAGTGGCTACAGTTGTGACTTGGTATTGAAAGGAGAGGGTGAATAAATAAGATGGTGCCTGAAGCTGTGTTTGATGACTGTGAGGAAAGGAAGGCACTTTGAAGATTTCAGATATATGAACTATCATATCCCTTAAGGTACATCATGATTAAGGTTAATCATTCTTCCTCTTGTTATGAAGGATGTCAGGGCAATAAATGTTTTCAGATTCATTTTAGACAGGTAGTTTTGGGCTTCTGTTTTTGGTGGGTTACTTGACTTGTTTTGGGGTAGACCCTTCTTTTTTTTTCTGTGGGTGTAGGGTGGGTGAAGGCATCTTTGGGATTACATGATTCTGCCACCTGGTGGCTTCGATGAACAGCAGGGTCTTCAGATGCAGTTAAAAACACAAGGGTGAATAGATCCTAAAAAAATCCTTCTTTCCTTCAAAAATGGAGGGAATCCATTGGAAAGGTGGCTTAAAGTAGATACAGAAGACAAGATCCATGATGTCTGCATCTCATTTTTCAAGTCAAGCATTTAAGAATCAATATGCAAGTATTCAAAAAACTTCTGATAACTACACCTGTCAGGCTTCTCTGGGATTTTAAATACCAGATTAACAGAAGACAAATCTCCATGTAACGGTAACTACTTGTAGCAGGAATGCAACTTAGAGAAGTTATCCTGTTGCATGCATTGTGTGTTTCAAGGTTCTTTTAATCTGGTTTCTTATGCTTGGAGAATTATGAGTATCAATACTAAATTTATACCATTACTTAAATATAAGAGCCTTTTCCTGGCCCTTATTACTTTGGCATAACTGAAAAATTTATTAAAAAAACCTCACACATCAAGTTGTGCAGTGAATATCAGTTTTGGTACTAGTTTTGGTGCTAGTTTGTTCTTTTCAGATCAGTTGAAGTTGTCCTTTTGTTTTTCAGTATTCTAGGTTTTTCTCCTAATGCAGTGATGGTAAAATTTCTGTATATAGGTTAATTTAGCAAATCTGTTATGCTATTTCAATCAAATATATTATTTTTAGCTTCTGATTGTTCATAGGTGTCTTAATGCTTGCAAATAGAGATTTTAAGTGGAGTTTGGACACGGCTTGTATCCAAAACTAAACAAGCTTTTTACACATATTTATAAGTACAGTCTGTTCTGCTACTAATTGTGTACCATAAATTTAAGGTGGGAAATGCCTTTTCTCACAATGAATTCAAGTTGGGAAATTCACTTTCTCACTATAGGTGTGGGAAATTTTATTTCACTTAAAAACAAACATATGCTTACTGTTGTTACTAGAGTTTTCAAATTGCACAGGTCATTCAGTGCACTTACTCCAGGGTCCTTCCAGTCCTCCTCTTCTGTGACTGTGTTAGACTTTCCTCTGCAGTCTCTCCTTCCCTCAAGAAAGGAGACTTAGAAACAATTTCATCAGTACGTACTTGTGTTGATTGCTTTAGCTTGGTCTCTCCTGTATAATATCATTGTGCTAAAAAATGTGTATGTTCTTCACATAAAAGAAATACAAAACATCTCTGAAGGTAGGCCTCTCCCATGTTTATTCAGATTTTTTTTAACTTTGTAAGGACTAACAAACAAACATGTTACTTGATTACTTTTTTCTGTAAGTCTTCTGTCCTCCTCAGATTTGAGTTAAAATGTACCTTTGAGACTCTGTAGGAGTTTTTTGGTGGATGGCCTTTTTATTTTCCAGTGTACAGTCTTCAATTTTTACGTACCAGAAATTCTTTACCTATTGTATCTGCACTTACTTAGCAAGTACTTTCACGGTGTAGAAGCAACTTCATGAAGGAAACCTCATCAGAGGTAAAGTTGCTATTGTAAAGTTTTCTGTGGTTCCAGAGTTAATATCAGAAGTCAGACCTCAAGAAGAGTAACCATAGTTTGGAAAGGATCTACAGAAACTCTTAACTCTTAAGAGTTTCTTCTAGATTCCAATGCTGTTCCTTTCTTCAGTTTCATGGTATCAAAGGAAAACCCCTTGTTCTTGCTGTGAAAAAGGAAATGTTCCATGTACCCTCATTAATCTGCTCACCTAAGTTTACAGAGAAATAATAATCCTAAATTTGGATGGATGACTCACCATGGCTTCACTGTATTTTAAAGAAAATGCTGTGTTGTGGCTGACGCTTAAAAGAAGAAAACTGGTCTTGTTTCAGATCTTAAAAGGGAGCACTGAATGTTGCTGGTGTCAGTATGTAAATGTAGTATCTTCTTGAAAGTACAAGTGATTATGTGTAATATATAATTACTGATCTAGGCTATGAAAGAAAATTTATGGAAGCACTGCTTTCGGAGTTCTCTTTGAGAGCAAAAGGGGAATATATACTGAAGAGGGTGAGAAGTTCAAGCAAAAAAAGAATTTGGGCAGCTTTAAAAAGAAAAGTGACAGTAGGTGTTGGGGAATGTGAAGCATGCCAGAGATACTCAGAAAAGAAGGAAAGAAGGAGGCTGGTTGCTGTGGTGATGCCAAAGTCAATTGATAGTAGCACTGTGCTGGCCTTGTGCTGTTGTTACAAGGCATTATCTCTGATGTGCATGGCCAGGTTTTGGTAGTGGGGGGCCACAGGGCAGCTCCTATGAGAAGCTGCTGGAAGCTTCCCCAAGTCCCGTAGAGGCAGTGCCAGCTGGCTCCAGGACGGATGTGCTGCTGGCCAAAGCTGAGCCTGTAAGTGACTGTGACAGTGCCTTTGGGATAACAGATTTAAGAAGGAAGGAAAAAACCTGCGCAGCTGCAGAGAGGAATGAGAATAAGGAGAGGAACAGCTCTGCAAACACCAAGGTCAGTAGAGAAGGGGTGGGGGAGGAGGTGCTCCAAATGCTGGAGTTGAGACTCCTGTGCAGCCCCTGGTGCAGACCATGGTGAGGCAACTGTGCCCCTGCAGCCCACAGAGGTCAGTGGGAGCACAGAGATCCACCTGCAGCCCGTGGGGGAGACCCACACCACCCACACTGGTGGATGTGCCCAAATGAGACTGGGACCCTGTGGGGATCTCACACTGGAGCAGGCTGCTGGCAGGACCTCTGGCCTTACGGAGAGATGAACGCACTCTGGAGCAGCTTTGATAGGACTTATGACACTGTGGGAGAGCCACAGGCTGTTCCCTAAGGACTGCGCTCCATGGAAGGGACCCACACTTGGAGCAGTTCTTGAAGAAGTGCAGCCCATGGGAAGGGCTCACGTTGGAGAAGTCCATGAAGGACTGTATCCTATGGGAGCAGGGCAGGAGCTTGAGGAGCCCTTCCTCTGAGGAGGAAGGAGTGGCAGAGACAACATGTGATGGACCGACTCAATCCCCATTCCCCAGCCCTGGTTCCACTGCGGGGAGGAGATGGAGAAAATTGGAAGTGAAATTCAAGCCCACAGAGAAGGGGCCAGGGGGAATGGGTTTTAAGATTTGGTTTTATTTGTCTTTGATTTACTGGTAATAAATCAAATCTGCTCTGATTTAACTGGTAATAAATTAAACTGATGTCCCCAGTTTTAGTCTGCTTTGCCCACAAGGGCAACTAGAGATTGTTCTCTCCCTGTCCATACCTCACCCCATGAGCTTTTTGCTATATTCTCTCCCATATCCAGCTGAGACAGGGAGTGATAGAGTGCTTTTGGGAGGATACCTAGCATCCAAGCCCCCACAGACATAGTCAGTATATATAGGTTGTTTGCTCTAAGATGAAATACATATTGAGAAATTCATTACAGCTGTCTTTGCCAAAAGGATGTATTTGCATCTTCTTGCTAAGCAATATATACAGATTTTATATAAGAAAACTTAAAAAAACATTCCAAAAAGTATTAGGGAAAGGTGGTAGTAAGATTTGCTACCATGGTAATTAATTTTATTTGAGTACATGAAATGAATGTGTTCAGATACTTCATATGAATGATCGAAACTTCAGAAATAAAAACCTAAAACCATTGATGAAGTTGAGTATTATTTCTGAGGCAAGGGGGAACCATAGAGAATTAAAAATAACTTTGAATATAGGGATGCAGATAAAAAGACGCCGTAATTGCAATAGATTGCAATTAGCTTTACACTGAGATACAGATACAGTTGTGTATGTGTGTTTCTTAACTGTATTTCCATAATTCGTTTTAAAATGTAGAATTACTGAGTTGACTGGATCAATGGCTTTTGTATTGTAAATTCAGACATGCGGCCTCAGGCAGCTGATGATGAAAGTTTCAGGAGCAAAGAATTGAACTAGAAAAATAATTGAAATGATAAATTTATGATTTGAAAAGACTATGAGTAATATAACATGTAGTAGTGTAAATGTGTTATATGATTGTGTAACTGTGTGATTAAAATGATATTCCTAAATATTTTTGTTAGTTATTTTCTACCTCTAGTTTCTAGTTTCCAGCTGGAGAATTTGTTGCCTAGCATTCTAGAGAGTTTCTCTTTTGGGAAATTATATCTTACTTTGAGTTGTTAACTCTTTAAATCCTTGAGATAATTCAGATAATAGAGGAGGGAAGATGCATCTTTTGTTGACCTCTATGGGAGATGTTGGGGATGTTTTGGGGTTTTCCCCCCCTTTTTAAAAATTTTTCTTCTTTTCTTCTCTGTTCTTGAAAGGGTCAAGGGGTTTTTTTGCTTCCTTTACCTTGTTCTTTCCCAACAAGGCATTTCCAGTGAACTAGGAAGTAGTGATGCCGCTGACGTGTTTGTGTTTAAGTTACTATTAAAATGAAGTGGAAGTTTTGAATATTCCAGAAATTTCATGTAGCTTTAAAACACATTTTGTCAGCAAAATATACATTTAAAATATTGATCAAGTTTAGGATTACTGACGTAAGACACATCTCAGTAATGTTCTTGTTCTGGAACTGCTACTACCTGGAGCCTCAAAGGACAGGAAAAACATGAAAATGTTTTAGCAGAAAAACAACTATTTCAGTACTGTAAGGGACTCTATCAGGATAGGTTACAGTTCTTGGAATATTTGTGATGTCTACAGAAAGTAAGCACTATAAGGATGTTATTTGTCAGTATTGAGATAGATTATATTTTTAAATTACTCTTTATTCCTAAAAAATATGTTCTGGCTCTCTTAAAATGTTTTTAACAAGACTGTTTATCAAATAGCATGAATTGATTGCTGAGGAAGGGTATCTAAATTTAGCTGAATCTCTGTGTTAAAAATAGTGCATCATGAAGGAACTCTAATCCTGGGTCTTACCTAAAAATAGTACGGTATGTGTAACTGGAGGTAGGAAAAATGCACATTTACCTACAGCAAGTGCATTCTGGGTCCAGAGAGGGGGTGGATGCAGTGAGGTGTAGATATAATAATGATGGAAAGACCTAAGGGGGTCCTAAGGGCTAAAATTTGAATCCCTCAGAGGATTTAGATGAAGTTATGTCCTACAATACATTTACCACTTCTCTAAAAATTTGAATCTGTCCTTCCAGATGGGAATTCAGAGTCAGATGCCCTGGCTGTAAGCCATTATTTTTACATGAAATTTTATTCTGTTGAATGAAGTAAATGAATAGTGTTGCTATTTATGTGCTCCTTGCTCTGAGAGATATCTATATTATTATGCTGGGTCTTGTGAAAGTTTGGTACATACCATAGAGGTGAAACGAACAAAGCTTTTCACCTCTATGGTAATCATAAAAACCACCAGTGTGTTTTGTGCAGCAATTTCATTTGAATACCAGTGTAGCAGGTTTGTGGCTTTACTTTATTGTGTGTATTAAGGCTGGTACTGCAAGGAAAAGCTGGACTAAAAGATGGACTGCTTCTCTTAGTGTATTTGGGAAAAAGATGCTCCAGACAGTGGAAAGAAATTGAGTCCAGTCTCTTAGCAGAATGTTCTGTATATCTTGTGTTAAACAGTTCTGTGATATGTACCAAGATTTTCTTTAGGAATATGGTAGCTTGATGTTGTTGCTAGCTTTTCTTTTATTAGGTGAAGCTAGTAAATTGTTATAGTCATCTTAAACAATCTTCATTACTACTTTGCTTCTTCTTTCTTGAACACAACTGCAAAGGTTTGTGCCATATATCAGATGCATAATCATTAGAGGAAAAAACCTACTTGACTGTTCAAGAAAATGAAACAATGCAGAAAAATGAAGGATAAATTCAATTTCAATTTAAACTAGACAAGAGTCAGGCTTACTAAAGAAAGTATTTTGGGGTATCTGTACAAATAAAGATGATCAACAAAACTGAGATAATATTTTCTAAGGAAAGGAAATATGTTATATGTAACACTATTTGATATTTGGAATGTGCATAATTGGAATTTTAAAATGAAAATGCATTCTCCTCCATGCACACACTCTTGAGTAAATAATCCAAAGATACTTTTGAGGAACAGCTAAATGTTAGTAGTGTTTCAAAACTACAGATAATTTCGTCAGCAAAAGAATGGAACAAGTCTCATTAACTTAAGTTACTACTTTTTTCTTTTTTTTTTCTTCTTTTTTTATCTTAATATTTTTTTTGTTTTGTTTTGCAGGATACAAAATTATGGATAATAATGGAATATTTGGGTGGAGGCTCTGCTCTTGATCTTGTAAGTAAATTATTCGTGGGTTTTTTTGCTACTTTACTTCATATAATTATTTTCCTATCTTAAAATTCTGGAACCTATAATAGATCACTTGGCTGTGGCAATGTTCACTTTCAGTAAAGGACAAAAGTATTTGTCAGTGCCAGAAAAATGCTATTTTCCATGAGGCATGACTGATTATTTGTGTAAATAGAAGGGAACTAAGCAACATAATATTGGAAGCAGGATATAAACATCTTAGTATGCTAATCTTCAGTCAGCCAGAGAGTACTAGTGTCTGAAAAAAGTTTTTTATATCTCTTAATTCTACCACCACAAATCTTCTTAGTTCATACCTTTTAATGTATGTTCCTCACCACCTCCTCCCCCAAACACATAAACAGAAGGTTCCCTGTTTGAAGTCTTTCTGATGACAGACAGAAATGCAATTTAGGCTGGTATTAGAAATAATATTTCAAAGAAATAAGAGAAGTGGTGGACTCCATGAAAGGTAGATAGGTCTTGCAGGGAGCCCTGGTTAGACCAAAGGGCTGTGCAATCACCAAGCCTGTGAAGTTTAACAAGAGCAAGTAGCTAATTCTGCACCTGGGGTGGAGTACCCAAGTTTGAACTGGAATTCAAAGAGGTCAGTGCAGATCATGTTTTCTGCGACTGGATGCTGACATTCACTTCTGCTATTAAAAAGCACCCAAGCCCCCTCTGAAATGACATACATCTTCTTATGTTTATTGTGGATTTAAAAACCAGTATTATAGGAATAATAATGCATGTTTAAAGTCTCTGAAAATTGTTATACAAATTGAGGCAGAATGTCTTTGTAGCAGAGTTTGCAGTTGTCAAATGGGGTAGCTGATAAATGCTTGAGGAAAGAGCAAAAGGAACAAGGTGACTGTAAAGGGATTTTGCTGGTGACATCCAGAAGACAGGACGGGGTTTTAAATGTGGATTTCCTGCAGTTGTGTATTTTTGAACCCGTTTATACCTTAGCTTCCACATCTGTTAGAAGTTGTGTAAAAATTCATGATGTTCCCCATAAAGATATAAAAAAAGTTTATTTATTGTTGTGATCGCTTTTTGTTCTTCCTGACAGAAAAGCAATTAGAAATCGGGTTTGCTTTTATAAATTAGCTATTACTTTTTAATGTAAGTATAAAAGAACTGAAAGAACACGTTACCACATTTTCTTCTTTTTTTTAATCACATAAATTTCACTTGTGTGATGACTATGTGTTTATTCTCTAAGTTTGTTGCCTAGAAATAGTAGAAAGTCCTTGTTCACATGTTAAAATGTTGTTGAAGAAATTGCACCACAGAACTGAAAATATCTTGTAAGTGTCTATGAAGCACCTTTTGTGTGCTTCATTAATTTTCAGTTTATATTCTGGTGCATGTTCTTGTAGTTCTAACATGCACATTATGGTTCTCAACTAGAATCTGGCATGCTTGGCCATGTTTTCATACTCGAGGCAAGAATTACTGGGAACCTTGAATTCCACATTCAGAGTGCAGGCGTGTCACGCTAGCTTGGTCTTTTCTGTATTTGAATATGCACTGGATGATTTCAAAATCCTGCCTCACAAGAAAAAGTACATATAATGCAGCTGCATGTACATATTTGTTCAAACTTTGAGTATAGTTTAAGTTTGTGACTGAGGTGACAGTGGTTCATGCTTGTGACAAGTACCAATATTCTCAGATTTACTCTGTTTTCAGTAATTCCTCCACACTGAGGTGAGCTGAATCTGGCATTAGAGGTTTTCCCCCATTAATGATGTGCTGTGTCATGTTACCGAGTCTCAAGCTGGTGCTTGCAGCCTGGCTGGGCAAAGCTTTGAGAATGTCTTAGTGAGTTTCAGGTAGTGGTAATTTTGTGTGTATTATCAGAGCTAAGGAAAAGCAAATAAGATTATAACTAAAGCTGCAAAGATAAAGTAAATGCATTATCTTTGTTACATGAAATATTACCTCTGTTGCCATGCGGGAGAATTTCTGAGGGATGTGTTATTTTTAATTTTTATCTGAAAATCCTTATCTGAAATGCTTTCCTTCTCACAGAATGAAGCTTTAGATGTACAACGTTTTGATTATGTTTTAATGAGTGATATTATGGAATAAATTGGAATAGTGGAATATTTTCAGAATTAACTGTTGGACACCAAGTTTCAGTGTCTTGCTTGAGATGCCCTTATTGTTTAAGAAGTCTCTCTGGGTAGTGACCTTTCCTCTGTTATTTTCAGTTTTAGAATTCATACCAGATATAAAGATCTTTGGGATCATCTAACACTACTGATACTTCTCATAAGAAGCATTATTTGGAGTCTTTTAACAATCAGCAGATTTATATTTCCAGTATTACATGAACAAAGTTAGTATTTTAAAATACGTAATGTTCTCTCTGCCTATCGGTTTGAGTTGTGTTTTAGAGAGTTTCTCAAAATCCAGTGCAGTATGTAGTCGTAGACTGATTGATGTAGTACCTTGAATGCCTTAGCTTCTTGCTCAGGCTTTGAGATTTGGGTCCAGATAGGGTCTGTGGAGTTGCACATCTAAGTTCAGTGTCATGTTAACATCAGACGCTTTTCAAAGGCATACTGAATCTATGACCTGACCACAAAGAAATAACTTGAGACTCTGTCTTTATGGCACCTTTAACAAAATTTACAGAATATTTTAGATAAATTATTTCTTTTCCTGTTGTTCATTAGGCCACTTAGTTTAGGACCATGCGTATTTAAAAAGAATATTCTGTCTCATGTTATGAAGTTAAAAAATAGGAAGTTTTGAGGGGTGACAGAACGAGTAATTTCTTTTTATAGTCACAGTGTTATTTCTGTTCTCTTTTGTCCCTTTTTTATACATATTCAAATGTTTCTTGCATCTCCTAGTTAGAACCTGGCTCACTTGATGAAACTCAAATTGCCACAATATTGAGGGAGATACTCAAAGGACTCGATTACTTGCATTCAGAAAAGAAAATCCACAGAGATATTAAAGGTAAATTATTTTATTATTTGTGGTGAAAGAATATCAGAAGAATTCATGCAACCTGAATGAGCACCCTTACGTTGTCAAATGGTGTCAAATATCTTCATTTCTGGTATTTCCTCTTCTTTATTCCAGCTGCTAATGTATTGCTGTCTGAACAAGGGGAAGTAAAACTGGCAGATTTTGGAGTAGCTGGACAGCTTACAGATACACAGATAAAGAGGAATACCTTTGTGGGAACACCATTTTGGATGGCACCTGAAGTAATAAAGCAATCAGCATATGATTCAAAGGTAAGGTACTTCAAGGCATTACCAAAGTCCCATCCTTTTTCTAACTTGATTACATAGGTTGGTCTTGAGAACACAGCTAATAACTTTGTGTCCATATGAGGGTGTGTTCAGGTGAAACCTTGCAGCTAAAAGCTGTTGATGAGGAAAGATTTCCTAATTTGTATTCCAAGTTTAAGTTTTGCAGTTTATTAAGACAGTCCAGATGGCTAGAAATGATGCAGTATTCACGAGTACATCCCAGCATCTTTTATCCCACTCTATTGATGAGCATTTTTGGCTGTTTAAAAGTGAAGAGTGCAAATATATACAAAATGTTAATATTCTTCCACTTGTTTTTGGAAAAAAATAGCCAGCAGCACAGTTGAAGAATATGGATTTGGTGGCTGTGAAAGTGTTGTTTGGAAGGGCTGTTACTCAGCCCTGGCAGAATGTGCTGTGTGGGTCTGTGCTACTCTGACTGTGTTCTTTCAGATTTGCCATCCGGGAGGTGTTAATATTTAATACCAAATTTAGCTATATACACGATTTTGATTTAGCAGAGTGGCGCATCAGCATACTGAAATCTCAAGCATGATATATCACTTGTAATAAATAGTTGGGTCCCAACAGAAATGTGATTCTGTGACTGTTCTCTGTATTCTCACCAGTGTGGCACTGCTTGTCCCTGCTTGCCAGCAAGGAGTATGCCCCATAAAGCCAGCTCAACCCTATTGCGTTTTTCCAAGTTCACCGTGTTGGTTACTTGCTTTTTATGCTTCTATTTGTTTGAGGTACCTATACAGCTCTTTGCTGCCCCTGCCTTCTCCCTGCCCCACATGGTCTGGCTAGCTCAGCATGACACTCATCTTATCAGGAAAGGCTCTTTGCCCAACCCAGTGCTGCAGCTGAAGGTCTGAAACAAAGGTCACCCTCAAGCCCAGCTTGTGTTAAGATCAGTTTACTTTATGATAATCAGCAGTATTTCCCTCTGTTCTTCCCTGAGCTCATCTTTCTTGCCCATTCCCTCTGATTTCCCTGTAGGGATTTGTTGATTGGCCATATCTGCCAAGGCTGACTCTGGTCTAGGCTGTAGTATTGTTTAATTCCCTATTTGATATCTTTCTGTAAAGAGAAAAACACTGTAGAGCCAGTAGAAGCTTAATTGACCCCACAATCTCAGTTTAAAGTTGAGTGGTGGTTTTTAGGCAAACTTTTTTTGAGTGGTGGTTGGTTTTTTTTTTCCTTTGTGTGTTTTTGTGGGGGTTTTTAATTTGTTTGTTGGTTTTGGTTGGTTGGGGTTGGCTTTTTTTTGTTTTTTGGGGGTTTGGCTCCTGGGAATTACTATCACTTGGACAAAGTATGATTCAGCCCTTACGTTTTCCATTGTGGCTGTTTCAGTCTGCAATGTCACATGGACACAAGTGTCTTGGATACTTGATGAAGGATTCCCAATAAAAGCTTGAAAGGGCTCTAGTTTTTGGCAGTATTTCTGCTTCCTGTTTTGATTCCTGTCTTATCTGAAAACATGTTTTCTTAACGTGCTTCATTTATCATATGTTTAGTTCTCTGTTCTTTCTGTTATAAAACTCATACTGTAAAAAATAGATATTTAATTTGAAAATGGCTTGGTCTTGCACATAGCCTGTTTTCTTTGACTTACAAGAACTTCAAAGCCAGACTGAGCCTTACTCATTAGATTAGAAGAAGAAAGGCTTGTGGCAGTACTGCAGTGAACAGTAATTACCAGTGACTTGTTGACTGTCATCTGAACTTGGAAGAAGAATTTTTGTTCAAGATTTGAGACTCTAAAAATCACAACATGTGATAAAACCTAATGTAGTGTCACCATATCCTGAGGTCATGCTTATCCCTCTCCATTTGGAGAACCATTTGTGTTTGTTTTGGGGTTACATTGTCACAGTCAAGTGCATCCTATAAATGCCTAATTGGATACACATATGATTGGTACTGGACATGGCATTTAGTGCTATAGTCTAGTAGAGGTGTTAAGGCATAGGTTGGACTTGATGATCTTAGAGGTCTCTTCCAACCTCATTATTCTGTGATTCTGTGTGATTCTGTGATTCTTATCTGTGAAAGGGGAGGATATGGTTCCAGAGGAATTTGCCAGGAGTTATTTTTGATGTTTTCAACAGGAATGAGCTTCAATGAGTTGACTCTTTCAACTTCAAAGAGTCTAGTGTGCAGCCATGGTTTGTTGCACTTTTTTGTTCATTTTTGTAGAGGAAGGTAACTAGCAACAGAGTTATAAATACATTAGAAAAAAGGAAGTATTTATATATATATGTGTGTGTGCAGGTGGATATCTAGGCACTCATACACATGTAAATTTGATGTTTATACTTGTATATACACATGCTCCACCTGAAAGTCTGGCAGAAGAAAAACTATCCATTTATATGGCTTTAATACTTCACTCCTGAGAAACTGAAATTCTGAATAAATTGGAAGTAATAATGCTCAGTTGCTAACATTAAGACTCATCTTCACAGGTGACATTTTTCTTTTGTAACCAAGAAAAGCTTTTCTGCTAGAGGGAAGTTACTTACAATTAGGCTTGAGGAGAGCTTAGCTGATAATGCTCTTATTAAGATAAATGAAACTCGGGGCTCATGTGCTTATGTGATTCTTTGTGCTCAGGAACTTTCTGTAACATGGACTAACAAAATGGCATTTCATAAATTTGATGGTATGCTAATTGATTTTTTTTTTCATTCTGACTTGCAAAATTAAGTAACTAAGCTTTTAACAGTCGGATATTGTCTGAACAAGGAAGGTGGAGCTTGTTTCTGGCCACGCACTGTGGCTGTGATAGTGGAATGGATATGTGCAAGTCAGTCAAAGATAACCATGAGAATCCATGGGGCTGACACATGTGGGGTTGAGGGGTACTTAGTAAAGACAGCTGTGATAAATGAAATCTTCTCTGTGCAGGACCTGGAAATAGATCTGTTTACAGCATAGCAAAATTCCAAATGCTCTGTTTGGGAGTAAAACCAGACAGCTCATGTCAGATTTTTTCCTGTTTTCCTTAGAATAAGTCTTTGTTCTGCTTTCACTTAAAAAGAAACAGAAGAAAACCAAACATAAATATTTTTAATTGGTATCTTGTCCTTGGAACAGATGTTTCCATGATTTTTTTTCTTTTACCTTTCTGACAGATGTACTATCCATTCTCTTGACTTTTGGGTCTGTGATTTCAGCAAAACATAAGAGAATTACAATGCATTACTTCACATTACTTCAGGCAGATTTGCAGTAGGATTTGTGTCAAGGGAGACAGCATTCCCTAGAAAGAGTAGCACATTTTGATGGTAAAAACTTTCAGAGGCTACATGGACCAGAAAACTGAAAATTACTTTCAAGGCTGCATTTCTCCAGTCTGGGAATAAAAAAGTGTCGTGGTTGGGGGGGGAGGTGAATTTTTCCAGGGAGATGTGGGCAGTCCAATCAGTGATCAGCTTTTCTGCTGGCACCTGGATTGGTCACTCGGAGGTTTGGACACGCCTCTGAGGACACAAAGAGTTAAAAGCAGGAGTCTGGGGGGCTCGGCCTCTTTTCAGATCCCGGTTTCAGCAGAGGGACGTGTCAGGCCTCCTTCCCCTGCCCGGCCACGAGGCTGGGTGGGGGAGGGGAAACACGTGGTCGGCTCAGGTAAGCCGGAGCCCCCGGCGGGGGGGAGAAGAGAAGGGACAGAAGTGGAACTGAGCTGCCCCGTCTAGGATGGAGGGGTGGAAAACTGTGGAAGTGCCTTCTGTGTGTGCTCACCCCCCTCCTCCCCCCCAAACTCCGGGAGAAGGTGCTCAGCCACCTGGGGGTTTGCGGAGCCTGGGAGTGCCTGAGCCTGCACCCTGCCGAGAAGAAACTGTTAACCCTTGCTTGGTAGAAAGAAACTTTTCTTAGACATTGATTCTCATGACTGGTGGTTTTCGGAGAGAGGGAAGCGGCCTGGGACTGAGATGATAAAGCATGATTGGAAGGAACTCGATGGAAGAATGAGAGGAGTAGCCTTTTGAGCCGGACTTCTCTTGCATAATGTCAGCCATGGACTGAACTTAAGTCTCTTTTGAACATAAACTGCATTTTTGGGTGGATGCAGCTGCCCCTTGCTTTTGCTACAGTGACTGGCACTTGAAGTGAGTAGCGAGCAGAGAAGAGAGGGGGAGGGTGAGGTGGCACCCTCTGCCCTCAGGGCAGACCTGCTCCTGGAACCCTGGCCCCTGGGTAAAAAGGGGAGACCTCGGCATGCAAGTATCCTTAAAAGAGCCCTGTATGCAGTTTTCAGCCTGTGGACAGCGGTGAGAGCGCTGGACATAGGAAAAAGAGAGTGTCACCTTAGCAGACTTCTCCAGGCGGTGCTATGGGTGACATGGAAACACATAAGGGGTGGACCCCTGTTTTCTGAAGAACAGTTTGTGGTGCGAGAGAGACTCCTCTCTCCCTTGCTGAATTGAAGATTAGTTTGTTTTTGAGTGGTGATTGTTTGATCTAAAACCCAAGGGTTGGTCTGTGAAGAGTGATGGGTGGGGAGGTAGAAACTGGGAGAAGAAATGTTCTAAGAAGTTTTTATTTCTGTCTCTGTGTGTGTTTAAGAGTATCTCTGTCCCTGTTCTTATGTAATTAATAAAGTTTTGGTGGGTTTTTTTGTTTTCAAGGTTTAAGCCTGCTCTGCTCTGTTCCTGATCACATCCCACAGGAGTTGTTAGAGAAAAAACATATATTCATGGGTGCACTGACATCTGGCCAGTGCTAACCCATGACAAAAAGATATATCAAACCAGTGTTAAACCCCAGGGAAGTTATATTCCAATGTATTAAATTTCTGATGGTTGTACTAGCTAATTTATGTTGAGGAAAAATCTTCTTCAAGTTAAAATATTTTACTTTATGTAAGTATTTTAGACTGGTTGATAAAATGCTAGTTTATAACAACTCTGACATTGCTTTTTGGTGTAGTAGTATTGATTTGAAAAAAATTAAACTCTATTTAGTACAACTGTTTTATACTGAAGAGTGGAGACAACAAAGAAACTGTTTACTTGGGCTATGTGGCTAATAGCATAAAAGAATGGTAACAAAACCAATTTACACATGAAGTTATTTACAGTAAAGCTTAAAAATCCACCTTTACAAGTGTGGTGGTTTTGGCTAGGGTAAAATTAATTTTCTTCACAGTAGCTGGTATGTGGCTGTGTTTTGGCTTCGTGCTGCAAGTGTTGATAACTCAGGGATGTTTTCCTTATTGCTGAGGAGCACTTGCACAGCGTCAAGGCCTCTTCTGCTTTTTGCCCGGCCGTGAGCAGGCTGGGGGTGCACAAGGAGCTGAGAGGGGACTCAGGCAGGACAGTTGATCCCAGCTGACCAGAGGGATACTCCACACCATATGGCCTCATGCTCAGCAACAAAACCAGGGGGAAGGTGGGCTGGGGTCTGCTCCTCAGGGACTGGTTGAACAACTTTCTGTTGGTGGTGAGCAGCTCTTTCCATTTACATCACTTGCCTTTCCTGGGTTTTAGTTTACTCTCTTTGTTATTTTCTTTTTCATTATAATTTATTATTATTGTTATTTTATTTCAATTACTAAACCGTTCATAACCCACAAGTTTTCTCCCCTTAACCCTTCAAATTCTCTTCCTCCCCCATTCCACCAGGGGACAGTATGAGCAAGCAGATGTGTGTTGCTGATTAAACTAGAATAGCAAGCCAACACTTCATTTTCTTTTCTTTCTCCAACCTAATCTTAAAAGCATTCTTTCTTACAGGCAGATATCTGGTCATTAGGCATAACAGCCATAGAACTTGCGAAAGGAGAGCCACCTCATTCAGAGCTACATCCAATGAAAGTTTTGTTCCTCATTCCTAAGAACAATCCACCAACGCTGGAAGGAAACTTCAGTAAATCCCTAAAAGAATTTGTCGAGGCCTGCTTAAACAAGGACCCAAGCTTTGTGAGTTTCATGTTTGTCAGTGTGTAGTAGAGAACTTGACTGCTTTACATGAATTGCATGAATAAGAATCATTCAGCTTCTCTAATATGGTGTGACATAAGTGACAGGTATAATTTTAGATACTGTGTATATTTAAAATCTCATTTGTATCAAGACTAAACTCTGGGTTTCTTTGTTTTTATAGTGAGTCATTCAACACTCTCAAACATGGTAAACCCCCCCCAACTCTCTCTTATTTTCTTTTAAGAGACCTACTGCAAAAGAGCTTTTGAAACACAAATTCATTTTACGAAACTCCAAGAAAACGTCTTACTTGGCTGACCTCATTGACAGGCACAAGAGGTGGAAGTCTGAACAAAGTCATGACGACTCCAGTTCTGATGACTCGGATACGTAAGTTTGATGAGTCTATAAAATATCCTTTGTGAGGAGCCAAGGAGTTATTTTTAGCACATCTATTCCTGTGTTCTTTTTTTTTTTTGCAGCTTTTCAGCTTATGGCCTTGGTAAATGAATGCAGTCTTAATTTGAGTATTGCCAGGGATTTCATTAAAGTAACAGTCACTTAAAAAAACTCTTCTGGCCCATATGCTTTGCTACCTTGTCTTTTATGTAGGGTCCAGGGTTCTTCCTAGATATGAGGCCAGCTGTTCTGCAGGCAGAAGGTCTCAAGCTGCACAGCCAAGTAACACACTGCAAGTGAAATTCAAGTGAAGAGATTGCCACAACTTATTTACAAATGGATTAAATACCTCTTAGTAAAGAAAACACAACTATTCTCTGCAATTTTAGGCTGCATGCTAATGGCAAGCATCAGGGTATTTCATGGGTGACATTACAGCTGTATATTTCTTAACAGTATTAATGGCTTCATGCCTTCCAGTGACCACAGCTCCAGTGTCTTATCTGTTTGTCTAGGCAAGAAAAGTGAATTAAGTTTTCTAATTTCCTCCCCTTTCCCTGATGGTTTGAGGTACTCTGTTAAAGCTAGTTTTCAGATAGCAATAAAACACTCCATGTAACTTGTTAATGTGACTTGGGAAAATGTTTTCAATCTGGAATTCATCACTTCCATACATTTGGTGAAGTATCTTGGTTTAAATTTTTTAATTTACCCAAAATAAAAGTTACTTTAATTAATTTTCATATTGGTCTTTATACGTAGTGCTTGCAGAATAGAATCCCGATCTTGGTTTTTACTGTAGTTTTTATATGTAGTATGTATATTGAATGAACATCAGCAGTAAGGTGTAGGTAATAAAAATTGATCTTTTTTTTCCTTTCCCTTGAAGTGAAGCAGATGGTCAGGCTTCAGGTGGGAGTGATTCAGAAGAGTGGATCTTTACAATAAGAGAAAAAGACCCCAAGAATCTAGAGAATGGAGCAGCCCAGCCTTTGGAATTGCAAAGAAATAAGGTGCTCAAAATATTGACTTTATAATATGAGAAGATGATTCTTGCTTTAATAATTTAGTGGGGTGACTTTATTTTATGCCTTTAAAAGCATTTATATTGTGAAACTCACAGAACTTTTGCTAAAAATGTATTTTCTACAGTTGCCTTCCACAAAATTTTCTGACTAAGTCTTGAAGTTTGGGCATTTGGGAATATGTCCTTTTTTGTAGTTGACAAAATATGTACCAAAATATTTCTCTAGTTTGTGAAGTACAAACGCTGGAGGAAGACCAGTCAATACTGGTTTTTTTAAAGCTTCATTCTGTATAGTAAGCTAAAACCAGTACAGTGCAAACTCCACTAGGCTGGAGTTTTGAAGAAGGCATTTTTGGTTTTTAAGGAAAAAGACTACAATCTAACAAGGAATAGAATGTGTCTGTATCCAAACAAACAAGCAAAAACCCAAATGCAAACTCAGAATAAGGGATGTTTAGGAACTGCTCCATTGTATTTTCTGCAGTTTGTGGCCAGAGTGGGTGGTTGCTGTCCTGTCTCTGAAAATTCTGGAGAAATACAAGAAAAATACTGTATCATATGGGATGAACCTAGTAAATATCACCATGTTTGTGATTTAGTTCATGCTCAGTAGGATTGTGGGAGTTTGGTGGGGTTGTGGGGTTGTTTGTTTTCTTTCTAATTTTGAGCTTACATGCATTTGAGGTGCTGAAGTCTCAAATTTTATTTCAGCCTCTATTTTGCACAGTGCTTTGGAATAGTATGTTGCAGAACATTTTCCGTATATGGAAACAGACCTTGCATAAAGTGTAGCACGTTGGAACTACATTTTGTCTTTAGTTAGAATACAATGAGGAGGCTTTTTTCAGGAATAAAATCGGTCGGTTTTTTTTCTTTAAAGGAAAAAGATATCCCAAAGAGGCCTCTATCCCAATGTCTGTCTACAGTTATATCCCCTTTATTTGCAGAGGTAAGTTATTGCTTTAAATCTTAACAATTCCAAGGTTTATCTGAAAAAAATGAAAAATATAATAAATGACAACTAAGATTGCTACTACCCATAACTTGCTGTGTTAGGTTTTAGTTGTGCCTTTGGTGTCTGCTTCTGAGATGTGTATTTTGCTCCTAACAATACTTGGTATGCATGGTGGTAGCATCAGCCATGCTGGCCTAAAGCAATGAACATGACAAGAAAAAGGTGTGTAAGTGTTTGAATTGCAGCATTCTATTTTTGGCACTACTTTGTGTATTTATCTTAGTACAAATTTCAAGCTCTTTACTATTCCAAGATACAGTTGTAGACCAGGTCATCAAGAATTTCACTTTTGAATTTCAGTGTTGAAATCTGTGTTTTGTTTCCATTTGAGTTTAATAATTTTTATACTTTTCCCCCAAGTATTAAAAACAACTTTGAAAAGGAAAATATGAAAGGTAAGAGAATAATTTATGAAGATATGATTATTTTAAAAAGTTGATAAAATGACTGCTGTGTATATATATAAGCTATAGGTGTGCAAGTATGGATACTAAAATATAGGAAGCATATCTTGAAAGCAAACAGCTATGGGTAAATACTGCTTTTTTCCTTGGGATACATTGTTGTCATTTTTGACTGTGAGCATGCTGAAAAGCATGTGTGAAGATTGAAGACATGTGAAGATGAATGACATCCTGATAGGTACTGTAAAGACAAAGTTCTGCTTGAAAAAAGTCTTCAGTATGTGAGGGTGTATGATGAAAGTCAAATGCTGACATTGTGAACACTGATGGTCACTTCCTAACAAGCTTCTGTGTTATACTGTGTATAGAAATGTTTATTAATGTCTTATTAATATATTTCTTCCTGGCTTCCTTGCAGTTGAAAGAGAAGAGTGAGGTGTGTGGTGGTAACACAGATTCCATAGAAGAACTGAGGAAGGCAGTTTATGTAGCTGAAGAGGCTTGTCCAGGCATTGTAGATACCATGGTGTCACACCTTGTGCAGAGACTTCAGAGGTAATGGCACTCTTTCAGTATGGCTTACAGAAAGCTGCAAATCTGATTCTATAAATATTTGGCTTATGTTAAATTGAAAGAATTAATTTCTGTTTCTAATGGAGAAGAAAACCACTTGTACCTTCAGTTTGTGCAATTGTGTTTGCTTGCTGGAAAAAAGCCTAATCATATCAGCACATCTAATTTCTAGCTTCAGGTGATAGCACATGTGTATGCTCATCCTGTGGTGTGCATAGTGTGTGTCAAATGAGACTGGACAGGCTTTTCTCTTTGCAGTTTGTGTAAGGGACACACTTTCTTGGTGTCCTGGGTGTGTGTTGCAGAGAACACCTGCCACTCTTAGTTTCTTTTACCCATGTGGATAAATTGACTGGTCTGTTGGTCTGTGTTTCTTTCACTCACATAGTCAGTGGTTCCTTGTTCATTCATTAAAGACAGTTTGTGTGGCCTTTTGGTGGCACCTCCAAAACCAAAATTCGGTCTTACTTCAAAAAGCCAAATTCAATGTGATTTTGTAACTTGCTAAGGAATATATTATGAACAAATACTCAATTTTCCTTTAAATGCTACACAAGAAGAGATAAGGGGTATAAATTTCAGAATTGCTGCTGGAAGAGGCTATAAATTCAACCTTGAATCTAGGAGCCCACAGCTGTTGTGAATCTCACAGCAGCCAGATTGGATTGCTTGGTACTAGAAAAAACTCATGTCAATGATTAATCATGGACCAATACATGGAAAAAGATCACCCTGAGCAGGTGTCACCCTTACAGTCTCTAACCACAGCTTGGTAAAGTTTAGGAATTCACAGCTTTGAGGTTGAAGCACAGGATTTCCAGGTTGAAACTTTCTCCTTAAGTAAAAATCAATGCCAAGAAACCTGCAAGCAATCGTGTTTGTTGCTTTATGGGCTGTTAAGAATGAAGCCCAGTCAGCATCTCTAGTGCTGAAAGGTTACTTCTAATGCCAGATGTCCTGTCCTGTCTCATTTGATCCTGGCAGACTTGAAAGAGTTGCTGGAGCTTCATCTCAGTTTGTTTCCATCAGGGGTTCCAAAATTGAATCCAGTCTTTCATCAGCTAATATTTCAGTGTTGTATTTTTATCAGTCTGGTACAGGATCTTCCTGGAACTGGAAACCTCAAAGACTTGATGCTGCAATTGAGGCTGAAAATGACCATGCGGAGACAGAGCCCAGATACGGGCATTTTTGGGGATGCTGGAAGTGATCTTACTCATTCTGTCACATCAGCAACATTCATAATTTTTGTTCTGTGAGAAAGATTTCAGAACCCTTTATGTACCTATTTAGCATTGCTTTCTTTCTGTTCTGCTTCCTTGGACTGTTCTTGTTTTTCTTGATCAAAATGTCTTAGAACAGTGAAGGCAGAACATTTCATTCTCTTTCAAGGAGAGAAAGAATTATTCATAGAGAATACTTGTCAGTGGATCACATCTGAGTGAACTGCCTGTTTTTTTCAGGGATGATATTCCAGCTAGTATGGGATAATCACTCCAGAAAGGGAGTGAAAGAATGAATAGCAAGAACTCCCACTAAAAATGAGCTTGAATCATTTCATGGCTTATTAGGTTTCCCTTGGGGATAAAGCTATTTTTTGAAGATAGCCAAATTCTGAAAAAATAATTCCTTATTTTTCAAGTGATACAAGAAGTGTGTTCTGTTACATCATTAGGTCATTCAATATTCTCTCAGTTTGGTAGCTAATTACTGAAGATAGGTTTTCAACAAGTTTCTGATTACATTTTCACTCCCCCTTATGACTGGTTAGAGTTGGATTTTGTAAGTTTGAATGAATGAATTAATTGGGACCCTCAGAATAGCTGTCCAGTAATGTGAGTGAATCCAGTTACCTTCCCCTTCCAGTTTTGATCTTGAATGTTTGATGAAAGTTACCAGAGACTTAATGTGCTTAAAAGGTGTGGTTATTTCTTTGGATGGTTAAAGAATCTGCTTAGATCAAGAAATACAGTTTTCCTGGCCCAGGAATATTTTGAAAATATTTGATGTAAACTTCCAAAGTAGGAAAGCTGGAGTCACTAAATGTTCTTCCACCATTAAGTGCTGCTCAGTAACGCACTTGAGCACAGGTTGTTGCTGTTTGTTTGGAAAGCTGTGATACTCCAACAGGGTTGTTCAGTTCCACAGCTCTTCCTTTAAAGTGTGATGGCAGTGCTGAGTGCCACTGTGCAAGGAAAAAGGCCGGAACTTCAATGGCATAAAATGGAATAACATTGCTGCTTCTTGTAGAATGCCTTTGAATGTCTTTCTAAAAGCTGCAACAGTAACTATTTCTTTTCCTCCTCAGATATTCCCTAGCTGGAGGAAGTTCTTCATCCTACTGACATAATCTTCTTTCCTGGCTTCCTAAGACAGCGGAGATCCCATGGTATCTGCATTGAAGGCGTGCACCCTAATGTTCTGCCTCTCAGTCTCTGTAAAGTCCTTGGGAGGAAGAACATTTCTAAGAGTGAAAATGAAGTCTCTTGGATGGAGGCTATCTTTTTCAACTCTTTAAAGCTCTAATTTTTTAAAATGATAATGAACATATTCCAGGGAGGTGTCCTTTTGTAAAATCTAAAATGTATATTTAGGTTTGTGATAGAGAAATTGAAGATATTGAGAAACCTCAGGTATCTTGCTTTAAGAATTCCACTGGGAGATGGAACATGGTTGTTGGAATTGTGTACAGATATGTATATAATGTATTTTTTAACAGAAAGCCTTTCAATGTGCATAAGGAATCACTGTGTACAAAATGGTAAAGTGCTTTTGTAGATAATGTTAGTGGGGTAAACATTTGACAGGCCATAACTGAGTCTTTAACTGCCTTGCCTTTATTACATGTAAAGTTTCAATTATGTGATAAGTGAATCTCGGTTAGATTTTTGTATGTGAAGTATTTGCCATTGAAAGAGTTAATCCTGTATTATAGAACCTTCTATTTGTACCTCAGCACAGACACAATTTTATTCTGTTTCTCCAGCATTTCTTTCTTTTTACTTATATTCTGAGCGTGACTTTCTATTTATGGTACTACTTCTAGTTGTTTTAAATTTCATACACCTGGTCTCTCAAAGCTTTAAATTTAAATTATTGTTTTTCTTAGCAAATGAGTTCTTTCATATCTTCAGTTTCAAATTGTGCCAATGCAAATTCTGAAATAGTTCAGTTTTAGTAACAGGTATTTGTGAAGCTTGTGAAATTCAGACACAGTCTTTTTTTCACCTGAACATGCTTAAATTCTCACACAAATCTTTATTCTCTTCATTTAGTTTGAAATATCTCCTTAAGGTGTAGATTCTGAGACAGTGGCAAGTATTTCTTTATCATGCCTATTTTTATCATTAAAACAAATGTCTTTCAGCATAAAAGAAAAATTATCCATAGATTCAGTATTCAGTCTCGCTGCCTCGATCTGTGCATCTCTTTATGAAATCTGATAGATGTTGGACAGCGAGACTGCGAAACAGCCCGAGTGCTGTGTGCTGGCTCCTGTTGCTTGCCTCTCGAGAGAAAAGTTACTTCTTGAAATTCTCAATTTTTACATTTCCACTATTCCTGTGAGGGCTTCTAGATAGCTGACTTCAGGTGTTATAGATCTTGGAAACAGTAACACTAGTTCATTAGTCGTATGCACAGTTGGTTAGTGTTATTTTCCCCCCCCCCCCCCCCCACAGTATTACTCTGAGATTTACCTTGGTTTCACCAAGACTATATTCAGGTACTACTTATTCCAGTAGCTAAGAGAGCATTTTTGCCTTCTTTTAATGAAGAAATTAATGACTGTATGCTTTGCACGATGGTGAGGTAACTTATATATTTACTTTCTCAAAAATAAATAGATGGGAGCTTTGGATCAGAAAGGATTAACATTTAAAAGTACAGGCATATCTGCCTGGCTTGGTACAAGAAACCCTGGTACACTAACCATTGTGGAAGCTGGTGAGGTCTCCTTTCAGGACTTCTATCACCATGGTAGTCCTTAGTCTATGCATATTAATAGCCTTAATTTATTAATTTAGGAATTTAACTGTAAGAGGACACTGTCTTGCTAACACAGTTAATAAACTTCTGCCCAGGTTGAAACAACTGTTGGAAGAAATGTGGGTGTGTGTTCATCTTGTGGCCATGCTTTCAGGCACTACTCATTTGCCAGCCTAATGAGGTAATGGGTTTCCTCTATGGCTAAGCGAATTTAAAGTAAATTGAACAATGTTAAAGTCTGAGCAATGTTTTACAACTCCACTTTGATTAATCTCTTTAATTACATTGTTTAGTGTGCTCTTAAATGTTAAGGATAGGCTCACTCTTGAGGACACAAATTTAGCACCACTTTTGTGAGATGTGCATCAGAATGTAGTGCAATGGGAAAGTTACCTGTTGATGTGTCAATATGAGAACATTCAGCCTTCAATAGATCCGTGTGCTATGGCTTCACAAGGGAATCAACAGGTGTGTTTGCATTGGAAATATAAATTGATCAGTGCAAGCTGTTCCCTAGTCATCTGTTAATGTAAGGCCTGGAAATTAAAGCGAGCTTCCGTGGAGATGCACAGAACTCTGAGACATAGTGGGGAAGTTGAATTTATGCTGCTGGCTTGAATGTCAAGAATTTCTCAATCAGTAAGTTGAATGAAATTCTAAGCTACACTCTTTGAACACTCATTTGAAAAGTTATATATATGTGCTTTGAGTTGCATTTTAGTTGTGTTCCAGGACTGTATGTTGAGGAAGTACTTCTCTGAGTATATGGTGGCAGAATTTGCTTGATGAATGTGTCAGAGCTTAAGATGAGTAAGACTTATGGTGAGGGCAAGTGGCCAAAAGGCTTGGGCATTTAGAAGACAAGACCTCATTTATGGTAGAGATGTGTATTTTTATATGTAATATAAAGATTATTTAAATATAGACTATCTTAAACTGAGATTCACTAAAAAAAAAAGTGTGCTGTATCTTGAATGTAGAAGTACAATCATTTGCTATTGAAAAGTATTGATGCTTTAAAAATCAGGTCTATATTGGTAACAGAAGAGGAGCTTCATTTGAAAGAAGCACCACCTCAGTTTCTCAGAGAAAAAGAAGTGTATTGATATTTTTGAGAGGTTTTTTTCATGCTTAAGACATGTCTGTGTTACGATGTTGCACTGATGATTTTTCCCTGCAGGTAGTACTTCACTCAGTTTTGACTATACTAAATGACAAGCTATTCCTATTTATGCAAACCTTTAAATTAGTAGAACTGCTTATTTGTCAGGGATTTCATGATTAGGCAGTAAATAAATTCACTGTTTAAAAACAATAAAATGAGTTATTTGAACTGAAGGCTTGCTTTTTTGTAACTCTCAGATCGATTTTTTTACCTTAATTATCTCTGCAGTTGCACTTTACAGTTGCTGACCACTTTACTAAGGATGAGATGCTAGTGTACAGAACACTTTTGGTGTAGTAACGAAGCAGTAAGTTCACTCTGCAGTGCCACCACGGTTCCTTTGCAGCTGCATCATTGTGTGTGAGCTTGTGGGAACAGAAGATAGACTGATTTTTGTGGAATGCCCTAAGTGCAGTGTTCAGCCCCTGCTGTACAAGAGGGGAGCGGGTGGAGGGGGAAAGTGAGGCCGTGTGTGTTGGCACCTCAGTGCAAAGCAGCTGGCTCAGTGTGAGTTCCCGTCCTCCTGTACCCTGGCACCCCATCATCTGCCTCTTAATGTGCTTTTAATGTACTTGGGGAATCTTTTCTTTAGCTGTCACTACTTTATGTGATGTTCTGTACTACTTTTTAAACGGCGTAGTACCAGTTTGTAGTAGTTTTACAGTAACCTGACTTTGAAGGAAATATATTTTTGCTTTCAAAAATGTCACCATTGGAAGATTATCCAGAATGCTGATAAGCACAGGTATAATGCAAGGATCAGGACAATTGCAAATCAGTTTTGTAAGCTGCTGGGGAGGAGCTGAAGGTATAGCACAAATCTGCTTCCTCTTTTTAACTGTGTTGTGCAGATGTGCTGGTAACTGCACTGACCATATGCCATGGACAAATCGTATGCAAGGGTTTCCTGCTGCCTTTACATGATTGCAGAGGACCATTGAAGTCTGTGTGTCTTGTTTTCTGTAATATCGTCACCTGTTTACATTTGTGCCTTTCAATTTTACTTTGGTCACTCCACACCAACACAATAAACCTCCTTGTAAACTACATGACCTGGAAATAAGGAAAAGTTTCATGAAATGTTGCCACCTGAATGGTCAGTGAGATGAGATTCAGGGCCCCTTCCCTGGAGGGAATGCTCTCTGGGCTTCTACAGCAGCTATTGCCCATGTGTCAGTAATAATATGCAGCAAGTTTATAAATCAGTGTTTGGTTTTTAATGGTAATCAGATCAGAATTTGTAGCACTTGCAGATAGCAGTGATTTAAAACTTCTAGTCTCCATCCTGCCAGCCCAGTGAAACTGATGAGAGCGCTCACAACAAATTACATTTGCTCACCCCTTCCAAGGATTGCACCTTTAACTGGTGACAAATTGTGTGACAATTGCATGCCTGTAGTTGTACTTCATTATTATTTTCTGCTGCTAGAAACTGTGTGGCACATTGCCCATTATTTTGTCCCCTACCAGCTTTGCTGTGCCCCCAGGGCAGAGGCAGTGTCCTGTCAATGCTGTAGCAACTGGAATTGTGCATCTGCCTGCATGTAGGTAAGTGTCTTTGAGCGCTAAGACCATGGAATTGGTCCTGTATAGAAAGAAAGAATGGGCAAAATTGGGCTTTTCAAGTCTTTCTTGATCCTCTTTTTTATTCTTGGCTGATGGAATACTAGGCTATTACACCTGACGTTGTCTCTAAAACAAATTTATCTTCCTCTGTAGTCAGAGACTTTATCAAGATTTGTGCAATCACAGCATGTTTTCCCCAGCCTGCTGGCTTGTCTTTCAGTCTGTCATTTTTGTCTGGTTTCAGCTGAATTTACAAAGGCATTAAGGTGTCAGTGTTGTTTAAATGAAATGTTCTGAAAAGAGGTAGGTTTGAGGTATATTATCAAACACATCTTAACAGAGGTTAAATTAGACAGCAGATAAATGGTGGAGATGCTTAATCTTGTTGAAAAAACCACAGGAGTCCAGGCTTTTTTGATCCCTTTGCCTGTGGTGCAACCTCCTGAGGCAATGAAGTCCCTGTTTTGTTTTTATTTGTTCATTATTGGAAACTGGCAACTATTTCCTGGTGAGTAATACCACCACCAGCAGTAAATCTCCTGGGGTGCCCTGTTTGAGGTTTTCCTGCTGCTGAGAGAGGTGTGTTTAGTGATAGCTCCTGACCTGGCACACAATGACCCTGCCTCTCTGCAGGCCCTGCTTGCTGGAACAGGCAGTGATGTGATGTGAATCAAGGTTAAAAATAAGTGGTTGTGCATTACAGTTTTCTAGTACATTGAGTTTTATTCGCACACGTGGACTCTGCCTGTTTCCAAGACACGAGCATCAAGACAATTGATTTTATTCTGTCATTTCAGTTTTGGGTTCACCCTGGGAACAGACACCTAGAAAAATGCTGACAAGTGACAGCAGTTCACATGGTTCCATTTTAAAAAGGAATTAAAAATCACACCACTAGAGAAGAAAAAAAAATTCCTGTTTTAAACGTTTTTTAATAGGAAAATAATACAAAAAGGTGAAAATGGTGATTAGGTGAGTACTCTGAAAGTTGCACCCACAGCCTAGCTCAGTCTCTGCCATTAACAATAAATATCAGTGTCTTGGTCTTTGCCTTATTTTCCAAATTCACCTTGTGTAAAAATGAAACTTAATGAGAAAAGGTGTTATTGATTTCTTTGGAGAGCTCAGAATTAACTACAGCAGCAGATAGCAATTAATGAACGTTGGTATCCAACAAGCCTCACAGTTCTAAATTGAAATTCAGTTTTGGCTGAATTAAGGGCATGGCCCTCAATATAATTTCCATTTTAAAAAAAGCTTTTCACTGTTATAGATAACAATTCTAAAGGGAAGAGGCAGGGCCCTGTCTTGTATTATTTTACCACTCAATAATTTTTGGCAGGACCAGGTCTGCAGCCTTTAACTTCATAGCAACATCAAGTGCTGTTGCTTTTTCAGCATTGTTTTCCCAGACCAGTAAGGGTGCAGCCAAGTTCTTGTTCATCTGTGCTATTTCCTCCTCTCCTCACAGATCATTGTTCACATTCCTGGTCAGTCCTGAAGCACTGGAATTCCTGTACATTACTACAGGGCAGGGTCACAGGCTCGGAATGGACAAGGCAGTGGGACCTGCAGCTGGGAAAGTGAGCTTCAGATTTTCCTAACTACTTTCCCAAGTTTGGCCTTCAGCACGTCCGAGCCAGAGGCAATGCTCCAGGGTAGGTGTGATTATTGCACTGGTACAGAGAGCCAGGGGCAATAGCTGAGGAAAGGAGCAACTGCAGCACACTACCTGCCCAAGGGGCTGAAGGTCTCCATGCAGCTGAAGGAAATGCTCTGAAAAGAGTTTGCCTTTGTCAAGGTGTGCTTGGATTTGGCCATAGGGACTGCTGCTTGTCCTAAGGCGTTTGGAGCTCATCCTCATCTTGGACAGAGGTAGGTTTGGGGTCAGGGGTAACAGAAAGAAGGCTTTACTGTCCCGAAACAGGCATATGTACAATGGTAGTGTGAGGTATTTTATTCCCTTTTGTTGTGAGCAAAGCTGTAAGAAGCCATTTTACACATCGCACATAGACAAGCCATTAACAAAGCGAGTAGCTGGATGAAGAAAAAGCAGGGATAGAACTTCCCCAGCTTCATTTCCCAGACTGACCTTCAGAGGCCCCCTCTGCTTAGCACCAGGCTTCCTCCAAGGCCTGTAATGGTGATGGGTGTTACCAGCACATCAAACTTCTGCTCATGGAAGTTTTACATCATCCTGGTGACAGTGTTCCTTAAAACACGAGGGAAAGCATCTAAGCCTCATAGATACCGTGCTGCCGACCGTCTCGGTGTGCCACCAGCTTATCCAAAATGTGGTGCCAGCTGATGTTAAAGCCAGGCATATGAAATGGGTAATTCTGCTGCAGATTGTGCAAGTCACTCTCTGTCTGCCTGAGCCCCAGGGGAGAGAGGGAGAGACTGAGATTCCAACAATAATCTGGAAGTCAATTTGGGATGTGTAGCAAGCAGGATGAAAACTTGGGGCTTCAGCAGTACCCCCCAGCTTAGAGCAATTTAGTTACCAAAACACTGCAAAGGAATCACAAATAGCTGCGGTTCTTGTAGCATACAGGTTTTCTTTCAAGTTCGTAAAACAAACAGCAGAATGTCACCACAGCCTTTAATTTCTTCTTGTACATAACCATTCACAGTACATTAACAGCCCAAATAATATTGCACTGGATTATTTAAAAAATTTTTCGTCTTGCAAGTAGTACTCACTTTTCAAAGCCTACAGATGAACAATTTGGTCAACTTGCACCAAGAAAATGGTTAGATAAGAACCCTATACTTTCTTTATACCACATGGATTTTGTGACCCCAAAGGGAAACGAGAATGAGCTGTAAACTGGTTCCTTGTTAAACATAGAAAATTAGTAAATTGTTGCTAATTAAATGTAGAAAGACTGGGGAAAAAAAGCATGAAATCTGAAAGTTACCTCATTCCTGTTAGACTGCTTGCTGCATATATAATTATATTCTATACTGTGAAAATCCATCTACATTTAAAAACCCAGCAGTCTACAGATTAACATGGTAAAAAAAAATAATATATTTTTATGAAAAGAGAAGAAAATAGTGGTTGCCTCAGAGGAAAAAGTTTTCAGATTTCAGTCATCTGGGAGTTCTTTTAGGTGCAATCTTTGAGGCAACAAAAATGTCTTTTGGCATTTGGCACTCTAATAAGGACAATATTTTAATACTGGCACAAGCTAAAAACAGCACAGAATGACAAAATACAAGACATGTAATGAACCGCAGCCACTGGGATGATGGTAAGCTAGTTTGTATATAAGGAGAACTTGAACAGTTTTGCTGAGGAATTATGAAAGTTTCTGCAAAACCATACTTATTCTGTTCTTTTACCAAAGTGTAAGTTTTCCTAAACTTGGAGGGAGAAAAAGAGTTTCAAATGTCCTCTAGAAAATCAGCAGCTGCTGGACAATCAACACAGCGGCTTGTTCAGCCGTCAATAGGCGTGAGGCTCTTTGTGACTCAGAGCTCGAGTGCGTGAGGCAGAGCTGGTGGCACTTCGGATCACTTCCATCCATCTGTGAGGAGGCACAAGGAGAGACACAAACAAAAGAAAGATCAGTCCCCAGGGGAGGATTTCTTGACAGCTACGGTCTGTGCTGCTGGTTGTACAGTTTGATTTTCAGAGCCTGTGGGAGCATCTTCCTACTTCACCCCTAAATCTAGCTGAAAGCAAGAGGATACAAACAACTACCACAACTATAAGGAGGTTTATAATATGGAATAGAGTTATATACATAATAGAGTGAACAGGCAGCAGGTATGGGACCCAAAACTTGTGAAATTAGGAGCGGTTTTACTTGTTCTGCAGACACCAAATATCTTTTTTCTGAGTGGTCCAAGCAGTGAGCAATTGAGACCAACCATTCTTAATCTGAGAGCAAAAAAATATACCTTAGCTGTAATTTCTGCTTCTTTTTCCTAGAACTGATAAAGGCATTTTGTGTTTTTATTTTATTACCACTTTCCCACAATTTGCTTGTTTATAGTTTTGGACTGACATGGCTAAAAGTTGAGAACAGCTTTCTTTGATGAAGACATCATGATTTTTGACATGTTCATGCTTCATATAAAAGAGGTAAATTGGTTCCCCGTATGAATAATCACAAACCACAAGTTAGGAGTAGTGCCTTTTTCCCTGGCTCTCTGTGTATCTGAAGTTCAGTGGGAGGTGTAAAAATTACATGGTGAAGTGGCATAAATAGGTAGTAGGAACAGCTGCTTCTGTAAAAATTGGAATTTTATTTCAGGTGTGGATTTTCCATGCAGTTGTTCTAGAGGAAGCAAAGCTATTCTGAAGAGCTGTTGAGGTGTGCTGTGATCTGTTCACATGCTTCCTGAAGTCTGAGACACAGAGCTCCCCATACAGCCAGTCTGATCAATTTTGACTGTATAATTCTAGGTTTTGCAGTAATTACTATTACTGCTTCCATATTATCACAACCAATAACTTGATTTTAGTGGTGTCAGGTTTAAATTTTCTTTTGTAATTTTAAAAGGTCCTTTCTCCAGTTGTGGTGAACCACTTAACTGTATTACTGAACCAACTCAATAAACTGTGCATCTACTAACCTTTGGAAGATGCGCCTGCAATTTAACAAAAATTTTCTCTCACAGGAAGCAAACTTACCTTTCAAAGGTATATTCACTTTCAGCCCTGAAGTAGTACACATGGGATTTGAAATGTAGCTTGAACACGTAATCTTTGTGAATGTTTTCAGATTCAGAAGGAAGGGTAAGTGAATATCCCAATAAAGGAAGGCTGGCTAAAGGATGATTGTCCTGAAAAGATATGATGGAAAGTGCTGTGAGATCAAATGCCCTTAAATAAAGAGAGCACAAAAGTAAATGGAAAGCAGATACACACTAATTTAAAGATCACTGTGTTTCTGCATGTGTGCAGAAAAATACCAAATTTATACAATTGCAATAAAATTGTCTGATAGCTTCAGTTGGTCATTATTATAGACCCTTTGCATAAGCATCTGCTGCAGGCTGATTCTATCAGTATTTCCTTGAAGTAATACTGGCTAATGTCTTGGAGTTTCACTACTTTCAAACTGATGAACATAAGCCTCATCATTTGCCATTGGCAGGGGCCCACACAGGTTTATCCTCAGCTTGCAAACTCCTTTAGAGCTGTGCTGGCCACCCAGCAGGTTCACGCCTTAAGTCCTTTTACTGCATGGCAAAGGATTTCTTCATCCCTCTTATGTGTAGAATATCCTCCAATTCCTCCTTAATCATTAAAGATTCCTATAACAATGAAAGCACAGTGTAGCAACTTGAGTTTGTGCTTATGCCCTGCTCAAACAAACGGAAAGCTTCAACAGATTCAAAACAGAAGTCCCTACTTTTCCAGTAGGATGTTTGCTCAGGTGGATTAAATCAGTGACCCCTGTTTTGTGTGTCAGTAATGGTAAACAGAATTTTTAAGTCACTATTAAGTTTTTAATCGTAGTGAGAAAAGTCTGGTTTAAACTTGCACCAGCTTCTGAGCAGCAGTGAGCTCTGCTGTGCCTTCAAGAATGATCTGTACTGTGCCTGTTGAAAGCTTCAGGAAAGGACTGGCACGGGAGCAGAGTGAGAACAAGCCCTGCTCTGTGTGCCAGTGGCCGTGGAGGCTGTGTGTGCAGCCATGTGCACCTGCTGCTCCAGCCTACAGCATGCACAACCGATACCCACTTTTCTCTCAGCTCCCGCTTTGGAAAGAGCCCCACCCTGTCTTCTCCAGCCACTCACACTTGCCCAGTCGGTTACCTGGTGCGATTTATAGAAGAACATGCAGAAGTTGGTGAACACCACCCAAAGCTTTTGCCACCCGTTGCTGTTTTTGAATTTTCTTAGCAGATTTCCAGACAGCTGGTTCTGAAACAGATCAAAAGCAGTCAAGTAAAACAGTGAAAGGTGCCTGCAGCTTAGTTATTGTAAGAAAAATTATTTGTTTTATCTGTTTTATGTGACCTGGTTGTAAATGAAAATGCTTTGATTGACTGGATGTACTTTTCCTATGCATTTTTCTACTTCTGAGCAGTACTTTATGTAATGTATTTTTTTTGTTTGCAGCTAGGTACTTCCAAAAACTCAAAGCTACTACACTAATCATTTTATCGACTGATGTGGCTTTTGGCAATGTGTTACTAAACCTCAGTCTTGTTAATCCGACTCTCTTCTTTTAGAATGATACTTAAACAGAATGGAAACAGAAAGTCTGACATGAATTTGTGATGTAAAGGAAAATTATGATGTACTTTAGAATTGCAGATAGAGTTTGAGGTCTCCGTACCCAGGGAGTTCACATGGTACTTTTCAAAGATTTCAAAAACAAGGACTCTTACCCTTATTTTTAGCTGGATTTTGGATATTTTAACATAAAGAAGGAGAAAGCCATAACTAAGTACATGTATTTAATGGCTGGTTGAAGCAACTGCTCTTCACATAGTGAAGATGGAAAGCCAAGCATCATTTTCCTTGCAAATGAAGGGGGGTTCTCAGTGAATTATTAACGACTTCCCATTCCTTGTTGATTGTGAGGGCTTCTGCCTGGATCACAATAGCTGTTTACATAATTCTCTTTATCTAATGCAGAAGCTAGTAACTTAATCTGTAAAGCTCAATAGTCAAAATCCAGGGTTCCTGGTGTAGCCACTACAAATGAACTATTCTTAAAAAGTTCTGTTTTCACCAGCCTTGGATACGCATTAAAGCCTTTCCTTTCAATCATCCTGTTCTCTGATACCTGGACTACTGCCTCCTCGCCCTAAGTTACAGGTGTACTCCTTAATTTTCTGTTACCTCATTACTCTGGAGGATATCATAAAAGGACAGGCTTTGCATTCGGTACCAGCAGACATATGAAATGGAAACAGGCCGCTGATCACTGATCAGTCCAGCAGGTAGGGAGGAACAGTCACTGACAGAGAGAGGATCTGCTACCACGAGAGAGACAGAAAGGAGGGAGAGACACAAAGAAAATAAACGATAATGCTGAAGTGAGAGGCACTGACAGGATGACGGTGAGCATGAGCGGGACCTGCCACGCATGGAGCAGCAGTGGAGCTGGAGATGTTTTCACAGAACAACGCATGGCTCCAGGGTGTGCTCAGTCTTCGCTGCTTTGTGGTCGTTTGAGGCACAGGGAAGGAACAAAAATGAGCAACAATGAGCACTGATCTCAGACCTAGTTAGATTTGCCTAACTAAATGTTTTAATCATTAGAATGAGTCACTGGTATAAGTTTTAAATCTATTTATAATAAGCCTCCTGCTTTAGGGAAAAATATAAGACCTTGTCCTCTGCTGAACTATTCCTCCCTTGCAGGATATAAGGGTATGAAGAATGGAAAATCCCACCTACGTGGGACTGAAATGAGGCTCTACAGTCAGCATTTTTTAGTACAGAATAATTTCGTCGTGTTTCAGCAACAAACTCACCTCCTGATTAAAAACAGAGGCAGTTATACAAGCTATGATTGTGTCCTTGTTCTGCATCACTATCTCTTCTCTAGAGCAATGGTGGCCTGATGTCTGAGGGCTGCCACTGGAGTGCAAATTCACTCAGCTTTAAGATTCCTTTTTCCATTTTCATTTCAGAAATTTCCATTTGCTGAGGGCTGTGATAAAGTACGCAGAGCTCCTTGGACTCTCTTTGGTGAAGGAAGAACACCTCAGCAGGCTTACCACCTCATCCTAAAACCTACACTGAGCTAGGAGTCTTTCATTTCAATCTTTGAAAAGACAATGTCTGCACCTTGGCTATTGAGTACAGAATTAACGAATGTGTATCAAATTGGCTTAGCTGTGATCAGAGGGGTAAAAAAGGGGGTTTATTTTGAGGTGAAAAATGCAAATAAAGAAAAAGCAGATGAGACTGAGCAATGAGACAAGGTTCCAGAAAAGATGGCTAGGTAAAGAAAGTAAGTTAGTAATACACATAATTAAAAGTCTGCAGCAGCTAAAGACAATATCCTTTCTGCTCGAGCAACGACTTAATACCTCTGTAACTGAGAGCATTAAGACAGTTTCAACTGCTTTACATTTTAAAGGCCATCAACAGCTTTTTTTTTTGACAGTTGCTTCTACGAAAATTGCTGCTCTGATTTTACAGAGATGCACTACAGGAGCAGATCTGTGCTTCCTGACTGATGGTTTATGCCATCATTTGAGAACATGGCAAGGTGTTTTAATAAGCGTGCCTGAAACTTCCCCAGGAGGAGACAAGGGAACAGTGCACTTGTTAAGGAGGAGCAAAAAGGACATTGTCATTCAAAAGCGAGCCTGGAGCTGCAGTTCAGGTGGTTCTGAGGCAGATACCTCCACAGCAATACTAAAGTCGATCATTGAAACACTGGTATTTCTGTGCCAGCAGACGTGCACCGTAGTGTTGCCACGGTGTGGTGACTGACGTTCGAGTGAGGTGCGGGATGCACTGAGGTCGTCCTCAGATTCCTGGTCTACAGTAGTTTCATCAGGAGACTCTATGAAATGCAGGGAAAAAGCATCTTTCTTCCTCTATGCAACAACATATATAATTGGAAAAATTAAACAAATCAATTCTGTCTGCAGTATTGCGAACTTATTTTAAAATACCATTTTAGAAATAATTTTGTGCAGATTTGAAATACATTATTATATTTTATATAATTAATTTACATGTTTCTGTGAATGTTAGAATTAAAGGCTAACTACCATGCTTTGTTGGTGTTCTTAATACCTTCCAAGGACAGGCACTGCCCAAATAGTTCCTGGAATCATTATGCTTAAGTCACTTCTCTATTCAATGAAACATCAACAAGAACATTAAAATGGCACACATATCAATATATCTTTACATATATATGTATATAAATCAACTTCAAATGTCTCAGTTTGACCTGTGGCCAGCACTTTTCACCACTTTGCTTAGAAGCAACCACCAATCATACTGACAAAAGTGAATAAAACCTACTCTCTGGCATTGACTTACTGTTGTCAAGTGGGCTGCTTGCCAGTAACTCTGGGGCAGGGCCACTGCTTTTCTCTGCCAGGTCGATTGCCATCTGGATGTCCTCAGTCCATTTGTCCATTTCAGCACGGGTACTAACAATGAAAATTCAGGTTTTATTCACTTTCATACAGGCTGAAAGCAGACTCTAAGAAACAGACACTGAGCTTACTTTTAACTGAAATAAATGAATTCAGACACAAGATGCTGGGGTTTTTTTCCTGATAACTTAGTTCCAACTTGCACAATTGCCACTCTTCTATTGTGTCCCATCCACATTTTCCGTAACAAGTGGCTTTCACAAAAGAATATACCTTTGAGGAGATTGTTTTAGGAGCAAATACAAACAAAATGATGCCTCTCTGTCCCACTGTGACAGCTGCAGAGAAATACAATTCAATTGTGGACTTTGTCTCCACTGAATTACCTTGCAGCAACAACAATGGACTGGTGTTGACCTCGTAGTGTCAGACAGTGAGGAACTCCCCATTCCTCCTCACTTTCCTCCATCTGAGAGATAAAAGGCCAAATGCAGTCAGATTGCAAGAAGTACACATTTCTTAAGGTGAACTGAATAAGCTCTTACCATTGGGGAAAAGAAAACTAGTAGAAATGCTCACAAACAAATTTGAGCCTGGTATTGAGGAAAAAAACAGTGCCTTGCAAGCTGGGAGAATAGTAAATTAGTTCTGCAATAATGTCTTGAACCAAAAGCATGGCTTTGTCTGCTTTGTGTCAAAGAAAATAGCAGTGTTTTTATCAGAAGAGTGATTTATTGTACAAAAGAATGTGTTAAATGCTGGGAGTGCTCTGGAAACTGCAGCATAGCACAGTTCTGCTGAGAGCAAGTCCAGGCCAAATGGCCATAAAAACTGAGTAGATTCCTTGAAGTGCTAGATAAAACTTGAAGCTTTGCAAGTGTTTAGAGAAAATCAATTGCTGTGGTAGTGACAATTTACCTCAATTCTCAGCAGAACAGTATAGAATTGATACAAACCAGTATCAGTGAGAAGTTCCATTGAAAATAATGGAGGGAAAGAAGTGTTTTGAAATCAGCAAAAATATTTTTAAAAAATACAAGAAGAGATAAATAGGTGCTATTGGCTTGAAATGGCTGTTTTCCAGAAGAATTGCAACAAGAGCTCCAAATGACATTTTGCTGCCAGATTCCCACTACTTTGGCTTTAAGATGTAGAGCTGGAAACATTAGGAAATGTATTTTTAATAGAAATTAGATTGTCATTACTGTTTACTTCTCTCGTGTGTGTCTATAATGAACTGGTGATGAATCACTTGTAAGAATCACAGTCAAATTAATGGTTGAAAAAACCAAAGAACTCATCTCCAGAGAAGTTTGCATTGTGAGGAAGCAGCCCTCAGAAACGCCTTTTCCCCCCTCACTTTTGCATGTGATCACCTCTGTGCAGAAGGCTGCAGGAACAGATGCTGAACCCAAGACAGATTTAGAGAACACCCCCCCTTTGCTGCTGTTTTCAGCCCAGCAGAAATTCATCAAGCAATTAAGATGGGATCACAAATTGTCACTTAAGCACGAATCCCTTAAGTTCTCACAATACTTACTGTCATGCCATACAGTGGAAGATGCCCATGGACTTTAAACTGATTGGATGCTGTCAGGCCTCTACTTGTGTACAACAGGATATCATTAAACTAAAAAGCAAGGATAAGCATCATTAGAATGGTGTTGGTTGGCATGTACGTATGTGAAAAAAAATCAGAATAGTGAATACAGGAAAGCTGAGTATTTACATGGCAATCCCAATGCATAAATCCAAAATATTGGCTTCCACAATATTCCACTACCTAGTGTTGGCACCTATTATCTTCCCTGCCCTCTTTTCTGGCTAGTTTTAGGTATGTTTCCCCAATTTCCCACAGGCGATATTTTCCAATGCTGTCTAATGTTCCCTTTGTGATCTCTGGGTCAGAACTATCAAGCCATAACAGCAGTGAAACAGAGCAGTACATTTCACACTCTGCTGCACTTGGAAGCTATGGAAGGTGTGTCTTTCACCAATATTCTCTCTTGCTTTGAGAGAAAGGTAAGTAAACCTGGCCAAGAGGTGTGTCCAATTCAGCCCTTGTAAACAGAGGGGCTGTCTTTTACTCCTTATATTCAGAAGGAAGCTGGGAGACCTGTTTTAAGGTAGATGGTTTTAGGTTAAAAATACCAAGGTGAAGAGACTGAGAATCTCAATCTGTAGAGCTTCCTGCAGGTAACAATAGTTGTCCGAAGCATGTCAAGTAACTGCCTGCATTTTGTTGCCATAAAAAGAAACAGAATATTTTCACTGGGCCACCTGGGTCAGAGGGTGTTTTTCTCAAACCAGACTGTTGCATCATGAAAATCACACTCTGTGGTGTGAAAGAGAGCTCTCACCACAGACCTCTACAATGCAGCAGCAGTAATTAATGAAGCTTTGTGGATCAGCCACTAGAGGGAGACTTAATTTTGCCAATGATTACACGTGTGTTTGGAATCCCACAGTACTGACCTGGGATTTTACCTCCAAATAGATTCTGGTGCATGAGACAGATAAAAGACTTCTTTGACAGTGAAAGCAACTGACTTAGGCGTCTAGTTCTCAGATTTTGATTGTTTCATACAAGTATAATACCAAGGCATCATCTAGTATCTGTTGGTATGCAAGAAAATATGCACCGTATTTATTAGGCTTCCTCTTCAGTGCCTTTAAAGGCAGAGGATAATCCTACTCAGGTAGATTTATCAGGTTATATCTTTGGCCCATTTGAAAGATTAAATGTCAGACTGTGTAAAATCTAGCACACTCACAAGCTTTTCTACACAGCCACTGCCTTCACTTTTGGCACACAAGAAACCAAGGAAGCATTTTTCTGTCACACTGCACTGACTCTTCAGGGTTTTGTGTACTAAAAAATCTGTGCACTCTGCTGGGCATCCCAAGTCCCCAGCACCAAGGGCACAAGAGCAGTGACATGAGGAGCTTGGGAGCAAATCAGCTGGCTGGGAAGAAAGGAGGAACTGTCCAGTGGACTTCTGCAGATCAGAGACTGAGTGGGATCACCATAATGTCAAAGTGGTGGGAGGAGACAAACTTCCCTAAGTGCAAAACCTACAAAATGTATCTCTAAGTACAGGCAGGTCCATCAACATGCTGGGCACTCGTGTTAGAACTGGATGGTTTATGGAAAAATTGGGTTCTGTTATATTTTCTGAGAGCATTATGTGAATTATTGTTCATATCACCAGGAGTCACTCTTTATCTTCCTTTCTGAATATGATCACTATCCCTGGTACCACTTTTCATTTTGTAATGACTCTGCTTTTATTTAAGACAAGGTACAAGGAGGTATTATTTTATCATTATATTCACATTGTCATATGAAAAATAGTTTTATCTTTGTAAGAAGCAGTTACAAAGAGAATATTGGATTTGAACAGAAATGTATGTTCTTAACAACCAGCTGCACGGGTGATGTACTGTGTTAATTTAAACAAGGCTGTTTAAAAATACTTACTGTAATTCAAAATTCAAGTCTAACAGTTATGCCTAGTAGATGCCTAGAGTTACATTTCATTGTACAAAGAAAAATTGTCTTCTTGCTTACCAGAAAAAACATCCGTTGCTGTAAACCTTTTCCAGACAACTTACTAAGACTGCCCAGTCTAATGAACTCCTGTGGGAAACAAATACAAAATAGAAATGTATCTCCTGCAGAAATTATGATTTTTTTAGTATGCAAACAGAAATATGACTACTTGGTCATACAAATGACTTATCAGTTACCAAGACTTTTATTTTTATTAAATATATTGGAAATCTAAGTTATAGGATAATTTCTTTGTGTTCATAACTGTCTTTAGGATGAACTCCTTTCATTCATATTAAGAAAATTCAGCAAAGCAAAATTGTCTTTACCTGACATTAATTCCTTCAGACAGCTCCTTCGTTCATCAGTTTTTAGTGAGTATTTTTCACAGCACAAATGACATAAAAAACTAATGATATATGTGTTCTTGGTTAGCCACTGGTAATCTTCTGTGGTGCATATGGCATACATTGCTCTCATTCACTGCAATGTAAACCCGGCTACACAATTCAACATCACCATTAGCAGCAGACAAAGAAAGACATTTGTCTGGCAGTGTGAGTTATCCCAGCACCATCCATGTCATATAATACAGCACGTTAATTCAGACCATAGTGTTTAAGAATGTTTAGAGATGGAAATAGAGGAAAAGTAGCACATCTGAAACTTCCAAAAATGCTGTATTTCCTGGGCTTACTGTGAACTCTGCAGTAATTCATCCTTATATTTCTCTAAAACCTATGAAAATATCATTTTGCAGTCACTCCCTCCAGCTTCTGCTAAGCGGTTTATTTTTATTTATTACAGTCTTTATAAGGTCATTCTACTGATAATTGTGGATGTAAAATCCTATATAAAGCACCTAAATCACCTGCACCATAGGAATAAATTGGCTCAGATCAACCTATTCAGAGAAACAATCTTGCTTTGGTGTGTTCAGTCCCCCCACCTGCACTGCCTAAGGGCTGAAGGGTGGAAAAGTAGCTAGAGGTGCTTATCCCTACACCACAGTAGGCTCATGGCACCAGGGAGGCCACTGGAAACTGTTGTTGGCCACCAAGGACTATTAATCATGGTTAGAACCATGTGGTACCATCTGATGGTCCCTGGCAGGCTCGGCACCAGCACGGCCAGCGGTGGTGATCGCAGGGATCCAGAGCTGCAGGTCACTGCCACCTGCAGGGACAGGCCACTGCCACCTGCAGGGACAGGCCACTGCCACCTGCAGGGACAGGCAGCCACGGGGCCTTTTCACGTCCAGTACGGAACCAGCTCAGCAGCAGACATCCTGCTCTGGGACATCCTGAAGAGGATGGGGCTACAGTGGCATTTGCCTCCCAGCCCTGCCTGCACCAGGGCGGGGACTTGAGGCAGAGCCAGAAGAACAGCCACAGGGCTGGAAGCTGCAACACCCTGGGCATGTGCCAGAGCATGGTGGCCAACGCTTCTTGTCTTGGCAGGCAAACAACTTCTGCCCCCCATCTGCCTTTTCCTTGAACTTCCTAGGACAGGAAGACTGCTCAGCCTTTAAATAGACTAGGGTAGCAGAAATACCCGATGACAGCATTTAATTTCATGTGATAGAGAGATGCAGAGGCTGTGAAATGTCCCGAGGGACTTGCCAAGGATGTGAACAGTCAGTGGATCACTAGAAAGAAACATGAACTGTGGCAGCTGCTTGGAGACAGGGAAGAGGTAAAGGGAGGGAGTGGGGAACAGCCACAACTCCCAAAATATCTGTGCTCAGCACTGCCTTCCCAATGTCACATCAAATTCAAACCTGGCCACAAGTTCTGGTTTTGTGTGTTACACACAAGAGGCAAGGGAGTGGGGAGGAAACTACTTCAGCAACAGACAACTTTCAAGTTTGCACCCACACATACATGTGCCTAAGAAAATAAAAAAGGCTACAAATATTACACTGTGGCTCATTTGTTCTGAAATGAGACTTTGATTTTAAAAAGGCATGATAAGTAAGAAAGAGATGTTGGTATTCTTACAGCACAATTAAAAGTGTTTACTTAAGGCAACACTGTCTCAAAAATTATTGCCTAATGTTACAGGTAGACTGAAGAGACTGCTCCTCCCCAGGGCCATGAGTTTCAAAGCAAGGCATGGTGAAAGGGCTGAAGTTCCTCCAGCACAAATGCCTTACTTGCCTTTAATTTGTCAAGCTGTAGCACCAGGGGCTGGGAAAAGAGAATATGGGCAGCATGAAATGTGCAACTGCTCAAGCTCTGCATGCTGTGATAAATACTACATTTTTACTGTCTCTGTTGTAAAAGATGTTTGGAATTGCCTAACACTGTCCAAATCTATACAGAAGACAGAACTTTAAAAGTCAGTAAAAGGTAATATAGAGGATTGCCTTTTCCTGCTTTAAAGGTGCTGTTTTCTATGGTGTGCTGGCTTTGGCTGGGATAGCTAATTTCTTCACCACAGCTGGTATGGGGGTGTATGTTGGATTTGTGCTGAGCACAGGTAGCTGAATACAGCATTGATAATAAAGAGATGTTTTTGTCATTGCTGAGCAAGGCTTACACGGAGCAAAGACCTTTTCTGCTTTTCCTACTGCTACAGTGGCAAGGGAGTTGGAGATGCATGTGAAGCTGGGAGGAGACACAGCCAGGACAGGGGATTCAAACTGACCAAGGCGATATTCAGACCATGTGACATCATGCTCAGTATGTACAGTGAGGGGAAGAAGAAGGAAGGGGGGAATCATTTGAAGTGATGGTATTTTCCCAAGTCCCTATTACACATGATGGGGCCCTGCTCTCCTGGGATGGCTGAACACCTGTCTGCCCATGGGAAGCAGTGAATCAATTCCTTGTTTTGCTTTGCTTGTGTGCATGGCTTCTGCTTTCCCTGTTAAACTGTCTTTCTCTCAACCCACGAGTTCTCTTGATTGCTTTTAACAACCGTCAATTCTCTGCCCGGTCCTGCTGGTGCAGCAGTGAGCAAGCAGCTGTGTGGGTCTTGGCTACTGGCTGGGGTTAAATCATGATATTTGGCATTATTGTGTTTACATCTGAGAGTTCTGGTGACAGAAAAAGGTTCAGATGAGGAAAGGCAATTTCACATGTGTCCCTAATAAGCAGATTTTGAAAATATACCTAATGATTTGAAATTGTATCAAATCCTAATCACAACTCTGTTACTTACCCTTCCGGGGATCACCAGATTGTCCATGCCTATCAAGTCTTTCTTCAGTTCATGCAGCTTCTGGAAGTTCTCCATCTTTATCATATTGCCATGGAGCTGAGCCACCATTTCAGAAATCTCAGCCAAAGCAGCTAGATGGACAAATCCATAAAGTGCTTATTAAAAATTTACAAGAATGTTCAAAAAGAAATATGGCTTTTGTCAGCAGTACCCAGCTCATGAACCTTCTTGTGCTACTCTTCACCTCTACAGCATAAAGCTACTCAGGCAGACTAAAACTCACCTAAACTCTGGACATCATCTTATACAGTGGAAGGGGATGAAGTGTTGTAATTGAAAGTGTTGTAATTGTAAGTGTTGTAATGAAGAGACAGTCTATTTCCCAAAAATTTGCTCTGTTTTAGCCACAGGAACTTTATAAGAAGAGTATGGACAATCCACAGCACCAATGAATGGATTCTCATAAAGGACTTAAATTGCTACAATCTAGGGATGTGCTCTATGCTTGAAAAAAAAGCTTTTCTCCCCCACCCCCTGCTTCCATCACACTGGGTCAGGTCCATATTTGAAAACAGCAGGGAATGGCAGTGTCACTTCTTGTATCATTTCAGATGGCAAACGCCTTGGGGTTTGTCCTCAGTCCCATCAATGGGAACAACTAAAGGGCTGCACATCACTGAGTCACATCATGGCTCCACCTCATTCTCTCCAAAGACATCACCAACTCCCTGTGCCATCATGTGTGGGAGCATCAGCCTTGATACACCTGGCTGGGTGGCAGTCTCTGAATGGGCCAAAGACACTGGCTGACTTCAGTGCCAGAAGAGCAGCTACAATAATTTGTGTTCAAAAACCACAGTCACATGAACAGTGGTTCCATCTTCCTTCTCACATCATTGCTCAGTTCATCCATCTGCTAGTGGGAGACTTATGGTCTCTTCTAAGATTCAATTCACTTTTTTTTTTGCTTCCTTTAGACTCTGACCTTAAAAAAAATCTAAAAACACCTTAGTAAGAAACTGATCCCAGAGTGATGGAGTCTTTACATCACACTCTCCTCATGTTCTCTTATTGTCACCTGTGAAACCTATGCTCGTATCCATTTCAAAAGTGAAGCAGAATCAGACTGTGACATTGTCTGAGGAGAGGAGAATGGACACATCATCCTCATCCTCTAGCCTTGGCTGAAAGAAATGCAGGCTCTACTTGCTGCCTTCTTTGAGATCATTCAGGGAGCAGCAACATTTGGGCCAACACCTGTGTCACACAGCACTCCAGTGTCACAGGTCTCTGTGGCATTTCTTACTGCCACAGGTGGGGTTAGCTCTGCATTCTGTGGGTCTCATCCCACGGAATCTGAGGGAGCTCAGCTCACATGTTATGCCTGGGAGCAGTTGTGCTGAGCACTGCTCCCTGCCCAAGTTCTTCCGTGGATCTGCAGCAATGCTGTACAGATCACGGAGCTACCCTTGAACACACAGCTCACAACAGGTGTGGGAGACAGGTGCAAGGAGGAAGGAGAACAAACCATCAGAAGGAAATGGCAGGCAGTAAGTTGGCAAGGCTACAGAAGGGCAATTTCTTCATGTTTGAAAAAAAAACCAGCCCCAAATCCAAAACCAACCCATGCTGGCTGCTTTGAGCTCCTGAAACAAATCATGGAAAGGATAACAGAGCAAATTGTATTCTTGAAAAAAAAGACAACACTGAAAGACATAATAACAGCAGCCCAACTGGGTCAGACGAAGGGTTCACCTGGGCTAGTATTTTGTGTTATTAGAGGATCTCTAAGGAAAGCTAGGAATAACACAAGCACATATGGTATGTTCCCTGTGCTCTCTCCCAACTGTTTTCAGTTCAAGAGACTTCCTGAACCTGCTGTCATTTCTGCGTGTTTAATAACCCCCAGCAGAATTCTCTTCCAAGTACCTGCCCAGACTGTGGCCTAATGTGTATAGAAGAGCAACCTAAATCCTACTGTTTATGGTGTTCTGAGTGGTGGATTTTGCAACTCAATCATGTTTTGATGTAGGTTTAAAAAAAAAAAGATGATTTTTTCTCCAGCCATACAGCTCTAATGGATTTGGATGCCACTCCCCAGCCCCAGGAACTGACACCTTTTCTCTTACTTACCTCTTGAATCCCTAAAGTCCATGTGGCTTGGAGGATAGTGCTTGCAAAGCCTCTCCATTATCTGCTTGTAGTGCATAAGCCTGTGTAATGGTCTGAGGAGGAAGGTATTGAGAGGCAAGTAGCAGACTTTCTGTAGTTCAAAATCTCTGCAAAAGGTCTCCAGCTTGCGGGAGTTCTTGATCCCATTCTCCAGCTCCGTTAGAATCTCATTGTGCTTTCGCAGGTGAATTGTCAGTTGCTTTTACGTATGAAAGAAAAGAGGAGGCTCAACAATCACTGAGAGACATGACTCAGCCCATACCTAATCCAATAACACATCCAACTAGCGCAGCAGTGGGGATTTTGCAAACAAAATCACTGTACGACACAATAGCTCTGATATTCACTTGCAAAGGAGAGAAGGCATGACTCATTTGAAGTAGACACCCCCACTCCCTCTGCATTCCCAGGAAAACTAAAGTACATAATTCAACAAAACGAACTCTCTTATCAGTGAGAAATCCAAAGGCAAGGAGGTGACGTGAACACAGCTTGTGCAAGTAGGTGCAATGGAGACAGCCAAAAAATGTGAATGGGGTTTTCTAAAAGGATGAAGGGATTTAGATGCCCCAGTTTCCCGTAGGTGGTTTTGGGGAACTGAGATGCAGGCAAATGGACTTCTGGCTTTGCTCTTATTAATGAGAAGTTGCATCTCTTGGGAAACTAAACAAACACAAAACCAGAGGCATTGCCCGACAGAAATGGGGCATGTTACAAGCTCTTCATCCTTGGGCTACATCATCTTCTCCTTGGTGCAGTCTCTAAATAATCCCACTGGCAGCAGGGGAGCTGCACATCAGCAATGAATGAGATTTGCATGAAATAGGTAACTCTATTTAGGTCTCAGTATCACAGATATTCAGAACTCCCCCTTAAAACAATTCAGCAGTTTGTTTATTTAACAATTTACACAGGGAATTAATTGTGTTTTGCAAAAGGTGAACTGGTTCTTCAGGATATACCGAGCTTTTCTGAGCAGCCAACTATTGTTTTCCATTATAAGGTAGAATATTAAGCAGCAGCAAAAAGAAACTGAATGCATAAATTGAATGGACTTGAGAAGACGTTCTGGCTTAATCTGAAGCTTGTGCTTTTTGATGCATTTCCAGTCAACTCTCTCTCTCCTGTGATTTGTGGCATGTTTACCAGAAACATACCTTCCCTAGAGCCAAGCTGCTTCCTCCACACACTGTATATTCATTTTACAAGTCTGTAACTCAGAAAAAGACACAGCAGACCCTCTGGGCTGCTACAGAGGCTGCCCAGTAATTACTTGCTCTTAACTTCTTTCCTATGTTACTTAAACATGCAGTGTCAGTTTGCAGATCTTTCAACAGATCTCATGATAAATAAGTACAGTTTTAACTAACTTTATTTCTGGTTTTTGTGCAGTTCTTTTTAGTTAAACTAGCTTTTGTCTCTTTACTCCACATATCAGTTGATCAGTGGTGGTGGATCTCAAAGGAAATGAAGTAAAACCCTTTAATGAGAAAGGGAAAATGGGAAAGGTGAAAGCAGGCTGCCAGCTCTAAGGTGCAGTGAAGACTGTACACTGCCTTTAGACTAGTGCCCCAGAAGGACCTGCAGACAGCAAAGGACAGACAATTAAATGTTGCAAGATACCTTGCAGCAGAGACCAAGTCTGTCTGAAGCTCTCTGGTATTCTAAAAACTGTTTGTGAAGAGCTGCGTAACTCTTGAGAGCAGAGATGGAGGTAGAAAAATCCCCTACTACATTTCTTCCAATGCAGGTGAATTACATCTTGAGGGGAAAAAGTAGTTCCTGGCTAAGTACACTGCAGAGAGAGTAAGGCTGCCTAACTGGTGACAAGGCTGTGTTGGGGATGGTAATTGAGCTTTCTGCGTTCCCTGTTTCTGACCTGCCGTGTAATCGCTTGTGCGTCCCTTCACTTGGCCGTGTCTCTCTCTGTCCTTCTGGAAGATAAACCGAGTCCTAGTGAGCATCTCGGGAGAGCTGTAATGATTGAACTGCTCTCTCCTCCAGCCAAGGACTCAAGGCTGCTCCATTTACTAACTGCACAATGCCCAAGTGGCCATCCCCAAGGAAAGGTTTATTGGAGAGTTTCAAAATCGCTCTGAGATCTGCATGCTGAAGGTGAAATGGCATGTTTTGCCCCACACTGACCTGGATGTATGGATAAAATAGAGTAAGGTGAGCTTACATCCATACTGTACAAATGTGTAGAGTTTTCACAGGCTCCTGTGCCTGCATTCCCTGCCAATTTCTCAGTAATTTTCAGAAAAAAATTCTCAGAGCATTGAGAATACTTCTCTGGCTAGTCTAAGAACACTTGCAAACTCTGCCAAACATTACACCTAGATTTATGGTTTATACATGTATTTTTACTTCTGGTTTTAAAGGTATCAGAGGCAATTATTCTCATGATTCAAAAACCTTTCACCTAAGTTGGCACTGTAGTGCACAAACATAACTTTCCCAAATCAAATCAATATCCAGCTTATGGTCACTAATCCTGCAATATCTTAACATGAATATTTGCATGAAAAAAATAGGCACACTCAGTATGTGAACAGTCTCTTCAGCCACACAAATTCCAATGCTTTGCCTTCTTATTTGAAGGAAAAAAAAGAACTAGAAATGAAATATTCCTGAAATTTTGTGTTTGCTGCTTCTGTTCTTAGGAGAATGGAGGAAAGGGGCTGGACAATGTAAAATCAGCTTGCAATTCTGAAATCCCAGGGAAATCCACCAAATGCTTGCTATGTCATCAAAGGAAACTTTCATAGCTTAAGCCTACATTAGAATTGGCAAAAACCAGCACAAGAGGCAACATCATATGGAAATGAAAAGCATCCTAACATTAATCCCTGTCAAAGCTCAGTAGTTATAGGATCATTCCTACCTTCATACTCTGAATGTTCTTCAGCATAACATCTCCGATTCTTTGGTAATCTCCTTTAATGTGAGCATTACAGCGGCCTTCCCTGTCAGCAAGAAAAATGCCACACACTTCAGTCATGCAATAAAACTGCATAATCAATTAGAAGCACTGAAACTCAATAGCCCATTTCTTTTAAAACCCTGACCCTCGCTCCTTCTCTCGGAAGCATGTGAGGTCTTCCTGACACACATGTAATTCCCAGGTACAGTACACCCTTCACCCAGCCTGGCTTTCACTCTCAACAACAAAGAGGGCAGGCACTTTACAGAAGCATTAGACTTCTAAAGAAAATTGCTAACGTTGTTGAACACACCAGAGAAGGCTGGAAACAGTTTGGGGGAAAAAGAAGCCATCAGAGTCCCATGAGAATATGTCATCTTAGAGCAGAAGGTTAATTCTGTTCAGATACCATGACTGAATCCCAGAACAGGACCTGGGGGCTGTTCCTCCCCTGAAAAGCTTTCTGCTTGTGCAAAGGACAGTGGGGCCAAAAAAAAAATCCATCCAGCATCTGGCTTTGACTCCTAAGTGTTACATACTGGCAGGAAGTTTCATTCAGTATTTCACTTATGGTATTACAAACGCAAAGTGCTGCCTCCCACCCAGCCAGCTGCACTTCAGTGACTGCAGCATTTGTAGCAGCACAGTACACAGTTTTCCTGATAAAAAAGGTATTCCTGTATCTAAATCCATGTGTGAGACAGGCAAGGTTAACACGCTCTGAGTGAAACGAAACACGTTTTTTGAAAACACAGGCGGAAAAATCATGACCGCAAGAACCTAACTCTTACAGATCTGTTTCAACAAAGCTATGCTTTCAAAAGAGTGTGAAGGGAGAAGCATTGTTCTCCTCCCCTTTCCAACTTTATCTTTTAACAGACAAAGAGACTCCACTGATAAACAAGGGATTGCTCTATGTTCATTTGAACAACACCCAGTTTCATAGGCTGTCTTTAATGATTTCCTATTGTGTTAACCCTCCCAGGCACTCACATGGCCACTTAGGCAAGGAAAAACAGTTCTCAACAAGATTTAAATTTTTTTTTCTGAACCCAAAGGTTACATTGAGGGTAGGAAGTTGGGTTGTGTCTGTGGTAACTTTAATTACCATTGCTGTTTTGCAAAAACATTATGTAATATAAACACTGCCATAAGTCAAACCATGCCCAAGAAATGTCTAAACTGAAAGTAACAGCAGAGGTATGTAAGGACGTCACAAGACTACAGTTTTCACATTACCTGAGGATAAAAGCACCATTTCTGTCTTCAAGAAGCCTCTGTCTGTCAAATCATCTCTACTCTATGCTGTTCCTTAATTCTCCCTTCCTCCACGTCCTATCTATCCAGCAGCTCTCCCCACTGAGATTTCCTCTGACAGGTTGTAAATAAAACCTTCCAGCCACTAAAGCTCTGCTCCAAGTGGTGCATATCCAAGTGCCCCTGACTGAAAACCACAACCATGTGAAGTCCCAGGCAGTAGCCCCACACTGGCAGGAAGCGAGGGAAAGCCACCCTCCACCCGTGAAGGCAGCATGCAGCATCCCCTCCAAAGCTCAGGAATATCAAAGCCAGATGAAATTGTGCTGCTGCCAGCAATGGCATGGTATTCAGCAACTATCTCTTAAGAATTCTTGCTTTATGTGTTATTCTCTCGTTCTCTGGCACTGCCTGGATCCTTTTCCATGTGTCTACATTTGATTTAACCTAATGGACTTCAGCAGTTTTGTACCTTTCTGAGTATGAAATATATAGTTATCTACTTACTGCCAAGATAAATATTAAGTACATCATTACAGACTGCTTCTTCTAAATAGACACTGCTTTTCTGATCTGAAGGCTATAATACAGATTGGCTAGAATACACATTGCACATGTCTTATCTACTAGCTAGCTACTCAGAGGCTGAGCCAAAGCTTTCCAAAGTCACAGGGAGTGTTTCCAACAGCTAATAGTCAGTGAGATTGTTCACGGAACAGTCAGGTCCTTATTTCATAAAAGCTGACCCACTGGACCCTCCCCAGCACCACCAGCACTGACTGCTTGCACAGCATCTCACCACATCAGCATCACAAGGCATCAGGAATGGTCCCCCTTCATGGGCATTGGCCACAGACTTTTAGGGCTTTCCAAACTTGCTCTGCATCTTGGCAGAGTGACAGAGAGAAGAGGGTTCCCCAGAAGCAACAGCCACTCCCCAGCTTTGGCTGAACAGTGAAGAGCTGAGTGGTACCAGAGCCCTCAGCTCAGGCTGACAGAGATGACCTGTGCTGCACACAGATGCGTCCTGCTGTAAGAAATAAATCCAGGTTTTCTTAGGAGAAAATACAGAAATGTGATGGCTGCATATTGCTCCTTGTTCCAGCCACTTTTCTTGCTTTAGTTATTTATTTCCAGGCAAATAAATTTCTCTTGCAACAGAGATGATTTTCCCACTGGGGATGGTGCACAGGCATGTAGGCTGTAATGTGGACAGAGAGGCAGGGAAAGCTGAAACTGGGCGGGAGGGAACAGACAGCTTTCCCATCTGCCTCCTAAAACCCAACCTCCACTCTACCCCAGCTCCATGCTGGCACCCCAGAGCAAACCCTATGCTATACTGCCATCTTCCCCAGCTCCTCATCATGAAAATCCCAAGAAGACAAGAAGAAACATGAAGAAAAGAGTATCCAAATACAGAGACTATAAAAAAAATGCAAGCACACAACATATCAGATGATGTCTTACTGCTGCAACCGCCCAAAGCACAGGAGCAGAAAAGAGAGCTCTCCCTGTGGTGTATGTTTTGAATGGCAACACTCAGCTTGCTGAGAGGGAAGGAGCTGCTCATTTGTTGTGCATCAATGGCTAAATTGTTCTTCTTACTCCTTGTTTTCATGGGTAACTGTTTGAACATGGTATCTATCTGCCAGTGAGAAGGGACAAAGCTTAGGGCCTAGGGTCTTACAGCTTTTCATCAGGAACTGATTTATGATGCCCGTCTCCATAGAAGATGTAGGAGCAGCTTTCCCCACACATAATGTGCCTTTAATCCACTGACATTGTGGGGGAGGTCTCAAGCCACTGAAAATCATGCTGAAAAATGAGGACATTATTGTATAATAAGGGCATTTCCCATTTTTATCCAAGTAGCCCCTTCCTTTTTACAGCAAAGCAAGAAAAGAGGAGCCTGACTTATATCTGGTAAGAAATTCAGATATTACTTTATATATATTACTCCAAATAGCCATCAACTTGACTTACAGGGATTACACAAGCAGCTCTGTCAGATTTTTGAATTACATAAAGTTCTTAGTGTATATAATTGAAAAAATAATAGAAGGAAATCTCAAGTCAGCCCATACCCTCAATCAGAATGAACAGAAATTCGATGGGGATGGTGGAAAGGCAAAAAAGAAGAGAAAGATATCTCAATAAAGATTTTTTTGAGGTAAACACAGAAGTCTTTGATTGCAGCCCTTGAATTGCAGCCAAAGTAATAATAAATCAATTGTAACAAATTATATTTACAATGCGTGACCTTGTGTTACATGCTCAGGAACTCCCTCCTGAATATGATAGTCGGTTCTTTGAAGACCTAGACACTTCGAAGTCTTTTATGACTTGATTATTAACTAAAGTTCTAATATTAAAAAATATCTTAAACATTTCCCATTACAACTGCTGTTTAAATAAGAAGAACATTTTGTAATTGGAAAAGAAGAGTCAATAAAAGCAAACCCCCCCCTTCCTTGCTCACACCCTGCTGTTACACAGCGCTTCTTACTGCCCTGCCCCATCCAGCTGGACTTTCAGCAGTGAGTGGTGTATGACATGCTGCTCAGAGCCTAAGAAATGCACTGCTGAAGCCCTCAGAGCTTCCCAGAGTCATGGAGGGTGCGTATACATTTCAAGACTTTGGGATGGCCACCCCTGTTGTGGGAGAAACCCAAGCTACAGCACACATGCATCAGTAACGCTTTTAGATGGTAAGGGATCTGAGCACGTAACACCACTGCATGAAGACACGCTGTGAATGCAACAGCATTCCATGTCTTGCTGTGGAACAGCCTCAGAGCTGATCCTGGGCATATCCTGTCGGGAGAGCCACAGAGATGGACACAACGTGGCTCTGACTAATAGATCCTGGATGTTTCTCTCCCACCATTTCCAGTTAATTTGGGCGTAGCACAGTTCCAATCCCCAGAGGCACCTAAAAGTGACTTCAGCAATGAAAACTATCCTCTCAAAATAGAGCCCAGTGTGCTGGCACCAAGCCCCTCTCAATGTCTTGCTCCCAGGAATCTGCAGTGCATAACTCAGAGGTTTGTACAGCAACACATACCTCATTTCTGTACACAGGACAAAGACACTTTTGAAACTGCCCTCCTCGTGCCTCCTCACCAGACATGCAGAACCAGCTGAACAGCCAGCACTCTGCTTTTGAGAAGGCAGAGAAGGACTGCTGCCTTGTTTATATGAACTGTCTATCATGCTGCTCTTCCTGAGCACAAGTATTTCTTCTCAAACAAAAACCGGTTAATAAATCAACATTTGGCTCATCTTCCTACACTCTGAGTGCTTTTTTATTACAGGTTTTCAATTTTGCTTCCACAAATCCTGATTGTGCCTTCTCCTTTCATATGCTAAGATTAAGAGCCCTTTTTTTTTTGCAAATTATCAGCCACACATTCCCATCTGGTAACACTGAGCAGCAGCTTTCCTCAGAAAGATCTGCGAGTCAAACTAGCAGCTTCCCTGGGAGAAGATGAGTCTGCCTGCACTTCTGGGAAGTACACAACGCTTTTCTTTCCTAGCACATGGAGAAGGCCCAAAACACAGATTTGTACTACCTGATGAGGGCTTCCTTGGGCAGAAACAGCTATCATGGCTTGCTCCAGCATTGCTCTCTATGCTGCTCAGGGGTCAGAAAAGGGGGATACTTATGGTTCTCTATTTGCCACTTTCTGTCATCATTTCAAGAAATCAGTGTGGAAACTTGTAATGGGGTGTGGAAAGATGAACTCAGTTCTTTTGGATGGAAAATGGTACTTGTGGCCCAAATGAACAGCTTATTAAACAGCTGGGATAAAAGAAGGAGTAGAACCTCACTGACTTCTCAGATTCAATTATCCAGAAGCTGATGAAGGATAATGAAGTATGTCACACTCTACCTGCGCTGCCCACACCTCTTCCTCCTTGCCATAAAATCTCACTGGTAACAGGAGGCAGCTTGAAGTCACTGACATATGCCTCACACATTTTCTCCCAGCAAAAAGGCTTGGGAACTCCTGGCCTTGCACCCAAAGCCTTGCTGAGGAGTGCTGGCAGCCAGGACCAGCATCTGCATGCCCCAGGGCCGGATGCAGCTCTTCTGGCACTTGCTCACAGAACAGCCTGGCGTGTGCTTTTCCCTCTCCCACCTGGGGCAGCTTCCTGCTCTTCTGCTCTTCCTGTGTGAGAGGGCTAAGCACCATGCCTGCCTCTACCCACTCATCCTTCCCCTCCTCAAACCACACAGCCTCCAGTGGGGTATTTCACCTGCTCCCAGGAACACGGCCCGTCTCCAGGGCTCAGCACAGCTGGGGCAACTGAGGAGATGCATGGGCTGCTTTACTGGCCCTGCAACAGCACAGGCAGGGCTGGAAAAATGGCCCAGAGCATGGTATCGTTCATCTTAGGATGCTGTGCAATAAAATCACCAGGGATCTTCTCAGTTGCATGGCCAGAAAGAAACTCTGGCTGAGAAAAATGCACTGACTTCCTATATTCTGCAGCTGGCTGTTGGTGTCGATCTATGTCTTACTAAAAACTACCACAAGGCCTTGGACACTGGGATGTGCTGCTCTTAGGAAATGCAGCACTAAAGAGAAAAATGGGTGAGAAAAAAATGAGTGAAATGTGCAAAGAAACAGATCAGACCTGCCAGAATCTATAACCAGGTCAACAGGATACTGGTGCTTAAGATGTTCTGTAGCAAACAGGCTGCCCCTCACTGCAGATTCAAACACTTCAGAAGCCTTCAAGCAAGCCAGAAATGTTTTTAAGAATGTACACAATCTGAACTTCCTCCAGCCAAATACTAAAAGTCTGTAGATGTTTTAACAATTTAAAAGCATGGAGATATCTAACAATTTTCATGTGCAATTCCCCCGAGCCTTGCTCTCATCACAGCTCTTCTGCATCAGCATCAGCTTCAACATGACCCAAGGTCTAAGAGCGCAGGGAACGACCTCCTGTTAGATCTTCCAAAATGCAGCGTGAAGTTTGAAACAAACCTTAGAGAACTGCACTTATGTCTGTGTAGAGTGAGCAGGCTGAATTGCACTTGAAGCTGATAAAACCCAGCATCCTACTCAGTAGGGGAACACACATGACGGGCTGCAGGAGGCTCTCTCTCTCACAAGCTCCCACAGCACATGGTGGTAGCCAGGAGTTTCCAGCAGCTTCATGAAGCCCACAACCCTTTCTTTCAAAAGCCCTTTTTTTGTAGGACACATCACCCTCTGACAAATGCAGAGCAAGCTCATGTCTCAGGACAAGTGTCCCACCTTCCTCCCCCATCCACCTGCCTGGAAATTTAAGAGCTGTGGAAGTATCAGATTTAAATGAGCTGGCTTGAATCCTGCCCACACCTGCCTGCAGCTGTGCCACCAGCTCAGCCAGGCCTATGATCTGCTGGCAGCTGGGAGTGACCTGGCCTGAGGTGGTGAGCACAGCCAGAGCCCACTGCCTTAAAAACACCCAGGGCTAAAGAGAGAGGTACCACTCTGGCAGTGGGGACATTGAGCTCAGTGACCTTGACCATGCTGCTGAAGGAATTCCCTACCACACTGCCACCAGCTTCTTGTAGATGCTGAGAGGCTGTTTAATTTTGTCACTCACTGTTTAATTAAACACTAATCTCTGTAGGATAGAGTTTATTGCTTGTGGCTTATCTCAGCATCTGTGGCATTACATAGAAACATCAGCACCTCCAAAATAATACCTGTCAGCAAGTCTGCCTCCCTTCCCAAGGCACGTATTCAAATCTTCCAGAACTTTAACAACAATCACTGTCTGCAACAGGGGTATTACATTAGGTGCATCCAGGCTGTTGGTTGCAACTGCACGCAGGAACGTGACTCTTTTCTGTCAAGTGATTCAGAGCGGCTGACGGAGAAATCCCAGTGGCTTTATGCTAACTGTGGAAGGACATGCAATAGCTGAGCTGACAAAGTCAGAACGAGGTGCCCAGCTGGGACAAAGTTACCTCAGCAGAATATTTTTGAACAAGTTTGGATTGCAAAGTAACTTTGTAGCAGATCAGCACTTTAAATCACAGGGTAAGTGCAGTTAAAATATGATATTAGCAGCTTTAAACTGAGGTTTACCACCCTGTGAAACTTTATGGAGAAGCTGAAAAACAGAAGGTTTACTCAGCTCTAAAAGAAGCTAAATGAAAAGCAGAAACAAAGTAAAAATGGAAAGTCTAGAAGCGTAAGTACTTTTTCTTTCTTTTTATGTAACTGGTCCTTCCCTCCACTTACTACAATGTCACCTTTCCTCAGCAGGCTAGTAGTGCAGCATCATCCAATTTTTGAAAAACATCACGCCTGAACAACAGGGCATCCACCTCTAATGCCACCAGAAGGATACAGGGGGTATCTCTAATTCAACATGTGCCCAGGAGTCAGCACCCAGTGAGATTTGTCTGGTCTGACAGAGAGCAGAACTTGGTCTTTACTAACTGCATACATTTTCCTTTTCTCGCCACACACATTAAACCCAACTAGTTTGGGATTAACTCCAACTACTGTTAATCTTACACCAAGGCTGAAGAAACAATCAGTATTTTATAACATCTGCAAGAGCCTTCTTAGGGTAATAAATGCTGCTTAGTGCAATGCAATTAACACCAGTAGCAGCCCAAAGGAAAAAAAAGATGGATACAGGCAGGGTGGTTGTGCAGAACATGTCTCAGGAGTAACTATGTTAGTTATATATAAATATATATACAAACCATAGATATATATAAAAATAATTATATTAGGAGTCAACCAAAGTCCTGGGTAAGGATGTCAGCTCTAGGAGGCAGCACCACGTTCCCCTCTTCCCAGAAAACACCTGCTAATTCTGCAGCTGTGCAGGGTGGGTTTGGACAGCTCTAGTCTGCAAAGTGCTGTGCCCTCATTCAATGATCTCAATACATCACAAAAGTTAAACCCACACACTCTGAGACTGTGTTTTGCTTTTGTTTTGATTCATTAGTTAAAGAGGCACCTGTCTTAATTAAACTGATTAACACCCATTAGGTCCGCCTGCTTTGTTCTCACGTGATTTTCGTTGTCACTTTCCTAACAGAAGAAAAAGCTCAGCTTCCAGAACCAAAGGTAAATTACAAAAAAATGCCTACACAGAGCGAGACAATCTAGTCCAGACAGGTCTAGTCAGAGCAAGCAGAAGGTTCCTGCTTATGCTGCTGCCTCTGCTAAGATTTCAGTGGTCAAATGAATTAAGAGCCTTGCCAGGGAAGAATTATTCACTTCATAGCTATTTCGTAAAAATGCCATGTTTTCCTGTCACTATTATGTTAAGAATAGATAATTTTCAAGCCCATTGTCCTCTTCCAACACTCTGTCAATTTGTAGAGTGCACTGTAGACCCTGTGTGTGTCACAGCTGTGATGCTGCAGAATGAGAAGCCGGTCTGTGAAATTCTCCCAGCCTGTACCTATTTTGACAGAAACAGAACCTGGTCCTTTGCTTCTCCCTCTTTATTACTGATAAGCCTTGCTTGCAGCATGTTCTTCAAAAGAGCTGCCATGTAGAAACTGACATTTGGCAAGAGAAAGCTTCATCCAGAATTATGATCTCATTTGCATACGTCTGCAACTGAGATATCTGAACAACAGAGTTTGTCAAGTAAACATGAACAAAGCACGATTCAATAAACCCTGTCTGTTAATAACCAACATCTGTGACTTGCACAAATTGTGCACTACAGCAGATCACAAGGAGTTAGCAAAAAGGGAATGCGAAAATGCTAAACTGCATGAAATAATACAGATAAATAACAATCAACAGTCTTACCACAGAGCAAGTCTCTGCTCAATTTCCTTGAGAAAACCAGTGTGAAATTTGTGCAAAGGTTCGAAGTTGGAGAAAATTAGATTTTTCAGTGTTTCAGGCATGCAATCCTCTTTACTCACTGCACTCTGAAACCACTACAAAGGAAAAAAGAAGCAAAATTATCAGTGGGTGGAATGCAGAAGGCATGATCATTTTCTGTCTTTATGTACCTAACCCAAATACTCCTGACAGCTAAGCCAGCAAGGATCTTATTTAGCTGGCACTAGGAGTACAACCCAGACTATCCCTGACGCTCCTGTGTGCTGAACTGGTGCTCTTATCAGAGATCAGACCCTGCACAGTTGAAAAAGGAACTCCCTTCCCCTTTGCCATCATTGATCAAATCTTGAAAGTTCTTTTCAAACCCAAACTGGTTAGTCAATACAAACTGAATTTGCAAATGCTGGATGTGCAAGAGAAAGAGCAATACAATACTTGCAAACAATTCAGTAAAAGCAAAAAAAAAAAAAAAAAAAATGAAGCTCTGCATTTTACTTTTGCCGAGTTCTGTCTGAAATGCCTTTGGCAGGAGTTGGTTCACCCACATCCACGTTGCTGTGTGCACACAGAAGACTGTGCACCATGCAAAGTGAACAAGTGAAAGACGCTGCTATCACAAAACAGGAGCAGCACTGCCAGGCACTGTAAAGACTGAAACAGGCTCCTGCTCAGTCTTGCTTCATATTCTCTTTATTTCACCCTAATAGACTATGGGTGACATAAAACCAAAGGAGTAGGCAGCTTGCCAAGGTAGTAATGCCCATTATCTTCAACATGGTAACACTGCTCACTCTTTACTTCCCCGAGGGGTTCCAGCTATCTGTGGCTGACCTCCAGCAGTGCCTAGAGGGCTGTTGGGACCATGGAAGACTGTTAGAGCAGTCTTGCTTGACACTGCATCAGCTGGAGCTGAGCCAGACCTGAGATAAAAGGAGATCCCTCCCCAGCTTCCCTCTCCCCTGCTTTATTTCAGCACCAAGCACTGCTAAAGCTGAAGCTCATCTGCCAAGTCTCAAGACTCATGCACAGCAGTTGTTCCTTTTCCAACTATGCTGGCTACTTGTTCACCCTCAGTGGCCTCCTGGGCCAGTCATTTGTGGAGCTCAGCTGATACAACTGTATGCTAATCATCAGGCCCATCCCTCCTGGTGATCCAGCAAATTCAAATTTGCCTACCACGAGAACGAAGGATGGGGTGGGAAACGGGCTTTAGCTCTGAAGAGCTAAGACTACTTGTTTCTGCAGCCACTGGGTGAAATACCAGGTGAAAACAGCATATCTGCTGTTGAGACTGCAGCAATGACTGCAGGACTGTCCCACAGAACTTGGCCTCTTCTCTCAGCAGGCTGGCTTCCCAGAAAGAGAGGGTAAGGAGCAGTGGGGCCACAGATACCCTGCTGCCTGTAAAAACCATGCTAACTTGGCTCTGTCTGAGCTGGGGTCTGATTAGCTGCATCTGTCATGTGGGACTGTGGAACAGACAAGAAGCTGAGGAGAAAAGTGTGTCCCTGGTTCCCAACCAGTCCCAACACTGTCCCCTGAGGCATGTCCTCCTTACCACAACACTTAACACAGGAGTGGGCAATGCACCTCACTGGGTGATTTAAGAACTGAGAGGTCTGGAGGTGACCAAAATGCCAAGAAGGGGTTTGGATCCAGTGCCTTTTCACAGAAAAATGGTTATTTCAGATCAGAGCTTGCACACATTATTCTTGGAACTGAAACAAGACTGTTGCTGTGTGTGCAAAGATGGCAGCTATTTGCCTTAGTGATTTTAATAATCACACTCTGATCAGATGCTACAGATGAATGACTCATTTAACACACAGTTTCACTTTCTGAAAAATCAGAATCATTCAAATAGGTAGTCCACAATATTTCATGATAAATGGAGGGTGTTTAATACAGTAGAAAACATTTATATGTGCCCCTAAGGAGCTACTTCAGTTTTAAGAGAAACCATTGAAAGCCTACAGGCATTTTGAGTAATTATAACCACAAAGCATGAGAGCAAGAAAATATAACTGAAGTGTGTCCCAAGCTCCTCAACCTGATACAGTTTCTTAGTACATGTTACTAACCACAGAGCAAACCTCTACTCTCTGATTTTTGTGTTATTTCCTCCCTGGAGGAGAACCCCTGTGCACAGCAAAGAATATCTACAGTGCAGAATACAAAAGCAGCACGGAAGAGCAAGGATGTTAAATGGAGCAGATGAAATGCCACCCCTGACTGGAGCTTCTCGTGTTTGTGAGTAACGCTCAAGCCAACATACCGATGTGATGACTTCAAGGTCCTTCAGGTACGTTCGCTCTGTAGTCGCCACTTCTTTAGCAATGAAGTAAGCCTTCTCAGTTGGGAACCTCTGCAAATTGCAAGCACATTAGGTTTTCCTCTGCTTTTATGGAGGAAAAAAAACTGTAGATAATAAATCACAAAGAGAGTTACAAACCAGTGACCCTTGCTTGTGGTTATGCTGTGACTCATGCTTGAATGTTCCTAAGCGCCGAAGCCCTAAAAACAACCCCTTCCTTGCAAACACAAGAGAACAAGAGCTTTCTGCGGGTTTTTGAGAGACTTCTTTTTCTGCCAAGATGATTTCTACTGCTTTGGGGTGCTGATGTTCCTTTCAGTTTATTTCTGGAGCAAGAGATATTGTGAGGTTCATGAAGAAATCCTTTGCAGGCTAAATGACCATTTGAATCAAGCGTCAGTTTGACAAAATGACAAAAATTTGTATCTGATTATTGTAAGTTTCATCATCAGGATGATAATCCACAGGAAAAATACTTCAAAAAAAAAAATTCAAACCTGTAAGATTTTCTTGGCTGGACAACCTAACAGTGGGAGAGGGGAAGGATTTTAGATTAGTCTATAGGTGTAAAATTTCTTAATTCTGAAGAGCCAAAGGAACCCAGCTGATCATCCTCTGTGTTGCTCAGGAAGCAAAAATTAAGAAAAAAATATCCATAGATAATTTTCCTTTTTTTTCCTCCCTGAAGACAAATGATATAGTGGAAACACTGTGAATACCCTGCAAAGGGAGTCTGTGTGGGCAGTCAGGATTCACTCCCCTAGGAACCATCATCAGCTGGTGTACACAGTCACTGGCTGTGCTTGGACTGGCACAGAGTCCTGACTCTATTAACTGATTCTCAGATTTTCTTCTTCTCAAATTTCTTTCACACATCTTGTTAACTATGCACAGTGGGAAATGAGATCTTCCTTACACTAACTCCCACTTTCCAGCAAAGCCATCAGAGTTTCTTTCTCCCTCCTGAGATGCTCCAAGTTGAGGAGGAAAAACCAACCACAGAAGGCCAAAAGGAAGCTCCTCTCACCCAGCAGCAGAGGAGGGATGAGCCAGCAGGCACCCAGAACAGCCCGGCTCAGACAAACACTTTATCTTCAGAAAGCAGCTTTGGATGTGCTGCTCCCTTACAATTTTGCTGCAATGATGGGTCTGAGCCAAACACTCCCAGATGAATGCTGCAGGCTGTGGCTCAAAGAGAGCATTTTCTACTCCCACAACCAGATGCTCCCAGTGGTGCTCACAGCTGAGACAGACTGGAGGGCCTGGGTTGGATACTCCCACAACAGGCTCAACATTGTTCCTTTTCTTCCTGTCACCTGGAAATTTTCTCTCCAGTAAGACAGTGGAGCTGACTGTTTTGTTACAACAAACTACCAAACTCCACTCCTTAAAAGCAAATTAGATTTATAGGAGACCCATCCAAACAAGCTCCTGAGGTTGCAACCAACAGGAATGACCCAGACTTATCACAACACATCAGAGAGAAGAGAGACAAGGTCAACTTCATTTGCCTTACCTTTCTTTTGACCTCTTCCTCATCATCAGCCCTGATGCATGACGGGTCATTCAGCAAAGGGCTGACCAAGGGAGATGACTGCTTGGCATCAGGGCTCAAGTTTGGAGATAAAGTCATATTTGCCACTGATGGTCCCCCTTGGGAATTGATGGAAAGCTCTGAAAGGTGAGGGCTACCAGTCAGAGAACCTGCTAAGAAAAATGATAAAAGAGAAATCAATTAGGACAAGCTTTCAAAAAAGTACCACAAGGAGTTACAATCTTAATTTGCAGCATGTGAAATTATGCTAGAAGACATAGCCATCAGGGTCCTCAAACTAGCCAAATGGCCTTGAGGCCAGAGGAAACGCATCCACTTGCATTCACCATGGGACTGGTTAAGTGTCTTTTAGCTGATAAAACTGGCTGAAATGACTATCTCTGTAGGGAAGGGATCAAGGCACAGATGACCGAGCTGCAGCTCTTTACCGTGAGAGTGGTGAGGCAGTAGAACAGCTTGCCCTGGGAAGCTGTGGCTGTCCCATCCCTGGCAGTGCTCGAGGCCAGACTGGATGGAGCTCTGAGAAACCTGGTCTAGTGAAAGGTGTTCCTGCCCATGGCAGGGGGGTTGGAACTAGGTGGTCCTTAAGGTCCCTTCCAACCTAGGCCATTCTGTGATTCTAAACATCAACTTAATATAAAAAAATTTATCATTGTAATCCACTCTATAGAAGAGAATAAATACAATAGTACAGGAATCATTCCAGGAGTGCCATTCTTTCCAGCAAAGCAGAACTTCAAACACTCACATCAGTACTTCATAGGGAACTACAGGAGACAAGTTAGTACAAATTTATCTAGTTGAAGTCTAGAGAAAAAGGATGACTTTCTACAGCAGTGTTGCTGCTAAGATCAGTCAGATCTAACATGAAGGGAGAAATCTACTAGTTCCCCAATTTCTACACACAACACGAGTATGTATATTATACCTTGTAAGTCTTTCCATGCTCCTCTGATTGTTTGGGATGGAAATGCTAGCATTACATTTACATAAGAAAAGCAATACTTTTAATGCACAAAGCATGACAATTTCAGATTTTCACAAATATAAAGTCCCATTTCATTTTGGATTAAAAGTGTTAAAGAATTAGACAATTAATTACACTTCCATGGATTCATATACACTACATTAAATTACTGAAATTAGCATTTTGTCTTCTGGTAGGCAGCCAGATTAATGACTGCACAGAAAGTTTGCCAAAAATGCCCAGTGTTCTCTCAGTCATCCCCTCCTCCATACATCTGAAAATCTAAACCTGTTTTAGAAGAAAAATCTGTCATGTGGAAGAACACTTACAGTCTGTGCCATTTTGGCATCATACAATAAAATCCAACCAAAAAAAAAAAAAAAGTGACAAGCTCTTGACTACCACAGCTAACAGGCTGTCTAAGATTAAATGTAAAACACACACATCACCACATATAATTAGGGCTAAATACAATTTACTATCATGTGATTATGTCCTCCCTAACTTATGATAGGTAAATGTTCCTGGTGCTAAAAAACACAGCTGAGATAGTCCAGTAAATATAATATAAAATAAATATAATTAGGCCAGTAGTAAAACCTATTTATTTTCTGGAAGAACTCAAGATTTACTGCTAGAACATGAATGTTTTCCAGTTCCAAACCAGTTCACGTTTATAAATCATTCCTTTGAAAAGAGAAGGAAAAAACAGCACAGTTATCAGTTTATGTAATCATGACAGTTATGTAGCCTAGTATAAATCAAAGTCAAAGCAGTATTTGTCTGAAATAAAGGTCTGTATTATTACAGCTAGCAAGAAAGGATTTACCAACAGTTTCACACTAAATCAATGTTCAGTGAAATTTGAAAAAATGCCACAGCTTGTTACACAAATGTCAATTTTATTGACACTAGCACACAACTGTATACAGTATTTTCCAAAGAAATGGAATTCATCATTGAGAAATAGTGAAACAGATTAATAGCAAGGTTGTAAGGTTAAAAGTAGTTAACTACATTACAAAAGACATAAGAAAAGTGATATCACCTCAAATGTGGAAACAAAGAAATTCTGGCACTATGCCTGTCATACGACAGCGAATATATGATTTGCACCTCTGTGAGAAGTTCACAGCATTGTAGTCTAGAAGTTTAATAGCACCTATCTGATAGATATAGATATATTGACATATCTGCCTACCTATTTATAATCCTAGATCTAAGTTCTGATGTACTGTGACTTTTATCAGTACAACTCAAGTATTTCAAACTACAAAATATCAAAAGGACAATGAATTAGAAAGATGCCCTATTTTACAGCTGGAAGACATTAACCTGGGAAAAGTATTATGGAAAGTATCACGAAAAATGTGCCTGGTGGCTCACAGCACTGTGTGTATACCCGATTGATAAAAGACATTGTATGTCAATGCATCACTGACATTCTCAAAGTTACTCTGCAGCAAGCTGAAATGCTGCATCCTCCCTTTTGGTACCAATGCGGGCATGAGCAGCGACCAAACCCAACCCCCACCACCTACAAGCAAGAGCTCAGTCAGACCCCACCTGCCAATACACTGGAAAAGAGTGAAAATTTGAACTAGTTATAAGAAAGTGGCTGCATTACGAAAGGGCATCCAAATGTTCTTACATTAGTACATTCTGGGGCCTGTTTACAACCAACACCACCATAGATATCAACACACTGGATGCTGCTCTGGGAAATGTGGGAAACAAGCTTGTTTTGGTGTGAAAATGTCAGTAGGTAACAAAATTAAAATGGAGGTTCTTCCCTCCCACGTCACCAATCAATCAGGCACGTGTCATGCTGATGGGTCATGGCAGTGCTGCAAAGTGACTTTCTCTTTTTCACAGAGGTGAGGAATAAATAACCTAAATAAAGTGTTCCATCAGATCTCCTGCCACAGAAGAGTATATTCATACAGGCTCTACTCATCAACTACATACTGCATAATATAAACAGAAGTAGAAGGGAGAAGACCAATCCTATTTACAAGGTACTGCAATCCCTTACAATTCACCCTAAAGGATTCATGGATTGACAGGCAATAATTAGCATGTCATTTGCCAGACAGCAAATGCTACTGCACACTGGAGGCCTAAATGGTTTGTAGCTGGTAACATGGAATTGTCTTTGCTCATACTTCAAGCGATTTTTATTTATATTCAGAATTGTGTCATCTTTCAAATTTAATGGAGTCAGTCGTATACACACAAACCAAAAGAAAGTACAAAAGAATGTTTATCTGAGGATTATTGAAGTATATTCTAAAATTACATCTTTGGAGGAACGGGTAGGAATTATTATGCATGTGCTTCAATTATTTTCTAAGCATGGGTTTAAGGAGAGAAACCAACAGAGGATTGGTGACAAAACAACTGTTGATGAGTGGCAAATAATGAGAATGCACTTTACCATGGCATGCCAGATTGGCCCATCAACGTCAAAATACCTGGAGTGGTTCTTAGCTCCACTGAGCCAATCTACTCTCCTGACACCAGAGAAAAGTACTACAGTAGGGAAGGTGACAAAAGAAGCAAAACTTGATTGAAACCTAACTTGGGAAAAAAAAAGTCTAGGAAGTGACAATGGCATTTTACATGGCCACAGGACATGAAAGTATTGGTTATCTTCCTAGCTTTACACGTGTCTCAAATCGCTCCCCACCAACATACGTATTCCATGTGCCACACAAAAATAAGCCAGCAGCTAGAATCAAATACTTAATAGCTATACCTTTGTCAAAATACACATCAGTTGCTTGCTGCAGTTTGGTGGTAGGAAGGCACAGAGTGCTGGCAAGCTGTGGGTGCCCTGCCAGAGGGGGACAGGCTGGGATGTGCCCTTGGCCGCCAGACATGATCCATCCCACTCACTGTACCTGCATTACTCTTGGCTCCTGCCACATACAGCTGTGAACCCACAGGGGCTGAGTGATACTGCTTTAAACATGGCTCCTATCAAAGGAAAAGCAGCTAAAATCAGTACTTTCTAGATGATGAAGGACGTTTCTCCCAGAGGTCAATTCACATCACAGGTGACCTGAACTGCCTGCTGCCTCTTTGTTGACTACATAGGCAGCATAAGATGACTTGAAATCCCTGGTTAGAAACTAACACATGGGAGCTCCCCTCTTTGCAAGGGAGACAAATGGGACTCAGTGTATCCTGAAGATACTCCTCCATTCTTTTTCTCCTGAAACTGCAGAGTAACAAACTCGGGCCATTTAATGTCCTGCATCTGCTTCAAAAGGGACAGTTCCCATTCATACACACTGTTTTTTAACAGAGAGAAGAAGTACAGCAGTGTTAAGATGCCCATGGGAATGCTCCTTTTCTGTGAAGTACCAAGAAGTGAAAATGACTCAATTATGGAAACTGAGAGAAAACATCAACCATTATTAAAGGTGACTGAAATTCTGCTGGAAAACTTCACACACCACTTCAGATCTCATCAAGTCAACTCTTAAGAGTTTTATTGTTCTCAAGGTTGTTACTATTATTATTAGAAATTAAAAGCATGTTAAGAGCCAGAAAAGCACCATTCCCAATACCTGGAATGTTGTAGGGCTTATTCTTTCTTACTCCTGCTCCACGGCCTGCTGTGCAGTCAGGGGAGGCTTGTGACATCCAGATCCCAGTTACTCAACTTTAATGTCAGACTGGTGTTTTCTAAACTCCAGTCTCTGGCAGATGAACTGTTCCCAAGCTGTTTCCCCTTTCTCCTTGGTGTCAATGGGCATATCACTTATGAAGGCTCTTTAATAAGAAAGTATCAGACAGAGCTGCCATTGCTGTGGCCACACAGTCTAGCTTAATTTTCTGTTTTCACAGTGGTTGCATAGCTCTACCATGTATCTAAATGTTTTGGTCAGAGAAGATGCATAGTACAAAATGGCATGGGGGAGAGAGCACCAGATGAAGCAGCAGGAGTTTTCATATGCACTTCACCAGTCACTAAAGTACCTTAGATTGAAGAAGAGTTTAATAATGGTGTCCCCATCCCTTCTCTCCCCAGCTGTGAACCAGGCACAGTCATGCTGCTGAAGAGTTATGGGACGGACATCCTGCTCTGTTCTCCCTCAAATGTATGAAAAAAATCCCACTGACTTCCACAAAAGCTTGAGGGGTACCAGTTCATCAAGTTGCACTTCTCTTCCCCATTACATGAATCAAGCTGGAGCAGTGGATACAGTTTGTTAGTTTGAAAAGTAGTAACACAACAGCCATAAATTCATGTACAAACATCCCTGAATGCAGTACCAAAGATTTTGAGGAGGAACAGGAATTAAAAACAAACTCGTGATGAAATACAATGTCACACATAACCACTAACTCTGCCTAGCTTGAAGAGGAACTTGACAGTAAGAAAGGTTCACTTTGACTTCACAGCTTCAAAATGCACTGCCCGTGGCAGTGAGCAGAATTTGGGAAAATGGTGCACCTTCTCAATGAACCAATTTCCTCATATTTAGGACAAAGCATCAGCCAGCAATTGGACAAAACAATTAAACCAGTGACAGTTTTACAGCAAAATACCAGTTAGAATGAGTAAAAGCCTTCAGGTACAGGTGAAACTAAAAATAATAATAAAAAAATTAATTCCATGCATACACAGTTAAATGGCTTGACATGCTTATAGTCTCATCAAGCTTGGTGTTGGTTTAGTAGCCAGCAACTCTTCAGCTGGTAAAGGTCCATGCTTTATTGGTGTACTGCAGGATTAGACAGCGGTGAGTGTGAAATCAGACAGTAACTGCTGTTGGCCTACATCAGGGTCTACTCACATCTTAAGAACAAAGAGTGAGCATCACAGTCTGGGGAGAATACAAGGTCACTGGGCATCAGTCCTTTGTCTAGCCTTGATCTCTCCAGACAGAAATAGAGCAACCTATAGAAGGTTTGCCTGTTGTACCCAGAGTTAGGGTTAGTTTGCCTTTGTTTGCCTTTAAACCAACATGACACAGTGCTACAATAGAACTGGAAACCTTCAGCCCCCATGTAAGCTTATGCCACAGATACTGTCCATTCCAGCAAGACACCTCCCCAGGAGTGCAGTGATCCTGCTCACGAGCCACGGCAGACAGCCTTGGTTGCTGGGTGCAGCCTTCATTAGGAAATGAAGGGCAACCTGATTGTGCTCAATGGAGCCCAAACGCCCTGGAAAAGAGACCTTCTCCCCTCGCTTCCCTCTTCTCTTTTGCTCCTCAATATGGCACGGTTTCTCAGCCTGAGAGTCACAACCTGGTGAGGGCTTTCATGAATTCTGAGGCGAGGAGTGCTCCGTGAGGCAGGATCACTGTAACAGGAGGAATTAGGTACTCCCAATACAAAATAGGCATTTCTGCAGTAAAAGGACATTGAGACAGTGCTCCAAACAATGCAAGGAACAGAAGATATACCATGCTTTGAGGATAGACAGAACATTGAAAAGGCTTTTTCTCCCAGAGAGGTACATGCTGACAAAACAGTGCATACAATGAAACAAAAAATGTTTCTCTTTAAAAGGTATTAAACAAATGACAAAAATGAGAATGAAGTCCCCAGCACTGCCAATTTTAAAAATTAATTTTTACTATTGAGATTTATTTTTAAAAAATCTATGCATGTGCACACAGAAATCAGGAAAGGGCTGGGTAAGTGAAACACTGCCAAGCTTATGAACTTTTGTTAGCGGGCCCAGGTGATTTTTTTAGCAGGAAAAGTGAAGTATAAGGATTCAGCTAATCAAATATTTTGAAGTGCAGCAGGCATGAGCTCTAGCATTCTCTGAACTAAATAGAAAGAACCACCTCTGAAGCTACTTGCTGAAAACCATCAAAGGCAAAAGCCTGTTCTCTTCTCAAAACAAGATTTGCACCATTTTAAAGAAAGCATCTAATCTAATTTTAACAAGCTTGAAAGCTCTCGCATGAGAAAGCATTCATTTTCCTTCAGCCTTCCATGTTCAGTCAGTGACAGCTGTACCATTACTGCCTTTAGACTTGATTTTTATCAGTGTGAACTGTAGATTTTTATGGTTCTTAGGGGCCAAAACTTTACAAAAAAAATCAATGAAAATTACATCTTAAAACTCTAACCATTCTTGAGCAAACTATTTACTGTTATGTCATGCAAATTTATGATCCTAACGTCTTTACTCCCTTTACTGTAATAACACCACCATTATTTACACACATATTTGTGAAAAACATGCCTGTGAACACATAGCTCAGCCAGGCACACAGGCGTTACAGATTTCATAACATTTAAAAGAAAGTGCTCACTGCTTTTAACAACAAACAACATAAACCAAGCTTATTCTACATGCTCTTTATAGAACACAGAATTAGAACAAAAGACAAAACACTCTGTAAAACTGCTACATGTCACCCAAACTAGGATTTTTGTTCATATGATGCCTTTGATTTTTAAGTAGAAATTCTGTATTTAAAAATATCAGTGGCACCACACAGCCTAACCAAAGGGGAGGAACACAGAAGATACCTTTGCTCAGGATGCACATGTTGCACAACAATTATTTCCCTTACAAATAAGTAACCAAGATATGTGCCTTTGTCTAGGCATACTTCAGTAATTATAGAAACTACTGAAACAGAAGAGGAAAGATTTTGCTAATGTCAGTTTCCTAGGATTTCAATTTCCTTCCTTTCTAGAACCTGACAGTACAGGCAAAATTTTTTCCTAACGTAGCTTGACTGAAACCAGAGTCCGCTGCTACTCACACTTGAGAAAAGGTTCACAGCAGCCTTGGGTCCTCATGATGTTAACACTGTGCATCTGCCTCTTACCCTCAGAAGACCCACAACCATCACCAACAAGTAGGAGACAACAACAAGCAGCTGGATTTCTGAGAGAAGGACTCTTCTCCTACCACTTGTGTCTGACAACAGCTAACAAAAGAAAGGCCTACATATTCAAAATTGTTCCAGAAGATTCAATTTCCCTCATATATTTAGAGTTTCTCTTATTTTTTATGGAGAAGAGGATTGATCCCCTAAATGAAGAGGAAAGAGATGGGCTAAAGTATACAGAAGCTGCCTATTCAGAGAGAGAGAGAGAAGCATTTTTGGAAGACTAAAAGGGATTTTGGCTTACTTCACCTTATTACATGCTTGAATAGAGAAGCTCTTTCCTTCACATTCACTGCTCTTTCCGGCTGGTGACAACCATGCTTGTGAATGACAGGGATTCTCCAGTGATCCACATTTCTGTGCACAAGGCTGTGACACCCAACTTCCTCAAACACGTGTGGAAGTCAGCAAAAACTTGGATTGGTAATTTGTTTTTCATCATTAGAAGTTAAATTGCAGCAATTAAAATCTCATTCTAAAGTCACCTCTGACAGCAGTCTAACGGCTCGTTAAGACAAATGAGATTAGTTAAACAAACACGGAATTTGACAGAATTTATAGGTCAGGCATCCTTTTTTTCCTGTTAAAAACTGTTCCAGAAATAGTCACAGTTCATGCTAATTGCACGTAGATCATACTGATAAGATCTGAATCACTGGTTTTACCAAAATTCAAAACGGGGTCTGCTTCATCTGTTCAACTGATCAATGCAACTCTTGCTCTTTGGGTACCCTATAAACTACTGGGACTTTAAACTCTCAGAAGAAGAGTGGAAAGCACACCATGCCAAAGGGAATTGCAAATAAATAAGGTTAGATAATTCTGTGTCCTTAAGATGTTTTCTATTCTTCTCTTTCCCTTGACTTCCTGGAGCTCCCCAGAAGAAGCTTCAGGTGATTATAGAGACTCTACATTTGTGTGCTTATTGTGGGCCTGAAGAAGACAGATTTTAAAACATCTCTGCCTCACAGTGAAGAAAAAGAGGGCCTATACACAGCTTTTAGATGTGTCTCACCCATTTTCAAATTGACTTTCTCTGGTCACCACCAAGGACTTGCATGTACTGATATAGAGGTCAGAACAGCATTCTTGCATGAATGCTCCTGCTTCAGAATGAACAGAGTTGCTTCAGCTAATAAAAGCCTCACTGCAAACATAAACCCATCCTACAAATATTCAGGGGAGAAAACACAGGCCCTGAAGCGGTCTGGTCTAGTAATACTAGCCTCATTTAGTGAACAAATTCACAAACCATTGTTTTTTCACTCTTTACTGGGTTCTACTGATTACATTCAACATTACCAATGCAGCTCTGTGGAGAAAATTCTTTCTAGTATTGCATGCCCTTTAATCTTGAAGAAAACTAATAGACTGATATGATTTTTCAAACTATTGACATGCAATTCTTTCCCTATGCTCATCTGCCTATAACTCAGCTCTGTATAGCTCACATAAAGTAAATGCAAATACAGCAAACCTAAAAACTTTCAGTCACATGTTCATATTTTTCAACTACGGGAATTTCTCTTCCAGTTTTTCTTTGATATAATTTGTATTTAGCGTGCACTGCAATGGTTGTGGGATGGTGCCTGTTAGGCAGGCTATGAGCCATGGGTGAAACGGCAGCACTAGGTGGAAATCATCTTCAGAGAACACTCCTCTCTGTCATGCACAAGGAATATGTTTGCTAGGGGATATGGACTTAAACTGAAAACAGTGCAGTCTAGGCTGTTTAGATATCAATTATTCAAAGTTCCATACCTGGAATATCCCATGTAGTTCTCAGCTCCTCTTGCCACTCTCAATCTTTCCTTCATCTATTTACTGACAAATTTAATATCTGGAGTCACTGAGGAAAACTAGATTTTAGGAAAGGCTGCCATGAAAAAAAAATACAGCCAGAAGGAGGACAACACAAGTTTGACCCGCTGCTGAGTAGAAGAAAATTTAAAATTGTCTGACATGACCTTTCTACTGCCATTGTAGAGGATGGCTGAATGTGGTCAAATAGTTGAAATAGCAAAGACTGAATCAGAGGCCCTTTTATCCAGAGATTACCTACATCTGCATATTATTATGGACAAACCCCTAAATGCTTTTGCAACTCGTCTTACCCAACCACATGGACAGAGTTGATTCAATAACCCAACAAGAGGCTTCTTTACATCCCCTGGAAAGACAGGAGATATGTGGCTCAGGACTAAAGAGTTCAGACTGGACATAGCTGCTCAGTCTCGCTGGGATTCAGCTGCCTCATCTGTACCAACTGCCTAAGGATATCTGGGCACTTGATGGGTATGGGACTGAAAGTTCATTATTGACAACAAAAATGTTAGAACAGTGAATCAACAGTACCATCAGCCACATTCCAAAATCTACTGGAATTGGTGGGAGTATATGTTAGTTACCCTGTCAGTAACTACCTGCTACACGAGACAAAGCATGCTCAGACCACTGCTGTTGTCCAGTGTATTCACATTAATAAATGTTTGCAACAACAAACTAGAACTGACAAGCTCCTCTTACCATGAGCACTTTGTGAGCCAGGACAACAATTCCTCCATCTCACCTCATCTCATTTGCAGTCTTGCCCTAAAGGTTTCTGTTCCTTTCTGCAAGGTCCTTTTGATTGCCCCACAAAAACAAATTCCCAGATGAATTTTAAGGGGCCTGATCCTGTTTGAAAATGTCAGTTTAAAACTCCTTTCTCACTTCACCATTCTTGGCAAGGGCTCAGACATGAACCACATGTCTGGTGGAGGAATTTGGCCTACAGACTGTTTTAATTACAACCTTGTCTGCTGATATTAAATGGAGCTTCTCTGGCATAAGAATGCTGCAGAAGTAATTAATCCTAAATGAAATTATTTCCAATGTAATTTATAAACTTTACTTCTTTTAAGTAGAAGAATTCCATGTGTTAAAACAACAACTACTTAAACAATCAAAGCTGAAAAAATGCCAGAAGACAGAAAATTCCTCATATTGCCTTTTTGAGGATAATATTGAAGTGGGGAAAGAAAAGCTGTTCAGATACTTTATTAGCAACTAGGCTAACTCCAGCTACCCAGAGGGTCTGTTCTTAAACAGTTATGAATTCACTATCTTTGTGGACATATGAGAGAAGAATTAGGCCTGGAAACAGTATCTGAAAGGATGCAAAATAGCAAACACTACTTATAAAATTTCATATTCACTTAAATCCAAAGAATGTGAAATCTATTTATTTTTCTTAAATAGCAGAAATTACTGCAATGTCTTTTGTTTAAAATCCATTACTTGAACTCCGATTTTACTGGCTAATGAAGCAATTAATTCGTCTGTCCAAATTGGTGTTACTTTACTTTATACCTACTGGTACTTTTGCTGCACAGGCAATAAAAAATAAATCAAAAGAAGAGTCATGCACCCACTTCCCCATGCTCACACTATCTGCTGATGCGAGCTTCAACTACTTATATTTCATCTTATATATTGTGAACTTCAAGGCAATTACTTTACAGCTATTCTAAACCCAAAACACAAACCATTCTCTTTTAGAATCATATACCAACAAGCTTTTCCCTAATTATCAATCTCACCATTTGTAGACTCATGCTTTAACTACAGGAATAATTGAGAGTATGCCCTGTCCCCAAAATATCAGTATCCAAAGAGATGCTTTAAATCATTCCTGTTCAAGAATGAGGTATCTAATCTCTAAGAAAAACAACACACTAAAGGAGATGACAGAGTTAATACTTATATTTACACAAAGATATATTTTACTTTTGAAACAGTATTTACTGTTTTGAAACAGTATATAACAACACATGCCTAACTACTGTAGGTATATTTTTAAATATCCTTCACTCACATTAAACTCTCTTAAAGTGTGCATAGACCAAGGCATTAGAAAAATTAAAAAGACTTCTTATTTTATATTTTTTGTAAAAAAAAATCTTGAAAATTTTATATTATCTAAATTTACAAAGTCCTGTCATTTTTTCATCAGTACTTATATGAATGCATTTATCATTGCTGCTGAACTTCATGATGTAGATCACTGGGAGTGACCATCAGTTCAGTCAATGGTGTTGTTCATCAGTTAAAATTCTTGGATTTATTTCCATTCTTCAACAAGAAAAATATATAAAAGTTAAAAATAAGGCCAATTACAAAGAGCACATCTTGTCCAGCTCTAGTAACTGTAGGACACTTTCCATACAGACGACCTTTCATCTGGATTTTCTTACTTAACTTGGAGAAACTTAACATCAGATTTTATTAGGATATCTTAATTCTCAATACTTTTACCCTGTGAAAAGGAAGTATACACAGAAAGTCTCTTTGTCCTTCTGCCCATATCCACTCTATGGATAGAACAGAAGACAATCACCCTGGAACAGAGTTATTTCTATCACTCTCTTGTCAAGGGATGAAAAATTTCTGAGGTGGCACTACTAAAAAAGTAACCTATGATGGAGTAATTTGATCCTGCACAGATAAAGATTTTTTGTGATCAAAGCAAAAAATAAAACAGCCACCATCTCTAAACCACCCACCACAGAACTTTGATGTCTCTATAATAATTTCACTGAAAGTATAAGCGATTCAAAAATTTCTTGCAATATATCTCTATATTAAACTGATAAAGGATAGAAAGGATTGCCTTGCAAGTAATACTCATACTACTCTTCATTAGAGCTGATTTGATCAAAGTTTTTTTTCACTTGAATTGTATCCTTCATCCTGTTCCTTTTCTTGTCCAAGGAAGAGTTTGGAGTTTCAAAATCTCCATCACCAAATCAGCCTGTTGAACCCACTGAAGAAAAAGACAATGCTGTCATGCTGTCACACTGTCATTTTATATATGCCTGAATTTACCCTTAGTTAATCAGATTATAAAATGAGTTATGAAGAAGAGTAGACCAGACACATTCTTGCTATGAAAAAAATTTCCAGCATATTTCAAGATTTCAGAAAGTCCTGGTCTTGAATATCAAGCTGCCTGCATTTGGCCGCAAGTTTATTTTTCTATTCTCCTAACTCTGTTGAGGCACTCGTAAGTTGCTCTCCTTATGTGGGAGAGAAAAAGATTGTAATAGACATACAAAAGAGCACAATGTACCAACTTGATTTGATTACTTGTTTTGTCAAAATATCTAGTCAAAGCAGCTACAACATATACCTAAAACAAGACTTCACACAAAGAAGAGGTGAGAGTATAAAGTCTTACAGAGATACCTAAATCAGTAATAATTTTCCTCTCCTCCTGCCCTTCAGAGGAGATGCAAACTGCTAAGCATCACTGAGACTTATTATTGTGTTCCAGCATCCTTTCCCTCTGGCTGGCCTGTACAACAATAGTGTCTGAAGTAGCCCACGCACTGAAATTATTACCAGCCACTCATCATGAGCCTCAGGAGACACAACCACTCCAGCGAGCAACCACAGTATCCCCTGGTCTCATCCACGCTGGTGCCTAGCAGCTGAAGACTTGCACACCATCTTCATCACTCAGGCCAACAGACACATCCTCCTCTACCTCCTCATCGAGCTGAAGGCTTCCAAAGGAGTACTTATTTCTAGGCATGGGAGACGAGCTCAGCACGACGGGGTTTCCAAACACCAGGGGGTGGGTGAAGGGATTAATGACCTCTGAATCGGAATCACTAGATTCTGTCCCACTGCTGGTGGAGCCCTCCATCATCTGGATTGCAGCCATGTGATCCATCATGCCACTGGCACGCAGTGACTGCATCCCTGGGCTCTGCTTGGACTGTGCCCCAGCTGGCATACCATTGGCCATCACTTTGCCTTCCGGAGAAGACATCTTAGACATCCCACCTCCTTTGCAGTATCTCTCTGATCTATACTCGTGCCCAGGGGTTGAGGATATCTGGCTGAGGATAAATGGATCTGTAACTGACTTATTGCAGAGATTATGGGTTTTCTGTGCACGAGCCCGTTGAGAACCTGGAGAGTATCTGCAATACCCACGGCAGTCAGCGGCATGGCTGTCCTCCTCCCCAGCCCTCATCCTGCAGTCGTGCCCGTTTTCTGAGACATAACCCTGAGAGCCAGCTCTACTCAGGCTCATGTTGGGGCTTGACTCCTTGCTACTGGGAGGCAATGGAGTGGCCAGTGGACTACGGCTTCCTGGCCCTCTAAACATTTCATCAACCAGAGAGCTATGCCTTGGCATCCTGGGGCTTCCCCCAGTGTAGAAGGAGAGATTAGCTGTGTTATCATCAAGGTACTCTTCAGACAGATACTGGGAGGACTTTAGAGAAGCTGAGGAATCCCTATATCTAGCTCTATTGCGATTTTCATCTCTGTAGTGAATATAGGCACCACTGGTCAAATCACCCTCATAATTGTCATTTGTTTGGGAATATGACCGGGTTATTTGTCCTCTGAGGAGATCATACTCGCTATCTACATCACTGCAGTCAATGAAAGGAATGGAGGTGCTGCTGCCATGAGCAGCCCTGGAAGCTGGACCTGTGCTTGGCTGCTGTGATTGAGGTCTGTTCTGCTGCATCTTATCCTTAGCAGGCTCCTCTTCTTCCTCCACTGTTGAGACCACTGCTCCATCCACCTTTCTGCCTTCCTTTGGACTCTTCTTCAAGGAAGGGCTCTTGTGCTGTCCAGTGTCTTCTGCTGAAGACTTCAACTCCTTCCCTTGCCGGCAGCTCTGCACTGCTGCAGCATCATTGTTGTCTCCATAGGCTCTAGCACTCTGGAAAGATAATAGAGGGAAGGCAAGGGGGAGACAAAGGGAAAGACAAAGGGGGAGGGAGGGTGGGAGGGGAGAGGTTTGGGAGGGATGGGAGCCAGAGGGAAAAGGCTGCATGTAATTATGCACCAGAATTTTGCATCTGCAGCAACACAGGAGTCTCTTGGAAAGAAAAGAGGTAACCCAAGCCTCAAAACTAGTTAGAATTCTTTAAAAAAGAGGTTTCTGTTCTTGAAGAACAGAAAGAAACATAGGCTAAACAAGGGAAGAGAAGGCAGACAATAATATAATATATTATAATATATAATAATATTGATAATATAAAAAGGGGGATTTGAGTGTTTCCATGCTCTAAGGCAACCACTAACACTCTAAAAACATCAACCTGCTCTCACTGCTCTGAGAAGTTGGAGGAAAAGATAAAAACATAAGACAAATTCTGCACAGCCTACTTAGACACACTAAAAAAGTCATGTGTGGGCTTTTAAGCACCCCACACTTACTCCCTGGAGCATACCTGCCACTGGTTCATAGGCTGCCTTTTCTGCACACATCTGCCCAGCAGCCATGCTCCATCTACCTGAGCTTGTCTCAGCAACATTAAAATACTACAAGCTGTTTGGAATGGGCTCTATCAATAACAAAATTCTCTCAAGTTTCTAAATTTGCAGAAGGGAGAGAGCCTGTGAATATCAAAAGGAAATGATGCATGGAAGGTGAAGGTTCAGGTAGCATTCTTAAATGCATTTATCTAGTAGCTTGCTCCTGACATTTTAAGTTCTACCTCAAATAAGGTTATGTGATCAAAGGTTCACCTCCACAGACACAGATGAGCACAGAAAACACTGGCAAGTGGAGACACCACAACAACCGAGTCAGGAAAGTGAAGCTTCCTGACCTGTCTCTGAAGGCTGTCCCAGGAGAGCCACCAGCCCATACGTTTGGTGTGTTTGGGATACCAGCAACTGGAGAAACCAGAGCCAAAGAGTGGAAGAGGGTGAGGCCACTGCTACTATCTGTGCTTGTTTTCTGTGTTTACATGTGTGGCTACATGTTCATGTACTGTATATATGCATTCACATGGGTGCCTGTAGTGAACACATGCTCAGCCTCACTACCAGCTGGACCTGGGAACTTGCAGCTGCTGCAGCCTCACCATTATTGGGCTTTTGGACTTGTGAATTCCTAGCACATAGCAGCTGTCAGCATAAGATAAATACATATGGTATCTACCAGAGATAATGGCTTAGAAGGCCAGAGGTGCAATTTTTCTGAGGAAATAAATGTTCTCCTCCCTGGTTAATACCTGGTTAATACTAACCTAATGCCTTGAAATGGGCAACCAAGACCTCTCAGCAAAGAAAAGTAATTACACTTTCCCCAGATGCAATAGCCAGCTACAACCAAGGACCCAAGCAACACTGTGGGCTGCCATTTTTCAGATGGTCATTAGTACAGCTCAGACAAGCTCACTATTTATATTTGCCTGGTTGTCTGTAAGCAACGCTGTTTCACTCATCAGAACCTAAAGCTTATGACACCCAGGGCTCCTTAGCTCCCAGTTAAATGGTAAGTGAGCAGAAAACTATGCTCCTAGGGTTTCAAAACAGCAATCAGTGGAGGGTAATCTAACAAGAAATGTTTAAAAGGATTTCATTTCCAGGGTTTCATCAACATCACTGACTTGTTTTGGCACCTCTGTATGCTGTTCTGAAGGCTGTGCAGTCAGACTCCTGATGGAATGAATCTTGCTGTGTTTCCTGGAGATAAAAGGAAAATTACATAAAGAGCTATTTCAGGGCTTTTTTTCTACAAACAGGAATCAAGAGACATGCCTCTTTTCAAACGAAACCTTTGAATAACAGCTTTCAAAAAATTTTGCTCCAGAACAACAGTTAAGGTTAACAGAAGAACAGGTTAACATTCCTCCTTTCTGTAAAATTTTAATGTGCTATGGGTTGCAAACACACCACTGTAAGAAACGGTGGAAGCACTGAAGCAAAAATGGTCTATCAGGTAAGCATGAAATCATAAGCAATGAACTATTGTCATGGTCTTTGTGGCATTTGGCCATTACTTTCAGCTCACCATGAGCATGATGAGTTCAGACAGAACTGGCTCTAGCAAGCTAGAAGACTTGCAGTTTCCCTGGAGACCTCTCCCTTGAGCTTGGCTGTACTTTTTCTTACTTTCAGTTTTATTCTGAGCTGAACACATCTGTTCACATACATTAACCACATCCCAGCAAAGAGGGTGCAAATCAAGTTGGGAGAAAGTTACCTGTGATTGTAGGACGTTCATTGCTGAAAAACAGATTGAAGACTACTGATTTTAAGTGAACTATAAGTTATGAAACTTCTGCTACAACATTCATGACCACAGGATATTTCACATGTGATAAACTGTCAAATCAGCAGAGAAGGAATTTTTTTCCTTGGACTGGTGCCAAGATCTCAGACTATAATTAACTGGAAATCACGACATATTAGGATAATAAATTTATTTCCTCTCACCTTTCAAACTGCACTTTTTTGTGCCCTCCTTCCTTAACATAGTCAAGAACTTGCTTCTGAGTCCGACCACTGGAAGAAAACCAGAGCAAAGTATTTAATACAATATACCACCTGGTCATCATAAACTTGCATTTGGCTTGCATATAAAGTCACAGCAATCAGAAAAGTATTTGTCACTATCAGCAGAAACTCATGTTAAGATCATACAGAAGGGAATCTGGTCAGATATACACATATTTTTAGCATTTTGCATGTTACTTGCCTCTTTTTTTGCTATGGAGCTACTTTTTGATGCCATTTCAGAACTGCTTAAATTCAGTTGTGTGGGCCTCTAGGGTACAACATTACTGGGAAGTCACGACAATGGACAGTGAAGCAGGGGTTAAGCTTTCCTCTCATGAATTAATATATTCTTGAATCCTTTTTAGTCAAATACCAGCCTTATCTGATATTGGTAAACTCTGGAACCAAGATGAAACCTCCTGCCTTGCACTTCATTCCTTGGTTGCTACAATAAAACACCTGTTCTGCAGAGATTTAGGGTGGAAATCCCTTTCTTCTTACAGAGTGTGAAGTGGTGAGAAAGCCCTGCACCGTCTACTGTGCAAAGCTATAAACTCCAAAGCAAACTAAAAGCAGCACAGGAAACCCACACCTCAAGAATGCTCAATTGAGAGCCAAATTCTTCCAATTCATTAGAGGCTTTCAGAGCCTGGAAAAGGTTCCTGAATGTAGTAACATAGATCACAGTGAGTGGAGGATGAAGCCAAAACCTGCTCTCCAAAGCCTGAGGTAAGTTGAATGCACATACTGTTTTCTATCCCCTTCAGGCAGAAACTTAACAAGTTATAGCTTGTTTACCCAACATAGGTCCTTCCATATTAATTAATTTACTTTGCAGGCAGCAAACAAAGTGGGAAGAGAGTCAGAATGGCTATATATACACTACGTTCTTGTGCAAGGCATCTAGAGTGCATCATTCATCTCAGCAAAGAGCGTTTCTGGCTGTACAGCTTGTATCAGCTTCACAAACAAAATAAACTGTATGAATAAAAGGATTTCCCCCTGGCATACACAATGCAATATCTACAAGGATGCTTCTGCCAGTGTTATTAAAAAACCTCAAAACAATAATTCAACTATTAAAAGCTTTCCTACAGGTCTAACAATATCGCAGGTATACCTGGTCTTAGAAAACGTGGTCATTTCACATAAATCCTTTGTGAACATAAAGGTCCTTGCATAAAGCCATTGCTTTTAACTGCACAAATATGGGTTTATCACAGGGACATGCAACAGAAATACAATTCTCTACTCTGATACATAGGAAAGACCCCATCCTAGGACATCCTAGGAGCAGAGGATTCAAAGAATCCCCAAAAATTGCTAGCCAGTGTTGCTTAGGACACAGGTGAACTTTCTTGTGCAAAACCTGCTGGACCCTATATACTTTATATCTTACCTCCAGAAAACTATTTTGCAACAGCTACTACAAAATTAATTCAGGGCTTTCCCTTACAGTGTTCTTTGCACTATTCTGGCTGAGAAGATGCAATGGAAAATATAAAGGAGCAAACTACAATGTAAAAAAGGTGATTTGAAAATAACAGGGTTAATCCTAGAACATTATGGATGAGATTTTGAAATGGAGAGGTGACAAAGGTGGAAAGAAAGCATGTCTTACCTGAACCTAAATGAAGAACCTCTAGAAAAAAGAACAGGTTTAGGCTTTGGTTTAGGTTCCTCAAAAAGCCTGAAAAAGGCATGATGCTCCACACAGATCTTCCAGAAAGACTTGCAAAAATCTCGACTGGCCATAAGGAATTCCAGGGTGTCCTGGAATGAACTCTGAAAATTGGGATAGCATTTGCAATGTAAGCTGGTAAGCAACACAGACTAGAGAAATGCATTGACAAATCAGGTGCTACACTAAAAAAAAACAAACCAAAAAACCCCAAAAAACCCAAACCCAAAAAACCCCCAAAAGTTTCTTCCCAACTTACTGGCTTTCAGGCTTAACAGGCCCTATCCTTCTGACATTGAGACATCACTGGTCTGCCTGTTGGTATCAAAGCTTTGCTCAAACTTCCTTTCATTGACAAATATGACAGAGATAAAGCAGCAGTTTGAACGTTAATGAGAAGAAGTTGATTATATGCTATACCTTAAGAATTGATGATACAGTACCAGAGTTGCAACCAGAAGATGACTCTGGGATATTCTATTACGATTGACTCAGTTTACATGTTCTTTGCCAGGACTGCTCACCTGAGATGCCAGGTTGATGGGCACAGTACCAACAGTGAACACAATCAATTAAAATATTCATGAAGTGATAAAAACCACGTGTGATCTGTGAGTAGAAATTTATCAAATAACCTTTTGTCAACTTCATCGACTCCTAACGAGGACTTACATTCACATCAGGCCGTAGTTTGATAAGAAAACGTTTCCTCTTGAAGCTCAGCTTCCGAACCTTAGCCCAGTTGAAGGCATTGATCTTGGTGTGACCCTACAGAGAACAAAGCCAGCTGGATTTAATCATTCCAGATCCGAATGGAAAAATCTAAACCACTAAGGAAGCTTGTCATAAATTAATCATCTGCTCACTTAACTTGAAATGATGATATTTCTTATAACTCATCCTCTGATAATGCAAACCATAAACATCTGGTGCAATGACTGAAAGGCACTTATGGTTAAACTCTTGGAATACAAGACTAGTTACTGTGAAAACACTCAACCCAGTATCACCGCACAAGACAGGGTGGAGCAGATTTTGCTATCTTGTGCCACTATGCAGACTCAAGATTTTCTGTGGACTAAATCACCTTCCAAAGGTGCTTCACTCCATTTGCACCAGTGACAGAAAATGCAGGGCATCCAGACACGTCACCTCACTTTGATAAGGTGGATTTCCTCCCTCTTTTAATGTCTGCAGGGCAAAATAAATACCCTTTAAATATTGCTGTGGAAAAAACAATGAACTGCAGGTTTTGTACTGGAAGTACAAAACACTGTGCCTATTTTGACCTTGAGCACCAGAAGCAAAAGCAATCTAAACAAACTATTTGTCTCTGAAGAGCCACAAAATGATCTTCTGGGAAGACACAACCAATACCATAAGCAAACAGTGAGAAGGAAATCATCTTCGTAATACTCCAACTCTCAGCCACTACAGCATTAGCCCCTACCCCCCAGAAGTTTCTTTCTTAATCTACGTCAGCAGGTATTGGTGGTGTTATACTAAAATATTCACTACAGCAATTTGTTCAATTAGGACTTCAATGCAAAAGTTTCCTAGAGCACAGCACAGAAGTTTCAGAGAACTACTACAGGATTGCTAAATGCAGAAACACATGTTGATTTGGGTACCATCACCAGACAGCTGTAGGAGTAATGACAGTGTAATGATCTCTGCTAAGCCAACCAGCTGTCTAAGAATCACATAATTAATCTACTTAAAATAATCAGCAGCACTGACACTGATTTATAAATAAATGGCAGACTTTTAAATAAGTCTGACTACAGCTTATGCCATTTGAGAGTCATCCTTTATTTTCATTGGGGTCATTCTAATGAGAGCCTGATATTTCAGTTTCTATCAGTTATAACCAAAATGAAAATAAGAACTTAGCTCTTGACCTATGAAGTGGTTGAAGGAAGCCCTAAGTCTATTGACAGACGCCTGGGCAGACTCCAGCAGGTCAGAGCCTGACTTCCTTTTCACCATTCAGTCTTGGAGCTCGACCCAGTAAAATTTCCAAGCTTTTCAGAAACTTTGAAAACAAAATGAAACTGTTTTGGAACATTAGGTCAAGAAGACATGACTTCAGACCTTGACAAATCAAGCCTTGGGCCCTCAGCCTGCAGCTATACTTTACAGAAGGATGTCAGCTGCCTGCTGGGACTCTGAGGTCCATGCTGCTTTCTGTGGACACACACTTCCACCTGGAAGAGAGTCTTAATTCACAAGGCTTGGCAAATCATTAATTCAGGTGATGAAAATGCTGTGAGGGAGCAGGGGGAGGGCCTGAACATACAATTGCTTGAGTTATATGCATTTCTAACACTGCCCTAGTGTTCTCATGTTTCAACCTATGTTTCAGTTTTGGGTTCTCCTACCACCTCATTTAGTTGATCAGTGATCTTTTTAATTTGCTGCCTCTTTTTGGCTGTTTGTTTGGTTGGGATTTTTAAATCTTATCTCAGAGCATTTGGGTCAAACAGCTCTGGGCTTGTTTCTTGCTGTTACTTTTCTTTATGAAAGAACTCAAAGTACTTTGTAAGGCTGGAAATACTAGTATTTTATTCACAGTCAAACAGTTAAAATGAATAGTCTTTTCTGACAATTGTAAAAAGGGACATTTTAAAGAACAGCTTACTTACTGTTTTTAGCACAAAGTCAGGTAAACATCTAAAGTGAAAGCGGCTGTTGGGGGTTAGATTTGGTTTTTTTCTTCTCACAGAATTTTTTCCCATAAGTTTCCAAGAAGCCTTGATGACTACTTAGTCAGAACAAAAGGGGTACTTGAGGGATATGGCAGCACAAGGCTACACCTATTGTTTCTGAGTCCCTGGGAGTGTCCCTCAGAGGGGAGAGATGATGAGCTTTGGGAAAGGCAAAAAGACAGATCTGGGGGAGGGGGAGGCACTCTTGCTCTCAGCGCCGAGGAGGACGGTCAGGCTGCCCTCTGCCTCTGCCTCGTCCTGGGAAATCTATCGTCATCTGCTGTGTACCCGGGAATCCTGAGCTCGCTTTCTCCAGCCTCTCCCCCCACCGCCGCTGCTTCTTCGAAGCTTGGAGGTTCCCCTGCTACTCTGTAGCCCTGCACTGCCCAGCCCTGCCGGGACACCCCTGCTGCTCCAGCTGCCAGCGCAGAGCTCCTCATCTCATCCACCAGCCCGGGACTTTCCTCCCTTCCAGTTCGGCCTCTCAGAGCCCTGCAGGGGCACCCAGATCAAACTGCTCTGGGCTTTTGTAAAAGAAAGCCCTCAAGGTTCTTGGTTCTGTTTATTACTGATGCTGTAGTTGTTGTTTGTTTGTCGTTTTGTCATATATACTAGTAAAGAACTGTTATTCCTACCCCCATACCTCTGTCTGAAAGCTCCTTTAATTTTTTTTTAATTGGAATAATTTGGAGGGAGGGGATTTGAATTCTCCATCTCTAGGGAGGTCCTGCCCCTTCCTAGCAGATATCTGTCTTTCAAACCAAGACAGCAGCTGACACCAGCTGACTACCTGTCGCTTCAACATTGTAAAAGCCAAATTCATTATTTACATAATGGAAACTGCAGAATGAGAATTTGACAAATTTACTAATGATGCTTCATGAATAGTTACTAGACTGACTGGAGCGGGAAAGGAGAGGAAAGAAATAAAAGGAAAACAGTTTGGATCTTTATGGGAAAGAAGTAAGATCCACAGATTCAGCAAAGATACAATGGCCAAGGCTGGTCAAGAAAATGGTAAAAACTTTGACGCAGTAACACTACAGAGAACTTGTATTTACTGCCTTCATTTTTCTGCATGGACTCCAGGTGTCTGTTGTTTTACTTGTCTCTGCTTCTCACCCATTTAATATGCACCATACCTGCAAGACCTACCTGCTCCTACATGTAGGAGAAGTCAGCATGACCAACCTGCAAATTTTGAGCCACGGCTCAATTTGCATCTTGAACAGCACATTGTGGATGCAGATGGAGTTCTACACTGTGCATTCACATAAAGTAGGAATCCCTGGGAGCAAAGGACCTAATGCAGCTATAATAGGTTTAGGATCATTCTTGGAAAAATTTTGGAACTTCCTGCATTTTCCCAACTGAATACTTGTAAACATGGCTGAGTTCCTAAATTCTTACTGCTGCCAGAAATCTCTGCTTTATGAAGTACAAAATCACAAGCAGCTCTAACCTGAAACACCAGGATGCCTGTGTTGGCAACAGCCAGGTTGATTTTTGTCCCCTCCCTGTCCTTGGCTGGATGCAAGCGTATCCCGTACATCTCCAGCCGACGGGCAATCTCCAAAAGCTGGAAGTCAGACTCTGCTGGTGTCTGGCCCCTTGAGAAAGAAAACAGACAACACTCACAAGCTTGTCACACCTCTTAATAGAGGTCAAGAGGTCCTCCAGAGAACAAAGAGACATTTGATCAAAGAGACTGAAAACTGTCAGAGGTATAATTTCTGTATGGTTTTTCTCCGTCCCCAGACTTAAATCAACTAGAACAACAATGTAGTCTAAACAAATATCAAATACACTGATTTTACAGTCTATTATAAATTTTGATTGCTCCAATTCCGAGACAACTGATACAGCTAGATTTTAAATCATTAGCTCTAACAGAATTTACTACGTCCCTTTGTTTTTTCCACTGGCAAACATGCCATATTCCTAAAAAAAATCATGAATGGAAGCGTGTAATGATGCTATTCATTGTAAAAGTGAATGTAATACCAAGATGAAGTAAAACAGAAGTCATGAAAACCTTACCATAAATGTTGTGAAGCCATAAGCACCACATCATTAATTGTGATGAAATTACATAAAGCTTTGATTATTACTGCCATAGAAATCACTACCACTTGCCTATTAATCAACCTAGCTCAAAAATGAAAACGTTCCCATCTTGAAATGTTCTCTACACCTAAAAAATACTTTTCTATGCCTTATTGGTACTTCTGTTTACCATCTTCCTAGTACAGGTCTTTTCTCCAGAAATTAGGATACCAATTTACATCATCATCTTAAATTCTGCTCCCCCAAATCCATAATTCTGCAAGCACTCTGTGCTTTTCCTAAAACTATTACTAAGCCCCTTCTTCAACCTATCTCAAAATACAGCATGGAAAGGTTGAGAGGCAACATTCAGTGTCCTTGAAACCAAAGGACTACTGTCAGAAGTGCCTGACTGATCAGTCGTGATTTGCAATCATACCTGCATGCACAAAATCAGCAGTAAAGCATTTTGTATGAAATAGACTGTAAAATAACAGCATGCTTGAATGAATATCGAATCAATTGTGCTTTAAACATCTTGTTATGATGATGGGAAAAAGGCAGGACTAACCTTCAGAAAGTTCATAGGCTTTAACAGTTTTTGAGAAGCAACCTTTGAGAAACTCAGACGTTCAAAGCTCTCTTGTACTTCAGATCTAGCATATACTTACCATTAGAACTACTCTACAGGAAAAGAAGGCCAACAACAAAAACAAAGGAGTCTTACATGTGGTTACGGTGAAATTCCATGATTTTGTCTTCTAGTGCTTCTTGATGAGGTATATATTTGTTCTTCGCTAAGTGTTCACGATCTATGGTTTCATCAAAATCCCCAATCTCAGCTGTGGAGAATTTTAAGAGGAGTCTATTAAAACACTATATTACATCTGAATAATCTGGTCAATCCAAAAGACCCGGACAGCTGGGAAGAGGGCAGAGAAGCAAACATAGCTCCTTGCAACCTGCATCACGGTTTTATGATTCGGATTCCCATTACATTATCTTCCACAGATTACTCTCTTCTCCTCTGTGTTAGTATTTGATATGTGAGAATAAGCCTCAGGATTTCTCCCATCTACCATAACTAAATAAGTTGTTGGATGTCAACTGAAGAGTTGAAGCCATCAGTGCTGCCTTGACTGATGTGGGGTATAAGGGCAGGGGTAACAGGGAGAGCAGCACTCATTGAGCAGAACTCATCCATCTCTCTCACACTCCCATGGTGCTCAAGGGCCTCTCCATGGAGCACCCAAGCACTAGCTTCCTCCAGACCCATGTCCCACATGATAACCTTTGAGAGAAAGTCAGAAAGACGGTTCTGTTTGCTTGTTTGAAGACTAACTTGTAATCCACCTCATGGGATTATGAAACCTTCGTCTTCCTCTAATTCTGCAGCAGTTTGAGACACATTCTGTCTCCCTCCTCCTCAAAGCTGCTCCCATCTGCTGCAGTTATTCAACACTGTGTGTGCAACAGTATGGCACACCCACCTTCCATTTTGCAGCCCATTCAGTGAAATTTCCTTTTCTTGGTAGGTGTGGGGGTGAGGGGCAGGCAATCTATCTGTGGGTGCCAAATTACTATCTTGTTGCCTGCTATTCTTGGAATGTCTCTGAAAATCTTGCTGTTAGTTTTTTCACAGAACAGGCATAGCAGCTTCTGCCTGCAAACCTGATGGAGTAATAGCAACATCGCTGCAACAAAGGCTGCTGCCTTGGTAACAACAGGGAAATTAAAATACTGTGCCCTCAAATTAAATGCAGGTTGCAGTCAGACACGTTGCTGCACAGCTGACCCAGGATATGACAGACCCACGCTCACATACACCTGCTTCAGCCTTGCCTCAGTTCTGCCCATGTGCATGAACCCCTGATCCACTTCTGTTCAAACTAAGTCTGTTCAGAAAAAGGAGAGGCTTCAGATCACATTTAAAACACTGCACTTCTGACAAACTGGGACTTAAATGCACAGGGGAAACTGCAGCCTGGTGTTGGCACTAAAAACGAGGAACCAAAGCATCTGTGAATGACAGAGCAGTAGCTTTTTTGACCCAAAGTGCCTGCAGACACATGATGACATTTTTACTTTGAAGGTCAGAGGTGGAAAAGAGTTGAAAACTGAGACTGTCTGATTTACACTCCCTCATTCACCCCATCTGCTCTCAATCATTCCTTAAAATGGTAGAAATACTATATAATCTTTGAGAATTTCCCTTTTTAAAATTGTGCCATTTGTCCCCATCTCAGAAACAGCTCTCTGCTTCCAGTTTTACTAATCCCAGACTCAAAAATCTTCAAGGTCTGTTTTTAATCCTACCTCAAATAAATGGCAAGTTTCTGTTCTTTAATGAAGCCATAAACCCACCAAAGTTTGCAACACCTCAAATAACATGGGCCTGATTCTTCAAAATGCAGTTCAAAACCCCTATGTCCGTGTACATAGATAAGCTTAACACACCTGTAGGGCTTTCTTCAGAGTCAACAGTATAGAAGACACTTTCTTCACCTCTACACGATTTCTAAAATGTTCTCAGCATTTTTCAACTGCTAATCCATTATCAAAATTGTCTTCCTGGCTTTCAAATTACTTCTGAACTTGTTCTCTCTGACCTCGTACTCCACAAGCTTTTACTTACCGCCTTACCCTCCTTTTCTACCTTTAATGACTTTCTAGTAGCACTCCATTGAGAATGAAAGAGAGTTATATGGTAAATATAGTCAGCCTCACATCTAACTATTCCTTAAAATCTCATCATGTGATTTAGCCAAAGACTTATTTACACTGCCGATGGTTTTTCTTTTACCTTGCAAGTCCATGACACCACGCTGTATTCTGTCTGCATTAGCCTTTCTGATACATATAATGCGTTGCATTTCAGCTCTTTTCTTCTTACAATGGAATTATGAAATTGCTTCATTTGGAAAAGACCTCTAAGATCATCAAATCCAACCGCTAACCCAGCCGTGCCAAGTCCACCAGTAACCACGTCCCCGAGTGCCACACCTACACGTCTTTTAAATACCTCCAGGGATGGTGACCCTACCACTTCCTAGGGAAGCCGATTCCAATGCTTGATTTTCCTATTTCCATGAAGAAATTTTTCCTACTCTCCAATCTAAACCTTCCCTGGTACAACTTGAGGCCATTTCCTCTTGTCCTGTCACTTGTTACCTGGGAGAAGAGGCTGAACCCTGCCCCGCTACAACCTCCTGTCAGGCGATTGTAGAGAATGATAACCCCCTCCAGCTGTCCTTTTCTCCAGGCTAAACCACCTCAGCTCCCTCAGCTACTCCTAATAAGACCTTTGCTCCAGAACCTTCTGCAGCTTTCTTGCCCTTCTCTGGACACACTCTAGCACCTGAGTGTGTTTCTGAGGGACACAAAACTTGTGTGGCCTCACCAATGCTGAGTACAGGGGGACAGACAATCCCTGCCCTGGTCCTGCTGGCCACACTATTCTTGATACAGACCAGGATGACATTGGCCTTCTTGGCAACCTGGGCACACTCTGGCTCATGGTCAGCCCATCTTCATACTTCACACACTCACTGTAGTGCATCGTTCGCAGTATCCAAGTGTCCTCTTACTTCTAACACTTTTACAATGCTTTAAAGGTAGTTTTAAACTGAATGTTTAGAATAAAAAATTCATTCTGTAATATACATGCTAATTTAGCAGAAACCTATTTGCTGTCATATTGTGATTTTATGATAAGTTACAGTCTATAACACTGACATAAGCTTGCATACATAATATATGGGCCTCCTGGAATCAGATATTCCCCATGGAAACCACTCACTGGCACAGCATTAGTAAGACATACAATAACTAACCTGCACTCTCAATCTTTCCCTTTTGATACCATTACTATTATCATCTGTTTACTCTGATTTTTACTGCACACAAATACATCATATTTCTTTTGCTATTGAAAAATAAGCTAGAGACAAAATAAATAAAGACAGCCATGCAGGTAAGACACAGCTATAGACTCCTGCCCAAGAAAATTTTCACAGAAAAACATTCATGAGACACAAGATGGACTAATAAAAAGGACGACTGCACACTTCTAGCAGAGGTTTCTAGCAAACATGATCATAAAGCAATAGCTCAAATGAAGAGCAACACATGCACTAGGGTGTCCACTCCTCAACATCTTTCTTTGGTGCACAGATGTTTAGTAGGAAAACTCAGCCTTCTAGAATGCAGCTTAGCAAAAGAGACTCAATTTCGCCAAATGATCAAGATTTTTTTTATTGCCTGAGATTAAAGAAAGTTAGAACTTGCTTAACCGAGAAAAGGAAATACACCTGGATTACCGAAGACTGTAACAGCAAAAAAAAAAAGAGATAAAAACCTCACAAATCAAGGGTTTTATTTAAGTCTGTGCTGCCAAAATACTCAATTTTAAAATGGTATGAGGACTACAGAATTTCACAGCATCTCGCTGCTACTCAGTCATACTGGTCAGTGATGACCACAGCAAACACAACCATAAAATGCCTGCCTTTCCAACAGCAATTGATGAGAAACTGCCCTAACTCTCCAGCAGACTATGACAAAGAATCACGAGATTTATCTGCTCACCTCTAAAGAGCTTCCACATGTCTTTGTTGACTGTAATTTCCATACAACAGCATTACAGTGGAAGTTCACAATACGGAATTGTACAAGGACCATGTAAAACAATGTCTATTGCAACCACTAGACTTGCTGCTAAATGGTTTTTCCTAATGTTATTCTCAAGATGAGTATCCATAAAGTCTTGAAAGGGAAAACATACACTATCTTTCAAGTGATGTGGAAGCTAAAAGAAGCTTTGATGTCACAAACAAAATTAATGTATGATTCTATTGGACAGTGTTATTGTGCATACTTTGCAATTAAAAAAGGTGGGGGGAGGGCTTAAAATCTGTTGTTTTCTTTTTCTTCCCTATCAGTTTCCTCTTAGGACTGTGATTTAGTCTGGCATTCCAAGCATGCTTATTTACTACATTCTCTAGACAGCATACAGATCTCCAGGAATTTGAATACCCTGCTGACATGATGCAAAGTACAATAAAACAGGATTTCAGCAGAATTCAATGCTCGCCATTGCCCACAAAGTCTACTTTTTAAATGGTCTTCGGCAGCCTATCAATATGCCTTGAAAATTTAAACCCAGTGACCAGAAACTCTTTATCTGAAATAGTAAGTGATCTGTATTTGAATGCCATTATACAGAACTACAATAAATTGTCCATATGGCTTAAACCTGTCCCTACAGCAGTTACCAAAAGGTAACCCTGCAAAGCATGTCCAACCAATCATCCTGTTTGTCTGTCTGGAAAGAAGAAAAAAGGGAACTTACACTGTACTATATGTGAGATTAGGAGGGCAGTGCTGGTATCATTGCATGTTAGCCTTCCCTGTGCCAGGTCCTGCTTCACTTGCAATGCAAATAGGTACCTGCAAAACAAAAGTGAACAAAGACTTACACAAAGCAGGAGGGAAAGAGGGGAAAATATCCCAACTCTGGCTTTGACTGCACATTCCCTTCACGTTTTGGAATCTACACAAGTGATCTGAATTACCTCAGTTTAAAGGGTAAATAAAGCAGATACTGCCATTACAGCTGTATATGGTGCCTGCTTTGAAGAACCAAACCACTTTTTCTCCCTTCCCCCCTCTGTTTGGAACCAGAGCAATGAGATATGACAGTGTTAGCAAACGTGACGGCTATTAAGTACTCAGTGAGAGATAATGCAGCTGCTTCTAACCATGAAGAAATGACAGATAAACCAGTGATGTAGAGTTATCAGCTGGTTCTTGTAGAATACAAAGTGAACTCTAAACTTCCACCTTGGCACTCATTTGGGAGTGAGACACAAAATCTTGATCAAACAACTCTAGCCAGCTCTGATACCTTTGTGGCCCTAATATCTGCACTGTCCAGGTACCAGCCCCTTTCTAACATTGCCAAAACTGTTTCAGCCATGCAGGGCAATTCTACATCACCAGCTTAAATGCAGAGACAACAGAAGTCCAAGACATTATTTCATTACTTAAATTTCTTTTAGCTTCAACAGAAATTGGCTTAGTTCCACTCAGTATCCAATTCTTCCCTCCAAAAAATCAACAGCAACAAAAAAAAAAAGAGCTAGCAATGGGCATTTTTCCTGCAGATGATATGAAACCCGAAGTGGTGAGATATAACATTTTAACAAGCTTTCCAAAGACTGAAGCTCCTCTGAAGAACTCACACTAGGATCTCAATAATTTTAATAAGTTTTGACTTTAATAGGTTTAGAGAAAAGCTCTCATTTGAAAAGTTTCTGAAGGAGAAGATGTAGGTACACTAAATGAAAAGGGCAAGTTGATTTGAGGAGTATGGAAAATTACTGTGTGTGTACATACTGAAATAATACAGCAGATCTACATAGCATCCTTTTGAAAGCTGCAGACATCTGTCTACCCATACAAAATTCAGCCTGGTAGAGGAACATAGAACAAAAATGTTATAGTCTCTTCTTCTTGAAGTGATCAAGCAGTTCCCCATGGATATTCTTTCACATCCTACACACTGCTGTGTATATATATTTAAGTCCCTTAGCATACATATTTTAAAATCCAACAAAGAAAATTATTAGAATTAAGAGACACATCTCCAGATACAGAGAGAGATCACCAAAAATTAACTATCAGTTCACAAACTAAGAAACAGATATGCATAACATCTATTCAGAAACAGAAATGTTTCATTAATAACATCATGTTGCAAGTTTTCATTCATCCCTTTATTCTTTTTACTTTCCTTTATTCTTTAGTCTTTACCAAGTAAATACTCCTTCCTCCTACCCCACATTTCTGTTTTTCTCTTTCCAAGCCATCAAGCAATAGCAATAATTTATTTTTTTGATTCCAATGCTCTATTGCCAAAATAAAACACGACAAAGATAAACAGTGAACATCACAAAAGTAGATTTGTTCTTTATAATGCAAGTCATATGGACACCAGAGCTCTTTGCAAAAGAAGACCTTGTCTTTTGAGAAGATTGAAAATAAAAAACTAACAGTGAAAATACTGAATCAGAATGGAAACATGTAATCAAAAGGTAATAATATTGTAGACTAGAAAAAAAGTGAAAAGTTGCAGTGAAAAAATACTGCAGCAAACAATGTTTCTAACCATAAATGAAGGACCTGCTAGTGAGAAAGAACCTTAAACATCCCTCATACACATATTTACTCACAGAGAAACAGGAGTTTTTGTGACAATACAGTGTGAAATCAAAGGTTAAATGAAGTTTTTGAAATGTATTGAAAACATTTAAACATTAGTATTAAGGTACTCTGTCTGCACATGTGTGTATCTTTCTCTACACTCTTATTTTTCATTTCATTCCTTCTTCTTTGCACTTCTCCATCTCCAAAGTCACACTTCCACCTGTACAAACCTTTGGCATTTGTGTTGGCTATACAGACAGGGCCCAATGCTGCTGCAAATCAGCAAATCAGTGCTGCTGATTTTGTGCAAATCAGCACAAAACAGCGCTCTCCCAAATGAGTGTGCAGAGTCATACGTGTCCCTTGGCAGAGGGATACCCCATGACCTCATCATGCCAAACAGAGAACTCTGCTGCCAAACTGACTTCTCTTGGGCTTAGTAAAGCTCTCCCAGAACTCCCTATCCAAGGATGCAAAGGACTCCTGCACTTTGCAGAGCTCTCAGCACAGACTGCAGCTGAATCTTAGGGCATATTTTTTCAGATGCATTCAAGGCTGGGACAAATAACACCAAGCTAAAAGTAAGAGGTCATCGATCCTCATCCAGTCATCTTAAATTTCATGTTCTCCCCTCTGTCCATCAGAGATTTAACAAGAGGAGATAGTCACAGCTACTAACCTTGTCAGTTCCTCCTGTAGCTGAGCGTGGTCAGGTGGGAAGAATTTTACCACAAACTTTACAACAATGTGCTTCGGTCCTAGGGAAAATGTCAAAGGAAGTTAACAAACGTCAATAACATGCTGGCCAAATATGCATAATTATGTACAAGGGATGATTCATGTAATCTGCAGTGCATACAGACAGGCTAACCTCTTGTCTTCTGTTGGTATGCAGGATATTTGGAGATATATACTGCCCAATAAAAATTACACACAATAAAAGAAAACAGTAACTTGGTCAAGGGCTACTCTGACAAAACCAAGTATGTTTTTAGCAATTACATCAGTTGAGCCAATAAAATATATGCGTATCTACTTTCTTTGCTTAAGAACAGGAGGGAGCTAAAATATACTTTACTTTTTAAGTCCACTAGCAAATTACTATTCCTGTTTTAAGAACAGCACAATTGTTTCAATTCTTATGAGTATGACCAGTGACAAAAGGACCAATACATCCCTGTTGTGTGAGAGGGAGAGCTGTCAGAGCATAACTCAGACTAATATGACCAGAAAAGCACTAGTAAAACTGAATCTCAATGGCAAAGCTCAATAATTTAAGAACTTGGCTGATATTTGACAGAGAAACAAAATGATCAGAACCTCTCCTGTTCACTTCTATTCTTTCCAGTGCTGGTGGCTATTTACAATTTCCTATTCTTTCCTACCACCCACTGTAGCTTCCCCAACTGTTTCCTCCCCTTGGTCTCCAAAAGTCACAGGTTCTGCAGCAATGTCCACACAGTTGTACTATATCTGCCATCTCCTTCCCATTAATAAAGTCTTCCTATTCTTTTTATTCTATTCTGATTCTTGCTACTGCCAGTCAGCAATGTATGTTCCTTTAGTCCTTTTACTGCACTCTTTTACTCTACAAAATTGTGCCCTCCACTACCTCTTCCAGTGACTGACTAAATCCCATGGGGTGGGTCAGCTCATTCATATGCTCTTGTGACATAACTTCACAGGTACATCTTCTAAGGACAGGCCAGAATTAAAAAATAATTCCAACAAAATTTAGTGCAGAAGCTTGAGAATACAAAGATTGCAACTGTCAGAGTCCTAATTTATTCAAGTACTCTCAGACTGAGGAAAGAAATGTCAACACGGAAGTACTTACTTCTGATCTGTTTCATAACAGGCTTCAAAAGATCGAGCCACACCTGAAAACAAAAGAGGGTGGTGTTATCATCTCTAAACAAACTAGCAGAGGAGCATTTTTAATTGCAATACCTAGATTACCAGTTACCTGTTTATTTTTTCCAGTGTGGTCATTATGCTTTCTTTAATTATACATGGTGGGTTTTCTCCCCAGAATTCTGGGAGATGCTCAGGAAACAGCACTGTGAATGGGCACAGCTTTCAAAGCAGTGAAGATTCAGAGAGCTGGGAAACAGTGAGGAAATCCCCCCCCTCACTTGTCCCAGTCACAGCAGCCACAGCACATGTGGTCAGGAACCATTAATTTTGTGGAAAGAACAACTGACATGAGGAGTTTAGGAAAAGACAGTCCTATATTGTCATTAAGCCCCAAACCCTGAATAATCTTGAGAAAGAGAAGTGAATGGAGCTGGTGCTTGCCTTTGAGCCTGAGAATGCTGGACACAGGGAGAAATGACATGGCAGCAGCATACTGGTATGGGGGACCCAACCAGAATCCCAGTATGAGACCTGGGCATAATTGTGGAGCTCTGTTGCTGGGCTCCATGGAGATGAAGGAGTCTCCCTCCCACCACCCAGGAGGAATGTCCTCTCAGATCACAGGTGTGAAGGAGACAACAGGAAAAGGCATGGGTGGGAGAAAGCTTACTTTTGAGCTATGGAACATTTTCTCTTTTCTATAAACCTGGGGAATTCAGGCCCAGGCATTCTTGACTAGGGACAGTGTAACTTCTGCATTTGACAACTCATTTTCTAGGACAGTGTGTGGGTCTTTCCTTCAGTTTTCAAAAGCAAAGCAGTGGGTGGAAATACAGTTTTGAGAGCCTATCTCCCCATCCTGCAGTCACCAGCCAGAAAGGCTGGGGCAAAATGTTACAGAAAGCCAAAGGACAATCACGCAGAAGGTAAAAGCCAGATGATTCATAGGGAGACAGCTCACAGTCCTCAGCTGGTAACTACCCATGCCCATGATTTATATTTTGTTATCTCACTAAATTGCACAGGGCCTCCCTTGAAGACATCTGGAATTTGTGGAAGAACACCCTACAACCATCACAAAGGTTAACGCCATTAAAAACCAAATTAACTGAGTCTTCCTCTAGAAAAAGAGTATGTATTAAAATTATTACTTCTTTGACCTTTAGTAATTTTAGATTATGCAGAGACTGAAACATACTCAAAATATCCATTTCCCAAAATCACCCAAGAAGCCAGACAGGAGCAGATCTGCATCACTGCTGTAACTGCTCCAATGCCATGTGCCATCTTTATGATTACTAATATGAGTGATTCCAATAAGCAGAGACCTCACAGCCCTGCCCTTTCCCATGCACTAATGTTACTCAATAGAATTCTTCTTATATTTCTCAGTCTAGGAAAGTCTTTTTTTTTGTTTGTTTCAGAGGACAAAGAAACTCGGTTATCCAAGACCAGCAAGACAGTTTTTATCACCTGTTAAACTGGTCCTGATACACTTTGACACTTGAATAACTTAAAACTGTTTTGTTTCAGAAAGTTTGCATGTACATAATCCACAACAAACGTGAGGGATTTTGCCAAGTTTAATGTGAGGGGGAAAAGACATCTTGAATATGAAATAGCCAATTTACGAGATTATGAGAATAATGTATTTTGCTTGATGCCAAAAACCCCAACCCTTCTCTTCTCCCCAGAGGTGGTTTATGGTACAGCATGAGCACACAAGTGCACCATTCCTTTCTCTACTTTCCCAGCCATCCTACAAGCAAGTTATAACATCCTTGAACAGACTGCTGGATACTGCAAATCCATGTACTGAATGCATGTAGTGAGAAAGGAGGGACAAAACAACAATGTCACCACTATGGCCAAACCCAAGCAATCAAAACAACTGCATCATGCAGCTCCCACACAGTACCTAAACACCATCAGTCAGACTGGTTTATAAACTGGAAAGGAAAACTAATTCAAGGACTTAATTAAGATTAATGTTTTTCATTTTCTCCAGAACCACAGGGCTAGTTTATTTATTTGTTAAACAAAGGCTGGCATGCCACGATGGTGACCAGATTTCAGCAGCTGGAGAACTGGGGCAGACAAAATGTGATGAAAATCTGTGAAACCCCAGGCTTGGCGACAGTGCCTCGTTTTTCTCCTTGTCCCAGCAGGAAGTGGAGCACTCAGACCCTCCACAATCATCTCCCATGCAGATCTTGTCTGCTCCAAGCATGGCATGCTTGAATGTATACAGCTGCCAGGCAACTTGACATACCATTGTCAATATGTCAGACATGAGGTCTGGAGCCTTGCATGTTGAAATAAACACAGCCAAATTATGAATCTATGACTTCACATACATATAATTACATACAAACAAATATGCTCTAAATATTTATTTTTCCTTTTACAAAAAATTGCACTCTACAATGGAAAAGCAACTCATTCTCTTCAGACGATATAAATATATGCATGTGTCTTTTATTTCTCAGACATACCATTAACTGTAGGATTTTTTACTTGCACAATGCTTGAGTTCTACATTATGACCTTTATGAAGCTCAGAAAATTTTAAATCCCAGGGAACATTCACCTCAATTGCATCATACAAACTGGTTACAATAATTTAAGTGTAAATAATACTCTCACATTGAAACAACAATTCATAATCGAATCTTCTGCTTCAGAGTTTTTGTGAATTGCTTTCGGGTGGTTGAAGGCATTAATTCCACTGACTTTCACCATTCTTGGGGCACAGACTAGATATGGGCAAGGTTTGTGGAGCTCCCCATTTTTCAGAAGCAAAGACTGGACCAACCAGCATGAACATGGACTGGTGCTCTCAGATATTTGGCTAGTACTTCCTTTTGCAAGAGTAGGGGCCAGCTGAGTTACCATGCTTAGTGCATGGAAGCATTTTCCTTCATGTCAAACTGGCACTGTGCTTAAGGGTTTTCTCCACCTTCCTCTTCATCAGAGCCCTGCATCCCCCACTGTGATTGTCTGGACATATTTCCAGCCAGTCAATTCCTGCCACTGTGAGGGCCTCAGGCAGTGGCAGCACCTCAATCTCTCCTGTGTTCTGCCTCAAGCAAATAAACCACTTTATTTTCACAAGGCTGAAAACTGTTAGTTTACTTCAGGTCTCTGAGCAAAACGCAGACAGTCATCTATTTAAAATTTAATGACCTGTGAAGTAGAGAAGGTTGATCAAATGACCTTCTTGATCTTCTAGAAAACTAAAAAGCAACCGTATATACAAAAGATGTTGAGATTTGTTTTAGTTTTACATACATACATCAATAATGCCAGAATGTCATTATTAACACAGCAACATGGACCCTCTGCTGCAATGGTACTGTACAGTTGCACTGCTTAGAAAACTTACATTAAGCTCTCAAGTTACCTCAAGCATCAGCCAAGGGTATCTGGCAGAATGCTAACCTTTCTAGTGAACTGTGTTTTATGTAATTCCAGCAGCACACTGTGAAGCAGATCCCTTCTAAAGATTAACATCCATTTAAAAAAAATCCTGTTTAATTATAGTTAGCCTAGAACTCTATGGCCACTAGCATTCTGTTTTAATGTCTGTTGTCTAATACCTGTCTAATACTAAGGCATAACAGACAAGAGATTCCTACTGTTCATTTCATTAAAAAATATTGTTCTTTATGTATTTTTTAGCTAGATGGAAAGAACACAGATTTTTCTTTTTTAAACAATTGCACTAAGTCATCTATTTTAGGTCATCCAGACTACTGGTGCAAAATGTACCTAACAGGCACAAAATCCACTGTACATCAGAATGCACTGGCAAAGCAATCCAGATAACTAGCACACATGCTAGCAGGTTACACAGTAAGTCTAAAATAAAACGAACTTCAAAAGAAAGTCATTAAAGACTACGAAGTCATCAGCCTGTGGCTTTCTCTGGTACATGATATGGGTAGTGCAATGCCTGAATGTTGCCAGCAGCTGATCTCACTCTCCTGAGGGTCAGGACATCTGCCTGTGCCACACAGCTCCCCAGAAAGGACTCCCATCAATTTCTCGGGGATTCCTGGATTTGCTTTCATTTTTATTAACCTTGTAATATTTTATCTGTCCCTTTTCTTGTCCCACAGTGTTTTTCATGAACTCTGTCACAACCATTGCAACTTTTTTATCAGCAGAGAAAGTTTATTTCTGCACTTCAAATCAAGTAGGACCATAAAATCAAGAGTTGAGGCTCTTATAACACTCCAGCCTTTGGCTTCTTGTACAGCAACTTAGAAAAACAAAACATTTTCCCAACTTGTGTCTGAATTAGCCATTACTTTCAATGCAGATGAAATCTGACAGGAACAATCAGGTTTTAAAAACATGTCTTCACTAAGCAAGAACAATTTTTTTTTTTAATCCTTTCCCTTTTGAAGACTGAGGATTAAATATATCTTACAAATAAGGAGCAGAAGGAGAGAATACAGCATGCATGCAGATGAAAACCAGCTGAAATGAATCCTTTTACATACCATCATCTTTTTATGATCTGGAAATTCAAGGCCGAAATAGTCGCCTTCAACAAGGTTCAGGTGGTTGCAAACAGCATCATGCAAAACTTTCCCTGGAGCTCTTTGCTGTAAGAAGAAAACAAAGCCTAGGGTTACAAAGACGCTTTCAATTAGTGGCAGAAAAATTATTATGCTAAGAAATTATTCAGCAAACAACACTGCCAAAACTGTTTACAAAATCAGTGGATATTGCAACCATACCCACAAGGCAGCTGACAATAATTACACCAGTTTTAAAGCTAAAGATATATCTATCCATCCATGGATGGCAGCTCTGAATCCATCTTTACTGCAGTTTTAGTTTTTGAGGGAAAAGTACTGTGAAATAGAACAGGGGGACTAGGGATATAGTTTTCTTATGTCTACCAAGGCTAATTTCTGCTGTGAGTTTTTATTGTATCCCCTGGCCCTTCAAGCGATGTCAGGTGGTGCATGTATACCTGTGTACAACACAGTGAAACCAGGACAGACCTGTCACACAAAACACCAAGGACTGAGGGTTTGCTGGGCACTGCTTGATACACAACAGGCTCAAGCCCTGGGTTCTGCCTTCACGGGGGCTTATCCCAAGCTCCCTACTGGGAGGCACTGAGGCTGCTCCAGGCCGGCCTGTGCTACCCTGGCAGAGCTGGCAAGTAATTTGGAGGAGTCACACTGCAAGCCTTCCCCTATAAAGACCAGATGTTCTAGCCCAATATTAGCTCTCAGAGCCACCACTCTGCTGATTGTAAGGATTCTTTTCATCAGCCCATCCATTAAATCCACACCTGCAGAAAATACCACAAATTACAGTTCACCAGCAAGTCTTCTGCAAAAAAAGTCTCTGTATAAAAAGGCCAATCACTGAAATCAAATATTTTTGTTCCTTGGACAAATGCACCTATTTTAACTCAAGAGGCCCTGAAACACAGGTCTATGCTCACTTCAGAACAAATAATAACCCATTAAATTGCACAAACCCCGCTGTTACAAGAGAACAATCACATCCTTGACTACTGGTCTTGCACTCAACCTACAGACTTGGCCCCCTTTCTTCCAGCCCAGTAAATAATAGAGTAAAATGAAACAATAGTAACCAAGTGAAGAAAAGACCAGCATTACAGGTGGGCAGACCAGCTCAGAGCCTGCCCCTGGCATGTCCAGGCAGTGCCCATACCAACAGCCTACGTGAGAGCGGGCAGCTGCTCAATCCCACCCCCTCCCAAAAGCATCACAATGCAGTCTGGTCTCTGTTTCACAGGGATACCAAGAAATAAAGCCGGGCTTTTTCCACCTAGGGTAATACCCCAGGTAGAAAAATCATCTTTCCAAAAGTAATTTATCTAACATTCTCTAATATGAATTGTGAAAAGTAAATACCCAGTAGTCAGGCTGACACCAGAGAAATTAAAGTGATGATGTTTTTCTAGGGAAAGCACAGGATGTACGTGCCACCACAGCAGCACTGTCACCCTGGTCATGCAGGGCACTGAACCCTTCAATGTTGGCTGGTTTTGAAAGTCTGAAGGGAAGAGCCAAGCTCCCCTTCCCAAGAACTTGCTGAACAGGTTTTTACCCAACATATTCCCAGTGCTTCTGAGAGACCTAAGCCACCAGGAAGCAATATTCACTCAAGTTATTAACTGTTTGTTAATATTTGTTGTAGCAAACATTAGCCTCAGGAATACTGTCAAAAAACACATAAAGAACAATTGCTGACAGAAGTACAAATTTTTTTACGCATTCACCATGGTAAAATGTCAACACTTTGCAATGAAGGAAGGGAAAAAAAGACCTCTGTTTTTCTAGATAGAGCACTTTTGATGTGACACAATGGCATCCAAAATAAGTCTCGAGTTCAAGTATATTTGAATACACTCTCTTCATGTTCTCCAGCTTCATTAAACCAAAAGCATTCCCAGTACTCACCACCCAGCTTGCACTGACCACTGTGCCTTGGATGTCAGTTCTAACAGAAAGCTTCCCACTTTCTACTCCATCTGTCACTGTACACAGGCACAAACAAACACACACCGTCTCAGTGAAGAGCTTCCTGCTAAGTGCATTTCGTTGGAGGCAGCAGAAGAACATTAAACACGTTAGCCTGACTGTAAGAATGGTATTACTTTACTGCTCTGAAAATGCACCTACAAATAATTGAGAAGTAAATACTCCTGCTTCCAGACTACTCTCAGGTCTTCACAGTTTGGCTGGGGCTGCTAGAAAGAGGAAGAATGGGTTTATCAGTTATCCTCACAGCAAGAAGCTTTCTTACTTCTGCACAACCAGAGGAATAGTAACATGCCAGTGAGTATGTATGTATGTCTAGCTAAAGTATTTGCTGGACTTCTGTCTGACAAAGACCAAACTTCATCTTTCCTCACAGGGAAAAAGGTGCCTCCGAGTGGAGATTTTTGACCAACAGGGAAAAAGGCAGAGAGCCCACCTGCATTATCACAGTGCTCAAGGTTAGCTGAGAAGAACATGGCTGTCTGATCTCAGACCATGACTAAAAGCCTCTGATTAAAACCTGCTAGGTGTTTTCATAAAGGGTTTTTTCTTATAGGCCTTTTTTTCTTATTTTTTTTTCTTATTTAAATGATGGAACACCAGTCTTGTAGTATTTATGCCACTTGGCATTTTCTCTGGAGTATGCCTCAATAAAATGAAATGCTTCTTACTCTACTATTTGTAAATATTATTATTCTAAACTCATTTTATCTTTGATCAGTCTATCTCAAAATAAAATCTGACAGTTCTCTCAAAGGAAATGCTGTGCGTATAAAATCTGAGATTTAGAGCCTGACAAAACTCCAGTCTTGCAGGACCAGGAGAAGTACAACATCCACAAAAGCAGGAACTCACAAGGGTTCCAAGAGATCTTGATTCAGTGCAGTTCCATGACATCTCTACTAAAAAATTTAAACACAATAAATTAAAAGCTTAGTCTACTGAGTATGGAAGCAAACCAGGAGTCATTCAGGGCACAGTAAACACAAGCTGACAGAGGGAGCATTCAGGAATGAGTGCACCACACCAATGACATCATCTGAAGTCAACAGTTGTGCCTGACTTAAGTGTGGTTACAAGGCCTATAAGAAAACACAAGTTTTCCACAGGACTTGGAAGGCATTTTCCAACCATGAAGCATGGCCCCGCTGCCATGCCTCAGACAGCAAGTTCTAGGCAAGCTTCATGGGCTCCTGCTCCACAGCCCTGTGGCAGCATCTGCATAAGCCAGAGCTTGGCTGCTTTCCCTGCTCCAAGGGGACACTGATATGGAAGCATGGAAGCAATGGAGCCTGGTGGCAGGACTGTACCTCCAGAGCACTCACTGCCACAGCCATCATCACCCTGTGAGGCAGCAAGGGAAAGGAAACAGGAGGGCATGGCACACGGATGGAATACAGCTGGGGGGTCACTGGCAATCCCAGGGGCTGGGCAGTACCTGCAGCAGCTGGAAGTGCCCTGCCCCTGTTTCTGTTGACAGCCAGATTCCTGTACAATCAACGAAAAAATACTGCAGCTCCAGAGAGCAACTCTTCCCACCCCAAATCAGCTATCTGAGCACACTGCCAGGGAACTTTTCCTGAGCAATACAGGTGCATCTTTCACCCTGACAACAAGAAGCTCTGACATCTGTTTTAACAATTTGAGATGAAGTGAGCCCCAGTCAGACTGATATACTACAGAATTACCATTTTTCTCTTGATGTGGTATTTACTTACACCAAAATAATATTATAAACTTATTACAATGAAAAGAAGCTCACAGACTTCCAGCTACATGTCCTTATTGCTTAATGCATTTTGAACCGGTCTTTCATTTAGCTCTGTGAAATCACATTTTAAAAGTCGTTTTACATTTTCAGGGAACGTCAAGTTCTAAATTATGAATAATATGCATCACCACATTTAGCTGCAAGCTATGAAGTCAAACTAGCCTGCTTTATGCATTATACACTCAATATTTTGCTATCTGCTCATTATCTCAGTCCTACTCAATTCAGCCTCTCTCTACTCCCACCAAAATCCAAAACAGTATGTTGCTTATGACCTTCCCATGGTGAATATTTTAATAGGTTCAACAATTCTTCCATGTTCTAGCAAACACCAATAATTTTTCTAAAAAAATATACTTGTTTAGACCATTCTTTGACACAGACTGCAATACATTCTGGTGTTTTTTGGTTTTTTTTAAGTACATGGCTATATCTGGAAGATGTCCAGAGCTTTAGAAGAAGCAAGTTTGGACACATTACACCACCTCCCATAGTTAATTCAGCAATTATTTCACTAATTATGTACCAAAAAATAAATATGTATGTTTATGGTCAAATAGAGGTTTTTCCATTTTTCATCTGTTCAGCCAAACAATCTCTGATCCCAGCTTGAACACAATCTTTGATTGAAAGGTTTTTCTGTATTTGTTTTTATATTACTGAGCAGTTATACCAGCTTAAAAGAACCAACTAAAATAAATACCATTTTCTGAACACTGAAAAGGTCTCATTTTTGATTGAAGTAACAAATAGTTTCACATGGAAACACACACTACTCTGTTCTCCTCCTCTTCTTCAAAACTGCTGAAATGGGTCAGGAAGAAGTTTGGTTTGCTTTGAGTTTTAATTACACTTGCTTGTACAGTAGTAGCAGCTCATAGGAGAGAAAATAATTTATGTTTGTCCTAAAGAAAAAGGTACATTAATTATTCACACCTGCCACCACACAAAGGCATGCATTTCTTCCACTGATGCTCTCTTCCTACCACATTCTGGGTGCTCAAATGGTCTAAAATGAAATATGACCGTTTTGTCATGCTAAATATTTTACAAATACTTAAATACTATATGGCACAAAGGCTGAACACAAGGTTTAAAATGTATTTGTCCTTTCAGCATTAATCACAAAAAAAAAAAAAAGCCTTGTACTGATCAGCCTTTTATCAGATCAGCCAAATCACACTGCCAAATTATTTTTACACTCCAATTTAACACCTGCATTGAAATGATTGTGAAAACTTCATTCAGTAACTTCATTACTATTTCTGAAGTCATACACAGTTGTAATCACTATTAAAAATAACAACCCCATGTTCTTAACAGCATAACTTTCTCAGTTATTTGAAAATGTTAAAAATTCTGTATGTATCTTCAGTTTTGAAATGAAAGAAAACCAACCAAGAACTGTTCATGATAAGCAAATAGTATAAAAATAACCTCACAGATGAGATTGAGCACAAGGTTCTTAAACAAATAACCTTGTCAGAAATTTATACTTCAAAGAAGGCTCAAAAAGTACTCACAGGAGAACAATGCTGTCAGCATCTGAAGACAGATTTCTAATTTTAAACAGTTCTCCTTTCTGGTGTAAAATGAAATGCATAATTAATATTAAGCAAGTCTATTTCCTGAAAGGTGAGATTAAAGGCAAGAAGCACTGGTCTGAGTGTTTTTGCTCTGTACCTAGCACTGCCAAGACACTTGGAGATTCTCTGCCCTTCTCCTCTCCTCCCTTTCAAAGCATAGGTGTTAATCCTATAGGAAGGATTAGATGACTATAAAAATAGCACTGGACCACAAAGACAGCACTTACACCTGGGCTTGCTGGTTTTTACCTGGCTGTTTAGCTTAGACTGGGTAGTTGAGAAGTGTTGGAAGAAGTGTGATCCATCACTCCTACACACCAGGCCAGAGATCAGCAGCAAAGCGACACCTCTGAACAGAGCAGCCACACACTCCCACCACTACGTTCAAGCAGTGGGCCTGCAGCCACCAGGCATGCACCCCATTTGAAAAGAGGGTGGAGAAGAGGCAGATTTTTATGATAACCTGAAGGCACCTCATTCCTTTTAAGATATTTCCCATTTGAATGCAGTTGAGGGCTCCACTCCTGGCACGTATCCCATGTGCTTTCGCACAGACTGTGCACACACCATCAAAGGGCGGACTGAGGCCAAAAGCAGTAACAGAATGAGTCTCTTATGCTGCCTTAAAAACAGGCGATTGATCATCTGCTGCATGTGCACAATGAGACTATTTAGTGTTCTTCCCTTTCAAGATTTTAGTGGACTGCTTTTACACTCACCACATAAGCTGTATTCCCTTATTACCAGTGGCTGCCTTCCACAGTCTCTGATGTACGCTTTTACCTTTCGGTCAGTTTTGCTGGTGGTGGCACCTTTTCTTAACCAGCACGATTTTAAGATATGGTGTTTTTTTCTTCAGGTATGTTTTACTGCCCTTAAAAAATGTAGCTGCAAAGCTTAACTTTTGCACCCTCCCTCCTGCACCTATCAGCTATGACAAATTTCAACAACAACTATTTTAGGAAATTCGTTGCTAACCAAAAATCAACTCAATTAGTGAGGCAAAGAATACAAGGGGTTTAAAAACCCCCCCATTTGCTTGCATTTCTGGCATGGTCTCCAAAAGAAAACTGCAGTTTTCTACATTTGAAATATGGATTTGTGATTGTAACCTTGGATTTTTGATCATGACAAACTGGTTTATGTCAAAATATTTTCTAAAATAGGCAGAAGCAGAAAGACTGCTCTTGCTACACCTTGAACTCTCTTCAAAAAAAAAAAAAATCAAATGCAATAGAAATAGCCAACAGTAAAATTCAAGTGAATAGTAAATACTAAATAATCCTGTTTAATAGTTAAATGCTGTGGAAGGAAAATAAAAATATTACCTAACAAAGCTAATGAAAAGTTTTATGATGAGGCTATTTTCAGTACTGCTTGGTTAAGCTTTTTCTTACAGCGGAGTGAGACTAATACAAAACTCAGCTACAGTAAATCCTCAGGTAACTGTACATCTCTGTAATTACAGTACAGTAAAGCTATGGAATTGGAGCCTCTGCTTGGTCTGTTTTCACTTGGCTCATAAAATTATAGTTCTGCACCTTAATGGGCAAACACCACGCACACTGTATTTATTATATATGCCATTTCAATGTGCATGGGAGGACACAAAAATGGAGGAGAGATGGGCTGGACACCCTCAGGACTAAGCTTTTCACATCAAAAATCAATATGTCGTCTTCAGGTGTAATCCTCCAATAACTTAACTTTGCAGTTCTTACAAATGCAAACTGACATTAGTACTGATTTTATTTGCCATCTTTCAACTATTCAGATTTCTAGTGGACAAGATGTTACTGCAGAATCGGCAGCAACCACCACAAAGCTAGTGAAGCACTTTGTAAAGAAGAAAGAGGAATAAAGAGACAGATTCTTGGAACCTGGAGAATTTCCTCCTCAGGTAGCTGCAGGGACAAAATTCCACAGAATTTTTTTCACACATTCATCCCTCTTTCATCAATGCCAAAGAAAAACTGTAACTCACTGGCTAAACACCACGAACCATATAAACCAAAAATATTCAGATTTTGACCACAGCAGTCTAAGTACACATCTGTTTATTACAAAATGTTACTCATGGTGAAAAGCATTAACAAAATACTTCACGATTAGTTTCCTGGTTCACTGGTTCCTTTGGCTCTGCTTACAGCATTTTAACTAGCTGGCATCTAACTCTCAGTTAGAAAGTACAACTGATCTTGCATTAACTTTTATGTACTGATTTTACGAAAACCTACATTTCACACATATGCACCTAAAATTCACTTTATCAACTTAAAAGTGGTGCTCTGGTCACATCTGCTTACAAATTCATCTGGAAAACTTCATTGTTATCTGTCTAAAAATCCTCTAAGAAATTGTCCCAATGGGGACAACACATTCCTTCCCATGAAATATGAATGCCAACCTCAGTAATGCCAAAAAAACTCCTAAACCCAAAAAATATCTAACTGCAAAAACAGGTCTCTGCAGAAGCTAATCAGTCCTCCTGGAAAAAAACAAACCTTCTTTCTTGTAGTACAACCATAACTTCCTTGAGATAGGTGTAAAAGATTTGTGGGAAATCAGCAGTGGCAGAGCAAGCTGTTTAAAGCTTCAAAATTTCACACACCAACAATTAAATTCTTAGACTTCCAGTGGGAAATTCTTGGCAGCACCAGTGTTACTAAACCAAAATTACTTTCCTTGAACATCATTAAAATGCACAGTGTGGACAAGAAAAATGAGGCATTAAAAGAACAATGAGAAAATTTACTAAAAATATGTGATCTTATTCCCTAAATTAGCTCCTGTAAACGCTGAGTCATCTCTGCCTAATTTTACTAAAAAACTAGAAGTGGTTTGTGGCTGTTCCTTATCCCCTTAGCAAGGCAGCCCTCCACTGCTGGAAGTGACTATTCTCCTTTCTGAGGAGTATCATCCACGTGACATGTTCCAGCCTCAGAGCCTCGACACATGGTGATGACTTGCAAAAACCAGAGCCAGCCCATCACGAATTTAAGATCTTGGTGTGAGTTGCAGGGCAGATGCATTAAACAGCGCTTTCCTCATGATCTGAGACAAGCTACTTTGTGAATCAGCACATAAGAAAGGTGGAAGGCAACAATACTTTCATGCTATATGGCTTTTTTAAAACCAAGTGCACGCTAAAAATTCCTCTCTAAAAAGCTGTGTCTAGTTCAGGGGGGCAAGAAGGGATGGAGTCACACCAAGGCCATTCCAACTATGTCACTAAAACCCTTAGTGGAGACACAGGGATGCCAGCAGGCATCTCTCTGACAAAGATTACCTCTGAAATATCCATGTTTAATTGACAGCCAAGGGTGTAACTGGGCAGATGTCTCCATCTGGCATGAGCTGCACCTCCACCACGAGGCTCTGCCCGTAGGGATGTGCCTGCCAGCATCCTGCAGCACAAGGATGCCCACAGAACAAGCCCAGCATGTGCACTGTGGGCACTGGCTTTGGAAAACACACCACAAGATTTGTTTTCAGAAACTAGATGGGAGTTTGATGTGAAGCTTTTCAGAACATTTTCTTTATGGAAAGCTTTTTTACTAAGGCTCAACTCTGGAACCAAGCATATACCTGTCAAATAAATATTGATATTACTTTCTCTCCCTGCAAGCAAAAAACTGAATGAGTTTAACCCCCATCCCTGGTGCTATTTAGTGGCACACTGTGCTCGTTGTTTCTTGGGAAGAGCTGCAACTGAGGCTCAGAACACTCATTAAAAATACCTCAGATTGAATTTCATAGCCCACAACTTTTGAGGAGGAATATAATGGCACCATTGAGTGCTTTCAGTGCAATTCAGCAGCGTAGCAGCCAGCGTATAATTGGGGATGGAAACCCCAAACTCCGTGACACCCCTCACCCCTTGCCTCCCACTTTTACCACTCCTCTCTCTGTTTCAAGGCAGAAATCATTTAACCGCCATCTCAAGTTTTCTTTTTTTAATGTTAAGAAGTGCTTGCTTCTCTGTTTTGTTTTCTTTGCCTGCTCATTTTTCCTAATTTTCTTGACACATAAGCAAACACTTTGCTAGAATGAAGGAGTAGGCAATTCTTAAGTCATCAAATGTGAAAACAAAACCCTTACATACAGACTGGAAACATGAGGGTATGAAGTGTTATGAGAATATGGGAGTTATTACTATAAAATCAGATTAAGATGCAAAGTACCTATTTACTATTTCTATTTGGATACATTTTAGTTCAGCCCTGATTGTACTAAAACCCTTTGAAGAAAATAATTTCATTTAAAAGCAAGAAATCCAAGACCTGCAAAAAAACTCCACAACAAACCCCAACAAAAAATAAGAAGTAAAATATTAAATCCTAAATCTAAAGCAAAACCAAATGCAACAGGAAAGATCTTTTCATCCGTCTCACAATACTATTAATCTCAGAAAGAGTTCACACCATCCAGGACTGTACATATTTTACTTTTTTTTACTTTATCAGAGGCAGGAAAGCACATTATAAAAACTGGATACAGCAGTTTCCAAAAAGGAAACTCCTAGATGAAGCCTTCAGGCTGTGGCTGCTGCTAACCTATAATGTAATAATTTTACACCCTAAATCTTTGTCTTCAGCTAGGCCACTGCTCCAGCTGGATGCAGTGCTCTGACAGCCAAATTGCAAGGCAGGGCAAAGAAGATAGATGCAATTTAAATAAAGTTTCTGTAGGATCCATTTGGTACCAGCCTGACTTCCAAAACTGATATGGACTGTCTAAAGAAAAGCTTGGCTGCAGCACTCTGCAACTGCTCCAGACTGGCGTGATGGAGTAATTGGACATGGAGTAATCTTGTATTTATGTGTGACATTGACACAGAGACAATCTGAGTTCACTCCTAATGAGCAAAATGCACACCAGTAACGCATTTTCATGGAAGCAAAACTTGCAAGGGCAAGACATAAGTCTCAAAAGCAATCCCTTATTTAAGTATCTGAAAGGCAGAACTTTTGAGGAGTTTTTTGTCAGTCAAGTCCCCCATTATACAGGAGTTTCTGGTTTGGTTATGCAAGACCTGTCACCAACCAGATGGATGTATAGGAAATGTGTTCAACATTTCTCTAAGCAGCCTCAAAAGACTTTAAAATTGAAGGTACTTGGAGTCTAATCTGTCTTTTAAACACAGGAGAAGGAGTGAGAACTGTCTATACTCTTAGGGTATTCACAAGGGGAAGCTACAAATTCTGTTTTGAACATAATTGAAAAACGTTATCTTAATTTGGGACACAAACTAGAGTGAACAGATGAGTTAGGGGAGCTGGTATGGTAAGAGTTACAATAATGGCTGCTTCTACCAGCACATTTCAGAGGCACCTCATAATGATGTAGTCAAGTCACAATTTCAAGGAAAGATAAAAAATAACTACCTCGCTTTTTAATACAGCCACACAGCTTTAAGAAAGATCCTCGGAAGCTTTTCCCTCTTCCTTTGTAGCCTGCCTGCAATTTGCAGTGTCTCCTTACACAGCAGATGCTCTAAAAAAATCCATCCATGGTCTCTGAAAGGTGGAACTGCCTCTAGACTGGAGTCTGATGAATGGTTATGTTAGCAAACAACACACAGCCGTAGCCACCATTGGGGGCACCACAAGTGGAGTGGTGCTGGTGTGCTGGTGGAAACAGTGACTCCACCTCCAGCCACTTCAAAATCCAAACCTGCTGGGACTGACCTGTATGTTCAAGCCAGCATCAAACAGCCAAGCAGCACAGACAGAGCAGAGATCTGCTTATATATTTGTGGCAAACCAGGGAAAGAAGGGATTTGTTCTCCTGTCTCTGGGGCAGTAGGAGGTGAAGAGGGAAGAAAGGCCAGCAGGATTTCTAGGCTGTGCACATGGTATCTGTTAACTGCATGTGGTCTGAGCTGAGCAAAAGCCTCCCACTAATCTCCAGAGAGCTTCCTCCTGATTGTGAGCAAGATTTTACTTTTACCTATCTTGAAGGTGGAACATTCAACTTTCACCTGATTTCCCACCACTTCTGCATGTGTGTGTGTGCATGCATATATATGTGTGTGTACCTTACAGAACTGCCTGTGCCTCCAGTTAATGTGAAATACTTCAGAGACAAGAACTTACACCCTTCTACTTCACTGCTCATTCAGTCACACCAACTGTTCAAGCTAAGGAGATTCCTAGGAGATCTGCTTTGTGTCACTCAGATAGAGGTCTCAAATATCAAAGGAAAGCATCACTACTTACTATCACAAGTGCATAAACACAGCCTCTGAAACACAACTTTTATGGATTCTACTTTGTTTTAATGTGGAACAATGTTTCCTTTTGCGCTCCATTCAAAAAATGTATGTTGTACAGAATTAGTTACTATGATTTGGGCTTTGGACAAAATAGCTAAAATACATCTTTAGGCACAGCAGGCTTAAAAAGGCAAATGAGCCCTTCAACTGCTTTTTTCTTAAGGCCAGAATACAGCACTGCCGTATTAGATACCACTTAGATATAAATGAGCTTTATCAGCAACAGCAGCCTTCGTGGGAAACAGGCATTCTCTGTTCAAGGTACGTCAAAGAGAAGTCTTTGGGGATGTGCTATCAAAAGTCAAACATCAGGCAGCCACAATGAGACTTTTTTTGACCACATTTTCTGTTTTATGTTGAATTCCTCCAGAAAGAGTTTTAATCTATTTAACCTTGAGGATAATGTGTGTAACTGGAAAAGCATTTGATTTTATCTGATTTGTGGGTTTTTCTTAATGCTGAAACCCCAGTCCTTATGTCTTTAGAGACAGCACGCAACTAATTTTAAATTTACATTTGTAAATATGCTATTAATACCCAGGTAAGTTGGAGATTCCTGGGGTGTGCAAGAGCAATACATTCCATTTACAATGTAACAACATAATTAGATCATAGAATCATAGAATATGCTGAGTTGGAAGGGCCTCACAAGGATTACTGGAGTCCAACTTCTGGCCCTGCGCAGGGCATCCCCAAGAGTCACACCATGTGCCCGAGAGCATTTTCCAAAAGCTTCTAGGACTCTGCCAGGCTGGTGCTGTGACCAGGACCCTGAGGAGCCTGTTCCAGTGCCCAGCCACCCTCTGGTGAAGAACCTTTTCCCAATATCCAACCCAAACCTCCCCTGACACAACTTCAGGCCATTCCCTCAGCCCTGTCACTGTCACCACAGAGCAGAGATCAGTGCCTGCCCCTCCCCTTCCCCTCATGAGGAAGTTGTGACTGCAGTGGGGTCTCCCCTCAGTCTCCTGCAGGCTGAACAGACTGAGTGACCTCAGCTGCTCCTCACACGGCTTCCTCTCCAGGCCCTTCACCATCCTCTAGACGTTCTCTTATAGCTTTATATCTTTCTTATTTGGCGTTGCCCAACACTGCACACAGGAGTCAAGGTGAGGCCGCAACAGTGCAGGAGAGTAGGACAATCCTCTCCCTCGATTGTGCTATTACTTGGTGGTTATTACCAAGATGCCTAGTATGAAACTTACTAAATATACTTCATATACTCACTAAATATACTAAATATACTTCATCTTTTCCTATTTATAAAATGTTTAGGTTATCCAATGTTTAAGTTCTCACCAGCCCTCAAGTGAAGTTCTGTGCCAGCATATATAAATACTTCAGTGATCTCCACCAAAACACTGTCTTGCTACCAGCTTCAGGAATTATCTTTCTTCATCATAATTTACTTAGAGAAGTCAGACAACCTTGTCAGACTCAGAATAAATCTCCTTAGGGAAAGAACTTTTGTCTAAAGAAGACCAAAATGGCATTGACCAATGATCACTGCTAATATACTTCCTGTACTGACCTTGATTTTTAATCAACAATGTGTAATAATGCTTGACAAAAACACCATGTGACTAAACCAGGGAGAGACGTAACCCTGATGTGGCATTAAGGAGCCAGGCTTACCAGATTTTGCTTTTTCAGACTGTAAGTATTTCTTAAATTGTTGCTACCAAACAGCTGAAGGCATCCTGCCAACACTAAAAGATCAAGCATAGGCTTTGCAGGATGAGAAAGGTAAGTGAAGACACATGTCACTGGCATCCTTCTGGCTTTTTAACACTTCTCAGATCATCAATACTCCTCAACAGGTCCATTCAAGCTAACCAAAGGCAGCAGCTTCTGAGTGAGTCCCAGTGGGAGACTCCCTCACACCACAGACTGGGGGGGAGCTGAGGAGGTTGGCCATCATGTCCCAGGTAAGCCAAAGATTTATTCACCAAACAAAGTGCTGCAGTTCTGCTTCTAGCTACCCAGAGAACACAAAGAAAGATAAAAAGCCTTAATGTTTGTGCTAAAATAGCAGGTCTAAATGCTGAGGAAATGCAAATATTAGCAAATGCAGAGGTCTGTCATAACCGGAACTTACATCTCATCCCCTCTATTGGTACTAAAAATCTTACAAAGTAATCAGTATGTGCTATAGGTAGCTACAGAACAATATGCTCCAAGAGCAAAGTGCAGTTTACTCAAGTGACAGTATGATATAGAGATTAGACCAGTGACAGGTTTAGTGTGTGGCTCTCACCCTGTGGGACCATCATACTTGGACACTGTCTTGGCTTTGGAAACAACTAGTGCTTGCAGTTTAAGGAAGCACAAATGCCAACAGACAATACCTCCAGCTGCTCCCATATGCTGGCATGTGCCTACAGCCACAACCAGCCCCTTCCTTCTCTCCACAGCCTACAGGGAGAGGGAAAAGGGCTGAAAACAAGAAAGTGATCCAAAAGAAGAAGTCAATCCCCTCCCAGATAATTCCTTTCATGAAACATATCACAACTATAAGCAGACTGTGAATAATTAAGGCCAGGAAAAGGTGAGTTATGCTCATCACTGTCAGTAACCATTCATTCCAAGCCCACACACTTCCTTCTCACTCATAAAGAAACATGATTTCCCAGCACTGAAACAGGGTGCTCTTCACTCCCAGTTACAGGCTAACCAGGACACACAATTTCACCTTATTTACTGGGGTAGATATTTAACCCCATAATCCTCAGAGCTTTCAGTTGAGATTTATCCATTTAAATAGGAATTAAGCATCGAGCTGCCCTGCAATTCCTTCATGTCAAGTGAAAAGAAAGAGTATTTTGGAGAAACACTTGGGCCAGGCAAAACTGGACAGATGAAGCTGACCTTGATCTCACTGCTACTTTGCTTCTCCCCTTGGATTACATGATCTTTAACATGGTGGTGTGCTTATTTCTTGTTATCATTAACATTCATGAGATATTTTGTCTACTTGCTGTTAGGAAACAGATAAGTGCTTACATAAAAGATATTAGAGGACATAATCAGCATATTTTAAATAGTCTTCTGAAACTGAATTCAAATGACTAAACTACTAAAGACAAATATTTCTCAATTAAAAAAAATGTAGTTCACATCCATTATGAATGGCTAGCTCTCACCACCAGCTATTTCAGGATATCCTGACATTAAATCAAGTATTTAAGGAAGGGCTTATATTTCTTTTTGAGTGATGCTGAATATATCTGGATATGTGCCCTTGCTGGAGATTTATAATTAGGGTTAGGATTATAGTGAGTAATTTTAAAAGCTTGAAAAATCACAAGATCTGTTTAACATCACATATGAATTCAATCCAAATATAAAAATTCTACAGACCATATATTTACCATTGTACAAAAAGCCATTCATCCTGAAAGCAGTGGAGACCTGAACTTCCCCCACCACCTGCACTTCAGCAGAAGCACAACCAATGCTCCTCCACTCCTCATAACTATGATCAAGAGACGACATTATTAAAATCCACTTCACTTCTCATAACTGCTGGCAACAGTGTCCCCAAATGTCCCTAAATACACTTCTGTACCCAAATGGGCCTAAATATGCTTTTAAATAAGGCAATGAGTGCATTAAAAGCAATGGATTTCTGTCAGAGCACTCCCACAGCTGCGCCAGTGGCCACAGTGGAATTCAACTCACCCAACTTCAGCTGTCTAAAAGTTACGTGTTATGTCTATACTCATTGTCTGGCTTGTCTCTCCACAGCTAGACATGAGAAAGGTACCATGGTAGGAAATCCATCCCTTCTGGAGAAAGATGGATCACATGCTTGGGGAGTATTGCCCACTGGCACAACTCTCACCCCACTGACAACTGGGAGAGCCTTTCTTACTTCTTGTGAATCTGATGTTCAAGCAACTGAAACGAGATATTATCTCAAACTTTTGCACAGGTAGGATTTTATGGTCCCACACTTTTTGCTTGCAACTTTTCCACATGTGTGAGATGCCATACATGTGGCATTTGCTTTCCTGGAAAACAGAAGAAGGATACATTTTTATAAAGCTGAAAATTTAAGCAAGATAATGGTCTTGAGAGGCTTGAAGAAGACAACACCAGACAAAGCAGAAATAAAAACAATAGGATTGAGAATGTATTACAAGGACATGTTCTCAAAGCTGAGCTACAGCACAGGCTATGAGCAACAGCAAAATTCTCCTTTTTCTACATGTGTTGACCAACACTTTTTTTTTGCTTCTAATTCTGGTTTATAAGTCCCAAGTTTTCTCAAAGCAAAAATAAATAATTCCATTCAACAGTATGCTGAAATGTTCTTCTGGAGGAATTGGCTGGTTGTGGCTTGGATGGGTACACTCTTTGCTGGGTAAAAACCTCTCAGGATTGCTGGGCCTAGAGAGTGGTGGTGAATGGAGTTCCATCCAGCTGGTGGCTGGTCAGTAACTCCATTCTGTTCCCCAGTGGGTTCCCCAGGCCTCAGTACTGGGGACAGCCCTGCTTAGTATCCTTACTGATAACCTGGACAAGGGGATCAGGGGCACCCTCAGGCAGTTTGCAGATGACACCAAGTTGGGCAGGAGTGTTGGTCCTGGAGGGCAGGAAGGCTCTGCAGAGGGATCTGGACAGGCTGGATTGATGAGCTGAGACCAGTGGTGAAAGTTTCAACAAGGCCACATGCTGGGTCCTGCACTTGGGTCACAACAGCCCAAACTGTTGGCTAGGAGGAAAAGTTTCTTCATTGAAAGGGTTGCCAAGCAGTGAAACTGGCTGCCCAGGCAACTGCTTGAGTCACCATCCCTGGAAGTTTAAAAAGACCACCATATGCAGATGTGGTGCTTAAGGACATAGTTTAATGGTGGACTTGGTAATGCTGGGCTAACAATTGGGCTTGATGATCTTAAGAGGACTTTTCCAACCTAAATGATTTTATAATTCTATGAAAATAAGGACTTCTGTGTTCTTTTAGACCTAGAGTGATGGCTTTAAGGAGATTTGAAGTCCAAGAGCAGCCTATTGAATAAGGATGGAATTTCAGCTTAGCAGAACCACCCTGTAAGGTGCTGAGAACCTGTGCTGAGTGACTCCCCAGCAGACATATGGAGATGCTCTTCAGGAATTGAGCAGCTTGCAAGGCCAGCCAGCTGGAACCTCCCACAGTATTTTCCAGACCACATGTGGCCCTACGGCAAAATTTTGCTAGCAGAAAATTACTCAGCAGTGGTCTTCAAAAACAACAAAAAAACTCAAATAGGAAAAATGTAAACCAAATTCTTTATGTGCAGTCTACTGCTTTTGGTCTGAAAATAAATGCCAAATAATGGGAACAACATGTCTGTCCAAGAGCCATACTTTTCTACTTGTGAAGAACCGGCATTATGAATTAAAAGTAAAAGTTAAGTAACCATACACTAAAGTCTGTGATTCCAGCACGGTCACAATGACAGATCAATAAGTGATTTGGAAAGATACAACTCCTAAAACCCACGACAGCTATATAGTTACATTGAAAATACATGTAGCCATGCTTTTTTCCTTCACCACTTAGTGTATGAGGCTGAAAAATACCCATGGCACACACACGCCACGCACAGTTATACAAGGGGAGATTTATAGCCCTGTTTTAATGACTGCACTTGCCACAGGCAAAAATCTGCTTACTGTTACTGTTATTTCCAGCAATAGTATACTGTATTAAACAGAGTTTTATTTGCAAAAAGACCCAAATCCAGCATAAAACATACATTAACCTTTTATGTTGCTGCTAAGCAGTTTGTGAAATCTGGTTTTGTGATTACATTTGTTTTGTGCAGTCAGTATGAGGCAAGAATCCTACAGAGGGGCTAGAAGGACCTCTAAAGATCCACAATAGGCTTGAATTACTGCACGTAAATCACAGCTCCAAGCATTACAGAAGTCCATACACCATAAAATGATACATAAATAAAAACAAGCAAACAGAACAAGGCTTTGCTTTCTTGAGAATATCTGAAGCTCCTCAAAGCTGACAACAAAAAAAAGGCTAGAGATTCAGATCCCTACAGCACTAGGTCTTTAACAAAATCATACCTCTAACTTCTAAATTATCATATAAATAACACTCTAATATATAATAACACAATTATATGCGAGGATACCAGGAACCATGCTTTGGAAAGAAAAGTATAATTTGCTAAGTTTTTAACAGGTGTCATGAACTAAAGACTTGATCCTGCAGTTAAAGCAATCAATGGAATACTTAGCATACAGGATATAGTACTGTTTCTGATTGTTCTTAAGTGAAAAGAATGGTTACCCTTCATAGAGAATCCCAAACCACTGCTGCAACACCAAATATTACATTTTCAAATCATCAAACACCTATAAAAAGACTGATGGAAAATATCAACCAAATTTCTGTGCTCAGATTCACCTTTCAATACTTACTATTCTGCTTTACTTTCCTGAGAAGTTTCACTTTTCATACTAGAAAACCCCAGAGCTATAGACTTAGGTCCCTTATAACCACACACCTTGAACCAGAAATTCTTAATGTCTTTGGAATGTCTCCCACCTCAAGTGCATCACTTTGTCTGGATTAATTTGTGAGCACTGTTTTCACCAAACAGGAGTTTTTTTCACACGCAGCAACACGGCACCGCACTCTTTTTTTTTTTTTTTTTTTTTTTTTTTTTTTTTTTTTTTTTTTTTAATAAACCTTCCAGTGACTGTGGTGGCTACTATATGGCTGGTTTTTAAACACATGGATTATGGTCCTAAAGGCATCAACCATGTTAGGGACACCAGTCTTTACATCAAAACTCTGTCCAGAAGTTACTGCTACTGAAAAAACAGTTTATGTCCTTAAGCCAAGAACAAGCACAGGGGAGGTAAAAGGAGGAGGTTCCAAAAATCCACTATAACTTGGTGGCAGCCCTCTCTGAAAATTTCCCCTACACATCCACAAGGAGAAGTGCCAACATTCATTTGGTTGTTCTTCTTCATTTCCAGTGTGTGTACATATATGTTTTACTTGTAGTCTGTGCTACAGAAAGGCACACACTATCACAGACAGGCACATTTCAAAGTCATACAAAAGTAAAGAGAGGAGCGAGCTTTCCCACTCCATAGCAGTTTACTCACAAATGAAAGTTCACGTTCAGTAGAATAAAAATTAACCTTTGATTATATCAAGATGAAATTATAAATATTACATTTCCTCAGCCTAAGAAGCACATCTGTTTTTTCTTGACATTGGTTTATATGGTTAAAACAAACAAATAACAAATCCAACCTTTTAGCCAAGTACCATAACAAAGAGAAACAACTAAAGCAACAGCTGGTCTGAGTTGAATCTGAATTTACTGATACTTTCAACTCAAAAGTCTGAATGTCTGCAATAACAAAACCAAAGAAACTTACTGCAAATACCTCAAGAGGTGAAAGAAGTCTAAGTAGGAGATCTGAGGAAGAACTTGAGCTTAACTGAATGGTCAGTTTCTGAGTTACCTTGATGTTTTTTTCCTCAGAGTCCAAAAACAGACCCTGTCACGAGTGACAATAAACTTCCTAACTAATCCCTGGTACAGGGACTTACATAGGTAACAAAATTTTTCAGGTGCTGCTGGGTTGGAAGTGGATGTCACCTTGTCACCTTCTTACACTATGGCTGGCAAGCCTCAGCAGCAGAAGGACCCAAAATTCCTTTGCCTACAAGCTGTAGTGACTCACACCCATCACAGAAGTGTGAAAGTAATGGTATTCCTCCACTGAAGGTGCAGGCTAGAGGAGGAAATATAAGTAGATTTTAAAGAAATCCTGTGCTAAACAAGAGCAGAGAGCTGAACATCAAATAAACGGTACTTCGGGTGGGAGGCAAACAGAATAAAATAAAAACAAGAGTGAACACAGTATGTTTCAATGTTCTTTAGTCTGCCACTTGATTTTCAAAGTGGTAGGTCTTTCCTCAAAGAGACTGATGCCCAAAAAAGTAAAAATCTTATGCCTTTTCGAACAAAATTTCTAGGCTATTACCATCCTCTATGTGCAATTCAAAATAAAAGCAATGGCTATGAAAGCAGAAAAATTCTAAGAGAAATAATTAAAAATATATCCAATGACACCAAGACAGCCTGAATAAATATGTCTTTGACAAAGGCATCAATACTCTTCCACAGATGCAGCTGAAATCTGCTATGTCTGGTCACATACCGCTGTTTCTACATACAGTGATAACCATCCAGAAAAGCAAAACAAAATAAACCCCCACTATTATTATGATTCAAGTCTTTTTGGTAAAAACCCAGCAAATCAGTTCCAGAAAATCTGGTACTGTGAACCATCATGCAATTAACCTGGGTATAGTCAAAACACACTGGATTGGTGGACATGAAAAAACATTACGTATTTAAATGATGAATTATTTCCCCCTAAGAGACAACTGCCTGAGACTGTGCAGTTCAGTCTGGAAAGTGGCAACACAAGCAGCAACTGGCCATCAGGACTTGATGATCTTCAGGGTCTTTTCCAGTCTAAATGATCCTGTGATTATATTCTATGATCTTTCTTCATTTTGTCATTTCAAACTTGTGTCTTACACTGTGGACGTCTTACTTGCCAGCCACTAGGAAGTCTGACTCTTTACGAACCAGATTATCAAAAGATTGTTTATTAACAGAGAACAAATAACCATGGGAAAGGTTTTTTCTTACTTTCAGGCATCTCGCTTCTCACCCTCCTTGACCCAGAATTTGAGACACACAGGTGAAAGTCTGAGATAAAGATAGAAGCTTCCATAGAGCTAATCCATCAGAACCCTAATTACCAAAGGTTTGACACAATGTCCCATATGTTCACTTTAAGTACATCAAACAAGCCCAGGACACGGACAAATTTCCAACGAAATCTTTCAGGAGACTGAGGTGCAGGTCTTCAGCTCAATCAGCATTTAAACTGTCACTGAAAGTCCCAAAATGTCAGCCTAATTCATTATTCTTATCATTCAAGTTTGAAAAGTGTGTTCTCAAAGTTGGAGCTCACTGAAATGTGAGCTAATATAATCTACAATGATTACCTGGGATAGCCTCCAGAGAATACCCATTCTGCCTGAGTTTTTATACCATTTCCACTCCAACTTTCTATACAGCACCAGTTACACCAGCGCCAGGATACTGGGTTTGACTACAGCAGCTGGGAGGTAAGCAGCATACCTTCCCCACTCTTTTCTCATACTGCTATTAAATCACTTTTCACATATGAAAGTCTACTTAATCTTTAGAATGAAATGTTAATCAAAAGCATATGCATAGCTTTGATTACACTGATTTCCAGGGGCAGCATAACCTTATCTTGTCCTAGACTATGCTACTTCTATTATAACTGAGTCAACATTTGAATGTTATAACAGGCCACTGTATACTGGGGATGGTTTATAAGCTTAAGACAATTGGAGGTTATACTGATTTTCTCACAGTTTGCAATAGTGAAGATCATGTTGACCACACCTGAACAATAGCCAGGTGTCAGGAAAGCAAGCAAAAGCAGAAATAAAACTCATTTATGCACTCACAGTAGCTGCAGCAGGATGTTAACATGAGAGCAGGTGGGTATTAGCCTGGCCATGAGTAAGTTTAGACTAGAAACTAGAAGACATTTTTAACTGTTTGATTAGTGAGGTTCTGGAAGAGTTTTCCACAGGGAATATACAGGGTAGTAAACATAAGTACTAAATATACTGAAATTCAATGTACTTTAAATAAATGCAGTCAAAACAAACTTCAGATGGGATTACATATATATATATAATATATATATAATACAGCCGCTTGCAATAAGATAGGACCATTCCCAGTAACCTGGAAAATCAAGTCCCATCCTGTATTCCCAAAGACAACCTAAAGGAACCAAGCAATGCCAACTCACGATTTTCTCATGAACACAAAATTTTTCTTTTCTCAACCCCCATTACTCAGGCTGATGGGAGAACCTGTTTTACATTTGAAGAATGAATAAATAAAGTGTTAGCCTGGGGTTTGAGGTAAAACACTTTTAAAATATGAACTCTTCAAGCTCAAAAACCAGAAGGCAAATAAAAAGAACAAAACATCTGTTACTTCTTAAAATCTCATGATTTCTAAGCCACTGGAGGCAGAGGGAGTCTGATTCATGATTTCTGCATGCTTAGGTTGACAATTCAAAGAAGCAAAGTGTGAAGGAGTCCAAAACTCAGCACACAAAAGCACTACAATGCCTAAAAATGGAATAGTGTAGATGGCTAATTTAAACATTCAGCTTTCAAATGAGAGTTCTTGAAAGTTGCTGCTTTAGAGCAGGAAGCAGCTATGAGCTTTGACCACAGTCCTCTGGTTGCTCAAACGCTCTCGCTCAGCCAGTCCTGGCCACAATGCTTTTTGTTTTTCAGCTGTTTTGAGGTCTTCTTCCTTGGTTTTGTCCCGATTCATTGCCAGTCATAGTTCCTCCTGCTCTAGAGGTCGGTCATTACTAAGCAAATGTCAGTAAACCAATTAAAAAAAAAAAACCTTTAAAATTATGCTGGTATGTGAGGCAAATCATGGACTCTATCCTCTTACTAACACACCCCTAACACACCCCAGCTAATTCTAAAAGCTCCTGCAGGCTTGCTTCTTCATCTGTTTTTAAAAGACAACTTACCTCTCAAATGTTTATTTACATTGGCTCTGCATATCTGCACTCAAATGAGACCCATGTACTGCAGTAATATTAATTGTTTGTTACAATGATAAAATTAATTTCTATTATTCCCAGAAGACTCCTGAGAGCAATTTCCCAAGGCAAGATCTAACCCAAGTATTTGCTAGAGGTAATGAGGATGACTGAGAGTTCTCATGTTTCTGAAGATGTGGGCAGATAATCCTATGGTACACCATCATGACACAGTAAGACCTTACCACCACCTTGAAAGTTTGAACAAAGTGTAGCTACGAGGGGAAAAAAAACCCAATAAAAACCAGCCATCCTCTCTGCTACACTAACAACAGCAAGCCCTGCATTGCTTGCAGAGCACAAATGCTTCAAAATTTGATTAGATCCTCGATGGGAAGATCCAGCCTTCAACCTGCTCACTCTCTCTTGTGACGAACAACTCAATTTGCTTTGAATTTCATGCAAGGCAGGTGCCATTCTTTACATTCAAATTATACTTGATGAGTTTGAAGGCACTTTGGACTCATTAGTGTGTGAGCAAGCATCCCACTACTGTCCAAAGAAAATATTTTTTTTAAATAAAAAGAGAGTGTCAGGTGCTGACAACAAGTACAGGAACACATTTTTATATACTCCCAAAGGAAAATTCAGGTACGATATCTCAAGAGCTTTGGTAAAGTGGGGACATCAGAAAATTCTTTTTAAAATGGGCTACATAAAAGAGCACTTCAGTGTCTCTGTAGGAAAAGAGTAAGTTCTTGTTTTACACTTGTTTTCTTTTTCATGTCTGTCAAGTCACACCCAAACTCTTCAGCTTTTTCCAGCTTTATCCTAACCTACATTAATGGGCAATATGAGTCAGGAGTTAATATACAGCAGCCTCTAAACCCTTCACAAATACATTCCAGCAAGGCACTGACCTGGGCTTTGGTCTTCTGCATCCCAGCATCAAGTACACTTCATATCAAAATCAACTTTAGTGAGAAAATACACCCGTGACCTCTGGAACAGGAAGGTGAGCTCATGACTGCAAACTGAAACATTTTCATAGGCACAGTCCATAGCCAAGCCCGCTCAGCCTGCTCTCCTAGAGGCCACAAAAACACAGATGAGCATCTAGCACTTTGTTACTCTCAGCTGGCTGGGTTCAGGGTCCCCACTCTGCAAGGAATGACACTTGACTAAAGCACTCTGCTCCTGCTTGTCAACATTTCACACAGCTGTTTGTCCCTCTCCATGTGCCCAATGCCCAGCAGAGTGAGACCAAAGCTTCCCAAGACGTAACACGAAGTTAACATAAAGAAGCAGTAGTGAACAGTGTCACATCTGTGAATAGAAAGATTTATACATAAATTTTCACCTGCCAGGTTCCCTCAGTATTTTAGAGGGTAATTGTAAAAATAAAAAACAAGACTATTTTTAAAATTCATGTTAGCTGGCATTTGCTGCTTGTACACTAGGGAAAGGTGGTCATCAGGACATAGTCTGTGCCATCCACTTCCCTCACGTACTGAGCTATATTCTGCTATAGCAGAATTGCTGCTTCAGACCTTGGAAGTAGCTGCGGACCTTGAATTAGCAAGAAAAAGTTAAATATTTTAGTGGTAACAAAACAACTGTTCTATGAGTAATAGTTTTATATTATCCCAAGGGCCATGGTTTTGTTTATAATTACTCAGAAATAACTTTTGCATAACATAAATCCTCTTACTTGACCACATCTCTACAGCTGCATTAGCCTGTTGTGTCTGCTGTCCAGAAAATGAGAATTCAAATCCCTTTCCATATTTTTTAAACATTATTTCTGAAGGCACAATGGGAGGAAAATTATGCAAGCATAATCCAGTCTGTCCTCCTCCCAATCTGAACAACAAACTACAGTATCAAAGAGAAGCAGAAGAAAAATCTGCTAAAATCTTGAAGAAGTCCTTAATCTATAATTAATGTCAACAGCATCTAAAGTCTGTAATTCCTCCATCTCACATTCATATTTTAAAGGTACAGTAGTTCTGAATTATGCTGGGTATGGTGACAGTTTAAAAATTAAAGAGCATTATTTTCAACAGATAACAATATAAATAGCATTGGCTTTCACAAGGTAGAAACTAATTTTTCTTTGAAATGAGGAACTGTTAAGCATCACCTGTAAAAACGTCTAACCTTTTAATTTTGCTTTCATAATCACAGAATCATATAGTTTGTAAACATTCTCTAGGATCACCAAGTCTAACCTCTAATCCAGCACTGCCAAGTCCACCATTACACCATACCCCTCAGTGCCACATCTACCTGCCTTTTAAATGCCTCCAGTGGCAGTGACTCCACCACTTCCCTGGACAACCTGTTCCAATGCTTGTTAATGTTTTCCATGAGGAATTATTTTCTTAATATCCAATCTAAACCTCCCCTGGTGCAACTTGAGGCGATTTCGTCTTTGCTTCCAAAGAATGATTGTAATAATTTGCGTGCCTGTGTTCCTCAACCCACCACAGGCATCGCTGTGAATTAATTCTTCTCATCAAACCTAATATCCAGCAACAAACTGATGTGCTGTGAATTTTGAAGCCCATACAATGACTTTCTGAGTCATGCCCACTCTTTTAAAAAAGTTGTAGACACATTTAAAAAGCAACCAGTTAAGAACACTTCACAAAATACTCAACTCACCACTGGCCGCTGTGTCTACAACCAGTTCCTACAAAACTGTTGCTCTCGCAATGAAACCATCACTCTTTCTCCTAAATTCCATGTACTTGGAATATTACATTGTGATGTAAAATCTCTGCAACTCAAAATTCTTCAATAAAATAATCTTTTTGACTCTGTTTGAATCTGCCTGCTTCTAATGAAGGCCCTCAAGAGGTTTACTCCCAGTGCTTGCAGGATTCAAAGTCCTTACAAGAATATCTTCACTGAGCACAGGACTCTGCTGCCACCAGTTAAAAGAGGGAATACACTTCAGTTCCACTATGGAGAGGGATACCCATAATCCAGTAAAATACCACTTCCTCACTGGGATAAGAAACACAAAAGGAAAGAACTGTATTTCAGGAGAAGAACAGGTGCCAACATAGCTGTAGCATTTGTGCCTGAACCATCAGTACTGGAAAAATCAATTGGATATGTCCAACAGCAGGAGGATTTTTGTTAGTCTTTACAGCATTCTGCCAATGAAAATGTGAAGGTGGCAACTCTAGGAAGCCACTAACAATGAAGGAGGCTGGAGGCAGAGGAAAAGGGTGGAGTGCTAGCATTTCACTTTGGATTCAGTTTCAATGCACTGATGCTTGCAAGTTCAGACACAGCTGGCAGGTATGGAAGCTATAAAGCTTCTAAAGGCTCCTGCTATTGTTTAGGTAACTTATTTTAAGTAGATGGCACATGGAAAGCATGTCACATGCCATAGAAGTGGATAGCGCCATCCACAGTTGGGCTGTCAGGCACTTTCCATTATTAAACACTGTTTTGCTGCAGCTCCCTTTAGAATTTTCCTAGTTCATGTTCCACCATAAGCAGATTTTCCTAGGGAGCTTTCAACCACAGCAGTTTGAACACACTATTAAAAATTAGAAGAGGGAAACTTTCACTGTATTGTAAATATTTCTTTGAAAATTTCAGGTGTTACCAGGGTGCCGAGAAAGGGCTTAAAATCTGGACAAGGAATAGCCCACTGTCAGAACCATCGCAAGAAAAATTATAATGCTTTGAGAAGGTCTAATTTATGACCTATATCAGAATGTGGAACAAGGCTGCAGCCTTAATTCTACAATGTGCTTACGTTTGAAGGCTTAAGTTCACAGTGGGAACATTCTTTTCGGCATTTTTATTCAACAATTTCAGACTTACATATTTTAAAAAAATCACTTCTGCTCTATCCTAGTGAATCAAATTCTTTGCAATAAAAGGACTGACACAAACACACACCCCCTCCCACCAGAAAACATGCAAAAGATTGACTGAGTGCTGAAGATAGTGAACAGACTGAAAATTATTATCATATGATCCTTTTCTCTTTGCATCCAACATTGTCTTCTAGAAGGACTTAATGATTTCAGCTTCTTATAGTCTGAAACTAATGTAGGATTTAGCTTTATGACCACGGAATCTACTGATGCATCAGATGGTTTGGCAATAGGGAGGAGCACGCAATAAAATTATTTTGAAGCTGTCGTTTGCATATACTCAGACAGGCATGCAAAACCAAACTGAGATATTGTTCAAAATCCCCATGGAGATTCACACATTTCAACCTCTCTCTCTACATTGCTGTGTCCCACTAAAAGTCATCCCAATCACAGAGAAGCTTGCATTAGTAATTCCCAACAGAGACTGCAGCTTCTTGTTGTATCATCTCTCGAATGCCCAGGAGAGCTGTGCTGGGAAGCCCAGCACCTGAATATCCTCACACTGATGACAACTGAGGACTTTTGTGTTTGACAGCCTTTCTGGAATCCCCCTCTAAAACCAGAAAAGGGCAAGAGTTGAAAACTCCTTTACACAATCTGAACACAGAGGGAGTGTAGCAACAATTTCTTTAGCAACACGTGAACTGGAGACCAAAATTTACTGTACTGCAGATCAAATCCAGGAGGGTTTCCCTTTGTCTGCATTCCTAGGTCTGAAGGCATAAGCCATGCCAGCTCCTAGGTTAGTCCAAAGTCCTGGGGGTTTGCCTACCCCAGAGCCCACACATCCCATAAAAAGAGCTTCCCTGGGAGACCTTCACACAAATCTATGCAAATCTTCACAAATCTTCTGCTCCTCAGAAGGATAGAAAGGAGTATTAATTAAAATGTTATTTTCCTGTCCTCAACAAATTTGTAGAAATGTTAATGCTCTTTGGGTAGGATTAAACTGTCTAGTCACCTCTTTAGAGGTAAAGTGAACAAGGTAGTGTCTGCCGGTTGATTAACCAAGAAGAAACAATCTGTCAGAGCAAAACACTCCTTTCCCTGTGGCAGGATGACATTCACATCTGAAGGTGAAATCTTTTCCCATGCTGAAATAGTGCTCAAACACTGTCACTTGACAAGTGTACTCTATCAAACCAAATAAATGGCATTAATGTGTGCAGTTCATTGCTAGCGCTTCTTTTTGAGCACGTGGTATCATAACTTTGCAAAAAAACCCAAGAGTCAGAAACCAGGAAAACAAGAGTCAGAAACCACAATCCCCAGCACTGGCTGGGGTACATACAACTTGGCAGAACCAATCCCAGACAAAAAAGGAGGAGTTTCTGAAATATGCCTTGAGGTTTGCTATGTTCCTAGACCCTTGCTGGTGGTAGGACCTCTGAGGAACAGTTGGATTTGTGGCCACTATCCCTACCCAAGCTTCTGTTCCAGCTGGCTCTGTGCACAGTGTCCATCCCTGGTACACCCAAGTGTGTTTGCTGGATGTGGGTACCACTTGTAACAAGCAAGCTTTCCTAAAATGAGTTGACTCTTTTAAACATGCTATGCTTATTTCTTTCTGCTTAACCTTCTGCCTTGTGGTGGGATGACCCCAGCTGGTAGGTGAACCCCCACCCAGTCACATTTACCTGAAGACAAGAAGAATTTTCTTCTTTGCCTTCTTAGGCTGGCACTTGAAGATAACTAGTGCCTACATGCAGAGTTATGCCACATCTATGTATGAAACTCCCCACATCTTCTAGAGAAAAGAACAGTCTCCAGGAATCTGTATTATCTTCCATTTGTCAGAAATGGAGATTCCTATTTCTCTTACATCAAAACTTTTAAGCATAAGCAGGGTACAGGCCTCTCATGTCTCATACTCACAGCATGATTCTTGCAGTTGGGCTCCTGCAGTTCTCCAAGCCATGCTTTTTTACACACCAGCAAATTTATCATTTCTCTTCTGCTCCACATGGCTGTCATTTGGGCTGTGGCTCCTTGGTAAAGCCTTCACTGGAAGAGCTGCTTTCTGAGCAGCACACTCCACTGCCACAGCCAGCTTCTCTTCTGCAATCCCAGTGTGCCAAACAACCTCCCTGCCTTGTTATATGTCTCTCTGACCTGGTTTCTCTCAAGCTGAATTTTAGGCAAGTTCATCATTCTCAAGAGACACGCCTGTAGAGCCCAGGAAAATAATTGCAGGCATTCAGTTATACTTCAGCTGTACTTGAAACATTGCTTTTGACATACAGAATAATGATTTTTATCATGCAAAACCAACTCCATATTCAACACATAAAATTTGTAACATTCCTGCAATATTACATGCTCCCTCTGAAAAGCACATACTTTCCTGAGAAGACCCTCTTCTTCAGCTGGTTCACAAGGCCTTGTCCCTCCCTTTTCTACCATTACAAACAAACAAACAAACAACAAATTTTTGTAAAATCTTTATCAATTATGCTTATAGGTACTGTAAACTGCTAATTAATCTGAGAATCGCATCTTCTTTTCCTATTGTACAGCAATCACAAGCTGTTTAGTGTCTGTTTACACTTAATCATCAAGAAAGCTACCACAGATGAAAAACAAAATTCTGTGCTGAACAGCTTTGTCATCTCTGTTCTACAATTACAAAGGAGTGAAAATGGCAGAGCACCACGTTTTATGACTCTTTGGGCCGTCAAGTGGACTGTGCACTAGCAACTCAGCAGTACTCAGAACTAAGGAAGCAGCTACAGGTTCTCTTTCCTTTCCCTTTCAAGGATTCATGGTGTCCCACCACACCAAGGGCAGAATCAGGCACAAGAGGAAACATCTCTCATCCATCTTTATCAACATCACATGAATCTTTCTAATGATAAATTAAGTGAATGAGATAAACATCCTATTCCTCACTCAGCTGTCAAGAGGAAAAAATTACGGTTACTGTCAAATACGTCACTAAGATGTGTGAAGATCACTCAGGTAGGGTGCAAAGAAGCTAAAATTCCACATTACACAAAGAGAAATGAAGAAGACTGGGGACATTTCTGAGCCTGGATTATGCTAAACTTCTCTTCCTCCTAAAGGAATGCAGTACTCTCAACAGCAAACTGAAAAATGAATAAATAAACATACATTTTGTTAATGGCATATCAGGAACACTGAAATGTCACTGCTCTTTTTCCTATCAGAACCAGAAAGAAGGTCACCTGAGTTTATTTCCTTATAATCCACCTTTTACGAATAATTTTGTTACATCAAATACAAAATTTTCCCCCAAACTGCTTGATAAAACCACACCAAAATGCACTAGTTCTTCATCTTAGGGATGTATTACCAAACTTTCCCCCTGCTGCTGACACCCTGGTTTTCCCCTTTCTATCTTGTCTCCTGGTCTCACCATAGCTTATTAGAGAACCTTCCTTCATCTTCCATGATGCAGGCTGGAAAGACAAACACAAGGAGATCTTCCTTCATTATGGCAAAACACAGTTAAGATTGTTTAAGGGGTTGCTTTGAAACCTAGACTATAAAAATCAGACTGAAGAATGAAGGTGTCATTTAAAGACACTGTTTTCAAAACATGCAGATGCGTACTTTCCACAACACAAAGCTGACAAAGCTTTCTCAGATAAGCTCAGTGGACTAGAAGGAAAGTGAATGTCTTACATTTGGTGAAAATACTTTCCTTCTCTGTGCTTTGATCAGTCTATTGGCCTCCCTTTTCACTTAGCAATACCAGTTTTTCCCCTTAATCAGCCCATTGGGGGGCAGCTGCCAAGCCCAGTTGCACCTCTTCGGCAGAGGGCAGGCAGTGCCATTCACAGATAACTTTTCTCTGGGCACATCTGCTCTCTGAATGAGCAAAACACAGACATACACCAGGGCTTTGCACCCACTGTCTTTTTTTTTTTTTTTTTTCCTGCTGGTTTCTATGTCATTCTTTCAAAACAGATTTTCCTGAGCATTTTTCACACACCCTCAACACCTTCAGGTCTTCTGAAAGAGCATCGCATCTTTTGCCCCTGCTGAAACCTTTGCATCTTGCTTTGGTAAAGTGTACCCTAAGAATTGTCCTTTCCCCCACAGCTGGCTGGTGCAAAGGCAGTGCAGTCCCAGTTAAATTAGCACTCTGCACTTACCTGCTGCATGCAGCAGCTTCAACTCAAGGACAATTTACACTTCCCACAACAGCAACTTAGCAGAGATCAAAAGAGATGATAAAGAACTTAAATTTGCCATGGTAGTGCTTGCTCTCTATAGCTCATAAGAAGTTACTGAATTATTTATTTGAGAACAAAAAGGAAAAAAAAATTACATTTGAAGGTGGCAAATGGCCTCATTTTCAGTGCTGTTAATTCAACATCCCTAATAAGCATACCAGAGAAAAGTATTTATTAGCCACAAAATGAGGTTTCACAGATTTTACTTTCTCAGTTGAGTATTATGCCTACTGTGGGAGATTAAAGGTATGTAGAACTATTTATCATTTCTTTTCCTACCCCAAAATCTCTTGCAATCCATTAAACTCCTTATAATTTTTTAAAGTGTATCTTAATTTTGTTGTATCTTTTCTTCTCCCTGTTTTTACTACACTGGGTTTTTTTGTCATTACTGATTTTTTTCTTTCCAGCTTCTTTACCACACTTCCAAATGACTTTATATTTTGCTGCTGCCTGTTTTTCCACAGGCTGTGCATCCCTACCTCCACCACGGTTTCTGCTTCTCTCTACATGCTCTGTGTAAGAGCAATGCCCAGGCAGACCAGCCTGGCAAGGGCCCCCTCCTCTCCTCTCTTCCCTGCAACCCAGCAGGCACGGGCTGATCCACCCACACTGGCCAAGAACCAGAGGCAGCTCCTGCAGGGAACCCTGCCGTGGCTATTCCATGGAGCAGGCACTGCCAGGCAGGACTTTCACCTCTCTCAAATGCAGCTCTGTGCACATTCCCACAGATGACACGGCCTTCTGGAAGAGCAAGGGGGAAGGTAGCAAAGTGCAATATTGATAAGCATTTTGGCAAAACCTGGGCCAAAGCATAGAATCATTTAGTTTGGAAAAGTCCTCCAAGATCACAAAGGCCAAGACAGCACTGCCAAGTCCACCATTAAACTGTGTCCCTCAGTGCCACATCTACACATCTCTCTAATACCTCCAGGGATGATGGCTCCACCACATCCCAGGCCGTCTGTTCCACTGGTTGACAACCATTTTGGGAAAGAAATTCTCCCTAACATCCCACTGAAACCTGCCCTGGTGCAACTTGAGGCCATGTCCTCTCATCCTGTCTCTTGTTACCTGGGAGAAGGGACACCCACCTCAGGTGAGGCAGTACCAGGCCAACCAACAGACCACAGCTTCTCAACAAGGTCATAACATGGCAACAGAAGGACAAAGTAAAGGGAAGCCGTGAGTGCTGCAAATCCTTGACTGCCTGAGACACTTCTCTGTGGACCTCATGGAACCTTCCATGTGAATCTTTCTGGGCTTACAATGGTTCCACCCATTCAGCCACCAGCAACTCATCCAGGGTTTCCCAATCCCTCCAGACACCTCTTCAGCTGCCTGAAGGAGGGCTAAAATCAAGGGCCTAATGGCAGCTTAGTTCAGGAGGGCTCTAAGGAAAGTCAGCATAATCTCTGCAAGAGCACCACACCTTTCCTGATAGTCATCTTCTCCACTTTTCTCCTGCTTGCTTCTCCTAACACTCACACCCAGGCAAACAGGAACACAGTCTGCCTTCTTCATGTCATAGTTGCACTGTCTGAAACAAGGGAGTAATTCATATTTAACCACCATGCAAGAGAGTACCAGAGTGAAGAAGTCAAGTCTTTCCTGCTCACTTCAAGGAATCACTACAGGGAATGTCTCTAGTAAGCCCTGTTCCACTCTGCCAACTCTTACCTTTTAAACATGTGTCCTGATTATTTACCTAAAACTCCAGTATTTCGAGTCACATTGTCCAGTACATTGACCATCCATTCAGAAAAGAAAAATCAGCCTTGCTTTCACAGTTTCATGTGAAAAACTAAAAGACCAATCCAAACACAATTTTAAAATATATATATTAAAAAAACCCCACCACAGAAGGGGAATTACTTTTCCCACTTTTTACACTCGCAGAATTTATTTTCTGATTTTTGGGTACAGCAATATCATGTCCTTGAACAGACCATGCAGCACTCTGTCCTGCATTGCCAATAACTTGCATGTACCAGCTCAGAAGTTTCTCTCCACCAGTGCTCAATCACCCCATGTTCCCCACAGGCTCTTTGAAGGAAGAAAGGTCACGCTTTTCACATTTGCTCTAATTCACTCTAGATTTGCCTTCTGAAAGGGATAAGAGTAATAAAGCATGACACACCAGGCTCTTTCCTATACTACCCTTCCCCCTCCCACTGACTTTCATGTTCTTTGTCGTAAACAGATGCCTCTCTTCCACTTTGGGTAGGAGCCTGCATTTTGCTGAGAGAGAATAGGAAACTATCACATGGTGAAGCACAAGAGAATTTCTTCCCTAGCCCTTCTCAAACACTGTCTGAACTTTAATGTTTTAGAAATATCCATGATTGTTGTTTCCCATACAATGCCAGTCAGGTGCAGGTCAGCAGATTGGGAAAAATCACATAGGAAGGAGGATTACTGCTTATCCTACATTACCTACAGCAGCCCTGAAATTCTAGATTAAAAACAGTTTGGATGTGTCCTCTAGTACCTGAATGAGACTTAGCAGAGGCAGAGCAGGATGACACCTTTCAGAGTGACAGCTTACTGGACAGAAACTTTAATGAACCCTGCTCATAGAAGCCAGGCTCAAGCAGCCCAAGAGCTGTGCAATGCAACTGAGACACAACAGCAGTGCTGAGCAAATAAAGTCCTTAAACTCCTGCCCATTTTCTATTGCAGCCTGTTGATTTCCCAAAGGAATTTTAAAATATAAGTGCTAGACATACACAATAGTTCAGCAGTTATCACCTGCAATGCTCCACAAAACGTACTGCATAATATGTTATGCACCTCTGTTATCTGTGATGGCAAAATTCCTGCACAAACGCCCTGAGTATATTCTGATTTCGATACAAGGAACAGAAGTTTAATAGCCAGGCCAAAGAAAAACTGTGAAGCCTAAACAACACCTTGTAGAATCAACAATTACCAAGTCAAAGAGCCATGCCAAGAAAAGGCCGGGAGGTGAGGGTGCAGGGTTTTCTCTTTCATTTTCTTTCCTTTTTTTTTTTCCTTAACAAAGAAAGAAAAAAAAAAACTTGCTTAGAAAACTGACACCTACATGCAAACGCTGCTTCAAAGCTTTTAGCACAATCTCCCAGGGCAGAACAATAGTGGCTCTGTGCTCGTAACCAGCTCAGGCTGTTCCAGGCAGGAAGAGGGTGCCCTTGCCTTTTACAGCAAATGTTTTTCTGTCGGACACTCTATGAAATCTGTCTCAAATTCTTGAAAATTCAGTCTGTGAAGCAGTATGGTGGGCAGCAAGTAGGTACTGCAGTGACTGAGGCTGTGATTAGATGCTTTTAGCAGCATTTGCTTACTCCAGTCCTGCTCAATTTCTGCAATACTTAGGCTAGAAAACAGACAGAACCACACTGAGAGATAAAGCTGCATTTCAAAGCAGCCCTTGTTCCTCTGATGTCCTTAACGTGCCAGCAAAAGGATACCTTGCAACAGGTACTCACTATCTTGCTAAGTAAGAGGAAAGCTCAGCTCTGCCATGAGAGCTGTCTACCTGCTTAAAAAAAAAAGAAAAATCTCTCTCTATTGTCACATCTATTAAAAAACAGTAGGCCAATTAAAGAAGGCTGGCTTATTAAGCCTCCACATGTTCTAAAATACTGTTCTCCACAGGTTGCCCCAAGAAGGCCTGACCTAAAAAAGAACTTATCAGATTCTCCAAGACTGATATTGATCCATTCAGAACTTTAAACATGCTTCCTTAGCTCTGGACTCATCTCATAAACAGACATTAAAAAACACCAAATGTTCTTCTGTGAAAACCAGTTCTTTCTTAATCAGGAAAACAGAGCAGGGACAACAGCTCTGTTGAAGAGCTTTCCTTGCAGTGAGCCAGGCAAATTTCTGCAGCTTGTCCCCAGTGTTATAGCATGACTGGAGAGTTGCTTGACCTGTATGTGGACATCCCTATCACACCTCAAACTCCTGCAAGCATTCCTGCTGAGCACCTTGGCAGATTCAGTCCCATCCCAAGGTGGTGGAAAAGGCTCAGGGAGAAAACTGCAGGATACTGTACTGCCACAGTTCCACTCCTTCACAGCTCTAAGCAGCTCTGAGAAGAGGGCAAAGTGAGCTGCTGGCTTGATGATCTCCTGCCAGAAAAGCACTTGGGATCATTGTTTCACTCTAGCATGCCATGTAACATATATAAAAGGCCACTACATGACCATTTCAATCAAACATATGGTTTTAGGATGGAGGGAAAACAAAACAAAGCAGCAAAGCTGTTTATATCAGTAGTAGCAGTTGTGTACAACCATTCTCTTTGCTAGGCTCTTCAAATCTCAGAACACTGGTGGTTGAAGCACCCCATCACATTGGAAATGCAGCTTTCTCTAAATGAACTCATGCAAACTTTTTCTCCCAGAGTAGCAGATCATTTTAATACTCCAGGAGACTTGCAGGACTGTTTCTGCACTGGTAGAAATGGAACTGGAACACTCAGAAGATTTTAATGCAAGTTTTGCCCTGCTGCACATGTAAAAGAATTGTTAAGGGTTAATACTCAAGGGTCTATTACTTGCATGTTAAAGTGGAAAAACTTCCTGACAGGACAAAAACATAATCCAAATCCTTCCTCACAAATCTCAAGCCCTTAAGGGAACATAAGATCTATGTCAAGCAAGCTACTCTAGACATATACTTCCACATTCTGTCATGTAAGTGGAGATTATGGCATGATACTGCCTACAGTAAGTGCTCCATTAGAACTATAAGGTTTGACTATAAGGCTTGACCATTTAAAGAAAGTGTAAATGATACAAAAAAAGAGAAACCAAAAGCAATCAACCAAAAAAACCCACAAAAAACACCCCACCACCCAAAACAAACCAAGCAACCCAACAAAACCCTCCAGAAATAATGATTAATTGGAAATATTCCAAAATGACCATATTTCAAAAATCTTGACATCTTATTTTAGTGTAAAGGCAATGAAACACACTAATTTTGTCACAATATTTAAAACATTCATTTGCTCCTGATTTACACCCAGGCTTGTAACTCTCCATTGGGATGCTCCTTGCCTTCTCGTTTGAGAAAGAGCAACTGCCACAAAGGGAAGTGATTCAGTTTAAAAAAATCCCAGCAGGTCATGCCTTCTGCCAAATGCCCGTGGCTTCCCAGGACATCTAAGCAAATGGACATATTACTGTTAGGACACCTGCGACAGTAGAAATGTCATCAAATCCATAAACAGTTACTGAGCTGCCAGAACAAATGTCATAAAACAAAATTAAGGCCCATCATCCAGTTAAAAGGATTTCTGAGAGTGATTTACAAGGGCAATCTATACACGCTTACCCTGGGCAGTGTGTGTGTGATTAGCAGTGCTCTGTCACAGCTCATCTGGCATCTTACAGCCCTCGGCTTCACGGGGTGGGGAGCACAGCCTGCACTCCTGTTAATAAATACCCATTCCTGTTCCAAACTCCAACTTCAAAGTGCTGCTTACGCCTCCTCAGAGAGAAAGGCTGAGTGACTTCCCTTCAACTGTACTCATCTGTGTGAAATTTCGCTATCAGTAAGTCAACGTGTAATTACAATCATCCATCCATAAAAGCTGGGGGATGGAAAAAGGGACTTTATTTTTCAGGCACTAAGGAGAGAATTCGGGATTTTCCAAGACTCCAGAAACCAGAGAACAAGTGGGATCAAAAAAATTCTGGGTGTTGTTTCTTCTGATATGTATCTGGATCCACACAAACACATACCTGTCAGTGCTACACCAGGGCTTTAAATGGTAACAGGAAATTACCAGATCAAGATGACCTTCGTTTCTCAACACAGCTGCACTCACACCACCAGAGACATCTCAAGTAAGTTGGTCTGGACCAGGCTCCATTTCTTGGTCTATTCACTCTGGCAAGATCAGCCACTGGATAAACATCAGGGAGATGCTTATCACAGGGACTCCACTGCCTCACTGCTTGAACAGAAAATCAGCTGTCTGAAAACACCAACAGTGTAGGAAGCAAAATCTCAGCATCTCTCTGGGTTTAGGAGAGCCATATCATTGGCAAAGAGCAGACCCCTGGTGAAAGCTGGTATCTCTTATTTAGCCAGCCCAGAAGCCTGTGAAGAAAGCCACAGGAAGCTAGTGATTAGCTTGTCAGTGTCAAAAAACCCCCAAAGGCTACAACCCTTCTACAACAGAGAAAGTTTCCAGATGTTGTGATTACCGTTATACAAGTAAAAGGTATACATATATAAACATTCACAAGACATGTAGTCCACCTTCCTAGAAAAAGTTGCAAAATAAAAGTGACAAGGCTGACATGAAGGATACCTAGCTTGGAACAGAAGTGCTACAACTATGTGAGCTAGAAGTTGACCAAATATCATCATTTTTAAGGTCATAAAGATAATACTGCGAATTTATTAACAGAGAATAAAATCATCATATTTCAGAAAGTCTCTTCTCTCAGCATGAAAAGAAATTTACATGGCTCATCGAGCAAACCCTGAGTCATCCAGATCTATGCAGACAGGAAAAGTAGGTGTCTGTTTAAAGATAAAATGTACAAAACCCAAAATTCAAGAGCATTGATTTGATCTCCTGCAGATTTAAACAAAAAGAAGGGAAAAGCCAGACCAGGAAACTGAAAACACCTTCATCTTGAGCTGAAGAAAAAATTTGAACTGAGTGCTATGCCAAAACCAGATAAATACTATTAATAATACAGAAGGTTTTCCTGGCTAATAGTGGCAACAAATGCAAACTGTGTAAAGGCAGAGCAGATTATTTTAACAGCTCACCACATGCAAACCTCTCTAGCATCAAGGACAAAGGAAGGAGAACAGTGCATCATTTAAATTTCCCATAATGCTATCAGCCAACAGCTTGTGATTTCTCTTTTCACCTAAATCAGAACTTTTCTAGGAGAGACTGTGGAAGAGTCATTAAAAGGGAAAGGACATTGCAGAAACACAGGCAGAAGGAAAAGAAAATACTCCAGAGGCAGATGAAGCAATGACTGTAAACAGGTGATATTCCTGCCACCATCTTATTTGAAACAACTGTTTGCTTACAACACAGTTATAACCAAAAACAATTCTGGGAGAGGTGGTGTGGGAATCCATCCACATCACTTCCTTGACATCTTTTACATCCAGCCTCCCTTGTGTACAAAGAAGGTCTTTTGGCTGCTGGCCTGGGAAAACAGTACAATCTTTTAAATTCTTTAAATACCTGCCCAGTATATTCACAAATAACAATATTTTTTATAACTGGGATTTATATGAACTCTGCAAAGTGCTTGGGTCTTTGAAAAACAAAATCACTCACCGCACTGTGCTAAGAAAATTAAGAAGCAGCTTAAGTGAATGTAAATATGCAATTTTTAGAGATGCTTGCTGAAGCTGCCATACAACAACCTTTTCTAAAGGGGTTCTAAACATGCAAAGCAGCATATTTCCAAGTGAAGACAAAACTCCAGGTATCAAACAACATTTTATCTGAACTCCTCAACTTTCTTTACTAATGTGAAGTCTAGCAAAGACCAAGTACAACAGAAGAAAGGAACATGAAAAATGTTCTTATCTAAGAGCTGAGGTATCTCAGAGATTGAAAAGAAGTCTCTTGGAGTAAAACACAATTTGTAGACCATGTCACCAAGGTATATTTAAGCAATTACTTCTTGAATATGTAAAACAAGAGCCTCTCATCAAGAAAGTGCTCCCAGACATAAACACCTTTACAAACCATGAGCTGGAAGGTGAGTGGGGAAAGAGGGAACAACTTCAAAACAAAAGTGGAAGAGCTGGTGAGATTCTTTACTTCCCTCTGGGAGAAACAAAAGCAGCTGAAGTGAAGCAATGGGGAATATTGAATCAAGGAACACAGTGCTAAGAAAAGGTGAAAAAAACCCTTCTGATGAAAGCCAGGCCCCTTGCAAAGGGCTGTGCAGCTCTTCTACCACAACCATTTGAAGCAGTTATGCTATGAGGGGAATGTGTTCTCCAAACCATTCCTGTTCTCACAAGCTCTGGGCAGTCCAGCAAACACTTATGTGGACAAGGTAAACACAGAACTGATAAAGGGTTTATTTGCTTTTTGCTTTGACCAGCATCATCAATTACCAGTAAAATACTAAAAACGTTGGGCCATCTCAGTTTACTTTTCCATGTTAATTAGCAGTAGAGGTCAACACAAAGAAATAGTTCATTAAGGATATGAACCCCTGTGATCTGACCCACACTGGATGTAGTTACCCACATGCTTTCAGTGACGATGAAAATCAATCTCTCTCACATGTTTCACAACCCATCACCATCCTCCCCAGGCTGAATTGCACATACAGAGCAGACCCAAGTCCACTCTGACCTCCTGTAGAAAGGAGCAGGCTCATCCCAGCTGTCCCTGCTGCTCTCATATGCACCCACTGAGCCATTCAGTGCACAGGGTAACCAAAAGGGACCTCAGGGGCAGGAAAAGCATGGAGGAATTAGGTTATAGGCTGATCAATTCTCTGATCAATTGGAACAGCAACCAATTTACAGAACTGACTGCACTGGTAATTGGTCTGTATAAATGAAGGGGAAAGAGGAGAAAAAAAACCCAGATGGAGACAAGAGTAGCTCAAACTGGCTGCACCATCAAAACCCACACCGGTTGCAAGCAACCATTGTTTGAATTTATATGGCACACTTTCATATGAGGCATGATCTATAGGAGGAAAAAGAAGTGTTGTTTTTTTCTTTTTTAATTAGACCAGTTGTGTTTGTGGTTTTTTGATTAGACCAAGGCATACAACTGGGGAGGATGAGAGGAGATCAAGCCATGCTTCCCCCTTGGTGGGATGGCTGTGACAGCCGTGGGCAGGCACGCTGCAGCATGGAGAGAAAGGAAACACCCCTGGAACTGGGGCCTCGCTCGGCTCTCATGAGCACAGCACAGAGCATGCTGCCTCAAGTCACAGCCCCAGAGCTCAAAAGAAAGAGCTGTTCTTGCAGGGTGTTTCTGCAGACCACCACGCCAGGCTCTTTTCCTTTTAACATTGCAGCCCCATGTGTAATGTTTGAACGGTTCCGCCCACACGCACCAGGAGGACTTACCTGGGCTCCTGGCTGTGGAGAGACACAGAAGCCCCACCACAGGACCCAGGATCTCACTAGCTGTAGGAAACTCAGGGCTGCAACTGTTAAGAATGGCATCTACTCTAATGCATGACTCACCCATCAGCCACGCAAGGAGCTGGGCTCATTTGTGCTCCCGGTCTCCTGGGGAGCTGGATCCTGGCACATCCCAGCAACCTTTCCTGGCTGCTCTCAAGGTCACAGCTGGCATACCAAAGCAGGAATGCCTGAAACCATGCAGTCCCTGGGACACTTTTCCAGTCCCTAGAACAGCAGGTATTTTCACCTACTCACTTCAATCCCCACTTGGCTTGCAGCAGAGGAGGCACCTGGGCTCCTGTATCTCCTCCCTGGGGCAGGACCTGGCTGCACAAACTACCCCAGGTGCCTGTTTCCTCAAGCACACCTCTCTAGGAGACCAAAAAATTGTTATCACAAAAGTAAACATCCAGCCTACTAGCAAAGAGGAAGACACTTTCAAACTTTAAAGGATATCAGTTGCACTTGATCTCTGAGCACCAGGACAGAGTTGTAACTATATAGCTGTGATGATGTGCAAGAGAAAAGCCATTCTGGAAGGTTTTAAGCAAGTACAGAGCAGAGCAGACTTCATAAACCCCAGCTACTTAAAAACAAAGGAGAGAGAGCGCAGATCTCCTCATGCTGCCTTGCCATTAATCCACAGGGACCAAATATGAGATGGAGAGAGAAAATTTAGATGGTACTTACAATACATACACTTACATATCATGTCTCAAATCCTCCACCAAGAGTGCAAATTAACAGACTAATTTGTTCAATATTTTTTAAACTTAACAGGCCACTGCTGTACTAAGGCATGGTAGTGGTATGACTCATATCCCACCTAATGACCATGTGCCAAATAGACTCACATTTTCATTAATCTGTGGAGCCTTCATTAGGTCTTAGAACCATTTTTAGCAGCAGAGCAACCTAGAAACTGCACAATAAGTTTTGATCCACTCCGATGTTCTTGCTTACGTTCTGCAACTTTCACAGTGTTACAAAGGCATAACCTACTTCACTGTTGTAAACATGCAGCCCCACATGACTCCTTGATAAAGTAATCTTTAGGCTATTTCTAAGCACATTTTATTTGCAACTGAAAGAAAATTAGGCAGTTAAGCTAGCAGAAAATAAATCAGACCAAGTGTATGAACTGATCCTGTGGCTGAACTCATGGAAGTTCCATCTTCTACTAAGATATGGTAAAAGTCACTTGCAAGCATGCAGCAGAGCAGAAATTATCTAAATGGCAGCTATGTGAGATTACCTGTACCATCACAGTTATTTTCTGCTAAAGAGGGTTTGCACAATCAGTTCTCACTCTTGCAAATCACTCTGGCAGTGCTCTGACAAAAACCCTCTGAGGTGCATGGGAATTCAACTCACCAGGAACATCTGGGAGCCTTTACACGCTGTGTGCATGGACCTAACACACTAATTCTGCAGAGCCCAGGATTACTCTCGGTTTCTCAGGGCTGCAAAAATACCTTCATGGATGTTCAGCCAAGCACGTATCAATGCAAAGCCATATTCTAGAATCTGAGGGAAACAACGCTCTGAGGTGTAGTTAAGGAGCTACAGTCTGGAATCATCAGGAGGCCAAAGGGCACAGCTGCTGCTCCGCTGACAGAGCTCGGTGGCCAAACCAACCGTGGGAGTTACGTCTGCTTAACATCCATAGCTGTGTGACAGGCAGCAGCAAGCACAGCAGGCGGCAAGACAAGACACTGCTACAGGGAGAAAGACCTAGCAGACAAGTGGGAAAAAACCCTAGAAGTTCTGCTGGACTCCCAACAATAAGGACACAGGGACAGAACAGCAGCTAGAGGGAAGTAGAGATTCAAATTTATCAGAACATACACGAAGAGAATGAAGGTGGCGTTTCGCCATCACCTTCTGAGTCTTTTAGTATCCACCAATCCCACCATGTGAAACTTCAGAAATCTGAATTCTTAAGCATGTATACTGTGGTGTCAGAGCTGCTTTATCAAATACAGTTTATAAAAGGTGGGGAGCCTTTTTGAAACCACCAGTTTTCATATGACCTGGGTGTAAGATCAGCAGGTGGCAGACATGAGGTTACTGTGCTTTTGGGAAGTTCAGCATTAGGTTTGAAAGGAAGGCTTAACTCTAAATCACAGCAATATACTTTTAATGAACCAGGTAATTAGCAACTCTGTAAAAAGCAGGGTATTCCTGAGTGTTGAACATCAAAAGCACTAAATTTGCAATTTAAAGGCCAGAATTGGCAAGATCCTGTGCACTCTCTGCTCCCATTTGGAGTTAGTGGAAATGAACGGCACATAACACAAAACATAACATAATCTGACTCTCTTTGGGTCAGAACCAAAGGAAGAAGCATTCATCTGACTTAAGCTGCCACTTCACTTGGAAAATACTTAAAACTCTGGAAATGACAGAAGGAAAGCTAGTACTCAATTCATTGCAGAAATCCTCATTTTCAGGAAAGGTGTTCTGGGAACATATAGTGAAGAGCCACACAAACAGCCACTCTACATTTCCAACATGCTTCTTCAAACTGCAAGTTCCTGAGAAAAAAAAAGGGAAATCTTGAAAGGCCTTTAGAAACTATGAAGATTTACTGCTGAATCTCTTACAGGTCAAACATAAATTATGTACCTTATTACTGACATGGGTCCATTATTTATTCAATCTGCAACATCTAATATGCTCATTTCTCTCAACTTTTGCTTTATCCTTTTCATTCCTCTTCACATAGACAGTGCTCACCTTGGCCAAGACTCTTGATTGACTCTCTTTAATACAGTATCCACAGAAAAATAGAGTCAAATATATTTTATATTTCTTAATAAGCTAAAAATTTACCAGGTAAGTCAGGGCCCTTCCCCTCTCTTCTGAGCTATATTTAATTTCTGACCTATTTTAACCATGGTAAAAATCAGACTTGAGAAGTCTTGCATGGCCTTCTGTGTTTTGAAATGTGCTTGGCACACCTTTCTGACCTCAAAAAGGAAGAAAAAATGTATGAGTGTGTTGTGTACCAACTCAAATTCTAATTTTGTGGAATACCATCAGGAATATTTCTTCAACAACCCTAGCAAACAGTTACAGCCAGAAAAAAACCCTCAAGACTTAACAACACACAATTCAGTCTCTAAAAATTTGTGAAGCCGCAAAAGAAAGGAGCCAGGGTAGCGCAGGTGAGCAGGTTCACCATTACATCCCTTCCAACTGCAGAGAGGAACAGACCAGATAGCAGGGATATCATCTTAGAAGTATATTTCAGACAACCAGGGTATGTCCAAAAGGAAAGGGTGCAGTTTTTCAAAGAGTGAAATTGCCGGAAAGGGAACTGAGGAACACTTTGACTCTGGAGGGATTTGTCCTTTTTCCATCATTAGTATTCCACTGCCCCCTGCAAAGACCTCAGAGACGGCAGAACAACTCGTGATGCCTGCAGCCTGCCACTGAACTCCTAGGTTTGGATTCATGCCCTAGAGGCTCAGGACTGGCATAACTAAATCTTCACATTTATATTTAGCTATACATACAAATTCAATTGCAAACCAAGAATGAGAAATGACCTGTGCAAAGCTTACAGATCTTTCCTTCTTACAGATTTCACCTTTGCACCGGTGGTTATTGGTTGCATGGAGAACAGGAGTAATTAAAAAAAAGTTTACAGAACAAGCCAGCAACATCAAGAAATTCTGTTACTGATGGAATATTTGTCTCCTCTCCTCCATCCCAGTTTTGAAGCCCATCTAACTTTTTGAGATCTCTCTCTTCAGGTTGCCTGGCAGAACTAATGAAAAAAACCCACAACTCATATCTCCCATCATGAAAACCCCAGTGATTCCCTTCTGCTTCTCACAAGAACATCTGGAAAGCAACACCATACAAGAGATTTGCTCAAGGGTAGGAGGGCATGAGAAGGGAAAAGTCCTTCTGAATATTTGTGCTAAATTTAAACACTGGACCAAAGCATACCCTTGGAGTGAGTGTCTGTTTCTCTGCTGTGGGAATGCAGATCCAGGCGGTGAATAAGGATGTGGTAAGCTTTTCACAACATGCCCCAAGCAATGGCATTACTGCAAGACTGTGTAAGTGGAAAGTGCAGTGACTCTTATCTTCTATTGGAATTGTTGCAGGGACAAAACATGGAACAAAAGGAAATTTCAACAGTGTGCTGGGGAAAAAATGTCAGTTTTCAGCACAGGAAGTTCACCTGTTTTGTAGAAGTACCTCCTACAAAGAAGATGGAAGCAAAGCAGGAAGGATGCAGTAAAATCAAAGTGAGTCAGACAAAATGTCAGAAGGTGTCTCAGTTTGGAATTGAAAATTCACATTGAACTGGAGCAATATCAGAATCAATTGTCAGTGAAAGCAGTGAGAGCTACAGGTCCTTAACTAAGTTGAGGAAGGAACATCCAGAACAAGCGTTCATTTTCTTAGTATCAGCTCCCCTTAATTTGTTATTTGTGCAATCAGCTGTTTCCCTTCCCTATCCTAACAGGACCAGAAGTGTTGTTCACGCAAAGTGACACCTAGGAAAGATCAAGACTGATACAGAAGGACTGCACAAAAAGCTAACTTTTTGGGGAAGCATATTCCCAAGGTGAGTAGTTCATGTAATCAAAGTCATTGTGGGAACTAGTCACCACATCTAAATTCATAAATATCAAAATTAAGTCATTACCAAAAGAGCTGCTCAGCCTGAACTGCGAGTACTACACACAGCATTTGAGACTAACAGCAGCCTGTTCAACATGAAATATAAAAGAAGTTAATGCAGCTTCTTGCATGAACTAAGTAGGTGGGAGCTCCACTACCTCTCAGGATTAGGGACCCTGTAGGAGTCAACAAGCAAACTTACCAGCAGAGCTAATTGCCTTTTTATTTTCCTGTATGACTGGGAAACAGTAACTTTAGTCATTGCCAACTCAAGATAGATATGCCTGTGTGACACCTACATGACAGCCCAGCTAATTAGAGCACCAGAAGAGATGTGCCACTGGAACACGGAGGTGTGGGCTGGTATTCTCTCTGAGGAGGACAACTCCTTTCACACAGAATGGAAACCGCTGCCACAGTCACGGTGCTGGTGCTGTTTCCACATCTCTCGAGGCTCCACTCGACTGTCGGATGCAGCACAAACGTGCTCTTGCTCCTGTCAAGATGACTCTGCTTACAGTAACACAGAAAGTATTAAACAATGACAGACACCCTACATGCATGATAACTCACACTGTGTAAAGTGAAAACAGCAGATTCTTCTGTTTTCTTTTGCTTCTGTGTTTTTCCAGTGTCTCAAGCAGTAGCTAATCTGTAACACTGAGGGCAGAGCCTTTAATGTACAAGCTCACAAGTAAAGGCAATGCTTCTGAAATGTACAACAGATAAAGGGGGAATTGCAGGATAACACTGTATGGTGTAAAACACCACACTTGTCTTCCTCCTTTACAACTTTTCACATGTGCAAAAATAATTTAAAAATTATGGCTAGATCTTACACTAGGTGTATGCTAATTGTGGGCCATTATTAATTTAAAAATCCATTCTAATCTGTCCTAATTAGCAGGAGTTTACTTTTACCCTAACTCACAAACACCTGATTACCTCCCAAATCAAAAGTGTGGTTGCCATATTGTATTTGGAGGTTTCTATAGCATCAATCACACCTTGCTCTGTTGTACTTTAGCATGTCTGGTTTTTATTGGAAAGGGAGAGTAGCAAAGGCAGTTTTGCAGGAATTCTGGTCAAGATGCAAAGGTTTTACTGAAGAAAAAGGTTGGGCCTCATGCTAAATTTTTGGGGCTTAGAGGAGTGTTCAGGAACTTGTTTTCAAATAAGTTCTGCAAGTCTGCTCAGCTTGAACATGGACTATCATGAAAATCACATTCTGCCCACTTCACTTCTTCGGCTGGTTGAGTAAGTCCTTCCAGTGGTTGTAAGACTGCACTTTTCCAGTACATAAAAACTCGGCCACAAGATTGCCTCCTCCCAGTCTCTAGGTGCTCTGCACACACAAGTAACATTTTTTATCTCACATCCAGTTATACTGGCATACCAACTTTCAGCAATGCCAATTACATTGTACAGAACTCGTATAACAGTATCTAACTCAGATTATTTTTTGTGTTTGAACTGTGTCTTCTGGAGCATTCCTACGTGAGACAGGTATGACTTTTTGCTGTATTTACATTCACATGAAGTCTCTTCTGGGCCTCAACAAACAGTTCCATGTTCCTGGTGCAACATGGAAAGTTTCATTTAAAGCCTGTCTTTCTACTCCTTCATTAATATACATGCTATAGTACTGCAAAATCTAGCAAAAACCAATGATAAAAACTTCCATTTCTCTTTTGTATGTAAGAATTACACAGAAACTACAATTGCTGTCCATGGTTATTACTGAAGTAACAGGATGCAATTAATTAAGTTGATTGGTTGTATTTTACTCATTCTTAAATACCACGCCGTTGACCAACTTATCATAAAGATAACTAAATTACTATATTTATTTCCAAACTGAGTATGAATATAAGCAGAGAAACATACGCTGTCATTCATAGTCGGACTTCATGCAGCTTAGAAGTTTAAGGCAAGGACTCACTATACATGTAATGTTAGTTTGCATTAAGATTGACCTGAGTTTGAAATGCATTAGCTAAGAATAATAAGTCAAAAAAGGCAGAATTCCTAAAATGTCACCAGATTAATAGGAATCATTAAAAAGCAATCCAAGATGGAGTGGTATTTTTCATTTTATTAGAGTCAAAGTCTTCCTCTAAAGTTATCTTCTCCAGAGCGGAGAGTTTTATAAATGATGAAGGTGATCATGCCCTTGAAATCCTCCTCTACCACAGCTTTAAAAACAGAGCAGAATAATCCCCTTCTGCTTCAGAGATGTTTTAATTTGGTCCTTTGCACAGCTAAACTAACACATATACATCTCAGACAGTGGAAGAAAAATACATACAACTTATAAAATGCTTCTGCAAAATCACAGGGGAGACGCATAAAATAGAACCCTCTCCCTACCTCTCTGGAAATGCTGAAAAAGCTAAGCAAAACAAAAATTTTGCAGTAATGTAGTGTCAAGCAATTACCTTAATCTGAAAAATTTGTAATGGCTTCACCAAAAACATCTGCTTCCCCTCACCCTTTGATTTAAGTATCCCTACTACTTTATGTGATTCTTTTCTTTTGTTAACTGTGTGGGCAGTCTCTTAGGAGAGACTGCCATGTTACCAACAAATTTATAGTAAGGCTGATATGCATACTGTATTGTGAGTAGGAGACAGCAGCTTACCAAATCATTTTCTGATTAAAAAAACCCCAAACACTGGCCATCAGGAAAGGTCTCCAAAACTAACAGCCCGAAGTAGATTTCAGAGGGACAATCACCATCTGCTTCCAGCCAATATGGCCAAAACAAACTTATATCATTTTGCAAACTGTGTAAATTCAGCTACTTTTACTTTGTACTTATTTTGCTCCTCCAGTTTGTCCTCTCTGAGATGTTCAAAGTCTGACAGAAAAGAGAAAGCACTGACATATATGAAAGAATGGACATGAGAAGAAATACCACCAAGGAAGCTTCTGCTGCCAATACTTCTTCAGCTGCCAAACTTTTAACTTAGTACTTTCTTTTATTTCTCCTCTGTGTGAAGAGCAGATGGATTCACACTCCAGTATCTGGTGGCATCACAAATCAGTGAATCTCAGCTTGACTGAAGTCTTGGAAGCAAGAAACCGATTAATTATTTTAAGCTTGCAGAAGCCAGACAACCCAGAGTAGTTCTGCCAAGCAAATATGGAATAGAATTTATGGATGTAGTTGTGAACTTCTGATAAACTGACATGGGTTGGAAAAGGTCTGGTTCGCTTCAGAGTGACGGGAATGAGTTTGCAAGAAGCATAAGGAAAAATTGTGATGAATGGCTGGAATAACTTCCAATTGCAGCTTCTTTCTACAGGTGTCCCAAATCCTCATTTTTACCTCTGATCCTGCTGTTGAATTATCCCTGTGCAATGTTTAGGATAGGTCCACCTGCTGCTTCACCTGCACGTCAGCACCGCCTCTCCTTCATGGCAGTAGAATGCTTCATATTATGTTGCTTCCTCTATTACCCAACCCAAACACCACTTCAAGCTTTCTCACTGAAAAGATTTCCTTTTTTCTGAAGTAAGCCTTTTTTTCTTTTCTCTTATTCACTCTTGCAGCTCTTTTCTGAGACATCTGCAAATTATTCAGCTGTCTTCTCCAATGCCATGCACCAAATCCAGCCACTACACTCCAGCATCATTTCTCTTAATGCCAAATTCAGATGTGGTAGTCTTCCAAGACCTGCCTGGCATTTTCCTGATGATGGATTCATGGAGCACACTAAATGTCATGATGGAAGAACCATACTTGCAGCTTTTGCTTACCTGACTATTAATTGTCATCCTGCACCATGTCAAGTTGGCTTTTTGTTCTACAGACTGTAATGGTGATGGGAACATAATATAGAAGTGACACAACAGTGAAGAGCCTGCAAACAGGGCTTTTTTTCCCAAGTATTCTGCTGAAGCGTACTAGTACTAGGATTGAGTAAGTTGGGATTGAGTAAGTTGGGATTGACTAGACAGATTCTCAAGTTGAGCACCGAATGCCATCTCTTGCCTTCCTCCCACTACACACACACTCACCCTCTCATTTAAAACTGCACCCACTTAAGAAGACATTCACCAGTCTCCCTGCTTAAGCACTGTACAGCAGACATGCGTGGAATGAGACAGCAGCTTGCTATGAAATCTGGGCCAGCTGCTCCCCATTTTCTGTGTGACAGTGATGATGACTGACCAACAGGTAGGCACAGCAAAAGGTAAGCCCAGTTTGATTATTTACAGCTTCCCAACCCTAAGCCTGGTAAGAGTCCATAATGATTAACAGCCAGCTGCTTAACAGACTCGCAGCAGTCCATAGTTCGTAAGGAACAAAACCAGTGGTGCTTCAGTGGGGGATCAGAGCAGTGAACAACAACAGCTCCCACGTGCTCAGCTTCAGGCAATTTGTGCAGGGGAAAGAAACCCCCAAGTCTCCCCTCAGTGGAGCTGACTAATTGCACTTCAATTCTACTATCAGTGCTTCTGTAGTCCTTTCCTCTACAGTGTAGAAAAAATTGCCAAAGTCAAGGCCTAAAATGTCCTTTTGTATCTTTTCATTAATTTCATTTTATTTAGTTTTCTCTTTGTTTCTTTATTGAATTCAAGAAACACAAAAAGGTTTTGCAAAGAAAATGTGGACAGACTAAGCCGTAATTTGCAATTCTAGCATCACTGAACAAGATGCCTCCTGACTTTCCATTTATACATTCCACACCTTTCTTTGGGAAAGGCTCTTCCTGAGATTCCTTCTGCACCTTCCCAACAGGCGACTTACTTAATACGTACAAAAATGTGCTATCAAGTAAAATTCATATACAGACGGCCCCCAAGACTACTGAGTCTCATCTGGAGCAGTTTAATGGAACTGCTTCTTGCAGGAAAGACAGCAGTGGAGAAATTTCACCTTTTGCGGGTGCAAATTTCATACCCATCAGCAAAGCAGCTATTTTAAAAACTTACAAGCTCCAATACCTCTTGAAAGTTTATGCAGCTTACACAGAGATGGGAGACATGAAATTCTGTGCATTAACAGAATGAAAAAGCAGCTTCACAGCAGTCACTACCTGTAGGTCCAAACAAATAAGAGTTCACATAAACAGTAAAAACACATTTTTATAAACAGTAAAAACATGTTTCCCTCTCTGAACTTTAACAGCATGCACCATGGGTTTGCAACAAGATTATTTTAAAACATTTAAGGCCCCATTGCCAAAATGTTTCTCAGCCTAGCAGTTCTGTCCAAGCATCTCCAAGCACTGAGCCAGGACCTGGACTCAGTGATGTTTCTAGGTTCCTTCCAACTCAGGATATCCTATGATTCTATGACAAAGGCTTAAATTCTTTTGCTTATTATTTGTGAAAATTAGAAGATTTCCCTGTAAGCTCTTTACAATACTGATTTGTGCCTGTGGACAAACACCTGTTCCATACTGTAAGTCTCAATGATAAGTTATGTCAGAATTCTCTAATCAGGGTGCTGGTTTGCTCTATAAACTGTTCTGATGAGGATCCAGTTTAAACGGTGGTGGCACAACTCCTGAAACTGCTGGACTGGATATGGAGAAGTTAATGGGAAGAGGATTGAAAAATAAGCTAAATTGGAGTAGCCTCCCTTCCCCTGCAGACACGCTGATCTGAAATAAGCCACTTTATTCTGAAAATAATTGTTTTCCTCACAAAGCTCAGCAGCATATCTGGCCTTGAAAGAACTGGCTCTTTTCAGCTCATAACAGAAAGAACCACAGAATATGAACTTGATGCAAATAAGGTGTTCAAAGGAAAACTAAAAAGTTGCTTGCCTTGGTAGGCACAGGAAAAAAAAAAAAAAAAAGTCTGTTTTTTATCATAACATTAACCCAGACAGTAATTTGTCTTTTTACGACTAATGAGCAACTCAGTGCTGCCAAAATTCATTTTGATGTGGTGGGCTTCTGAACAAGACCTCTAAGTAGCTGCTTGCTGAAATGTAAATGTCTGGGGGACCAGGGAACAGGCCCCCATTTGCTTCTCCTAGGACAGGTAGCTGGAGAACAGCTAAGGTTTAGGACTGTGCAAGAACTGGAACAAAGATAAATAGAAGTTTACTGGCAACAAATTGCTAAAACCCTAAGGAAAAAAAAGAGTAAATTGTGGCTCCCTAAGCGCAGCTCATTCTTTGGGAGTCCTGCAAGGTTGCTCAGCAACATACCACAATTCCTGTGGGTCAAGTCCTCAGGACATAAACCAGCCCATTGACTTTAGTTCAGCTACCCCTGGCATAAGGTACTGCCAACTGTGAGCAAGAAGAAAACAGAGGCAATGCAGACTGGAGAGCTCTCAGATATCAGGAGGAAATTTCAGTTTCCAAATGTTTTATCCAAATTGTTCTGATCTGCTCAATTCAACATGTCTGTTCTACGGTCACTCTTTGAAAGTGGTAATTCAGAAACAAATTTTAATTTCAATTTAATAGGAAAACAAGAACCAAAGTTCACTGATGCAGTGAGACATTTTTGAGTTCAAGCCATTTTTCAGTACCCACACTCCTGCTACAGATACTCTCTCAAAAAAACCCTAATGCCTAATCTTGGAGGAATTTGTAATAAAAATACTTTCCACTCTATCAAGCATAGTTGTTCATGACAAGCTTGACCAGAAAGTCATCCTTCCCCCTTGTGGGTAACTTGACCCTTCCAAAACTCATTCACCTAATATATTACTGGGAAACTTTGCTGTGAAGATCCAGTTTGAATGTATCATACATCTCTCCAGGCTTTGAGAAGGATGGAATTGCTTTGAGATGTCTGTCTGTCTGTCTGTCTATCTATCTATCTATCTATCTATTTATCTATTTGTTTCTTTTAGGGAAGGACAGCTACGAAAAGAAGATGAGACCTTCAGATGGCATGAAGTTCCACCAAGTATTTGGCTTTCCTATGTAAAACAAAGTCTTTCTGACCCAGGCTGCAGCATGCGTGGTGCAATCAGCAGCTGTCAACAATCCTTCTGCACAAGTGTCCCTCACAGAGTCCCAAAAGTTTTAGCTTTGCTATAAAAGAGGGAGCTCACATGGGTTGGAGGAAGAGAGATTCCTTCAGAAAACATTTTCACTCTCACTAGAACTGTAGTGATGACTCAAGCCCAGGTTCACAAGGAATATTAGACCACTCACTGAAATCCAAGTGTTGCTGTGGGCTGGGGTTCCCCCTCAGAGAAATATTTAGAGTAAATTTAAAACCTATTATTTTAAATACAAATTCGCTTTCCAATACTTGTGCAGTTAGCTACCATTCCTTTCTTAGAAATGTAATCTAGGTTTGAAGTTCACTATTTAAAGCACTAACAAGAACAATGGAAAACAAACACACCACCTTATTGCAATAAAGAAAATGTGTGGTTGTGGGTTTAGGGTTTTTGATGGATACAAGTTTACAACTGATGGTCCAAAAGCTTGAATAGACCCTGGTTATTTCATGCAAGTGTCTGTAATAATGACACTCTACACAGTCCCCTAGACCTGGTAGTCCACAGGCACTGCACCCTAGCCTACTGCACCCTAGCAACAGCAGAATGCTGCCAGATGGCCAGACCCCACCAAACCTCAGTTAATTACTAAATACAGTTTCCCTCATGGAGCTACTTCAGCAGAAGCCATAGATAAAACCTTTGAGTACAAACTCACACAATTGTAAATGCACATATGTGCAATTGTAAACACACCTATTTCAGCCTTGGCCCATGGGGAAGGACCACAAATGTAAAATGAGAGCTCTGAAGCACAAATCAAGTGAGGAGATAAGCATTTTGCTTGTGTCATTACTAATACAGGCACCTAAGCATCTAAACTAGTTTCTCTGAGAGGCTGGTTTGTGCTTTGAAGTACATGCCTTTCAAAATATATCCATGGTCTTTCTGTGAAGGCTAATGATAATTTTATCTCTTCTGAGCCTTGCAGTAATAAATGCTGACAGTCCCAGATGCCAGGTCCTTGGTGAGAGCATCTGTTTGTTTATTCAGGATTAAGTTAAACTACTTAGCCGCCATTATGGTAAATCCACCTCTCCTACAGACCTTCTTAAGAATACTGAAGAAAATAATGGAACACCACATACTGCTGTGAGATCAATTGTACTCGGCAGACTAAGAAACTGCTGACAATTTTTTCGTGGTGTGGAGGGCTGAATAGACTGCACCAAACATCCCCCCAAATAAGAAAAGGGAAAGGCCACATTACATCTCTTGTCTTGATTTCATCACATCTCACCTTGATGCTGTGGCAGACTTTCAAAAAGGGAATGTAAAGTTGATCCTGCAGTCTTTGTCCAACAAGAAATGGGTTTAGATACCTAAATAATTATGCTCAGTTAGATGCAAAAGGACTGGATGTCTTCTTTTTTTTTTTTTTTCCTGAGGCAATTCACAGTAGCCCTTTTACCATCCTTCAATACTTGAAAGTAAAGACTTTTCAACTTAATTTCCTCTTCCTTAGGGGCATGAAGGAAATATTGTGCTCTTACTGACATGAATACAATTTGAGACTCTAAATTACCAGACCTGTAACACTGATGCCATTCCTTCACACTGGCAAAATATTCTCATGTATCATATTAAAGATCTGAAGCTGTGAGTGCATCAACATACAGCAAGACCACAGGATATGTATTAAGCAAAGAGCAAAGAACATATTTGAAAAGGGGATTTTGAAGGCATGCAGCACTGTGATCCATTTAATTTAAAAAATCTGAAGATGGCAGAGCTAGCTTCTATTCTGCCATTTAAGGCAGCTGTGAGATTAGCCTTTAATTACTAAATGATGGTGCAAAAGCATGAGACCTGCTCACCAGCTGTTTCTGCAGCACAATCAGAAACAGTGGCTGGTTGCACCTCAGAGTACAGAGGGAGTGGGCAAGAACATCTGCACACTGCTGGGTTGGAGTGACTTTAAGTGTACAAATAAGATTTTGGAGGCTTTTCTTTTCATGAATACCCAATGGCACTTTATAGGTACAGCAGCACGAGCTGAAGGATTAAGAGAATTTGGGTTTAATAAGACTGCAGTCTAGGACCTGACTAGCAACCAGGAGCCCCTGACTGCACAGGTACCCTCGGCATTGCTGTTCTTGCTCTCGTCTGCCTTGTGCCATCAGTGCTTCACCCAGAGCTGCAGACCATGTGGGAGGAATGGCCAGCTGGCTCACAGCAGCTGCAGGGCCTGCCAAACACCCAGCTGGAGGCGGGTGGCAAGACCACCAGAGGCTGCATCTCTGTGGCTGGGAACTCATCCTCAGCTCTCCCCATCAAAGGGGAGAAACCACTGCACTGATGTCACTCGGCAAACAGCTTCTACAAACCTCCCATGCTGTGCAGAGACTGAGCAGACTTTGTGCATCCTGAGGCAAAAGCTGCACCAGGCCAGAGCGACTGGTCCCCAGAGGAAAGGCTCTGCAGTGGGAAAACCCATAGGAAGCGGGCCCAGGCCAGGCTGCCAGGAGACACTCCGAGGTCAGGGCAGAGAATGAGCAGCTTCCTCCCCACAAAACGCTGTGCAGTGCTTCCTCTGCAAGTTCACGAAGCAGAAAATGATTGCAGTCAGGAAAAACATGACATTTAGTAACATAAATTGACAAGTTCTCAACAGGAACAAAACTATTTTTTCCACTTTGTTTCTTTATATAAACAGTATTTGATTTTTAACATGCGAAAGACTGACAGCACACCAAGCATAAAATAGATTGTGATCTCCGTAAACCAGGATGGCTCTTATCAGATTGGCACCAAACAAGGCCATTGTTGGAGCTAAAATTACCTCTCAGGTTCTTGCAATACACTCCACCAAAGGACACCATGTCCCACTGCAAGGACACACTGCCTACACAGACATCCACTAGAGGGGCCAGGAGACAAAGGTCTGGGAGAAGTGGAGACTGCACCCCTCAACAGGTTTATGGAGCCAGGTTGGCTCACTCTCAAGATCTACACTCCAAACATGCAGCAAACATTTAGAAGAAAGAGAAAAATAATGAGTGTTTCTGGATTTGACTATGCTACCAGAACACTGGTTGTTGATACCCTCTGAAATTCAAAAAAGTCAACATTCTGTTTATCTATACCAAGTATGGCCTTGATGCAACAGATAAATGAGCACCAGTGAAAATAGCGATGCTCTAAGTTTTAGCTTTCATATTTTCCAGATTCTGTACTGCCTTAGTGTGTGACTCTGAATTTCATATAAAGTGTTAGCAAGTTCTCTTCACAGGGTAGTTAGACAAAACAATTATTTTCCAGTCCAAGAAACAAGGACACATTTGCAGCTTCAGGCCCAAGAAGCATAAACAACAGTGAACTGAGGAGAGCAAACTGGGAGGATGGAATTTCACAACCCCAGGCTGTAATTGGACAATTAATCCCAATATGTAAATGGACCAAAACTTATAAAAGTGTGAAAACTTGTGACCAGTCATCCATCTTGCATCCATCTTGGGTAGAGCCATGGCTGGGCTTATGTACTGACCAAGATGTATCCTTTTAAGGCCTTTTAATAAATACCTACTTTATTCCTTTAATTCTGTCTAGCCTCTGTTCCAAGTAGCTTCTTTAGGCATCAATAGCACCCACTATCTCTCTGATTTTCACAGTACTACTTATTTTTCTATTCAATCAGAAACCTGAAGGTTAGGGAAAGTGGTTAGCACTTCCTGCATACAGAGGTCAATCACTTCTACAGTGGTTTTCTTCTGCTGCTGCAGCATTCCTAACTTTTCCCGTAGTTGTCAGAAAACTGTTTCCTTAGTACTTGTCTCACATACAAGTGTTTTGAAGGGTGTGTATCTTCCCTGACACTTTCATTGTCAGAATAATTTAACACATAAATATCAAGAGGAGTCTGGAGTTCTCAAGGTAAATTGTAACACATACAATGCCAAGAGACAACCAGAAACTTAAAACAACTTCCTTTCTGTGAGTTTGTCTTTGAAGGAAGAATACCACAAATTGTTTAGAACTTTCTTATTTTAAATGACACTTTGAAAGCATATATCTTTGAAAAAAATCTAACACAACATGAAAACAACTTGCAAAAAACTTATGACCCCCCAAGTATAACATAAAAAAGAATTGCTGCTTAACCCACAAATTGATAGCTGGGTCCTGAAAGAAGTGGAAAATAACCCAGGAAAACCATTTCAAATATGGTTTCTAATACAGTACTGGCAAACTACATTATACCACCCATGTCTAGGCTGAGTCAACAGTGGGCAGTGGAGAGGGCAGTGCTAGGATTGGTGATAGGGCAAAGTAAAGATGGGATGGAAAGAAGATGAAGAAACCTGTCAATCTGAGTTTGCTGCTACAGGGATGATTCTGCAGCAAGGCTGCGAAGATGGGGGTGAGGGACTGCTGCCTGTGAGAATGGCAGCTACGGCTCACACACTCTAATAATTATAATCATTAATAACAAAAGGATTCCAGGCATAGATAAAATTTACTACATAAATCTTATGCACAACGAAGTGTGTGTTCCTTATACAGGATCTTATGCACGCATTATGCCCTGCAGGAACGCATGAGCAAACAGATATATACAGAGGGGCTTTTCTCATGGCAATTTACTGGGTAAGAGCATTATTTGCAGCCTAAATGGTCATTATTCCTATTCCCAAAGACTGAACAATGGGGAAGACAGAAAGGTTTGTAATGAGGTGGTCACTCACAGTACCTCTCGTTCATTACTTGTTTTATGTTATGTCACACCACAATATTTAAGTATACAAATAATTGACACATTTTTCTTAGAATCCATGGAGAATCCAGCAATACAGAACTAAATGAGGAATATGAATAAGTAGACTATTGCAGATACAAGTGTGTGGGCAACGTTGTCTTGCCACATAGAAAAGAACTTCTTTAATGATCAGAGTTTTTACTAAAATAACAGCAGACAATAGTGCTCATAGAAGTCACTGATTTATTTTAATTGGCTTTATTTGAGACGCTCATTAATTTTTCCACACATGAACTTCAAGTTTTTTACTCTCCAAGATTTAAGTCTGCTATTGATAATCCCTTTATTTACTGCAGCACATCTTCAATAATTGTCTTAAACTTCTCTTTGTTTTGCTAGGGGTGGAAAGCCAGTGAATGAGTTTTCATTTAAAGAGTGTGGGGGAGGTAAGTAGTGGAGGAGAAAGACAACTTCCTCCTGAAGACTAAGGGGGAGGATTAAACAGAAATTGCTCAGGAGAAAGTCAGACATTGACTCAGAGTAAATGAAGGGAGCAGAAGCAGGGCTCCTGGCACTGCAAGTACTGTGTGCCAACAGAAAACAACCTCAATTCCCATTACTCCCACCAGGCATTAAAGAAGGAAAATGATAACAGATCCTTTATCAACAGTGGCCCAGCTTGGGGGGCCCGTGGCATGGCAGGCTGTGGGAGAGCAGCCCTGCTGGGGCACGGCTGGGGCAGGGCTGCCGCAGGCGCTGGAGGTGGGCAGGGACAGCCAGGGCCGGTGCTGCCCTGGGGGCCCTGGCAGCCAGGCACAAAGGAAGCACCCCTGCCCTGCTGGGCCAGCCAGGGCGTGGGAGCCAAGCCGGGCAGGGCAGGAAGGGCTACGGGATCCTTCCCAGCACCAACAATATGGACACAGCTCAAGGTGCCACTTGGGCTCATGCGAGCGGAACACAGCCGCACCTGTAGCCCGCAACAACCAAGCCCGACATTCCTCCAACACACACCGAAAAAAAGGGTGAAGTTGATTGTTTGGGGGGTTTTTAAATCAGATTCCCTTTTACTTATTTCAGTGCTAATAGACAACCTGTTCCCCAGGCCTTGATCCAGCAAGGCCTGTCCCTAACATCAGTGGGCTCGTCATTTTACAGAGCTACAAACGTGGCCACGTGTACATACACACATCATGACATGCAAGTCTGGGATATCAATACTATACTACAAAGTAATCTAAATGTGTAGTAAAGTATGTCTTGCATATGCAATGAAACAATGTAGATGAAATACGCCTCCTTCCCCTCAAAGGTAACTATTTTTAATGACTAAGTGAAGATAATGCATTTAAAAGATGCGGCTCGCTGCATAAACAGAATATACTCAAGGATGGTTCCATTTTTTACCATTCAACATCTTTTCTCAGTTAACTTCAAGTAGAAGGATAAAACTTTCTTGACTGCTAATGGTGAGAAAAACTAACAACTGCTGTCCTGCCTAAAAACGTCCACTCCTCAGCTGGCCAGAAACCAAGCGGAAATTCCAGATCAGGAGGCAATTATTTATGTATGTCTCCTTCCAACCACCCCCATCAAAACCTTAAATTTGCTTCTAAGTGGGAATTAATCCTGCCCAGAACACTTTTAAACACTGCTGTATCTTTACAATAAGGTCAGAGATAGTTTTTCCTTCAGCTGCACTTTTGAAATTTTTGTCCTTATTACTACCAAATTTACTTTTATTGTGCTTGAGAGAAAATAATTTTTCAGCTTTGGAGTGTATTTTTTTAAAATACATCATCACACTTAAACCAGAAATTATATTTCTGCCTACTACAACCTGCTGTTGCAAGTTTAATTTAAAATTCTTTTGCATTTCAAAAGACTTTTTTTTAAAATTCACAAGTACAAGAAAATGCCATTTTTACTTTAGGCTCTGTCTTAGTTCTCCAAGAGAAAAGGATCTCACTGACATGCATTCACTATCACATTTTCCCCCTACACTCTTTGTGGATAAACAACAACACTCATATAAATTACTGACTAGATCTTATGCTTTTGGACTGAAATAAATGCTCCTTCTTGTGTAGTGGATTAAGAGAGACTGAAAAACATCTCCTTTTAATTTTTTTCCTTGACAATACAGAACAATTCTTCATTTCATGCAGAAAATGTTTCTCCAAGTGATCCAACTTCAGATCAAAGTATCATCTTTTCATACAGCTCTTGAGAAAGGCTACAGTATGTGCAGTAACATTTGAAACAAATGATACTTTCCCAACACTGGGCATAGGCTTTAAAAATTTTAATGGAGGGGCTTTAATTTGAAAATACGTGTGTTGGGCTGGTGGTTTTGCAAAAGGGAAGCAGCTCTTAAGTCTTCGGGCATTCAAATGTAATTAAGTGATCTATACATAACATCAGGATGCTGTAAATCACTACCATAATACTTAACTCTTGAGTTGAATCCCCGAGGAGCTGTAAGACACAAAATACAGACAACAAAAAAGGCCTCTTATAAACCTTGCAGTATATCTTACTTGCATGGAGTAAAGCTCCCAGAGGAATCCTCTGAGCACAGAGAAAGACACAGTTCAGGCAGGCAGCCATTAAGTGAATCTAAATAATCAAGAGCATGATCTGAGCTGAAGGTAACAGGTGAGCAGTGCCAGACTACTCTGAGTTAGCATCTCTCAATGGACTGGCTACAGAGAATGAAAGTTATCCCCTGTGCTCAGCCCAGCAAAGTAATGTAAATGTTTATATGTCAAAGAGACATGGATGAATGATTTCCTGAGGTTGTATTATCAAGCTGGACAAGACATGGCCCATCAACAAGAGTTTGCCCGAAGGACAACAGGGCCAGATCTGGCAGCAGCTGTAGGGAGCTGACAGACATGAGACAGGAGCTAACAGAGACACCACCTTCAGAATATCTTCCTGGATCTGAAAAGGAAGCTCTTAGAGATGCCAGGGACAAGGCATGCTTTGTAGCTACTGAGTGACACCAGACACCTCAAATAACGAATTATTTCTGTGAAAAAGGCACATATTTTTTCTGCTTCTTTAATTATCTGAAGTAAATGCATGTGTAGAGATCTGTGATAATCCACAGACTGTGAGAACTGCAATTTTCCCAAGTTTCTATATGCTTTCACCATAGGGTAGGACCTGCAAGCAGATACCTTCACTTTTTTACAGACCACAGCTTTGCTCTATTCCATGCAGAAATGTCACTGCAAATTTCATCCTCCTCCCTGAAACCCTCCAGCCTAGTGAGCATGATTTGTGCCTCATTTACGGTGTCTGCAGCTGGTAATTCTATTCAACTCTGCTTGCTAGCAAAATTATCATGATAACTCGAACAGCTTTGACTTGGAGCACCATTGCCATTCCTTTTTCTTCAGTGGGAAACAACTCAGTCGTGCTCCCATTTGCCACAACAGTGCTTCAGTGTTCAGCTGTCAGTTTATGAAGGCTAACAAGTGGGAAGCCCACCTAGTTTTTCAAGATAGGACCCACTGTCTTAAGAGAAGTCAAAACCTAAAGCTAGTCAAAAAATTTATAAAGAATTTAAGGAAATGGAACAAAATGGCAATAAATATGTAATTCAAAGATTCCCCTTCCATGAACTGAGTTAAGAGAGATTTAAATATACTCAGAATAAAGGCCCTACAGAGAGACTATATTATGCAGATGAGTTTTGAATGGAATGAAAGAAAAGCTAATAAATGGATAGTAATAAGCAAAACTGAACATGAAACTAAAAAAAGACTGAAAGGAGGTTTTTGGGGGAAAGGATGGCAAACAACGCTTAAGTGTATTTTCATTTTTTTGTCTAATCTCTGAAAATTAAATGTTCCATAAGAAAAAGCAGCAGATGCAGAAATGAAGCAGACATACAGACAAAGGCAGCAGATGCATAAATGAGTTTCTGATTACATTTTTGTGAGGTTTTTTTTCATCTATACTACTAGCACTTAGTTCTCCTAAAAAGAAACAAACAAAAAACCACCCACACTAACAATAGCATTTAGGACGAGAGGTCTTTTGCCTTGTCAGGAATGACTTCTAATGGTCTTAGAAACCTGGCCTTTAGATATTCCCTGACTGAGAGCAATTTGCTTGGTTTAGTCACCCTGTCCTCTGGTAAAATAAGTCTCATGGAGCCAAGAACATAATGCTGAGTAATCAAAATGTTTAGGGTTGTTGTGTGCAGTCCTTTCCATGATGGCCTATGCCTTTTGATTGTATCTGCACGTTCCCTTTATTCCTGCGTCACTTTCTGATATGCTACCAGCTACCTCTTTCTCTTTTCGTGACTAGATACAACAAAAGCAGCTGCTGGAAGCCTATTATCTAATTATCTTGTTAGATCCTGAGAGGACTGGGGTGCTCATATAAGCAGATCACAAACATTTTAGCCTCTCAGACCCTTTCTTATCTAGCACACAAAACATTGTTGTACAATCTCTAAATCTGCTGGATGTTTAAATGGGCTGTCAGAAAAGCCTTTTCTTTATCACTGTCACCACTCATGTGGTTTTCGGCTAGCAGTATCTCCCAGTTTAGCAAGAGCTGCAGGATTAGAGTGCTTCATGAGATCACGGCCAGGACACAGCCCGGTATCTCAGCAGCTCTTCCAGGTGTCGTGGCCTCTGATGACACTGAGATGGGAGCTGACAAGATGCCCATTTCTGCTGGGCATCACTTGCTCCTCTGTCTCCATCCCTTCCTCTGAGCCTTAGGAGTCAGAACACACATGGATCCCCATCAAATTGTTTTGGATTACTGACTACTATGAAAGGCATATCTGAATTGTGTGACTGAACACCCATCAGAACGCAGAAGAATTATAAGGTACAGAAAAAGTGCTCCCAGCACATGGTTGTGGTGACCCTGCAAGAATGGACAGGAAAGCACTCCATGCAGAACAGCTGTCATTTGTAACAATGGTATTCTTATAATCACCCCAGGGATCTCCATCCCTTCAATACTGACAATACAGGTAAGCATGAATACAACACTGCAGTTAAAAAATTCAGGGTCATTACCAGGTCAACCTGCTCTCCCACTGCTCTGCCAACTTCACCTTGCTTTGCCATGCTGATAGTCTTTCAATTACTGAACTAGATGAGGCTGACCAATAATGTAAGGCAGTTGAAAAAAAATGAAGTCTATCATCTCTAAACTCTGCTGGAACGTCTCTTAAAGCAAATCCAAAAATAATTTGAAAATCTCTGAATATATTCTGTCAGCTTTTAAAGTTCTAACCAACAATTTATATTCACACTCCAGAAGGAAGAAATAATGAACAGAAAATTTTTGGCTATTATTTTCTCCCTTCCATGTACTACATCTACTTTCCAATGCAAAAGAGTAAGCTTCAAACTCTTAAAATGGATCTCTTCAACATATATATGTGTTGATTCAATTCTTAATTATCAAGAATACTTGAAAAATACTTGTGTAACACCCTAATAGATTCTGATTTGAACAGATCTATGTTGCAGATAACAATAAAATGACACTTTCAGACCACACTTCTCATGAAACAGAGGCTATTTTTAACTATTGTGCTATATATAAGCTAACCTATATTTCAATGCAGCCTTTGTGTCCAGTCTGCCTGCTTGTAATAGGCTAGGAGAGAAGCACACAGTTGAAAGCATGATCCACTATGGCAAATCCTATCAACAGTCAATCCATTTCAACACCCAGCCTCTCACATGACCCTGCAGAGGAGAGCAAAAGCTTTAGTCATCTCCCAGCTAGTTATGATCTACCAAGCTTGGGGTCCAAGAGAACACAGATTTCTTCTCAATATCCTAGCACATCCACTTTATGCACTGATTAATTTTGGTCAAAAATTTGATTTTTGCTACCATTACCTTAGCAAGCACAGCTCCTGATATGGTAAAAAATTACCTACTGTTAGGAAAAATAATCTTGATTCCTTATCTTTCTCTTTAGCAGCAAGTACTGTAGTGGAAATAATACAATTAATTTTGTTGGCTAAGCTTTTGATTACCTAAAGGATTATTGAAGCCTAACGGGGAAGGTAAAGATTCCAATAAAGGTATTAAATGTAAGTAGTGGCTGTTGATAGCTTCAAACTTTCTTGCTTATATTGCACTACTGTGCTAAACACCTCTTTAGCTTCCAGGCAGGAAAAACAAGAATGAGAGAAATGTACAGGTGTGAAATATGGAAGATGCATTTGATAAAGAAATGCAATTTGATTCTGATTTTGCAGCTTTGAGAACAGCTCAAATATGAATTCTGGGACAAATTACAGTTTAGGTAAATACACTGACAGAAATTCAGTGACATGGATTTGATGCATGTGCTATGTTGAAAACACACGAGGCTCCTTTGTGAAGCAAAGTAACAATGGTATGCTTAGACACTTAATTAGCAAGGAAACATCAAGCTAAGACCCTTAACCCTTCCTACTTGTCATCTGTGCTTATGGTTACTTTTGGACAAAGTACTAATGTGTGCAGCCTATGTACATTGTTAGCATGACAACACACTCTGTGGCAAATGCACTACTACTGTCAGTAAATACTCAGCTTTTGGATTTCAACATGCCTTTGAATACACTGCCCCTCTGAACCAGTACACACATTTATAATTCTATTAAACTGCCAATGTATTTGCATGTAACTATTTATCCTCTTGTAGAATGTTTATTTGACAAAAAAAAAAGTGAGAAATGTTTTTCAGCCCAGGAAATACTAATATGTTCAGCATATTCAGCTGCCTTTAAAAAAAGTTGAAGTTGGTTCACTAGTAATTTGATCTATGAACTCTCAAATAGGCATTTAACTGTAAGTTTCAGTTAACTGTGTTTTAACAAATAAATGATGAGAGAAATTCTGTTAGTAATACAATATTGATTTTTTTAATACTTATTGGTAAGGAAAGTGTTGTGAAAGTGACACAAGGCAAAAGCAGAGACTGGCTTCATCCCTTCAGATTTTAGTGGAATGGGGGAACCATAGCAGACAGATGCAGGGGTGCTGCTCTACACAACACCACATCAGCTTGACCCTGTAACCTACCCTGCATAAACCCCCTCCAAACGACACTGCTCAGCACTTTCCTTTTCTCTGGAAAAACAGCCAGACAGTTCCAGGGTAGGAGCTCCAGATGCTCTTCTGTGTAAGAACCTTCCAAGCTTTTCTGGCGTAATCCCATACGTCTCTCCTTTCAGCTCTTGCTGCTCCCCCAGGAAGGTCAATAAAAACCTCTAGACCCAGCTGATGGACAGCTGGCTGTTTGCCTGGAGAAGGCAACAGAGAGAGGCCTTCCAAGCAGCACTGCTCCCAGGGACAGGTCACTCAGCCAGTCAGGCCATGCAACGGCAGAGGGGCAGTGCAGACTCTGGGCAGCGAGAGCACAGGAGCCAAGACCGCATCTCAGGCTCTTGGAGCCCACTCCTCAATGAGTCTCGAGTTTTAGCTTTGCAGATTAGTGTCATGTACTTCACATACATGGCAGCAATTCTCTGGCTGTCAAAGTGATTCAGGGAACTGATTCAGCTAAAACAACAGCCAGACAAAAGGAAAGGGAAAAGGAGATGGAGGGAAGGAAGGGAGGAAGAAGAAGGAAGAGGAGGAAGAAGAAGAAAAACAAAAGAGAAGGAGCATTATTGATGGGATGGATTACTGGCACAACAGAAGTATAGCGGAGTACTCACTCCAGGAGTTGGCACATCAAAACCATAACTCCTAATGATAACATTCCACAATACAAGATCATGAAAGATCTTTACTGCAGACAGCTCTGCGCAGCAGATTGATTTGCTAGTATTTCACAGAATCTGTGTTATCTACATAGGGTATACATAAAGATCAATTAGGATAAACATCCCAAGCGCAATTGTAGAAATAAACAATTTATTTTTGTAGAGATAAACAATATATATATCTATATGTATAAACAAAATTCAAGAACTCTAAATGCTCAAAACTGTGCATGCAATGACTTCTATTGATGCATGTCACTGATGCAACAGGGCAATGCAGAATCAACTGCAGGTCATGAAACATGACCTTATTTTCTGCATTCCAGCTGACTACTGCGTGATCTCCAAGTTTCTGTTACAAATTATCCAGCCCTCCTTCGAGTTCAATGGATACACAAGCCGACTTAAGGCTTATAAGCAGGGGTTTTGATTTGGATTCTGAAAATTGAAGAGATAATCAGCTTAGCAGCTTTAAAGAAGAGAAACTGAAACACACTTTTGTCTTGCTTTGCTAGTTTGTTATAACCAAAATCTACACTTGCTGTTCTTCGAGAAATAGCTTCTGTAAACTCACCCAAAACTTACTAAACCAGATTGAAGCACAGTGTCCACCTGTTGTGGAAGCTTCAGTATAAGCCTATCTGTAAGCAGAGAGATAAATGCGTACTTGCTTTACGAAGGAGACAGACAAATGCAGTGCAACATTCTAGTCTTGTGCCTGCTTTTTGTTTAAAAGCACTCATAGGAGTGAAATGGCAGTGCAAAGCCCAAGACAGTCTTTCGGAGATTTAAAGATGAACAGCCTTTGCTGGTAACACTGCTTATGAAACAGAGTATCTCAGCTGACAGGCATTTGAACAAAACTCACAACCTGTATTTTATGATGAGCACAACTGCAGAGGCCACACGATGATTCTTTCTTTCCATGCAGAGAAAATCCTCTTTCTCTAGTAAGTATTATGACTATTGATTATATAGATGATGATCTCAAGAAAGGTTTTCAATACTGAAGAAAAGAAGGTAAAGCACCCAAAACCCGACCCCAAACACCCTGCTTCATTTTAGTATGTAAGTATTTTAAGCTCAGTCACTGAAACCAGAGAACTATCCTCTGACAGCAAACTCTACTGGAACAGCCTTGGCTATTGGAAGAGCCTTGGCTAGAAAACTATTTTTTTAGAAAATCATCTGTAGGTATAATGTCTCAGAGCTCAGAGCTCATTTCCACAATCATGTTACCATTCATATCTGAAATTCTGTGTCTCATTCTCTCTCATGTCTCCCCTATTCCCAGATTCTTGAAGAGAAATAAAGCCTAACTTTTTAAATATTGGGGCTAAGGAGAAACAAAGCCCAACTTGTTCCTAAAGGACTTTGAGTTAATTTGTTTTGTGGGTGTACATTCTCCATAAAAAAGCTTGTGTGTCATGCCCAAGAACCCTCTCCCAACATGAAGAATAAGCTATATATTTTTGCAGGCTTCCAGAGACATGAGTAGTGTCCATACAACAGCTTCCCTTGTTAAAGGTTTTCAGAGCAATAAAACTGATGCCCAACAGACTCCTTGCTATGTATTCACACATTGTCATCACCACAGGAACACAGGGTCCTTGACCATTATCTCCATGCATCATTCTCCCAGTTGTGATCACCCACAGCCCATGCTTCACAACCTACATATTTCCAGTTCCCCCCAGCCACAGCACCATCAGCTCAGGCTCATGTTCCCTCATGCCCCAGGAGTGAGAAGCAGCCCTGAGTCGTGGCCCAGCTGTTCTCCCACCAACCCACACACAACGCCACTGAGGAGCTTACCTCACACCTTTTCCCTTAGATGAGGTAGATACTTGTGTGCATCTCTTCAAACAAACCAAGGCTATCAATGAAACCTGCCAGAGACTAGCAGCATAGAAATCTCACTCTCTCTGCCAAATCAAGATAATTGATCATTGGTTTCAAAAAGCTCAGTGGAAGGCAGATGGATAGATACAGCCATCCTATAAACTTCAGTTCCTCAGGAAACCAGGCTAAAAATAGCTGATCTCAAATGCTTAGGGAATGAATTGAACTCAAATTAATATAAATACCAACTGGAATGTTAAAACGTGTTGGCTCTTAAATATTATCTTTTTAAAAATAGTGTCTCAAAGGGTCAAAATTCTAACAGTATTTATATGTAGCAATAGACAAACATTAATTTATTTACAGGGTCCACAATGAGAATAGGTTACAGTCTAGGGTGACATCAGTGCTGATGAATGCAGGACGCCATAAACAACATGACTGTGCAGGAGTGTTTAGCATGTCTCCTCTTCATTCCACAGATCATTAGCCTGTCACTGTGGGTAAAGAAAACATCCTGACTTCAATTCCCTGTAGCAAAAGTAGATACCTTCTTGGGCTTTATCACCTGCTTCCCAGATTTCCAAAATGTTTTAAGATTTCTTACTGTCCAACATGTTGGAATCTAATTCCTTCACCTGTAACAAACTTTGGTCCAAACCCTTCAAAGAGTTATTCACAAGGCTAAATTTTTAATAAAACAAACTATTCAGAAGCAAATATAATCTGAGTTAATATCTGCAAAACGTGAGGACAGGTTTTCTTATTGACAGCTGGGTAACTTTCGTATTGACAGTTATTTGGGTAACTCCAAATAACATTCCCAGAGTGAGGAACAGCAAACACCTCTTATGCAAACTGATGCATCTTCATGGTCATGTCTCACGGCAAATTTAGTACCTACTGGATCCCAAATATCCGCATCTCACCTCCTCTAGCAGGAAAGCTCCAGATAGAGTACTTCTAGAATCCACATGCCAAAACTTTCTTTCCTCCTTTAATCGTAAGAATAAAAATAGAGCAAACCTATACAAAGTCCTTACAATGTCTTCCTCAAGGCAGCTCAGTAATTTTAATGTCATTTCCCATCAAAACTAATTAACAAGCAAATTGTTTTAAGTCCAGTGATGCTAATAATCCTAACCTTCTATGGAGATCAAGCAGAAACTAGGACCTTAAATAATTCTTTCTACCTTAATCATTTACCTCCAACCCTTGACAGACCAGCACAAATTAAAGCTATCCCTAGGAGTCCTGGTCTAGATGGGCTAAAAGTTTGTTAGACATGGGGTGGTTTGGATTCAAACAAACAGTTCAAGTTTGGTGCTGACTCAACAAATTTTCCCAAAATCTTCCTCTACAAAACTTTCATTCTACTCAGACATCAAGATAATCAAGAGTGAGAACTGCACACAAGCAAAAAGCTAACATTACTGAATAAGACTTCATGGATTTCAGAGAACAATAACGTTATGAGTGACTGAAAAGAATTCCATTTGATATTAAAAGTAGGCTCCCCTGAGAAGAAATTTGACTTTTCCAGGCTCAAGTCTGGAACATCAACTTATGGCCTATAAAAAGTTTTCACAGGTTAGATGGTGAAAGCAGGATCAACCCAGCTTCACTGAGGGGTGAGGAAAAAAAGTGGTGAAGAAGAAATTTAGTAATTATGCTATACTCCTCCATTACAGCTAAGTCACGACAAAAATTGAGGAGAGCTTGTTTGCAACACCTTCAGCAAAGCCTTTGTACCTTTTGGAAGGGAACTGCAATAACAACTCCAGCAATTCCCCTGGAGAACCATAACACTGAATTCTTCGAAAGAGAACCATTTACAGGGGAAAAGAGTAAAACACACTGCCCATGAGAAATGAAGAAGTGACTTGGAACAGCATTTGGCACAGCATAAACAACAGAAAGCAGCAAAGAAACTATATAACATTGAAGATGACACTGGAGTAAACTGCACATTTTTAGTCTAAATACATTCAACACGTGGGAAAATCTTTATTAAACTGTAAGGCACAGAAACATCTGTTTTGATTTAGTTGTGTTACAGCAAACAAACATGAAAGACCACTGCCTGTATCTTCCTCTGGGGCTATTTTTGGGGAAAGGAACACTGTTTATAACATTTGTGCTACAATCAGAGAATTACAAAATAACTTAGGTTGCATGGGAGCTCTGAAGATCATCTGGCTCAGCCTTCCTCCCATCTCATCAAAGCAAGGCCAACTTCAAAGCTAGATCCAGTTTTAAAGCTGGATCAGGTTCCTTAGGGCTTTGAGTATCTCCTCCCAGGATGGAGACAGCACAGCCTCTCTGGGTAACTAGTGTTAGATCACCTTAATGGGAAAAGCCTTTTCTTTGTCACAGAGGTATTACTGACTCATGTTCAACTTGTTCACCAGGACCCCGGAGGCCTCTCTGCAGAACTGTTTCCCAGTCAGTGGGTCCCAGCCTGTACTGGTGTGCAGGGTTATTCCTCCCAGCAGCAGGACTTTGCTGAACTTTATGAGGTTCCTATTAGCTCATTTCTCCAGCCTGTCAAGGTCCATCTAAATGGCAGCACAAGTCACTGGTGCAGTAATCACTACTCCTAATTTTAAACTGGCTGCAGACTTACCAAGAGTGCATCCTGCCCCATCATCTAAGCCCTTAAAAAGAACTTTTACAGTGTTTGTGTCAGTATGAAACAGTGACTTGACTCTAGCTGGATGTTGTGCTGCTGATCTTGAAGCACCAGCAGTTCAGACAGGTTTCAGTCCTTTCAGTCCACCCTCCTACCTCCTTACCTGACTCACAATTTACCAATGTCTATGAGGCTGTTAAGGGAGACAGTATCAAAAGTTTTGCTAAAGTTGAGATAAATAGTAGTTAACCCTTTAGCCAAACCTGTTTCCATGAGCCCTCTATACACAAATTTCATGACCCTCTGCTGTAGAGCTCTGTGACTTTAGGAGCATTCAACAAAAAAACCCTCAAACAAACAAAGCAAAAATATTAAAAGGCACAGCAAAGCCTCTCTCTCTTGCTCAAATCTCAGAACAATCTAAAAAAACCTCAACCCCACAATAAAACATATTAAAATTAATTAGTTTAAAATTCAGTGAAGCCTCTGCATTTGCATTACATTTGTCACAAACTAGGGAGATGAACATGGACATGATTATGATGATGCACAGCACCTCATAACTTAACTGAATTTCTGTGGCTTCATTAACCATTTTTGTTGAAAAAGTTCAGAGAAAAATCAGGGTCAGGCAAAGGCTCTTAACAAAAAGCACTGTGCATATTTAAAAACCCAGCAGAGTGACAAGTGAACTAAAATGCTCTCATTTTAAAAACAGAATGAAACCTCAGGAATAGGTGGAACAAACTTCTCATTTACACCACCACAGGTCATTACTCCATGCAGGCATTGTTTTTGATGTAAAAGTTTATCTCCTTTGCTGTAGCTATCTCCCCAGATAGCGAGGGGCCTGAAGAAAAAACCCACCTCTGTCAGAATGTAGCAAGACTATGATGTAAGAAGCAAGACTTTTCTAACAGGTGCCAGTGTAAACTGTTCTCACACAGCCAGGGTAGCTTTCCAATGCCAATCACTTCCAAAGCAGACACGATTCTGAACTTGGTAGCAGTAACCTGAACTACTTCTCACCCACCACGTGGGAGGACAGGAGTCAGCCCAATATCAAATCCTGTCACAGGCACAAGGCAGAAGGATGCCATCACTTTTTGGACCCCTGACAAGGTGGGGAAGGCACCTGAGAAAAGGTGGAGAATCTTCATGTGGATATTCTGTATGTGCTGCAAGCTGAGTTTTTCAGTTTCTAAATGTCATATATATCTATTGCTAGGAAGGTCAGAGAAAGTTTAAACACTTGAAAAAGAGAGAGTTTTATGAATATAAGAACTGCCAACATGATTCTTAAGTCTTTCCAACTGGATGTTTAAACTCTTGGGTTTGGCAAACCTGAGACTATTTCTGCCTTTTTTTAAACATACAAATTGAAAAAGTGACAACAAGCTTCACTTTTTGTAACTAGTGTGGTTTCCATGTTTCTTTTCTTGTTTACTCCTGGAAAAGATTTTAATATTTGAATATCAAAATTTTAATGAATCTTCAGTCCCAATCCCACCAGATGCCCTGTGAATGACTATGGAGCATCCCACTGGCATCTTCCTGGCCAGATCAGCTGCAGAACGTGATCTTTGCTTAAATTACACTCAGATGCATTTCCTTACAGGGGAGTTTGTCAAGTGGTTAATATGAACTTGATGGATAAACAGTTCTTGAGGTTTTCTTTCATTCTTATTTCAAGCAGGGCAAACCCGGTGAACTTCTGGAAAAACACTGCACAATGCAGACACAAATCGGGGCAAAGGACGGAACTAAATCCTGCAAACAGTATGACAAGGGAAAGTGACAAAAGACTATACTGATGGCATGTCCACAGGAAGAGCTTATTACTTTAATCATACAGTCCTTAGCTAAGCTTCATTGCTCAAGATTATACTAAGTTAATCGCTGAAGTCCTAAATGTGCCCTAAAATTCATAACGAAACAAGAAGGAAAGTAAAGTTTCTTGACAGACAAACATTTTAATCAAGTGGGGATTTTGTTGGGTATCTTTTTGTTCATTTTTTGTTGTTTGAATAGAACCCTTCTACTCTGTCAAGCCCATTACATGCCTGGTGTTAGCATAGTTCAGCTCTTACAAAGGGTTACACTGAGATTAATTTACTGTTTCTATTCCTGAGGGTCACCTGCTCCACACTGCACATATCAACCACTGGGTTCAGAAGACAAATCACTCTGAATGTTCACTGCAATACACTTTACTACTGTCAACAAAATGATACAACAGTAAAGCAGATTTTCACTAAGATGTATTAACTCTCTCCAAGCAGCTTTCATAGACAGGAGCCCTCGTAACCATGAATATATAGCAACAGTTACAACACACCTACTTTCATTTAATAACTTTTTCTCATTTTGCTTTCCTTTATTTATGAGTTGGTAATCTAAATTCTATAATCTCTTTTGTTGAGGGATGAGAAATAAAGAGCCTTATACCACAGGAAAATAATCCATTATTCAGATACAACCTTCTGGCAGCTTGCTGTAGTGATGTTTTGCCCAGGCACTGACTACACTGACTGACGAAAGTTCCTATAGCTACCATGTGGCAGAAATAAAACTAGAACAAATGCAACAACATTTAATCAGAATATTTAAATAGGTCTGTATCAGGATAAAGATTACCAATGTATTCTGAAGTATTAAGAGTCCTTCATGATGACAACCTGCGAGTGCTCCAATTTTGTTTGTATTTTGAAAGCAAATCTTACGGGGAATGACATTCTGGCCTTCAGGCACTATACTGAGTTCAGCTAATTAATAGGCTACATTGATTTTTCTTCTTACAGGACGCTTGTTTTGATTGATTTGGAAGAAAAAAGTGACATTGTTGATAGAAGCAATGTAATGAAATTGCTTCTAATGCAATGCTGATTGCATTAGAAGGGTGAGATTTTAACTTTGGGAGAGAAACACTGTGCAGTAATGTACTGGAAAAAGCAGAGCTTTTCTTAAAAAGCTATGTTTAATGGTGTTTTTACCTAGATGATATATCTGTTAAACATTTTTCAGAAGTTAGAAGCTTTTTTAAATGACAGTGGTAGCAGTAAGAAAGACTGACTGCAACAACAATTGAAGGATTCAGAACCGCTCCATTCGTGTGTTGTTTCCTAGATAGGTGCATTGAAATGAAATGTGATGTAATTGCCACTAAACAGAAATCAGAAAAACCCTTCCTGCTCTGATATTTAGTTTCCTGATTAGAAACAAAATTAGCCTTAGCTAATAAGAAATAGGCTGTTCAGTCTTTAATTGGTGTGAAAACAATTGATGCCTTTCACATAGACCTGCTTAGGGTCACTCTTCAGTTTCATGAACACACAATTTCCCTCTGACTGTTTTCCCTTCCCAAAGCATGTGTATAAGCTAGAAAACTATAAGAATACAGAAGTTCTCACAGATCTGGACTTCACAGATATCTATTAGGGAATATTTGTATTTGCTTTTTACATGAACAGAATTGTATCCACATGTGAAGTCTATCAACCTACTGTGGGAGTCTTCCCCTGTCTCACTCCCAATACTTATTCTGGAAGTTGAGGGAAAACCAAAACTGACAGCTCTGAACAGCCTAATTTCACTCTATGTATGCTCTATATTGTACTGCATTTCCAGGCAGTGCTTTAGCATGCCCTGCACACATTTTCTCATGGATAAAATGGGAAGATAAGAGTCTAGTGGCATTCCTGCAGAGACCAGAGGAACCAAAGAGAACCTCTGGAATTGCAGAGAACTTATTTATTTAAACTCTTGGATATACTCTCTGAGAAGTCACTGCATTAAACATGACAGCAGAAAGAGATGGTGGTTGCAGAAGCACGAAAGGCAGTGTATAACTTTACAGAACTTGCTCTTCTAGCCAGGAGTGAAGCTGCAATTTTGTGAGGGGCAGAGGGAAGGAAGGACTAGACACAAACACAGACTCCTTACTTGCACCCATCCCTCTGAACCTCTGGGGCATGCCAGATGTGCACTTGCCATTCAACACTGCTGGGCTGCTGGGGAATGGGGCTGAAGCACACGGACAGACAATGTGCTGCAATAGCCCAATTTCCATCCCCCAATAACTACATGTACTGTAACTAATACAGCTCTTCCAATTATGGCCCTCCCTCCTGGCAATGCCAGCAAAATATAAAGAATAACTCCTCTATTCTCTTCTGCATCTCACAATTTCCAGGGCTGCTGTTAACAGTGTGTGTATTAAACCCATGGTGGAGGCCTGTGGCTCTTGATTTGGCATTTTCCATGGAAGGAGTGGCCATACCCTGGCAGCAACCTTCTGTACCTGTGCTCCCCACCAAGGGGAACTGAGCCTCAGCCAGGGCCAGCAGCTGCTCTTCATGGAGACAAAACTCTGGGAGTAGCAGCACAAGTCAGAGTTGCTGGGCTTTGCTTGTTCCCTGAAGCACAAATAATGCTCAAAACAAATTTCTCTCTCAGATGTCTTTCTCTGCACTGCTACAATGTATACAGAGGTATTTACTGCAGAGATACCAGTTATTCTTATTAAAAAAGTTTCTTCCTACATACTTTCTATATTAAATGTTATTTGCTGAGGTGTAAGAAAGCACAGCCACCATTCCCAAACAGCTCCTGTGGAAATTATTTAATCCAAGAAAGACAGACACAGGAGCAGATGAATGAGTAACAAAGACACAGATTGCATTCAAATACATCAATTTGTGGACAGAAAATCAGGATACACTACAATGTTCCCTGGAGCAAATATATGTCAGTGTTTTCAGTGAGATTACAGAGAGCCTGACTGGTATTCTCAAAATCATTTGTATTGCTTTATCAACATGTATCTGTCCACACATAGCAGGCAAAAAAGTCATCACAGTGTTTCCAAATCAAAACAACCACACAGCTTCCACTCTCTTTACCACTTAAGAAATAAAACTGCATGATCTTTCCTCTCCTTGGTATATTGACTCAAGATAGAAGAGAATCGTCTGACTGAGATTGAGCTGGGAAACACATTTCAATAGAGATGATGCCCCTCACACACAAGGGATTACAAAAATATTCCTCACGCATACATTAGTCACTAGATAAAAAGAATTTGTAAAATCAATAAAATGAAAAAGAAACCAACAGAGCACTTTCTAAAACAGATATTTCCTAATCCTCTAGCTGTGCATACTCTTCTTACTAAAAACGCTGAGCTACCTGCATGTACTCAGATTCACTGCTGGCATACCCCTTTCAACAAACTGCAATTCCTTACTAACACTTCCGAAACTTTTTGATTCCAAACACATCATCTTGAAAGAGGCAGGCTGTGTTCACAGAGAGCTACTAACAGTAATACATCATAAACAGTGAATTTACAGTACAAGTGTCTGAGAGGGATGCAAGGCTAGTTACAATGCAACCTCTGGGAAAAAAAAAGACCAGAGTATCTCTACCATCCTAAATCCCTTCTTGTGCAAAGATCAGAAACTGCTCAGTTTCACCCATATCCTACCAAAGGCAACCTCCAAAACATGTGCTTCCTGTGACAGAGAGAAGCAAAGATTTCAGCAATCCCTACTACATACCCTGTGCTGTTTAGTTACAGCAAGAATGACCAAATATTACAGTCAAACTGACAGCACAGGACACACCTAACTGGGGCTTAATGTAATCCTGAAGAATTTGCCAGTGAAATTCACTTGCCTTTACAATCTTCCAAGTTTGTCACTTTCTCTAGTTTTTGTTATGAAAGTCTCTTAAACTACACAAAACCAAGTATTGCAATAAAAATCCTTTCCATTTTATTGAAGTAAAGATGATTAAGAAGTCACATTTTATGCAAGCTTCTTCTTAAAAGGAACAACCCAGTTGAAAAAAAATTGTTGGGGTAAAGTGCTCATTGTCTAACAAAGTTTTCACTTTCTGTGTTCCATTTAAAACAGTTCAGGACTAAGCCCATTTCTTCCTTGAGCCAACAATTTTGAATCTTGATTGGAGAAGACAAACATAAAAGCATAACCCTGATGAGTGTGAATTTGCAGCTTAGTGACAGGCTTTGCAAATTATCTATAAAGCCTCTGCTCTCCTCCAAAAGATCTTGTCTAAAATGTTGCCTGGATATTTTGCCACTTTTCATTGTTGGTGAAATGGGGACCACAGGACAAATTTTCATCTTTAGTAAAAGTTAAAAATTAGTCAGATCTAAAAATTGCATATAGTATGTCTTACTTAGGATACTCTAGTTACGGTATATTGTATTCCTTCTTGCTAATCGTGCCTGAAGTCATGAACAGAAATGAGAGAAATACAAGCTGAGATTTCAACCATACAATGCTATATTTACCAACTGCAATTAGTGAGTTTTCCCATTCTGCAGTTGCATTCTGCTGGCTTTTCAAATCCAGTGGATAATAAAAGACATAACCACAACCACCTGGTTACATATTCAAATTAATTCAATCCAGATATAAATAGCCTCAATGTAAAAACATGAATTCATAAACTGCTGAGAATTCAGTATCTTAGTTCACTGCTGGAATTAATTTCTTTTCAACAGACTGGTTGTCTAGAGAATACCCGTAATGCAGTAAATGAAAACGTGTGTCACTGCCAGCAGTGAGAATTCATGAAATTGTAACTGCTGGATATTAAACACCCAGATCCGTGATGGGAAACCAATGGTTTGGTAGTCCCTGGAATAAGAATGATAAAGCTAAAGATTCCTTTATGTGGCTGTATTTTCCTCTCACTTAAAAATGAAACAAATACTGTCTCATATGGAGGTCAATACCCCCTTATGGGATATTTCCATCAAGAGATGTTTTAAAAAAAAAGAAGATTCAGTTTTTAGCCCCATTGCAAAAAAATGGGTAGTGTATAAACTACAAGGAAGAAAGATTTGCCTATCCCTTTAATTTAAAGAAAAACTAAGTGCATCAGAGTTTAAATCATAAAAATTTCAAGGGATTTTTAAAAATTACAGGAGCAGTCTGAGAATTTGTTATTACCCTGTTCTACAGATATCTCAAAAGAATTATACTTACACTTTCTTAACATTTTTTACAGTAAATTATTCAGGTAGAGGGATACTAGATGTTTTACAAACACTTAACTTTTAATAACTTTCCTGACCTTGCCAACAGCTGCTAATAGCATCAAGTTACACAGATAATTTGTCTTGGCTTTACATTTGAGGTTTACTTCCCTTGTTAAGGCATTTAACTATCATCTCCATTTCGTAAATATTTTTGACTGTCACAGAGCACCTGCCAATCAACAATTTGAGTATGTAGATGCCAGGAGTTGCCAAAGTGAAACAGAAGAACCTGGCTACAGACAGAGAATGCAGAACAGCACAATAGCTGCTGATGCCAGCTACAGTTCTGCTTGCATTCAAAACAGCAACTGCAGCCTGGTTTAGCAGGTCAAGGTTAATGCGACAAAAATAATCAATGAAGTTAGTAACTCAACGTTTCTGACTTACTAAAACCCTTACTGGCAATGTTTGCAACAGAAGTCTTGGACCTGAGCTATTCTGGACTCAAGGAAAAAAATTCCTGCAGTGAAAGGGCACTTACATCCCTCTGTAGTGCTATGCTCTTGTAAACTGGAGGGGGAAGAGAAAGGCACATTAAACAGAGTGGGTATGAGTAAATGTTATGATTAATCAGAGACAGTTTATTGAATAAAAGCATCCCAAACAAATGGCACATGAGATAAACCCAGGCTTAACATAGCTCTAGGGAAAAAAGTCCCAACCAAGCCTAGTAACTATTTATCAAAAGGTTTTGTAGCTTATGAAGCCTCATCCCAGAGGATTACACTAGTGCTTCCAGATATCTTTTAACTGTTAGAAATAAATGCAAATGCTTAATCTTTGGCAAGGAACTCTGCCATAACAACCACAATTTCTCAAATTAGAGAAAACAGTTATTTTGTGATTAGTGCACTCTGCTTCATGTGAGGCCCTGCAGAGTGACTGCTGGTACAGCCATCAACCACCTGGAAATGGTGAGGGTGACCAAGCAGTGCTACAGGCTGCCCAAAGAAGCTGAGGAGCCTCCATCCCTGGAGGCTTTCAAAAGCCATCTGGACGTGGTCCTGGGCAATTTGTTCTGGGTGGCCTTGCTTGAGAAGGAAGGTTGGACCAGATGACACCAGAGCCCTTCCAATCTCAGTCTGTGATTCTGTCATATATTAATAATATACTATAATGTCATTTACTGATATACGCATTCTCTCTCACTTTCTCTTTAAATAATATATCAATATAATTGTTTGGCAGATACAAAATTCAACTACTCATGCTCAAAAGAAGCGTGAACAGCAATTTGAGGGAGGTGATTCTTCCCCTCAACTCTGCTGTTGCGAGACCCCAGATGGAGCACCGCATCCAGCTCTGGGCTCCCCAGCACAGAAGGGACAGGGAGCTATTGGGGGGAGTACAGACAAGATGATCAGAAGCTGAAGCATCTCTCCTATGAGGACAAACAGCTGAGAGTTGAGGTTGTTCAGCCTGGAGAAGACCAGGGTCCAGGAAGACCTTGGAGCAGCCTTCAACTAAGTAAAAGGGGCCTGAAAGAAGGCTGGAGAGGCACTTTCTGCAAGGGCATATAGTTATAGGACAAGGGGGAATGGCTTTAAACTGAAGGGCAGTAGATTTAGACTTTATATTAGGAAGAACTTCTTTATTGTGAGGGTGGTGAGGCAGTGGCACAGAAACTGTGGATGCCCCATTACTGGAGGTGTTCAAGGCCAGGCTGGATGGGGCTTCAAGCAACCTTGTCTAGTGAAAGGTGTCCCTCCCAAAGAAGAGAGGTTGGAACCATATGATCTTTAAGATCTCTTTAACTCAAACCATTCTATGCTCAGTGGTCTGGAATTCAAAACAGGTTACCTAACTGTAGGAGAAAAATGAGACATTTTGGTAATTGTCAGGTTTGTTTTGCCATTAACTGTATTCGTTTAATGCAACTTGCAGAGTTAGAACTTGTTGCAGAAGTCTACAGCAAAGCTACCTCCCTCTCAGAAACAATAAAGACTTTTAGCTCCTGCACTCAGTAATAAGTGCTTCTTCATGTCTGTGACTTCCTCTGCCCCCATGCAAAGGGGAAAAAACAGACTAAGGCCAAGATTCTTCCCTCTGCTCTTGAGCTTTCCCCATGTGGTTTGCAAGAGTTTGTGGCAAACTGGCAGAACATTCTTGCTCCCCTTCAAGCTGTCCTGTTGTGAGAAAGTGCCATTGTACAAAAGAACAGACAGAACTGGGATTCCTGGTTAATTTCTTTTTTCAGCTGGGGGCATTGAAAGTCTGACAACACACAGAGTAAAAAAACACAGGAAAGAGAGACATTTCAGTGCTCCCAACACTTGGACCAGAAGTAAAAATAAGCAACTAAAGCTTCCTATTTTCTTCTTGCAAATGAAACTAGAGGTAATTTTTAAAAAAAGTTAACCTCTCTCACCATATCTGATTCTTCAATGTATGACAAATTCTTTAAAATGTTCTCCTTATTGTAGATGGCACACAGATTACTTAGTAACAAATTGCTGATCAAATTTTGTTACTAAAAATATACTGGTCTTCTTGGAAACAAAACTATAAAATAGCTACAGACTTTTTAAAAATTGAATAAGCAATCAATATCCTGCTGAACAGGATACTGAGGTCTTTATGAAGCACTACCTGTTCCTGAGAGCAGTGAATACATGTGTTTTGAATGGCCCCACTGCTACTGCAGCTGCCTTCTTACAGCTGGGATTTCAACCCTTACGTTTACCTTAACGTAAGATTAGCAGTGGTATGTGCTCCTCCTTCCCTCTTTCACACACACATGGCTTTGAAGCCTCAAGCAGTTGCAAGTCTAAAAACAAGGACTGAAATTCCTTCAACTTGCTAAGAGAAACATGAGATGTATCCATTGCCTCTTCTCTGAACTGAAAAAGCACAATAAATTCCCAACCCTCCTTTCAGCCTTTGCCCGAGGAGCTCTGTGAGCAGCTGAAGCGGGTCTGCAAGCTGCAAAATAAGCCTGCAAGCAAAGACTACCCAGTATGCTTGACAAGAAGTCAAGAGCTACATTCAACATCTCAATTAGTAGTTACATCTACATCATGCATCTACATTTATATATAAAGCATTCCTATCTTTTTAATTACTTCCAGCAGAACTACAATTGCTGCTAATCAAAGTAAAGAAAAAACAGACTTCAGATGAATGTACAACACAGTGCACACAGCTCTGTAAGGTTCTGCTCTGTTGAAGGCAGACTGGTTATTTGCATCAAATGGTGCCAGATAACCTTTAATTTTGTGAAGTGGACAATAGGACAGCACTAAAGCCAGCACCTATTATAATAACCTGTAATCTTAGAACTGGAGCTGTAACTAGTTTGTTCCGAGGTCAAAGGAGTGTAATGTTAGATTGTTTTTATATTAACACATATGATTCACTGTGAATAAAGGAATCAGAGCTTACTTGAATTTTGCCAGTATGGGAAGGGAGAGTAAACTGATACCAGCATTCAAGTGTTTTTTCCAACTCTACCCATGAGATCTATCAAAAGTAAATTAGGGGAACGCAATTCAGAGCAGTATTTCCTGCCTTTTGAAAGGTCAGTCCAGACCATGTGAATATTTAGTTATCTTCATAAATGGTGACCTGGATCTTGGACATCAAAGGTTACTATGACTAAGGGTATTCAAAGAGCTATATAATCTCTGCATGTTGAATGTTGAACCTCTATGACATTTGTTTCGAATACCTTCTAAACACACAAGACTGCATCGCCAAAAATCCATACAGACCTCAGTAGTTACTGTTATCTTTATCTTCAGCAATCACAGAAAACCTGAGAGAAGGTCTGCTCCAAAATACAGTAGAGGTCACTGAAGAACATTTACAGACACAAAACCCAGATCTGATTTGTCCTCTGAGGCTATATAAGAGGTCAGGATTCCTTCACTAAACTACTAAAAACACCTCCTGGACCACCAGTTTCAGTGCTTAAAGGAGGAGCTCCACTTATCAGTCAATGGAGCATCCACACAGCATTTCCTGGGAGACTTCATTAAAGCAAGTGTATGAGGAAGAACAGGCTATAAAATAATGACCTGAGGCTTGTTCTGTTTCAAATACTTGTACCTCAGCATATTTGGTCATCCACACCCAAAATACACACCTATTTCTCTGCTAATTGGTTGTGCCTTAAGGCTGTTTTCACCTGCTTGCTTTTTGGAAGCGGATGACTGACTGAACAGTGTTTCATGTTGTTTCAAAACTTGGCTTATTGAAATGGTGAGCACTGTTCTTGTGTTCTCTCTTTCCTGAATTTGCTGATTTTAACAAGAATTCCTTTCTTTACAATATCTTTTTTGGCAATCCACACATACATTTGGACTTGAGCTGTACTTATTAGGACAAGAAAGGACAATCAAATTATGTCCAGACTCCAGATTTTGTAGAACTGTCACAGCACTATTTTAACCAGTGAGACACTACCATTCCACACACTGTTTCAAGCAGAACAAATACCAGTGTAGTTACCTCACTTGCTTGCAAACTTAAAGTAACCACATTCTTAAACTACCCCAAAGCACAGAGGCTCTTGGATAGTAATCATTCGTATTAGAGTCAGCCCTTTACCACTTTCCAGTTTGGTGGCCTGGGCAGACTTGAAATGTGTGCTTTCTTCTTCTCTTGTTTTTTTGGTTAACAGCCCACCTAGTTAAAATACTGCAGGAGTCTGTGCCTCTACTCTTCCTCGGCAAGCTCGGCAGGCGCTCTGCCAACTCCTCCTTTTCAGTTGTGAGGGAGAACAAGAATATCCTGCTGCAGCAGCCAGCTGGCTACCTTCTCCTGTCAAGGACTTAATATACTTCCATAAAGTATTCAGCTGTTGCTGGATGAGAGACAGAGTGCTCTATAGTGCCTTCTTCAAACAGGCCTGTGCCTCCTCTTCGACTAGCACAGACTGAATGGATGAAAGAACCATATGCAAAGAAACAGGAATGAGGGCACAAACACAGCCTTCATTCTTTGGATAATCAAAAGTCACCTAATTCATCTTAACCTTTAAGCCAAACATTTTCTCTCCGGGACAAAGGCTCACCAGATGAAAGTTCAGGCAAACTTGAAAAACCTTCAAGCTACTTACAAGTTTTATTGTCTTCTCATCATACTTAGCTCAAGTTTGACTCAATAAAAGCTTTCTCGTATCAAGCGTGAAAACACTTCCATTCTCTTAAAAAAGAGTGCATGAAAACCAAGGATTTCCAATTTTGTTTTAAACATGAATATTCCCTTTCAAAGTCGCTATCTCAAACACTACATCACTAAGAATGTGAAAATGAAAGCCTGAAAGAATAAGTAGGACTTGCCAATTCTTACCTTATTTTCTTCATGAATAACAAATTCAGTCAGCACTGGAACTTCTGTTGCCATGGCAGCAGGAAGCCTACCTTTCCAGTAATTTGGAATTGCCTTGTTGGTCATTTTGGTCAGATGCTGGAAAACCTGCTCCAGCTACTCACTCGTGCCTCCTTTCCCAGCCCTTCTAGAGACAGCCTGTCCTGCAGGGCCACACTGCACCCTCCTCCCTCTTCTGCCCAAGGGCCAGCACTCACACAGCAAGCAACACTCAGCATCCTATGGCAGCTCTTCCCTGGCAGCTGGCAACAGGCTGAAGTAAGGGCACGAACCTAGGAAATGAGAAGCTGAGCCCTGGAATGGGAAAAAGGGGCCAGGAGAGCCACAGAGCTCCTGCTCTGGTGTGGAGATGGGGCAGTGGAGAGAGGCAATGAACAGATGTGAAGCCAAGTAGATGAACTCACTCAAGCAGCTGTGGCAGAAGTGTCTGATGAGAATAGAAATCCCCCAATCTTCCTCCATTCTGAGAACTCAGAACATTAAACTGCCTCTCAAACAAACAGGTTGCAAAATTAAAACAACCCCAAATCACTCTTTTGTCAATCACTTGCATTTTCAGAAGCCTGAGTTCCTCTTTAAACTGCCACAGCTTGCAATATTGAAAAGCATGGAACTGACATAAGCTGATTTATACCATCTTACTGTTAAATTTACCACCTAGGTTTCACTTTGGAAGTCAAGTGTCCACTGTCTTGGGATATGTGAAATGGCCTGTGCTGAGTTGGTTACTTTTGGTATTTTTAATGAAGGTACTTTTTCACTCAAATATGTTTTAGACTATCGTAATTTGGATTCAATGTATTTCTTAAAAGACCATTCTCCTGACATCAACATTGGTAATGCCAAAAATAATTAACAGATTGGTCCCTTTCTGCCCCATGGAGAGTAAGGAGCAGGCAGTTACGTTATGGCTGCACATACAACTTTATGGCTCTAATATGCAACTGTGCCTTAGCAGAATCTTAGGTACAGCTTTTAGTTCAAATTAGTTACACTAATGTAACAGACTTGTAATTTGCCGTAATTTTTAAAGAGATGCATCATAACTTTCTGCTGTGTGTAAGCATCAATAGGTGGTAATTAAAAAAGAGAAGCGAGTGAGGGGTTCTGCCTCCAATTCTGACAGACTGCACTGTGCAGTCACTGTTAATTTCTAGTGCTCTTTCTTTATGTGACTGTGTCATGCTGTGATGTTTAAGACACAAAATCACCAAACCTCCAATGTTTAAGTACAGACCAAAAAAAAAAAAAATCAGGTAAGTTAGAGATTTATATAAGTCCATCACAATGCTTTCCCCCTACTCTTAGTGAGCTTTTTTATACTTCTGCATCTTTAGAGGTTTCTTTTTTCCATCACTCACTTGTCTGCACTTGATCTGCCACTGGAGCAGATTTGCCCTTCTCTAAACAAATCCTTCTTCTTCACCTCACCCTCTTCTAGTCAGGCAATCACCAAAACACAATTGTCACAGATAATAATAATTGGCCCATTTCTGTCATCCAGTTTAAACAGAATGGCTCAAACCTTACAAAGCTGAGATTAATATTACTTTCATCCATTAAGAGGAAGTAAAAAGAAGAAGCAAACTGCTTGAACTTTCTGCAACAGAAAGACTGTGGAGCTAGGAGGCATCACTGGATCCAAAAGGGGCTTTAGATGCTGGGGAATAAGGAGAAGAGGAAGGCAAAGGAGTGAGTGCTTGTGCCAGGCTGGGAGACAAAATGTCAACCCAGCCTTTCTCAGTGCAGTGTTTATGTTTCCACAAAATAATTTTATCAGAGAGGGTCAGGGAAACAGAAAAAATGCAATAAGAACACAAAGCCAACAAGCTTACTATCCATCAGGCTAGAAGATGTTGCCACATCTTCAGCTGTATGCCGGGGCCATCCTTACAGATGTAATTGTATCCTTACAGTTGTTAGTTGTATCCTCATAGTTGCAAATAAAAGAGGAGGAGAGAGCAATCCCAATGGCCAAAAATGGACACACTAACTCTCAGGGCAGGAAGAGTCCTTGCTCAAAGCCAGCCACAGCTCAGTCAGCTTTCCTCAGAGCAGCCTAAAACACAGCCAAAAACCCAGCTAACAATTAAGGAACACAGAAAATCATGGGCCTTTGGCCACAGCTCACTCTCTGGTCCTCTCAGACACCAGTAAAGGAATGTAAAAGAAACCCACTCCTGGACTGAAGCCTGGAAGTGAAGGCAAAGCCATTTTCATTAGAGACAGGGTGCTGCACTTGGTGCTACAGTGCTTTTTAGGGCCATAACTCTACAATTGTGACAGAAGAAGAGTTGCTAAAAACAGCTTACATGTGAGGTACAGAGATATATACATGCCCAGGCATGTCCTATCCCAGTGCAGGGGTTTTCAGCTGATGGGAGCAAGCGCCCAGGAATTCGTGGATCATTTCTACAAGAAAGGAGTTCATTGATGTGGTATGGCCTTCCACATGCATGACCTGTTCAAACCACTAGCCAGTCTTCTGGGGCCTTCAAATGCCCCCAGAGGAAAACAGCGATAATTGGTGACACCCATTCAGCTGGGAAATATCAGTGTGGGGATCTGATGGCTACAAAGAACAAACCTGAGATGTCTTCAAGAGAGGAGGACAAGCTATTTATCTTCACAAATAGTCATAATTCACAGTCAAATTAGCCAGGCATCTTCTGTTAAAATGTCTAGCTCATTTGAAATTTAAACATTAATATCTAAGCTATCTACAGCTTCAAAAAAATCAGTCTGCATTAATTATTTTAGTTATTTCATGCTACTTTACAGTCAGGTGAACAAGTTTCATTTTCAAGTAATTATTTAAGCAGGGAGTTGCTAGTGAATTAATTCTGAGTGCTGAAGGAGTTAACCTTCAATTTAATCTCAGTGAAACACAACCAGTGAGGCTGAGGACTTTAGATCTGTATTTTTTCTTCCCCCATGGCATCCGAAATAGAAGCCCAATGCAAAACAACAACAACAAACAAACAAACACAAAAACCCACAAAAGAACCCAACAAAAAAGAAGAAAACCCCCACCACATCCAAAACATAACTGGAATTTACTTCACAGCTGTAACTATGCAAGAAATCAATCATTTCAGTGAAATAAGCACCAACAGCGTTAGCTGACCCTCAAAGACTTGCTCACTCAGCCCAAGGAAATGCTGAACCATTTCCTCAGTAACCTTTTGTCACTTCTCCTGGCTATGTTGTATGTATACAATCTTCCCTCTGATGAAACATAAAGCAGCACAGATCTGAAATGCTCTGCAGAGAAGTGACCTTTCCACTGAGAGGCATACATACCTGTTCAAAGTTACAAAGGCATATATATCTGCTCGAAGTTACTCATTTCATGGAACAGATACAGAAAGAAATGGCAAAGGCTAGACTCAGGTATGTAGGAAAAAGAGAAAGATTACCTCCTAATTCTATTTCTCTAACAACAGCAAACCAATGGCTTCACATGAAAAAAAATCCAAGAACTTAGCTCTTCCAAAGTTGGTGTGAATCTCATGAAGGTTTTCGGAAGGGTTTGATGACTTTTAAAAATAGATGCAGTTAGGAAAGTCTCTCCTGTTCACAAAGACTGCTCTCCTGCAAGCTATTTCTACCTTGCTCTTCCTGAGATTTTGGCAAAGTCACAGAGTTGAATATGTTGTGACACAATCAACCATTTGAAGAGTTTGCTTTCCACTTGAATTTTATTTTTAGACTCTCCCATAGTCTTTCAAAGCACACATACCCATACTTTGACATGAAGTAAAGAGCTACAAAGAAAAGCTGAAGGGTCTGACAAACTCTAGAACATAAGTAAGCTTATGACATGTCTCTCATTTATAAAATGATTACTGCCTCATTTCTAAGTCTACAGATATGGCTGAAAACACTTTTGCTGTACAGAAAACCTGAAGGTTTCTATCTCAGAACTACAGGTCACAGGCTCAAAAGTGACGGATCTTCAACTGATGACTCTGAAATCCAACTAAGGCACTCAAAGAAAAAAAAAATTCTAGAACACACTGGTCCTGAATTCTCACAGTTCAATGTTTCTTAGGGACCTTGAGCAATCTGCTCACTACTGGGCCTGCCTTGAGCCAAGAGCTGGACCAGAGTACTTGCAGAGTCTCTTCCACTCTGTATCATGCTATGAGTGAGTATAGAAGTGCTTCTGTGAAAAGCATTTCTTTTGCCAGCCACCACATGTTTATCATTGACTGCAAAGGTGTTCCTGAATTACTCTGAAGAGAATACTGGGCTACATATACTTCTGGCTGCAGAGCTACTCTGTGTGAATTCAGGAATAAAAACTGCTAGATAATGTCCTTTTATATTTGCTGAGCAGTATCTTTATATAAAGGTTTGACAAAGCATTTTCTTTTACATCAGTTTACATGCATTACCTTAATTAATTCTGCAAAATCCCTCTTACTACAATTCTGTTCACCAAAATAATTGTATCTCAGATTCATTTCAAAAGGCAGCACTCTCAGGGATTCCTGGACGACATCACCATGTAACATAACCCAGCTTATATTCAGTAACTCCAGTCAACCAGAGACAATGTAAAGTGGAGGAGGATCCAGCTCATCCCTGCCAGCCAGCAGAAAGGCAAGGTGCTCCCTAACTCACAGCTATTCCAAATCCAGGACCTGCTGCTCTGCCCCAATGTGCTCCCTGCAGAAGACCAGAAAGAGAGCTATGTGACCTGTCCATGCAGAGGATACAAAGATGGATGTGTACTGAGAAAGGACAAAACTGAGATGTTAGATGGGGGTGAGACGACAGTAGGGAATGAGACTGAGCATCTGCACCAGGGAATGAAGCAATGAAATGTGAAGAGTCATTGAAGAGCAAATGGTCCCCCTTTATGCAGGAAGAACTAGCCTCTGAATGCTAAGCAACATCTACACACAAATGCATACTGCCCCACTATCTGCTAAATGGAGATAATTGTAAATTCAATAAAAACTGTATGAAAATATAATGACATGAGAACAAGACCAGAATTAGAAAAGCAAGGCAAACTGAAGGAAAAAAAGAAATTACTCCATGTTCAACCAGAAAACCAGGTGAAAAGATAACAGTGAAAGAAATGAGAAGAAAAACTCCCTGCTGCTGTGCTCTGCATGAATATTTGCATCTGCCAACAGGCCATCAAAAAGCAAATTGGCACTAAATCATAATTCACCATTTGCTATTTATATTCTGGCAGCATTATGCTTGTGCAATTTCTATCAAAGCCTCCATTTTGGGGATGGGGATAAGAAAAGGAGATATTGTAATCTACTTCTGCAACTGCTGTTTGTATTTGCTGAGTTATCTGGCACTTGGTGTGTGCCTCATGCATCACTTTTTATTCAAAAATTGACATATTTATCCAAGAATGATTTTAACACGGTAGCCTGATTCAGATACCCACAAAAGCTTTGGCAGACACTTTCAGCCATGCATTTTATGTGATTTACACATTGGCATGCAAACGACAACATTTAATTGTGCATGCGTATTGCAATCGCAGCCTGGTGGAGGCAGCTCATGGAGCAGTGGAGATAAGTTTACAGGTATGCAGCATATCAGTAAGTTTCTGAAGGCTTTTAAACCTGGGAACTGGTGGAGCCCTTTATACAGCACCAAGATAAGGCACACTGCTTTAATCACTGCATCCTAGCTATAAAGGTTTCTTTAGGTAATTTTAAGCTAGTCAAATTTCACTTTCAAACCACAAATTATCTTGAGTAAAAATTGGATATTTCCTCCCACTCCCAGAGTTTGAGTATGAATGAGAACGTGACTATGCCATTGCAGAAAGCATCCCTAATTCTGGCTGCAGTTACAGCCTTTACAAGTGATGAGCACTTTCTCCCCTATGCAGCACTGCACATGGCTTGTAATACAGAGACCTGATACTGCACTGAGAAAGAACATTATCACAGAATGAAGCTGGGTAAAGACCCAGCAGATACACCCAGGACTCTGCTCCTTTCCACACTGCTGTCTCCTGTTTCTTTGGAGAATACCAATAGCAAGGAATTGAACCAGCAGTTACAAAGGAGCTGCAGAGAGAACAAAAAGGATAAGCAATATAAGGGGGCATGTTCTAGTGCCAAGTAAGGAAGGAACAAGAGGTACCAAACGAGAAAACCAAGGAAGTTCTAGGACTTGAACTAATGTCAGCAGTTTATGTTATCACCAGGCAAAAATTGTTAATAGATGAACATGATCAACTGAGAATAAACTGAAAGGGAAATGAATGGACAATTTAGAACATTTTGCTATTCTTTTATCCTGCACTACATAAGCCTCTGTTTGCACAGATAGCTTTCTGTTCAGAACAATGTTGGAAAGCAGCTGCCAAAATCAAGGGATCCCAAAGTCAAGGTACCATCATCGCTCAAAGAGGGCAGAGAACAAGTTACAGATATGCTTTTGCAATTTAAGATACCGAATATCAGTGCTCAGAATGGCCATTCACGATACTCTGTGACAATCACATACCAGTAGTACTTGACATACGAGCCCAAGTTTTCTCCTCTTTGGCCCAGTGCAGAACTATAAACTGGGTGTGTTTTTAAATGCCTCAAGTCTAATATGAGATTGTGCTCTTGGCAAAGCATCACACTTATACTGCATTTCTCTAGCTTCTCTTTTTAAATCCAGGAGGTGGAGAAAGGCAGCTGTTTTCTCACCAAAGTTTATCCCATTCCTTTACTATGCCTCTCCAGAACACATGTCCAGAATCGTGGACAATTGTTTTTCATGAAGAGCTTAAGGAAAGTAACTTGAGCTTGACCACCTTGTGTTAACAAAGAATGGGCTTAAGTAAATCATGTCATGCATGTTTACCACTGCAGCACAGCACCAATACTCTTTCTCCATGGCACACTTTATTTTGCAACTTTTGCACTCTTCCCAAAGATAAGGGTTATGGGGAGGAGCTTGGTGAGAGGACAATCCCTGTATCAGGAACTGTTGGGAGAAAAATAAGAGAGATTTCCTCTCCCATTACACATTCAACCCTGTCTGGCTGCTGATGCTGCTTGGTTTTATTGATAATCATTAGATCCACGACATGTGACTGTATACAGGTGGTGAGGATGTTTCTTATCTTGATATCCCGCTGATCTGTTTCAGGTATGAGGGATCCACATCTCCTGGGTCTACAAATAATATATCACAGCATTTTTCCTTTAAGTTTTTTTAACTGTATGATACTGTTTTATAGTTAAATGCTACATAAATACAGTTGGACTCAAAGATCTTAAAAGCCTTTTCTGACCCAAATGATTCTATGATTTCCTGTTACTACTGGAACTGAAAAAAGCAACATGTGGGGATATACAAGGACTTCCAGAGAGCAATTAATCTCATCCTAAAATACACATTTGAGATAGGCATGATGAGCAGCCTGTTCAGTGTACCATGCTTTCACTCTAGTGTGGATGAAAATGAATAGCTGAGGCTTTTACACATTTCAAGGATGGAAGAGGTGAACTTTCAGGGGAAGGATGCACACAAGAGGCAGTTCAGCTCTCCTCCTGCCTCTGACCAGAGGCAGAACATCCCTCCCATCACCCGTGAAACAGGAAAATGTGGAGGCAGCAAAATCAGAGTTTGTACCGCTTGATACCCATACATGTACAGTTTGAAGAGGAGAGATGGCAAACACCTCCCTCTGTTCCTTGGACATTTGCCACCTACAAACAGGTGGCCCAAGGAAATGCCCTGTGACTGGGGAGGATGTCCACACTCCCCACACTGATCATCAATCCAGTCTCACCAATACTGTGCAAACCAACTTCCAAGTGTGGACACTACTCCCAAAATTCACAGCATGATTTCCCTGACCCCTTTCAGCCAGGGCAGTGGAGTTCACAAACACTCCCACACTGCCTCTGCATCCCCAGCTGCCCTTCCTGTGGCAGCTCCAGCCTCTGCTTTGTGCTGGCTCACACACTGGTGCCTGACTTGGTGAGTCAGCTCTACAAGAGAGGTGAAAAGGCAATATTTAAGAAGCCTGCCATGATTACAAGTTAGGCTAATTCATTCAAGAAAATTACATGCATTTCCCATTTATCTTCAAATACATCAATCTAGTCTGAGAATGGACTGGATTTGTTGGCACTTAAAATTACATTCCCACTTATTCTATTCATTCTACAGAATCTTAACAAAGAAATCAGCAGTTTGAACAGTGCTGCCTCAGGTTACAGAAGTTTGCTTGTGGATTATTCTCTCTCCTATTTAGAAAAGCACATAAATTATTAACACACATCACTAAAATACCCTGTCTTTCAACAAAGACATTCTAAACATTTGTCAACAAAAATCGGTTTACTGGGTAGCCACTAACAATACAACTGATATGTTTGAGAGTTGAAGAAAAAAAATCTCTTCTCTTGTAATTTCAGAAGACCCAACAGAGCTGGCGTGACAACTAGTGAATATTTAAATGCTTGATATTCACTGGAAATAGTCTGACAGCAACGGCCAAATAATTTCAGGCACAAGAAGAAAAGAAAGTCTCAGACTGATGAATAACTGACATTTGACCTGCTGTTCACTTCCCAAGCTGGAAAAAAAAGCGATTCATAATTGAACTGAAGTTGAAGCTGGCTAAGAAAGCATAAAACACTGTTTTTACGTTTCTGCATTGCCATACTGTCTCATGCTCTTTTCATTAAATTGTTTATTTCACCAGTTATAAATGGATATTGAGGAGAGGCATAAGGCAAGGCAATTATCATAACCCACAAATGCTACAGAAAATAATTCAAACATTTATAAAACCCTGGCTGAAATTTTGAATTTAATAGGTAACACAGCACTTGTGGAAATTTATACGAAAGCACATGTAATGTTTATTATTAACTACTCAGACTTTCTAATATTTAGCTGTTCCTGGCACACATTCTGGCTTGAAGCTGGTGGGAGCACAGTTAATAGACAACGTTTTCCCCTCAAAAGGAATATGAACCACCACCATATGACTGCATGAACAATCCAAACCAGTCAAAGAAAAAAAAAAATCCACCCAGAACATTATCCTTAAGGAATAGACCTCCAATAGGATTATGAAGTCATTCTCTCCGAAAAATTTGCGATTGAGGCAGAGAAATTCTCTGCCAAGGTACCACATCCAAACTCCAGCAGAAGATAAACAGTTGCAGATCCAAGACCACTTGGTCTTTATTTTGTATTCTCAGGTAATCTGAAGCTTTTCTCTTCCCAGAGAAAAGCAAATTGAAATGTACTGTTTACAAGTGACGCTTACGGAGGATTACACCTTTACCCTGCTTTCTATTAGGAGACTCCTGCTGCTTAAGAAACCCGTGTTAATCCCCCAAAGCAGATGACGTTTTCCAACCCTGCATATTTCACAAAGCTTGCATCCATTCAAAGGGAAAGGAAGTTGACACAATACAAAAAACAGATGTTTAATAAACTTGAGTAATTGGACAGGCAAGCATGTTTTGGTCATTCCAAAAGACAGCCACAAAAAGGAAGCAACTATTCTCTTGCAGACACAATAAAGAAGACTTTGGGTTGATTTTAATTAAAGAGATCAGATCCTAACCAAAACAAGAATCCTAACCTCCTGTGACATACTTTGGTCTCACCTTTAAAGCCAAAAAGAAACAGCTCTCACTTGCTATTTAGCATCAATAGTATCATCCCAGTCACATAACCTTCATTCATCCAAGAGAGTAGGATATGCTCAGTGACAAGCATCATATCAGTCAGGGTTAAACCTGGTCTGAGTCACCAAATCATCCTGGCAGTCTAATAAGAGTATCAGTCTTGTCCTCAGCATTTCCTAGACAGGAACAACACTGACTCTGCATTTAGGAGCAGTTTTAAAACAGATTCCTTCTGGCAATGAAACAACTATAAAAGTAAATATAATACAAATGGCATAGACACTAAACATGAAAGGGCTTTTTTTCCCCAGAAGGATCATCAGCTATTTCTACTGTTCTTTAAAAACTGTATTTCACTTTCATTTAAACTGCTTTGAATCTACAGGGGAGATCACATCAAACATCGCAAAACAAACATATGAAAATCTAATTTTTGCTATGGCTTTATGGAATCAGTCCTGTTCTCTTTCAACTAACTTAGGTGAGAAATAAAAGCAGAGGAAGATCAAGCAGTACAGAGCTGTACATCTCCATTTTCTATTATATAATACACAACCTCTGTTTTGCAGTCCTGGGTTTTCCAAGTCTTCAGGTTGAAGTGTCAACCTTTCAAAATGCCAAGATCTATCTGTATATGATTACCATTATGTGTACACAGGTGGAGAATGTCCTTCCTCCTTCACATTAGTCACTTTAGCTAAAGCTGTTATCCTCTTACCTAGCAGAAAGGAAATTTGCTCATTCTATCACACAGTCATAACTCAGCCAAACATTGGCTGAAACAGAATGCTGTATTTTGGACCTCTGCAGTCTCCACTTAGCATATCTAACTAATTTTTTAGTAAATACAGCCAAAGCAGAAATTAGAAACAAAAAGTAGGGGAGAAATAAATTCCACACTTGCATGCAACTTCATGACCAGCAGCTGCAAGTTCTGGATGATCATGAACTCTTGACTCATGGCCTGATTTTCACCTAATCACCTGCAACTGCAGCTGACATCTAGTTCTTGTCTGAGAGTTTGTGGCAGACAAAAAACTAAAGGTACAGAGACACAGTCATAAAACACTGAATAACTTAAAGGAAGGAAGGATGTTCTACATAATTGTCTTCTCATAGCTGCAGAGACAAAAATGTGCTCAAAAAAGATAACTGATGAATTTTATACTTATCTTTTATGTTAAAGACAGGTAGTACAAAGTCAATGTTATGTAATCTTTTTTTCTTTTTTTCTGAACAGTGCCTACCTTTCCCCCTCCTCCTTCAAGCATGTGTACCCAACCTAACTGGATGTGTGTAGAAGTACCAGGATTACCTATTCAAGTTTTCACTAGCTTTTTTGGAATATAGGAACGTTGGAAGATTCTGCAATGAAATATTTTGTTTGTTAACAGCATGCAGCATACAAGATTTGTCTTATGTATCCCTTTCTTTTACAATACTGCATTTGCAACAATTGATGAAAAGGCCTTCATTGTGGCTTCTGTTTTTGAGGTCTCCCATATAAAAATCTCTCTACAGACTATGTAGAGTTTTTCTATTAAAAAATATCATTTACAGGTCCATATATAGGCATGTGGATGTCTCTTCTCTCTTTTTTGTTCATTTGGGATTTGTTTCTTGTGAGAAGTAATACAATGAGCCAAATATGGTATGATTATATGGCATCAAAGCACTAACACCTAAAGAATTAATTTTCCTTTAGAAATTCAAATGGCACTAGAGTTATCTTACTTTTAAATAGCCCAAAGAGCAGCAGCACTGAGGGGTAATTGACATAGGTCATATTTTCCTCCTGTTTTGTTATATACAGAACAGACATAAAAATCTGATGGATTTGGCACTCATAGTAACAAGTCATCTGTATACAATGTGAGAAAAGGGATTGCTTAAGAGCAAGGATATTGAATCATGTCTCCTGGAATATAATTTCAAAACAAACCAAACCAAACCAAAATTCAATAAACAAGAAAAAATAAATGAGAGCACAATAAAAACCTAAAACCATGACAACGTTCAAACAAAACAATAACAAATCCAATAAAAATACCACATAGATAAGGTCTTACAGCTGATGGGGTGGTGGTGCTGAAGGTGGTATAACAAGAGTAGCACAGAGGTAGGACTAGAGAGATGGACAGTCCCAACTACTGCACTAGTTCCCCCGAACTCAGGAAGAAGTAGCACCAGTATCTGTTTCCATTTTTACACAGACTTCACGAGCAAATAATAAACTGGCATCTTAAACTTCATACCATCCCACAAGACACACTACAAGCATCAATAAAACCACCCAAAATGTTGGCTCATTTGCTAACACAGAAAGGTTTGTGCAGCAAAATTCCTGAAACTGTAGGAAACACAAATCCTTCTCAGTTTATACTTGTATCGTATTTGCAAAGTTATTTTCATAATCATAGCAGCTCAGGTTTTGGGAAGCGTAGTTCAGATCCTCAACCACGCAAAAAGTCTTTAATTCTCCACTGAAAAGCAAACCCACAGATGTGCTTAGGCATGTATGTTTAACATCTTCTGCCCACGGCCACACTTGCTGCTCCTAAAATATTTTGTTGAAATGGTATCAGTTTCCTTTTCTGTGTATACTGCACCAATTTGACTAAAAACATGAAACTTATACATAGGAACACGGGGTTTCCAACATGAATAAACACCTCAACTTAGAGGTAGCAAAATCTCAGTTTTGTGAGATGGGACTAAAACAATTAATGTCTTCTAGAGCAGACTGAAAGTGTGTATTCCTCCATTTGACTATGTATAGGTTAAAGACAAAAGGCTTCAGAAAAGATTTGCTGTAAAAGATTTCATATCTAAGCATCCTGCATATTTTACCACAAGGTTTGACTTTCAAACCAACTGGGCTTTCCTTGAGTAGGGATGGTTATGAAATTAAAGTCTCTGAAAACAATCGTATTGAAGTGATCTCAACAGAGAGTTGTTTAAATCCCCAGGTCTTCGAGGTGCTGCTGAAGATGAAAACAAATGAAATCTTGCTATCTTCTAATATTAAAGACCAAAACCCACTGTTTTCTTAATCTCCCAGAAGCAAAATTGGAGTTATAGGGTGCATTGCATCCACATCACCTTGTATTTTCTTCTAAACAATCTAATGAAAGAGACCAAATCTCAAAATGGTTTCTGTTAAGTGTCTGCACACTGCATTTTCAATTTTCAAAATGCAGTGAATTAGCATCTACATTTAAAAAAAACCCAAAAACCAAACTTGTCTCTGGAATAATAGAGATATTTATACCACATAAAAGAGCATCAAAATTTTACTAGTGTTTGGTGATTTAAACTATAACTACACTTTTGAACAGCAACAATTACCTAAAGACTGCTTTTACCTAAAGACTGTTCGCTATGGATATTTGACAGGCACTCTGAAAGGCCCAAAAGTGTAACAAGTTGCTACATACATGGGCATTTCACTTAAATCAGTTAAGTTCACATATAACCCACCTGTCCAGAGAATTTACCTTCCACTAAAATGAACAAATAGTTGCAGCTGGATCACAAAAAGCAGCAGAGAGCAGATCAAAAAGCGTCTGCATGTACACATAGAATATATCAAACAAAACCTCATAAGCAGGTCATAATAACATTATAAACATTTTTTTAAAATTCTGATTTTCCTAATCAGAATTCCTTCATGTTAGTAGAGGGATAACATTTTTTCCAGGGCACTATAAGTCTAAGACCTCCATTTTACAGAAGGGAAAGCTGAGCCAATGAAGGCATGGAAATTACCATAGCTACAGAAAATGCAAGTAACAAAGGATGAAATTTGAACTCACGTTTCCACTTTCCTATTCACTGAACCCTGAAGACTTTGAAAAATATACATTCCAGTACACTTCCAGAATAGCAACAATGTTCAAACATATTACATGTTAGTTGTGTAAGCATGGCATGCTAAAATCATTAGTGGCTACTAACAGATAGATCGTGTGAAACTGGATCAGTCTTGGTATCACAACTAATTCTGACAGATTCTCCTGATCACACTGAAGCAGCTCTGTCTCCTTGGCAAGGACAAACCTAGGTTAATCTCAACAGGGTACAGAGAAACTTTAGATCAGACTGCTTTGCTTCTTTCCTTGCACCCAACTGCTGTGAGAGCACTCAGTGCTTGTAAGAGTGATATAAATTATGGAAAACCTTGATGATTTCAAATTAATATCCTAAGGACTTGCCAGAGGAAAGACAAAAAAAATCTTAGATCTATGTAATATAGATCTACAGTTTACTGGATCAAGAGCAAAACAACAGCAAGGAAATACATCAACTGTTCAGAAAGTAGAGGAAACCATTGATGTAATATTTGAAGAAAAAAACCCACCAATGACTTTAACCTCTTCTGAAGCTGTTCAAACAGAAACAGAATTAATAACCATAATCTACAGTTCACTTCCCTGTTTAATGTTATTCTATTGCACCATCACCTATTTAATGCTAACATACACAGCCATTTTCTCTGCAACACGAATTCATTAGCCAAAGAATCACAGCTGAAATAAAAAGAGAACTGATTTGAGAGTATGTATTATCAAAATGGCTAAATAATCTTTAGCCACTCCAACCTCCACATCCTTACCGGAATGTCGAAAGTTTCTTGTGTGTCATCCAGCATCTGAATTTTGATAGAGACAAGTTTTCCTGGAGGTGTCATAGGTGGTTTCTGTCCATGCTCCAAAGTACTGATCCCAGCATTTTCCTGAGCTCCTAAGCGGGATCCTGCTGTTGGTCTCTGCTCAGTTTCACCCATGTTTAGGGAAACACGGTTTTTATATCTGGTAAGAAATAAGGGCAAAGAAGACCACATCAGTCATAAAGAAAATGTTTTGCACATAAGCATCACGGTATATATGCTTACAGGCAGTAAACTGTGTGACTACTAATATGTAAAGTTAATGGTCATACAGTTTACTACCTGTAAAAATAAGTAAACCTGTAAAGTTAAAAGTAAGTAAATCTTAAAGTTAAAAGTAAGGGCCATCACAATCTTTTCTTAATGTCTCATATGATGACAAGAAAATCAGGCAAACTTTATAATTTCAAAATACACAGGCTAATCACTTCCTGGTGGTGAGGCTGATAGACAGGCTATGGTACTGCACAAGAGAAAACTTCCTTTTCTCCTGGAAAAGTAAACAATACGCCATAGGAAATAGAGCACAACAGAACCCAGATTTCAATTAATTATGTAAATTTTTAATTATTTATGAATAAGGCTGTTATCACCCCCAGACAGGATTCCCAGAGAAGGTAGGAAGGCGAGAAGAGCAGTGAGGCAACTCAGCACTTGCTGACCATCATTCCCTCTTGGCTAATCAGCACTTTTTCCTTCCAGCCTCCTCTGGCCCTTTGCAGTTGCCACCTTGATAAGGGTCTGTGAAGCAGGAAAGCCAAGGGGTACAAGATGACACCAATTACACAATAGGGGACCAGAGCTGCTCTAGACCTGTGGCCTGGCCTGATCCCAGTGAGGAGCCAAGAACTGTGAGGACATGCTACTGGAAAGGCCAGAAAAAAAGCCAACCCCGACTGGGAAATTCTTCACTATCGGTACAACTTTGAACCTTCTTTTTTAATTCAAGCACCATTTGTTTTACTTGTTGAACGTTACACATCACACTAGAATTTTACTTCACTTCTCCTACTCTGCTTTTTGACACTCCAGTTCGATTTCTGATGAAACCCACTTCTACTGTCCATTTATCTTTCTTAGTAAATACACTTTCATTTTGCATGACTTTTATACAGTGATCAATGACCAAAACATGTAGCGCACAAATAAGTACAAATGGAAATGTAACTTTCCAGCTGAACAAAGGCATAAGAAGAGTACTGTCAATCACTGCCTGGCTTTAGCTCTGAGGTTACAATTACTGAGAAGCCTATATGGGGAAAAAAGGAAGCACAAGACAGCCTATGAATCTGTGAATGCATCACCGGTTCTACAGGATACTATAAAGAACAGTGACAGGTAATAAGACACCAGTTCCCACCATAAGGATAGAATAAAAAACAGCCCTGGTTTTGGCAGGATACACTACTTTTTACACATTACTCTTCCATGTCTTGACTAATCTGTTCCAATTTTTTACACTGCAAATACTCAGGCGTTAAATATTTTAAAACAGCATTTGGATTAAAAGAAATATTAGCTGAGAAGGAAGGGAATTAAAAACTATGGATCCCACACTTCTAAATATCAGCTCAATGGGCACAAGTGAAAGAGAAGAAAAAAATGCAGGCAAGCCTTTGCAATGATTAGGCACTAACCTGCCCATCAAGGTCAGAGTGAAACCCACCCAAGTCCATGTCAACCTCTACCAGAAAGGCATTTTTTTCCTTAGTTATCATTGCAATCTAAAAATCTATGAAGAATCAGTTATATTTATCTTATTATTTGAAGAAAAAAATCTTTTTATAGAACAAGCAGTGCCAACAAGGAAGCTGCAGTTTCAGGCAGGAATTCCAGAAGAGACACCAAGCTCCACACAAAAAGACTCCAGGCCCCTTTGCAAATAAACCTGTTTTTCCTGTGTGTGCAGTACACAGGGTCATCTAAAAAGGTAGCACAGGCATCCAGTCTAGAAGTGCACAAAGACTCTGGTCTCAGTAAGAGCTCTTCTGAAGTCACCTCACACCCCAGACAGCACCAAGGGGGCACACAGGACCTCTACAACTGCTGTGTTACTACCGAAGTTTCTGCCTATGTTCCTTCCATTAAATCATAAACACAGAGATCAGTCCAGTAGGTTCAAGTGATACCATTAAATAATTCATGCAAGGAAATATTACAGACATTGAACCCTTCTATAAATGCTCTTCTGACTGATGACACAGTGGCCCACACACATAAACAGACAGGCCAATAAACCTAATGAAATGCATAAAAACCACTCAAATTTGGGAGCCAAAAAAATCATGGAGGAAAGGTACAAGTACAACCACTCCGTATGTACAGCTGAGATATTTTTTATTATTAAGTTAATAACATAGAAATCCTTGTTCTGCATCTCTATTGAACCGTTTGGTTATAAACGCACGCTTTCATTCGAAAGCAAAGATCTAAGAACCATTGGCTACTCTGATCACAAGCATCTGCCACCTGGAAAATTAAGAGAAGATCTTTCATTTTTTAACCTATACGCCTAAACATCAGCATGCTGCACTGGAAGTTATTTAGGGTTTTTTTCAGCATGCTACTAGTCTCACTGTGCTGTTTCATAACAGCAGCATAATATTTTTACTATACCTTTACGTAAGAGGCCTTAAAAATTAGCCTCTCTAAAATAACACAGCACATCAGTCAAGCTCTATAACTTTTTCTACATCACTTTGATCTAGGAGACAGCAAACTAAGGTCACAGAATGCAACAGAAGAGTATTAAGCAAACACGGGACAAACCTGAGGGGATTAGAATGCCTAATGGGTGTCATGATGAAGAGATGGATCAAGTTTGGACAAACGATAGAGAAATTCAAAGACACTCTGGAGTAGAAAGACAACAGTAAATTGGGGAAGGTATTAATCAAGAAGAAAGAGCAGCAGCCACTAGATTCTAACATGTGCAATTCTAAGCAAAACATATGTGGAGACAGACAACCAGTACAGGAGCAGAGAGTGGCAAACAGAAGACGATTCATCTGAACTCTGAAAATTAGGAGTTTCTGCCTGCTCTTTCTGATAGCTGTTGAAACCCAGGGCAAAAATCAAGTCAATTGTTTCAGCTGCAGGTTCACTGGATGTCAGTGGCCTTCTTGGTAGTGGTGTAGCACCTGCAAAAGGAGAGAGTCCACTGCAGAGAATGAACCTCTATCCTAACCTGTGTGAGGGGAGAAGTTACTGGGACAGCACAGCTGCCCAGGGGTAGTCCTGTCCCCTTCTGCCCCTTCCCAGCTACCACCCACACAGTCCTGCCTGATGCTGAGCACTGACTCTCACCCTCCTCAGACTGAGCCAAGGCACCTTTCTAACTCAAAAGAAAACAATTCAGTGTTTTGTTCTTGGCTGGGTTAGCAAATTAAATCAGCTCTCGGCAGGCTGGAAAACCCAATGCCAGGGTGAGCTAAGCCCAGCCAGCTGCTGTCAGGCCACTGGGCTGACTCAAGTCTTTCTCTGTTTACAGCACCTGGAAGGCACAAAAAATCCCTACAACTGCCATTAGATAGGAGATGTTGTTTTGTTCTAATCACACATTTAAAACCCTTTTATACTGATAGTAAATGCCTAGATTAAAAATTTAAGGTCTGTATATGCTTATGCAGTAGCTGGACAAAGCCACAATATGGTTCAGCATAAAGTCACCTTAGTTCTCCATGTTCAAAGCACACACATTTTATAGCATCAGAAAGGCTCTGGCCCATTAAAATTTCCACATATTTTTCCCTGGCAGGATGAAAAAAGTATCAAACTTATTTAGTCTAAAGATAGCTGCAAGTATAAACAGCACTTGCTGGGCCAGGGAAGACGGGCAGGAATAAAGGGCTACAAAACCTACAAAATACCAAGGAAAATAGAAGCAGTACGCTAGAATTGATGCCACTGTGATCTTCCACCTACTCTGCTCTTTAGGTCAGGGCTCAGAATTTGATCCAAGAGGCTCCCAAAGCCTGAAGACTCCTTTTACAGGAGAGAATGGTACCACATATTTTGGCCCTTTCCACTTCTTTTCTTTCCTTTATGACACATTTCCACAGCATGAAACAGAAGGAAGCACAGTGCTCAGTACACTCCTCTTAAAGGTGGGGAAGCCTGAGGCACAGAGGGATTGTGTGAGTACAGCCCTACCAAAAGCATATAGCAGACATGTACACCTTCAGTAAGAGAAAATTCTATATGTGCAGCATAAATTGTCAATGATGCTGCCTTTTCATTAGTACATCAGAATTACCATAAAAATGAAATCAAGTATCTTGAACCCATATTTAAAAAATAGTAATAAAATAACAAGGCAAAAGGACCAGGAAGCCTGAAACTAAAATTCAGTCTGAAATGATGGGAAGCAGATAGAGGGCCAATACAGTTCAGGTTTTTGTACTGCGAGGCATTACCCCACTTAATTTCCACAAGTCCCTGGCAGAGCTGTACAAAGCAAATATGATTTAAAAATTTTAAATTATTCATGTAAATCACAGAATCATAGAATATCCTGTCTTGGAAGAGACCTAAAAGGATCAGCTAAGTCCAACTTACAACTTCTTTGATAAAACCCAGCATTTTTGCAGAAGCAAAGAAATGGGCAAAGTTCTTAATAGAAAAACAGCTCAAGTTTGAAGGCCAGTAGTACAGACACAGATGCTGGGTGTCTGTTTCTCTGCTTGCACCCAGCAGACTAAGTTGGACTCATACTCTAAAGGAAACCTTGCAGCTGAAGGGATTTATGTTCAGTTTCTTGTCTACCTTTTCTGCTCACATTCACAATACTCAGATAGAGAAGGAAGGCAATAAAAATTCCATTTTCTTGTACCATTATACTGTCTTCTAGCTCAAAGCAAAAAAAAAGTTAACATTGTAAGCGATGGCTGCTTGGAAGTCAGAAGCAGAGAGGCTCGAGGTGAGGTATGGTCAAGAAGATCAGCAACAAGACAGGTCATGCCTAGTCCCCTGTACAGTCAGTGGAAAAGGGGGTGGAGGGTGAAGTCCTTAACCAGGCTTAATGTCTAAACACATATTTATCTTTTTTTCTTTTTTTTGTCCCTAAAAGATGCAAAAATTAACCTTGAAAAACCTGCCTGCTGAAGAAAACACCTTGGCTGCCTACCAAAAATTAGACAGAGCCTTGCAGAAGCAAGTCTTAGAATCAGATTCTTCAGCATTCTGCAGACTTTCTAAAATCTGCAGCAATAAGAAATTCCCTCAGCTATGCAAGACTATCTATTAAAAGAGTACAATTCATCACCTCTACTGAAAATGAAGAGAGCCTACAAAGTTGTCTATCAGCCTCTGAAAACCTCTAAATAACACTCTCTTATCCCTTGACCCAATTTCTGTGGGATGGTTATGCAGCTGGACAGACTAAGTGCTCAGGTTTGTAAAGCAATAGAGTACACTTAGTTAACACCAAACTAGCTAGAGCCCGAAACCGATGTCAGATTCAGGGACCTGAGCAGTAACACAAAGCTTTAAAACCTCAAACTATTCAGTGTGCCAATAATGTAGCCTGAAGTCCAGAATAATGAGCATTTATGACTGTACAGGATAAAAAACACCTCTCACAAGCCTATCAGTACAGCATTCAGAGTGCCCACATTCGTTTCTGGCTTTAGGGCCATTCAGCTTCCAACTGGAGCTCATTTATCTTCATTGCATTCAGGTCCTAAAACTGTCTGCAATTCTGTGGCACTAGCAGCTGTCCCAGATTCCAATTCTTCTGCCAGATGTCAGCAAAGAATGGTCCCATCCTGCACAAATTTGAAGTGTGCTATCTTTTTTCCTCAGCCACACACCTGTCAGTAGATCTATCCACCAGTGCAGCGATAGATAAATCTATGCTTTTCCAACTCCCTCTGTGAAAATAATCATCCCTTAAGCACAAATACAGACTGCTTTGTGAATTAAATCAATCTGGTCTACAAATACTTTATTTCAACCCACAACACTACAATTACTTTTGATGGCCATCAGCGATATTGAACAAGTCAGTAGACATATTGATTCACTTTGTGTTACGTTTCTGGACAATGTTGCATTAGAAACTGATTGCAGGCAAGAAACATTTCTTCTCCTTGCATCTCACACAAGCAAGCAAAGCCATTGTACATAGGTAAGGGAGCAATTAAGTAAGCAAAACCTCCTTACACTCACCCTCTCAAAGGAACTCCTCACAAGCCTCTTCATACAAGTTACTCTTTGGACTAACTGTGACTGTTTCCCAATCTCTGGAGATTTGTCTTCACTTTGTTCTTCACCACCCCTACCTGGCACCCCTGTACCATGATCAACATCACTTACTTGAATCAGGAATACCAACATCATATTCAAACCAACACAGGCAATTTTAAAGTTTTTAATTCAGGTTTTAAATCAGCCAACTTGAAGGCACTGTACAAACAGGTAATTCTGGCTACTCCTGGAAGGAAAATTAGTGTTTCATCTGCTAAGCCAAGGGGATGATTAGCTCCAATTGCTCAATTAGTGACTCTCACCCAACAACTATGTTTTCCCTTCACATTCAAAGGCACAGTCTGAGCAAAACAGGGATCTTGTGGTGCCATGAATCCATTAATAGACCAGAGGGAGATATTTCCACACAAATGCTTCATTTGTTATTAGACAAGTTAAAATTTGAATTAAATATTGCCCACTCGCTTTGCACTTACTGCATCACCATTTAACTACTGTGTATGTGTTTATACTTCCACATGAAGTTCAACACTGTTTTGCATTGAAAATACTTCCCTGACACCTTACTTTCCCAACTGGACAAGACCACACCCATTCTACAAAATTTCTGCTTTAGCTCAGGCCAGGGGGAGGATATTTCTTCCTCACTGTGAAACTCTCAACCTGCTTTCTGAAATGTTTTTTAACCCATTGACAAAACTGCCTGCATAAAAATTATGCTTAGGAATAAGCTGCAAGCTATGGATCATATACTTACATACTCAATTTTATTGACACCCCATCTATTTTGCATAACCTGCCAATTCTGTCACTAAAACCTATGAAAAAGTAAAATTCAGCACACTCACACAAGTAACTAAATGTGATTTTAAAAAAAAATCCATGGGGGAAAAAGTATTAAGAGTAAAGAGTACATGAAAATACATGCCAAAGTCACCCAGCTAATCCTTCACTGATGATAAAATGTGTTGTAGAAGTGAGAAAGTACATGTTAACATTTTATGAAGACATAAAGCATTTTAAAGTTGAGATATAAAAGCATCACCATGTGGGCAAAAAACTATTTCACATTGTGAACAGAAAGACTGTGGAAGCTTTATTGCCACATGGCAAATGCTAGGAACATGTAAGGAGAGTCCAAGAAAACCTCTGCCTCTTGTGTTTCCAACCAGCACAGTTTCCTGATTAACCAGGTCATCACCTGAGCCCATAGTTTGTCACTACAAAACACAAGCGAAATGAATAAGAACTTTAAGCAGTTTGATGGTTCAATAGTGGTATAAATCAATCCTGAAGCCATTAAAAGCATTTTCCAAAACCCTTTCATGCCATCACTCTGCATAAATAAAGCTGTTGCACCAGCTGGAGTGCTCTGGGCTCATTCACCCATACAACACCTCATGTGAAAGCCAAGCCGAATGTGCTTATAGTAGAAAAAAGTAAACTGATTTACTTCCAGATTTAACAGAATTCTGAAAGGGATCCAGCCACTCATACCCAGCTTCAAGCCTAATGTAGACGTTTTCCATGAAATAAAAACATGTCAAAAGAATAAATAACACACTACATTAATACTACTGTTCAGCAGTTGGGGGAAAATCTGATACAGTTCTGGTTTTGAGAAATAAAACAGCTCAGGGGAAATGCTATTTCTCTGAACCAAGTATGAGTATACAGTAGAGGTATTCACACTGCCTAAATGCAAGCCAGATCCTCTAGAGAAGTGCTGAGCACCAGAGACTAATTCAGGCATTCAGCAGCCCTTCAGAGGAGCTTCTCCCTGCCCGGAGCACACAGACCCCTCCCAGAAGACCCAAAGGCTGTGGTCCGCATGCCTGGCCCTGCTGAGAGCCATCAGAGGTGTCACTGCAGGTGTCCCCACAGCTGGGCTGGCGTGCTGCACGAGCAGGGAGCAGAAGCCCGGAGCTGCACACTGTGCTCACTGTGGGGGCAGGCACCCCTGCGGCCCAGTGGCTGCAAACCACAGAGCAATGACATCAGTGCTCAGCACTGGGCAGCCACAGATGATGCCTGTCCAAACATGTGAAATTGAGGCTGTAATGGCCTTGACTAGCTTTCTTTATGCCCAAAGCTTGTGATCAGGCTCCCACAAAATTATTACATAGCTTGTGCACCAGGAAAAATGTATTTATGGCCAAAGTTCTACACTCAGTATATAACCCACTATAAAACCAGAAAAGAATTCCTGATGTTTGAAATATTTAAATGCCTATTCCCAAAAGAGACTTTTTATAAGTTTGTAAAATTGCTTGCTATAATGAAATACACAATGATTGTTTTGTTTGGGTTTTTTTAATTAAGTCTTTTTATATAAGCCTTTATTATTCTTGACCAAGGATATATCACACTTAATAATGACACAGTACCAGCAAGAGATACTTGTAGTATAAGAAAAAAATTGCTTTATGCACTACTGTTTAGAAAACAACCTAATATATCCACTTGCATCCTGCTGGTGACAAAATGGGTCATGATGCATGATTGTACATTATTTACCCTAGAGTGTTTTATAATTATGCCATTATTCTTCCTTCAAAAATTCTTTTAAAAGTTACTGCAAAACTTTCAAACTTCCTTAGGTTCCTAACTCATTTCTCTTTGTGCAAATACTTCAATCAGTGAAAGACTCTACCTTCGCTAAGTATCACAGTTCAGACACTGCCTGTCCTATGACAGCTCTCCTGATCTTTCAAGATAGAGTATTTTTGTGTCTTTATATAATTGATAACACTGTGTTTATTCTGTGAACAGCTATCAGAGATACTGTAAGAGACACAAGGTTATACTGTTGCTACAGGTACATCCTCATTTTATGTTTAGCTAAAATGTAAGTATTATATATGCTGCATGAAAGACAAGGGTGGGTTTTCACACAAGACAGATGTAGCTATATGAAGTGATGCTGTGTCTGCAGAACAAATGTCTTTTCCCACCGTAACTAACTTCATGATGAAAACTGACCTAAGTGTCCAAAGCGCAGCACTATTAGAGCAAGCTTTAGAAGCTGCACCTAGAGAAGGACCTTCCTGCCTAACCACACCATTGTCTCTTTATCAACAAACCTGTTTCAGTACAGATTACATCCCTGCGGTTTCTTGTGACATTTCAAAACTAATTACTCACCTGCTTGGAGGTGTGAAAAAGCATTATCTGTGAAATCTGTACTTTACTAGGACTGTACTTTTTCCACTGACTGGGACAGTGGAAAGCACCAATTCTCTTGTTGTGTTCTCTTCCTTGCAGCACTGGCAAGGAGAGATGGCAGAAATACTGCCAAAGCAGCCCACCAGTCTGCACCGACCTCCTCGAAATGTCATGGGAAGCAACACTCCAAAACAGCCTTTACAATCCAAGCAAGAGAGAGAGATGTAGGACTCAGATCCTTTCTTAAAATTCAGGTATCAAGAGGCAGAAGCTGACAGTGAAAGATCAAGCAGAAAGAGGGACATAATAAATAATACATTTCAAATAATCCAACGTGAATGCTGCCTGGAAGATTTTAACATGTCTTCTCACTCAATACAAGGCTCCAGTAAAGCAGCACGGCAGAGGACACTGCTGTGCTGGGCAAAGCAGCACACTGGGTATTAAATTGCTCTTCCTTCCCTTGGAGAACACCCTATACTCCTCATATTCCTTTCTTGGCTCCTGAGTCTCAAGTAACTTTAGATTATGCTGAACACAGAAATCAGTTTTTATCCCCATATCCGATGGTAGCACACAGCAGTCACGGCAGGCAAAGACCTTCAGAGAGTCAGCAGCCAGGATCTCCCCGGAGGCCTTCCTTGCTGAGCACGCTGGAACGCCGCACACTTTCCCAGTGGCAGCCCAAGGACGGCCCGCAGAGCGGGCCAGCACGCGCCAGCCCGGGAACAGAGGAGCCCAAGACTCCTTTCATTTCCATGGCTGCCACGCTGGAGCAGGTCCAGGCCCCGGAGCAGGGGGAGCCCATCCTTCCTGTGCTGGCCGTGGCCGGTCTGCCGGCACCCAGGCAGCAAGGAAGCACAAGGAGTGCATCTGGAGGGCAGCAGGGACAAATGCCAGACCTGAGGGAGACGAAGGAGCAGACCGGGACAAGGGACCAAAACAGGAGGGGAACAAGCACAACAGGCAGGGAAGGGAGCCAGGGATCTCTAGGCAGTGCACAAAACAAGGCAGGAAAAAGGAAAAAGTTGACTAAATGCAAAACCAGAATTGGACAAGGATGGGGAAGGGGGACTCATTCAGGCAAGATGTCTGGTGTCTGACAATGACTCTGCAAGGGAGGTGAAACTGCAGGTGAAAGATAAGAGAATAAGAAGCCAAAACTGAAGAGGTGTCCCAAAATGTGCAAAAGGATTCTCAGGAAGGGCAATACAAAAGGTGGGTCTGATAGAAAATAGCTTATTTCCTTGTGCATGAACAATGACATCAGCCTTTACTCCTGACAGATTCCTCTGGATTGACTCCAACCCTATCAGAAGTCAAGAGGCATTTAGACAACATCCTCAGGAGGCACATGGTGTGATTGTCGGGGCTGGCCTGTGCAGGGCCACGAGTTGGATCAGTGACCCTCGTGGATCCCTTCCAACTCAGGACATTCTATGATTCTATGATTTCCTTCCAGAGCTGGGACCAAAGTCAACAGCCCTCTCCTGCATGTACACAACAACTCAGAGGTGTCCCCCTCTCAGCGTGAGAGCAGCGCAGAGGAGTACGACTGTCTGCTGCCACTGCTGCTCCCACCTCTGATCCCAGTGCCAGAAATCCCCACAGAAGGGTTTAAACCCTACAGCCATGGCAGCTTTCATTTTCAAACAGAACAGATTCTCCTTTTCCTCTTTAAATAAGGGAATACTGCACAAGGAAGAGATGAGAATCAGGAACTGTTTGCATTGTTGACATGTTAAGCATGTCATCAAACTACAAGTTAGCCTTTTCCTGTTCTTGCACACCATAACCTATACCAATTTCCCTCCCTGGATCTGCCAAAGACCATTCTGCCTATTTCACTGCAAAAGGAAGCACAGCCAGTTGCAGGAAACACTAAGGTCTTCTTTTTTCCACCCTGATCTCTCCTTAAGGCTTACTACCTCTTTGAACTCTACTGTTAAGGCAGAATTAACAATTATTTTTCTATGCTTTCTGCAAAGAAGGCTGATTCACTCTCTCGAAAAGTACTTATTCTAACTTCACAATTGTTTGAGAAAGAGGCATCACAATATCCTTACTTCCTAGATGGGGAATTACAGAAAACCCAAGTGCCCAAGACATGTAGATATTGGCTCCACTAGGAGTTTGGGGTCTTAATCCATTTATTGATCTAGGTCAAACAGAATGAAAACCCACTGCTTCTGTAGTGCAAAGCAAGATTCTTAGGGTCAAATCATGCTCCAAGTATTTCACAGCCCACAGCCTGCTTTAGACACAACTGCAGGCTACATACAAGAGCATGAGGCTTTCTGAAAATTAGCTCTTGCTAATTTTCTCAAGCTTATCAAGAGTTTAACTATTTTCTGGGTGCTTAAATCACTTCTAACAATGCAGGGAATTCTCTTGAGAACTGAGTCCAATTCTTTAAAAGCAGGAGGCCATCATCACCTTGAGCCACCCTTCCCTTTCAACATCTGCAAAAGGGAAGGAATGAGAGTTTTCTCACAGATAGTGTGAGAGACAACAGTGCCCTGTGGTAGGAGAACTACCACCACACCCAACAAATAATACAAATGTTGTGTGGGGAAAATGCAACTAAGTAATTACACTTGTGTTGTAAATCACAAAAAGGGAGAATTACATCTTTACATTATGAACTTCGGCTTTGCAATATTAATCATGTTCTTTAAACAGCATCTGATCTATAATGATATTCCAAGTATTAAGATTTCTTATGTGAACCTTAAGGAAAGCAAATCACAAGACTGGCATTACCTTGAGAGTCCAGAAAACAGTATCTCTAATTTTCATAACTCCTGAATATGAATATTTCAATTCCCACAAGGTCTACAAGCGAAGCATCTGCCTTCAAATTACACCTCATTACCCAGACAAAATAAACAGTATAGGATTTGGTTTTGGCATTCCTTTCACCTCGCCCCCAACTTCTCCACTCCTGTAGATGCACCTCCTGAGAGCTCCTCCCAATATATACACCCTCTGTCTCTGATTGCAGCCATCCACCACTCCCAGTCCCACACAGACACACGTCCCAGTATCTTCATCTTTCAGTGGAGGAGGTGAGTACTCATGCAAAGCTCAGCACACTTCAGGAGCATGCACACAGAAGCTTTCCCATGCAGAGCACACTGGTGCCCAGTGAGCAGAGCAGGGAAGCAGCTAGAAGTGCTGGAGAGAACAAAAACGGATGTAAAATGACCAAAGTGTTGGATAGATGGGAGGAGAAGGAAATTATCATCTACTGTGCATTGATGTAATATTAGGTAGTTGTTCTATTTTATGTAAATTCATGCACAGAATATTTTCAGGGGTTTAAATCACCACAGCAGAAAGGTGGTCCACTTAAAGAATATTTAAACATCTACCAGGTATGGAAAATTTTCCCCTCTAGCATTAGACAGGATTATATTTTCTTAGGGTCCCTAACACGACCAGGCTCTGCAATCTGGGCTGGCCTGCATGAAGCAGTCTGCACTTTTCCCCAGAGAGCACAACACTTAACAGATGGTAGTCATACTCTCATCCTTGGAGGAACTCCTTCAGCTTAAGTTTGGACTGGCACACTGAAAAAAAAAAAAAAACCAAATGTGAAAACAATGCATTGCTACCCCTTAGAACCAGCAATCTCTGTATTTTGTGAAAATCCCTGTGTGCATGCTCCAAAAGGATGGCAAACTCACCTCCACTCCACAAAGAGGAGATGTTCTTCAGAACAAAGTAACAGGCAACCTGTCCCACCTGTGCTGTACTGGTGATGAACAAGTCAAGACAGGTCCCTGCCTCTGTGGAAGGCTGAGAGGGCACATTTCCCTCATCTGTACTTGGGGGCTGCTCTTCTTCTGCTCTCCAGATGCCAAAACAGGCATATAAATATTACAGAGTATCACAAGGAGGAGCAGGGAAGCACAGACACATGTTGCAGCTGCCAAATGCTAAGCAGCACAGCGTACAAGCAACGGAGAAGACTTAAGGTTTCACTTCTTCTGAACAGTTGTGCCTTAAGCAGTCCTATCTATCTGGTACCACCTTCTTCCTAAATACACAAATTTTGTCCAACACAGCATATGGACAAAGAAGATGTAACTCTGGTGGATTCAAAAACAGAGGAAAGTCTGAAAGTATTTACAATGGGTAAATAAACCAAGAAGAGAAGGAATTAGCAACACACTGCAGCCCATTCACTAACATATTTGCAGCCAGATATCACATCAGCCCTTCTCCGTTCAGTCCCCACTGAGGAAGGTCAGGGCACCCTGACCACAAAAGCAGCAGCAGGAAGAAAGAAAAAGCCCAGTACCAGCAGCAACACAGACAAACAAACAAACTTACTGCAGTTTCTCTTGGGCAATCAAAGACAAATGGTGATGAGAAATGGATCAGCAGAACCGACACCTTGCTTACCAACCAACCTACTAAGAGACCACGAGGGGTTTGCAATTCAACCCAGGACACTCCCTTTGCTCCCAAACCTGACACTGAGTTGGATAAGGCTGCTGTGGGGTTATTTATTTGCTTTCCAACATAAATAGGCACTCTGCGAGCCTCAGCAGTGGAACACTGAGTACAGTGTCCCCTCCCACCATTAACTTCTGGCCCAGCAATTCAACAGGAAGCAATGCAGGAAATCCAAGGCATCAGTGTGATTCCAACCCATGCCCTTCCTGTCTGAGAAGAGAGATCTAAAAGCATCTTGGACTCCCACTAACAGAAGCGGTCAACACCTCTGTTGAAGGCAGGAGGGGACAGAAATTCAACTGCCCAACCCGAAGCTAAACATAGTTTAGCCAGTACACATCAGGAGACCATATTAATCACCAAGCTGTGTTCCACCTCTATTTTTTCTGACGTTCAAAGACAAACAACACTGCAATCTGGAAGTAGTGAAGCCATGCCCAAGCTCCAGGCACGCCAGCCAAGGCTGTGTAGCTCTGATGCTGTCTCAGCAAGGACACCAAGAAGGGGAAGCAGAGGTCACCCGGTCTGCCTCCCCTAGCTCCTTGCAGCTGCAGCCCAGGCACTGCTGTACACAAAGCAGTATTTTAAAACTTGTCCTGCTAGTTGCATCTATGATCCTTAACCTGTCTGCAACATCCTAGCTGTGGGGTTGCAGGAGACACAGTAAAGCTGCCAGCCAGACTCTGGAAGAGGACGCTGTTCAGGCAGCACTGCAGGCTGCTAAAGGCACAACAACATGTACTCTCTGCACTTCCCCTGCTCAGCACAAGGCAATGTCAAGGTTATAATTACCCGAGGTATGCCCAGGATGGTCCCTCACACATCCTGGACTATTGCACCAGTTTGTAATGAGCTGCAGTCTACCAGAGTGGCACTGCTGAAGTGCAGGAGACAGGAGCAGGAGGTAATTGCTTCGGCACTCTACCAGGGAAGTCACTCCCCAATGTGTTAGATACTACGATAAACTTTCCTCTTTAAAACAAAACATCAAACAAGTTTGCCTGACCTGTCAGTCGGTAAAACCACAACAACAAAAACATACAAACAAAAAAGGAAATTCCAATTAGCTAGAGCAGGGGGAGGCAGGGAAGGGAATATTCTTTCCTGAATCTATTTTTAGGCTATGTAACGCTGTCTGAAACCATGGCAATGAACCTGCTATAAAATCCCCTCGCCAGCTCAATGTTTTGTTTCCTTACAGACAAGGATAAATGAGTCCATACTATGGATTAAATGGTCTAAGAAGAAATAAATAAACTACCAGGCTACTGGAAATGCATTTTTTGGTTATGAAAACTACTGGTTAAGAAAGTTAGGAGCAGCTGTCAGAGAGACCAACCCATTGAACAATCCCATGTCTCATAAGCAATCCTTTATAGTCCAAATAAACAGCACTGAGGTGGGATTAGCCTCCAGATTGCATCTCTCTACCTGCACCACCCTTGACTTCTGGGTGTATTTTGACATTATCAAGTGCACCCTCAGTGCCCAGGTTCATTCTTCAGGCTGGGCCCCCATGATCCAGCTGTGGAGGTCCATGTCCCCATCCCACCATTACCTTCCTTCCACCCCACCTGCAGTCCAGTGCTGGGGTTAAGGCTCAAAGGAACAGCTGATCTGGCAGCAGCACTGAGACCGCACGTACTGAGCACCAGAGGGCTGCAATTGTTTACCCAATTACTTTGCTTAACTGGACACAAAATTTGTAAGAACCCTGTAAGGAGTCTGCAAGCCTTTCAACTCCGAGGCAGAGTTTTTGCAGCAGAATGGTGGGCTTGTGCTTAGTGAAGTACAAACATTATTGCATGAAACAAAGAAAGAAATTGAGTCTGATCAAGTTTTTATCCCTGCTACTCGGATATACTCAGTATAACTGCCACCAAAAAGAGGAGAGATGTCAGGGTCCATACTCCTGCCAGGCTGATGGAGAACACCCCCTCTGTCTTCCACCCAGGATTGCAAGTAAAAACTTTGGTTTGTATTTTGATTGGTTTAAAAGAGGAAAATAATACCTTCACAATTATCCTACCTTACAACTTAAACATGGGGTTACCTCCCATACTGTTCAGTGTTGTGTGAAAATGAGAGCAACCACTGGTAAAAATGTGCCTCAAAGATATTTGATTCCAATATATGTCACTTTTTAGTGCTTCTTATTAAAAAGAATGAAAAAAAAACAAGCAACAGTTTATTTTTTTTAATGTGTACTCCCTTGGCTTTGTAAAAAAACCAACAAAACAAGAAGCTGGAAGAAACAATACTTCACCCTCTTGCCATTTAAATGAGAGTAAAAAAATCTACCCACAGCTGAAAATTTAAAAATTTCAACAATCTTAAAGAACTATTTCAGAACTAATAACTTCCATTAACACCTTTATATCTGCTGCCAAAATAACTCATTCTAAATTCTTATGTGTTTGGTGGTGTTAAACTCATTCTGGATTTCAATCCGCTGCTTTGCACGCCAGATTGGCTGCCAATCTACGCTGCTTTGGAGGACTGAAACATCCTACAAAGCTCAGCTCTGCCTTGCTTGGTATGTGGGGGAGGAAGACAGAAAACATACCTATCTCAAGACAGGTAATTAGATACCCAGTTCTTTAAAGACTGACATCCCAATTATATTTTGATTCTACAGGCTACCAAGTTTTCTGCATGTATCAGGAAGAAGGGGGGGAGGAACATCTCTAAGTCTTTAAAACTGTTACTCGGCAACATTCAAGGGAAAAAACCCCACCCAAACACATAAAGGTAAGAATGTTGAACACAGAAAATGCAAGATTTCTTCTCTGCACAGACCACAGAGGACAGGTAGTCTCTTCTGCTTAGTGCTGTTACAGCACACCCATCACGCAGGCGGTATCAGCTTCCAGCATTGCTAAGCAACACCACGCCACATTACCTCAATTGATTCAAGGGAGGGAAGTTGATTCAGGAGCCATTGAAAAAGGCAGAATCCAGATAAAAACGGCTGCACAAACCTCACACACACAGAAGCCAGGATCCTGCAGTCAGAGGAAAAAGCAATTAAGGAAAACCATTGGGACACACACACACACAAACTGAAGAACAGCAAAAAATAACCACGTACATGAAGACAGAGGAAAGGGAGAAATGAAGTCGGTAAAAGAGAAAGAGTGCTGCTGTCTCACCTCAAGTATTCTAAGACTAGAACAATGAATTACCTCTTTTTTTACAGGAATAAAAAGCAGTAAAACAGCCAGAAACCAATTAGAGGTATGGCAGGCTAAGTCTGATCCTCCTCAAAAACAGAGCTTGCACATGACTGAGGATCTTTGTTACAAATACTGAAGATCCAATGGCAGGAATTAATATGAAACATTCAATTGTGAACTACTTCAAAATCAAAACACAATAAACATCTTCCCCTTAATTCTGATCTAAAATTCTATTCATGTCTTAAACATTTGAAGAGTTGTATCTAAACCGTGTTAAGAATACAATCCAAAACAGAACAGTTTACATTAGAATACTAAATAAATCCATTATCAATCCAAAATTTTGAAAAAACCGATTTGTGTAAGTTTTTAATTGAAACGGAGATTTGTTCTGAGTGACAAGAACAATAAACAATTACATTCAACTACATTTTCCATGCAAACAATTCATGCAATAAATACAAATTCAAATCTATCTAGATATTATTATTGCCACGGCTTCTGGACCTGCTTAAGCCAACATAAACTAGGACTGAGGCAGAAAAAGATGGTCCCCCATGGGTGTATACTGCTGCCTTCCAGCAATCTCCTCCTTTTCAGCTCCTGTTTCACACACGGGAAGCACTCAGGGCACAGAGGGAAAGGCTGCTCACCTACTGAGCAGGGCCAAGGGACAGTGGAGACAAACTGGCCACCACTCTCCCAAAACTCAGGAAAATGCAAGGTGTGTATGGGAGCAAGAAGATGGTACAGGCACAAGACTGTCAAAACCACAGCAACATTAGAGCAGACTTCAGGACCAACAGCCGGTCACCAGATTTAGATGCTACCCAGAAATTTTGAAGGCTCCTCAACTACCACCACAGAACTATTAACCATGCTGCCCAGCTTCCCTCTAAGACAAACTCAAAAAACAAGATATAAAAAGCTGAGGATGTACTGCCAATTTCAATAACGGGACTCCAGGGAACAACGGGCTGGTAGCTACAGGCTCACTTCTACACTGGGAAAGTTGATAGAAATTGTAGAGCATATTAGCAGGTATGCAAATGAACATGACAGAGGAATGTCATCATGGCATGATTTCTTTTACAAACTTGCCATGACATATATATGGAAGTGTGGTATGTATGATATGTATAAAATGCCTGGATCTCCAACAAACTTTTGACTGTGTCTCTCACCACAGGCTTTTAAAGAAATTGAACTGTCATGGGATAAAATGGAATGTCCTAATGTGAATTAACAATTGGTTAGATTAAAAGAAACATACAGGAATATACAGCCAGTTTTCACAAGAGGTCTGGTTTAGCATTTCTGCTACTCAATTTAGTCATTATTTATGTGAAAAATGGAGCAAGCAGTAAAATTATAAAGCCAACTCACTGTGTTGAGCTCCAGATAGATCTGTCAGGTATTTATTCACACACACCACAAAGTCACAGCCAATACAGTGAATGGAAACTTTGCAATTTAATTAAAGTCAGGAACTACACACTCACAGATGACAAAGTTCAGTGCTGGTTGGGAGAGGGAGCAGCAGGAATGAGCAGCTCAGGGATACCTGACAGGGAACACCACAGCAGCTCTGCACCTACAGATGCTGCACCAAGCAATTTTCAGAGAAGTATTCTGCTGAGCAAGAAAAGATTCAACGAGTGATAACAACGGGAGGTGTGAAACAACTATAACCTAAGGAGAACTAAGCAAACAAATGCATTTACATTAGGAGGAAAGATGAAAAAAATAAGAGACATAAACCCATGAATGGTATTACAGAGAAAGCAAAAAGGAAATCATATCTCGGAATATATTAGAATTAGGCAGTGTAACATGAAGTTTATCAGGCAGCTTGTTTAAAAACAAGATGAAAAGGAGGTACTGTTTCCATAGCACAATTAATGGCACTATCTCAGGATGTTATGAAGGCAAAAATTTAAAATACATTAATACACAGTTAGATGTATTCATAAAAGAAAGTCTGTCAAGGATTGTTAAATAAAGGAGCAGACATGACCTTCTTGTTCAAAGTCCTTGAACTACAGCCTTCCAAAAGCTGGGAGGGATCACTGTTTTACTAACACTTTTCCCCATACGTATTATGACTGACTATTATTAGAGGTGGAATGCTGGGCTAAGCCAGACCTCTGTCTGGAAATATCAGGGCTAAATAATTTCATCGCTGGAAAACCCCATCTTCTAAGAAGGAACATGCATAAGCAGCACCTGCTGAAGCCACAAGTCAGAAAAAGATTTGCTTCCTACTGTAGAGCTGTGCTTGTTTTTTAACATGTTCCTCTTACATGAATACAGCTGTGCCACAGGTTTCTGGACTTGGTTAGGTCTAGAAGTCTGTAATTTTGCCTACATGGAACAATCAGATTTACCTACTTCTGTTTTGTGGCCTGGTACTAAAAACCTCATTAGAGCCGAGTTACACAAGAGGAGCTTCTGTCCCCCATTTTAGGTGGCTGAGCTCAATTACGGTGCTGTGCTGGTGAATTTGAAAGTCATTTGAGAAGTTGCACACTTCCCAGAAGTCAGCAGCAGAAGGGGATGAGGAAGATAAAGGAGGAAGAAGAAAGAGGCCACTCTACTTCTGCAGGGATTTAGAAACTGAAGGCACTACAAAACAGCATTAAAGCTTCTTCTGCCTTCATGCCCCCTGCCATGCCTGTAACTCTGCTCCCTAAAATGGCTGTCAGGCAAACTATGAATCTGGGAGGTGTCAAGAAAATGACCTCTTGATCAGATTTATGAGGCACTAACAGATTTATCCATCCACTCCTACGATATTTGCCCACCTGCACAGCCTTACCACCACATTATAAATACAACTACAGTTCATGCAGAGCAGCTACTCTGTTGCATTTCTCACCTGTTGATAAACACATGCTTAAAGTGCCTTTAAAAAGTATATAAACTTTGGTTCCCTTGCAGAAAGTGAGCTTCCAGAGAGAAGTGAATAAGCATTTTTCAGTATCACCACCCATTTTTAGCTGGAGTAACTATAAAATATTTAGACCATATGTATGTATTTCTCTTGGGAGAAACTAACTGAGCTGAAACCCAGAGAAAATCCTTCCCTTGGGAAGGAGGAATCAGTCATGCAGAGACTCTCAACTTGAAATCTCTTTCCAGATAGCAGGCTAATCTCTTGCTTTGTGCCTTATTACTCTGCTTCACACTTCACACTGCATGCAGGCACACAGAACTTAAAAAAAAATAAATTCAAACTCCAAGAAATCAACCAATCTGTTCCAACACAGTATAGGATTGCCATTTCAGCTGCCCCACAAATTCTACAGTGTGTGGTGGCTCTCCTGTTCTGCACAAACCCTTTGAAGCCAGGGGACTGGAGATCCCCTTCACCCACTGCTCAGCCTGATTATGTGAACCACATAAAACCACAGCTGGTTCCCACTGGCTCCCATGATAGGCTTGCAACAGAACATCTGCCCACATTTTCCCTCCTGCACCAAAGACAACACCAACAATAACTCAGGCATGATTTGGGATACATCCGAGCTGCTTGTTAAACAGCAAAGCTCAGCCACCAACATGCCTTATGCTGCTGTGCAAAGAGGTCAACTCTTCATTGAGATACCAGCACCACTTGTCAGATGACAGTAAATCTGTTAGTGCTTATTTTATCATGTTCTTGGGCTTACTTGTCTCCACTCAGTGATTATCCCAAAAATTTCAATACTGGCACTAAAATGCCTTATTCAGTGACTCACCAGTACTTCTCCACCGTGATTTCAGAACAGTGCCACTCACAAACTGCAGCTCCCTCCTGAGCATCAACATCACACAACTGCTTCCCTACCTCTTCTGGTGACACTGTGCTCCCACGACACTCTGCCTTATCTAGAGATTATGCAAAACCAGAAAAGTGTCTGGGCTAGAGCTCTAGTCTAGCTCTTGGTACCTCATTTCTTTTTGCATAACCCTGAGCTACCACTAATTCTAAGACTATTTCTTAAATAAAAGCTGCATTGCTTTGTTTTCAAATAAACAAAATGAGGTAGATCTCCATGAATGAATGTTTCACTGGTACTACTCTGTGAGTTACCAGTGCTAGATACAGATCAGAATATATGACTCCAGATCATTTAGTAGCAGGTAAATTTTATTCTGGAGCCACTTTCAGGCAACCAGTCAAACAGGACAGAAACAGGCCATTAAAATGTGTGACCTGTACTTTCCTATACACACCCAAAATCATGTTGATTCAGTCATGCACCACCACCTGGTATTTTTATGGCAAACATAACACCTTCAGGAAAACCAGACCTCATTAGTATGGTCAACTGCTTGGTCCAAACAGAAGATATTTTAAAACTACGTTACAAAACGAAGAGGCCAGCTTTTCACTCTCAGGCCACAATTACCTTGCTCCACGTTCTTATGCTTTCAGCATTAACTCTTCTCTTTCCATACAACACATATGATCAGAAATCAGCCTTAACAATTTCCTGTGTATTAGAAATCCTTTGAAGCTATTCTTAAGATATATTCACCCATCTTGGTTTTTTTCACTACCTGAATTTTCTTTCATGTTTCCAGTTTCAGCAGCTTATAATTCTTGTATATTTTAAACAAGCCGTAGGAAGAAATGGAAACAAGTATCAAGTAATATCCAAACAAAAACTAAAAAGGTGTCAATAAGGTAAAGATAAGGCCTGGATGTAACCACAAGGGAAGCAGCTGGCTGAAGGGACAAGGGCATGAAAAAACACTGCAAAGGCCCTTCACATCACCAACAACATTTCTTTATCCTTCAACTTCACTAAGATCTGAAGGCAAAACAGCCTTTGACTACAAACAGAAGTGGCATCTGAGCACTGGACTGAGCTCAGAAAGGAACTTACCACTCTCAAAAGGAAAGCTCAAGCAGAGCCCTTCTTTAAGTGTATATGAGAAATGTCTGCATATTCAGTCTCGCCTTTCTAAAGAAGTATCTCTAACATTACAGGGTATCCTTTGATTAGATTCATAAAAAAATCTTCCTAGTCTCTGCAAAGGAAAGGAGAGTTCAGAAGCATGAAGGCATCTACTGTTGCTTATGTAAATGACATTTTGCTATAACAGGTTTTTAAATAAACTGTCTGCTCCCTTCCCCAAAACGCTGCGACTATCACAGCAAGGAAGAAAAGTAGAAAATAAACATGCCCACAGCAGCATACAGTTTCCAGGAATTGTGGTTAGGAGGAGATTCTGCTTGTAGTTTATTTCATTTTCACCCCAACATGTGAAATGGCAGGAAATTCAAGTTTCCATGTGAAGGGGACAAGTCTCTTCTGAATACATAACCAGCCACGCACAAAGCAGCCTGCAGGGGAAAGTGAGGTGAAAATCTCTCAGAGACAAGCACACTGGAAGTGTATCATATATTTCATAAGATGTTGAACTTTCTAGACCAGGACTAGTACCAGTAGCCTCATGAGCCTTGCTTGGCAAGAACTGGTTATTTTTCTGCAGCAAAACACATGTAATAACAAAAAAAAACCAAAACCAAAAAAAACCACCACCACCAAAACACCACAACCATTCCACCAAAACAAACCAAAAAAAAAACCCCAAAGCCAAAGAAGGATAACCTTATGTTGTAGTCTGCACTTTGGCAGTGTTCCTTTCCAGTCCTCTCCACAACTTAATACAAACTCCATTAGCAAGACAAGAAACTTGGTCAAGTCAACAGCAACAAACAAACAAACAAAGACAGCACAAGATTATATTTTTAAGTATTTTTAGATAAAGTTTTTGGTTCAAATGAAAGTCAGATAAGCAGAGGACTTTAGTCATTACTGAAAACCAAACACATTAGGTAAAAACAAAGCTTTACATTAAAACTGTTGTTGCCACTCTCCTGTAGAAGTCCATTTCCATCAGCTGATAAATGTCAAAAATTCATTTGCGATTTAATAATGTATTTGCCTTTACTTCAGTATCTCTTCTTCCACAACCAGTAGGTTTAACAGCATTTACACACTTTTCCAGTGTTATATCATCTTGTTTATAGGTACTGCTTTTAAACCTTTTGTCTTCAAAATTAATAGAGAACTTGTTTCTTTATACCAAAATGCCGGTTTTACTACAGCATTTAGAAGGAACTAAAATTAAATCACTAAGATGCCTTAAAAGTCAACTCTAAAAATGCATCAGAGAAAATCAAAAAAAAACCAAACCACAAAATAGTACCACAAACAAGACTGCTATTTAAAACAGAATGATGGATTTTATAAAGAGATATTAAGATTTCAGGATCATAATTAATTTTTCGATTCACTAGTATTCAAATACACTGAAATACCAAGAAGTTCCTTAATTATCTAAAAGACATTAAGCTTGTGAGATATCTAATTTATGTCGTCTTCAGTTAGATACCTGAAATTCTTCTTGTGCTTCAAGCTTTGATGAACATAATCCAAATTTTCTGCCAACTCTGCAAAAACAGCCTGTGAGAATGCTGGAACACAGAGATGATCATCCAGGAATAAAGCAGAGAAGCAGCAGGTGTTGGAAGAGAGCCCATTTACCTAATGAGAGCCATGGAGGTTCTTTCTCACGCCCCTGAAAAAAACACAACCTGGAAAATTTCTGCCTGGATAAAGTGATGTTTCTGGGAAATCAAAGGAGGTTGTACAGAGGCAACTTATGTCAACTTTCAAAGTACTTATGGAATGGTAGCAAAGAGGAGACAATGACTGTGGTACCGACTGCAAGTCTGAACTGAACAGTCCAGGCTGACTCTTCAGGGGAGGTGTGAGCAATCCCTGGAAGGTGTGCAAGCAGCCAAGCTGCACACAGCAGCTCATGTGTAGAATAAAAGGTCCACACCAGAAAGGACCCAAAGACTTCACTACATTAAAATAGACACTAAATACATACCAGACTGTTTTCTACCTCGCAGTAATTTTGATAAACTCTACTTGCTGCTAAGATATTACAGAACTAGAACTTCTTTTGCTCAGTAACTGTACAACAGTACTGAAAAACTACCAACACTCTTCATCTTTGCAGTAAGGGATGATGGATATAGGCAAGAAATAAAAATGTAAAGGAAAAATGCCACAAGAACACTATGTGTTGGTGTCTCACAAGCCCTAATTCTCCCCTTTTCACAGAAAGACTTCCCTGGATCACCTCTGGCATGCTTAGGAAAAGCACACTATTCTCAGCACAGGGAACGCAGCAAGGCCAGCAGGAGCATCCCATGGACAGCAGGTAAACTGCTCCTGCACTTCAGTTATCAGCTGTGTTCAGGGCCAAACCCTGTAGTTTCATCACCCACATTATCTCCTGGGTTTGCTCTGATGGATCCTGGGTTTCATCCCTATTTACCAAGCCCATACAGTTTTTCCTGTTTCACTGCCTCACTAAGTTCAGTCTCTATGTGAATTACACTTCTTTGTTCACCAAGTCAATTTTCAACAAAACTTCCAGAAAAAGCACTAAGGTTGCTGCTAAACAAAGCAGGCACACAGTCATGAACTTGACATTTTCATCCTTCTTACAATGAAGTGTGAGTCTTGCAGTTAACTAGGACTAGTTAGCTGTCAGTTGGGGAATACTATGTGTACAACTCAGGAGGCTTATGGCTCTGTTCTCATCTCTCTGAAGTGCATAAGACGGGGAAATGGATGAAAACAAACTAGCTATTGAAGCCATTAGCTCTTGTAAGTTAAGAAAGAAAAAAAATTGATTTTTTTTTTCAATGGAAGACAATGTAATAAAAAAAAGTATGCATACAAGTATTCAATCCTTTTAAAGTCTTTTCTCCCCAGTTAGTAAGTTCTAAGCATGAAGAACCAGCAGAGCAACCCAATGCAATACTGCTTTAAGGGAAATAAATAGTATGTTACCACAGCCCTCAGCTTGCAAAGTGACTCTGACTTTTTGCATGTTCTGCAAAAATAAGATACCCTTTAGGCAGCTCTCCTAATGGAGTCATTCAGTAAGGAGCCTTCAACATTGCATTCATCTAATGAAAAAAAAATTAGTGGCTGTCTCAGTAGCTCAGTACTGCCAGGAAGCAGAGAACCTCTGTTAATGTACATAAGGCACACTGACACCTTACTGAATTCCTGTAGTAAAGCCAGGCTTGCTTCAAGGGTCTTAAAATGATCTGAAGTAGATAAATAAAGTCCTTATTAAAGACAGTTTTTAAAAACAAGGGTGACACTTTAAAGCTTTCACAGCCTAAGAGGCCTCCAACATTTTACAAAACAGAACCCATGCTCAACTAACATTTCTGGTATTTTACTCCAATATTTTGTCTCTAGCATACCCAAGAAATTCCAAGATATGCTTCTGCTATCGTCCTGCAGCTCAAAAGCCAGACATTCTAACCAAAATAGGTCATCATGCCTTAGTAACACGGATAAAATGACTAAGCATATGGTAACAAAAGGGAACCTTGAGGTTATTAATCACAAACTGCTTCAGCTCGGCATAAAAATAATGAGTAATTACACTTCAAGAAAACAAACGCATTTAATATTTCTTGTATCATGGAAGACAACAGTTAGATAAAAGTCATTAAAATTCTGAAGAGAGACTGATGGATCTAATGCCAGTGGTCCAGTAAGTAGGTTACTCGTGATCTTTCTGGAAAGTCAGCTGCCAGGAAGAAAAACCCTTTCACTGTGAGTCCTCCTGAAATGCTCTGTCCTGCAGGTAACAATTCCCTGCTCTAGAAAGGGACAACCCAGGGCAGAGAAAAAGCTTCCCAGAGAACAGAGGAGACTGACACAGCTGAGCAGCAAACTATCTGCAAAATAATGAAGTGTGGGAGCATGTCAGGGATGTGGCCTGCAAGCTGAGAGGGAAGATGAAAGATTTAGGAAGAAACTAGAGCAGTTTCAAACAGACCAGTTTACCAGCAGGAAAGATCCCCAACAGTAAGATCACAAACTATGAAGTAGATTTTTCTTTTCCTTTCAATGGAAGTAGTGGTATTTCAGACATCTGAAAGATGCCTGAACAAAACTTCAGTCCTTATAGGGAGCACCCTTGAACTAGATTATGGATACAGAAAAGCCCATTGCCAAGATCCTTACTAACACTGGTTCCAGGCTGTAGTTACCTAAAACTTGTGCTTTAGTCAGTCACTGAAAGTACAGCTCTGCAGGCAATGGAAACAACAGGAAGTTCATGCTGCAAATCACTGAAAAAAATCAAGCAGGTAACGTCAAGGGTAATCACCATTCAGAATGTAAGGGACTGTCCATTACAGAGTAAAAGGTGTTTACTGATCCAAGTGTCTCATGTTAAATGACAGAAAAAGGTATTGAGTTGTAAATCCATAGAAGGAAAAAAAGGATTATTTCTCTTTATGGAAAAAAACCTACCAAATAAAATAAATATCTAAAGAAACCAGATAATTAACAGTCATATTCTTTTAATGGTTGATAACTGTCTCAAAATCAGTGAATTTTTATCATACGTACAGAACAAAGTATGTAGAACTTACACAACAAAGAACGGAATTTTTAAAAACCATTAAATTTGAGTCTTGTGATGATCATAAAGAACATTTTTAACTGACTGTATTCAGCCACAGGGGAGCAAAAAAGCCTTTAAAACATCCATTAAGATAACTGTCCAAATCTGGGCTTGCCATTTGCAATCTAAATCATAGCAATCACATATAAGATCTGTTACATTTAAAGGCTTCATGCCAAAAAACCTGGAGGTTTATTGGGCCATCAAAATGCCAGATGAGCCTCCAAGGATGTGCATTCCTTCCTTACTGTTAAGAAAGCTGTAGGACTAATGGAAAAAGAGTATTACTCAAAACTTACACACATACACTTTTGTTGGAGGTATAAACAAACAGCTAACAAGTTCCAGGACTCTATGTCAGAAGAAGTTTTGGCTACAAGCTTACTGAAACTTAAAAAACTTACACAGTGTGTCCTTCCACTACATTTACCTTAGCAATGGAAAAGATGAATACTACGGATATTAAGGATAAATATGATGGAAGGCTGTCACAGATAGTAACTGCATTATAAAAAGGAGTCGAAAAATAAAAACAGGAACAGAATTCAAGAAGGAGAACAAGTTAATACTGAACAAAAAATCAATATAGCCAGGTTTGGAGAAAACCAAATAATCCTTAACATCTGAAAACCTGAAAAAAGTACCATTAGTAATATCCCACTAATGGAATTACTCAGATGGAAACTCTTCTCCCTCTATATATAGTAGAAAAGCCATAGATTCATTAATTTCTAGTGATCAAATACATTTCCTTAGTCAGCTCTGCAATGGCAACAGTACAGTTTGTTTTGATTGGGTTTTTCTTAATAAACTGTCGTTAAAGCTAAGACAGGAGGAATTGTTCTTCCCAGGTATGCTAATAGCAGCACACACGACATAACAGAAATAGAATCCCAAAACCTCAGTCTACATCATGTTTTTCTTCTACCCTGGAAGAAATTAAGCCTTATTAATGAATCAGAAAAAATCCCACAAATACTGCTAAAACACTAAGAGTCTGTGCACACGGGAATTTCGTGGAGGTGGGAGACAGGGAAATAAAGGGTGGACAAAAGAAAGTGGCACAAAGAAATGGGTTACTGTTCTTCCCTCTAACACGAACTAATTGCATACTGGGTAAGGATAATCCCCCATGACATTCCATGCATTCAGAGGTCAAGACTTTTGCTTTTTAGCTGTCTCCATCACATATTATTCCCTGAAGAAAACAGTCTGAAGCTGTCCCACAGCACAGACACTCTCAAACGTGAGGGTTAAGGTTTCTGCACAGTGAAATATTGCACCAGGCACACCACAGCCCTCGAGGAGGGCAGATGAGCACACAGCACAATTAAACAAAAAGTACAAACAATAAACACAGAGCTAAGAGCTTTTAAAGGCTATTCCAAAGTCTATTCCAAAACAGCAGAGACATGCTACTAACACAGTCTTATTCACTGTATTTAAAGTACTCTTTTCACCTATGTTCTTGTGCAACTTTAAATTAAAAGCAGTGCTCCTCTCTCTCGGTGTTTTAAGAGCATCTATGGAAAACAAGACTGGCAGCACTGGGAAAGCACACAGCCAAGTGGGACCCCCGTGTCCCCATGACCAGCTGCAGAGGAAACACTCCAGCCACTGCACCAGACATTAAAAACCTTTGTTTCTCAGATACAAATATATATATATGTTTGTGTCTGTATACATACATACATATATATATATAAAAAAAAGATGGAGCCCTCAAAACAAGCACCTGGCCCGTTGCTATTGCTCCCTGTAGTCCTCTAAGGCACGAGCAATTTGATTAAACTTCCTCAACAGGAGAGCACTAAATAAACACTGTAAATTAAACAAAACTATGCTGATGATCTAGTTGCAATTACTTCCAATTGATTTGAGTCTTTATTGCTCCCTCAAGCCTTAAACTTTGTAGACAAAAAAAAAGGATCAGGCCTTACTGGAGGAATACCAAAGAAGGAGTTATGAAACTTGCTTTAAACACATTCAAAAGCAACCAGACTAGCTTGTCCTCCTGACAAAATTGCAATTAAATTTAACCTGGAAGTTTACTGAAAAAAACAGGCTATTCCAGGGTTTTCCATAAACAAACAACTTCATGCTTAGAATAAACTCACTCACTGGTTAACATACATACATACAAACCAGAAACTGCTGCAGCATATTTTATTTCACAAATGTTAGACACTGCCAGAAAACTTAAGGAAACTTCTATCCAGCTGATTCAATACAATCCAGCTCTTGAACATTTCAGACTCTTGTGAGCCAAACTGTCGCATGATTGCAGCAGGAAATATATGCACAGGAGTGAAATGAGTTTGCTTCTGTGATACAAATATCCCATGAGAAAAAAAGCGCAAATATTCTTATTCCACTCCTGGAAATTTCTCTCCAGAACAATCCTGAAATAACCTGCTGATTTTAAAACATCCTCTAAAGTCCTGAGATATCTATATCAATATCTATATCGATATATATCCACACATATATATATATTCTCTGTGTAAATATATATAAAACTAATTATTAAACCAACCTAATGAGATATATATATCTACATACATCATTAGGTTGGTTTTATAATTAGTTCTCAGATATTAATTTCACTAATAGACTCAATCTCCTTGTAAGAGCTAGAGCTATTATTCTGATTAATTTTCTCTTCCATGTCTCCAAATCACATTTTCCTTGCCAAACTGGAACCATTCTCAAATCACCTTTTTTTCTGAAATTCTTTCTTCTCTGAGGTTAGCCCAAAACTGCCACAGATACAGGGCTTTAAACTTCTAGACACTTTTTAGATGTACAGCTACCATTTTCCCTTTGTGGCATACATCCAAGCATCAGTTTCAATCCTGGTGTGCTTTTAAGCGGAAAGAACTTTGTTCAGGTTAGAGGAGGCATTTTGTTTTGACAAAAGCAGGCAGAAAAGTACAATACAGATCCTTTCTCACGACTTTTTTTTACTGAGTTATGTTTACACCAGAATTAAAATTTTTGAGCTTTCTTGAAGGATAGACATTATCTCACTCCGCACCTACAAATATCCTCCTATCACACTAATGTTGCAGAAAATTCAAATACAAATATGAAGAGGCATACCTAGCTGTTGTTTCCTTTACATGAACAAAGGAAGGGGAAAATGTAATTCTGTTACTTATATCCATCTACTTTGGTACATGCTCAAACAGCTCATCATCTCTACAGCTAACTACTCCAGCTTTAATAGGTTATTCTTTCTCTGTGTATTAGCTGTTCTCATTACACAACCTATTTTCTGCTTTAATATCTGAGGAAAAAAAAACTTTGAAAGAAAATTTAATAGTTTTATGTACTGCCTGAAGAAATTCCACTAACAGATTTAAGGGAGTCAAAGCAAATACACAATTAAGAACAATATTGCCTTCAGTTTTCATGCTTTCAGATATATGTTTGGATTTTCTTGAATATATAGACTGTTGAGTTTGTTAAGGTTTTTTTTTAAAGCAGAGAAAACGAAATGTCTACATATCTTAGTTCCAGAAAAAGAAAATTCTTCTGAGCTCCCTGTTCTCATCAGATACAGAAAAACATACATACACCCTACTCCATCACAACGGTGATCTAATTTTTCAGTCATACACTTGCAGCATGCTGCTATTAGTCCCTAGTTCGCCTCCATCATGTACTTTCTCTTCATTCAGGAAGACAGGAATGGCTTCCCTGTGTTGGGTTTTCTCAAGCAGAGAGCTACCATCAAGTGTTATTTGCTTGTCCATTGCTTCAAATGATCCTTGAAGCGTTATTACAACCAGAAACTGCTCCAGTGATTCCTCTGGTGCCTCAGTGTGCAGACACTGCACACAAAATTAAGGGACAAATGCTCAAGTCCAGGGCATTGCCCAGTGGATAATTTTTTGGTTCAGAATGTGAAATAATCCTTGATTTGCCTTTAGAAAGCTGGACAGCTGGAGTTAAAAATCATGCAGATATCCTGCTCTTGCATCATCATTTCGGTACTTCATTAGACAAAGTCACACTGCTTCATGGCTCCAGGAAGCATTCCCAGATAACTGCGGGGAATTGCACTTGCTGTCAATACGGGGAAGGTTTTTGATAAAGATTTCACTTTCTGAACAGGCTTCCTTAGTGCCACATTTATTTCCTCCCCCCGAGAGCCACCATGTAAAAGTGCTCGCGCATGGTGACCAACAGAGCCAAGTGCTTTCCACTCAAGAGATCCTCTTCCCCAGCCCCGGTGGGGTGAAAAGCTCCAGCACACACTCCCTGTCCTGCCAGCCCCCTCTCCTGCCACTGTCCTGTTTGCTCCCTGCTGATCAGATGGCAGGAGGCTGCAGTAGCTCCGGGCAGCACCTGCGCGGCCACCCAGCCACAGGGACAGCTGGCAGGCGCCACAGGTGACCTCCAGAAACAGCCGCAGTGACTTCTCTCCTCCACCCACCACTCACTCTTTACTTCAGCTTCACTCTTGGCCTAGCATGGCTGAAGTGGCCTACCAGTTCACTGAGGTACAGACAACCTCAGAACACTCAGAAACAAAGGTGCAGCACTACCGTTCAAGCCTTAACTGCAAACAGCATGAAAAAGAAAATACTGAGATGGAAAAGCCTGCCCCATAAAGTTCCCACCAACAACTTCTCCTCTCTCACAGGTCTGTTTAGAAATTCTTCTCTTAGAACTTCACATATTTTAGGCAAATGGATCCTATTGGAATTGTGCCATTTGTGACTTATCTCAGTATGCAAATATTACTATTAAAAGCAGAGATGTGAGCAGCACTTAATTAGAATGCCTTTTAAAACCTTTTTTACATTCAAATGGTAGAGTCACTTGCCCCCCTCTCCACTGCAATAGTATCACACCATCTGCTTTGTCTTTCTTTTATTTATTTGCTATTGAGACATTTTGAGGTATTTTCTGCTAGCTTCAAGTTTCATATTTATTGACTACACATTGTAGATACACTTTCCTTTTTGCTCATTTTATGTTTCTTTTAATGGTTTCTAGTATTTTCTCTTTCATAAGACTGAAAATTATGAACAACATTTTGAAGGAGACAGGAGGGGAAAATGGCACTCTGCACCAAAACATTAAACAAAGTTATTTTCCACATTACATCAATCAATTCAGCTAAAATGGCTAATGAACAACACAGGTTACAATGGCATAACCACACAGTTGATCTTCCCACATGCACCAACTGATGCCTCTGATTAAAAAGCACTGTTGAATCTTTAATGTGTTAAAGGCAAACACAATGGCTTTAAGTCTTACAAACACAGTGTAAAACAGAGATTTTCAGGAGGAATTCCTACCATGATAAGATAGGAGATGAGGTCTTCAAATTGAAAAAGACTGAACATTAGCCAAGGAGGCTAATTTCACTGATTCACACAAAGTTTAACTTCTAAAATGCATGGAGACTATTTAGTTCATAAAATTATCTATACTCTTCATTCTCTAAAAGGTACATCAACTGTATACCCCCTTTCCATTTCTCCTTTTAGTATTTTCCATATTTTTAAGAGCCTGAACACTAACCATTTCTTGGAAAATAAGAAACTTCTGAGAAAAACAAACAATCAAACAAACACCCCCAAACGATTTCTGTAGATTCTTACTTTTACAAGAGCGTTACCTTCTATTTTAGCCTGTATGTTTGGGAAAATAACCTCAGGCAGGCCAAACTAAACAAATCCTATTTTTCCTTAATCTGAAAAAGACACTGCTATTATACAGAGCAATAGCTGGCCAGAGACTTCTCAGTTGTAATCACTGTTATTGCAATCATAAGACTGCAGAGAATTAACAAAATAAAACCAAATCAAATTAAGTTCACTTTGATGGTAATCCACAAGCAGCAGCAAACTCCAGAATATTTAGAAATATGAGAGAGATGGACAGAAAAAAACCCTTAATCCTCAAACAACATCCCATCCTCCCTTCCCATAATCATAGGAAGACGAGGGTGGCCAGGGAAATGCTCCAAGTTTGTCTGATACCTGCTGTGATCCCAGAGTCTTTGAATTATGTGAAGCCCTCTTTCAATTGAACAGTGAAATCATCACATCCTCTTTTCCTCTTAGAAATTTAAGATTTATTTTCATTTATTTGTTAATGCAAGGGAGAACACCTCCTTTTTAAGTAGCATTTAAGTCTGCTTGGGATTTCTGCCTCTCTTTGTGCAGTAATATGTTTTAAACCCAACTCATAATGAAAAAAGGCAACTAAGGAAGACATACTTGCTATTCCACATAATTTAATGGTATCCTAGCCCTCCCCTGAACTTTCAGACCAAAATCAATGCCACACAAACCTAAACAGGAAGCCTAATTATTCTAACATGTGCAACCAAAGCGATAGGGAGTTTCTCAGTAAAATTGATAAGGAGAGACATAAAAGACTAATGAGCAGCCTGCCGGTGCTCCATCGCTAAGGCTGGCAAAGGTCCCCATGGAACACCTTTTGTACTGTTCAGTGGAGAGACAGAGGCTGGGACACATCCAGAAATAACACATAGAGACTGAAACAGTGAACACATAACATCTGCAGTTCAGGTTCTTAATCCAGGCACAGAAATAAATTATTTCAAAGCATGTAACCAACAGAAAAATGCCGGATGTGGCGCAGAAAGAGTCAATTAAACGCAGTCAGGTTACTGAGCAGATAGACCCTTTGTGCTGTTGGAATACTCTGACAAATGTCTTCTTGACCCATGCCTGTGGTGCAGGTGACTGAAAATAAAGGCTCTTGATTAAGGAGACAAAGTCATCAGTATTACCAGTGACCAGCGATCAAACTACTGGGCCTGCAATAATCAGGCGTGAAAGACGCAGAAAGGCCAGAGGTGGCCAGCAGAAGCAGCAGCCTCAGAAAAGGAAGCATCCAACAGCACCAACTCCCTCCTGTTACTGCTAGGGTTTCCAGTTTACACGTCAGTCATCTTCTGACCTACAAAAATGTGTGTTCTTCTCCAGCAGTGTTTTGTGCAAGACAACACAGATGCCCAAGGAGCTTGTCCCCGAGGCAGCGATGCCATACCCCTGCTGTATACAGAGCACAGTGCCTGAACTCAAACACACTTGTTTCAAACAAGGATGGCTTGACACTGCTATCTCTGTTCAGAAAGTCACAGCTTTTCGTCAGATAAAACTGGCCGTGTGACACATCTGCTGCTGAATTTCTGTAATATTTTGTGTATTACACACCTAAATACCTGATGTTATAGAAATAGATGCTCTGGGAAGACCTATACCTAGGGGAGGAGGGAAAGGTCCCCTTTGGTTGCACAGCTTAGCCTTTTCACTTCTCTTACCCCTAATGATGGAGAGAATTTGAAACGGCAATTTAGAGAGCCTTACAAGACAGCAGGATCACATGGCAAATGGGAGAGTAATAGCTTTTTAACATACTTCCATTATGGCAAATTCAGTCACCCTGTAAGGTCCAAACCATTAATTTCTCCCCACCCCAGGACAGCATATTTGGAAGGAAATGGGAATTGAAGTCATTGTTAACACTGCTACTCATTTGATAAATCTTGTGCCGTGGGTCAGCAACCTCCAGCGCTGATGCCAAGGTAGCCAGAAACCTGATTGTAATGGTAAACATCAGAGGAGAGCATAAGCAAGGCATCACCAGTAAGGGAAGCAGCCCCTCAGAGACACTTTCCAGGGGGCTTTTAACACTACACCAAATTTATAACCTGGGAAAGGAAACATTGTCTGGAAACATCATCCCCACCTTACACCAAAATATCACTCAACCCTCCAGTTGTCCTCATGCCTAGTAACAAACTTGTATTGTACAGAAATCTCCTGTAAGCCTCAGTATCCAGATTTCATGGCTTGAGAAAGTTTTTTTCTCCAGATTATACAGTGACACAAAACCAGATTTTGCTGTACAGACTTCACTGCATAACACTGAAGGGCACACTACAAAAATCAGTTCCCACATGAGATCAACAGAAAACAGAACTTTAGCACCTTCCTGAACTTCACCAACAAAGCTTCATTTTATTTGAGCACTAGCTAACAGAGACACCATTCTTTTTTTTCTTTAAGTCCCTTTTGACAGCCAAGCATGAGGAACAATTTCCTCCATTTATTTTGCCAGAATAAAGGAAGAAGAAATGTAGTTGCAAAGGATCATCCCTGCTTCTCAAATCCCCCAAAAGGCATATCACATTTTCCTTTCTCATAATATTTAATCAAGTCTACTTCTTTACAGACAAGGTCAGAAAGCTCATCATGCTGCAATGGATGACAAACAAGATAGTGCCCACAACCCACTAAGACTGACCTGTCTGCTTTGCCTACACTTCTGCAGGCCAAATTTACTGACATTTTGCTCAAATTCAAAGCTGACTTGAGCCTGATGATCTTTTATACCTCTGTAATTAGTCTTCTCTGCCTTTACAACCAGAAAAACAAGCTGTTCCTTTACTCTCCTGAGTTCAGTGGTCCATCTCTAAACTAGGAACTTCGCCGTCTAGTCAGCCAGTCAAAAAAGTACACAACAACAACAACAAAAACCACAAAAAAAACCCCACAAAAAAAACCAACAAACAAACAAACAAACAAACAAACCCCTGCAACCTTTCAAAGTCATGAAATAGAGCCTGGAAAGGGCCTTTTAAGATAAACATGCCAATTTCTAAAAGAAGAAACAGAAAAAGCAGGACTAGTTGGTGGACCCAAATTCAATAAACAGCATTTCTATCATGCTTTTCTAAAAAAGACAATATAAAATAAGGGCACTGGCACAGACAAGAATCGTCGAAAAACAGTTGGGGGAATAAAATCAAACCAGAAACCAAACCCAGCAAGTTTAGTCCCTAATGCTAACAGCGCAGCATGGAAAGTACAATGCTAATACATTGATTCAGCACTAGAATTTAACCAAGATTAATAACACAGAGGTTTAACTGCTGGAAATATCCACTAAGAGCTCCATTTATGTATATAATCAGGGTTTGTAAGCCAATCCTACAGTTACAAAAAATACTTCCTAAATATGAACATAAGCTTAAAAAGATGAGCTGAGCCAATCCTCTGGAAGTTGTGGATCCAGACTCACACTGCAGCCAGCAAGATGCAGATCTGCTTTTCCCCAAACGGAGCAGAGGGGAGGCCAAGGTCAGAGCACTGACCTGCACTTCAAATTCCAGTCTTGCTAAAGAGAGAGGACGACCACTAACAAGCAGGGAACCGCCAATAGTGTTCTCTGCAGTTTTCTGCCTTGTAAAACCTGAGGGGATGCGCTCAACTTGATTCTTTAGCCCACCGTCAGCCCTGGGATTTCTCTGCCCAACAACCAACCTGTCCCTGCAAACACTATGAAAACAACGTGGTCCTGTGGACCACCTTCCCCAGCTTCATGCCCTATCACATCCCAGTTTTGGAATCTCTACAGCTCCTTTAAGAAAAGCAAATGTAAGGATATTTCAAACCAGAGAAGCATTTCTTTTGCACAGCTCCATCACAAAGCATACATAATCTAAAAAGCTGCCAGAACTGGCAGCCTCATATTCATCAATGTCAAAAGTTTTTTATATAGCTTCTTTTCAGAAGAGCTGCTAATTATCATCATACATGATTTTTTTTAAGTGGAAGTCTGGATTTTTTACTAAGTTAAATTAATCTAAAAATCAGCAGAGGAAATTTACTGAGTAAGTCTATAAATTCAGAATTCTCTATCTGAATTTTAATGCAGAAACATATCTCATAGGACAAGTTTTTCTTTTTCCTGTTTCAAATAATCACATTTAAGTGGTGCTTCCCCTTAGGTCATTTATCTTCCACAATTTTATTTCAAAAAGTTTGGTTACAAGTAGCATGTTTAAAGATATTGATTACAAAATGATTAATGAACTGTGTCAACCTGGGGACAAAAATTTAAAAAAAAAATCCAGTTTGAAGTCCAGACACTAAATAAAGTCAAGCTTGGATATTACACATTCAATCTCATACCAACTTTTGGTATTTTGAAGTTCTGCTTTACTTTTTGTTTGTTAAATATCTTGCCCACTTTCCTAGTGTGTTTGGTTTGTTTAAAAAACAGTGAAGAAAAACAATTATTTGACTGTACAAGATATTGCAAAAAACAAGCTGAGAAATACAGCTTTCTATCCCCTTCCTGTGATGACAAACTGTCCCTGAAGCCAAGTGCCCCTTCCACAGGGATCTACAGTTCTACATTTGAACTTAATTCCATGGGGATAAAAGAATTTGCACCAAGTTTGGACTGATACAGCCATGTCTAAGCTTTCAAAAATAGCCATCATAATTCAGTGTATTACATATAACCCCTCATCTTTGTTATTCACAAAGGAAAGAGAGTCTGCCAAATCCTGGAGCAAAACCGTATCTAAGAGAATGAAGTTCTGAATTGGAAAGCACAAGCGTTTGGCGGGATTCCTGAGCCACAAGAGTTGTTACCCTTTGCTGAGCACCGGACACTTGTGGCGCTGGAGAAGGCCAGGGCAAAGGGGGAAGAGCAGCTCTCATCTGGCCTCCCCAAGAGCCCGGTTCATGTGCACGGCAGGGTAAGTACGAGCCACGCAGGGGGCACCGCACACACAGCTCCCGACCTGTCCTGAGCCTCCAGAGCCCGGCAGGTCGGACACGTGAGGCACAGCTAAGAGGATTGCGGACTTTCCTGGGAAGCAGGAGCATTTCTAAAAGGCTCAGAGCCACCAATTAGCTAGATACCTCAATTCTCGCATAAACATCCAAAAGTAGAGGAAAGCGGTATCTTAATTCAAAGAGAAATTTTGGGTCCTTTCTTAACTGACCTCCTTCAGAGTTTTATTTTTCTTGGCTTGATTCCAACATCAGCTGCTTGCTGTGAATTGGAAGCAACGTGGAGCAGGAGTCAAGGTATCAGAGAGATACGAATATCAGAACACCTGATCGATGCTGCTCTCTTAGAGCAATCACCTTTCCACTCTCGAGGGACAAATCTCTTTGAAGGTAACCCAAGTAAGAAGGCTGTGACCGAAAAAGATACGCTACGCAGTAATTTCATGCTGGCAATCAAGCAAATCCGGCAACTTTAAATCAACTCCACGGAGTTCACGCGTGCTTTAAAAAGAGAGAAAGCAGCCGTACCACAAAAGCTAAGCAGGCCTACCGCACATGAGCTCCCGCTCTGGAAATAAACTGCAGTTTACGCTAAACTTTCCCCAGCGGTTCCCGGCTGGCTGAGACTGACCGTAACGAAAAGAAGGCAACGTTCGCTTTGAAACCGGCGAACTCGCCAGCTCGGACACAAGCAAGGTGATGGCAGACGTGCCGAGGGCAGCAGGCTGCAGGCACCTCTGCACACTCCTGCGTGGGAGGGAGAACAGGGCGGCTGCACCGCTACAGCCACTCGGGAAACCCGGGGTGGTGGTCCTCACCAGGGGCAAGCGGGAACCCCTCCCGTCCCATCCCGTCCCCGCCGGGCCGCCTCGGACCGAGGCGGGAGGGAGGCGCTGCCCTCGCACGCCCCCGGAGCGGCACCTCCCCGCCAGCTGCCGGCTGGGCTAAACCCTGCCCCGGGCCGCCCTTACAACTCCGCCCGGCACCGCACGCCCCTCCAGGGCTCCCGCCCCGCTGCCGGGACCTGGTGCCGGGTCCCAGCCCGGGGCGAAACAAAAGGCACGGAGCTGCGCTGCCGCCCTCGCCGCCGCCCGGACCGCCCGGCCGCGGCGGCCCGGGGACGCGGGGAAGGGCGGGCGGACCGGGCGCCGCTCTGCGCGGAGCCTGCCCGCGGATTACCCGCGGTAATGGGATTACGCGGGGCCGAGCGGCGTGTCCGCCGGGCTGTCACCGCCCGGGGAGGGGGCGGCGGTGCCGGGGGCGGCGCTCGGGGCCGCCGGCTGCCGCCCGCCCCGGCCGCCCCGCGGGCGGGTCCCGCCGCCCGCTCCGCAGCCCCGGCCGCGGTGCCCGGCGGGGCGGGCGCCTCCCGCCGCCGCTCCCGCCCGGCCCCATTGTTTGCCGTGCCGCCCTTACCGTGCGCGGGGCTGGGGCGGCGCGGGCTCCCGCCGGCTCTCCTCGCTGCGGCTGGTGCAGGGGCAGTCGCGCTTGGCCGCCGGAGGTCCGAGCCATTAAAAGCTCCGCGGGGAGGAGGAGGAGAAGGCGGCGGCAGGAGCAGCGGCGGCGGCAGGCAGAGGAGGACAGCGAGGGGCTCGCAGGAGCAGGGTCGCCATGTCCGGCTTGGCAGCGGGGGGAGCCCACCGGGCCGGCGCGGAGGAGAAGGGAGGCAGGCGGCGGCGGAGGGGCCGGTCCTGCTGCCGCCCGCGGACCGGGGGAGCGGGAACTGGACGCCGCTCGCCGCCGCTGTGCCGCGGCTGCACCTCCCTCCCCTAACCCTGCCCCCTCCCGGAGGGGGAGCCGCCGGCGGGAGGAGGTGGCCGAGAGCCCCCTCCAGCGTTCGCGGGCGGCGGCGGCCGCTCGGATCGCCGCAGCGAGCGCGGTGCCCGCCCGGCCGCGGTACCCGGGCAGCCCGAGCCGAGAGGGGCGGGGGCGCGGCGACCACCGCCCTGCGCCGCTGCGGTGCCGGGGGGCTCCGGGCATCCCATTCTCCCGTACGTCTACCTCCCGGGCACCAGAAGGGACGGGCAGCGCCCAGGCAGCCGCGGTGTAAGGGAAGGATTAAACCCGGCCCCGGCCCCGGGGCAGGGGAGGCCCCGCAGGTCCCTGTCCCTTCCTGTGGATTTTGGAGACCATGGGGCGTAGGACACCCCGCAGGAGGATTGCGCCGTGCCGCCCTTCCTCGGAGAGGGAATTGCTCGCCTGTAGTTGTGAGGCTGTGGGCGTGGGCGGGTCCTGCAGGAGGAATCGGGACACTGCCTCAGGGGGCTGTGCATTCATGGGCACCCCATCCCTCAGGAGCCAGCAGGGAACAGAGTTATGCCTAAAGAGGCTACCTGGAACAGAGGCTAGACAGAGTTAAAGGGATATAGTAGGCATTTATTAAAAGGCCTTCAAAGGATACTCCTTGGTCAGTACAAGAGCCCAGCCGTGGCTCTACCCAAGATGGATGCAAGATGGATGACCAATTACAAGTTTCACACTTTTATAGGTTTTGGTCCATTTATGTTTTGGGGTTAATTGTCCAGTTACAGCTTCAGGTTGTGAAGTTCCATCCTCCCAGTTTGCTCTCCTCAGTTCCCTGTTGTTTATACTTCTTGGGCCTGAAGTTGCAATGGTGTCCTTGTTTCTTGGACTGGAAAATAATCGTTTTGTCTAACTACCCTGTGAGGAGAACTTGCTAACACTTTATATGACATTCTGAGTTATATATCAATACAGTACAGAATCTGGAAAATATGAAGCTAGAACTTAAGGCATCAGGAATGCTGTGTCATGTTCTGGGAGATGCCCCTCCACACTTAGTCCTAAGTGCTTGCCCAAGGTGCCAGAGAAACAAAAGGACTGGGTGTGTGTGAACTGTATTCACATTTATGGTTACTAGTTTGTCATAAACTCTATTTTTTTCTTCGTTAGACAAACACAGATCAGTAAAGTTTAACCAGTAGCAGCAATCTGGTTCAGGTTCTGTCTCTCACAACAGTCTTCAGTACATCAGCCGAAAGGAGCCGAGCAGGCAGAGGGCAGGGCTGGGTGCGCGCCTCCTCCACAGACTGCATTCCCTCAAAGATTTGGAGTTACAGCAAAGGCTGTCACACCTAGGGCCGGCAGAGTTGTCGGCAAACAGCGACTCTTAAATCACCCCTATATTTGCATACCTGAAGGGTTACAGCTCTTTGAGCCTTCTCAGGACTCTCACCAGATGTTTTTCCAGGAAGAAGACTGGGTGGTGCACAGGAATGATTGATGCAGGAAAGACCCTTCAGGTCTTTGAAGTTCTCTCAGTGACCCAGGAGTGAGCAGTAAACTAGGTATGCATTTGTAAAGTAACTCTTCTGAGCAACTAGCACTTAAAGGCTATTTGAGGAACCATGCTGCTATATCTAGTTTTTAATCACAGGAGGAAAAGAAAATTATATGCAAACTCTATATTTTTTTGTCCAAGCCTTGACCTTGCTTAATCTCCAACAGACAAATTCCTCTGCTGTCAACAGCAATGCCTCTCTATGCACAAACCTCACGACAAATACCTCAGTGCATGAGCCATCGAACCTCCTGAGATCAAGAATTCTAATTTCTCTAGTCAACCCTGAAACCTTAATCAAAACTGCATACATTACTGAGTTAAAAGCTTGAAACTGCCTTTACCTGTCAATACCTGATAAATAAATTATTGCTATTTCCCACAAAACTTCTTCCATGCAAAATGCACGGTCTGTAGAAGATCCAGAAGAAAGACATCTCATTCTGACGATGCAGAGTGCAAATAGAATAGAAATAGAGTAAGAGGAGAGAGTATTTTGGTTGGAAGGGACCTATGAGGACCAACTAGTCCAATTGCCTGACCATAGGAACTGTGGTTAAAACCACATAATAAAAATATTGCTTTTCCCCAAATACTTACTTGGTCAGCAGCTGTAACTCTTATGCAAGAGTGGCAGTACTTAACATTTAGAATTTCCTGGTCCTTTTTATCTATACTTCCAGATCACTAATGCCTCATTCACACCTAACAAAAGAGTTGTTGTAATCTAATTCGAATGTATGATGTCATCGTCAATGCCTTCCAAGTTTGAGTGACATTTCTCGGGACTGAACAAAAGTAACAGGTTGCCTTGCAGCTATTGACCATTTCTTAGCAAGCTCCAAAAAGCTGAAATACTGTCTTGAATGGTGTGCCTTAAAGTTGGTAAGGTGTTGGGCATTTCGTGGGCAAGTTTGCATGGGCTTATTTAGTTAACCCTTTGATTCTTGGATCTTCTGAAGGCTGTTAATGACAACCTGGGACTGACATCTGAAAAGACAGCAGTTTTTCTGTAAAAAGTATTTCTGTCTTGTAAATTGCAAATGGCAGCATCTTGCACTCTTCTGATGTGATAGCTGAGAAAAGCACTCACTGCTGCTGTTAGTTTCCTGCAGCACACTGGGTTACATTTCTTCCCTGTTGAATAGGATGTGGAATTTGTTGGTACGTTAAATAAACAGGAGAATTTGAGAGAAAAGGCTTTTGTTTTTGAAAAGTCTCTGAAATTTCAAAAATGGTTCTAATTAGTTCATGTTTCTGAAAGAAAACAGACAAGCTTTGTCTACATCCACTGACAAAGAAGAGAAGAGCTGGAACTGGATTTCAGATTATTAATTTCTGCTTTACCAGATAAAGGAGAACCCAAGGAAAAGGAAGGGAAGGAGACAAGTATGTTAAAAGGGTTCTTTCATCTTAAGAGACTGCATCTCTGCACCTTCTGCCTTTTCTCATTAGGAAAGAAATAGCAACAGCTGCAACAGAAAACAAATACAGATCTCTGGAAAGCCTTCACTTTTTCACAGTTCTCACATCCTGGGATGATTTGCAGTTATTTTTTTCATCAACACTGTCTCTTATGTTGTGAGGCTCTAGAAGGTGTGTGTGTATGCAGGCAGTTAAGGCAGAGCACCTGCATTTTCTGTTTTCACCTCCCATGTGGGAACTTGTTTGCCTGTCTGTGTGCTTTGTCTAACTAAATTATTAACTCAAACACCAAGTGTTTGGATTAAGTTCTTTGGTGTGGTTTACACTAAGGCCATACTGGATTCTTCAATGGTCCTTCTGGCCTTAAAAATCAATGCCTCTTTTGTGAACTACTTTACAATATGTGTTGAGTTCATGTTTTGCTGTGTTTCATTAAGGTGAGAAGCTAAAATGCTACCCAAACTGAAATCTGTGTATTTCTTTTTCATAAAACAGTCCACAGATGTTTTCCCTGGAGCTTGAAATTTTGTTTCAAAGACGCTTTCAGCAAATACTTCTGTGCTAGATTTATCAATGTGTTCGTGTATAAATGTGGTTTGGGGCTCAGTCTTGCAAACTGATGGTGTTTGATTGGTCACTTCTAGGCTCTCATATGCCTTTGTGTTAACTTGTGTAACTCATCAGTCTGCTAATTTCAGTGCAAGAATGTGACAGAACTATCCGTCTTCCACTATTATTTTTATTTGGAGGGATTCCCTCTACATTTTTGAAAATAAGACTTTTGTTTGCAATATATTTTTGCCCACATGTTCTCAAAATATTATTGGAGTTGTCAGTTGTTAAGATTACCCCTGGCTATTCTGTTAAGATTACTAATGTTGAAGCAATGTGTCTTGTTTCCACATTGGAAGGCAATATTCAACTTATAGCTAGAGGCAGTGGTCTTTTACAGTTTTCAAAATAGTGTATAATACTAGCAGTAGACCATGTCTTAACTTTTGAGAAAAAAACCCGAGTATTTAGCCAGTTGGCAAAGGAGTGAATTTCTAAGCTCAAATTTCAGGATTTCCATGTGAAAGAAATACTCAAACATTGAAAAGAAGCCATTCAAACACTTAGAGCCAGCTAATTAACAGATTTTGTTTACTGCCTGCTCAAAGGGTGTAATATCATGAATTAAAAGAGAGCCTTTTAATGGTGTTTGCAAGTTTCCCAGGTCCTTAAGAATTTATATAAAGAGAATTTTGCATGTCAAGCAGTTGGAACAGACTCCTCTCCCCAGCCTCAGCACACCAGACATCATCACTGCAGTTACATGTCGTCATATTTACCCTGTGTTGTCCAGTTTGCCTGTTCCAGATTAATGAGTGTTACTTTAGCTGTGTATCTGTGCTCAGATGATCAACAGTGTACATCAATTTGTAGAGGAATCATCCCTGAAGCTTCAGAGCTAGAAAGTTTATTTAAAATTTGTGAACAATTTATACTCCTCAAAACTACACAGATTGCATCAGCTTATACTTTTTTGGTGCTTGCTTTTTCCCTGCAAATCCACGTTAAAAAAAAAAAAGTTTGTTTTTAAAAGACACTGACATTTCCAAAGTGTTCATTAATGGACAAAACTGTCAACTACTGCAATGTAAATGAAAAAAGAATAGTTTATTATAATTATTGATACAATAATTTATAGAATAACAAATATCCTAACATTCAAGGAAAAAAAAGCCAAGGAAAATAGAGATGTTTCTTAAAAAAAAAAATCATTTTGCTGTTCATATTCGGGCTTCCTCTCCTACAATCCACTTCCACCTTTTTTCCCAAAGAAGAGAGGAAGAACACTGAATATCAGGAAAAATGCTTATTCTCTATCAGTATTTTCATCAGAAACTCTATCATGGTGAGGAGAGAGAAGTGATAAGGGAAAGAGAAAATATTAGCAAAGCTTGAAAGATTTCATACAAACCAGCTATATTAATCTTTCAATACTACTTTGGAGAAGAAAAGTAAATGTGTTATTTTAAATAGAAATGTGTCTTGAGAATTCAGATTCTAGGGTAGAACTCCCAGCACCATTGTTCATTCTCTTCCATTGTTTTTGTAATTTTGGACAGAGCAAACTGTTTATCTGTTTCATGAAACAATGAAACAAAAGAGAAACAAAAAAATGCGATACTTTCCTAGGAGGAAAGTGCAACTAAATTTATTAAATTATTTTGAAACCATTGGACTGTATGATGAAGAAGAACTTTCTAAGTACCTGGACTGATAAAAGTAAGTATGGTTTTAAACCAAAAAGACACCCCATTTTTGCAGCCCCTTAGAATTCATATCATGACTAAACACAGCTGAAATGAACGTTCCCTTGCAAATATGAAAATGAGAACAATATAGAACATTAAACATGGCTTTTAGCATTACCAGACTTAAAGATTCCCATGAAAACAATAAATCTCTTGCTCTCCTCAACATTCCCCGCCAATATTTTTGCTGTGACCTTCTGCAAGGGAATACATCTGGAACATATCAGTGTGTTTGAATAGATCCCTCTGGGATAATCCCCACTTCAAAGTAGTGGTGGGAGACTTATCTGGTGCTCTGTTGCGTTCAGGCTCTCCCATGGGTCCTTTCTGATTTCATGCTGGCTGACAGACATTTTATTTTTACAACGGGTGGTTACAACAGGTGGCTTAGTTATTGTCTTCTCCATTGTCATATTCTCCTGTTTTAATGTTTAGAACATCTAAATCTGGCTGTGGGGAGTGACTGGAAAACCTGTCAAAGCAAACATCGATTCGGCGTGTGAGTTTGCTATTTCAGAGCGCTGCCTCTAAAATCAGCCCATTCCTAAATGTCAGATCAGGAGCCCAGTTTTCTCAGGGTGGTGGTAATTTTTATGCATCCCATATGAAAAATAGAAGAGAATGAAGAGAAACAAGACCATAATTTTCTATCTGTGCTTAACATAATTAGGAAAATTCCTTCTTCAAAAGGGATCTGTGAAACTTTCTGTTCTGAAAGTGGAAAGCATTAAATAATTTACAGAAATGACATTTCACTGTAGAAAGCTTAGCAAGATCTGCATAATTTGTGTTTAATAAAACCAAATTATTAGAGACTTGAAAAACATATTTCCTGCTTATCATCTTTTTTTTTTCCTCGGAAATAAAATTTCAATGACTGTAAACAAAAAACTGTTCTAGAAAGTAGAACTGAAATGAAAAAATATGAAGCATCATTTCCATTTTACTGATGAGAAAAATTATCTACAAGGACATGGTCTATTTTCTACTACAGATTCCTTTCAAATCAGGAAGGAACTTTTGCTGAAAGGTCAGGTATATTGAGCATACACTTTTTCTCCCATCAGCTCGCTGACTAAGATGCCCAGAACCATTGGTCATGCTCCTCCCAGTGCTAGTCTATCACTGTCAAAGGTGCTCTTTAACCTGTTCTGTGTCTCTGCCTGTAGCTTTTAAGTGTGAGCGATGAGTGCTGTCCTGTTTCCTAGGTTCTGATCCTGAAGACAGACATAGGAAAGTTTTTGTTTACAGCATCTCTGTTTTCTGAGATGCAGGTTGGAGACACAGAGGGTATGAATTTTTCCCATGCCTGCTTTTTTCCACCTAACAGAATCAGTCAAAATTCATTACCACTATTTCCAATTAGATAATTTTCCCACCCTACTTAAGAGAAAAAAACCCCTTTTGTGTGTTAGTACTAGTGTGGTTTTCTGTTTTCTCAGTTAGTGGTCTGCATGCCATCTATGTCTCATTCCCTTCAGCATTTTGGTATTCCATAGTATTCCAGTTTATTGTGCAGTTTTCCACTCTATAAATATTTTGAACATGATATTCACAGTTTACTCTGACAATGAAATACAGAAAGCAATCGCTTTTGGTTTATTGGTAATATTGGGATACAACTGTCCTTTTAAAATATCCTGGTTTTTTCTCCAGTGACCATTTGGTATTTGCAAGTGAACCAAAAGAAAACACAAGTATAATGTTTTTAAAATACTAAATTTCAAAATAGATATGAGCTTAATATAGATTTGCATTGAGTTGACTCTGCTGAAATGGGACAGGCTTAAGCAGAACAGTTCCCAGGAAGTCTATTAAAGCACCAGGAATTGTAATAGTAGTCCATACTAAATTTAACTGGTTCTTTATTAAAAAAAAAAAAAAAAAACCAAAACCAAAACCAAAACCAAAAAAAAAAAAAAACCAAAAAAACCCTGTGTATTATTTTATGCTTTTAAATTCTGAAATGCAGTCTTTTCTTTGATATTTCCAGTTGCTTCAGCCCTGCCTGTTTAATTTGTTCCCTCCACATTTTCTCTGCAGTTGATAACAACATTGGGTATCACACATCTGTTCTGTGCCATATCTCCCTCTGGCACTGGAGAGGAAATCTTAATCCCTGTTTCCTGCTGTCATCTCATCCTAAAGAGGCAGATCAGTAACAAAGGAGGTGCAGTTCTCATAAAACTGCCCAAATATTAAAATGGTTTAATCTTCTACTAGGGAAAGCCAGAGAGTCTCACCACACGCCTTACTTTTTACTGCACTTTGATCCTTTGTGTAAGCTACAAATATTTAGCATTTCACATCTACCATATCTGAATACACAAAAAAATCCATTATCACCTTCAAAATGGTGCAGAGAATAAAGAATAGAGATTTTATTATATAGATTAGATTTATTAATGATAGAAATCTCTTTTGTCTTTTATTTAGAACCCATGTAACAGTTCCAAGGTAAGAAAACACTTTTTGTTTCCTTCTCAGGCCCCAGAACAAGTGTCTCCATGAATATTAGCACTGAGATGTGTTTTATACAAAGTGATTCCTGCTCTAGTTGATCCTGTATGAGCTGGGTGAACTATTTGTATCTCCCAAAGCCCCATGCAAAGACAGTGAGTTTTGATCTGTATAAACAAAATCAGCGAGGGGAAAGCGAGGAGTGCTGTAGAGAAGGATGTGTACAAAGGGCTGTGTGAAGCCTGATCAGAGAACTGGGTGTCTGACAGAAGATGGAGTAATGGAGCTTTAAGGAAAAAAAACCAACCAATGGGACAAAGGCAGAGTAATCCTTTTCCTAGCCTACTCTCCCAGCTTCTGACAGCCAATGATTTATGAACTTCTTGAGCAAGTAGTTTCCTCAGGAGCACCTTGCTTATTAACCATTCACACCCCCTTGAATAATTGGTTTTAATAATTATTTTTGACTTCCAGACACATCCATTAGAAATTACAGTGTATTAAAAAACCTTGTTGGTTTTAAACATCCTATTTAATGCTTTATTTGGGCAGTCTTCTGTTGTGAGAAACAGTGAATAGTTCCTGATTCACCTACTCCCCTGCTTCTGTCTGTCCTGCAACCACTTTGAGTTCAGTTTGGTGATCAGGCATAAGAATGATGAGAAGAGTCCAATTCCAGAAGCTTGGAGGTTGAGGAGGCCTTTTGTTTGTTTGTTTGTTTTCTCCCAATGATAATAAATAATATGGGACAGTATTTTAATAGCAACAAGGGCAGATGAAGATCCTCTCTTAAAATTTAACTTCTTTATCAGTTAACCCTTTTTAGCTTTGCACTTGCAATGTGTTTTCTCACCACACTCTCATTTCCAGCTATGTCTTTAAGCTTTTACTTGTTTTAAGGACAGGGGTCCACACTTGTTGGTGTTAATACAGAGCCTCAGGAGCTCATCTACAGAGCTGCCATTTCTTTTCACTTGCTCCCAGAGACTGACGGGCATCCCAAATGAAACTCACTTCCTCCTTACCCTGAGGATGAGGAGAGGTGGCAGGTTCCAAAAAGAGTTTGGCTTTGTAGCTGCAAGGAGAAAGTTGCTATGGCTGTCTCATTTTACAAGAAGGCATTTTTCCATGGGCACATTATTCACACTCTTTAATGATGGGAGGAACAGGGATAGGGAGAAGACCTGGCTAAACCTGTACTGATTTAACATTTAACTTTCTCTTTGTTTTCTTTCATCTCCATCTACTGGCCAGAAGCAGCTTTACCTGTAGCACAGAACAGCTGACATGCAACCATTGCATCCACATGCTTCTTCACACTATTGACAAAAATTGGCAGCTTTGGGGGTTTGGTGTTTCTTTGGGTTTGTTTGTTTTCCAGGGATACCAACTCTCTAAACAGACTTCACAGTAAAAGATGTCTCTTGGGCTTTTATTCTCAGGTATTTAAAAAAGGTGATGTTGCACAATTTAGTTCCGTAGGCAAAGTTAGCTTCCCTGATTCAATATTCTGTGTGACATTATTTCTCACCAATCTGAATGCAAAATATGAATTTTATTCCAAGCTCTTTTTTTTGGTTGAAAGATTTGCACTGATTTTTAAGACAGTATATGAATTGAATATTAACCCTTTCAATTAATTTACAGCAGATCTTATCACCACCATACACAAGACAGGCCTGTGCAGTTATTAAGGAACAGCATTTTGTTAACAACACATATTATATGAAAAATTGTACTTCAGATTTATTTTAAATAAAACTTTCTGTTGCTTCATAGGAGAAAAAGCAGCCACACATTTAGTGCAGAAATAGTAAGCTGAAGAAATATCCCTTTCTTTTTTGCTTCTTACCCACCATAAGAGGACACTGGCCACATGCAGTAGGTAGCAAGCAGTGGTAATGGTGTTGGCAAAATGAGACAACTAACAACCTGCAGAGCAAAACTGACTGAAGTCAAACTTGTGATTCCCATCAGTCACCATTAACTTGGGAATACTTCACTATATACTCCTGGGTAGTGGTCCTTTGAGGAAACTCTGGCTACATATGTACTCTTCCCACTCTTCTGGAAGAAAATTCCATTCCATCAATGAGTATGGCTCATCTGGTGCCTCATGGGAGCTTTGAACCTCTTCTGCTAGCAAGAACACACAAAAAACCACCCCAAAACAAAAATAAAACAAACCCCCCACCAAACAAAAAACACCCCAAAACCCATGAAAAAACCAAAACCCAACCAACCCCAAAACAAATCCTGACAAAAATCCAACAAATCTCCTTAAGTAAGTGAAATTCCACTACATGTACCTGTCTGCATCTAGAGTTACATCAACACAAGTTATTCTTAAGCCTAGAGTGCTAATACTAAACTCAAAAGACATTCTGATTTCATGGTTTAGCAGCCAGAAAAATTCCCTGCACCTGAACTGAAGTCATGGGCAGCCTTTGGAGTGATAAAGCAAAATCATGAAAGCCAAAACTGACTTGTACCTCCAGGTCCTACCTTTCCTTCCTGAAAACGCGCAGAAAGTTTATCACTGGTCTGAACTGCAATGATAGGAAATGATCTGTTGCAGAGTTGTAGTAACAGTGTCTCTCCACAGCAGAAACTGCAATTCCTTATCTCCGAAGCAAAGAAATGAATTTCACACAAACTCCAGCCTTGCAGGACGTCCTGATTTCAGCTAGGGTAGTGTAAATTTCTTCTCAGTAGCTGTTACAGTGCTGTGTTTTGGAATGAGAATGTTGTTGATAACACACTGATGTTTTGGTTTTTGCCAAGTTGTGTTTATCCTAAGTCAAGGACTTTTTTTCCCCCTTTGTCTCATGCTCTGCCAATGAAGAGGTACACAAAAGAAACCGGGAGGGACCATAGCTGGGACAGGTGACCCAAACTAACCAAAGGGATATTCCCCACCGCAGAATGCCATGCACAGGGTATGAACTGGGAGGGTTACCTGGAAAGATGGCTCATCTGGGTTTGGGAAGGTGGTCTGGAATCACTCAGCAGGGGTGAGAATTGCACTGAGCATCATTTCTTTGCTCATCAGGAGGAGATATTCCAGGGCTGCCACTCCCATGCTGATTTCCTAAATAGGCTCACAAGACCTGAGAGGTGATGTGGCTTCTCTACCAGGTAATTAAAAAGACCAGAGTCAATTCAGTGAACAAAATCTGTGAACTTGTGAGAAATGTAAAGACCAAACATTTAGGCCTCGTGGGTTGTGAGGAACAAGATACTACTTTTGAAATGCAAATACTCTAATACACAAAAGTGATTGAAAACTCAAGAGACAAAGCCAGATTTCTACTGGAGTAATTGTACTTTGGCTGAGGTTAGCATTTAGCATTCCTATCTATTCAAAGATAGGAAACACAGCTGTCATGTCCTGAGTAGGTCTCCATTCCTGACTTCTCTTTTGCATCAGAGAAGGTGCTGTAGAAGCTTTTTCCTGAACAAACCCCATGATTTCTAGTCAATATTGAACCCATACCTCCAAGTCTCAACAGAGGTTAAGCTGACCTGACAGATGTTCTTCCTTGAAGCAACACAAACATCTTCATGATAACCATGAAGGGAAAGGACCTGTAACTAGACAGACACTTAGATCCTGTTTATTGCTTCTTGCAGGACAACAAATGGATTTCTTAGAATTTAAGGTACCATTGGGCCCCATAAAAGGAAGTAGCATTGTCAAGTTAGCAAAGGAAGAGCAAAGCAAATCATAGAATAGCAAAGGCTAAGGCTCCTCCACAAAGATGCCCAACAAAACACTTCAAAGTTGAGATAACATGCAGTGGCAAGTGCCTGACATTTGTTTTACTTTTAATAGCACCCTCATTGTACTTTGAAGACTCAGTGTATGTGTGCACCCCTACAGATACCACTAAGGCAAAACAAAGCTCAAGTTCAAGAGCCTGAGGCAGCTGCATAGTCAATACAGACAAGCATACACAGAGTCAATAGAAATTCACCTTCCTTAATTCTTTATTTCATCAAAAATTCCAACTGTGCAACACGCCTTACTCTCACGCATGTACTCCATACATGAGACTGACAGATCTAGATGTGTAGAGAACAGACAACATTTGGCATAACAACAACTCTTCTATGCTGGGGAATACCAGCCTTTGCACTCAGCAACACTTTGAAGTCTCTGCAGGGAAAAAGCAATCACAGAATGCCTCAGCAGTACACAAAGCCCATGTTGAAAGCGGGAAGGCTACAAGTTACTTTCTCACAGATTTTGCACAAGATTCTCCAAGGGATCTTGTAGACAAAGCCAGATAAAGGAGACTTGATATTCATCTGCATCATTATCTGTCATGAGCAACCTAGAGCTGCAAACACAAAGCAAATAGCTTCACGTTCAGAACAGTAAGAACAGATGAGAGTTTAGATGGGAACTCACCCACTACTTTTGAAAGCAGTGCTCATGAGTGCTAGTTACTCTCATATGCTTATTGAACAGGCTAATGGAACTCCAGCACTGGAACACCTGCATGGTGTTCTCCAGTTGTGCTTTGTTACTGAGTGCAACTTTGAGCACTTCTGTGTGGATGTCTAGGGTGGATTTGGTATCTCTTTGTTCAGGCAAAGTGAAACACTGCTATTGTTTGCAGTGCTCTTTACGCTACACTAAGTACATCTCTCAACCCACACAATAGCTGAGCAGTTTGTTAAAGCAAGATTGGAGTTATACCCAGGAAAAATGGTTAAATCAAAACTACCTTTACCCATATCAGTACCACAATTTAAGACTGCTTTGGCTCCTTCATAAAGATGACACTTTAGATACCTGCAGATAAAGTTACTGTTCTACTACTATACTTTCTTTGGGCAACAGTACTTAAGTGCAATGAAGAACAGGAATGGTTGACTGCTTAAAAATTCTGTATTAAGGAACCAGAAAAGCCAAGATTAGAGATCCAGACAGCTTTTAAATAGGTGGAAAGAGAGCATAGTTTTTAAAGCTTGCACAAATTGAGAAAACACCACAGCAGCTTTTGGATTAACCCTGACAAGTTCAGTGGGGACAGGCAAGAATAGATCTCCAGTTGGGACCCAGAACCAACTTACCTGTCAGGCTGACAGGGATTCACTTTGCTTTGATAAAACAATTAACAAGGTAAAAGCAACGGCAGAAAGTTCTCTGCCACACAGAGCAACCCCATCTCCTGGTTCCATTTGTTCTGTTACTTTAACTAAAAGGAAGGCAAGAGGATTACAGCTGGTCCATTAGGAGAGCAATTCAAATGCTGCTGATGTTACAGAGAGCCAAAGCTGACACTGTTTCTGGGAAATGCCAAATGTACTACAATTCTCACCACATAGTCCAAAGAAAGGGAAAAAAAACCCCTAAGCTTTAAGATCTAAGAAAAAGTACAAAAAGTCTGCTGCAGGGAAAATTTTACATATTTTAGACTAAGGGGAAATTGAAATAACAAATACCTAAAAAAACAAACCTCACAAAGAAGGAAGATGATGGATAAGAGTATAGAAAGATTGTTGTTAGGACTAGTGCTTGGGATAACTGACATGACTTACTAGTTCTCTCACAGTACTCATATCCAATCCTTAGCATTCATCTTCCTGATGCATGAATGCTTGAATTTCTGTAAATAAGAGATTACCAATACTGAACAAAATGAAAATTGGAACAGTACTTTGTTGCACTGTTTCAGCTGCCTCTAAACAACCTACATTGTCAAGTTCTATAGTTAAGGCAGTTTGTCCCACAAACCTTTGGGTATAATGGTCCTGGGCTGGTTTTGGTACACTTCATTCTTTATTTTCTTTTCTGAAACACTTTCAAAGGCAAAACTAAGTTTATTCTTTAGTATGAGAGGCATTTATTACATGTAAAGTTCTACCTTCTCTTTTTATAAAGGAAGAAAGCTTACACCCTCTTTGTGAAAAGATCTGTTTCAAGAGACAATTGAGATCAACCTGAAGAACACTTCAGTAAGAACTTAAGTTTTTAAAGATCAATGCATGTATTACCAGCTTTGAAGTAACAGAGTGGAAAAACCTCACTCACCTTTGTTAAAAATCACATACTCTGTGTGCCTCTGTTTGCTGGTTGATGATGTATTGCTCTTGAAGTACCAGAAAGACCTGAGAAGGTTTTTTTGATTCTTTCAGGTCAGACTGTCAACTGCATGATTGTTTGAAACGAAACACAGGCTACTACAACAGGTTTGCTGCCTACCAGATCACGTTGCACATCTGCAGCTGGAACAACACTACATTTTATAAGTTAAGAAATGCAATTACATCTGAACATGAAAAACGTTTTAAAGTCAAGATATGTATATTTACTGTCACACAAGGAATGCCATTAAGTTTCCATTCTACACACTCAGGTGAAAAATTTGTTAAAAAGTCAAGAAACAAAAAAGCATAAAATCTGTAATAGGCAACAATATACAAAGTTTCAAATATAAAATTGTGACTTGTATAGCTTGTTATTTTCATTTTTTTCACAAGAGTAAATTAAAAGAACCACACATCACTGAACTTCTACACAAGCTTCTTGTGTTTCAATGTCATTTATTGAGGAGTGAATGAGATACTGTCAGACATGCCAAAGAGACTTCACATTCAAGGGCTGGAAGCTGAACAGCTTTCCTCATTGAGTCACTGTACAAGTTGTTTTTGGGAATCGAAAGTGCGATCAATGAGGTCTTCATGCTCGATGTTTGTCTTCAGTTTTTCATCTTTTGATCTACTACCTTGTTGGGCAGAAGGACACTTTCTACCCTACAAAGACTCACACTCCAATTAATACAATTAATACTAGATGTAGAGAAACGTTTATCTGTTATAACGTACATCTACTGCTGAAGGTCTGATGTCTAATGAGAAAATTCAACTTGTTTCCCTTTCACCATCGTATGGATGGCTGATACCGTTAGAAAAATACTCTTCAGTGCTATTGTAGGGTTTACAGGAAACTTCTTTCATGTTGTGGGATAGAAACCGATTTAAACACCGTTCTGAAAGAATGCTTCTTCTTGCTGCCACTGCCTGTAGGTTGCAGAAGAATGGCCTACACGCACTACAGTTCTGATTTTACTCAGAAAAGAAACAAAAGAAACCTAAACAATAGGGTAAACGTTTATTTGGAGTTAGTTTTCTTGCAGATGATAATTAAGGCCCTTCAAGCAGAGTTCAGGAGCTCCTGTATGGCTGCCTGTTGATCTGCATTGAGCTGTGATATGCATTCCGTCCACAGTCCTCCGGATGTCTAGAAGAAAAATGAGAAATGGTTTTTATGCAGGCTGACAGTGTCCAAGGCACATCCTAAACTTTGCTATGTTTACAAAGCTCAACATTCACTCAGCTTATTCCTGTAATACACATGCCGAAGAGATTGAAATCTTCAGTGATACACAGCTACAACTCGAGATGCTCCAAAAGGCTCAACAGCAGCAGAGTAATTGATTTGGAACTCCTGGAACTCTCTGTAACAACTATGTGGGCTGACAAATGTGTTAACCACAGCCTAAGCCATTTGCTTGTTTTGCACTGAAGTTAAAAGACCAATGTTCAGGCAAAACTGAACCATGCCTCTTTCACATGAGTGTTTTAGGCATTGGTGCAGCAATAACACACTCAGAGCTTCAAGGTGAGCACTGGGATTACAGCACAATGTGCTACAACATGTAGTTTAGTTCTAAATACCATTAGGCATTTTAGACTCTTTATGTATGATGAAATATTGCAGAATTAAATGTACTCGTCCAGCATTTCTAATGCACATTTAAATTGATACTTTACGCTGAAATATTTCTGGCTTGACAATACTGAAGCAAAGAAGTTTATATTCAATTCCAATAATGACCATGTTGCTCATGTCAGACACTGGCAGTGAAACAGCTTACTGAGATCATTAAAAAAAAAACAGTCTCCTGAAATCTGGGAAGCAGGAGCTTGTTAGCAACTACATTTGTTAAAATTCGTATCATAATATAAAGCTCTTACAGTCAGTAAGAGTACAAATGTCTTACAGCTTTACTGAAGTCAAAATACTATGTTTGAAGAAAAATAGTGGTTGGTAACACTGTGCTAAAATTGTATTTTTAAAAATACATGACTTTTAAGATTTTTTTTTTTCCTCCTTGGTCTAAAGGTACATCATTCAGCCAATGCTGAATCAATCCTGGCCAAACCTGGACATTGCTGTACACAACTAATCTACACATGTATGTGCCACTGTATTGTTAAGAAAATAAACCTTGATGATTTGAGGTACAGTGAACAAACGCATTCGGTAAACCCTAACACAATGGTCCATTCCCAATGGTGAGTACTTTAAGTACTAACAGCAAGGATTTGTATCTGGCAGGCAAAATCTAGAGCAGTCACTTACACTACTTTCACTTTGAAACTTGGCTTAATTTCCTTCTCTTTATGCCTTCAGAATTGAAACAACTTTTTCTACCAGACAAAATGGATCTCTCAAGCTGATGCACTCATACAGGTGAATCTTTCTAGTATCAGGTGTTCCTAAAATTCTTGAACCTGAATTTTGCCAAAGCAGGTCAGGTAGAAAGGCCAATAATTGAAGATCTGCTGCTCAAAATCCTCCATGCTTTTTTTATGAGTGAGATGCTTACCAGGCACACTCCTTTCTCTCATTAGTACTACATCCACTCAACAACATCTGGCCCTGGAGCAGATCTGCACTATGAGCACTATCACAGCACTGTAGAAAAGCACTGTTTAAGTACCTGGACATCCCCATCATCATTAAGTGACTCATTATGGCATAAAGGAAGTAAACCTTTCCCAAAGGCAGGGAAAACATTGAACAGCCACCTATATTGCACTGGATTGAAAAGGGCAGTAATAAAATAACTTGTGGGTTGCACTCATTCTCTAACAAAGAACCCAAGCTGCTGCTGTACTAGAAAGTCACCACAGGATGCTGGCGACCCTTACAAGAACCACATGTTGGATCAAATCCTGCAGTACAGTTCACTGATAAAAGGACATGCAGATATTTCTCCAGATTCTAATTTCCGACTCAGAAAATAAACCCACAAAAACCTAATACTGGCTTGCACATTAACAATCTTGATGCATGAAAGTTAGTTACAGTTATTTTATTCAAGTGCAAATGTCACCAAGTTTTATCATTAATCACTCATGGAACATCCAAGGATCTCCAAGATCACTGGCTAAACCATTATTTTCTAAGGAGATAAAGCTCTCAGAAGTGGTTTAACAGTTTAGTTCCTTCTGCAAACAGATTCTAAATGTTCCCTTTATGCTAGCATTTATTCACCTGCACTTGGCGAACAACATTAGCCAGCCTCTTGGTGCACGGATCTTCGTGTTTGATGGCTTCGTGGATTTCACCATCCGCAATTATACCAAGTATCCTGGGAAGGTTGGAATTGTTGGGACCGAGGACAACTGGGTTATTGCTGTTACAAAAGATACATTGCACAGGAATTAATGTTTATTTAAAATAATGTAAACACTTTACACATAAGTGAAGTGATTTTGAATTATCTTTTTCTAAAGCTGCTTATTTAAGTTTAAGTTTCACACAAAGCTGAAATGCACAGCTTTGTTGCCTGCTTACAGCATGTTCTGTTAATATTTAACCTGATTCTTTACTCAGCCTAAACTTTATCAGGAAGAAGTTCTGAACTTTACAGAATGGCTGAGTTCCATGCAGATGGAACTGTAAATAGAGTGACAGAAATACCCTGCCTAAAATGACTTATTCCTCTCTCTGTGCCTCCCAGGACATTGCGTTACTGGCGTCAGGAGCTGGTAACTTCAGCTCTCTGCCAGCACTCTCCATGACACAGCAAGCAAGCAGTTCTGCTCCCTGTTTCCCAGCCAAAAGCTGGAGTGGAGGAGTATTAGCAATCAGGAATCTGTGTGGAGCACATGATCTACTTCCAGCCCTGCCACCTACCAGTGCTGGAATGCAGAGGCTGTGAATGTAGGGCTGACAGAGCTCCAGAGACGCAGGTAGCCAGGCTGAGCCACCTGCACACAGAGTTGGGTACAGAAGTGTGCTGGTACTGCAATTCTCAATTTCCATGTTCCTGTTTACATACACACCTGGCAGCACTATTATGGTGTCTCTACACAATTGTTCTATAATCGGTCTAGGGACCTCAGCTGCCATTTTGAGACTCTGCCTTCATAAAGCACCCAGAGATACAAGGTATTCACAAAATAGAAAAGACTGTAAGAAATCTAAGTTACTTCCTTTATGTTTTTCTCCTAAGATGTAATACAGTGCCAGCCAGAATGTGTTTACTACGTAACACCTCAGAGGCTACATTCTTTCACTCATTTATGAAGTGCACTACACTGGAATAACTGTTTATTTTTTTTTCTCCATTTACCTACAGGAGGGAGAACAAATCCAAAGAGTAAACTGTGGGATAAGATGCTTTCAATAATAACTGAAATAATTATTGAGGAAGATAGCACTGTACAATAAAATTTTCCATATTATTTCTCTACTTTATACTTCACTTTGTTGGAAAGCAAAAAGGTGCAAAATGACTTAAAAGAAGGCTGCAAGAGCATGTGTGCTGCTTTTAAGAGAAAAGATCTGAACAGTTACTGCTCCCAATATGTAAGCAGAGTATCAAAAACTTTTCCTGAAATCTTCTGTACAAGTTTTCTGCAGATCCTTTTCCATTATGGACATAGAAAGCAGCTAGGATTTTTTTTTCACCCATTCAGACACTATTTAGGACAAGAACAGTAACTGTTAAAAAAGCAATAGCCTCAAGGAAGGCTCAGATCTGACATTTCAAATTATCTTCTCTAAACCATACGTAGATTAACCTCATAGTTTCTCAGTTTTGGAAAAAAGAGTACAAGGAAAGAGCACACAAACATGCTTACTTTCTGCTCTAGTGTGAAGACTTTGCCTTACCTCTCAAGTAAGTCACACAGATAATTGAAAGTATGAACAGCTTCTTCTTTGTCTTCATGAAGTGGAAGCCATGATAACCAGTGTGGAAGGACTTCTTCAACATTTATACAGTCAGGCTTGAACTTCATTATCTTTCCTATTGCTGAAATGCAGTTTTCTGTTGCATTGACATTCTCTTTGGCTTTGGCATCTGGTGACTGAATGACTCTTACCAGCAATGGAAGCGCCTCTAATTGTAAAAAACACAAAAATAAAGTTTAATGCACAATTATGCTATAATTTATTAATATCACAAATTCTACTTGAGACCACTGTATGTATTAAAACCAGGATTTTTTGTGTTCCAAGCACTAAAATCCTGTCATTCCAATGTTCCACTGCTTCTAGGTTCTTCTCTGCTCAATAATTACCATCTGAAAACCAAACAGATAAATAAAGCTCTGCAAGGAAACAGAAGAAAACAACTGCTCCAAAAGTTTGAATTTGCTTTAGAAGTTCAGAAAAAAATAATTTTCCCATGTCTCTCAATTGGAGTGATGCAATACAAAACACACAAGACACTACAGATAGCAAGCATTATCTGTTTAGTCAAATATGCTCTATAAACACAGGAGGAGGAAAAGCACTGCCACAGTGACATTCACTGTGAATGTCACTCATTCATTCAATATGAGCTACAGTGCACATCCTCAGTGTATGCCTGCTGTGCATCTATTACCAGTGGACACATCTGTATATAAAAACATGTATGGATGTACACATACGCACCTCCCACCACTAAAAGGTGCCCTGGGAAAACCCCATAGGAGTAATCTCACCTGGTGAATCAACTTGGCCTAGTTTAGATCATAAAAATCAAGGAAAGGAAATGTCTGTCAGTGGAGGAAAAATGCCAGTTTTCTTCCCAGGTTAATAGCAATTATATTTTTTTAACAGTCACGTGGGTAACTACACGCACACTTCTAAATGAACATTAATGTTCATTTAGTAGCATTTTTAGCTACTAGTGTCCATGCAGACTTCCAAGCACACTACATGCAAGCAGGAACAATTGTCCTTGTGTTCTTCTGCTAAAAAAAAAACCTAAAGCTGTGAAATTCTCTATCAGCACAGTAAGCAGGTTGTGGAATTGTACAGAAAGCACACTTCAAAATAACTAATTACTGAGGAAGAGTAAGATCGCACACTTCTGAATTTTGATGAGTAAGTAGAAGCTTTGCAGTTAAAGAATATACAATCACACTTTCTATATTAAGTCTACCACATTAGATTTTTGAAGAATTAAGCAGCTATGGAAAAACTGTTAAACATTACAGAACTACAGAACAGCAGACTCATTCGCTGATATATCAAATGCAGGATGATGATGCTGGACTATTCTCCAAAGCAGAGTTTGTTGCAGAGAGGTCTACAATGTCCAGGACAACTGAGCCTAAATTTTGTACCTCAGGTTTTCATGGCTGCTGAAGCTAAATCTCATCTCATATGTATTTCACTCACTAATGGATGACTCTGTAGGTATGTGTGTCCTTGCAACTGTAAAATTAGGAGGGCATCAAAATGAATCAGCCTTATTTTCTCCCTACAGCCTACTAGATGAGTTTTCATCTTGTCTATAAAACAGATCCATTCTCACAATAAATACCGTGTTAGATAAACCTTAAAAAAGCCTTTTGACAATAGAAGACCCATCTTCTATAATGTTAAGCTTTTTTCCAAGGACTGACTGCTCTGACATCTGGCACCACCCAGTTTTGAGGCCACTGATGTGATTTAGGAAGAAATCCATGCAGTTGATGAGATACAATTTTCACAGAGAACTGCTGATTATATTCTTCCACCAACGTAACAGGAGCAACCTTGCCAGTTGCATAAACTGTAACCTTGTATCCCCATTTAGAAAGTGACTTGATTTGCTGCAGATTTTCCTTCCATCTTATTTCTTTGCTCTTTATGAAACCTAGTTTTAGTGACGTTTATTTCATCAGTGTAGCTCACATGGCATTTACAAGTTCTTGCTATATTCGTGGAATTTTTTAACTGACTGCCAAAAATGCTTATATCAATACCTCTGATTTTTCTGAAGAGTATTTACATACTTTTCAAACGTGCAAAAGAACAATATGCCAGTGCTATATATCAACCAGTAAAGAAAATAAAGCTCACAAACATGAAGTTTGTCAGAGATATGGCAAAATCTGTGGGTAGATAATGTCTAATGTCATGGATTTACTTTGTTTCTAATCACAGCATATATTCATCTATTAAAATAAATCACAAAGTTTGTTCATGTATGCACAGTAGGATTTAGAATACTTTTGAGGTGTCTGCTGATAAGCTGTATGCTGTAAAGCTGAAAGTTTATTTTATCTAAAATTCAACTTAAGGAGAAGCCAAGTGTCTGGGCATAATCAAGGATTATTTGTCCAAATACAAAGAGAAGGTTCAAAGATATTATGAAGTTTAAGTAGGGTAAGATAAAGTATAACTAATGAAAAATAAAATGAGACTTCAACAGATGCTAAAAAGCTCAAAAAATTTCAAAATCAGAACGGTCTAGACAATTCTAAATATTCATGCGCTTAATGATTCATTGCAAGGCTTCCCACACTGCTTTTAGTCTTCTTTTTAAAAAGACATCATATCTTGATCGTTATCATGTAAGAGTTACATTTACATTAAAAATGAAAATTACAATCCTGGTTGATGTAGGCAAGATTTGTGTTAATCCATATTAGATGATTCTTATTTTCTTACATCATCTAATTCAGCTTTCATTTAATATTCAAGAAAAATACATATTTTTAATATATACTTAAAGGAGGGTTTTTTTTAAGAAAAGGAAAACCTTTGATAATGGGTGCTATTTAGTGTGCAAAATTAACTTTGGTGAGAGTGGCAAGAAGAGTGCATGCAGACAATAACTTCTTTAAATTTAAGATGGATTTGAAGTTTCAAAGAAATTTGAAACATTAAGAAAGGAGACAGTATTTCTGAAAAGTACTATCACACTCATTTCACATCTTACTTGACAGAAATCAGGCTCCTTTTTATATAATCAGAAAGCAGAGAGCCACATAAGTTGCATTCTAGGCTATTCCTTAATATAGGTCTCTTGTGTAGTTTTTCCAGACAACCAAAGGCTTTTGCATTAATGTGTAACCACATCAGTATTAGCAGAAAGCATTTGAGACAGCTGTGTATCAAAAACACGGGTTTTGTGAAATATTTGCATGCCAGATCATATTTTAAAAAAGAATATGTAAATCAAGTTTGCTAAGCAGTCAGTGCTGGAACAGAAATGCTACTAAGCAGAACAACAACAAAAGCCTGAGGAACGCAGGTACTTTATCAATCCATTGCCAGTCTAGGACACAAGTAATAGTGGCAATCTATTTCCCTTCCAAGGCGAAGAGCCCTCACCAGCCACCAGGTGAGCCGTTTTCAGTTGTTCCCCAAGCCCTACGCTCCGTACCTGGGCACACGGGCCGGTAGCTGTCCCCGCCGAACTGTGCCATGACTCCCACGCCGTAGGCAGCCGCCTGCCGAACCTCGGGGCTGCTGTCGCACACCGACTCCAGCATGGGCCGCAGGAAGTACTCGGCGTACTTGAACGAGGCGGGGCTGCAGTGCTCCACCACATCGTCAAAAATGCACAGCCCCCACTGCCGGTCTGGCCACGGCCGATGCGGACACTGCGGCACAAACAGCCGACAGCTGAGACACCTTGACATTACCGTACACCCAATGAGCACATCAACAACAATCACAGCAACAGTGGTCTAATACTTTTGTTAAAACCTTCATGGATTGAATTCAATCCCAAAACCACATAATTTGTGGTAGTGATCATTCCAGCAATACCGTGAACATAACAAAATCCAGGTGTCTATCTTTGCACCTCTATTTCACACTCCATTACGTATATCAGTCTCAATTTTTTCCCACGAGTCTGCAACACTTTTTTGTCCCGCCTCTTGAAATCCATTTTTGAGATACTGGACAGTCTCAAGGAAATTCAATTTCTCAAAACAGTTGCATGTGTCAATGATCCTGGGTCTTGCAACACAGATTTTAAGTAGCACAGCAGTGACCCTGCTCAAAAAGCATAGGGTAACAACTTCATCCTTGATCTAAAATAAACCTTCTATTTTGTAAAACAGTAATTGCTACATTCTATCTATCAAGTTCTCTAAGACTTCAGTACGGAAGACAAATTAATGCATCAGAAAAAATAACTAAATTTAAATTAAAGCAAAACAAGGTACTTACAATTAGACTGACAATTAGTGGAAGTAACCTTTCAAACCATGGCAGTACCTTCTCCTTGTAAGTACTGAATATTGAGTGCAAAATGTCCGATACTTTAGTCAAAATATAAACATCACTGTCATCCTGAAAAGAAAAGGATACAATTCACATGAAGACTAACAATCTTTAACCAAGTGGAACTCACATGAAGTGCTAAGATGTCTAAGCTAATGGAATAAAGTTGGTGGCTTTATTTCTGTAAAACCTTTTTTAAAATTTCTCCGATTTTTAATTATTTTGTCTAATAAATGATAAAATAACAAAATGGTTTGGGTTGGAAGGCATCTTAAATATCATCTAGTTCCAAAGCCTCTGCTATGGGCAGGGACACACTCCACTAGTCAGGGACACTTCCCACTAGACCAGGTTGCTCAGAGCTCCAACCTGGCCCTGATCATTCCCAAGAATGGGGCATCCACATCTTTCTCTAGGCAACATGTTCCAGTGTCTCAGGGGACATCACTTGTTACTGTCATGTGGATACTGAGGCACCGAATGCAACTTTTTTAACACGGCCATCCAGTCAATTCCTTATCTGCTGAATTCATCAAATACGGATCTCCTCAGATTAGTGACAAGTGGGACCCTCTTAAAGGCCTTACAGAAGTCAAGACAGGTGACATCAGTTGTTCTTCCTTAATCCATCAATACAGTCACTCCATCACAGAACCCACTAAATTAATCAGGCATGATTTGCATTTTGGAAGCTGTATCAGCTGTGTCTAATCACCTCCCTGTCTTTCACAGCTGCCAGGAAAATGTGTTCAGTGATTGTACTGAGCACAGAGAGAGACAGACTGGTAGATCCAGGAGTCCCCCGTTTCACCCTTCTTAAAAATCTAAGTGGATTGCTAGAACTCAGTTGGCTAGGACTTGCAGGTTTATTTCAAGGACAGAAAAATCAGATCAAGACAAAACTGTCTTGTGCAAGTTTACTGCTTCAATGGGTTCCCTTTACAGAAGGTAAAAGGCCATTTCCCTCTTCTGTACCTTACAGATACCATAAGAAGCTTTTATGGAAAAGTAAATGGATAACTGGACTTGTGATAAAGATTGTGGCAAAAATACAACAAATACTGTTCTCCTCCTCTTGTTGTTTAAATTAATTTTTCAGCTTGCCCTTGTTAATACATCAAACTGGTCAAATAAAGAGCTTTACCTCGGAACTATAAATTCAGCTTATATATACAGGTGAGGATTATTCCCTGGACACACTTATGCTGGAAAACACTTAACTTTCTTTCACAGCAACTTCTGTTGTACTCAGTATGGTCCCTTTAACCAGTTTATACTTGAACAGGCAGGGAATAGTACAGCTAATTTCTGGTCCCTAGTGACCTTCACCTTTCTCACCTTCTGGTGACAAACTAGTAACTATTTCTTGTGGAACAGGCAGCTTCCCACAACCAGACATTTAAACCCTTCCTAGTGAGCCAATTTCTCCGTCGCCAAGGCACAACTCAAGCAGGACCCCTGGAACATGCACACAATGACATTAAGAGGTAGAGAACTGCTGCAGCACACCACAAGGTCCACCTAGCCCAGTGCTGCCTGTTGACCAATAGTTGGTAACAGAAGCTTGGGGAAGAGAATGTTACTCTTGCTTGGTGTATGTCTTCTGCTCTCTACCACATCAGCAGTTTAGTAGTTGCTAAACTGAGGGCTGGATCTGAAACTACTGTTTGAAAAACTTCTGTGACTTCTGGGCTTCTTATATTTCTGTTACCTTGAGGTAAGGGCTACATAAACATACTCTGAGACCAAAGGTGTATATATATCCAAACATTACTCATTTGTTAATTCTCTTCATATAGCAAGTGACGTCCTCACCCCGTCCCTTCTTTCACAGGGTAATGCAGTTAAGTCTTTCTCCAGAATTTACAGAAAAATCAGCCAACATTAGAACATTTTTAAAAATGCCTTGCAACTCTGTTGCAGAATAGGGACTCAGCTTTTGTGAAACTGCCACCTGCTTGCATTTTCCTTCAGTGAAGTGACACATAGGAAATAAAAGGGTCCTGGAGACAACCAAAATCTATCCTCTTGGATAGATTCTGGCCTAATTCTAAAAGGTCTAAAAAGAGGCTCAAGAACCGCACTGTTATTTAGGACAGTATTTACTGTGTGTGAGCCCTGGAGTCTGCATACAGGTTAAACTCATGTGATCAAGCTTCATACTTGTATTGTGAAGCAAAACAGTCTCTTAAATTTACTAAGCATCCTTTGTCTCATGTTATAAGCAGCAGTCATCCATTATTGCTCTTTCTCTCCATACTAATAATGATTTCATAAAATTATTGTCTCTCTTCTACAATCACCTCCACTTTAAACTATTAATGCAATTTGGTACCTTAGTGTATAAGTAGTTAAGTAGCCACTTTGGTATTCCCTCATACACAAACACATGATGGCAGCTCTTTATCCTGCTGTCCTTTTCTGATACTGTTTTTGGGCTATTCTTTTTGAGACAGGCTCCTGACATGACACACCAGATGTCTTGGGACCAGAGGTATAGAGGCCCAAGGTTAAGAGCCACCCAGCTTGTAAGGCTCAAAGGAAATGCAAGGCAGCAAGGCTAGACCCAAGGGACGACCTCATTGCAGTCTACAGCTTCCTCACTGGGGGAAGAGGAGGGGCAGGCACTGATCTCTTCTCTGTGGTGACAGTGACAGGACCAAAGGAATGGCCTCAAGTTGTGTCAGGAAAGGTTTTCCCAGGGAAGTGGTCACAGCACCAGCCTGACAGCTCACAAAGTATTTGGATAATGCTCTCAGGCACATGATTCTTGGGATGCCTTGTGCAGGGGCAGGAGATGGAGTCGATGATCCTCGTGGACCCCTTCCAACTCAGTGTATTCTGTAATTAAATAGTCTGCTGCCAAATCTGTATCAGCGTTAATGTCATCCAAGAATTGTTTGGGCAGATTAAGAAAATAAACTATACCCTGAACTTCTTACTTCAGCATATCAGACAAGGAAACCTTTCATATTTTCTAATTCACAAATGTAGTGTGACCCATTTCTTACTGAAAGTTTTGAAGGACTATGGTAACAAGATTCTTCTATGAAGAAATAACTCTAAGGATGCACTATGCCCCAAACGAGTAGAAAGCATATTTGTGCAATATTTCCATCCAGGTGCTTGATGAGTAGAAAACCTCTTCAAACTAACTTACTTCATCTTGTAATGACTCTTCAACTTGTTCATCATAGTCTTCATCTTGTCTTTTTACTAAATTAAAAAAAATAACATTAAATCACTATCTTTCTATAACTACATAAGAAGCCTGTGAAAGGGAAAAATTATGCAGAAGGAAATTTAGAAAACAGAAAACAGCTGAAGATGCAACAGGAATTTTCCATTTTCAAGAAGCTTCAAAAAATCTTTACAGAAAAGGATGAAGTACAGGACAGCTCAGTTTATGAATGTGTAAAAATGCACATGAAATAGAAACAAACACACCAGCTTCTCCACAAAGACAAGAAAAGTGCTTAGAAATGAGAAACTATTGCTTTGAGAAAACTGCCAAGACTTCAGATGAAAAAACCCATGGAAATGATAACACCATGGATGTGCACTGTCATTCAAGTAAATCTGTTCATTAACTTTTGATTAAATTACAGTATTGCTGAAAATGATGCCATTTTCATCCTCCAAGAGCTTACAAATACAACTCATGGATTCTATTAGTTCACAGTCCAATTACTCCACATAAATATACAAATCAATGAAATCTAAAAAGTTTTTTTTCCCTGTGTTCAGAAATAATTAGAAGTTCTGCTTGAAGGAACAGCCACAACATAGGTTTTGTGTTAACCTACCCTGTCTTAATTCTTGATTTTTAAAGTGCTCTTCTAGTTTTTCTTTCAGTATTCCTCCAAGTTCTTCAAAGTGTTCGTTGTTAAGGCATCCATCTCCCATTACCTCAATGCACTTGTGAAATAAAACAACCATTTTTTCAGCTTGAAAATTTAACATGAGCAGTTTTAACAAAATCTAAGCACACAAAGAATATTAATACATGCTCTGGATCACTAGTAGGAATAATATTAGAACAGTCATACTGTAATAAATGCTCAAATTATACAAGTAAAGCATAGTAGCACTGTACATTCCATATCCATAATTTGGATGATTAAAATGAAAAAAAATTGGTAATTGTCTTAGGTTAATACTTTGGTATTCTTGCAAAAGAAAATAGAACTTTTTCCATCAGCTATAACAACCTTTATTGTCACAACAAATTTCCTGTAGAGGAAACCTTGCGTTTATTCAAGCCATTTAAAGGAACACTGAACATGTCTGTTCTTATTTCAAAAAGCTACAAACAGCAATGCCATGAAATTTCTAAGAACACTACCTTTGCAAAAGAATGCATTATTTCTGAGAGGACATCAGACTCTGGCTCTGTCCCAATGGCTTTGATGAGAGCATCACACATGAAGTGCCACATCTGCGTGAGGTACTCCGGCCCACGAACCCTGGCACATTCCAGAAGGAGGGGCATCGACTCTGCTGCTGCCACTCGGACACGTGCCATTATTAAGGAAATACAGCAATCAACACCAACAGAGTGCTCAGAATTTAAGAGCCCACCACCATAACAAAGTTCTTAGTTTTCTACCTGAAACTCATTTCATTACAATGCATGCATTTGATTTCTTAATTAGATATAGATTAAATCATAGGAAAATTATGCTGTCTGCTATTTAGAAGTGACTTCAAGCCTGTTTCAGGCCATGACAGAAAAGCTGTTCAAGTTCTCTTCTGCTCTGTTACACTAACATCACTTTTTCTACTGACTGGTTATTTAAAAAGAAGCTAGGGGGAAAGGTAGGAATACATTGCCTAAAATAGGATGTATAAACCAACATTCTCTGCTACACTCAGAGCATATTCTTAACCATTTCTGCTATAAAGTCACAGACTATTTTAACACTAACACTTTCAATTCATTTAAGAAAACAGCAAGCACAATTTTGATTCTAGGTTTCCGTTTTCACAGTGGAATTTGTTAATAGGATATCATCATGGAAATAGAACTTCAACAATGGAACCATCAGCTTTACAACTTGCTCTGTGTATTCCACAAATCCTTCTTTTAGCTCTTTTGCATAGCAAACCTGAAAAATAGAGCACAGATATGCCTCTTTTAAGGGAAAATACTTATATTTTTCAACTATGTAAAGATGAGAGGGAGATTGTTGTAAAAGTGCAACTTTTTTTAGTTTATATTAAAAAACCTTTTAATATTCCATTTACCTTCCCCCTCAGTTATGGTAATCTGAGAAACCCTGATAGCAGCATGAGTTCTCACTCTTAGGGCATGGATGTGATTTTCAAACCAAATTCCAAAACAGCAATATTTCCAAAAAAGTACTACTTTTTAACATATCCAACTTCTTAAGTTTTCCTAATAAAGGAAAACCATCTGTTCATTTTAAAAATTTTAAGCTCCTAACTAAACAAACTATTTTTAATTGAGTAAACCACACACAACCAAATGTCCTGTAATCGAAACTACGCACTATCACCCAAAAAACTCTTTCATGTGAGACAAAAACACAGTGCTTTGGTTACAGACTTTGGCTTCAGACTTGATTGACCAGAAACACAGATCACCAAAACTGTTTTATTACTCACCAGCATTTGGCATGCAGTTGCTTTTTCTTCAAGACCTGCAGTTTTAATTCCAAAACTCTGCTGATCGCCTATGTTTACAAATTCCCAACCATCATCATCACTCATATTCTCCATATCTTGTGCTGTTATACAGAGGGGAGGAAAAATAATCTAAAAGTGCTACAAAATCATTCATTTCAGTATACTTTTCAAGCAAAACATCATCTTAAACCTACTGTCTAAAAGAGCTACTTCAGGTTTAATGGATGCAGTCTTCATTAAAGGTCCCATGACAACAGGGAGGTACTGCTGAAATTCCTTTCCAAGAATTTTACACATTCTGGCCCATGCAGAGATCATGTAAGAAATCTAGAAAAGAGAAGGCAGAATTTTCATGTCTCACATTTTATTTTAATGCATACATAAAAGGAAAGCATAAGAGAAATACATTACACAATAGGACTTCTGAAAAGAATTTGCCAGCAGTCCTTAAAGCTTATTTCAAAGAGAAGTAATTCAACATGCAATCCACATAAAAATGCATCTTTAAAAAGCCATCCCAAGTCTAACAACACCTTGGCAGCACCTCTGATCAAAGTTGCTATTAAGATTCCTGATTGCATTGCAACTGCTTGTTCTAAAAAATAATATTTTTCTGAAATATGTCCCAGATTTAAACAATACTACCAAGCCACATTCCTGAGAATGGTAAAATAGAGAAAAAAAGTAAGAAAGGGTACAGTACTATGTTTCCAGAGGAGTATTTGTTTTCAAATATACAAGTTAAAATAGCTCTCTGTTCATTAGAACAGCTGCTTAACAAGTCTTGTTGATCTATTTATAAGAAGGTGACAGCAAGCTCAAATTTCTTCTGCAAATATAGGTCCTGGAAGTCTCATTTCCTAACCACGCTTCTGTGAAAGATTCTAGGGCCATCTCAGTGTCAAGTTTTGTAAGACAGGCTGGACAATTAGCCTGAAGGGCCAGGGAGGGGGCAGAAACATCACGTACACAAAAAACGTTTTTAATACCAATGAGCTACAAAGACACGATTTTAACATACCTGTGGATCATCATCTTCTAGATCACTGAAGTCTGTCTGTGTCTTCAATAATAGCTGCATTACATCTGATGCATCCTGCATAAACTAGATACAGCAAACAACTACGTTTTTAAAGGCAAATTAAGATGCTATCTCTTAGACTTAAATGTTCACTTAAATTAAACTTTTTCAGGCATCCACATGCAAAATTATACCGAGTTTCTTTTGAACTGCATAAATTTTGCTCTTGACACTGCCTAAACAAGATACTATGTCATTTCTCTTAAAGCAAAAAAAACTCTCAAAGGAAGACAAATTTCTTGCTTTCAACATTTTTCAGTGTGACAAGAATTACTTAAGCAACAGTAAGATTCTATTGCAAATTTGTGAACCTAAGCAGCAACAGTCACCTCAGAAACAGAAAGACAAGCACAGAAATCAGCAACAGTATAGCTGTATGTTTAGCAAGTGATTATATTAATTTAGTGCTAATACCACAAAAAACAAAGGCATTTAAAAATATATTTAGACCATTATGTAAAATCTAAACTTACCTTTTCTTTGCCAACAGCAAGACCAATTAGACTGATGCATTCAATAGTCTTTCCTCGTAGAAGTCTTAATTCCTTCTGAACAGCATTTTCAACAATGTGTTTTAAGGAGGGCATAAACAAATCATAATAGGGAACAAACTTCTCCTCCACTGTATCTGCAACTGATGCAATTGAAGTCACAACTTGCTCCAAAACGAGCTTAGTGCCTTTCTGTATCAACTTGGAAAGAGGAAGAATAAAGTGTTATTCTTTAAAGTGTTAAAGCACACATTTTACTTAAAAGCATGCCAAATGTAAAAATCTGCTCTTGCACATATGCTAATTCTCGCCAGTTTAGACCAACATCAGCAGATATGTATCCTGGCTCATTTCTGAGGTCTTAGTTCAGCTATACTTATTCTGTCTATGTAACAAGGTTACCCTCTATCAAACAACTTGTTCAGTGTATTATACCTCTTGTAATTTTATCACCATAATGGAATGAAGATGCTTCACTAGATTATCCAAATATGGAATAAGCAGTGACTTGGGACAATCTTCGGTGAAGTTTATGAGTGCTGCAGCTGCATGGGCTTGAACACGCTGGCTGCCTTGATCCTCCATGGTTTGTAGAAGAGCTCCTATCACCTGAGAAAAAAATGCTCCTTTTCAGACAACAAGTTTCTGAAGGGGACACAATTCTACCACTTTTTTTTCCCTACTACTCTACTACTTGCCTTCTCATGAAATTTCTTTTGAAACCCAGGTGCAAAGTCAGTTGCCATTTGTCCAACAGCGTTACAAGCGGCGTATCTTACTCTGGGATGCTGAAAAAGTATTTCCCTCAAACAGTTAACAAGCAGTTGTGAGAGCAGAAGTGAAAACATTTTGAAATAATTACTAGAGCTATACTCACAGGATCCTGAAGGAATAGCAAAACGAAATTAACGATTTCATTTAAAATTCCCTCCATCTGTTGATGGCAACCTTCTCCGATGGCAGAGAGTGCCATCAAGCCAGCATGCCTGTACTTCCAGTCAGCTACAGAAGAGTGAAAATGAACTGTTATTCATTTTGGAAACCAACAAGAACCACAAAGATGGATCACCTTTTCTTTGCAGGGGCTGCCGGACACAGGAGGAGGCAGAGTGAAGAACAGGAGATGGAAGGGAAGTTAATGCATCTACTTGATTTGCTAAATACTTTTCCATTTTTCTCATACATACTTCCAGAGATGCACAAAAAATTGAGTGTCTAATCCAGGCCAAATCCAGACCTAGAAAAAAGAATTCTTAACTGCTGATACAAGTACATACATAGTACTAATACCTGGGAACTACATTTTAATTAAATGAGCTGACCAGGCAAACATCAGGACAGTATTTTTAATATTTTCATTTCCCTCTTACCCATCTTTTTTCTGTTTTAGTATCATTGGAAGAGCCCATATCTTCTCCAAGGAAAAGGTCTAATGACTCAAACAACATCTGAATTTAAAACAAATAAATGATTGGTACTAAACTTTTCAGCAGTTTCTCAAGGCTGTAAGAAGAATAACATTCCACTAATGATGTAAACTTTCCCCACATCCAAGTCATGTTAGCTTATTCTCAGGTTAGCGGGTATTGTTGAAGTGAATCTTTCATGCCCCTCTCTCTTTTTTATTGAGCAACACGTGAAAAACTCCAATTTCTTTTATTTCTTTTTTACAAAAATCTTTCTCTTCGCTAGAAATCACTGGGATTACAGAAGAGAAAGCCAAAGGAATAAACAGGTTTACCACATGACCTACGGGAAAGGCACGTTAAAGAACTTATCTCCCAAAACAGCGCAATATTTCATTATTGCTAGTAACATATTACATTCCTGGAATGAAGAACATCACAATTCAGAGCAGTAGAATCCTGACACTCAAACTTCTGCCTGACCAGGATGCGATCAAGTATCATCTTGACAGAAGGTACAACAGAAAAGCTTCTTTTGTGCTGTTTCAGTTCATTAGATGCTCCTAGTTAAGCCTACACCTTGTGACTCCCACTGCATTACTGTTAGCATGTATTCCAAACTTGAAATTAATGAATCTACAAAATGAAACACAATCTTCTTTGCACCATCTGGCCAACCAATTGAAACTCCAAAGTCTTAAATTATTATTTCAATAAATATTTGTAAGAAAGAGGGGATAGGAGAAGGAAAAGTTTGACTTTTGAGAGTCAATGTTTTAATCAAAGTGTCTTCATCTTTCCTCCCAAGTCCCTACCAGTGAGAGCTTCCAATCCAAACAACATCTTTTGCATTTCCCTTCTCCAAATAGTATTAATGGTTATGGACAGCTCTGACCCACAAGAAAACAAGCATCAGGCATGAACTGCATGATCTCCCCTTCACAGGAGTTAGGTCTTTCAGGATTAGACTCCACACTTCTCTGAATGCACTACAAAATTATCCAGTTGCTAGACTAGAAGCTACCAACATTGGGTCAGGTTAGCTCCTTTCATTAATAAAACTTCCTTTATAAAAAACCCCCTTTATTCCAAACAGATTTTGTAAGTGTTCCCACACAGGTGTTACCTTGAGTAGCCCTCTGTTCCATACCCAAAATGCTAACAGCCTTTTCTGGACTGGGTTTTAAACCACAAAGGCAGAAGTAGTACCCAGAACTTCTGCATTATCTTCTACTCCAAAGGCTCAAAGCACAGGTCAAGTGAAAGCACATGAAAGCAATGCACAGTATTTTTTTGAATCACTGGCTGAGCAGACTTTACAGGTATTTTAAGAGGAAAAGAAGCATACAAAACCACTGATAAGAATATACAGAAACACCTCATTAAACAAGTATTAAAATCAACATACCAAAAAGACAGACAGCCTACCAATGGACTTCTGTCCATCAAATTCCAGGGGGGAAGAAAACTACGACTTTTCCCCTCTGAACTGTAATGTATTAGAATTTCAATTAAATACAGCACTACTGAAGATGCAAAACCACCGAGCTACAGAAAAACACGTGGCACTTTAGACAAACTTAAGGGTCTGTTTAGGGATTTAGAGAGAGTATTTTGAAAAAGAAAAACTCCAAGTCTTCCCGTGTTTTACGTAACTCCCAGTGTTTTAAAAAAACCTGTATATATTTTTTATGACATCTCTGCTCAGCTGTCCATGTACCAGAAAAAGATGATGTAATGCACTCTACGCAAGTTTAAGAAATTGGTCTAAGAAAGGGTATAAACTTTCAAGTTCACAGCATTTACAGTTTTTGCTGCTGAGATCAAAAGTGGAAATGTATAATAATGTATCAAGTAGCTAAACATGAAGACTTAAGAGGTATTAAAGTTCCTGCGAAGGACAGAACTGTTAAAAAATATTAGAAGAATATGCAGTTACTTACGATTCTGAAGCATTTGCATAATATGTTCTTTAATCATAGGCAAAACAAGTTTCCCTCCAAGGCCACAGGCCATCCTGTCCAGCGCACTCTCACCAGCCACTGCATTGCTAAATATCGATTACACAAATATCAGTGGTTTGATATCTGCAATAAAACAAGCAGTCCAACAGAGTGCTCTTCCCTGCAGTTCTAGTCTTCAAACTTTTGCCATCTTAAAACATCAGCCTCTTTAAGTAAATAAACGATACCCAAATGTAAAAACACACGCATCAGTCACAAAATAGTTATTTACTATTCACTGGAACATTTGTTATCTGCAGGCCACTGATTAAGTCTACTACCAAAGAAACTTGAGTGTTACTAGCACTAGATCCAAAGGTACAGATTGAATTACACAGAAGTTACACACACCTAGAAAGCTGAAACTAAATTTGCAATGAATGAAGCAATAATATTACCCATTGCCTTTTTATCATGAGAACATAAACCAGTTCAGACTCGCTATGATTCAGGTGAATCAGCAGAATTCAAACTTTGGCACACAAGAGACCTTTCTTGTGTGGCTGTACTCAGTAGCATGGTCTCTTGACAATGACTCAGGCAGAAAACATCTAATCCAGGTGAGGAATTTGTGACCCATGGCCAGTTACAGAACTTAAAATAGCCCAACATTATCTGTGCAAAATGATTTGTCCCACCCAATGGAATTACTCCCCACAAAAACCAAGAAAGTTTCCAGGACACAGATAACTACTATTACTACACTGCCAGTCATACCCAGACTGTAACTCAAGGTTATTACAGTCCATCCTAGACACCCACGACGAAGAAAAAACCAAGTAATGGTTCAGAAAGGGATCAATCTCCCTCTTCTTTAAAGTTTCAGTCAGCTGGGTCAGAAATAGGTCTTCAAATTACTATGCTTGAATCCCCAAGTCTCAGTAAAACCACAAATAATCAAGAAATGCACATGCGGTGAACAAAGGTGATTGTGAAAAGATATTGACAGCATTGTATTTGTTCCTCAGATTACTCATGTTCAAATAAACAGACACATCACCATGTGATCATGGGCACACAGAGCTAAACCGCAGCAAACTCACTGAAGTTAATAGCAGCTTTCATCTGAAATTCCACTCCTTGAGCTTTCTTCCCACCATTAATTCACACATACAGTTTCAAGAAATAAAGACAGTTTATCTCACAAAAATGACCACATATCTCCCCTCTAATGTTTGCAAGGCTTTTGCCAAGAAAAGAGGAAGTCGGTTTAATCTTTTCCTCCTTTAGAATTTCACTCCTTTATGAAGTTGGAACAACAAAAAACTGGAAATGCTAAAGTATTCCCTGCTGCTTTTGTGTGGGCTGACTCACATCCCCCTTTAATCAGATCTGAACACACCCTAACTAGGGCGCAGCCTGACGATCATTAGCGTGTTCCTGGGACTGCACAAAAATTTCAGTCTTCTTATGAAACCACAAACTCTCAAGCACCAGGAGACGTCAGCATGCACATCATCCACTGAGCTCTGCACAAAGGTGAGTTTCAATGGTGGGAAGCACATAGCAGCACTAGGAGTGACCCTGCTAAAAGAAGAACTGCCCTCACACACAAGATCACCAGAGACCAGCTCATGTCCAGTAGTTTGTGTCTAAGCCTCAAGCTCTCCTAGTACTTCTAGGGCCAAAGGAGCTCCTTAGGGCTAAGGTTGTCAAGCATAACTTGTTTTCTGATCTGTGCTCACTCTACTTGTGACTTCTAACAAAGAAAAGGAAAATTTTCATTACAAAATCCATAGTCAGCTAAGTTGTATTGAGAAGAACAAAGTTACTCTGCTGACAATAAAGAGAGAATGGCATGCCTCAAGTGCATGATTCAGCATACTTACTAAGCTGCCTAAAGCATGCCATCTGAATAAATTTCCACACCCTGAGCGGCTTGATAAGGATATGAACTTGAATATTCTATTCCCCCTTGAAATTTTATTGACTGAAAAGATTCAAATACTTAACAAACCTGAATGTAGTGGTGGTATCTGACACCTGTATAGCAAAATTTCAGCACTGAGGAAACAGGCTAAAAGGGTATGGTCTACTATGTGAAGGAGAGAAAAAAGGACAGTTCACTTTCAATTTCATAATCAAAGTGAACTAAAAAGATTATTTCAAGTAAGGCAAAGATTAAACAGATTATTCCATAAATTCCTATGCATCAGTTCTACAGGTGCCTTTACATGCCTGCCATCTGCTAGAAGTTGCTTTACAGCTCAGGGTAAATGAATATCTCTTCTATTGTCTATTTTCCTGGGAAGATCTCTAAGTGTTCTGAGATAAATTGTCTCAAAACACTAATTACATCTAAGTCTGGATGAGCCAAGTATGTCAAACATTTGTCTAGACTGGTAAACGAACATCCATGTCTTTATGTAAGTGTGGAGACAGTTACCTCCTACACCTATTTCTGCTTTCGTCCACTTCCCTCTAACAGTAGCTGGACAACAGCAAATGTCACAGGATGCTGTACATAAACCACTATTTTGGTAAAAAGTTGGAGCAAGCTACAAAGCATGTAGAAATTGGCACATCCAAATTACCAGACATCTTTAGATCTTTCTTGCCTAACACACAAGATAAGCTATTGCTACCATACCAAGGGATGTAAAATAATAGCAGAATTGCAGTATTTTTGGACTAGATGAAATCCAACAAGGAATTCTGCCATACATGATGACATCCTTCCAAAGGCTTAGAGATCTTTTTTTCTAAAACAACATTTTCAAGGGCACAGATACAGAAAAATACAAAGACATTGGTTGTGGATGATTGAACAGGTCAATATGCTTCAACTTGGCTTCCAGCTAACTTCAGGATTAGCCCTCAGTTTAGAGGATTAGGAGGCACTGACTTCTGAACTGAGTAATATAAAGGACAGAAAAACCAAAAGCTAAAGGCTTTGAAAAGTTACAACAGTACAAAACAGCAAACATGGGGACATGCAACTTGTCTATAATTACAGCAAATATGTAAACTGAAATATTTTACTTCCTTGCTGAACACTACCCAAGTAACCTACATATAAGGTGCTCACGACTGAAGGAACAAAATTACAATAGTTATTTGAATAAAGAAAAAGTAATGCACTACAGGAATTTGCATTCTGCACTTCAAATGTGCCTTTAGCCACAGCCTTGATAACACATTGAAACAACTGGTTTCATAATTACCTGTCAAAATCATCATCTGCAAGCTCATCTGCATTTGCCCAATCTTCATCTTCTTCCAAGTCAACCATCATTGCTAACATCTGAGGAACTGTAAAAAAACCAGTTTTAAACTCAGTCTGATATCTTAAAATAGATTCTCAAATAACAAGTATGAATCTCAAGTTTTCTCCTTTCAAACATTTTTGAAGAAAACCAGCTTTTCTTCCCGTAGCAAATGGCCAGGTCTGTCAAACTGCATCAGTCAGTAATCCAGAACTGATTGCTAGAGAAGCATTTTCAGAACATTCAAACTGAGAGTAAAAAAACTCTTGAGTGTATAACTTACCAAGACTCAGAAACATATTGTAGATCATGACAATTATAAAAAGCAAATTAGTTAATAAACTCTATATTCTTGAAAGTTAAAAACCAGTATTATATGCCTTAAAAACTCTGATATACTCCCTTATTTTTTCTGAAACTCTGACATCATCCTTTGAACATTTACTAATGAAAGAGACTATTAATTACGAAAGAATACTACTGAACCCTTAGTTTTATTAACAGAATAAATTTGGTTGGTTAACTATTTATATAGTGATTGTTTAGCATTAAGCTTTTTTCTTACAAAGAGGCCACAGTTTAGAACTTGAGGTTTCCTTTTTCCCACCAAATGCAAATTTTTCTTTTGTATAATGAACATATCTTGCACATTACAATCCATGAGTTTCCTACTTGTACCTCTGTAGATTGATTCTGTGTATTCTTCTCATTCTATACCTCTACAGAGACTATTACACAATCTCATCACAGCAATAAATTACTGTGTAATCACCTATTCTTACGAGTTCTCACACGAGGAAGGAGCACAGTGGTTTGTCTGCTCTAAGTCTGCCAGCTGCTGTGCCCTTCAGAAGCTCAAGGGGTGAAAAGTCTATCTTGCACTTTCAGGGCAAAGTAAGGCGCTCTGAAGCACTTCTGTACTCTGTATTACACACCAATCACTCAGAGTAATTGTTTGAATTTAGTATCATTTATGCAACAAAGTTTCATGTTGACCTGGAAACAAAAGGTTTGAGACAAATACTCAGCCTTTGACCTTCAATAATCTTTTTAGCACAGCCCACCACACATCTTGAAGACAGCTATCACAGGTAACTGCCCTTTACAGCAACCTACCTGAAAAACTAGTAGGCATCCAGTAACTGTTCATGCTGCTAGTAAGATTTACTGGAACTGATCAAGTACGCTGCAACTGCTGAATTTTATAATGTAATTGTACTATTGTAATCTACCACAGAGACAACACCCTAGGCAAACTCACCACCACACATCTGGAGAGATGAGAAACTTCTGGTCAACTGATGACAGAAAAAAAATACTGCTCACTGACAGCACTGTAGGGCAATTATCAAAAAAAGATCAAATTATGGACTTATTTGCCTGATGTGGGTGCGTATTTTCACACAGGGAATATTCTATGGCTTCAAAAACCTCCAGAGGGCTTCTATGTACTATCAAGATAATTTAACAGACACTATAATCTCTCTAGCATGATGCCCACATGTAAGTTTTACATACACTCATTAGACCTCAAAAAAAGCCAAAGTATACAGTCCAGAAAATTTTCAGACACAGACATGCGTAAGTACACACATGAGAACCATGGATTGTCACAACAGCTGTGGAATATGGAAGACAAACATCATTTAACATAAAAGCCCTGTGGCTCCAAAAAGTCATGTCAATGTTTGTTGCTATTAACAAACAAGGCTGAGAACAAATTCTCATCCAATGCACTCTGGCCATCATTATATCTAGAACCCACAGCTTGTTTCTTCTTAATGTTTTACATGACTGTGGCTGTCAGTAAGTGTAGTTTCACAAAGACTTTTTAAAAAAGTGAAGAGCATGCATAGAAATTCCACCATTGTCGCAACAAGCCCTCAAAATTTAATTACTGCCAATATATAGACTTCTACAAACAAGTTAAGCATAAGCCCACTAAGCCTGCTTCTTATCAGAGCAATAAAACTCTGCAATCCTGTGAGCACAAGAAGGGAAGTCTTAATCCAAGTGGATTCCTGAGCAGCTAATTGGCACACAGGACACACTCCTAAACCAGCACTGCACTCAGTAAAACCAACACAAGATGACAATTTTGCCTAACTCCCAATTCTAGTTGTGAGTAAATGATCTAGCGAGTATCTAGTCATCTCAGTTGAATGAAAACAGAAAGCCTTTTAAATAAAGATATAAAGCCAAGACAAGACCAATCCTTTTTTGCTACCGTTTTATCATTCCCTGAATACAACTGCTTTACCAGTTCTGCAAAATAAATGTCTTTCTCCTTAGAGATACATTAATAATAAGACTAATTTTATGATGAATTGCAAATGAAAGGGATTTCATTCCCATACGGTTCTTTATCTTAATAGAAATATTTCATTCCTAAACAGCAACTAGCAACCCTAAATAATAGGAATACATTCTAAAGAGGTTAAGAGGTACTTCTCTTCTGAATAAATAAGAAGCTTTTAATGGTGTGGGGTCAGCAAGTGTCAAGCATTAATAATTCCAACAAGGTACACAATGGAGTGAAAATCAAGCATTCTGAAAATTTACAGATTTCAAAACATGTTCTACAGAACCTCTTCAAAACTATTCTACTAGCAAACAAAACTCACGTCAATATTTTAAAGCAGCCAAGCAGATCCATGTTTATGTTTACAACATTTTCCAAGAGAAGTTTTATAAGTTTAGTGACATCTATACAACTCTTCTCAAGCTAAGCAGACAGCAAAATTGTAGCATTTTTGAGCTGAGCACACAGCAAAAGTTGCCTTTTATGCAAGTTTCAGGAAAAAAGCAAGAATTTCAACAAATCCAATGTGACAGGGAGGGAGAAGCAGGCTACACTGCTGTGCCAGTGCCCTGATCTAGTCAATGGCAGGGTTTAAAAGGCAAATAAACACCAGTGCAAACAGCATTGATGCTGGTGCTGCCCAGAAGACATTTATTTTTAGCACTTCAAAAAATAATGCATGATTTTAAAAATGCCTCTTCAAAGACTTTACCATCTACATGTTAAATAGACTAATTAGATAATTTCTATGTATTTATACCAGCATCTGATTTTTTAATTCACGGCTTTAACTCACCACTGATGCTCAACATGCATGCTGAATTCCTTCAGTCTTGACTTGCCAGCACCACAGAGTATCTGACCTACATAGCAAACTCCAAATGTAGAACTTAAGAACTAAATGCCTTTTTTTTGTTACAGTAAAATTTTCCAAAGCCAGCAGAAAAGCATGCAAGTAGTGTTTTCCTTGGAAACATCTAATAAGGGTCCACTGTATTTTTATTCAAATTTTTGGTGCTGCATAGGCATGGATTAATTTATGAAGAGTGATAATAGGAAGGGAGTTACTCCATTAGGTGACACTGAATTGAATTTTCTTAAGTTATGAGCACCAGCAAATTCTCAGCTGGATGTGGTTTTGCCACTGACCAACAGCAAAGTCAATTTAATACTGCAAAGGACGACTGTTCCAAGAAAGAAAATGAGGAAAATACTTACTGGCTTGTGCAATAATATTTGTATGCCTCCTCAGCATGGCAGCAGCAGTTTCTGACAAGGCCACAATTACTTCAAGTGCCAACTGACGCTGCATGTTACTGAGACTGGCATCTGCACACAACTATGACCCAAAAGATTAGAGTAAATGGTTACAACAGAAGTTTTGGGGTGGAAAAAGTGATTCTTAAAAAACATTCCTAGCTTTACCTTCAGAGTTAGTTGCAAAGTAGCTTCTAAATGTGGTCGTAAATACTTAGGAACAGAATCTGCAATTTCTACAAGGGATTTCAGAACAGAATCATCATTTTGGTAGCAGGAATCATTTAGAGCCTATAAAAAGATAAGATGGAGATAAGATTAAATAAGAACAAACAACATTATGAATAGGACCAGTGTTATAGAAGGAATTTCATTAATTGTATTCTTGTTTCTCTGAACAGTCTCATTTAGTTTTAGTAGCTAAGTAGCCAAAGCCTGAGGCCACAAGAACTGACCAGAGTAAACCTTTTGTTAAAACTAATGCTTCTAACAATGAACTAGCTGATTCCAGCAGATACAGGCAGAATGAAGAAGATAAGAATCAAGCAGACAATTCCAAGAGAATGAAGCAACTTCATCAGAAGATCAGCCCTACAACAGTGAAAACCAGTAAGAAATCCAGAGACCAGCTAGAAGTAACTGGCTGGGGACTGGGCCACCAGTGGCACAGTAGAGTTGAGAGACATGAATTGGGGTAGTCTCTCTCTGGAGGCATCAGCTCAAGCTGTAACCTGAGAACTAATGGAATACAATTAATTAGAAGCCTTCACTCCATCTTTCAGCAGGATCCCAGTCAGACCCTGCTATGGTGACCTGTGTGCATAAATCCATAACAGGATTTACTATGCAGCATCCAAAACAAGTTTTCTACAACTAAGTTATGGCTCACAATGTTCAAATATAACACTGCAGACAATCAGAAAGAATTAAGGTCACACATCAGAGCCTCCAACATGCAAAACCACTGAGTTCTGGCCAAACTTCAAAATCCATTTAAAAGAAAGTGACTCTGCCCAAAAGAAGGAAAATAAGCCTAACTCCTCTTTTGCTGAATAGCTTATGCTTATAAACACCAAGAACCACAAGATAAAAGAGGTTTTTTCCAGACATCCCTCGAGAGCCACCAAATTAAAGCAGACCTTTCAGCCCTCAGCCACAGACATGGAGAAGAGAAAAAGAAATCAAGCTTTTTGCAACTATCTTTCCTTACCCATATCCACATTCTGAAAAGTAATTTAAAACATAATTTTAACTGATCAGAGTGATATTTTAGTGCCAAAACAGAACAGTGTTGTTCAATGGCGTTATAATCTAGAAGTAAACAAAGCTTCAAAGAAAAAGGTCTTTACACTCATTTCTGAGGTTTTGAAAGAAATTTTCATTAGAGAAGTATTTTGTCTTCCTAATGTTGAAACATTTTTTGAACTGAGTAACTAAGTGATTTTTAATATTTAAGTCTACAATTCAACATTTTTTATAATGGCACATATATAACCCACACTTTCAACACAGAAGCAGTATCTTCTAGTACCAGAAATGTTCTGACAAAAAAACCCCAAACCTGTCATGGTTAAGGCCTTTTGGTTTAATAGCCACAACATCCTCTGATTCTCTCAAAGGACAATGTAATATTTACTGGAATTTTCTGCAAAATTGTGTTTTATACCTATTCCAGCTCTGGAAGTTTTTTAAAGCAAGACTGTTTTTTTGAAGAAAGTAGCTCAAAGTGAAAAGTGAGCACTAAAAAGCAGAGCCACTTTTCTGGAGTATCAAACAATGTTCAAGGAAGTCAGTGAAGTTCTATCCGCTTTTACCTCCCTTTGCAAGAGAAAGCTTTGGGTAAAAGTTTCAACTGTCAGTTTTGGAAGTTCAACTTCCAGCATAATCATTATAGATCTTGTACTGAAAGGACTGATATGCCAAGTCAGAATTTTATTTTTAGCTTTTTTACCGCATCAGTATTTCAACAAAATGAATTTCAACAGTAACAAAAAAAGCATCCAACTGTCTCCAAAGGTCACTCATCACTATTCTAACACATTCCTATTTATAAACTCGGATCTTCATAACCATCTTGTGTTATCACGGCCAGAAAATCTAGTTCTTCTTGCAGTAAGTACTTTAAAAAGACAGATTTCATAACAGCTCTGTGCTCTGTATCTGCGAAGGAAGGCTAGAAAACCAGAGCCAAGTGCATGTGTTGTTACAGTGTCTAAATAGTGTCACAGTAGCATTGAAAGTTACAGCACACAAAGTGGGCTATTTGCCCGAAATCTAAAACCCACATACTATTTAAGTGCCACACATCAACACAAACGGTATGACCACCACAAATCCTGCCTCCCCCACCACTTACACAGTACTGTGTAGCCAAGGCCTCTCAGGCAGTTATAACTTATTTTAAAACTGTTATTGACAAAGGCACAGACAGGGACTAACCACCAAATAGAGACTTTGATACCAAAATACTAAACTTACACACACTATAGCCTCTTTTCAAGTTCAGATGACTTGAATAAATTCCTCTCAGTTTGCATTTAAGATCAAGCAGAATTCCACCAGTTGCAGATGCCAGTAGATTTGGCAAAATTTTTTTTCAGCTTGCCACAAAGCACACGCAGTTTACAGCTCACACTGTCAACAGGAACCTGCTGTTCTGACTGTAATGAGAAGTCTGTCTTTAATGTAAATTTAGCCTAATTTAAAATCACCAGGAGTTCATTTCCTGTGTTATCATATCTTAGTTGCCTTGCTTCCACTGTTTCTTGATATAGAAAGGGAAGTGTACCATGAAATTATCATCCTTGAGAGCTCAAACCATTTCTCTCTCTGGTTTGGTTTACAATAGGCTTCTCTGCAAAAGCAAATAACCTTACACTAGAATTTCAACTTTTGCTCAAATTCATCCATCCAAGAGATCTAATCCAGCCTCAGAAATTATATGAATCTTAAAATGGCATTTTATTTGCAATTTCCTAATTTATCAAACAATAAAGATCATTTCTACAGACTCTTGTTCTCAGCCTGAGAATCTATGTTCAGAATAATTCCGTGCTTTCCTCTAAAGTGAAGAGATACAGGACACCACAAGTCCATGAATTCCCCAATTACAGATTACTTCAAATCTCAGGGTAGCCCCTATTTAAACTGTATTTCAACATCAGGGTTAATTTAAAAGCTGTATGATTTTGACCTATAGACATTACAAAGAATTTTAACTCATTTATCTCTGTAACACTGATCAACACATAAGCTGATCAGCACTGAGCTATTTTCTTTACAACCCCTATCAATTAACCTCCTCTGTTTGCAAAATTCCTCATTAGTCTGCGCTTCACCTTGCTGGTGACTGCTGCCTGGCTAAAAGGCTCAGTTAATTCAGATCTCAGCAAAAATTCCCGATTTTGTAGACCAATAATTTACATTTGGATGTAGTCAATACAGACGGTAATGGGACATTAAGTGTTGTTCGGTTTCTTACCTGCAAGATTCCAGGTAGCAAGTCTGCAAAATGTTTGAGAAGGGGAGCGTTGAGCTCATTAGCAAGCACAAATGCAGCTGCAGCTCTAGCAGACAAAGTTTTGATCTAAAAGACATGATTGGAAAAGGAAATGTGAGAAACTAGTACTGAAACATGCTTCTGTTAGTTTTTAACATGGGATTTTAAATTTTACTTCAAATTAGGGTAAAGTGATAACAAAGACCATCAGCATCTACCTTGTCTACAATACAAAAAGTTTATCATAGGAGGTGGCAAGTAGTCCCTAGTTTTGCTTTTTGTTTTGGTGGTTTTCATTTAATGAAAGACAAGAGGAAAAAACCCATTGTTTTCAACTTCCATTAAAACTTCAAATGTGCATGCAAGTGTCAGTCTCATTTTCCAAGAACTGTGATCTAAGTGTGTAAGACATGCTTCTTTAAAGGCGTGACTTGTGGTACTTTAGAAAATGTTATTCATTTGACTTTCAAAGCTCAGAAAAAGCAATCCTTGGAGGAGCAGCAAACTGAACCCATATATCACAGCAGGGTTTGCTATCCTTGCCCAGCATTTTCCACAAGAGAAACATTTCCAAAGTACAATTCTCTGCACAAATCAATTAATCTGAAGCCTTCCAGGAAAGCAAGGCTTGCTTGCACACCCTTAGAGCAAAACATGCACAAACAGTTCAAGGCGCTGTCATTTATTCAGAATTTTGAGACATACCATGTACAGATATTGCATGTAGAGACATGCCAGACTTACACTGCTAAACACAAAGGCCAGAAAGACAATTTAACAAGGAGTTTTTGACCCCTCAATGCTGCTGGCTAAAAGCCCATCTGCTTGGGACCCCTGCAACTGGGTTTCTCCAAGCATAACTAGAGAAGAATCTGGGCCTAAGCAATGCAGATATGAGCAGCCAGTCAGCTTTAGCACCACAAAAGGGTCTGAGCCTTTGGTTTTGCAGCAAGCACAGTCATACATGTACATCAGTTGCAGGTAATGCAAGTGTCTGGCTGAAATCTATGGTTTAACCTTTATATTTGAGACTACTGCACTGAGTTTCTATGCTCAGAACATACTAAAATCCCAAAAGCACATTAAGGTCTTACTGAGGGATGCTCCTGATCTTGCATACACTGAACCAGCATTCTCTTAATGACATCCAGATAGTGTTGCTGTTGATTCCCAAAAATCCCAGGAAAATTCCTAAGGATAAGACCCAAAACATTAATAAAAATTCACACAAGTTAAGGTTAACTACTACTTCAAAGTTATCCACTGTTTAAGTCATGTTTAAGTAAGCCGCTATACAAGAAAATAAATGAAATAAATAGGACTGCTAGTTAATTACACTGTGACAGTTTTTCTTTTATTTTCAGATGTGATTTGGCTATCCTACAAAAATGTAGCTTACCAGAAAATATGTAGAGCAGCCTCACGCAGTCCCACATTCTGAGAACTGACAGAGTCAAATAAGAATTTCAGAACTTCTGGCCACTGGTTGTTGCCATCTTCATCTACATTAAACACAACAAAGTTTTAGGATAAGCAAACTTCAGAATGGTGAGATATCAACTGTGCAGGAAAACCAGTCATCACCAACTCCCTGAAGATGTGCCTAAGTCACAATGTAAAATGTTGTGAAATGTTTAATCTAAACATGCTCCAGAACAGAAGATGATCTCTGTTTACTGCTAAATAGCAGCACTCAAAAAAAGAAACTGATGCAATATTCAGCATAATTCATGCCAATTTACACAAACCTGGATTTATAAACCTTTGTACAATTTCACCTAATCTCGAGCAATTTAAAAAGCAGAGTTTAAGAATCTTATTTTTATCTGGTCAAGGACAGTGTGAACAAATATTAGGTTCTATTATAGGCCCTGGATTCAGTTAACACATCATGTGCAAATGCCTAAGCAGGACTAGAGAACAAGAGATACAAATGCAACTACCATCAATACATAAACATTTTATTACAGTATCAACTTTTATAAATAAAGTACCTATTAAATTCCTGGCCAATTCAGCGACTATGTCACATATTTTCTTTCTCATGGTGGACTGCATTTCTAACTGGATAAAGAGCAACAATTCACTCTTGACTGATGCCTGATCCTCAGGTGACAGGGCTGGATAAACTTCTTCGAACGCAGATGACAACAGGCGGCGCAGAAGGACAGCTGCCATCTGCCGAGCCTGTGGAAGGAGAAGTGTGTGAGTGGCAAAGTGTTTGATATGACAACCATGCTCCTACAAGGGAACATCAACATCATGCTTCCAAACGACACTTCCATTGTGTAGACTCCTTTGGTGAATGAAACACCTCTCAAGCAACAGATGACAATAATGATAGTAAAAAAAAACATAGTAAAGAAACATCAGCTTATTACCATGTTTCTGACACTTACAGCCCTCCAAAGAAATAATCACAGTACTCAGGCATTCAGGTTTTTTCTGCAGCTGAACCTCGGGCATATTTTGTGGCAAGTTAAAAACTTATCTGTATTATTGAAAGATCTTTAAAGCATTAATTCTTTCTATTTTAAATGGCCTCATGAGGTCATTATAATCCAGACAAGTTTTTCTGGATTAAAAAGTGACTTATTGAGGCAACTTTGTCAGATAATTAACCTGGAAATACTCCTTCACTTTCTCAAACAACTAAACTTAAAGCTAAAGATTCAGGAACCTACAGTTAGAATTTGGCAAATAAAACTCTTCTCTGAACAATAAAAAAGCCACATATGCAAAAAGAAAACCCAAATCCAAGTCAAAACAAAGCTTTCAGTGTTTTGCAGGCCTATGATGAAACTTTTTTCTTTAAACTTGAACTTAAGTATAGGAACCTCAATATCACATATTACAATCTTGTTTCCTGTATGTGTACACCTATTTTACAACAGTATCATTTAGATATCCATATTTGTTCACAATTATAAAAGAACTAGAAGCAAAAAACATGGCTTAGTAATTCAAAATTAATATAGCAACACATGCAGTAAAGGCAAAAAGACAAACGAAACTCTCTCAATAACGTAGTAGAATGTTCACCAACTGGTGTTTAAGGACACACAGTAATTTAAAATCACCACCCACAGTTCCCAAGTTTAATACATGTAACAAAACCTTATGTGTGCTAAATTCTCACAAAAAATAATCCAAACCCCTTTTTTCCCTAATGTATTCTTATTTAATGCTCACTTGAATGACAAACAGTTTCACTTATAAACCTTTGAAATTCAAAACTGTTCAATGAGCAGCAAAAGTAATCAATTCCAACTCGTCAGCAATGCTACAATGACATAACCTATAGATATGAAACAAACTGCTGCAAAGTGTCAACTTCTAACACACCCTGTAAATATCAGGTATTGCTAGAACATCACCCAAGATACTATTCTTATGTTCTGCAGTCTCCAAACTCACTGTGTCTTTTTCTAATCTACCCAGCTCCCTTCTGTACAGCTAAAGAGTAGTGCACACAAAGTGTCTCTGTACCAGCAGAAGGAAAGGAGTAGAACTGGACCCAGCTCTTTATCATTGCTTACCTCCTCCTCACCATCTCCCGTGTGGACTAAGGCCACCACATATGTAGGATCAGCTCTTCCCATGCAGATGTAAGGGAGTCAGAGTGCCCAGCTTTGCTGTAGTTCCCACCAGAAGCCAAGATTCTCTAGCAATAAGCTGTCATATGGGGAACGTGAGCTCAGAAGGACATTCTTCCCTCACTGCCTGTGGGAATCTCACTAACAATGTGTCCAAACACTTTCATGGTACTGCAGTATAATGGTATCTTTCCTCCTGCCATCCCTTGGAGCACCGATATTGGGAAAGATTAAATTTTTCCTCCTTAATATGGTAAACTTACATAGAAATGCCTTGAGTGGGGAGCGAGTTCACTGGGACTAAACATGGCACAGACTCTGGTGCTGTCTTCCCTTACTCAAGGCATTGTGTTTCAGTGCATATTTCCTGACATTTGATAATGACTGAACTCACATTATATTATATTCTTCCATGAAGTCATAACAGGTGGACAGACAGGGAATAGAGGTGGAGACTACATGCTTTATGAAAACAAGGATAAGAATTTCCAACTCTGAAGAATTTAAAATATTACAAGACTGATAAACAGACTGATTGCAAAATAAAAACACAAGTAGTAAAGCATACAGAAAGACACAAGATCAGTACTACATGAATTATCTCCTGGTTATAGTTACTAGCTTAAGGAAAAAAAAAACAATCCCCAAAATCCCTGAAGCAAATTCATATGTTTTAAGGAGTGACAAATGACTGACTTCTAATAATAAAAAAATAGCATATTTTCCTCAGCAGATATTCACTTACATATGAAAACAACCATCGTCAATTAAATTATGACAAACATGGCTGAATTAATGGCACCTCCACGGCTGTTTCTTCTACTCTAAAAAAGAATATAAGTCTTTTTCACACACCCCAAAGGCTCTTTTATGTTTAAGTATTTCAAGATATATGCTCAAACAAGCATTTTAAAATACTGCAATTTAGTGGCAATAGCTTTTAATGAGGAGAGGAACAATATAAAGCATACATCCCCAAAGAAGGAATTCCAGCTACCAATGAAGCATAAAGAGAGCACATTTTTTTCCCAGCACTGGGTTTTCTGCATGTCTAAATTACTGAAATGCTCACATACAACTGAAGTGTTAAAGTTATTAATATAAAAAGTAGTCATAATATTCAAATTTCAACATGCTGCTTCCGATTAGAATTTATAGGATGTTAAAAATGTTTTAGTATTTTAGGGATGATGGAAATAAGGCACAAGAAAAAAAAATCAATTTGCTGAGCAGGGTGGCAGGAGCAGAATTATGAACATCAGTCTGGGACGCCATGCTCTCCACTGATATTCAAAACATCCACACAACCCTACGTATTTTATATGGAAGAGCCTGACTATCTTGTGTAGCACTGTCACATTGAATTTTACTTTTGTTTTATTGTTCAAGTCCTCAAGGAGGAAAACATGCAGGGATGGAAGTAAAGAACATTTAGCACATGGCCCAAAGATGGACACGCACAACGTCATTCAGTGATCTAGTCCCACATAGAATTCAAGGCACAGCGTGCCCAAGGTCCACAGATAAAGGCAGAACTGTGGTGCATCCTTGGGCTGCCCTTCTTCCCACAGGCTGAACAGAAAGCTGTCCACAACAGCAGTCTTCAAACTAAGAAATGCATCCCTTCATGTGACAATATGGGCAGAGGTCGGAGAGAGGTCTGGGCCCTCCAGGAAGGCTGTGAGTACAGCAGAAACAGTTTTACAGAGCATTTGTTACTTTATCAGTCATCTATAAGTTAGGCCACAACCAAAACCTGCCAATCCAGAGTTAACCAGCAAAAAACAAATGCAGGAGAAAATGCAGAACTTCTGCTCCTCTCAAAGATTTACGTAGTAAATCAAAACCACAAAGTAAAATCCTAAAATATCTTAAGACGAGTCCTAGGAATAAAAGGAATCAAACAAACTGTGAATATATATCATCTTTCTGTACAGCTCTTTAAAATGCAGCTGCATAGTCAACTTCATAACATTGAGACTATAAGTGCAGGAAGTAAGGACAAGCCCCTCCTCAGACTGAGGTGTGCAAACTTGCACATCACCTGCCACAGAAGTGTTCCCACTGCTAAGTTCAGATGTTTCCCTCCACTCTGTGAACAGTGTCACTTTGCTATCTAGCATTAGCTATGGTGTTTTCAATGTCCGATGCAAGGGGTACTGGGAGCACAATTTGCATCCCTGTTTCTCCATTTAAATGCCAAAAGTACTGGGTTGTAGAGGAAGGATCTCCCCAGCTGCTGTCTGAACAGTCCTACAAATCTCATACTCTCTACAACACAGACACTCCTCATGCAAACAGGATGGGGTATTTTTCTTCAGCCTGATTTTTCTGCAAGGAGGTAAAGCAATACAGAGGCTTCAAGATGAGGAGGGATCTGAACTCAGCTTTCACATAGCCTGGATAAGGCATGTTTAAAGTTCTGAAGCTCCTTCCAGCATCCTGTGTTTGGTGGCACTGGTACGTTCACAGTGTGCTCAGAGGACACATACCAGGCCCAAAGCTCTATCCACTGGTGACATGCAATATTCTGCTCGGCATTTGGATCTCTATAAACACATGCAGAAACTACCTGTTGATACCAGCATCCTATTAAACATGCACAGAATGTTTCCCAGCATGTTTATATGCAGTGTTTAGATTGAGCATGGGGATTACTTCACTTAGGCTCTAATTAGGCTACTAAGTAGTTGGATTTACAGGGAAGAGGTTGTAGGTTTTATTAATCAGGATTTTTTGAGTCCAGCATCTAATGCTTACTTATGTTAAGAGCTAACATTTAAACCTTTCTTTGATTAATCCACTGGTGGAGTTAAATATCAAGTTATTCTACAAATGTTAGCCTTTGATATCTTTGGCAAGAGTAACTTCTATAGGTGAAAAGATTTTTTTGTACTTTGCCAGTTGGAATCCAAGTCATTGGCAAGATTCCTAAGTTTTACACTGGGCTACTTCCTTAGCTGATGTAAAGAGAACAAAATCAGCAAACACACAAAACAAGTATTTATTTACACTTTGTAGTAACACTGCTCTACACTTTTCTATCATTTGAAACATCTCAGAGGAGCAGCAAGGAAAAACAGATACCTCTTATGCAACCAGTTGCTAGTATAATATTGAAGGAGTCTGTCAGAAGAACACAACACTGTAGATCGATAAGCATCAATATGGGTAAACTGATACCTTCTCAGCATTAAAAAGCAAAAATGGCAACTAACTCTAACTTCAATAGTCTGCCACAAGAGATTGTTATCCATAGAGAAACAGCACACTTATGCTCTTATAATATTGTTCAGAAATTAAGTGACTCCAAAATTTGTAGTATCCTGAAAGTTTAGTAGTTCTTCACTCTGCATATCCAAGTGAGTAATAGTTTTACCAGTAAGTACTTTAACTGATTGCTAAAGTTGTGAGCCTTACAAAACTAAGGAGTAACTAAAAGGCAACCTTTATGCCTGGATTAAAAAATATGTATAATGTTTAGACTATTCTCCACTCATTCCATAATACTGCTAGATGACTTAAGAAACACTATCCATTTCAGACAACACACAAGTTTAATATGTTTAGGCACAGGACCCCAAGTAGAAATCGCTTCTCAAATGCAACTTTAAGACCCATGTCAGTAAGTCACATATTATTTACACATTTAATGGAAAATAGTACTCATTAAGCAAAGCACGCAACAGAAAACAATGGCGATCCAAGCAGTTGCATATGAAAAACTATTCCTGAAACTAAATATCCTGCACCAAAAAGTCTCAGCTAGTGAATTGAGCATGCAACAAGATGAGAGGATGAGTGATCTCTCTACAAATGTGCAGTAAATTAGAATGCTTCAGTTAATGCCAAACTTGCCCATTTATCCCAAAATTATCAGCACTGATTTCTTCCCCTCTTCTCCAAGTCCCCTTGAAAATCTGCACAAATCCAAGGTTATTGACCCATACCTCCTCGGGAGTAGCATTGTTCCTGATTGCCTGCAGGAGGTAAGTGATCTTTGATGGGCCTGGAATAGTCTCGTAGGTCTCCTGCATAAAAAGAGATGCAGCTTATTGTAAACATTTATTAGAAAGCATGTGTTAAGCATTAATATTAATTGACCTTACTTTTAAAACAACATCAGTACCCATCCAATTAAAAAAAAAGCAGAAAAAAGATAAGCTTATCAAAATAAAAATGTACAATCTATTTTAAAATATGAGTAAAATCTCAGTCAAAATCTGCTATATTAGAATGAACCACATATGCATGACTGGCCACTTAGGAGATTAGTAATAGAACATAAACTCGTAGAAATACAACATACACCAAACATGTCCTACTGGGAGTCCATCATAGCTTTTATCATATCAAAGAATTAAGAACTTTGGAAGCTGAGATCGAGCTGTGACCAACAGGTTAATAGTCACACACAAATGTATAGCCCAAAAATGGGATCAGTTCTGCTTTTGAACCTTTTTAAAACTTCTACAATGTTATCTGGCCACACGTCTCAACCATACATTCTGAATAAGAAGGCCTTATTATTAAACTCCTGCCTGAATTTCAGAAAGAGAGGCTATTTAGTTTCCTCCTTAGGAAAACCTTCTTCACAAAATGAAAAGTTTAAGGAGAAGTTCAGTTACATTGCCTTACAAGCTTCTGGCATGCATTTTATACATCTCCTTTTAAAATTACATTGCTACTCAGAAGCTGGAATGAAAATACAGCAAAACAACTTTTCCTGTCCAAAACATGGTATATGAGAACATTTTGCAACTTTTTTTTTTAATATATACTAAACCTATGTAGGTAGGAGCAGGACAATCACAAGCTAAAATAGCAACCCCTCACAACATTCAGAAACAGTTCTATACTTAGTACCTCAGAGTTACTTTTTGTGGACAATCGTGAAGATGAATTACTTCACCCTTTTCAAATATTCATTATCCCACCCTGAACTCAAGCAATGAGACTATTCTACAAAGCTCAGGTTCATTTCTATCAGCTCTCTGCCTGCCGACCTCCAATTTCCAACAGTGTAGTAGCTCCTTCGAGTACTCTAACAAACTCTTAACTTGACAGGATACCTGCTATTGTCAATTACGCAGTTTTGCATTAAAGACATGATCTTCCTCCCTTTCTGTACCCACTTCCTAGTAGGCCTTCTTCACAAAGTCAATCCTCATTTTATATTCTCTCTAGTTGCCAACATACACTCACAGTCAAAGAGACTCTGAATCCCCAATGAATCCCCGCATTTAATCTAATCATTTCAGGGAGACTGCAAAATTAGATGAGGTTTAGGGTCAGAATAGAAAGTCTTCCCAGGTTAACCTCTTCCATGAATGTATATATTTGCATTGCACTATTATCTAAAAATCCAAAGACAAATACAGAAACATGACAGTCCCTAAACCCAGGCCCAGCACGGACTTTCACAGACAGCTGAAGCACGGTAAAAGTTGGCTTCTTTCACGTCAATTCTGATAACCATAAAATTCTATTTTCAGCTGTTTGTTTAACTCACTAAAAATGGCAGCAACCTAAGCAGTTGTTCAGTGGTATAACTATGTCAATTCAATAAACTGCATTAAGAGGATGCTAAAGCAGAGGGGCACAAGGAATACATGGCCAAACACAGAAACTTCCCTCTGGGCTGATGGGAGACTTCTTTGCTAGTCGTACCCATCTAATTACCAGTCTTGCCTACACTCTGTGTACCTGGATCCTGCCCCATCTTACTGTATTGTTTAAGTTTACAATTAGTTCCCCAGTTATCTTACACAGAAGCACAAATTTCTCACTGTGACCAACCTTCATAACACATGCAAGAAAGTATCTGTTGTCTACGCTTAGTACTCATGTTCTCCCAAATCTGAGAAATGCACTTTAAAAGAGAGCATCACCACACAAAGTAAATAAAAGTTTCTCTAGTAGAAGACAGACAGAGGAAGAGGAAGACAGGTTTTTATAGTCAACAGACAATGTTCCAGGATGGATGGTAAAATAAACCAACCAGATTTCAGCCAGCTAGTCAGGTTAAGCTATGAGCATGGTAGCTCATACGCATCATCACAGAATGTTTTGGATTGGAAGGGACATTAATGACCATCTAGTTCCAAACCCTCTGCCATGGGCAGGGATACCTTCACTAGACTAAGTTACTGAAAGCCCCAGCTAACCTAGACTTAAATGCTTCCAAGAATGGGGCATTACAGCTCCTCTGGGCAGCCTGTTCCAGTGCCTCACCAACCTCACAATTAAGAATTTATTCCATACATCCAATCTATAGCTGCCCTCCTCAAGTTTAAAGCCACTGCTCCTTGTCCTGTTACTGCATGCCCTTGTAAAAGACCCTCTTCAGCTTTCTTGCAGGTCCCCTTTAGGTACTCAAAGGCTGCTCTAAGGTGTCTCCAGTCTTCTCCAGGCTGAGCAACACTGTCTCAGCCCGTCTTTCACAGGAGAGCTGTTCAGTCCCTCTGACTATCTTTGTGACCCTCCTCTGGAGCCACAGGCCCATGTCCTTCTTGTGCTAGGAGCCACACAGGTGGACACAGTACTCCAGTGGGGTCTCACAGGAGGAAACTATACACATCTAAATCCATACACATAGACTGAGATTGGAGTCATCAGGCTTTCTTCCCCACCCTTTTTTTTAAACAGCTTTTACTACAATCCTCCCAAACAGGATATGACTCCACATCTCCATCAAGTTCAGTCTTCAAGTGAACACCCCTCATTCTCATTTCAATGACCAAACTTATTTGAAACAACCTGAGTCTGCTTAATTTCCCCTCTATCTGTTTCTCATTCTGACTGGTTTTCACTGGATACAAGTGACATACAACCTGCTATTCAATTTACCTGCAGTTATTTGAATCCTTTTTGTATTCAATATTACCTTCCAACAGTAAGTACACTTTGAAGAACTGATTGGACTATGCCTATGTTTAAAACCAAGAATGAGTCCTATATGATTTTAGGAAGCAAATATTTTAAAGGCTATGCAAAGCTTTTATCCAAAGACATCTTACTTCAGGAAATACACAACCTAAGTCAATCTAGTTACACTGTAGAGAGATAGATTTGTGTTTCTAGGTGAAAGTTCATTAACCCACCATGAAGACTTCACAGCCATGTATGGTGCAAAATTGAGAGACAACAGGCATAAACTGAAAAAGGAGGTTCAGACTGGAAGAGGTCCCGATCTCTCTGTCCTAATGAGGACAAGGCAAGCAGGAGTGAGTAACTCCAAGAGCTTGTGCAGTCTCCATTCTTAGAGGTTCTCAAGAGCCAGCAGGACAAAGCCCTGAGTGACCTAATCTGACCTGATAGCTGACACTGCTTTGAGCGTAACAGACCTCCTGAGGTCCCTTTCACTCTGAATGATCCTAAACCATGAAAGTATTTGCAGCGCACCTTGGAAATATTCAGAAACTAATGCCAAATTCAGTGTGGTTAAATATGTAAAAAGTTAATACTACTCCTTGTATTTTATAGGAAAGTAACAGACTTGGAAAGCTCGGTATCTATCATGCCAATTAAGGTTTCTTATTCTGATTGACCATAATGCATATATATCTATGAAAATTAAAAGAACTCCAACTCAGTTTCAAGCAAGTTTCTGACAAAACATACCAGTTTTAAGAATCTAAGCTTCAGAGTTCTTATCCAATTTTTTTAATATACATTGTGACAAAGCTGCACAATGAAGTTCCTTTGTTACAATTCCAATCGAGTTCAAAAATTTTTAGAAATGTTTTTAGCTTATATGTAGGCAGTTGAGAAGAGAAAGAAATTCAGCTCCCAGAGAATGGCCTCCTTTGCAGCTTTATGTTCAGAAATGTGGGAATAATTCTTGCTGACTCTCTAGAAAGTGCAGTTATCAATACCGAACTGCACTAGCTTTCTAAAAACGTATGTCTCCCCTCCTTCTCACTCTGGACTCATATTTGAGGAATTTTCACTGCAGCATCAGGAATAATGCTTTTTATTCTTCACCAAACAATGCGATGAACTCTGCTGACCGCTGGAGTGATGAGAGCGATAAAAGACCCGATGCAGCCATGCAGTGGGAATTCATGCTAAACCTAGACGCTGGTATTTAATTCAACGGGAGAGATTCCCCACCAGGCTTGACAATAGAGCCTTAAGCATGACAGAGAGAAAGAATTAACGTGGCTTAGCCGCCACAAAGAATTTCAGCTGAAACAACACGTCTGAAAACTTTTTGCTGATAACAAGAGAAACTCAGCATATTGAAAACACTTCTTTTGGGTGAAATACTTCTTAGCTGACGAAACACTTGAACACGCGCGGGGCCGTTCAGAAAAGTTAAAAAACCAAACTACTGCGCGGCAACAGAGAAGGACCTCGGTCCGGCTCCTGCCGCCCAGGCTGGGGCGGGGGCGCGGAGCCCCTGCGAGGGCCGCTTCGGGAGCGCACACAAGAGCGCGTCCATCGCGCCAGGCACCCGCTCTGACCTCCTTCGGGAAACGCCTCCGCGCCACAGCCACCGACAGCCGCCCCCCCCGCCGCTGCCGCCACCGGCTCGCGGCCCCCTGCGCGCCGGGGCCGCGGCCGCGCTCCGTCACGCCGGGCGGCTCAGGCGGAGCCAGCCACGGGCGACGGGGACGAGCAGCCCCTGAGGACGGTCCCGCACGGGCCACGGGGGGAGGCGGTACCGAGGCGGGCGAGGAGCGGGAGCGGTGCCGGACACGCCGGGGCGGGCGCCGAGGGGAGTAACGGGACCCTTCGCGCCCTCACGGGCCAAGAGCCGGCGCGGGCCCCGCGGCCGCCAGGCAAAACGGCCGCCACCGCCCGGCCCCGCCGCGCCGACCGGGGGAAGGCCCGCACCGCCCCGGCGGCAGCTGGTGCCGCTGTTCACACGTGGGGCTCGGCCGGCCCCGCCGCCTCCCTGCCCCCCTCCCTTCCTTCCTCCCTCCCGCCCTCCAGCGAGGCCCGGCGGGTCTGACAGGCCGTCTCGGCGGCCGCTGACGCGGCGGCCCCGTTACCTCGGCCTGCTTGCGGACCGCATTGTCCGGGCTGAGCAGGTTGCCGAGGAGGGCGTAGAACTGCTCCTGCTCCGTCGCCGCCATTGCTGCGAGAGGGAAGGAGAGGGAGGAAGGGGGAGCGCCGGCCGCGCCGCCGGCGGGGGAACAAGGGGCGGGGCCGCAACGCCAGCCGCGCTCCCATTGGCCGCGGCGCACGGAGCCTCGCCCCCGATTGGCCCTGCCTCCCTCTGACGTCTCGGCGACTCGGGGCGAGGCGGGCAGCGAAGAGCGGCGGCTCAACCGACCCTCAGTGGGGGTTTGTCTCCTCGCGTGTCATTGGTGCGCCGCAGCGCCGGGGGCGGTAGGAAGGGGCGGCGGAGCGCTCTGATTGGCGGGAGGCTCCGAGGGCCCCGTCGGGATTGGCCGGAGCCGCGGTCGGGCGGTGCGGGCAGGGAGGGGTCGCGCCGGGACGCGGAGCTGGGGCCGGGCCGGCGGGAGAGGGAGGGCAGGGAAGGGGAGGGACGGAAAGCGCGGGAGATCGCGGGGCGTCGCCTCCGGGCGCTCGGTGACGTCGAGCTGCTGTCCCGCCACAGGGATTCAGTGAGTCACAGAACGGGCCAGGTTGGCACGGACCACGGGGATATCTGGCCCGAGCTCTCTGCTCAGGCAGGGTCGTCCTAGAGCACATGGCACAGGATTGCATGGAGATAGTTCTTGAACATTTCCAGTGACGGATAATCCACAGCCTCTCTGGGCAGTCTGTTCCGGTGCTCACTCACTTGCACAGTAAAGAAATTCACCATCGTGTTCGGGTGGAATTTCCTGTGCATCAGTCTCTGCCCGTTGTCTCCGTTGCTCAGCAGCACCGAGCAGAGCCTGGCTCTTCCTTGACACCCTCCTTTCAGATATTGATGGTCACTGGTGCTGTCTACTCTCAGCCATCTCTTCTCCAGACCAAGCAGGCCCAGCTGCCTCAGCCTTTCCTTCTAAGAGTTGCTCCAGTCCTCTCATCTCCCTCTGCAGGACCAGTTCCAGGAGCTCCATATTTCTGTTGTACGGAGGAGCCCAGCACTGGGCACAGCACTCCAGATCTGGCCTCACCAGGGCTGAGCAGAGGGGCAGGATAACTTCCCCCGATTTACTGGGAATGCTCTTCCTAGTGCACCTTAGGATACCATTGCCCTTCCTGGCCACAGGGGCGCAGGTGGCTCATGGAGAGCGTGTTGTCCACCAGCATCGCCAGGTCCTTCTTTGCAGAGCTGTTTCCCAGCAGATCAGCCCCCAGCCTGGGGGTTATTGTCCCCCAGCTGCAGGACCTTGCATTTGCCCTTGTTGAATTTCAGAAGGTTCTTCTCTGCCTGTCTCTCCAACCTGTCGAGGTTTTATTAGGTTGAATAAACCTTAATTAGTATTATCTTTTATCACAGAAGATGTCATAGGTTCATAACATGCATGGTGAGAAGCTTTGAGCATTATCCTGCTCATTCATGGAGGGCTCTGCACCTCAGGGTGCACCAGCCAGCTGTTTGGGGTGCAGCCACAGGACAGCGGCTGGCTGGGTCAAGTATATCCTTCTATTGCGCCTTGGCTGTGCCCAGGGAATGGCACTGCTTTTAGAGCAGGAGGAGTCAACCAGTGAGCTGGTGGAGAAAAGATAGATGGATGGATGGATGGATGGATGGAGGGAGGGAGGGAGGGAGGGAGGGAGGGAGGGAGGGAGGGAGGGAGGGAGGGAGGGAGGGAGGGAGGGAGGGAGGGAGGGAGGAAGGAAGGAAGGAAGGAAGGAAGGAAGGAAGGAAGGAAGGAAGGAAGGAAGGAAGGAAGGAAGGAAGGAAGGAAGGAAGGAAGGAAGGAAGGAAGGAAGGAAGGAAGGAAGGAAGGAAGGAAGGAAGGAAGGAAGGAAGGAAGGAAGGAAGGAAGGAAGGAAGGAAGGAAGGAAGGAAGGAAGGAAGGAAGGAAGGAAGGAAGGAAGGAAGGAAGGAAGGAAGGAAGGAAGGAAACATCTCGACTATGTCAAGAAAGAATTGCAGGCAGGGCTAGAGAGTGATTTTAAGCTGACTGAAAAGTCAGAAGGGCCATAAGTGAAGATGAAGTCTAAAAGCAAGCATGCTTTCTCGTGTGAAGTGCACTCCTTTAAATGTCCTCAGACCTCAGCTATGTGGATTAGCTTGTTACAGGTTCTGGAGGGCCTTTTGGATGTCTTCTTGAAATAGGCACGATTTTCGTTCCTTTTTATCACCTGTTAATGGGTTTGTATGAACTTCAGTAACAATCCTGTCTGCTTTCCATGCATAAACAAATAAATGTGTTTGCTTTCATCTTGACTTGTCTTAATGGTGATTTCATCATAAATCTGTAGTAGGATTGTTAGCTAAGGAATACCGTATCTGATGGGGGTTGGGGAGAGACTGTAAACCACAGGATATGGAAAATTGTCTTGTTACTCCTGCTGGTTTTTGTGTCTGTAGATGCAGGGAGTGGGTTGTTACACAAAAGCTGTCTAGCTGTCTTTGCGAAAGAGTGAGGTGTATGAAATTTGCCTAAGAACTGAAAAACAGTTGTCAGATTTTCTTTGGAGTACCAGTGATGAGCATCAGATTCCATTAGATCTCACTTGAAGGTGAAGGCAGGGAAGCCAGAAACAGTCTGATGCAGTTCATTACAGCAAGCCAAGCAAGAGTGTCTCTCTGCATGTGGATGTGTGTGTGTTTCTGTTCCTGTGTGTGTAATGATCAATAAACTTAGGAGGGTAATGCTCTAGGAATACATTTGAATGTATTTCACCCTGGTATGCAAAGCGTATAAGGGAGCATCTATACTGGGTTCAGAAGGACCTGCTGGTAAACTCAGCAGATTAAAGCTGTTCCACTTCAAATCCTTACAGTTTGGGGAAAGCAGATAAAAAACTTCACCTAGGTAAAAAGCAGTTAAGATACTGGAAAGAGTCCCAAGCAAACAAAGTTGTCACTAATGCAATGTGATCAGAGTCTGCCATATCAGGTGCTCGTTCTCACTCGGGACCAGTTTGAAGTGTGGAAAGCAGCCAGAAATTATGCCAAAGAAGCAGGTTTCAGCACTAAAGATAGTTTAAACCTGAGGAGAGCTTAAATAGATATAGCCACAAAGCAGCCAGCAGCAACGTTGCTATTGCTGGATAATGCCTGATCCCTGCAGTCTGTTTAAAACAACATCATCAACAACAACAAATAAGACAGAGAAAGTATGATAGCTGAAATCAGAAGAATTACCTTGACCTCTTCTAAACAGTTAAGGCTCAAATGTGTGTTGAACTGTAGTTTATCCAATGAACTTTTTTTGATGTTTTAAGGCTTGGATGGACTCTGAAATTGAAAATTCAAGTCTTTGAAAAGCGGAAGCTTTAGTATTTATTGAACTTCACAACTCTGCATACAAATGGATTGTAAAGAGAGGGAGAGCTAGAAAACTATTTATTATACCTGAGGAATGCTATAATGTTTCTTACAGAGTAATAGAAGATGTGAAATGACAAACAAAATGAGGAAAGGTGTCTCAGATTCTTGTAAAATACTTTCTGATGCTGAGTTACAGGTGAAGGGTTTGACATGTATGTGTTTCAGCATTCAGAAGTAAAGAATGATGAAGATAAAGAAAGATACAGGAAAGAAGATACAGCAAAAAAAAAAAAATCAAACTTATTTGCAAAGGACAATAAGAGGTCAGCTCTGTCATGTGAGGAGATTTACCGTAAGTTTAAAGTGACTGTTGATGGTCCATATGGATTCCGTATAGTCTACATATCACATGCACAAAAAAGTGCAGCCATGATAGCCTCAGAGGCCAGAGAAGAGTTAGGAAGTGCATGAGGGCAGATTTCCAGCAAAAGTCAAGAGAACAGAGTAAGCTGATGTCAGTGGGAAGCTATGCTCTAGCGGGGGCTGTCTGAAACTATCTTGGCAGAGCAAGATATGTGCAAAGAGCAGGCAGCATCTGACAGCGGCTCTGGCCAACATGTGGGGTGAGGCAAAGAATTACAATCCTGTCAGTAATGACTATCAGTAGTGAACTGTAGTTTTCACAAATTATTCATCTGTTCATCTGTTTCTTGTGCTCAGAGCTCAGAAAGGGCATAGTGGTCAGTTCCCATGCCTAAAGCGTGGGGCTGGAAGCCTGGAACTGTAAAGGGTGCTGAGAGAGATGCTGCTCCTTCAATTCAGATCCAAGAAACCCTGACCTGTGGCTTCTCACTGGTTTTCTGTGGTGGTAAAGCAGAGCTGGGAGGTCATACAACCATGTCTAGCCACAAGCTGAGGGGTCTGCTAGGCTGGGGAGCATGCTGGGAGTCTGGAGAATAGCCATCAATACTAATCACAAATGAGATTCAGAATTCTTGGGTGGGAACTTTCTAAAGCCATTGAAATGGTTAATAAGCTTAATGACAAGGCAGGAAAGCTTCACATGCAGGTTATACCATAGGTCCTACACACTGCAGACTTGAAAAGCTTTTGTTGTGAAGAAGCTTTGAACATCCTGTAGAGCTGCAAAGAGGCATACCATACCTGTCTTCTGCCAAATCTTCTCACTGAAGTCCTATATCCCTTGGAGGACATCCACCTGAGGAACTGACATGAAATTTTGCCACTCCCAGAAAGCAGAATGCAGAGGGAGTTGTATATACGTTTAGGAGTATTTTCTGAACAAGTATACCTGATGAAAAAGTTCACTCTAACCTCGCCAGAGACCACCAGACAGTGCAGAATAATGACATGTACAGGGCTGGGGTAACCTGTGGAGATAAGTGACTTCTTGAACAAGGCTCCCAGGCCATTTTACCTAAGAGTGATACAGTGGAAGAAGTAGGAGACAAGGCTTTTGTCTGGATTACAGATAATACTACACTGAGGCTGTGCCTGCTGTGTCAGAAGACAAGGCAGATAATTTATTGAGCAGCCTGAGCTACGCCAAGTTCTACAACCTGCCAAGCTTCACAAAGCTGTACATGCACTTAAAAAAATAGTGGTTTGCATGCCTCATGAATGTAGGTCCTTGAGTTCCAGACAATACTGTGATTTTGTTAATTTAGAAAGCAACTCATAGAACTGCATGATTTGATGTATTGACAATACAGAGGCTGAGAAGAGTGCAAAACCTGTGGGGTTTATATTGAAGAAAAAAGGGTAAATTATGAAAAAATAATTTAGTTTTAGTCAATAACAGCAAGAAGTGCTAGGGAGAGACGTAACTGCTCTCTGAGCGTAATATAAAGACACAGGGGATTAGCTTGTACAAAAAAACCCCAAACAAAACAAACAAAAAATCCACAAAAAGCAAACAAAACCCACCAAAACTGACCATTCATAGAATTTTTTTCTTAGAATAGAATTCAATATTATAGAATTCAATTATTTTTGAAGATTTGTAGATAGCTTCAGTGGTATTGCTGCTTTTATTAAGGCAGTTTATCAAAAGCATCCATGTGACAAAGTGATCTGAACTGAGGCTTTGAGCAGATTAAAGAAGCTTTCTGACCCTCCCTGTGTTAGCCTGGAAAGGAACAGGAGAATACATGAATGATTCTGCCAGTGCTTTAGATGCAGGTCTATGGAGGATGCTTTTCTTGAGATGGAAAGGGAGTATTGCCTTTAAAAGCAAGATATGAACAGAACTACTTCAGAATGAGTTCACTGAAGAGAAAGAGAGGAACAGAATTACTCCAGAATGAGCACATTGCCACTGTGTGGGCTATTAGGTGAAATACCATTTCCTCAATCACAAATTCAGTGTCCTCAGGGAATAAATAGCAGTGACATTTTTGTCAACGTCTCATAATATTCATGGTAAATGTCCTTTATCCCTAAAGGGAAAATCTTGACAACATTAAAATGAATTCAGTATGAAAGAATGTAGTTTTGAATGAGTGAATGTTGGCAGGTCTGGTTACATATTTATTTCTTTGGCAAGTCCCTCTCCTCCAAGCATGTTGCCAAGCTGCAAGGAAATAGGCAGATTCTCAACCATTTTCGGAACTTTCTCTTAGTAACTCAATAACATTTTTTATTGTATAGAGTGTTTTATGAGCACACAGAATGATAGTAAAGTCGTATTTTTTCTGAAGCAGTGAACAAGATGCTGTGGAATACCTGCTGAGCTCCCACAAAAAATTTTTGCTGTTCATACTGAAAAAAATTGAAAGCTGTCTGCTGTATTAAGATGGTAAGAGCCTCTTTGCTCTCAACTGGTTTGACATTTCATCAGGTATTTTTCAGAAATCATGTAAAATCATGGAAACCACTGTGGAAATGCCATACTGCTATATCTGGGTCATCCTGTCAGAATTCATGGTTCCTGCTTCCCTCCAGAACTGATTCTGCCTCAGTGTTGCATAACTTCCTTTCTCCTTCCAGCTTCCATATGTATGGGAGAAAAGAGGTGGCTAAATAGTCACAATGCAACAATTCATTTTGCTATGGTGGTGGAAAAATAGCCTTTTCAGAGGGAATCAAATTTGCAATTGTTTCTGCATTAGACAGAGCACCAACTGGCATATTAGTTGGCTAATAATTAGCAAATCCATTGAAGGGAGCATAGTCTGGAAGCACATAATTATACCAAAGTGTGTTGGAACACGAGTTGAATGTCCAGTTTCATTCATTCTATGCTTTAACTCGAAAATTACTTGCTAAAATTTTGCATATAATATCCTACATTTGTGACACCTTTATAAAAGCTTACCTACTGTTTCAACACACCTTCTGAAAGAACACTTTCAGATTTTGAAATTAAAGAAAAGATTAATTGCAAATTTAATAGGGCCAGTTTTAATAAGAGACTAAGAAAAACATGAAAATGTGACTCATTGCAAAGGAACTGTTAAATAATCCATATGGAAAGAAAAAAAGACATTAAATTCAGTCAGTCATAATCTTTGGTAATAAAAGGAAGGACATATGGAGACAAGACCAGTAGAAAATTAGGTTTGGTCAGGTAAAAGAATAGTGTGGCAAACCCACCAATGTAGTTTAGAGTTGCTCAACAGAAGCATGGCTCCCCAGCTTGGGGAGCTGCTCATTGCTATGCAAACATCACGTCCTGTGATCAGAGCAAAGTAGCAAGCACAAGTGCAGATTACAAGTTGTGCATGTAGCATTTCCATTCCCTTTGATGGAAACTGAATGTGCTTATCACAGGAAAGGCTCTAACCTAGAATTTGGAGTCTGGGAAGATGCATTTAAAAAGAAAAGCTAAAAGCGATAATCAGCAATTACCATGGTAGATTTTGCAAACACAAATTACACTGTTGAGAGTTAAATGAAGTATGACATATCTTTACAAATGGGCTAAATTAAGGGGGAAAATATCCTTTTGCTATATTTTTGGAAATTTTTCCTTGAACTTCCCTGATCATATGAGGTTACATGTAAGTAATTGCAGTAATGGAAAAAGATTTCCAAAAATATGTCTTTGCACAGGAAACATAAGTATTTTTCAAAATCGAAGTGCTTAGCTTTGTAAATTTCAATATTTTTCAATACTATTATTTAAAAAAAGAAAAAAGGTAATAAAAACATCTATCATATAGGATTAAAACAGAACATTGCAAATGTATGGTCTTCTCTCTGGCCTGGATTTCCAGTTAATGAGTATTTGAACCCATCTTTCTGTACTTCTCAGGTACTACAGATTGGTTCCAGCTGTTAACCTGGGCAAAGCCTGCTCAAATGTGGTCCTGCAGAATAAAAATCCAGCTCAACAGCGGCCCACAGGATTCTCACTTTAATCAACATTTTGCTGAAATGTTCTTGGAAAAGTTAAAAACAATTCTCTATTCAGCATGCATGAGCTGTGAAATTTTTTTTAAGGTTGAGCAATATTTTGAGAGTGCGCTAACTTAAAGTTACATTTTCCAGGGACATTTTATGTCATCAAAATATTCCTCAGTTCAAATTTCAAGGCCTTTCAACTAGGCATGTCTCAAAGAAATGCTTGTAAAAATTTCTTGATGTGAGAAAATGAAAATACTGTCCTTTAGTTTCATTCTTGGAAATGTCTAATGGCTCTGCATGAAATCAAATTAAAAGTGTTTGATACAAACATGGCAAGCTTTAGTCCTTGTTGTAGAGTTCAATAAAATTTAAAGAGTAGTTTGGGTACCAGCTGAATTTATATCATGCTTTAATTACCTTCTTATTTACAAGTTTTGTAGTTCTCTCATCTCAAATCATTGTGACATCTTCCAGCTATTAAATTACATTCTTGACTGTAGCTCCTGGGGTCTATTAGACATAAAGTGGCATTGGTTCCACTCGCTTGTTTTTCATTATACTGTAGAAACTGAAAGTTGTTCCCTAAGAAGAATGAAGGTCAAATTGTTTAATTAAAAGAAGATTTGATTTTTTTTAAATAGGGATGGAGACTGAGAACAGTTTGCAAGATATATTGAGCTCCAAAGAGTTTCAGTTTAATCTAGTTTAATTTAGTTTTAATTGCCCTGAATACCAAACTTATCTTAGAAGTCTAGGAAGTCTTTTGTTTTTCTTTTTGTCTCTTCCAGCTTACTAACATTACATTTCTCTAGCTGTCTTTCATCAAATAAATCTTACATAAGCTATCTGTAATTCAGGTATCTCTGTTCTCTCAACTGAATTTATTTGTTTGGAGCCTGTGATTCTTTTCTGTGCCAAAGATAAGGTGGAGAGGTGATTGAGAACAACCCTGCAGAGATCCCTGGTGGGGGATGAAAAACTCACCCTAAACCAGCATTGGATGCTAAGGGGAACATTGTAACCAAGGAAAAGGAAAAGGCTGAAGGTAGTTAATAGCTTCTTTGCCCCAGTCTTTGACAGAAGGACTGGTTTTCCTCAGGACAACTGGCCCCTGAGCTGGTAGTCAGGGACAGGGAGCAGAGCAGAGCCCCTGCAATCCAGCAGGAAGCAGTCAGTGACCTGCTGTGCCACTGAGGCACTCACAACTCCATGGGGCTGATGGGATCCATCCAAGGGTGCTGAGGAGCTCCTGGAAGAGCTCACCAAGCCCCTCTCAACCATTTATCTCCAGTCCTGGTTAGCTGAGGCGGTCCCACATTGGCCAGTGTGATGCCTGGATAAAAAAAGGGTCGGAAGGAGGGCCTGGGGAAGGACAGGCCAGTCAGCCTGACCTCAGTGCCTGGGCAGGTTTTGGAACAGATCATCTGGAGTGCCACCACACAGCACGGACAGCACAACCAGGGCATCAGGCCCAGCCAGCAGGAGTTAAGGAAAGGCAGGTCCTGCTTGACCAACCTGGTCTCCTTTTATGACCAGGTGACCACCTAGGGGATGAGGGCAAGGCTGTGGGTGTTGCCTACCTGGACCGCAGTAACGCCTTTGCTACTGTCTCCCACAGCAGCCTCCCGGAAAAGCTGGCAGCCCACAGCTTGGACAGGTGCACTCTTTGCTGGGTTAAGAACCAGCAGAATGCCCAGGCCCAGAGAGGTGGTGAATGGTGTGAGATCCATCTGGGGGGTGGTCACCAGTGGCGTTCCCCAGGGCTCACTATTGGGCCAGTGAAGAAACTTAATATGTTTATTGATGAACTAGATGAGGGGATGGAGTGTATCCTGAGTAAGTTCACAGATGACACCAAGTCAGGCAGGGATGCCTATCTGTAGGAGGGTAGGAAGACTCTGCAGAGGGACCTGGACAGACTAAATTGATGGGCTGAGGTCAGAAGTATGAGGTTCAGTAAGGTGAAGTGCTGAGTCCTGCGCTTGGGTCACAACAACCTCATACAGTGCTACAGGCTGGGACAGAATGTCTGGAAAACTGCCAGTTGGAAAATGACCTGGGTGTGCTGATCAATAGCTGCTGAATGTGGGCCAGTGTGTGCTCAAGAAGGCAAATGTCATCCTGGCTTGTATCAAAATGAGTGTGGCCAGCAGGAGCAGGGCAGTGACTGTCCCCCTGTACTCAACACTGGTGAGGCCATACCTTGAGCTCTGTGTCCAGTTCTGGGCCCCTCACTGCAAGAAGGACATTGAGGTGCTGGAGCATGTCCAGAGAAGGGCAATGGGGCTGGGTCCTGACAGGAAGTCTTATGAGGAATGGCTGAGGGGGCTGGAGGTGTCCAGCCTGGAGAAAAGGAGTTGCAGAGGAGACCTGATCCCTCTCTACGACTGCCTGAGAGTGTAACCAGGTGGGGGTCAGCCTCTTCTCCCAGGCAGCATGGGACAGGACAAGAGGATATGGCCTCAACCTGTGCCAGGAGAGGTTGAGGTTGGACATTAGGTGGATTTTTTTTCACTGAAAGGGTGGTCAAGCATTGAAATGGCCTTCCCAGGCATATGGTGGAGTGACCATCCCTGGGAGTATTCAAGAAACAACTGGACATGGCACTTAGTGCTATGGTTTAGTTGACAAGGTGGTATTCAGCCAAAAGCTGATCTTGATGATCTTGGAGGTCTTTTCAAACCTTTATTGATTCAGTGATTCTAATGGTTGTTTCTGTCCTTTATAACAGGTTCTGTCCCTCCAGTTCTACCTGAGAACCTCTTCTAATGTATTTTTTTAACAAAAGTATTTCAAATGTGTCTTTGTTGTGCCTTACACCTTAATTATCCTAAAATGTCGAGGTGCCAAGATGTTGATTTGCATTCAATTACTTCTCACTGGTGTGGCAGAAAAAAATCAAGCTCAGTTTCTACAGCAACAGAGTATGTCTTTAGTAGTATTCTCTCATTTTATGGTTCTAACATTTACATATTTTGATATAAGATGCAAATAAGTGTAAATAGTAAAAGGACTTTACTCTTTTTTAACCAATGTGTTGAAGAGCTGGATGTCTGGAAATGCATGCTGGGCTGGGGTTTTTTTTGTATGATTGAGTAAAACATACTATCCTTTGCTTGGCTGCTTTCTGTGGGGGAGATTGAACACTATAATGCAAACCAGAAAAAACCCATGATATCATCACTGCAAGGGGTGACGTGCCAATGGTGGTTTGCTCTGGCAGCTTTTTTTGTTAAAAGATAAAAGACAGACAGCTGTTAAACAGTTAATGAAAAAGAATACTTGAAGCAGTTGATAAAACAATTGCTGAAGGGGCATGTCCTATTGATGGATGGTTTATCTCTTTCAAGTGAGCTCTATTGCAGGTAATAAATACTGGCAAATAGTAACAGCCATCTAAACAGAAGGTTTAGAAATAACCACACCTCTGATTAGCCTTAACAGAGCAATATTTACTTGATATTGACAGCATCTCAGTATAGATAAATTAAGATCTTTCAGGGAAGATCACATTTATCTAATGAAACTTTTTGTGGGACAGGGTATTTAAATTCTGATAGTGTTGGTAGATTAGGTCCAATTGATTTTTTGTTTCCTCACAGCATTTCTATTGTTCTAAAATCCAGTCATGACAATGGTCTAATAAAGTGGTTGGGAAAAAATGGTGAACATGTGTTGGGATTTTTTACGATTAATGTAAAAAAAATGGAATAAAAACAGACCTGCAGGAAAGCATGATAAATCTGTAGAAAAATCTCCTGCAGGGTTTTGCCTTGTTTTCTGTTTTTCTCAGATCACTTTTTTTTCTCTTTTTTTTTCCCTTTTTTTTTTTAACTTGCTGGAACAAATACTTCAAAAATACAGGGACGGACACATTCTGTTGTTCTTAAAAAATCTCAGAGGAAATCAATGATATGCTGGACCAGCAAAAAATTCTGCCTCGGATTTTTCCCTTAGGCATATAGTGCAATATAAAGAGAAAACCCGTGGAAAAAGTGGATATGTTATGTTTTATCTCTGTGTTTTATGTGCTTGTTATTTGGATACTGTAGTTCAAGTTCCAGGTCCTGGATGTGTTATAATTGTAGAAGTCTTCCTAGGCAAGCTGTACCTATCTTGGAAAGTAGGTTGTTTAGAAATAGGGACAGGAAGAGAACCAACTCTTGCTATATTTGTTCTCCTTTCGCACCACAGGCATAAATAAATGTGTTTCCTTGGGAGGATATAATTCTGTTTTGGAAAATACTGACAAAGATCCAGAATAAAAGTATAGTAATTAAATACCCCTGGAAATATTCAATGATGGAAGTGGCAGGTGGAAACTTGCCTTAGGGTTCTGTCTGTGAATACTCAGGTCCTCACTTCTGCCTTCTTGCCTGCATGCTTTGCTCCTAATGCAGAAAGACACAGGTCCTATCCCTGGGCACATCATCCTTTAATATTAAGCATCTGCCACATTCCCACGGGAATGGGGAATGACCAAACATCTGAGATATTAAACTGGAGGCATTAGAACCATTAAAAATAGAAGCTTGAGAGTTCCTTCCAACCCTCTGATTTCCCATGAAATGTCTGGATGTACTTTCAATTCCAGAGAGGGTGACAAGTTAAAAAGATTTTGAGATTTTAACACTCCTTCCCTAAAACAGATTACGAAGTGAAATGGACCTCTGCTTGTCCTCAATGTTAGGGAAGAAACCAGCATGCTGATGCAAGAGCATCTTACTCTTAGTAGGCAGCATTGTTCAGGCAACCAGCAGCTCTGCCTTAATTATACTGAGTAGTGTTCCCATGTCTCAGAAGTGACTTACCTGCTGCAGAGCAAGAGAGCTGTCTGATGAAAGCATCTGCTTGTGAACTGTATGTTGCACAAACTTTTTCAATGGTTAGATCTAGAAAAGTGTGAGGGTGCAGTGAAGAGAGACTTATTTTCCTGCTACATCAAGGGCTAGAAGAGTCTCATGGCAGGTAGTAATTCAATTTCTCCATTAAAACACAGTCTAATCTGTATTACAGCAGGAAGTAGCTTTGCAGGCATGACAGTCAAGATGTGATTGCTTTGACTAAGAGCACCTCTTGATGTTTTAGGCAAGGAAATGCTTGGCTGTGATTATCTTGAGGGTTAGCTGATTTTAGGAAATGTGCACAGCCTCTGGGACTACCAACCATCTGGATTCAAGTAATCAGGCTCTGAGGGCTGTCAGCATTGCCCCTCTCACAGATGCAGCATTTGCAGCAGGAGCAGCTTCATGCTATGGCTTGGTTCATCTCTGTTTTTAGAGATCTTATGCTGTGTAAGATTTATTTCCATGCCAAAACCACTCAGAGTCCGTACATCTGGCTTGCTCTTCCCTCCAGCAATGTCACCAGTTTCCTCACATGCCTGTGATTGTCAGCAGTCTACTCACTTGTTTGTAGTGCATGGCAGGTCTGATGACAGCTGGCCTCCTTCAGGGTTGGGAACTCACACAGAGAAATCCTGCATCATCCTGAAAGTGCCTTTGCTAACATAGGGTCCATGTTCTTTATCTGTGGGGAATGCTGTACATTGCACAGGTAGAGCTGCCAGCACAGGTTAGACTTAGGGGGGCTTTGCGATGGGAAGAGCAACTGTCCTGCAGTAGTTGTGGTTGCATGCTAGGAACTTTCTGCAAGTCTCTTCCCCCTTCTTCCAATGAAGAATGGTCTCCTGGAAGAAGCATATCATGGAAGCAAATGAATTTGGTGCCTACTGCATGTCTGAGCAAAGGACAAGAGGACAAGAGACCATTAATAAATCAAATCTGTCCTTACCCTTTCTATATATCCTGCATGAAATTATAGGCTTTGAGTCAGAAAGATATTTTCCTTCATCTAAGCAATGAAAAGGGGGAAAAGATGCTTTTTGCCTAGTGGAAAAAACACTGCCATCTGCAGAGGCACTTCAATTCTGTGAGAAGGAAGAAGCAACTGAGAGGATGTTTCATGAGGTACCAATCTGCTCCTTGTATCAACAAGATAAATAAATATAAATTAGGATAAAGATCTTTATTAAATAAAGATTTCTCTGATAGCAGATAAGGCTTATTCTTACAACTTTTGGGGAGTTGTCTTTACCTTTGCAATTTATTCTGTGCTGGCAGACCCCACAGGAGAGTGAATAGGGCCAGGAGGTGCTTCAGGCAGCAGAGCAGAGATTCCCCTGCAGCTTGTTCTGAAGACCATGGTGAGGCAGCTGTGCTCCTGCAGCCAAGGAGGTCCACAGTGGAACAGACACCCACTTACAGCTTGTGGAACATCTGGAGCAGGTGGGTGCCCAAAGGAGGGAATGATCAGCACGTGGGAAGCCCACACTGGAGCAGGCTCCTGGCAGGACCTGTGGCCAAATGGAAAGATGACCTCACTCTGTAACAGGTTTGCCAGGACTTGTGACCCTGTGGAACATGCAGGCTGGAGCAGCCTGCTCCTGAAGGACTGCACCTCATGGAAGGGACCCATGCTGGAGCAATTGGTGCAGAGCTGCAGCCCATGGGAAGGACTCGGAGAAGACCATGAAGGACCATCTCCTGTAGGAGAAGACCCCACACTGGAGCAGGGGAGGAGCCTGAGGCGTCCTCCCTCTGAGGAGGAAGGAGCAGCAGAGACAACATGTGATGAATTAACCACAATCCCCATTCCCTATCCCTCTGAGCTCCTGCATGGAGAAGATAGAGGAAATTGGAAGTGAAGTTGAGCCCGTAGAAAAGGGAGGAATGGCAAAGAGCCTTTGAGGTTTGGTTTTATTTTTCATCACCTCACTCTGCTTTGACTGGTAACAAATGAAACAAATTTTCCCAAGTCTGTTTTGCCCAAGATGATAATTGGTGAATGATCTCTCCCTGTCCTTATCTTGACCCATGAGCCCTTTGTAATATTCTCTCTCCAATGTCCAGGTGATGAGGACAGTGACAGAGCAGTACATGGGTACCTGGTGTCCAGACGAGGGCAACTAACCACAACGTTTAGTGTTTTTTCTGAAGTTTAAACTGATACTCAGTTAATGTGTCGTGCTCCTTGCTGTTTTTAAACCTGTAGGCCAGGGGTCCCATTGAGGTCACAGGAGAGGTGAATTAGTTGCAGGATTAGTTGCACTTTTTCTTTCCACTCTGAAATTGAATACTGTTGAATTGCCCTCATCAGTGCTTAAAAGGTAATACGAACTTGTGTTGAAATTAGCAAGTTCTTCTAAGAGCCTTCAAGATCAACCATTACCCCTCAGTTTTGCATTATTCTACTTCATTGCAAAGAGTGTTTTCTTTTGCTGTCTTGTAAAATTCTCTTCAGTAAGATAAAAATTAAATGTACATATCCACAAAGTACGTGTGAATCTGTTTGCTCTGCTCATTCCAATTTAGTTCTTTTGTACACTTATTTCATGGGTAAAATTATAATTTAAGGTGCTCCTTATACTGTACCTCTGCTTATTATCATAACTGAAATTCTCAAAGCAACTAATCACCAGGAGCACCTCTGGTCTGAATACTTTTTAAATAAAGCTGTGAAGCTTTTCTCTCTAGAGCTATTTCAAAATGTGAAAAATTATTCTGTCACTCTAGCTGTCGCAGTCACTATCTCAAGTAAAATGTATTATTCTATTTCCCTGTCATTTGCATCATTTGATTGGATGTATTTTGCAACTCCTTTTACTTTTAATTGGAATTCCTGCTTATTCTTCATGAGAATTATTGTGCACCTCACCCCATAATTTCCAAACTAATGTATATCAGTACTTTGTTGGCTGGCAGTAGGATATTGAAAATACTTTGCATTCTTCCTTTAAGAGTAGTTAAATCACCAGAGGAACTTCCTCTGAGTGCAAAAATAGAATTATTGATCAAACTGAGTAAATTTCAAAATTTTAAAGCCAAAACTTAAGGCATCGTTCTATTAAAAGTTAATTATGTCTTGCTGCATAAAAATCATCCTGGTAAATAGAGTGTTCTATGTGTTTGGTGAGATTTTTTTCTTCCTTGCCTGCTGTTTCTTTGAAGCAGCTAAGAGAAAGTATCTGAGCCGAAACGCAGTTCAGGTTACTCTCAGCTGTTATAAAGGGAAGACAGGTCAAACGAGAGGCAGCCATCATCCCTTTGGAGATGACAGCCCCAGATCCTGCCCTTTGCCCCTATTAGACAGGCCCAGCCAGGATAACTGCTAGGGAGTGCTCCGAGCTGTCAAACCCGTGGTGAAACACCTGAAGCGTGCTTGGCGTTACATTTGTCATTTGTATGGAGGCACTGTGAGTGAAAAAACAATGTTAAAAGCCAGCTGGTTGGCTACAATAATGTTTTCTAGCTGTTTATAATATCAAATCACAAAATAATTTCAGCTGGAAAGGAGTCTCTGAAGGACCATCTAGTCCAACAGTGTGCTCAAACCAAGACCGATTTCCAAGTTAGACCAGGGAGCTGATATATGAGTGAAGGTGTATAGATATATGTGTCAGGGGAGAATTAGCCTCATCTGTGTTGAAACAGGTCTGGACTAGGAAAACAAATTATAAACTAGGATGAGCATTTAAAGCCTTTCTGGAAAAGCATGCTTTTTCTTCACGACTATGTATATTCCTGTTCCATGCTGACGAGCCCTTTTTTGATACCACCCTAATGAAACACATCCTTGGTTAAGAAGCTTCCTCTGGGATGGTGCCAGCATACACTGCATGCTCTGCCCTACTAACTGTCCTCCAGAGTCCTCAAGTGTGCCGTGTCTCTGTCAGTCACCCTGATTATAATTTTGAACTCTGCTGCACAGAAGTCACAATGTCCCAGAAGCATCTACTCCCACTCTTAAAAATTGCTAATTATGGCAGTGTCCCTTTCCACATTAGCTCACCGCTGCAAGCAGAAAGTACAAAAATTAGGCTAAAATGTCAAGCAGGGGAGGGGATGCTGGATCCTTCCTTGGAAAAAAGTGTGAGCAGAGAAGGGAAGAAAAGAGAGGAGGGAATCCTGCAGTATTTGAGAAGATGGGGAGAAATGGTGTGGCAGGTGCCAGGTCCCAATGTGCCTGTGGGTCAAGGGTCCAAGGTCATGTGGACTGATTGCTGAGGCACGGGCTCTCAAGTGTACCCAGTGTATGTCTTGAGGGCATGATTTGAAACTTTTCTTCCAATTTCATTAAAATTAGATGCATTTTTTTCCAAATTATTAATAGTCGGGACATAGGGAACTGGATGTCCTCAGAGCTCTGAGAAGGTATTTTAGCAGCTTCACTTTATCCTGGACTCAGCAAAAACAGTTTTCTGATGTAAATAAAGTCTTCATTTTAAGAGCTCAAGCTGTTTCCATGACATCCTGCTACTGGTTCCTGGTCATAAAAGAAACTGATTTGTGCTGCGGGAAATTCTGTGGTACCAAATTTTGTGCAACTATACAGCCATATGGAAGCAAATGCATGAGGAAAAGGTCACAGAAGAATTTCCTTCTCATAAAGAAAAGTGTCTCTTGTCACAAACAAAAATTTTTGTCTCACGAAGAGGCTCCATTTTTTACTTGGAGCTGGCAGAACAGTTTTATATCCCCTTGTCACAGGTCAGCTGTCATGGGTGTGCAGCTGGGGAGGGGACAAGCAGCAGGGGGTGCGTCATCCCTACTATTTTTGACCACAGAAGTACACACTAGTGTCCCAGGGAGGCTAAATTTATGTTAGGACCACCTGGAGATGGCACGTGGTGTAACCACTGCATTGTTTTACCTTGTGCTGAGCCCCCTCCACAAGAACTCTGACGCCCAGAATCCAGCTTGGGTTCGTCCCAGCTGCGCAGCTCTGGCTCAGGCATCAGCTGGTGTGGCCAAGCTGCAAGGAAAATCATGGAACATAAGGAAGGCAGGATTGCAGGCCGAGGTAAGGGCTGTTGAGAGCAATTTAGGAGGCAAAACTGAGCAACATGCAAAGGTACAAATTCCTAAAGGAGAACTGTAGTGAGCAGGTGGTAGGTCACAGCATGGAGCAGCAGGAATGACCCTTCCCCACCTGCCTGATGCCTGCTGGGCTGGCAAAGGCTCCCTTAGGGTGAGGGGGATATAATGCCTGGTAACTCCTTTAACCCCAGCTGTCTCTTGTGTGTACTCACTAAGAAAAGCTGCCTGGTGGAAACCCAGCTAAGCTGTGTGTACCTTTTTGGCAGAGTTTCTGGGCACATGGCAGGAGCTGGCTACAGTGACTCAGAGAGAGCCAGCTGTACCCCGAGCAATGGCAGAGGGAGTCCACAAATACCTGTGACACCAGAGCTGCTTTTGCCTGCCTGCAGCTGTCCCTAAAGGTTGAGATACAGTGAGATACCAGCCTGTCCTGCCCAGCAGCCATCAGCCTTGGTCAATCTGGAAGGGAAGCACTGATGACATTTCCTATAGTGGCACCATGCCTCCTTCCTGCCATTGCAGAGCTGTTCTCAAAGCAGGGCTGGACTTTCAAGGCTCGAGCAAGAACTGAGATGCTCTTAAAGCCAAGGGGAAAATACACTCCTTCATCTTGTACTAGTTCCATATATAGATGCTACAGATGCTATAGATAGGGTTTTTTAGTAGGGTTTTTCCCATCTTAGATGTTGCTTTTAATACTGATGAACATAAAAAAACCCCCAACCTCAAAACCATGACCAGTTTATCCTTCCAGAATTTGAGTATTTATCAATCAATTAATTAACTAATTTTCTTTTTATTTCATTGCAATCATTAGTGCAGTGTTCTATGGTTTCACTGTGTGTTGTATGAAAAGTTGCTTCCTCTTGTTTGTTGAAATCAGCTCCTTACAAATTTCACTGAAAACTCTTGCACCAACAGGGGTGATGCCAAATCTTTGTTAGAAACCTCTAGTGTATTCCTCCTAACATATGCTTTAACTTTGTAGTTTTCCAAGAAATAGTAAAAATATCTTTCAATTTATCATTTTTAATGTTAAGCTTTCTAAAGAAGGAAGAAAAGACTGCAAGCTGTGGTTGTGGCTCATTCTTTCTTTGATGATCCAGTTGTAGTTTAATAATGTAGTTGCTGATTACAGCAATAAGAGACTAAGATATTGTGCTTTAAGAAAAGGGTACCTGTTTCAAGTCAGGTACAGACACATGCAGAAAGACTATTGGACAGGATATTTAGGTGTGAGAAACACCCTTTTTGTTTACAACACAGAGGCTTTAAAAATATTTGCAAATAAAAGTCATAAAAACACACAAGGAGGCCTTATGTGATAAAAAAGTGTTATTTCTGGGTGTATACAAATTGTGAAATGTGTATGAAGACTATTTATATAGATATGCAATGTTCTCAATACTAACAAGAGGTGCAGTAGTAGCAGTAGGTGATAGGGATGAGCAAGTATATCATTCAAGGCATTTCCCTGAAATTGCATCAGATAGGTGTGTAAGTTTCAGAAAAAGATGTAAGTATAGTTCTTAATGCTGACTGAAAAAAAGGTTTAAATTTTTCATTATTAGTAGGAGTCAAAGCATTTTCTTATGAATTATCAGTATTTTATTGATGTTTTAAATAAAAATTTAGTGTACCCATGGCTTGTAGCTGTAGACACCTGAATCACTGAAGTAGTTCTCTATCAACAGATTGATCTTTTTTTGGTAACCAGCCAAGAAAATATACTTTGTCTTTCACTTTCTCTACTGATACTGTTTAAAGATTAACTAGAAGATTATGTTCCACTCCCACCTAGTGGCAAATAAAACATGCACAGTATAATTATCTTTTTTTCACGGTGAAGGGAATTTGTGTTGCCCTTCCTAAAAATCAGCTCTAACTTGCTTAAAAATTACAAACCAACAGCTTCTAAATTGAGGCACACCTACTCGAGTCAATAAAAATTAAAAACAAAAACATGCTTCTATAACTTGGCAGCTTTTGTATAAAAGAAAATTAAGATGTATTTAGGTCATGGTTTTATGACTTAGCTTTATTTTTCACATTTAATATGTGCAGTCAATAATAGGATGAGACTGTGAGTTGTCAGGTAACGTGCATTAAAAAAAAAAGTGAGTGGCAGTTTGTTTGGCTTTAGAATAGCCCAGCTAGAATGTCCCCAAGTGGAACCCCAGGCTGCTGCAGCAGCCAGTAGCTGCCTGGTCCTTACTGAGCAGTCAAGTGCAGCTCAGAGAGCAGGTCTGGGGCCCAAATCCCAAGGGACCAGAGTCAGCCATCGGGACTGGCTCAGCCCTGATGTGACAGATGGGATTTAGCTCCAGGTGCTGCCTCAACACAGGAGTCTATAATCTTGCCATTTGCCTACAGAGTTGACACAGACTAGTTCTATGGAGTCAGCTTTTATTAAAAACCATTCCTAAGACTGTGGCTGCAAAGTAAATCTGCCGGAGCTGTTCTCCTAGATAGGCTGATGCAACGCTGAGATTAGAACTGAAATGTGTAAAGACATGTTAATTAGCTTGTTTGATTAGCTTCATCGTCTTGGAAGCACGGAATCGTAAAATTATATGGTTGGGAGAGGTTGCTAGAAGTCATATAGTCTATTCCCATGCCAAAAAGTAGTAACTCCTCTATCAACAATGTGCCTTGACAAGCAGTAATACAACCTAGTCTCTGATATCTCAAAAGCTGGATTTTTCACATTCCTGCTACAGCTTCTTCCAGCCTTCTGCATCCTCAGAGATAGAAGGTTTTTAGTTAATATCTAATCTGTATCTTCTTTGTTACAGATGCAGTTCATTCATTCTTGTATTCTCTTTAGGCAGCCCTGTCTCAAATTTGGGATTTTCCTGAGTTGAGGCTGTCTTCTTTCCAGACTGAACAACCTGTTATCTCATAGGTGATCTTTTCTACATCTCTGGTCATTCTGAGTTCTGTTCTCTGTACTTTCTCAGAACTAGCCAGTGTGGGTAGGCCAGGTGAATTATTTATTACTTTTTTATGGGTTATACTACTAATGTTATGACCCAGTAGAATATATAAGTTTTGTCAACAATATGACATTATTAACTTCTGTTCCACTTATGATCCACTTAAATGCCAGATCATAGCAGAACTGCTGTCTGGTCCCTTCTTGCAACTCATTATTCCTGCTTAAGTGTAGACTTCTGTACTTTCCTTTGCTGAATCATGGGCTATTTTAGAAAAGGTTTCTTCAGATCAGCAATTACTTTCAATTCTAACCCTGTTCAAAAGCTTATTTTCTTCTCTTATTTATTTTTCAATTTGTAGATTTGATAGGATTCAGCTTTTTTCATCAGTTGGTAATAGATAGTTCCATTTCTAAGATAGCCCTGCAGAAACATTCCTTTTGCTCTTCTGCTGCAGTAATTTAATCTGTAGTTCATTTATGAGAATTCTGTTTCCCAACTTCAGCTATGTGATTTCTGCTATTTCTCCTCTACCCACAAAAGGAAGCTATTTTAGCTGTTTGTCCTTGACAAATCCACATTGACTGTTACTTGTTTCCTTGTTTTATGGGTGCTTAAAGATACTGGGTTGCTTGGTTCAGTGGCTTGGGGGAACTGAAGACAACTAGCTATTCTTCCGTATTTACTCTTGTTTTTTTCTCCTTTTAAAGCTGAATCTCCCCTTCAAGTTTCACAGTAACTTGTCTGTTCTCCAAGTGTGCTCAAAGATAGCTCACATCAGGTTTTTTAATCCACTAGGATAATATTCATGAGGCCTGGCTGATTTGAAAAAAACCCACTTTTATTACTTAAATGCTTCCCAATCCATCTTTTCTCTATTCTGGACTGTGATTTGTCACTCTCTTTGGTTCATTAGCTAATTGATTTGTTGTTTTGTGTAAAGAAAAACATAGAAAGGTATTTGGTCTTCCCTGATGTCATCTGCCAATAGGTTGTCTTTTCAAAAAAACAACAAATCCACATTTTTCTTGGTCATCTTTTTGGTAGTTGCCATCTCTGCAGATGGATTTATCTGCATGTATCTCTCTTTTTTTTTTTTTTTTCTTTTTTTTTTTTTTTAATTCCTCTGGGAATTTCTGATTTTTTTGCTTAATTGTTTGTACTATTATTTTGTACACCCCCCCAATAAATCTGACCTTGTTTTGTGGATGTGTACTTATTTCCCTTATTTGATATAATTGGAAAGACCCTAAGGTAGCTAAAGTTATTCCTCATTGCAGCTCCTGTCCTCCCTCTGCATTAGGAAAACTGTCACTTGCAGGCCAGCTTGTCTACTCAGTCAAAGTTTCCAAGACCCCTTTTTCTCTTTATATGTGAGATTGGTGAGATTTTACCTGTTCGTATTGAAGTCTATCTCCCTGAAATCCCCGTTTAATTACAGTTTTCTGCCTCTTCCCTTCTTAGGGAATGTGAATGTTACCTTTACGTACACAATCTCACATTCTCAATCACTTTCTTCTTCTGGTAAGGATAAGATTTGCAAAAGCCTTCTCTAACTGCTGCTTTTACCTTCTTAAAAAACCAAAGCATCTCAAGAGCTATGTGTGACTGTGGTTTTCCCAACAATTTTGGCTCAATTGAACACCTTCATTAGTGCTGACTCTTGAATAGTTGCAAACAATTCTGTCTTGCATCGGTCTCATCTGCCTTGGTGACCAAGAGCAACCTAACTCCCCATCCCAGAAAACACATCCTTCCTCCCATCTGTTTCCACTGAAGTTTATTTAAGAAGTTTTTCTCCTTCAGCATTTTGGATCTCTGAGCCCCACTGATACACACAGCAATGATTTATCTCTTCTTTCGTGAAGAAATGACACAACTTATTTTAACAAGTCACTTATTTCCATAAATCTAATACTGAATAGTATTTGCATAACTCATAATAAGGGATATTTGCATGAGCCATAATAAGGGATGTTTGTAGTGATATAAATATTCCTTTATCTGATAGGATCTAGTTTCCTCTCCTCATGGAAAGCATTTTGTAGTGGTGTGGTTGTTCCATGCTACGGAGCCTGAACTCCTCTAACTTTGTGATTGTGACAGAAGGTATGGAAAGCTGGTGTATTCACAAGGCTTATGCATCCTATACATGTTTTCAAAGCATTAAAAGAGCAGCTTAACCAATTCCCACATGCTACAGTTTAGTTTTATATCCAGGATTCTGCAACAGAGATTGAAATTTTAAAAGATGCCCTCTCATTAACTGAAAATAGTATCAAGGATAAATCAAATTAAATGAAGAGGGATGTAGTGGCATTGTTGATTGATGTATTGTATTCAGCAAAAGGCTCTGTTCTTCTCTTCATTGAACTGAGAAGAGTCCAGGTTCTTTGATGTACAGCTCACAGTGGTTTTGTCACAGAGTACACAGATTGCAATTTATTTTATGCAGCTTATGTTCCCAGCGTACACTTCATCAAGGCACTAAATACCAGTAGAACCATTTAAAGGATCAGCATCTTTGAAGATAAGATACTCGCTTCTTAAAGTGGTGTTCCATTCCTTTTCCAGTATCTTATGATGAAGATTTAATTTGAAGCGTTTGGTTGATGAGGTGAGAGGGAAACATATTGTTAGATGGGTGGATAGTAATTCATAGCTTACCTGAAATCAAAATATTTTCTTTTCTTGTAGGTTTCTTTGCACTAATCTGATTTTTTGAAGATTAGGTTCAAATCAGATATCAGCTTTTCAAAAAGGTAATGTGAAGAATTTCTAAATCCTCATTTGAGAATGCAGATAGATATAGCATCAGTGCAGTTGAGGAGAACATCTAAGTTTTGGCTTGAAGGCATTTGCTGTCTAGCATATTAGTAGGCAAGCTGTTCAGTAAACAAGAGGGAGCTCTATAATTCCTCAAGAAGTCTTTGGTGTTTACAAATACTTCTCATCATACAGATGAGCAGTGATGTTCTTGACTTAGATTGTTGAAAATACGAAAGCCAGCTACTTGATGCTTAAAATGCCTTTGCTTCACAGAGAGTATTCCTCCTATGAAGTTTTATTGTTCTTGACTTTGTGTTTATCTACAGTGAGTAATGATACATCATAGATGATGAATTACAGTCTATTTTATTGAGGACAAAAAAACCTAGGTAAATTTCTGAGTCCAAATATACAATTTTCTCCGATTATAAAAGAGTATGAGAAATAAGAAACAATGCAAGAAAGAAAACTGGAAAAACTTTCTGTAAACATTGACATATCGTGTCAGTAGGACTGCCTCTTGTGCATTGAGTGAAATTATTAGTAAGACAAAGAGAGAAGACAATCCACTTCAGAAAAGTGAGATGTCAGAAGCTACCAGTACTCCTCTGGAAATTCACTTCATGCAGCATAACCTTGGGGACAAACTTGTTCTTTGCATCCTTTCCTAGGCTTAAGAATCTGACTTAGCATGCAGGTTTTACGTGAAAAAATTTCCATGCCATGGGTTATCATGCTTCAGAGCCATAATGTATTTTCCAGATTCAAGATCTGCCTTCATTAGGTTTACTGGTGGATCTTGGCAAGCCTTCAGCTCTTCTCATCTTCTTGGATCTGAGCTCCACGGTTCACCACTGTCCCTCTGTACTGTGATAACAGAACACCTTGACTTTGAGCATAGGATCATGTGTCTCACCATGAGATTTTCTAGTTTTCTGAGCATTCATATTGAAGTAGAAGTTCTCACTTTCTCACACTCTGCTCATGTAAACAGGAGATTGTTTTTTGTAAATACTGCCACTGTTTTGCATTCTTCTCCAGGAGGAGAGAAGGTTGTCTGGCAGTCCTGGCCAATGTGGATGGGGGATGGGGAGTCCACCCTCCAATCCATGGTCACCTTTCTGAAATTATATAATAGTATGTAATAAACAAGGGGCAGACTTTTCTGCCCTGCTGTCCTCTCAATTTCCAGTCTCCCTGTGGTTATTTGAGTGTGGCAAACAGCGACACGTGGAAACCTCCAAACCATCTCCTGGAGTCTTGGGAAGAGGAACTTCTATTTTAACAAAAGGGTGAGAATTTGTCTGCAAGAGGTACTAAAGTTTGTCCTAAAGTGGAAGCCAGCAGCAGCACATACCCTTCCCAGTTTTATGTGTCTGCTTTAAGAGCTGCTGTTTTTAAACTAGAGTGTAAGCGAATGCATTGAGTGAATTCTGTTATGAGGAGCAGAAAGAATATTAAATTATAAAAAACAGGTGCAAAATATGTTCTGTGAATGCACTAAAGGAATGTGTTTTGCTTTGAGAACAGCTTGAGAGGTCAATCAGGAGTTCTTAGAGGAAAAATATTTTCATGTCTTGATAATTAAATTAAATGCTTTGTTTTGCCAGTGGTCCTTGAGGTATCAGTTGTAAGAGACTGTTAAAGTGATAATTTTTGTCTTGAGATCTTTAAAAAATATGTTCTTGCTATTTTTTCATGTGAAAGGGAATGGCACAGAATCACCATCACAGGCCTTGGGAGCTGACTGGCTCACACTCTGTAAAGCTGAATGGAAACCGCTATTGGGACCAGTATCTCAACATTCATAATAAGAAACTGAGAAAGCTTTGCTTGCTTAATCTGCTAAAACAACCTGAGAGAGAACAGGAACAAAACTGACTTGAAAACTTGCATTTGGAGAGTTTTATCCCTGTTGCACTGCCTTCAGGGAAGGGGCAGAGCTGAGAGTTCAGCGCCATCTCTCCTTGGTGAGTTTTGACTCTGTCCTTTTACTGAAGTCTTGGATGAGGAGGTGAGATATGCTTATTAAATTTGTCAGTTACTGAAACCTGAGAGAAACTGCTATGGTGGTGAAACCGTTTGCCAAAAACAGGCAATCTATGGAACTGTGGGTTCATTTGCCATACCTGTATCTGCCCTGCACATTTTGTGAGCATCACCTTCCCCTCATCCCCTCCGTCCTACCTGTAAGGTCCCATTTCCCACTATCACATGTCATTTCTCATCTCTGCTTCGCACTGCTGCTGGCTCTTCCCCATGTTCTCTCCCTCTGAGCTGGGCAAGAGGCAGCAGGACATGAGGCTAGCCCTGAACTAGCCAAGGCAGAGGGACCAGCTGGCAGACCAGGCAAAATAAATGCCCAGTGAGCTCACACAGTGCAGCCTGAACTTCTGCAGGAGCTGTAATTTCCATCTTTTCCCTTTATCCGGTCATTGATTTTCGCACAGCTTGAAAGAACTTAATTCCTTTGCAGCCCTTCAACTAAATCAGATACAGAGGTAAATGAGTTCAAAGAAAATTGAAGGAAATAAGAAGAAGTATCAGATAAACAGATAAAGCAGCTGCCTAAATGCATATGTTTTGTTTTCTCAGAAATCGGGTGGAAAATAGGATGCAGTTCAATTTGCAGTAACTTTCCAAGTGAGATAGGGAATAATTACCATATAGCAGCTCTTTAGAAAATGATACAGGAGCTAACAGAACCATGATTCAAAAATTTAAACTTTGTATGAATACATATATGAAAAAGACTGAAATATTTCAAACCTCTCAGCATGGTTGTGGTATTGTGTCTGTTCTTGGACACCACAACTCATATTTATGTATGCCAGCTGGAAACAGCCCATCATGGCTACATGTCTCAAAAGTGTGATTTATGAGAATAGAGACCTAATTTGTATTATTTATTCTATCAAAAAGGAGTCTTCAAAGGCTGCATGTAAGAGGAAGTTTTCCATGCAGATTTCTATGTCAGTAGTGGATGGGACAAGAAAAAACAAACCTAACTTTTCAGGAAAGGAAAATGAAGATTAGACATTAACTAAAAATATCTCCAATACTGTCTGGAGTAGGTTGCCTAAATCTGTATTTTATTCAGGAGTGTTGGAGACCTTAAGTTGCTGGGAAGTTTCAGGGGTGATATGGATGTAAAGTGATGATCCTGCCTCAGGGCATGGAAATGGCTTACATGATTTCTTCATTTTATTTTTCCAGCTTTAGTATTCTAAGACTCCATGTTTGATCTCTGTGAACGCAAAGGAAAGAAGGATTATTTACATTAAGGAACATTATTGATAAAAAAGCCTGTCAGGGACAGTTTTCCAAATGAAATGCAAATCTAAGTGGCTCTGAGCAGGAGTACAATCAGTTTTGGAAGGCATGGTGCATGTTTTCTTTTGATTTCAGGGGACTTGGCTCAAAGATATACAAAGTCCCTCTTGGTAATCTTACAGATGCATGATCTTTGCTTCCCAAGAGAAGAGAACTGAATGTTTTAAGCCCACAGGAGTCCTGCTACAGCTTGTGAATAAGGGAAGTGAACTTGATTTACAGTAGCCTGCAAACTCAACTCTGTTTGAATGTGCTTCTTGGTACGTTCTTTTCCAAAGCTTTATTTTATCTTACCTTATCTTACTTTCCTGGTGTTCCAGTTGAATATTTAGGGGTCTATAATCCTTTCAATATTAGTGAAGCATCATGAACACTGGATGGTGGCATTGTAGAATGAATCAGGCATGCAAAACAAGCAGGATCTATTTATATACACAGATATCCCAGTAATCAAGGAAAAGAGTTGCAGAGTTAAATGTGTTATAAAATACCCTATATACAATTTACTTTTGGAAGAAGTGTTGTAACTATTATGTAACCTCATTCAGTATTTCAGATTTTAAGTAAAAAGATTAACAATTTGGGGGGGGGGGGCGGGGGGAGCAGAATAATTTATGGCATTTGTTCTCACAGAAAAATCCTTGATTACTTTAAGAATATAGCCTATGCAAAAAACATCGTAAATCAGGCAGACATTTTACGGTAGAGTTAATCCTGCAAGGAGGAAAGGCAGAAATAAATTTGTGAAAGATTTCTTTCATTTTCATTGGATTGTTGCTTCATGCAGTTGTTGTTCTACTTAAGCTCTGCAGGAGTGGGAAGCAACATGAGCTCCTGAGTGTTCAGAGGGGAGACCCATCCTCTGTGGCCTCATCTCAGCCTAGCAGGCAGCATGATCCCTGCCAGTCAGGGACAGCTAAAATGTATGGCTGCTCTTTCAAAGAGTTTCACCGATGTGATAAAATGTTTTCTGAACATTTTGCTGGAATGGTTTTGCTGAAAAAGGTGCAAGGCTCCCTTGTAGAGGAAACAGAGCTGGTAACAGCTGCTAGACTTCTACCTTCTCAAATACCAGCTTCTTAGCTCACTATCAAGAAACCAGTCTCCTCCAAAACAAGACCTGAGAAGGATTGGTTCAGGCTGACCTTTTGGCAGTGTGGACGTGCCCATGTCAGATCTGGGCACTTCTGCTGGATGGCATCTTTCAGCACCATCCTCAAGTTTTGGCTACCAGTGCTGAGCTCTCCCACATGCCTCTCTGCCATACCCCAGGGTTTGCAGCACTCCTTCTCAATTCCATACTATGAAAATTCCAGTCTGGAGGGTGTCACCCTGCCCTCTTGTTATCTGAGATACTTGGAGACAAAAGCAACCCGGTCGCAAGCCCATTCTTACTTGAAGCATCACTCTGCCCCTCTGAGGAGCCCTGGGGGTAGGAGTGGCACTGGATGGGTGTAGCCCATCAGCTTTTTGAGGGTGAGGGCTGAGCAGGATACAGGCAGCCCCTCTACACCACTTGGCCTTTAAGGTGTTGGCGGACAAGCGGTTGCAAGTATACCTGCATGGTGCAGTCAGGCGCAGAGTGGACTTTCAGCTCTGATTTTTTGTCAAAGACACCTGCAGAAGCAGTTAAGCTGGATTTAAGTCTTTTTATAGATACAGCTCTTCTGTCTATTTGACTAGTTTTGAGACTGTTTTCTCATTTCTCTTTGTGGCATATCAAATGACTAAATTGCTTTCCACTTTAAATGGGACTAAGCCCTGTGGGACAAAAGTTTATTGGTAATATGCAGAACTATATTTCAAGCCCTAGCTTGTTGAAAAAATTAGTCATTATTGCTTAGAATGACTTCAATTGTTTAATAAAATGGAACCAATGGCTCCAACTCCTTAACACCCTAGTCTTAACTGAGTTCGGGCTCAGACCTTGGATGAAAACAGTACAGAGAAATAAAAGCAGAGAGAAAACACAAGTGCTATCTTGCTTAAGACTCCCTAAAATCAAACATTTATGCATTTTGAAGACCACTTTTGTGTCAATTAGTGAGAAAGTAGACATTAAATGTACATTTGAGTGATTTCTCATTTCAGTTTTGGATACTGCTTGGAGACACTAGATGGCACCTTCTGTTTGCTACGTGCATGGGGCCAGAAATAGGGCCCATCTGAATGCTGGTGAAAGCTGACAATTATTTTTGAAGCAACTGGTGCATCCATATGGATCCTTGCTGACGAAGGAGACAGAAATATCCTGGTGCTCCACATCCAGATAAATGGGGGAACAGAGTACCTATTAACTACCTTGTTTCTTCTTTGTATCTCATCTGTGTGCTGTAGCTGGTGGGCAATGGAACACCCAATTTAGTTAAGGAGCAGGCTGGGAATGGTTGTTTTCATGATGCATTTTAAGGAAAGGATTTTCAGGAGAGCTGGACACAATACAGGCAGCTAAGGGTGGGACTAAGGCACATAGGGTATAACTCACCCAGTGTGAATGTGGAGTCCATGGACATGTGAGTCTGTAGCTGCTTCATCAGACATCTGGTGCCATCCAGGGTGCCATAAAGGATCCCACAGAAAGTCTAGCCACTGCTCCTAGAAGAAATAGATTTTATGTATAGGGCTGAGGATCCCAGCAAGGGGTCATGAGGAACAAACCAGTGATCACCAGTGCATTTACCAGTGACATGAATGAACATAAATGTAATACTGCATTGGCACCCTTGTAGGAAGAAATTTTAGTCCATGACAAAGCTATTCTTTCTTAATTCAGGGGTGAGAAATCTCTGACTGTTCTCTTTAACAAGTTTCTACAGGCATGTATCTTTAAAAAAGAATTCCACTGAATAGTTTGGGGAAAATCTGCCCTGAGCTAATTGTGCAATTTCTGCTCGGTGTTTATCGTGGCTCACCCCTCATTCTCATCATCCACAAGTGGGGGGATTATGACTGCACTGTTCTGCAAGACATCTCAGGCACAGACCACTAGGACTGCCTAAATCATCAGTCTAGTGCCCTGACATCAAAAGCCCTCATCTGATCAATGTTTAATTCACAAAGATTTGCAGAATCCTTGTTCCCCGCAGATTAGACACCACAAAGCCATAAAACACCTTCTTGCCCATTGCAAGTAAACCTTTCCTTTAATACAAAAGTAGAAGTACTAGAAATTAAATGAAAGGCCTCAGAAAAGAGCAAGGAGAGTTCTAGGGCTAGAGAGAATGACCTGTCCTGTTAGAGCAGGAGCTGATTTGTAAGGAATAAAAGCCTAGAGTGGGCTAGGGATTGGACTATGTCAGTGTTACAGAGGAAAGCATCTGAAAAAGAGTGACCATCTGTCCCAGTGGTGCTGTCACTTTAACTTGGAAGAAAATTCCTTTCTACTCCTGGATTTGGTGACCTGTCATAGTGGGTTGAAGCAGGCTGAATGCCAGGAACCCTCCAAAACCTCTCTACCACTCACCTCTACAGCTGGAGAGGGGAGAGAAATATAACAAAAGGTCCATGAGTTGAGATAGGGACTGGGAAAGATCACTCACCAAAACCTATTGGGGCAAAACAGACTTAAATTAGAGATATTAATTGAACTGATTGCTAACAAAGTCAGAGCAGGATAATGAGAAATAAAATAAAACCTTAAAAACACCTTTACCCCTACCCCTTCCCCCTTCCCAGATCTACCTACTCCCCCAGCAGTGCAGGGAGACAGGGAATGGGGGTTATGGTCAGTTCATCATGCATTGTTTCTCCCACTGCTCAGGAAGAGGAGTCCTTCCCTTGCTTCAGGAGGGGTCACTCCCACGGGAGACAGTTCTCTGTGAACTTCCCCAGCATGAGCCTTTCCCAAAGGCATCAGTTCTCCACAAGTGCTGCAGCATGGGTCACTCTTCCACGGGGTGCAGTCCTTCAGGCACAGCCTGCTCCAGCGTGGGTCCCTTCACAGGGTCACAAGTCCTGCCAGGAAAGCTGCTCCAGAGTGGCCTCCTCTCTCCATGGGTCTGCAGGTCCCTGCCAGGACCCTGCTCCAGCACAGGCCTCCCACAGGGTCACAGACTCTTCTCAGGCACCCACCTGCTCTGGTGTGGGTGTCCTCCATGGGCTGAAGGTGGATCTCTGCATCCCTGTGATCCTCCATGGGCTGCAGGGCTCTGCTGCCTCACCATGGGCTGCACCAGGGGCTGCAGGGAATCTCAGCTCTGGCACCTGGAGCAGCTCCTGCCCCTCCTTCTGTACTGACCTTGGTGTCTGCAGGGCTGTCCTTCTCACACCTTCTCACCCTGCTCTTCTCTGGCCACGATTACATCTGTGCAATAACTTTTATTCCCCCTTCTTCTTAATTATGTTATCACAGAAGCATTAACACCATTTCTATTTGGCCCAGCCTTGACCAGCAGCATGGTCCATCTTTGGAGCTGCCAAGGACTGGCTCTGCTGGACATGGGGGAAGTTTCTGGCAACTTCTTACATAGCCACCCCTCTTGCCCCCCACCTCCTCCCCAGAGTTTGGTCATGCAAACCCAGTGTATCTGTCCAAGCCTCAGCCAGTCATCAAGACATATAAACCTAGAGATTTTCAGTACTGTCAATATACTCTGCCTGTATTCTATTTCTGAAGCTAGATCATGTCTTATACTTTGAAGGGAGGAGGAAAATTACTAAGAAGTCAAGTTACACATTAGCAAGAAAAAAAATCACCTTCCTGACCACTGCAATCAAGTAATAGAAAACCTGAAACAAGGATTTAATTAGATACAGTGAAAAAAATTCAAATTGGCTTTGTCAAAAAATATCCTTTTGATTTCCTTTTGGACCCCTTGCAATTCCTCTATTACTTCTACAGTCTCCACCAGACATGCATTAAATATAAATAAAATAAATCTACTACATTACCTTTCTCGAATAAGATGGCATTTTTCAGGAAAAAAAGGTTGTATGATAAAAGTGGCACAGCGCTACCCAGCCTGGCCTTGAACACTTCCACGGGCAGATACAATTTCTCTGGACAACCTGTTCCAGTAACTCATCACCCTCACAGCAAAGAGTTCTTTCCTAATATCTGATCTAAATCTGCCCTCTTTTAAGTTGAAGCCATCACCCCTTGTCCTGTCACTATGTGCTTTTTTAAAGGTCCCTCTCCACCTCTCTTGTTAACCTCTGAAAGCCTGAAGCACTGAAAGGTGCTGTAAGGTCTCCCTGAAGCCTTCTTTTCTCCAGGTAAAACAACCCCAACTCTCTCAGCCTGCCTTCATAAGAGATATTCTCCAGGCATCTGATCTTCTTTGTGACTCTCCTGTGGACTCATTCTGCCAGATCCACATCCTTCTCTTGTTGGGGGGCCTGGAGCTGGATGCAGCACTCCAGGGCAGATCTCATTAAAGCAGAATAGAGGGGGAGAATTGCTTCCCTTAGTCTGCTGGCCATGCTGCTTTGGATGCAGCCCAGGATATGGTGTTTGCACCAGGCAGAAACGTCCCTTGGCCACAACCCCCTCACCTGCTCTGCTCTGCAGACACACTGAGCAAGCCCTTGATTCCTCAGCCACTTGAACCAAAGCGCCTGATGCACAGATCACTTGGCATCATCTCCACAGTGAGCAAATGTGGCTGAAAAGCTTGGTAAATAATTTATTGTGTTGTCAGGACCTCACTAGCCAGGCAGATTAATATTTAGTGAAAATCATACTCCTGAGCTTGAAAGGCAGAATATTGTCACGGAATGAATGCCTGTGGCCAGCAAGGACCACACATCTCTTATGGGTACTTAAACAACAGGTCAGCAGGAAAAGGCTGATCATTCTTGGGACTTGCATACAGGAGAAGTTACTTGTGGGAGATATTAAGAAGTTCAGACCCCTGTGGCACACCTTGGTGGGCCTCCAGTCTGAGAGACCAAGACACAAGGTGTGCTGCAGGACATTTGCACAGCAAGACAAGGTGCTGTCTTACACAGCTGTTTCCCTTTTCTTTGGCAAAGAGAATGATGAAATAAGAATGATGACACACGAGTAGAGAATTTACACCTGAGAAGGAAGATGGTGAATGTGAATGTATCTGCAATGTTCAGTCTGATCTTTGGGTCCTGTGAGCTTTTTCATGACCCTGCTTTTGATGGTGATGTGTCTCTTCAGTTCTCTATTTCTCCTCTTGCTTCTCATGTTGCATTTTATGTTGAAATTATGTCATACCTGTGTGTGGAATTAAAATCTGTGTTTCGAGTAGATGATAAATTAGCAGAATTGAGTTGCATTACAGTTTAATATTCTAAGAATTTGATTAATCAATATGGAGTCATTAGATGAACCCATAGCAAAGAGCACTGGAATAGTATGTCACTGACATATCAAAGGCTGCCCTGGAATTGCTTCTTCTTTTCCTTATACTCTCAGGCTTCTGCTGTTAAAAATTATAATAGTAGCTTTTTTAATCATGTCTCATACCTCTAAAAAGGGGAACATTAAGAAAAAGTTATTAAAAGGGAGCTATTAATGGAAAAAGGCAATTCACCAGTTTCAGCAATGGTAAATTTTGTCTCACTAATCTATTACATTTTTGAGTCTATAAGTAATGCAATGTAAAACTGCAAAGCAGTATAAAAAATTAAAATTAATTTTAATTTTCAAAAGATGAGTAAAAAGTTTTCTTAGAAGGTGTAAAAACACATGTTTTTTCTGATGGGAGAAACAATGTCTTGTCTGGGAGCAAAAGCCAAAAAATAGAAAATAAAGATTTAGATGAATCCATTTCCAACAAAGCACAAGATTTAGAGTAGGGTACTCAAGTACTGATCTCTTGAATAATATTCTTGAAGCCTGCTATGAGGGAGGAAGGTTGTTTGGAGCTCCAGAGAACTGAACAATGGGGAACAAAATGACAGGTGGAGCTCAGTGTCAGACAGATGCAAAGTACCATTAGTTGGAGAGGGAAACATGATTTACTCATTAACCTTACACCATTCTGCCTGTGTCAGGTTAGGAAGGGGACTTGGATGTGGTGGTGGACAGATGTTTATAGCTACAGTCCAAAGAACGAAACAAGTTCATAGATAGTATAGGCACAGGAAAAGAAGGCAGTGCTTTTGTGTGGTCAGCAGCATGACTCTGTGGGGACCAAAGCACAGGACTGGGTACTCAAAGTCTCAAGAGACTATCTATGAAGCAGATCTATGTCAGCACATAGATCACTTGTGCTTCAGCATAGGGTGATGGGAATGATTGGGAGTGTGTTAAAACATTCAACAGAAACCATGTTTTAAAACACTGAGATCATCTGCCTTTGACACAAGGAAAAGTGAGAGTATGACAGCAACGTATAATATGGCAGATAATCTGGAAAAGTGAGTTTAGGAACTCAAGAATAAGGGAAAATCAATGGCTTAGACAAAGGAAATGCAGTTAATTTGAATCAGTTCAATTCTAATTTGGATAATTCAGTATGTATCTGGGTTCTACTGCTTCAACCTGGGACACCAAATGTCTGGGTTTACCCACTTTTTCAGTCATTGAGTCTCGCAGAGAGAAAATTACAAAGTGATAGAAGGGAGTCTCATTGTCGCAGAAAAAATAATTAGACCGTAAAAATCATTAACCCAGAGTCATGTTTACCATTAATACTCTATCAAATGTTGATTGTGTGACTAAACTGCAGAGTAAAAGAGCATCCATAACCACTGCCCAATGATATAAATAAGGTCATTGTTGCTGTAAAATAAAACATGAGACGGATGAAAATGGTCCAAATGGTTTCATCTATAAATGATAAAACTAAGGAGATTTAAAGACATAAATCATAGTTTTTCTTATTTTTCTGGTAAAAAAATATTCAGAAATTAGTGTCTGTTAAAAAATACAATCCCAGAAAGACACACTCCAAAGATTCAGAAGCTGTTCATGCACATTGAACTCACCTTAATACATTTTGGAAAGAACAGCATTTTGCTTGGTATGAACATGCCTGCCAAGTACAGCCACGTGCAATATTTGTTTTCTGCTATCCAGTAGCCTCCATTCAACTTTCCTCAAAGTTGTCATGGCAATAAGACTGTTTTTGACACTGCCATTAATGAACTCTGAGGGTGAGAAAGTCCTTCTCCAACAAAGAGTGACACCACCACAAAGCAAATTAAATTGCTCTGACAATGTATCTATTGAGAGTGAGTTCACATGTCACTGGAGCTTTTAGGATCTTATTGATGACTTTGAGGCTGCCAAAAGTCATAAAGTACTGCTGTTGTAACAGGTTTGTTTATAGACAGTATTTGCCTGCACTGTTTGATTGCCCTAATGCTGATATATTCTGTCATTTTACCTTGACAGCTATATTCACTATTACTCCTCTGTCAGTGAGTTAATGAAGGTGTGTGTGTCAGTAATCACTTCTTATCTCCAAGGAGGTATAATGTATATGCCATAAACACCTAAGTATGTGACAACTGATTACACTACAGTTAAGCGATAAGAGCAGTTGACAGGAATAGCTGAGGATCACAAAATAGACATCAACCAGCACATTCTCCTGGGTGATAGAAGCTGAAATAAAGGTGGCCCAAACCACATGTGGATGGAGCTTTTTACAGCCAGTTTGCTGCCTGTTCAAAAAGGGATCTAACATCTACAGAAGTTATGAGAGACACTGTGAAGCCTTCTTTTAAAGACCATACAAGAATGTGCATGGAGCTTTCTATTGAGAGGTCACCACTCTGCTGTGTGTGGCTCCCTGATTCTAAACATGTAGTGCTGGCAACTCAGAGTTTATTGGCCACATAGCAATATGTGAGTCTTATTTCCCCTGAACTAAGGCACTGACATCAGTCTGCAGTTCTATTTTTTCTGGAAAACAGAGGGAATGAGGTGTGCTGTAACAGACAGACTGACTTGCCATGGTCACCCCTGAAAGTGGTGCAGGGGAGATGGAGGTGATAGATGCTGTAGGTTTGGATAAGGGGGTCCTTATCCCATCCCAGTCTCCCTGCAAGAGGTTGCAAGAGAGACTGGCTTTCCAGGACACTATAGAAGTTTTCTTATACCGCGTAGGCAGCTGGCTCTACATGGTTTTACACACATGGAACTCTTCTGTCTCAGGTGACTGTGTACCTCTGCTCAGGGCTAGATGTTCTTGCAGGCAGTCACCATTCCCACAGGTGGCACCCCGTACCTGCAAGTCAAAAAAAGAAACCTTATCCTGCCCTGGCAGAGCACACAACCACGGTCTGAGCATTAACTACTGCACCACATTTTTGTCTATAGCTCTCGTCTGCTATAAAGCAGCTTGATCAAAACAACCACCATGCAATTTTTTCTTGTCCAATCACAGAAAAATTAGTAAAGCTGTAGGCAAATGTAATCCTGGGGATATTTCTGAAGAGATTACTGTATAGTAGGGTACACAGAGCCATACTACTGTCAGCAGCAAAATCCTAAGATCCTAAAAGCTCCAATGACTCTCAAGAGATATGCTTTCACCAAATGCAAGTGTTTTGAAGTCCTTGTTATTGGGGACTCACAGGTACTGTGATAAGCAAACAGCTGATTTGGGATTGTTATGGCACAGCCATAACAAACATCTGGACAAGGTCTTGACAGCATTCTTGAACTCTTGTTCAGCCTTTACCTGGTCGGGCATTTGGACTAAATGGTCATCACAGGTCGCTTCCAACTGAAAGATTCCATTCCATTCCATTCCATTCCATTCCATTCCATTCCATTCCATTCCATTCCATTCCATTCCATTCCATTCCATTCCATTCCATTCCATTCCATTCCATTCCACTCCACTCCACTCCATTCCATTCTGGACTTCTTTCTGCCAAAGGGTTTTTCTGTATAAACAGTGTGAACTGCTTGGCGAGTTATCTGGCTACCAAATGCTGGGCAGTGTAGGCAAGAGGCATCCACCTTAGATCAACATAAGAGATGTCACAAATATTAAGGTTGCCTCCACCAGCAACAAAATTTTTCCTTTTTTGTTTTTTAGACACATTTCAACTCTTCCACTGTCTACTTGTTTACAGTGAAGACTCATTTGGAGTCCTCACTGTTAATCTGCTGTGAACAGCTCACCCAGAACTGCCAAGGGTTGTGCAAGGGCCAGATGTACAGCTACTGTTTCATCCTTCTTCAGTTGTATTGTGCAGAGCCATCAAGAGTTTCCATGTTCTGCCTTAAAGCACCTTCATGTTATTGCAACTGATGCTGGGGAAAAAAATTAAAAGCAGCTGAGCCATGGATTTCAAGGTGCAATGTAGTCAAGAGTAAGCCGCTCCGCTTTGCTGAGCTTCAGTCTCTCAGTTTAGCTAAAAATCTGTATACAAAACAACACTGCACTGACAACTTGATACTGCACCTGAGAACTCTTTTTGTTAGAATACCAAATGCAGTGTACCTTAAGTGGGCTTATGGATGGATCAGAAAGAAATTAAACACCCTTCAGTGCATTTCTATAACTTTGCAAAAAAAAAAAGTAGATAAGCAGTCCACAATATCTTACTAAATAATGTCAGTGCAGGTGTCAAGAATAACTCCTCATTGTTAAAGAAATATCATGACTCATAACTAGAGTTGCTATTCAATTATTTGCTTAAGGGCTAAAGAGTACAAAAGATATATTCATGACACACTTCAAATTCTTGTTGCTTTTTTCATTTTATTTTTGGTTGAACACACCAACCTCAGAAAAACTATGCTAATCTCTTTCAGTGGAACTGATCTGCCCTCAGTCTATGTGTGCAGTTGACACTGCTGGTAACCCTCATTTCAAAAAACAAACACATTATCAGCACACACAGGAGGAGGCATCTGAAATCTCATCTTTGTCTTTCTGTTTGGTCATCCAGTCAGATTGGTTTACTCATATAGAGACTCACCCCTTTTAACGACCTTGCAGGAGCTGCTAAAATGCTCTGTCATGTGCTTCTTATGTAAGTAAGGCTCCATTTAATAACTTGGTTCCATTCTGAGTGCAAGTGGAGAAATTCAGCATGAAAAATGGTGAGAGAAGACAAAACACATCATGTAGTTCTGGTAGCAAAACATGGTTTTGCTTTCTGTGTTCTTTGTACCAGCAAGCCCACCCTTATGCTAATTTGCTGTTTCTTTGTCATGGGAAAAAAATTTTGAACTGGAAAGTAAGTAATAAATCCAGTACCTCCTTTCTATTTCCTTTATGGGGACTGTGTTTGTTCTTTATGACAAGAATGGCTTTTTATAGACCAAATTTATACTTCTGAATTCAAATTCAGAAGGATGAAAAAGAACATAAAAAGAAAAATTATGCAAGAAAACATGATTATTTCTTGAAGCCTCAAATATTATATAAGCTTATATTTTAATAGAATGAGGAAATAAAACCAGATAAGACATGGTGCTCCAGGTATAACTTATCGTCAGGATTTCAGCAGTGAAAGTTCAAGTGAGCAGGTGAGAGAGGTTAATATCCTAAGAGGAAAAGCTTTGGGTCTGCTGGAGATAACAGCTGGATATCAAGTGACACCACTGCTAAGTGGTGAATATCTAACCCAAGTATCTAAACAGGAGCATAGTCTGCAAGATGTGTGAAATAATCTCTCCTCAGGACTGGAAAGGCCATGGGGCTATGTGGGATCTCTGAGAACTGCACATCCAGAAGGATAGTCCTCAAAAGGACCTAGTGTACGTAGTGCAAAGGAGACAAAGAGGCATGGCCAGGAGTTCAGAAAACATGAAATGGTCTCATTCAGCCAAGAGCTGGACGGGTTGTGGAGGCATGTGATGGACCCTTGAGCTGTCTCAAAGGGTACAGCACAAAGAAGAAGGGGTCCCTGACTCAGGGAAGGTTTGGAGCACACCCTCTCCCCAAAGCTGAGAGAGACAAAGAAAAAGCCCCTGTGGCCTGCAGCCTGCTTTTCCTTGGAGAATTTCTTTGCTGGGTGTTTATAACCTGGAATGTGACAGGGAAAGCAGCATGAGAGGGCCCATTTTGCTGTGGCCTGGCAATGGCTGTCCCCAGGACTGACAGAAGAGCTTGCTCTTCTAAGGTACATCTGTCATGCCTATGCCTACTTCATCCTCCTGGATAATCCATCACAGATAAGCTCTCCTCTTGATTCAAACCTTCCAAATCTTGAGAGCAACTTAGAAATCCCAAGAACCTTGAAAAAATGCATTTACATTGCTTACCTATTGGTTTTCAAGGGTTATAGACAATGTCTGTACTGTTAGCTCAGGGCATATAAGGCTGCTGCAGTCATGTTCCTGCTTGCCTTAGATAGCAAGTTTCTACTTTTATCCATCATCACAAGAAAGTTCATTGGTCTTTTTTTCTAAAGGTAATGAATGCTCACCTATCTCATGGGGACCTCAAATCTCTAGTTTCATGATTTGAATATTCTTTATCCAAAGTCCCTGGGTACTATGTCCTGCACATTTAATTTAAGTTCCCTCACTGACTTCAATCCAAATAGTACAAACCCTCAACTCAGCAAATAAGACACTCATGAGTCTAAGTTTGTTCTTATCCACTAAAAGTCCTTCTCTACCCTACACTACATCCTGTATTTGAGAATTTTGTTGGATATGAAGAAATTTTGAAACTGACACTTTTTCAGAAACAGCCTCCAGCTGCAGAGAAACAAATTGCTTTGTGTGTTGACTGTATTTTTGTCTCACTCATTTAAACTTCAGTTTATTTCTTTGCCTGCCCTTAGGTTTGAACCTTTCAGAATAGAGATCATGTTCTCTTGAAAGTGCATTGCACAGAGCTACTAAAGGTGCACAACAGTGCAAATGCAACAGCAGCAATAGCTCTGACTAAAGGCAATGAAAGCACTTTTCATCCTGCTTTAAAATTGTCTTAGAAATAGAACAGAATGAGACATTGACCAAATAATGTAAAATGGCAAATCATGAATCATATCTTTAAAATTATTGTGGTACTTAAATGAATACTGGTCTTGAATAAGAAAATTTGAGTATGTACAATTGGAAAGTAAGGTAAATCCCTTAAGTAAAAGCCCAGGTTGAAAGGAAAAGGTATGATATGAGTCAGAAGGATTTAATTTATGCAAATAATCAGGACCAGATTATAGCATCCTAAATTGTAAATGGAAGTACCTAATGAGTTTATTGAATCTCTAAATTATTTCTGAGTTGTTCTGGTGAGTCAGGAAGGTAATGACCACTGGGAAAGAATGTGGGAGTTGTCTGTGTTCATCTGTATTTGTGAGATGGAGGCTGTTGTGCTACTGATAATCAGACAGTGGATGTGTGTGGGTTTTTTGAAGTTTCTTTTCTTTCATTTTCTCATAGTCAAGGATAAGGTCAGTGGGGGACTCTGGGGCAGGAGCTCTTTAAGACAAAAAGATGGAGCTCTTCCAGCTGGAGCTCTTAAACACCAAACTTTGGAGGAGCTGTGAGGAAGTTAGTTACATCTGTACTCCTGCAGGACTCCAGAGAGACAGGTACATGTGAAATGAAGGATTGCTGACACAGGTGGGCTACTAAGAGATACGAAAGAGCCCTCCTGAGCTCCTCCAAAACAGCGTCTTAAATCCCATGCCAATGCCAACAGAGCTTGCTTGTACTGGTTTTGCTGAGACATTGAAAGAGCTTCCCCAGAGAAGAGGTGGATGCCCTGTTCCTGGAAGTGCTCAAGGGCATGTTGCTGGGGCTATGAGCAGCCTGGTCTAGTGGAAGGTGTCCCTGCTCAGGCAGGGGGCCTGAAGCTAGAGGATGTTTAATGTCCCTTCCAAAGCAAGTCTTTCTATGGTTTAATGACTATTATTTCCAAGGCAGTACTTTGCACCTCTTGTTCCTATGTGCCATCTGCCACCAGCAGAATCATTGTGAGGTGTAGGGGACACAGGCAACAGGTTACAGGCACAATCTGTTTTTAAACAAAACCTTTTCCAGTAAGTTTTAAGGGCAAAAGCTTTTGGGGACTGCTAATTGTCTTGGTGAAACTCTCCTATAGGCAGGATAATAAAATAGAAAGCAAAACTCTTGTATCTTCCCCATCACACCCATCAGAGCAGTGTCCCTTTATTTGAAAGAACATGTTCTTTGTAGCCAGAGTCTGTGTTCATGGAGGCTGACTCTATAGTGGTATGTTTGTGATTCATTATGTAAGTGATAGTGACTAATGTCATTTTGCCTGTCATCAAGGGATTAAACGCAATCCACTTAATACACACAAGAAACTCCACTATAAAGTTGTGTTTGTGATTGCTGCTGATGACAAATGTTGGCTCCTAGTGTCAGACAAATATGAGGGCTTCCTCGAGGCTTGCTTATTTCCTTGAAATACCAAATTAATTAGCATTTTGCCTACAATAAGCAGTTCACGAAAGTAAGCCTCAGACAGGCAATACTGTCTGTGTTAAATAAATTAGGTTTGTCCTTTGTACCTCACCGTGTTATGAAAGTAAATCTCTGTGTGACTCTTTTCAGAATTGTAGTCTCAAAACTCTATTAGAGTGAAAGTACCTAAAACCAAGGAGAAAGGTAGTTAGAAATGCAGGTGCCAGACACAGCAAAACACACCAGCAGTGTCTGAGTGCCATGTTCATTCTGGTATTGATTGGTGTCAAAGGACTGGAGCCCTGTGGAGATTTGTTGTTCTTTGGGATTACACAAGTTTATTTGTTTCTGAAATAGGAGTGTGTAGTAGAGGGAGATGTTCTCTCACCCAGCTCCTGCCATCCTCCTTTGAACATGGGGAAGAGTCCCAGGGAGCTTCTGAAAGTTTTTTGAGACTAGAGGACACCATCCTGCTTTTGCACCAACTTTTTGAATCAGCATTGAATTGCAGGGGCTGTACAACCGTTTTTTGGATTCATAAAACAATGTGATTCACAAAGCAAGCACTCTCCAGACCAGATTTCTTGGGAAAATGTAGAAAAAGCTTTGTTTAGTCCATTTCCAGCTACTAGGGTCCAAGAAAGGGAAAGGGCTTTTCCCAAATGTGCACTGAGAGATATCTGGGAGTTGGACACTTCAGGCCACATGCTAATGGCCTGGATAAACAAACCGTATTATATGAAAATCAGACTAGATCAGACTGTTCTTGTCTTCATCAATATTTCTATTCACTGTTTTGAATGAATGAATGAATGATTGTGCATAGATTGTATATTCATTTACTCATCATAAGTCATTTAAGCCAAGACATTAAAACTCTCTCCTTTTTTTTATGAAAGCAAACTCAATATATAAATTGATATCTGCATTTCAGAATCCTCATGCAGTCTATTTTTGCTGGATACTTGTAAATGCCCTTTTTATTTCCCTTCACTCTTTTTGAGCTAACCAGGCCTTTTTAGTCTCTCTTTACTCTGGCATACTTACAACTGATGCTGCACATTCTAATGTGTTGCATTTTCCCCCTCTCCATTTCCACTACAGCTTTTTCCTTCAAGCTCATGGTTAAAGGTAACCTCTGGGCAGCTATATGCACTGCACATTAATGAATTTCTGTCCTTTAGCAGGGGTGCTGTAGAGCCAAGCTCGAGTGTGGCTCCTCATTTTAAAACCCCTGTTTTACATTCTCATTCTGTTCTTCTCTATCACTCGGTGTGTTAGTTGCAAGGAGGCTTTTGTTGGGGCCTGGGCAGCTGCCTCCTGGCAGGAGGATTTTGAGCAGCTGACCTGCCTGTGCTCATTGCTTGGTTAAAAAAAAAAATCCTCCATTTTCATATGGGTGGAACCACACAGAAAATAACTTTGGCTCTGAAAGCATCTTCAAGGAGTTCAGAATTGTTCTTCACCCCAGTCAGAAAACAGAGCAACACAACAACAGAAAAGCTTTCTCAGATGTGAATATTGTACTACTCTGTGCCCAGACACAGCCATTGCATTGTTCTTGCTCAAATAAAATGCACTTACAGTGCACTTACTGAGTGCAGTTGATGTGACTCTGGAGAGGGGGGTCTTCCACTGGGTCCTGGGAAAGAGGGGACTCCCCAACCACCTGCACTATGAGCCCTGTGCCTTGGGATCCCCTCTGCCAGTTGGTCCTAGGACTGTGACATGGATGCAGGCTTGCTCAGGAAGGATTTTGGAAACAGGATTTATAATTTCATTTTTTTTCTGAATGTTTAAGCAGCGCAAATTTCTTTGTTGAAGAAATTTGTGCTGCTTGGGTGCTGACTGCTGCAGTGCTCACCATTCTTCCTAAAGTCCTAAGGTCCTCTGGTTGCTTTTCCTCTCTGAACCTCCTCCTATGATGGCCTGTGGGAAACAGGAGGACATGCCTCCTGTGAGGTACCTCAGAAAGGGGTATAATGATTTTCCTAGCATTTCCTAGCATCCCAGCATAGACCAAGGTGAAGATATTGCCACCAGTAGGCATCTCAAAATGGTATCCGTGAGCCCAGAATAGATAAAAGAGTGTCACTGCAGTGCAATAAAAACACCCCACCTTGTCCTCTGTCACTCTATATTGTGTGCATGCTTGGTTTCCTTGGAGCCCAGAAATCTGATGTTAAAAAAGACGTCACATAGGCATGTGTATGTTTCTGTTTCAAACCACTTATTCACATCACAAAGAAAAGGTGCTTTGGAAAGATTTACTCCCATTGAAAGAAAAGATTTTATTGGGGACAGGGGGGAGGAATTGTGTTTGGCAGTCTGCGACGTTTGATTGCTCTAATGGTAGTGACAGCAGTAATCTGTTTTTTTGCCTTGCTGGTAAATAGAAGTATCCAGCAAAGATAAAAGGTTACCAGCTGGGATAACTATCCTCTAATTAGTACTGCAGATTTTGGGGGGAATTTAGAAATAAAGTGATGCAGCCTCTTAAATTTGTTATAAATAAGACTAAACAGAAACAAGAGAAGTAGTCAATATATGAACCGCAGCACCTAATCTGAGAGGGTTGCTCAGCCTTTTGGAGCAAAACACCACTTCATTGCAAAGGGAAGAGAAGAATCTTGTTCTGAGAACCACCGTTTCCAAAAATCAATTCAGTCTTGAGCTTCTCACTCAGATAAGGTGCTCCTGAACTATTTGGTCAGGGTATGTGGCGGGTGTAGTCATAGAGTGCAGAAGTACTGAAGTTAATTTACACTTAGATAACTCAGGAACTGGTAAAAGATTAGGTATAGGAGGACAGACAACCAACAGTCTTGGCTGATTCTCCCAAATAATTTTGTCAAGAAAAAATTTTAACTTAGAAACCAACAATTATGAAGTATGAGGAGGCAGGAAAATTCCAGTAAGGGAGCACCACTGCTCTGGAGATATGATCAGAAAAAAACAAAGCAGCTAAACTTATCTGCGGTCTGAAATTAATGGCAGCTCAGTAGCTGTGCGTCAGCAGATCAGATGCCTCTGCCTTGGGGGAGCAAAGTCCTAGAATGAATCAGCAACAATTTAATGTTCTGATTTTGATGCTTGTGAGACCCCACTCCAGCTATTGGTGCTACTAATCCCACCAACACCTCAGCCCATGCCCCCCTTGAGCTGCTGCCAAGGCTCTGTCAGTGAATGCCTACATCTTTCCCAGCGCGATCAACTGGTGACAAAAGCTGAAAGGCCAAGGGTAACTGTTTCCAGAGACAAGATATAGGATAATGGGGACAGTTTTTGCACTGTTATCAAGCAACTTGTCTGAGCAGATATGCTTAAGCATCTGGGAAACCTGAGAGATATATTCCTGATCTCACCTGGACTAGCAGAGATGCAGTAGACAAGGAGGACTGGCGTTCTGGATGAGTGGGCACTCATCTGTTTCTTCATCTCTTCCTTTGCCCCCCAGTTTTTCTGAAGTGATGTGTTTGCAGATGAGGGCATTTTGGCCTATTTGTTGTCAGCAAAAACATCTAGAGGACTAGATAAAAATCACTTCTGGGCAGTGTTTGGAGCACATCTGCAGCCCAAAAAGCTTGTGACAGCCCTCCTGTTGACTCAAAGCCAGTGAAGGCATGCAGGAGGTGCTCAGGGTGACTCACGGCCACAAAGAAGCTGCAGCCCTGGGCTGTTTGCCTTCTTGCATGCTGGTAAGGCCATGGTGGACAAGACCTGCAGCTGCTGGAAATTTATCATTCTTAACACATATTTGAGGAGCAAGGATAAGCCTGGATTGCACTGCAAAAAACCCTTGAGGCTGCTTATCATCAGACCATGCCACTGAGTGCTAATCAGAGCATCTTCTTTTAAATGTCTTAGTCTGCTATTTTTAGGCTATAAGCAGGGTGAAAAAAATTTGCTTTTGGTCAGACAGGAAAAACACCTCTGAAAAACCAGTGGTAGAGAGGGGCATTCTTGGCTTTCGGTTTAGGCTGGCAATTATCAAAGATTTTCCAGTGTGAGCCCCTAAGCAAGGGGGGACATGGGTTTTGACATATACTAGGCCTTGGAGGACAGAGAGGTCTTGAAAAATGTACTATTCATGGGTGCTTTGCTATGGTCTTAAAAGCTATTTACCAAGCAAAATACCCCCCACATTTGAAAGTCCCTGCCCGTCATATCCTTGGATAGTCCAGGTGGCATCACAACTCCAACAACTCCACAACTCCAACTCCATCTCCCTTGTCCAATTTCTCACCTCCTCTATTTAGGGAGTGATAATACTGATCCAGAGGTGACATAATGACACAGAATTATCCAACCAGTAGTTCTTATGAACCCCACCCCCGGGAAAGGCTTTTTAAATAAAAACAAATGTAATTCTAAGAAATCCCAGGAGATCCAAATGCACCAAGGGCCAGGGGGAGGCCAAGGCAGACAAAATGTGATGGCAAAGCCTCTGAGTAATCTCTGTGCAGAGGGCTAGACCAGCTGACCTCCTTAGGAGACCCAGTTTGGGTTTCTTTTTTTGCGAGTGGTGTTACAGAAAGTTGAGCACATTTAAAAACTTTTAGAGTGATTCTCTCTTACAGGTGAATGACGTCTATAAAACAATCAGGAATTTACTGGCATTTAGACCACACAGCATTAACAACAGGCTGATGTGGTTTCTACCCACAGTGCTATTTACTGAGGAGACACTGGCTTTCTGTACGCTTCTGGAACAGTCAGCATGAATACAACCCCTATGGAGAGCACATTACTGTCCCAGGGTGAATGGTTGGGTTCAAATTGTCTTTGTCTGAAACTGGCCTTGATATCCAGGAAATTAGGGTCCTTGGCTAGTGCTGTGGCAGAGGGCGTCCAGCCCCCATCGTGCTGATAAGCAGTATCAGTTGCTATGTCAGAACGTGCTAACGCAGCACTTTTTGCTAGATGGCCGCATTGCACAGGGGGGCTGAGCCCAGCTGCTGTGCCTCAGCCCCTCCAAAGGCTGTGCCCACTGCTGGGCCTGCAGCAGGGCTTTATGCATTTATGGGGAAAGGGGGTCACAAGCAGCTGCTCCTGCTGCGTCCCAGACCTTCACAGGACTGCCTGACAGGAGCGTCTGGTGAGGCGGGGTTGACTTCTTCCCACAGGCAACAAGTGATAGGGTGAGAAGAAAGGGCTTCAAGTTGTCCCAGGGGAGGTTGGGATTGGCTATTAGGAAAAATTCCTTCATGGAAAGGGTAGTTAAGCACTGGCATAGACTTCCCAGGGAAGTAAGTGGTTGAGGCCCAGTCCCTAAAGGTATTTAAATGACATGCAGATGTGTCACTTAGGGACATGGTTTATTGGTGGACTTGGCAATGCTGGGTTTATGGTTTATGATCTTAAAGGTCTTTTTCAACCTAAAAAATTCTCTGATTCTATGCACATTTTCCTGGAGTGGGAGGAACTGTTCTCACATTAAGTTCACAGTGCAAATCTTTAATGGGTCTTGCTGAGCTGAGGAGACACTTGCTGCTTCATCATTTTGAACGCCCCAGGCAGCATTTTAATTTTTCAATTCTGACACCAGACAAGTCAGAAAAACCAACACGGTATCTATGACCCAAACCAGGACAGCCTGGCTGTCACTGTGATTAAATGCAGTGAAGGATCTGATCCTATTTTTAGAAAAGACTTTCCAGTCTAAAACATGAGATAGCCAAGACTTTGGTTTTGATACATTTTAAATAAGAAATCCATCAAAATAAATAGTTTTTGTGACTTCCTACTTCAAAGTAACATTCATAAAGAGAGAAAGTCTATCCACCAATGCACAATATGTATTTGGACCCACAGAAAAGAAGTCAACTTGACAGGCAAATCACTACTATAGGTAGCTCAGGCAACTAGGATAGGTAAAAGGTAAAAGCTCCCTGCTGCCAAGATCTACTGCACAGCAAGTTTTAAAAGTTTAGCCTAATATTAAATGACAATATTCCATCCAGTGTGTTGTTAATGTCTTATCTGTAGAAGAAACATGCTAGGGAAAAAAATCCCAATCATATTTGTGGATTTATGAGATTTCTGCAGTTTGTCAGGAAGCTCCTGGTGCTGTGTTTTCCCCAGTGCAGTGCAGCCTTGCTGGGAGGGTGGGCAGCAGCATCTCTGCAAGAAGGGACACGTCACTGCATATGCAAATCAGTCCCCTCTGTTGCAATTCCACAGTCCCATGCCCAGTTTCTCTTCTGTCTTTGGGTGGGGTTGCTGCCTTCATTCTATATGTTACCCTTATAGTAAGCTAAAAAAGTATGTATAATTTTAACAACAAATTGCTGCATTTATTTATTCAACTTATGGAAGCAATAGTTTGACTGGCATGTAGGGTATTTTGGAACCTGATATTTAAAAGTTAAGTCACTGAAAAAGAGAAGTGCTCATCCTTGAATAAAAGCAAAGCCTGATTAGACCTGGGTTTCTTGTACCGTTGGTTGTTTTAGAACAGTAAAAGCTTATTATCTTCCATATTATTGCCTGTATTAAATATATTACTAAAATATTTATTGTGTCTAAGTTACAGTGTCACCATTAAGGTAGTCCATATGGAAGTATCACCTGCAAAAATTTAAAAAGTCTGTGTAAAAGGATTGCCACCATTATCACAGTTTAATTGAAGTGTTAACTTGGTGCCCAAGGTAGAAAATTAAATCTCACTGCTCTATATTTAGAAAAAAAACCAGAACTCTAGCCACTTCAATCTTGGTTTCTTCTCAGCTTTTGCTATTAATTGGAACAAAATTGAAAACTGATGCTTTGAGCAAGATTTCAAGGAAATATATTTTTCAACCTGCTATGGTTTGGAGATACTTTTGATAGTGTTCCAACCAGGTATCCACAATATTTTTAACCTACGCATCTACTCTCATAACTGCAAACTAAGGAAATAATTTCCTAATTTACATCTTCATTTACAAAATCATGTCATTTGTATATGTGTCTGTACTGTCAAGTATTGTATATTCTTCTTCATTATACCCTCATATCTTTCCTGTTTTGTCCATCATGTACACTAGAGTGTCTCACAAGCTACATATTTAATTCTCTTCATGTAATTGGTTTCTCATTCACTGTAAGTATGGACTTTCTTGTCCATTCAGAATCAATTCTCACCTGATTGATAGGAGATTAACCAATGTTAAATGTTTGTTTCACCATTGTAAGAGACATATGTGAACTGATTTCTTACTAAAATTGTTTAAATTGTGGTAATTATTTTAAATGACACTTAGGGGATTCTCCTTTCCAGGATTTTCAGTATAAACGTTAATGATTGTTTACCAGTTTAGGCAGAGGTTAAGCAGAGAGCAAGAAGTTTTATTTCTTGCTAAGGTTCCCTGAGAAAGAAGGGGCATAAAGAAGGCTAAACCATAGGATTTTAAAATGGCATGTTGTTTGTATGACAGAGGAAGGAGTTGTAAGACTATGAGTAACAGTGCCCACCAAAATCATCTGTCCTTGAGCCCATGGGCACATACACAGGTGGATGTTTCCATGCACATAGATGCTGATGCCCAAATCTCCCTCACGCAGCCTGCTGCAATACAGCTTCTGCATCACAAACAAATGGGAAGCACACTGTGACTGCCAGGTTGGTGCATGTATTTCTGGCATATTGACCTTCTGTGGTTTGCTTTATTTTGCTGCTGTTCCTGAGGGGGACATGGCGCTGGGGGGCAAATCACACAGACATGGCAGTGTGCAGTGGCATGTTTTACACAGTAAAGCCGAATGGTTCATCCCATTGTTACACAGAAAGGAAAGATGTTGTGCATTGCTGGAATGCAGCCAGCTCTCAAGTCAAGATTAGCATCCTGGAAACAGCAAACATTGGCAGCTGCGTACTTCTGAAGCCAGTAGCTCTGTGTAAAAATGGCAGCATGCTCTCAGGCTCTGCTGACACCACTGAACAGGGCAGACCAGGGTCCATCTGCAACAGGACATGAGTGCAGTGTGTGCATCCCCTCCCTGGTCCTGAAGGGGATCATCCACCAGGTCTCTCACAGGGCTGAATACTGTGATGGAAACATCTGCCCTGATTCTTTTTGTGCAGGAGGGATGCAGACCTGGTTTGTGCAGAGATATCCTTCTCTTTCCCAAGTCTGGGATGCCACAGGCTAAACAAATGGTGGAAATGGCAGAAGTGAAAAGTTGGTGAGGCATTGGATTAACATCCCTGGTATGACCCTCAGAGCAATGGAGAGCCATAAGAGCTACCTAGTGGGCTGTCTGTTTTAAAAGTGACTCTTAAGTTTGGGAAACTTCATAAAGCAAAGATTTGAAGTGGTTTTATTTAGAGCAAGAAAAAACATCTGTAGATAAGTGATCCTTGTCAAATTTAATGAACTTTAGTAAAAGCCTATGTATTACACTCTCTCCTGCATAAAATAATCAGCCTGTCTTACCAAATGCACCTAACCGTTCCGTTTTGTCAGCCCAAAATGGAGGCAGGGCTTTTGAAAAATTTATGTTCAGACTTACTGACTCTATTGGCCGAACACTGATTGTACAAGTGCAGGTTTGTCCACCCTACTGAGCTGTGTGGTGCAGTTGACCCAGTGGAGGTAAGGAATGCCATCCAGAGGGGCCTTCACAGCCTTGGGAGGTGGGTCTGTGGGAACCTCATGAAGTTCCACAAGCCAAGTGCAAGGTCCTGCACCTGGGTTGGGGCAATCCCAAGCACACAGGCTGGGGAATCCAGACAAGAGCAGCCCTGCAGACAGAGTTGGGACTCATGCTTGATGAGAAGTTAAATGTCTTGGCATTGTGAGCTTGCAGCCCAGAAAGCCAAACATGCCCTGGTCTGCATGAAGAGCAGAGTGTGACCAGCAGAGTGGAGGATGCAATTCTGTCCCTCTTCTACTCTCTCATGAGACCCCACCCGCAGTGCTGCATCCAGCACTGGGGCCCCCAACACAAAAAAGACACAGACCTGTTGCAATGAGTGAAGAGGAGGCTCACAAAGCCTGTCAGGGCTCTGGAGCACCTCTCCTGTGCAGACAGGCTGAGGGAGCTGGTGTTGTTCAGCCTGGAGAAGAGAAGGCTATGTGAAGACTTTCAATAAATAAATGGGGCCTGAAAGAAGGTTGGAGAGGGACTTTTTACAAAGTCATGTGATGGCAGAACAAGAGCAACTGGCTTTCAACTGAATGAGAGTAGGTTTAAATTACATATTAAGAAGAAATTCTTTGCTGAGAGGGTGGTGACGCACTGGAACTGGTTGCCCAGAGAAATTGTGGATGCCTCATCCCTGGAAGTGTTCAAGGCCAGGCTGGATGGGGTTTTGGGCAACCTGGTCTAGTGAATGGTGTCCCTATCCATGGCAGGAAGGTTGGAACTAGGTGATCTTTAATGTCCCTTCCAAACTAAGCCATTCACTAATTTTAGTAATCCCCAAACTTACATAAAAGTTATATAATTCATGGAGTTGGTGAACAATCAGGCAGGACATCAATGGCATATCAGCAAAGAGAAAAACTCATCTGCATCCTGGATAAAGACCACTGTCTTTTAAGATAAGAATCCTTGCTATGAAAGGAAGGGCACCAAAAAACCCAGTAATAGCCACGAGGAAAAAATAAAGGACACAAAATGCTAAGAAAACCACCTTGATTTGGATTTCTTTGAAAGTAGTCTGCTTGTCTTTTAATCAGCAAAGGCCAGGTCTAAAGTCAGGGCTGGATGCACAGGGATGTGAGGGATGAGCAGGGCCCTTTCCTGATCCCCAGGCATTTCTTCTGCATGGGAACCTAAGGACAAGCAGGGAAAATGTGTGAGACTGATGGCCATAAGCAGCTCCCATCAAAACTATTGGGACTGACCCAGCCTGGGCCAGCAAACATCAGGGAGAAGGAAGAGAAGCTGCTTGTTAAAAACCAGAATGACTCATATGAAAGTCTACACAGGAGAAGATTTACATGAGGTTTCTCAGAACCAGGGAACACATTATCTTTCACTCAAAAACTCTGAATGCAATGAAAGTTATCCTGTTTTCTTGACTCGTCTGCACTTTCCTCTGCAGCAGAATGAAGCTTTTAGTGAGAAAAAGCAAACCCCAATTTATAAAATGACAACCATTTTAAAGCACTATTGCCTTTAGAAAAGGCTTTCACCTATTAAGCTTTATGCCTTACAAAACAATGTTTGTATTGAGAGTCATTGAATCCATACAAATGCATCACATGCTAATACTTGTTATAAATCTCAGGTCAAAAACCGAAGAAAATAAGTGGGCAGGCAGCATCTTTCTAGACTATTTTTGAACATAATTTAGATACTGTAAGTAGTCTAGTTTCAAAAATGCATTTTATTGTAAAACCCACTAGTATATGATTCTATTACTCAAATAGCAGAACAAAAGTTATAAATATTCATCATCATGGCAAAAAGACAAAATTTACAACTGGTTTTAGCCTATGTGAAATTTAAACTGTTCCACTAATTTATAGAATTAGGCTCTTACGTTTTCAAAGCAGATTTTAGAAACATCACAAGAGAACTTGTGCATTCATCCATGTAGGAAAGAGAAAGGAAAATCATTTTTATGTATGTGACAGCACTGTTTTCTGGATGGCTGGTGCCTGTTGTGCTTAGAAATGGTTGCCTATGCCAATTCAGAGCTACTCTGGAGCCCTGCATGCATGCATAGTTCCATTAATATGTCTAGATTGCTCTAAATTTTGGTTACAGTCCACTGATAACACTAAATTGCTCTTTTGCAAAATAGCGAGATATTCTCCCAACAGGCAGCAGCATAGACAACTCTGACTCAGAGTCTCATTGGAAAATACCGAGTCGTTTATGTCTAGTTCTTTGCTTCAAATCTAATTGAAGTTGATAGCAAAACCCCTTGACCCTGATTACAGTGGAAACACAGATGGAGAGGTTTCAGCCTGCATCTCCAGTCTGGGCATCACGAAGGGGGTGAGGTGACTAGCAGCTAGTTATCATCACAGCACTCATCTCTGCCTCCCCAAGCGCCCTGTGTTTGCCACCAGCTAGGGTGTGGACAGGTGGCTTTGCAAAGCTTTGCATAGGTTCTCTCTCCCCACAGAATATTGTCCAAATCCCACAGGCGCTTAAAAGAAGACACAGACAAAAGGGAGTTGTCTCTGATTCACACGGTAGGAAAATCCGCATAATGTAAATTTGAAAACTAGATACTCTGCTATCAAAGGCTATAATTTAAAATGTTATTAAATTCATTGATGTGACTTTTTCAGTCAGAAAATTGCAGTCTGGTTTATATCAGATTAGAAATTTAATACATCTGCTGTTAAGTATCTAGAAAGCATTGCGTAACTTTCATCCACGAAGAACAGAGCCGGAGTAAAAGCACTAGAAGATGAAGGGAAACCTGCGACAGGAGTGTTGCATGGCAACTGAAAGCTTGGCTCTGCCAGTCAGTGGCTGTTCTTTGTACTTTAAGCTCTATGGTAGGGAAATTAGTCATTAAAGTGAATCTCAGATGGATGACTCTTAATTTCTGAAATACAGCTGAAGCTCTGCTGTACACAAAAGCTTGCTTATGAAAACATCTTGTTTTGAGCACAAGCGCGCTTTGTGAAGAGCTGGAGATTAAAAAAAAAAAAGGAAAGAAAGAAAAAGCCTGGCGCACCTTAATCAGAGAAGGTCCATTGCTTTTTTCCTCTAACCTCAAATGATTGAACATGCATCCTGGTTTAGACCTCAAAAAACATTCAATCTGTCCTTAATTTTAGAGAAACAATACTTTTTCTGTTTGGAAAGCAACATATACCAAGTAAAACTGCTTGGCCCTGAAATTGTATCTTTATTTTATTTTTTTTAAATTTTATTTTATTTCCCCCCTCACTTGTTTCAGCAATCAGCAAATCCCATAAAAGACAAAGGACTAGTTACATATGTATTTCTCAGTTTTTCCACAAAAGTTGCACAGACAGAGCAAGGGTTGCTTGTTAACCTCTTGTCCAGTGGGTGATCAGTTTTTCACAAAAGGCATAGAGAAGCAAGAGAGAAAGGTCTTTGAAATGACTGGCTACTCACTTCTTTTTCTCCTAACAACCAAAATCTGGGAGCCACTTTTATTTTCTATATGGTGCCCTGGCTGAGGGCCATGGGTGCAGGAGGGCTGGGACCTCCTAGGCTGGGAAGGACCTCCGGTGCCAGGTCTGTGGGTGGATGTGCTTCCCCTGCACAGGGGGAATTTTGGCAAATCCCCACTGAGAGGAAATCATGCAGAGGTGGCTGGCTCTTAGTTCATTTCCTAGGATCTGAAAATATTCCTCACAAAACAGTGAAGACTACCAAAAAGAAGACTGAGGTTTAGTCATTACTGTGCAGAAGACAAGAATTGTGTTGTTTCTCAGGCTTTAATCATGCCTTTCATGTAGTTTGCTGATTGGTTTCAGCACTGAACTTCCTTGTCTTACAATTTGTAAAAAATATATTTATGTTTATATTTTTGGACACAACACATATCCAGAGGCAAACCTGTGCGTACCCAAAGAACAGAGGAGGAGGTGGTGAACAGCAAGTGTCACAGACACTACACAGATGCTGTGGCAGAGATGTGGTCTTCTATATTTTATTTACAAAAGATTTAGCTTGCTGAATTTCCAAAACGGAAGTTGCTAGAAATGAAGCAGCATGCTCAGAGAGAGGCTGGGGGAGATGGTGTGGAGTGTTTTGCTGAGGGTGGTGGCAGAGAACTTAGAAGAACCTGGAAGGTTAAGGTGTGAATACAGTGAAACAGGCTAAGAAAGCTATGTAAAAAGCTTGAATTTGATTTGCTGATTAAGCCATTTGTAAGTTGAAATGTTTATGAATGTTCACACTGTATCATCTTAAACTTCAAAACTGTCAGACCTGTGGCTGCTTTTTCAGTTTATTTCCTAACACCTCCTAAAATTTCATATTTCTCAGAGAAATGGCTCTTCTCTCAGAAATCTCTCATTTGAAAAGTTTACATGTGCTGTGGAAAGAGAGAGCATGGGTCCCTGTTGGGGTTTCACTGACATTCTTGCCATTAGGAAGCCTTGCATTTGTGGAAAATACTGGAAGGCAAGTGCTTGCAAAGAGGGTGAGTTGTAAGAGTGCTGCATCTCCTTCCCTTCAGGAAGCCAAGGAATTAAGGCCTGCACTGCTGGGGCTACTCTAGTGTCTGTGGGTGGGTCTGTGGGATCTGAGCACTGAAATCACTGAGATACCTTTGAAACTCCTTCCGTAGGATGCTTAGATATGAGTGTAGGACACCAGCTTGGTTTGGATCTTGGCTATCTTTTTGGAATAAAATGATCTGCATTCATTAGATACATTGAGATCAGTGTAAGCAGGCTTTGTTTCCTGGCACTTTACAATGAAACTGTAGTCTTGATGAGTTTTTGCCACTAAAAGTTGTTCCAAAATAAAACAGTCTTTGTTTTATAAATAAATTCGCATGTTTAACTTGAATTCCAAATGCAGTTTCACTAAACTCAGAGACCATGTCCTCCAGGTAAAGGGATACATATTTTACAAAATGTGCTATTGCCTGTAGCTATTTTCTCATCTTGAGACGAGAAAACCTAATTAACAATAGTGCTGTTTTCAATTATTTTAGATTTAATTTTTAATTAAATAAAAAAATCTCTATTACAAATTTGAAACAGCATAAGTTTGATTTTAATCACAAATCTGATTTTAAGTAAATGGTTCCATCTGGTCATTTGTCCAAGGCTGAGTGGAAATCTTTCTTGTGATTTTTATTTTGGACAGTTTCTCATGGATTTTAAAGGCATGTATTTCCCTGAGCAGAATTTCCTACAGATTTGTGTCCCATCTTGTTTAAGCTATCACTCTGCCATATTCCAGCTGTCCCTCATGTCTCCTACGGTGCTTCTGCTTGGTAAGCACAAGCAAACACTGCCACCAGCCAGGAGTGGTGTTCCTGTGGCTTGGGCTTCCAGCAGCTGCCAGGTGATAAATAATGTGTGAATTTGGTCTGCTTTTCTGACAGTAGGAGCACTGAGTTAGGTACCTTTGTTGCCTGGCCATAAGCATTCTCAGAACCTGTAGGAACTTGGCTGTCCTCAGCTGCTGCACATTCAAATGAAAAGCTGAATTGGTTCAAGAAGTATTAGGAAAAATTGGCAGACATATAATGTGCCTGTCTAAAACTCACTTTCTTAAAAAAGGAAGCTTACAGGGAGTATTAACTGTAGTAGAGAAGAGGATGGAAAAGGTTAACATATTATAGCTTATGCTGTCATTGAATTTACCTAAAAAGAGGAGGAGAAGTATGGGGTGATAGGTGGAAAATCAAGTAAAATTGAAGGACTGAAGATATGGTGGAATGGAATAGGGGCAGCTGAAAAGTTTCAGTGTTGGCGAGAACAAATAGATAAGGGGAAAGCAAAAAGTCCTGCACCTTGAGAGGGGTATGTTGGAGAGGCCTGGTCAATCCTCCTTTCCTTCTGGTGCTTCCTCTTGTTGAAATTCAGAGAAACCTTCCAGGTCTCCCTGAGCACAGAGGCAAGTTTTGCGTGTGATAGAGGCAGAGAAACAGGGTGGCTGTCGTCCTCTGGGCAAGGCTGCTTTATGGATGCCTATGGGCTTCCCAGTCATACCATTTGGTTTACCCTTCCCCCTCTCCCCCTCCAAAGGAAACAACCCACTCCTGGTTCCTCTTTCCACACCATCTCTGGGTTTGGTGATTTTAGTAATTCTGGTCTTTATCAGTAACCTTGGTAAGTCTGGGAATCTTCTCAATTCCACTGTCCTTTGACATTCTTCATCCAAGAAGTGTTCCCAACATATCCCTTTCCCATCTGTGATATCTCTTAGTACCTTGGGTGGCTTTATCAGTGCAACTACAGGTTGGAACTGTCCACCCAATTTTTTTCCTTCCATTGCTCTCAGCAGCTGGAAGTTTCTGATTTTGCTGTCATACTGCCATATTGCTGGAGCCTGTGGCATACAGGAGTTGGATCTAAATGCTGGGATCTGCTGCTGGAAGGGGAACAATGGAGAAGAGGGAACCCATCTTCTCTGAGAGACTCACAGCAAAGCATCAACAGGAAACAGTAATAAGCTGCACCAGAAGAAATGCTGGCTAGAGACAGAGGAAAAAATCTTCCAAAAAGGACAGTCAAGCATGAAATAGGCTGCACAGAGCAGTGGCGGGTTGTCTCTCCATGGAGATATTCAGTACCTGAAAGGGACCAGGTCCTTAGGAACCTGATTGAACTTTCAAGTGACTTTTGCTGCCCTTTTCAGCTGGTCAGCTGGCCAGGGTAGTCAGGAGGTCAAAGTTGCAAATCCTTTCTGAGATTTGCAATAAACAGATTTGCCCATCTTCTGTAATTAAGATCTGCAAAGCAATTTTACCTCGGGCAGTATGATAGCAGTCAGTTCTCATGTAGACAAGTGTGCTGTCTAAAACAGGCATGCATATAAACAAAGAAACATTGGCTCTTTACAGACCCTTTAGCATGACTTTTCATAGCTCCAGTTCTCTATCAGAGCACCAAAACCCGATCACTGTCAATGCACAAAGCATTTTTTCTTCGGGCACATGTAGAATAAATATCAAATCTCCCAATGTCCAAAGCATCAAACAGAACCCATCGTCTGAACCCCGAGGGGCCCCACAACTTGTCACAAATGCCAAGAAGATCGGGCAGGTGAAGGCTTGGGATTCAGCTGGGCAGGGAACTGGGTGAGAAACAGGCCCAGCAGTGAATGAGAGAGTTGATTAGGGAATGAATCAGTTAGAGAGAAAGTTATGCAATTAAACTGATAAAATTGGCAGCAAAACAAAAAGCAGAAAGAGAGAATGAATGCAACAATCAATCAATAAAGCCGTGAATCAATTGTCTAGTTAATAAGATAGTTAATTATGCAGAACAGAGCAAGCAAGGCAGTGTACTTGGTCAGTTTGGCTCCAACAAATACCCCCATTATGTTTCAGTCACAACATCATTTACTTTTGCTAATTTTTGCTAACATAAGCCCCAAAGGTTTGATCTCTGAATTAGTATTCTCCTTCTTGCATCTTTAAAAATAGTAGCTGTTTCTAGGCTGTTATGATTTATTTCTTTATATTGTTACAAGAAGGCAAGAATTAGGTTATGATCTGGGAGAACTAATTTTCTACTCCATCTGTAAGAGCAATACTTACCTATATTCTCATTTCTATTATTTCAGTATTTTATATGATTTTTATTTCTTAATTTCTATTTTATATCACTGTGCTAATTATTGATCTTTTTTCACTGCCAACACAAATATTCTAAGTGTTTTCTAAACTAGAATTTGCAAACCTTTCCTCAAAATTGTTTCTATTCTGAAACAATTTTACAACACTTTTAGAACACTTTGTTACGTTGTTGAAAGAGCTGTCTCCATTTTCTTCCCATTGTACAACATAGAAACTTGGATAAAAATCTGACAATTCAGTGTCGTTGCACCCTAAAGTGATACACAGTGTAATGCAGGAGGCAAAGAACTACATGAAATAGTCACCTTGTTGAAGAAGATAGAGGATTTTCAGACATTGTCTGAGTCTGGGACCACCCCATGTGGGTAAGATCTTCCTTTAGGATCTGTCTACATTGTTTGTCAGGACTTTTGTGGTGCTGTTGTGATCAGCTTTCACACAGAGCATCTGCAAGGCTGGGCAGTTCTGGCCACAGCCCAGTAACTCTCCATGCCTTGGGTGTGAGTGTGACTTGGCCTTCACTGTTGGAGCTGGACACCAGTAAGCCTTGAAGATGCCTAAAACCTATGAGAACTTTGGGGTTTCTTCTTCTGAAGTTCCCAAGGCCTCCTAAGCTTGCCTCTGTGTCTGTATCTGCCCACCATCAGAAAGAGCTCATCTACTTGATACCTGTCTCACTCCCGAGCCTGAAAGAAATCCATAATTCAGATTTCCTTGTCAATCCACAGATGTGCTGGTCTTAGCTCAATTGCTCACTCTGGAATCCAGGCCTGCAGAAATGCAGTTCGGGTGGCTGGTCTCTCTTTGGATCAGGAGCCCTGTGATGCCCATCTGCATCCAACAATACTTCAGTGTAAATTAGAAAGAATCCTGTCAGCAAATTTCTGCGGAAGGATTATCCAGAGTCTGATGTGTGCAAAAGAAGTATTCTACTTGAATTTATGACTTTTAATATTCTGTCAGAAATGGTAGTTTCTGGACCTGATTTTTGAAATGGTTTTGAAGATACTCCTTACTACTAAAGATGGTAGAGTTGAAGATGGGAAGACTGTTTTGTGAAACACTGCTGTTGGCAACCAGAGAGAGCTGTTCTTGTGCATCTGAATTCAGTCTGGGTTATGAGGGTTGGTTGTTTTCACTGACATGATTCTCAGGGACATTAGGTGACAAAAGCTTTTGTCCTGAGATGCACATATGAAAGGACCTTTATTTACTAGTGTTTCTGACATGTGTTGGAGGGATTTAAATTTACTGCACTGGCCTGATATTGCTCCATCCAGAAAATTTAAGCCCATTTGTCCTTTGCCTTGCTAGTACTGCAGACACAGAGTACTCTTGTAAAAAAGTTCCACCTGTCTCCTGGTCTGTTTACGGGATAAATATGTTCATCTCTGACTGAAACTTCAGGCACATGTTAACAGTTAGTAATCTATTCATTATGTCTTGTTGTCCATCGGCTGTGAACTCAAATAATTTTAGGCAGCTCATCTTGTAGTTTCACTTGAATTTCCCTTTGCCTTTTTACATAGCCTGGTATCATTTTGATGGAAACACCTTATATGAGGGCAGTAACTTTTGTGAGGAAGTTGGGGCAAAATGTTTCAGAGAAACCCAAATAATGGTCTCTGCTCCTCTAATTCTTATTAACTTCATTGACTTCCATGCAAGAGACCTCTTTGCTGAAATGGCAAACACTTTGGCATTATTGAGTAGGTATTAAGACCTCCATAAAAATTCTGGTGACTGTACTTGAATCCTTCCAGTATTGCACGTGACAGGTTGGAGCCTGCCTACAGCTCACTATCAGATGCTTACACCTGTGGAATGTGCTGGGTAATTGTTTCTTGTCTCCCTCCATGAGCTGATCTACCTAAAGGGAAAAGCCTTTTTATTCCCATAAGACAGAGCAGTCGTTTTTCCAGCTCAGGAAGTCAGTGTTTGGGGCTATAAGCTTTTGTTGTCATTAATTCCTCCTAGTCATATTCTGGGGACTGAAAGGCTTGTAAGGCTTACAAATACAGCCAGTAAGCCTGATTTGTCATGCAGAGGAGAAACACTGTGAGAAAACCTTGAGGAAAACAACAAATATGCTCTGTGGAACAGCCAAAGCATTATAGACTTTATCTGGGCTATGTACTGATGCCTCAGGAAAGCTGACCTGAAACAGATACTGGACAGAGCTAGAGAATAATGTAGGTATTTATTGAAAGGCCTTTAGGATACACCTTGGGCAGGACAAGAGCCTGACCAGGGCTACACCCAGGGTGGACTTGAAATGGTCACCAGTCATGAGGCCTTGCACTTTTATAAGTTTGGTCCATTTGCATGTTGGAGTTTAATTTTCCAATTGCAGCTTCAGGTTGTGAGGTCTCATCCTTCTTGTTTTGCCCTCCAGTCCACCGTTTTTTATCCTTTGGGGCCTGAAAGTTGTCCTTGGTCTTCAGCAGGTAAAGGATTTGTTTTGTCCACCTGCTCTGTGAAGAGAGCTTACTGGCACTTAATATGAGGATCAGAACTACACCCCTAGGCAGCACAGAATCTGAAAATATGAAAGCTAAATCTTAAGGCATCAGTGCAATAACCTCTTCAGTCACTGTCACTTTTTAGAAGCATGTAACCACATGCAGAAATATAAAATAGTGCAGAAGCACTCTAGGAGCTTAATCAGAATATGGCTTATTACAGTGAGTGCCAGTCTATAAAGAACTGCTTGGTAATATCAGCTTCCTGTTAATCCCATAACAATCAGATAATGGTGAAATGTTGATTTATTCACTGATTTACTTTTAGCTAGATTGAAATAATGGAGTAAAATGAGCCCATTTAGACTGGTCCTTAAATTGAATGCTCCTAATTGCATTTGAAAGAATAGACCATAATGCATTTGAGTATTGCAATGACCCTGCTAATCTATGCAATTAGTTAACTATTTGGGAAAGGAGACTACCTTACATGTAGTTTTGTCTTAAAAATTAGAATGTATTTTTCATGCACTTTATGCATGATTCTGTACTGAACTGATTGCCCATGTAAAATCCTCAATTTTACTCCAATACTAGTCTCTTTCTGTGTAAGTTTGCAGTGGAACAGCTCAATAACTGTATTATATTTCCATTTAATTGTTCAACTAGAATCCTGAAATTTGCACATATTCATTCTGGGTCACAGGGTTCAGCATGGGAGGGAATTCCAGATTACACATTCCATTAGATATTATCAAAAGGCCATCTGTCTTTCTTAGTGGGTTTCAATCACTCAAGAGCCTGAGGATATTTAGGCAGAAAAGGAGAAGTAAGAGAGAAAAGCTCTTGCAGTAAAAATCTGACTAGGCCACTCGCAAATTTCAAATGTTTCTAGAGGAGTATGAGCTGACTGCAATTTTACAAGAATATCCTGCTCCACTTAATGTTTCTCACCCTCGTATTTTTAGAGAATCACTTTTCAATATATATCTCAGCAAAGACTTGGTGATCTCCTGTCTGTTGAAGCTCCTGGCTATACTCCTGGCTACTAAAACAAAACAAATGAAGGAGACAGGCTGGTGCCGGGCATTTGAGCATTTGCTTCTGGTCAGTGGATCCTCTCCTTGCCTTCATTCAAAGATTGCCAAGCAGGCATCGTTTAAAATGCCTGGTGAAACTCTTCAGTGTGTATTTGCATCGTGGTCCATTTTTGCATACAGCTGGACGTTTCCATGTTTTTACTGTGTGCAGCTGCAAATGAGAGTAATTGGGAGCATGAGACTGTGCATCTCAGAAACCTGGCCTTGTACCTACCAGTTACACCTGCTGGGTGTCCCTGAAGCTAAAAGACACAAACTAGATGGGACTGGACTGTTACTGTCTCCTTGCATTTCTGTGCTGAAACATTAAATTTCTAGTGTTTTCAGAGCTGAATTAGGTTATGGTTATTTTTATGCCTGGCCTCAGATTCATGCCCCACTCTTCTCTTGATGCACACATGAAAGAAGTGCCAGGAACACTCTAATCTTCCAAAGTACAATGCAATCCTTGATGCCTGTACAATTAACAAGCTTGTAAAAGATGCTCTATGAGCATTGTTTGTTGATATTTCTAGATTCTTTCCTAAATAATGCAAATGTTTTCCAGTCATGAGACAACTGTTATAATAACAGAATCTGACACTCTGCTTAACACTGATGGAGTATTTTAAGAGAATCTCCTGGGAGATGAGCAATAAATGGTTTATCAGACTCTATGCAGGAAATGCTTTGGGAAAAAAAACTATCAGAAGGGAAGCAAAGAGGCCTAGAAAGTTAGTGACAAATGACTACTGCTGGTCTCCCTTCCTGAGCTCATGGAATTGATGAGGAAAAAGGTGCAAGAGCAGAGGCATTGAATGCATCCCTCCGGCTGTAGATGAGGCAGAGAAACTTTCAGTTTCATCAGATTTTGTCAGTAGAGATACCCAAGGACAAATACAGACAATAGCTTCTAGGGGCTGCAGCACCATCAGCAATAGAGAAACCTCTGCCCCACAGCAGCCACTTGCCTGATGGGCTCCACTAGATCCAGTTCAGGGTGTTCTGTTCTCTTACAATCAAGCACTACACGCACTCTTGGGAGAATATGAATGGTGAAAATGGTTGGGTGTCCTCACTTTGAGGATCTTATGACCCAACTAAGTGTCCTGTGAAGTGTGCTGCTTGTCAGGATTCCAAATCTCCAAGGTGCTCATTGCTAAATCTTGAGTTCTTTGCTGTGAGTTAACATTAAAAAATATTAAGATAATTACAGCATGGCTGAGGTCATCTGGTCCAATCCCACAGCTCAAGCAGAGCCAGCTAGAGTTGGTTGCCCAGCCCATACTTCAACTTGTCTATGAGGAAGTTATCAGACACAGTTCCAAGAGCCTTACTGAAGTCAAGGAAGAAAACACTTGCTGTTCTCCCCTCACCTACTAGATGGGCATTTCTTCATAGATGGTTGTCTAGTTGCCAAGTGTGACTTGTCTTTGTGAATTCATGCTAACTACTGCTCATTCCCTCCTTGTCCTTCATGTGCCTTGAAATGCTTTCCAGCATGACTTGTTCCATCTCCTTACCAGGGACTGAGACGATGTCCATTGACCTGTAGTTTGCTGGGTTCTCCTTTTGTCCTTTGGGAAAATAGGAGGGATAACAACAAAGGGACAGAGAATGTGTACATAAGATAGATAGTTCCAGTTCCTGGTATCTGATAAAATTAATCATAATGTATTTAGAGACCACCAGCAGTTTAGGAGTTGTTGGTGGCATAGTCAAGAGCTTCTAGAAAAAGATTGAGGCCCTAGAAAATCAGAAACGCAAAAATTTTGTACTTAATTTCCAAAAAAAAAAAAAGATGGAACCAGCCAGCATAACCTCAATTCCTAAAATTGACTGGAGGAACTACTGAAGCTCTTGTTGGGCACCTGGAAGTTATAACAAAGGCAAAATTGGCAAGAACAATTCATGTGAAAACAATCTAATGTCTTCTGACAGGTTTGGCTGATAGGAGAGAATCTGTACCTGTCATTTCTTGATTTTTGTGGAACCATTACACTTGACATCCTCATATGGAAGCTAGAGAACTCAGTTCTGGAAAAAAAAAAAGTAGCAAAGAAATGTACAAAAATGCATTGCTTTAAGAATAGATACAAATATTTTGCTGTGACAATGAGTGTTTATGGCCATCTGAACTATGGCCTCTACAAAAACAGCACTACCTCAGAACCTCCTTCCCTTTGCAGACTTTCTTTCCCTGTCCAAATGAACATGCTCTCTCTCTCTATATATATATATATAGAGAGAGAGAGATATATATCCCTGCAGTACACACACACACAAACACACACACACACATATACATATATGTCCCTGCATATATATATATGCTAAGTCATTTGGACTTTTTCTTGGAAAAAGAGCAGGAGCAATTAGGCAATATTGCTGATAGGAAAAAAAAAAAAAAAAAAAAAAAAGATATGCCATAAGGGAAGGCTTCTATCAGGTAAGTTTATTGGAATGTGGCTCTATGGGGCTTGAATGTGAAAGGAGAGTGGAGTCCCAGGTAAAAACATGATCTGAGGAGTCCTGTGGTTCATGTGAGTTGCTCAAGCCTTCTTTGCCAATTTACATTTTCAACTAGGTTTCCTGCATCAAAATTGAAGTCTTCCCTCCCAATATTCACAAAAAACTGAACTTCAGAACAAGATTTACAGCCACGTGTCACAGCTTCCCAGTTTGCTAACATCTTCCCCTCTGAATGCTCTCTCCTGACACTGCTGAAAGTAATATTTATAGAGAGCTTGCTTGTGTGATGAAACCACTGCCTGTCAGGCACATCAATATCCACTGCACAGAAAAGCAGATGTGAGTTAAATCTTTGGACAATAATCTTGAGATTTCATAGGAATGGAGTTAAAAATATCACATGGCCTAGGAGAGCCAAGGGTGAGAATGTGGATTATGATATTTCTAAGGGAAGGTAAGGACTGGGAATAATGGTGCTACTGCATATTTTCAAAGCTTTCCCTTGCAAAAAGAAGAACCTTGAGAATAACATACAGCTAGACAAAGGCTGCTCCAGGAAATTCACTCCACACACCAGTTGGGAAGGGCATGGGGACTGTCCTGCCTTTGCTGGTTCCAGATAACCATAGAATCTTTAAGGCTGGAAAAGACCTTTAAGACCATCATGTCCAACCATCAACCTCACACCATCACCATGTTCACCATTAAACCATGGCTTCAAAAGCCATGGCCAACACACAAGTGTTTTAACACTTCCAGGAATGATGACTCCACTACTCGTGTGGGCACTCAGTTCCAGTGTTTTACAACCCTCTCCACAAAAAGGTTTTTCCTAATATCCAATCTAAACCTCCTCTGGCATAACTTGAGGCTGTTTCCTCATGAGAAGAATCCTCATTGCCTGAATTTCCACATCAGACATAGGCATGGTGGTTTCTCTGTGAGGAAATGGGGAATAATATGAAAAAGCTCAAAGAGCCTAAGTGAACTATATGCTTAGTTAGAGTGTAAGATGGATGATGAGAATCGCTGTGCTTTTGAGAAGGATTTCCCAAATTGCAGCTTTCTACAGTGAAGGTAGAACTCTTTTTTGTGTTATTTTCTGCCTTAAATTTATCACTGTCACTGCCCAGATCTGGGTAAACCCTGCACATTTGACTAAACACACTAGCCAGCAGTGCTCAGTCCCCTAGCCCTTGCTGAGCTGGTCTCCTTTAGTTCAATAATAAATAACAGTGTTTATTGGAGCAGGATGTGGCTGGCTGCTGGTAATGTCGTCCAGTTTGTACAAATCTGCCTGAGAAGTGTGGAAACTGCTGCTAGGAGTTCTCTTCATGTAAATGCATTGTCTGTACTTCCACAGCTGCATGTCAGATAGGGAAGTCTTGTTTGAAACAAAAGTAGATGAGTGAGCCTTACATCTGGCAGCAGAGGGAAGAGACAAGAGGCCTCCAAATAGTTTCTACCCCTTTGTTTAAAGCAAGAGGTATCCTAATTGTTTATTCCTTGTAGAAGTCCCTTTGTCCTTCTTGTTCTTGATCTCTTTGGTTCTTTGTGGGTGTGTTTGCTTGTTTTGCGTGTTTTATTTTTTTTTCCCTTTTCTTTTCTGTTTAAGTGTTAGCAAGGTAAAATTTCCCTCTTGGATTCCCTCTTGGATTCCTACATGGTGATGTGAGGTTCCTGCAGAACTCCCACACAATGTGGGGGTTTGTAGGTGTAGAAGAAAGGATTACAGGAGACCTCACTCCTGATAAGTCACAGTTGTATTAATTACCAAAGAAGAGGAGCAGCCTTGCCCTTAATGGGTCACAGCTGTGACTAACAAAGATAAGTGTGATAAAAGGGGTGGGTTGGCTGCTCAGGGGAGGATTTTGAAGAAGGAGATACTGAAGGAGGACCTGGAGGAAGGAAGAGAAGAGGACAGGACCTGGAGCAAGGAAGAGAAGAGGACCTGGAGGAGCCCTGAGGAAGAACGAATGATCCAGAGAAACACAAACAAGAACTAAGCAAGGAAGAGAGTTGCTGCTGTAAAAGGTCTGCTGTGAGGTCAGTCTGGGTCTGATGGAGTTGGAGCCTGCAGTCATAGTTAAGCTAGGTGAAAACCTGCTGTGAAGAGGTGGCAAGGAAATATTTGCATTCATGTTCTATCAGGAAATAACCAGCAGCCTGGCCTTACAGTAGGAGCTTGCTGTAGTCAGAGTCAGTGAATATTTGGAGTCAGGATAATTGAATTGTAACAAGGGATCGACTGGGACTCTTTTCACGTTGTTAAATGAGAGTCTGTGTCTTGGCTCATTTCTACCTCTGATGAGAGATCTCCTGCCACAGAGTTTGTCCAGAGGATGCAGTGATTCCTGTCCTGCTGCAGAGAAGAAACTGAGGGAGTGCTCTGCAGCAAGCATGAGCTGTGCAACAGGAACCCTTAAACTGCAGTGCAGGTTTGAGCTGACAGATATGTATGTCAGATATTGCAGGAGATGTATAGCCTGTCTGTGGGACTCATTCCTCTAGTGCCTCATGGTCTTTCTTGACCTTCACCATTCTTAAAGACAGTCTCTTTGCAGTTGCTTCTACAGGCTGAGCAACTTCTATGGGATGAAGAAAACAATTCATTTTTTTTTTTTTAGGACAAGTATCTCTGCAAAGCTTTCTGTGGATTGTCATTGCCTGTCTAATGCCAATTAATTATTAATCTGTTTAGAGCTGAATGTGTGAATAACATATTTAAGCACTGAAATTTGGATGGGCTCTAGTTTTAAGCTGGTCTACATGGACCTGGCACCCCCACAAAATCTTCATCCTCCCTGCTCCTTTGGGGTCAGGGAGCAGGTCACTGTCTGCAAACACAACTCAGGCTCTCACGAAGGCTTGAGGAGTTTTTCTGTCCAGCTCCTCTTTGAATACCTAACCCAAGATGAAATACTCAGACTGAGCTGGCCTCTGCAGTGAGATCAGAGAGGGTGAGGATGATCTTCCAGGGAGGTGCTGCTGAAACCCTCACCAAGGATGGGAAATGTGGGAACATGTTTACCACAAGGAGCCAGGGGACAGCTGGAGGAATAAAGAGCAGACAGAGAGGAAGAGGGCAAACGAGGGAAATTTTAGACAGACAAATTTCTGCCCTTTTCTTACCTGAATGGCTCCTGTGGGTAGTTATTTTAACCAGGACCTTCAGGCAACAACTATCAAGCACAAATCCTTTTTCTTATGTGCTTAATTGAATTGAAAATTAACAATAGACTAGCTCTGGCACTTGACTGGACTTTTTTTGCCAGTGTTCAAAAAAGGGAACAGCAGCTTAAGGACAAATAGGTCTCTTAGCTCTTTGATATTTCTTAGAGTCATGTCACCAGATGGGAGAAATGATGGCACTGTATGGTGTAAAATGTTGAGAAAGCCTTAAAAAAAATCACAGGCTTGATATGGATCCAACTATGTTCAGGACTAGGACGTGTTATTCTAGCATACCACAGCAAACTATAAGCTTGTTTGAGAATGAAGTACCAGTGGAAAAAAAAAATCACATTTTCGTGATACTAAGGCAAGCCAGAGAAAGAGAGCATGCCTGGGTACAGGACGTTATAGGGACTTCATGCCTGCAAGGGAGCTGTGCTAATGACTTCCCAGTGGGTGGAACAGGAGAGGAAGTCTTATCTCCAGACTCCTCAGAGATAGGCAGTTGGAAAACACCGGCTCCAAAGCTAATATTTCTGCCTGACTAATAGAAGTGCAGAAGTCAATGATATGGTATGTGTTATGTGCCAAAGCTAAAACAGTTTTCACCAAGTGAAATCATAACTGCATTGTCAGGCAGAAAACCTTATGGGGGAATACAAGGATAATGACAAAAATAATAGGAACAGAAATAAAGGTGAAATCCAAGGAGCCACCCAACCATCTGAAATCCTACTATATTTAATTTGATTTTGAGAGAAGTGTTCTCTTGTGGCAGACAAACATGCATCATTGGTTGAAATCAGCATTGCTCTTCTGAAGTCAGCAAAGCCATATTGATTTACATTACTTGATGGTCTCTGCTTGAAAATTCATCATTGTAACAAATATTGTAAAACTCTAGGTTTGTCACCAGTGAAGAGCCTTTAGGGATGGCAGAAGGGAATCATCCTTCCTGCTTGAACAACAGGATTACTCAAATGGGAAACAGGCTTGCACCAGTCTTCCTTCAGGATATGATGCCACAGCACTATGAGGTACAGCAGTATGGGCAGTAATCCTGGAAAGCAGATGAGTAGCAAAACCCAGGAATGCCTGACAACTGAAAACATTAAACAGGAAGGAATGGCCAAAAAAAAGAGGCTTTTAAACAGGACAAGTGTATGAGTGTTTTACTGGCTGTGCAGTCATGGCCACAGAACTGCATGGATGGATGTCTACCACAGGAACAGAAAAGGAAGTAGGACAGTCCCTGGAGTCTGCATGAGGAGCATGGTGAAGCCTCAGACTCACCTGGAAGAGGAACACTGGAGATTTAGGCTTTGCAGGAATGGAGAACTGACTTTAGTCCATGGCTTGCTCTTGAAGATAGCACACCACTGTGCACGGGTTTGGGAATGCTGCATGCTTGGCCCCAGCAGGGTCTTGCCACACTCAAGAGTCCCACAAATTACCAGTGATCAAGAAAACATGTCCTGATATACACCCTGTTTCTATTAATAGTGCCTTTCTTTTTGCAAACAGGGTTCAATTCTTTCTTTATCTCATTGTCTGAGTGGGGACTGCTAGTGGATGTCATCTTCTACATTTATTATACCACAGGAGCTTGCTTTGTACTGTAGTACAGTCATACACAGTGGAGGCAGTGCAGGGGCTAAGCAAGCAAAATCATACAGGAGTTCACAGAGTTCATTTTGCCTGTGTTTAACACATGCTGGAACCAGAAAGCTCCTAATCAACACTATTTGTTTTTCAAAAGACCTCCCAAGCCACTTCCATCAGCTACATGACATGTAGGAGGAGGAGAATCTGCTCTTATTTTTTAAAACATAAACCAGATGGCTCATGTTTTATGAATGGAGAAGACACCACATGTACTTTACATGTACAAAGACATCAACATGTGGTCACGTGCCCAAGCTTAAATGTTGCAGGTTTTAGTCTGAAGTACTGTTGTATCTTGTGCTTTTCAGTAAGAAATTTGCTTTTGATTTGCTTTGGTTCTTCTCAAAGTTAGGCAAGATGGTTTTTCCATCTCTTTGCTCTTGATATTGTGGCAGTAGCAATCTCATACTATTTACCTAGAAGTCTGCCTTCTGAAGTATATTGATTTATCCTCTAAGCTGTCCCCCCTCATGTTTCATGTGCCTATAGGATTTCATTTCTGCTTTAAAAAGCAGAGAAGAAATTACAGCCTCTGATTTGATAAGGAGACTCTGTATTGATACAGATATCCTTTATTTTTCCACCTGTAAAATTCAGATTCAAAATTTTCTTCCATTTGGCTGCAAGACCTGATTTCCCAAGTTTGATTAAGACCTTGGAATGGGAGATAATTGTGAAGTACACAGAGAGGTAAATTAACCCGGGCAGTAGAAATGTTCTTTCATAGGGCCAGATTGAAGTAGTTGAGGTTGAACAAGTATTTTGAGACAGTGCTGGGATTTGCAGCCAGACCCTTTGCACTAAAGGATTTCCCCTGAAAGTGTGGAGCGTCAGGAGGTTTTCTGCCCAGCTGGCTGACTACCAGTCTTGAGTGAAAACACACTTCAGTTTAATTGTCTTTAGCATGACAGCCACCTCACTAAATGCAGGAACACAATGATATGAAAAGTTATGCCCCCCCCAAAGGTTGAATTCCCATGGGTCATTAATTATACAAACATGCAGAGTTCTTCCATACACTTTTTTTAAACAATACTGTCACAATATGGATTGTATATTGAAGACTGAAAATGAATCTGGAATCCTTGGAGAGCTTCAGGATGACTCAGCCAGTGTAAAGGATTTGTCACGTTGTCCTGAGGATATGACAGTAATTTATGCTGATATGGGCACGGTGACAGGCAGCCACATCCTGCAGACCCTACTGGGACAATCTGTCCCACATCCCTACTGGCCACATCCCGCCAGAGGACATCTGAGAGAGAGATAATGATAGTCCCAGTCCCAGAATCCACAGCAAGCTGGCACATCCCCAAAACAAATCCATAGATGCTTCATTTACACACATTTGTATCAAATTGCTTCTGTGGGTTGAAGAGAGCAGGGGCTTGGTCTGTGATCCAAAAGAAGTGGCTATTACTGGCCGCAGAAGCTGTCCTGGATGCCAGTTTCCCTGGTCTGATGGGGTAACCTTGTGAGGAAGGCATTCCTGCTCCTGAGGCCCTTCCTGAGGGATATCCCATGTGGGACATGGCAGACCCAGCACTTGGCTGAAATTGTCTGTGTGACTGCTGTGGTCAGCCCTTTCAAAGGCTCAGCCTGGCAGCCTGCTCACATTTTGTCCCTGATTTCCTGGGTCTCAACATCCTTACCCTTCCACAGAAATGTACAAAACACTGGGGAGCTTTTCTCCCCACCAGCTGACTTTTCAATTTTGCTCTTTTTGTCAGGGCTTCTCCCTGGAGCTCCCCAGCAAGACTGCAGAAAACTCCCACACAATTTATTTAACTGGCTTCCCACCCACTGGTCTCAAAGGCACATGCTGGGCAGTCACTCATGCAGCAACATGTTCCTGGCTTCAGGTTCCAAGCTCACAGTCAGCCCTGGGGGTTCAAAGAATGTCTGATAACCCCCCTCTGCCACTGGGCTGCTCATAACCTCACACTGTATATATGCATAGGTACATATATACACACACATAAATATTTATATATACATATTTTTAATATATATGTATTCTTTTGTGCATGTGTTTGTATATTTATACAGTCAGGGTAAACAGAACTCATGAAGTGATTCTAAAATACAGTGAGAACACTTTTTACCCCAAAATTGCTTCCTTGTCTTAACACTTTGCAGTTTAATTTAGGGTGCAAGTTCATCCTGAATGACTCTGACATGATGGCAGGATGCACTCATCTGTTCACTTCTGAATATGAAAATCCTCAGGGGACATCAATCAAGCTTTCCTAGTGACTGCCCACATCCATCCATCCATCCATCTTCCATATTTTTGTTCATGCTCACGATGCAGTGAGTTTGAAAACACAAAAGTTGCAAACCTAGAGCTATGTAATGGTGTATCAAATAACAGTATGCCTCTGTAATTAATAACTGAAGAATTCACACAAAATTAAAGCAAATGTACATGGATGTGTGTCTGGAGGTTTTAAACCCGTTGTATATAAAAAATAATTGGGTTTTGCCAGAAGGAAAGAAAAAAGAAACCATGAGAAGTTCCAGAATCATCATTGTGCAGTATGGGTGGAGACAAAAGTAGGATTTGGTCCAGTTTTGGTGAAGGTGTTGATGTGCATTATCTAGAAAAATGACATATTAACTCTTTTTCTGTTTTTTAATTCTAACAGAAGTTCTTTCCTGTACAATTGCCTGAGTCTTGCTCTGTGAGTGAGTTCTCTGCCCTCTCTGCTTACCAGCTGGTTTCAAGGAGGGCTTGCTTTCCTGTCTCTCTGTAATTTAGCTCCATATGTGAGGCTTGAGTAGCCCTGTCAAGAGTCACCCTCCCCCCGGGGCATAACTCTTGGGGTCACTGAAATACACACACTTTCCCACCATCTGTAGATGCTCTCCTCTGGGAAATATCATCCTACATATACATATATGTACAGTATGGACATATAAAACCTGGGAACTCTGAGAAGGCAACAGCCTCCAGGACTTACAGGCTCAGGGCATGTGATGTAAGTGGGAACTTCCCCTGAAAGAAGATTGCCAGATTTGTCCTGTGGGTATTACATCCGTGATTATATACATTAAAGTGTTTCAAATTTTAAATACACTCCAGATGCTTTTTCCTGCCCTTTCCTCCCACTCAGCTTGACTTTTCCCCAGCTGATTGATTCTCAGAGTTTATGTTCAAGGATTCAGTACCTTGCTTACTTGCCAGATTAGCTCTTTCGGCACACCAGAAGCTGCCTGGTAGGCCTGGGAAATGCAATATCATATGCTGAGAAGCTGCAGTGTATCAGAAAGGGGTGAGCAATCAGAGTGTGAATGTTCAGCTGTACTCAGCACCAGACAAACTCTGGGTTTTGTGAAGTCAGCAGGAGTTTTCCCAACAATTCTAAAAGTACAGAATCAGGCCAGCATCGGGAAGAGCTGACGAATGCAATCTATCAAACAAGAGGGAATCATTCCTTCTGCTGTGATTCTGACTTCTTTTCATATTTTTCTTTTTGTGTGTTTCCTAAAACACGGAAATTGTAGGCTGCATTTTGTCCCAGGACACCAACTGCATGTACCTTATAATTCTCCGTTTCTTCGTCTATTTAGTGATGGGCAAACACCACAAACATCCAGAAATTCCCCCACCATTTTTTTATTCTCTGCCTTTGTACTGCAACTCACACTTTCCCTTCTCACCAGAGGAGGAAGCAGCATGGTCTTGTTCTGTTTGAGGAGAACTCACAAAGATTGCTCTCTAGGCACCAATTCTGTGTGTAGCATGTAAATATGAAAGGAAGATGCAAACACACCTGGGATATAACCCAAAGAGGAGCAGTAGGCAAGAGCAGCCTTGGATGCAGAACAAACTGTGATCCCACGAGTCACAGAGTTTTGGTTTCCTTCCCTAGAAGCCTGTCACTGCCAGTGAGATCCCAAATGAGCTTGGGTATCTCTCAGCCCCCTTTAGCCCTGGAAGCTAAAACCTCTGTGAAGTTTTTAGGATCTGCTTTACAGATACAGGATGGAGGGGAAAAGCAATATGTCAAAATACTCTTGAGGGCATGCAGGGAAATGTTGATATGAGGAAGGAGGAGGGCTGACAGGGAGCTTCCTTTTCAGGATGATTGCACAAAACCTCTACAGCCTCCACTTTTGTTTGATTCATTCAAATAGTTCTTCCTATATCTAGTTATTTACATATTAAGAGGAATAATATTACTCATATCTGTGATGATCATTATTATCTAACAGATGTTGTAAGATAAAAGTATTTTTTCTGATGCTTGAAAGTAAGAACCATATATGTATTCTTAGCATTAAACTCATCAGACAGTAGACAACGCATATACAGAAAGCATCATGTGTCATGGATGAGAGAACATGAGAGAGCTGGATTTTTCTGCCTTGTTTTGCCTTGCCGTGCCTGTCCTGGCTTTTCATCAGTCAGCAGAGACCACTCCTATAAACTCTGTGGCAGCTTTAGATTTTTTTTCTCCACAGCTCTTTAACGGGGGAGGTCTGTTTATTGCCATACTGGGTCACTTGTGACAGCAAAACTCAAGATCCCTTGAGGTCTGCTCAGGATCTCTTGGCTGGTACCCCATGTCAACTCACCCCATCTCACCTAACCCCATCTCACCTACAGGGGTCACTTATTCAGCTCCTCAGCAGAGACCAGTCACATCCATTTGTCCATTTATCCCCTAGAACTGACATTTTAGTGAACTGTATGCACTGAACTGCATACATGGTTTTGTGATGTCTACCTTTTTTTTATGATGTCTATTTTTTTTCCTTTTTCTAGTGTGAAAGAACAGATTTGATTGCTTATGAACCAGAAGAAGCAGCACAAGGACACAGAACACAGGCAATAGACTAAAGTAAATACAACCTGCAGTGCATAAGTCAAAGAGAATTCCAAAATCATCATAGGTCACATGCTTTACCTTGCCACTTTATTGTGGCAGTTTATTGCTGTTTTATTTGTTGCTGTTATTGCAGCAATATTGTTTTTCTACTCTCTCTGACTCATCTTTACTACTGCATAGACATGATATTCCTCAGCTTTGTCTTCTTTAGATAGAGAAAAACATGGTGCTAACTACTCCACTTATATTTTTTTTGGTATATTCCTAATATACTCTTTAGACATAACTTTCCCAATAGCCTTTTGCACTTCCAGCTCACATTCATTTTTCTTGAGCTTGTAACTCCTACCGTACACAGTACTACAGATGATATCTCATTGCTGCCTAACGCAGTGGTATTAATATTTTTCCATTTCTGCTAAACAAACTAATGTTTAAGGATTGCATTTGCACTTTTCACAGCCTCATCACACTGGTAACCTATCATGATCAAGGTGATAACTAGTACTCTTCTTCCTTTGTCTTTTTGCATAGTCTCCCTGGTTTACAGCAGAAAATCTTGTTAATTGTCTGGATGTACATTATTCCTGACTTTCAAGCTTTTGCATGTAATTTCATTTCAATTATAGGAGTCTGCAAAATCATTAATTTTTTCACTCATGATATTTAAACCCTTGTAGCTAAATATCTCTAGCACATTTCAATAGCACACTTACTTTGCATCAAATTCATTTGTGCAAACATTAAATGAGATCAGCCCCAAGACAAAACCTTGAAAAACTCTGGTCATAACCTCCCTCCAGGCAACAGCTCTCTTTTCACTAGCCTGATCTTCTGTTCATCTGCTCTCTCCTTCCTTACATTTCCTATCCCAATGCTAATTTGTACTAATGGTTTCCAGTGTAACAAAGTATAAGCTTTATAGAATCAATACATATATCTCCTTTGTCTGAAAAATCAATCCCATCAAAAAAAGCTACCACATATAATACACCTTTGATAAACCTGTGGGGTTTTTAATAATATTTTTCATTCTTCTCCATATTTTTGATATTTCTTACCTTTAAAGTCTGTTCTAAAGCCCTTACCTGTCAGAGATTACAACAGTTATCCACCTGTTACTGAGACCAGAATGATGAACCACCATAGCACAGACTACCTTCCCATCTTCCTGGAAAATACATCATGAAAGATCCCACTTGTTACTCTCTGTTCCAATAACACCATCTCTGAGATGTGAAAAAGTACTGAAGATCCTTGCTACTGGCCCTGCAATTGTACATCTATATTCTTTCTAGACAGTGGTCTCTAGCCCAGGTGCTCTGTCCTTTTTGACCTGAGCACTGAATTTTCTTTCCTTGTCCTTGTTGCAACACCCACTTTAGCTGATGGTGTTCCTCTACCTCCTGTTTTTTGTCAACCTTCCTATTGAGGGTACTTTGAGAATGGTCACTGAATCTGCCATACAGTGGGAAGAGCATCCTTGACTTGCGCTCATTGCCTCCTCTCCCGCTGAACAGATATCATCAGAATCCCCCCAGTCAATTCCCTTTGTGGGGCTTGGGTTCCTGGCCCTCCACATCACTTTCCTGGAGAGGTCACTAACTCGTGTTCTTCCATACTTTGGACATCCTGATAATCTTGCACTGAGTCAGATGTGTTTGTTGTTCTGATAGAAATACTCCAGCACACAGATAAAGAGCCAAACTTCTCCAGAGTCAGTCAGATTGCCCTAGGCAGGATCTTTAATGGGCCTCATCTCTTCTCAGATAAGGCATGTCTTTTCCCTGTGTTTATACCTCTGTTCAGAAGCTCCCCTACCTCTGTTCAGACAGGGAGTAAGTATCCAAATATTAGAATCTGCAAAATATTTTTCTACTAACAAGTAAAATGATTTTTTACCTTTGTTCTTCAGATAATGTGGGAGGTTTTTTGCAAGCCCTGAAGTGACCATTCCTGTCGAGTAGTAGATCCCTCAGGATCTTCCAGGATGTTGCAGGGAATATGGATGGTTTGTGATGCCTCCACACAGTTGTGCTGCAACAGGTTTATGTGCTCCCTTACTGAGAACCAACTGTCCAGACCCCTGTGCGTTTTACCACTGGAATGCTCAGAGCCACACACACTTTCTCTCCCACCCACACAGCATAAGGGAATGATGAAATAGGAGTTCTGAAATGTACCTAACTGTGCTTCCTTGTCTTCCACATTTTAAAATTAATTTCATTGTTTTGTTGTTGCCTTTTTATCACAATTTGTTTTTGTCTTGGATTTCTACAGAGGTCTGTGCATTGTTCCTTTCAGCCACATCAGAACAATATCAAGGTTTGTAGAGATTATAAAATTGTACCCTACTGACCAAAAAGCTGTCAAGTTTTGACAAATACGTATCCTAGTCCAAAGAGTGAGGTTCTGCTCTACCAGAACACTTGTGTTAAGCTGTGATAGCACATCCTACTCCCTTCACAAGGAAAGCAGGGTCTCTCTCAGCCTTCTGGCAGGGGTGTTGATATGTATTTGCATTGGCCCTTCTCTTTTGGGACTGGAGGAACAAGAGCCAGTCAGGAGGGTTTTTGTGACTACAGAAGAAATAGTGGGATGTGGAGAAAACACTAAAGTCTATAGATCAATACTGCCATACAGAGTGATTTTGGGGGTTTTTGGCTTTAGAACAGGCCTTGAGCTCATCAGAGACCAGAGCAGAGTGATTTCTCCATACCTGAAACTGATCTGTTCTGGACCACTGCCATAAATACAGAGGATTCAGTAACTGAAAATGCGAGGGCTTCTTCTCTCTACCAACTGTGAGGACAGCCAAGTGCTAGCTCTGCCCTCACAGCACTTAATATGTTGATTAAAGATTATTTTGGCATGAAGACAGATCTGAGGAAATACTGTAGGCCTATCTAGTTGCAAAACAGGGGTAGTATTACAGTGTTGTTGCATTTTAACCAGAAAATGGCAAGATCTCCTTTCAGATGATATGCAGCTTTTCACTCTAGAGATAAATACGTGTTAAAGTTGGTGATGAAGAAAAGCAGAAAAGAATGTCAAGGTAACCTTTTGTAGGTAGATGGCATACTTTATACCAGTATATACTTAATAAGTAATACTTTGTAAGTATTCATTCTACGTGCCAGCTATGCCTTAATCCATATTGTCAGAAAATTGCTGCTATAAGAACTTTGCTAATATAGTCATACATTTGTTGATGCAGTTTTTTAGGATTTTTTTTTCTGTTTATTTTCTAGATGAGGAAAAAAAACATTTTTCTCCAGCTTTGGCTTGGAGGAAATTTGCTAGCAAGATCCCATATGGTAATTCTGATTCCTTTTTTTTTCTCTTTTTTGTGTGACTGAAACTGACTAAATCTTCTTAATAGCATTTTGGTATCTTTTCAAGTTGGAAACCATTCTATTTCTGATTAATTCATGCTGCCACACGAGTCCTAGAGCTATGCAGATAAGCTGAATGTACCACACTACAATATCTGTGTTGTAAACCTAAGGGTATTCATGGGCTTTTCAAGTGAATGCACATTCATACGTGAAGTAGGCAACACATAGTGAATGAGCTACATTATGTGAATGTGCTCAACAGCTGAAAAATGAACTATGCCATGGATTTCAGCTTCATGGAGTGAGCAGCTGAATCTGTCGGTGACACTGAAAGATTGTTCTTCTGTATGACTCAGATTGATTCAGTGGCCTGACAATTCCCCCTTCTTTGTGAATCCTTTGCACCTGTAGATGCACAACACTAACAAAGGTCTAATTCTGGCAGTTAGCAAAATCCCGACTGTTAGCATGTTGAAATAAGTGCAGCAATTTTTCTGATGTTGATGCTCCTTCCAACACTCCTTATATGTTGAGTAATAGCATTAAACGGATGTATTCTTTGAAACCTCAGTTTCAAGATTTTATGTCAGAAAAAAATATCCATGCTGAGTATAAAAGACTCTCAAGAAAATTATAGAAAATATATGATTCCTAGACTCTAAGTCTGCAAACTTGAAAATAGAATGACAATTGTCTCCCCTCTTAGGCCACTTTGTACTAAATTCTTTGCGGGATAAATAACATCAAGCCAGTAAATTAATACTATAGATTTCTCAGGAAATCTAAGGTGACATTCCAATGTCAAACCACAGGAAATCCCTACAGACTTTAACCATAGATTTTATAATTGATATACCCCCAAATAAACATTAAAACCAAAACCACAAATAGCATTCTCCTTGCTGCTTGAGATATACACTGAGCTGTCAGAATATTAAAGCTGTCTGTACCCACATTGTTTATAAAGGCAATAGTGACTATAGCAGAGCTAGAAATAAAGAAAAAAAAGAATCTACACGATTGCTTGCTTCTGGATAACCAACTTCTGATGTGATCCCCAGTTTAACTGTAAATTAGGGTTTCAAAAGAGAAAGGGAAATAAATCATTCCATATGCAAGGAAAACTTGCCCAAGTTTTTATTGCAGTAGAAATGCCAACACCTAATTTTTAGCAATCGTTTCATGAAAATGCCACTGAGAAACCATAAATCTTCAAACACTCCTGCACACCACAGAAATAGGCAAGAAGCTCTTGAAAGCACCTAGAAGTGGAGTACAGGGCCAAAATACAAATTCAGATGAGGTGCTGAAGCATATTGCTGGTTGTATGATGATAAATGATGTGTTCAAGGTTCTTGTTTGGGATTGTAGTTCAAACACAGGAAAAAATAGAGAAGTGCTTGATCCAGGGTACAGCAGTCACCTCAGGTAACTGCAGCCTAGCCTGGAAGCCAGGCCGCTGAATTCCTCTCCGTGTGATCAGTGACGCAGCCCAAGACCAAAAATGTCAAATGCAATAACACATGATTCAGAAAAGCTTCAGGAAGGGCCCAGACAAAAAGAACAGAGAAGATGGAAGAGGCCATGCAAGGACAAAAGAGGAGGCAAGGGAGGTTTTTTCTGCCTGCTGACTATTCAGGCAAATCTAATTTTAAGGGCTGTGAGTTTCTTGAAGTATTACAGACTTTTTTTTTTTACAACAACGTTTTCCTTTAAGCACACGAAGTCATGAGAAAGAGCTTTGGCTAAATGAAATACATAGAACAGATTGTGCTCTGAAAGCCTGTTTAGATGCCTGTACATCACTAGAGATTTGATTGCAGCAGTGGTAGCAATGCACGTACCCAAAGTGTCCCTTCCTTCAAGAGAAGTGGTTTTGCAGGTACCAACATTTAAAGTGCCTGTCCAGCAGGGCAGCACACCATCCTGGAGGAGCCAGACACATATAAAAGGGCACTTCCATCTAGGAAGAGCCTTCTCCGGGCAAAACTGACTCCCAGTCCTTGGGCTGAGAAACAGATCTGAAATGCCTCTTCTCCACTTCCAAAATGGACCCCAAGACCAACGCTGCATTCCTCTTTTCAAGCTGCTAGGTTTTAGTTTAAAACAGTAATTTTCAGGAGTACAAAGGCATGGAAATAATTGTGGCAGGTTTTAAAGCTGTCTGAAGGACAAGGTTTGCTGCCATTTTTCTCTTTCCTCCCCTAAGAGCTAGTCACCAAGTGGAACCCTTTTCTTTCTCAGAAGTGTATCTGTACTGTATTAGAAGATACTTTGAACTAAAATTAGTAGGAGTAAAAGCAAGGACAGCTCAGTGGTGTCATTTGCTTAATATAAATTGAGTCTTTTCATATCCAAATATCTGTGACCATGACACTTTGCAACGTCATAAAGGAAAGACAAAGTGCTCCACATACTTAAAAAGTTTGCTCTTCTAAAAATCAGAACAGTGCCTACTCAGTATGGGACAGTGGGTAATGAAGATGGTAAGAGAGGGTAAGGTATGAAGGATTACCGCTGGAAGCATAAGAGAAATCACTAACAAAAATTTAAACATTAGTTCTGTGAGTCTTAAAAGCAGACTGCAGACCTCCAAAAGGTGGATACACACAGAGGCAAAGTGAAAAGGTTTTGGAAAGCTCAGAGGCTCCTGGTAGCAGCTCCGCCCTAAGTAAGAAGAGTAGGTGGGAAGGCATGAGCCCAGGGGATGTTCAGCCTTCTGCTCTCCATCTATCTGAGACAGAACATGAGAGTAACCTCACTCAGTAGGACCTTTGCTAAGCTCCTGCTTAAATGCCCTGTTACACTGCTCCTGGGCACCAGGCCATCTCTTTCCAATTGTAGCTCAGTGAAGTCAGAGCTCTTTATAAAAAAAAGATGAAAAGGGCTTCTGGGTCCTGGGACAGCACAGGGTGACCTGATAGGAGAAGCTCACAATTGCAAGTGCAGGCATAGCTCAAGGACGTGGTCAGACTGGCAGCATGGTACTTCGTGAGGGATGCCAATGAACACCATGAAAGAAAGGACATCATCAGGTGTCCAGCAACATGGCAAAACTCACAGGAAGATGAAAACAAGGACCGACTTCCTTGTACAAATAATTGTTCAGAAGCCTTTCTTGCAAATTAAATAAAAAAGGCTTCTTGTCCTTTTTTTTTTTCAGTGTTAAAGGAGAGGGAAAGAAATGCACAGCAAACAAGGAGAAAGGAAAGGGGAGAACACTTGGTCTCATTAGAACAGAGAAAGAGGACCGAGAAAGACAAGACCATGAAGAAGCAAAACCCCCAGCAGTCTAAGCCAAAGATATTATGATTTCCACTGTGCCCTGAACCAGGAGCTTCGCAGGATGAATCTTTGTGAAACCAAGCCTGGTTTGCACTGGAGTAGAAGAGAACAAGGCGTCTTAAACCTGACCACACCACTGGGCTGCTCAGCATGTCAGAGGAGCTGCTGCAGCTCCTCTGGGCCTCTGCTCCTTCACTCTGCTTCTCCTGCCCTTTCGGCTTGAAAAGTTTTGTGGCAGGTCCCCCTGGATTCTGTGTTTGAGCACGGTATGAGACATGATAGGCATCTGCATTTCTGTCCCACCTCCTCCTTCCCTCTGGGTGCTGCTGCATTAATGTGAGATGAGATGGGCATGGACATAGAAGTAAATCTGCAAAAACTGTGAGAAAAAAACTATGGCAGCTCAACTTGTTTAAATACCAGGAGTCTTTAGGTACATTACATATTCAACTTACTGTTGGGTTTATGGTCAGGAGCCAATTTTGCTCTAATGAAAATAAAGGAAAGTGTTGAAGTTCAGAGGCTATGCAAATGGAGATTAATACGCACTTTCAAAAGGGTTATTTAACATTTTTACTGCTTTAAAACTATAATGTTTTCTGATTTTGAACATTTTCAGGATTATTAACTTTGCTCAGATTTAATACAAGAAATTTATACATGTGAAATGGAAAGACAAGCATGCAAAAATTATTCCAGGAAGTGAATTGCAGAGTGAGGACTGTATAGGGATGCTGAAAGACTCCATATATTTAAAGACAATAATTTTGGGGATAATGACGTCTGAGTCATCATCACATACTGCATGTCTTTATGTGTCAAAATAAGAGTAACAAATGTAGTCATAATGCAAATCTGTGTGACTGAGTAATGAAGGCTGAAAAAGACCTAATGGCTGGAATAATTATGGCTGGGAGGGTTGCTTGCTATGATAATATGTGGTTTGCCTAATGAGGAATGGGCACAGAAAAAGATTCAAGATATTGCACTGTATATTATAAGCCAAAAGACCAAGGGAAGATGGCCAAAGTCGGCGTGCAGGAAGACTTCAAAGAGCTTGTGGTACATACTCAGTGTGTCATAGAGAGGCACGTTGGAGCCAGCAGGGTGACAGGGTGTCCTTCTTCCCAGAGAGTTTGCATCTGTGCCTTCTGCAGAGCATGGCCAGCACGCTTGATCCGTGGTGTGGGGAAGGGAAATGGGCCTTGGCGCACCACGCTTGAGAAGGTGATGGTGACTGTCACCAGCTGCTGGCGGGACAAAAGCAAGTGGTCTTGTTAATGGAAAAGTGAGAAGTGACCCTGCAGCGCTGCTGGTGGTTCCTCTGCAGTGGGAGAGGGTTTGATGCAAACAACCATTTTCCAGTTCAAAAACAAAGATAGGTCTGAAAAGTCAGTGCCTCATTTGCAGGTATTTCAGTGAGAGTTTTGCTGTTAACTTCAGGAGATTAAACATTTCTTCTGCAGATATCTATGAACAAAAATGGTACAACACTGAGCAATGGCTTAGCTTGCATAACCTAATATGCCAATTGTGGAATATATTATCTGCTTTAAACTCTTCAGTTAACAGAAGCAATGAACCATGCTCTACCTTCATTGGTAATTTTCCTTATGTAGATAGTAATTTCTCTTTAGATTTCAGTGAAGTCTGTATTTTGGACCTGTGATAAGAGTGTCATGATGATTTAATGATTTTTCTCAGTTGGATTTATTAATAACTTATATATTAGTTATTTCTGAAAGTACTATAATTTAACCAACATGAGAAGCGGAAGAATTTCTCAGTAATAGATTAGCACTATCTATTAGTTATCACTTACTGTCAAAATGAACTAGTGAAGAATATTAATGTTTGGGAAAAACACATTTTTGTCCACGATGAATATACCCAAGTTTTGCACTCTGTGTAGGTCAAATATGACATTAGAGATCATTTTGAGCATTGCTGGACCATTCACAGGTTCAAATAATGGAGCAGGTCACTGTCTGCGTTGAGTTGCCTCCATTTCCCAAACAGAGCCTAGGTTCACAGCTGAGAGCTGTGGCAGGGAGCTGTCATGGGGCATCCTCTTGTCCTATCCCCCACCCTTCCTCTGTCTGAGCTATGAATGGATAATCACACAGGAGAGCCTGCGTTTGCGTGTGCTTACACCAAACACCCTTTAGTTGCTGTGTTTACCTCAATGGGGCTGTTAATGAAAATGAAGGTTTGCTGAGCTATCTGCAGGGTTTTGTGCCTAAGGGACAGAATTTTTAGTGGGATACAAATCCAATCAAGATTTTCATGCCATGTGAGGAATCTGTGCAGTTTGTGGAAAACAAGAGCCTCCCTGAAAGCTACTGTTATGCAAATATCAACACACTTGTAGCATACATTAAAGAAGCCCTCCAATTGCAGCTTTTTGGCTTGACACAGGAAATAAAATGAAACCAAAATAAGATGGACTAGTAGGAATTTGCAAGATAAAGATTAATAAAAAGAACTTATTGCATGATTTATGTGGAAATTTTATGGTTAACTCACTATAAGTTTTTTTCAAAAGACCTCTTTTTAAATTTCTGTACCATAACTATGATTCATTCACACACAAAGGTTATATGAGAGGCACAATTTCTTAGCTCATTCAGGCTTTCTTGTTCAAAGGGGAGAGGCTTTTGTGAGATCCACTGTTGTTCAGAGAGGGAATTAGTTTTATTAGCAGTGTGTCATTCACAGCCTGCCTTACACATATACCAGTTTCCTAATTTCTTTTTTTTTGCCAGTTTGTTAGCACTGGCATGGTTTGGAATTCTTATGAATAAAACCCATTTTCTGCTTCCAATATTCTTACCCCAGGATGGTATTTCCTTCTGACCAAGGACACAGGACTCTCAAAAAAGAAAGGGAGCACAAAGAAATCCCCCAACAATGCTGTTCTTGCAGGATGTCAGTGTTACCAACTGATTTAACCACAAAAATCTTCCTGCCTCATCCCTTCCTGTACCTTTATGTGTTGTTTTTTGCACTGAACTAGCTCAGGAGCTTTTCCAAGACCTTTTGTTCTCTTTGCTAAAGGCTGCATGGATGGTGCTAGAATTAATTCCCGCGTTTGGGAGAACACTGAGGCCGTTCGCTACAAAGTGAGCCTTTATTATTCTCAAATCCTGGGAGGATCACATGAAGCGTGGGATGTCTCCCTGGGCCCTGGCAGGCAGACACGAGCAGCCACAGCCAGCCTGCCCTGCTCTGGCTCCCAGACAGCTGGAGTGGGAGCACAAGAGGCCTGTGTCCCCTCGCTGAGGATGCTGCTGTCATGGAACTGGTGCCCAAAATAGGCTGTAAGTAGAATTTAGGTATCTCAGCTGAAGAAAACAAGCAAGCCAGCCCTTCTTGCACCAGGGCATGGTTGTATCAGCTCTCACATATAGGTGACAGAGCTCTGTGCTGCATCAAATAAGTACCAAGCATGTGCAGTAATTTGGGGTTTATTCTCAGAAATTAGAAGTCCAAGGGGAACTGCAAGTGACCACCTCTCTAACTGTCTGCATGTGGCAGACAATAAGCTCTCTTCAAATTAATTGGAGCAAGAGCATCTGTTCCAGAAGACATTCAATTCATTTTAAAATTTCCAGTACGGTAGAAACCAACAAGCTAAGCAGACTCAGAGAACTCATATACTTAATGATTTGTGCCATGTTTCTCATCTGAAGTTTTCTGTTTTCAACAACTGGACACTACCTGCTGTTACACTTCTCTTTGCAGAATAAAGAACCTTCATATTTCTGTTCCTTACATTAGTAGTTCTAGACTGATCATATTTCTTCTTTCTGCTTAAGTAAAACTGATGTAGTTTCTGGATTATTTAATAATTTAGCATATTTTTCCTATCACATTCCTTGTCTTTTGTTTTTTTTCCTGGGCAGTCCTCATATTCTCAGTGTCCTGCTTGACCAGGGTACAGGTAATAGATAGTCCACTGTGGCAATGATCATATTTGATGCAGGTATGATGGATGCATCCTCCTCCTCCTCCTTCTTCTGCTCCTCCTGCTGGAGCCTGTCCTGGTTCTACAGCCTCAGATCAAGGTATTCAGCCTGCTGGTGCAGCATGGGCTATTGAATAGCAGTGGGCATATTTTAGATGTTCAGGTCTTTTCCAGGATATTTCAATATGCCTGCGAGATAGAGTTCTGTAAATGCAACCTATGTTCTGCGGTTACAGGTTTTCAATTTCATATTTGGCTGTGTTAAAATGCCCTTGGGTTTCTTCTGTTCAAAGTAGTGCAGGATTTTTTTGCCACCTTGAAATTTCTCTGTTGTGATTTTTTTTTGTTTCTCTCACCAAATCACTGATTAAAATATTCAGCAGAAAAAAAAAGTCAGTAATTAATTTTTGTGGGACCTCCTTAGAAAGAAATCCACTCCTGAATAATTCCCCATTCACTCATGCATTTAGGGAACTGTCAAACAGCTTTTAATTCATACTGCTAAGAGAATAGCATTAATTTTGACACTATTCATGCCCCAATGTAAAGGAGCACATTCCAGGACTGCTACATTTGAGCAGAACAAAGTTGAACCTGCAGCTGTATTTGAGTTTTCATGGGATTCAAATAGCAGACAGCTGGCTGACCATCTCAGGCTGTTCCAGCTTGATATTTCCAAGGTTTTTGAAAAGGAAAGGCAGACCTCTGCAGCAATGTGTTTTGTAAGTCAGAGGTCTCATAAAATGTTCCCAGCTTGGTGTTATAAATCTAAGTATCTAAAATAGCTTTTGCAAAAAAAACCCCACCAGCCTCCCAAAAAAACCCAAAAAACCAAAAAAAACAAAACAAAACAACAACAACAACAACAACAACAAACCCCAAAAAAACAAAAAAACCAAAAACACAAAAACCCCAAAAAACCCCAAAAAACCCCAAAAACCTATTATTATATCTTAACTCTTTATGTGCTTTCCTGTGATAGAAGACAAAGAAGAATGACAAAAAAGCCTTGGTTAGATGCAATGCACACAGCTTTAAACTGCTCCTGGTAAATATGTTGGGGATATTTGCAGAGCCCCAGTTGTGCACTGGTATACAGGCTTCTGGGGAGAAGAGATGCCAAACGTGTTCTGCAGAGAGGTTTTGCTTTCAGTCTGCCAGATCCTTTGTACACCCTGAGCAATTCCAGCTACAAATTCTCAGCTCTCCGTAAGCAACCAGGATGCACTCCAGAAGCCATCTTTTCCTGGATGGCCAAGAACTATTACAGGGAATTGTCTGCTATATGCTTCCCAAAGCCTCCCTTGGGTTTGAGGTAACGCACAAACAGCTCACAGTGCTACCTCCTTCTATGAAAATTGGCAGTAAGGGAGGGGCAAGGGGAGAACTTTCTGGACAGGGCTCTGGCCAGGGCAGCAGGTGATGCCCTGGGTAGCCCCCAGGTCTTCTTTTCTCAGCAGAGTGAGAAAGCAGCTCTACAGTGGTTGTTTTTGGTGCTGTCAGTTGAGATCCTTCAATGCATCACTGGGTTAGCCACAACCACAGCCAGGGACAAGGGGAAAGATGCTTGGCGTGAAAATAATCCCTCTGGTTCTCACACTCTTCAGTCCATATATGTTGTGACCGGGTCTCTATCTGCCAAAATGAGCAATGGGAGATGACACAAACAGGTGGAAGCAGCAGGTAGGTCTGCAAGGCCAGCCTGAGGGTCCTGCACTTAACAGAGCAACTCCAAACAGAGTGGACAAAGATGTCTCTCTTAAGCTGAGATAGTCTAGCTATCACTTATGAGAATTATTCAGACCTTGAAGCATAATAATCCATGAAAGCTTAAATACCAGAAAAGGCCCAGATTTTCACTGAGAATACAGGATACAGAGGCACTGTAAACTTCTTGAAAACAAGCAAACAAAATACAGGCAAACCCCACAGCATGCAAAATTCAGCACCTCACTCTAGTTGGTTGAAAGATGAGCAGGCCTTTGCTTCCTCACTCAAATCACACTTAAGATCATCTGTCTTAATTCTGTAATTGCAAGAGCAGCAGCCACTAGCCTTGGCACATCAGAATAATTACATAAGAAGCAAATTCATCCCCTACAAATCTCAGGGAAGCAATGACAGAAGTTTCCTATCAAATGTCCATCCTTCAGGAAAGACAGAGAAATCAAATCCATGAACCAGAATAGCTAAACATGCCTCATGTATCTTGGTCTTTCTAAAAAATAATTTTTTTCTCCTTTAAGAACACAGACAGGTTCATTTGTGGAGCAGATTACTATAAAATTGTAGCTAGCAAAAAAAAACCCCAACTATTAAAAATTGCCTACTGCTCACCCATAATGGACACAATTTCTCTTTGCAGAAAGTAAAAAGAGATTTGGCACATCAGTCACTGGTACAACGTTTTCTGCTGCTCCCGTCCCACGCAGTGATACACGTGTGTCGGTTGTGCTTGCGTCACTGTTAAAAGCCTTAATGACTGACTCATTTTCCCATGGCATGTGGCAAATGTAGGCTGGACTTCTGTGGGCTCTTGGAGCCAGGGAAAAGGAGGAGGCCATGGGGAAGGAATGTCTGCAGGGAGGCAGGCACCAGGAGGGCAGCACGATGGTCAAGGCTCACCCCGCCACGCTCTGTCTCTCTTTTCCCCGTCTTGTTTTGGCCACTCTGTGTGAGTTGCTTGTAGCCAAGCATTTGCTTCACAAACTCATCAGCTGATGGAAAACCATCCTGACTCCAGCTAAATGCCTTGACTTCTCCTCAAGTTACCACCTTCCCCTCACACTTCTGTCAGCAAAGGGGGTGGGACAAGCACACCTTCAAGGACTTCAAGAGAGTTCTGCGGTTTCCTGGCTCCAGCTGGTTGCACCAACCCAGCTCACCTAAGCCAAGGAAGAGGCAGGAGCATGCCCAGAAGAGGTGTTCACATCTGCAGGACAAGCATTGGTCAATGTTAGCATTCTCTAGTGTCTCCTTACATAGAAAGTTTCTTGATTGTTTTGGAGAGTGTAGCATCAGCATCACTGTGTCCCAAGAGGTGCAGTGTCTTGTTTTTTGTCCAAGGCTTTCTATGCATCATCATCACTTTTGGAGTTAATAAGTGATAAGGCAATTATTCTTTTTACTCAGATGTTCTTGGAAAATTGGACAAGTTGGGCCAGAGTAAACACGTCCCCAAGCCAACCTCTGATTTGTACAAAATGGGGTACTTGGATGGTCAGGCAGCTACAACAGTGATGTTTAACAGTGGCTATAAAGTCAAATGGATCAAATGTCTTCATTTTACATTGAAATAACAACAGTTGTCTGCAAAAGGTACCAACTTTCTGACTCTTCCATGCATCTGTTTCACTCCTGCTGTGGTGTTGTGGCATGGTTACCTTGCTTTGGTGGCCAGAAGGCAAGGCTTTCCCAAACCTCCTCTGTGTGGCTCACATCCTCCATGAGACTGGCACCCCCTGTGGGACTGGCAGCCTCCAAACTGCCATACAGCGGGTGTTGTATGGGCAGTGGCTGGGCACAGGTTCTTCTCACCTTCTGGTTAACACATCTCAGCACGTGTTGCAAGAAGCTCACTTTCAGAAGGAGACAGACATCCCTGCTTGGTTTCTGGCTTCTCTTCTGCAGCAGAAAGAGTATCAATTAATATCAGCAACGATGCCAGGTAATTAGTGGTGGTAGGCTGGAGGACACTGACACCTTTTCCTTGTATGTCCTCTCTTGAACAGATTAATCCCAGGCGGGTCAACCAACTGTGCAGCAGATGGCTGCAACCCTTCCTGCTGCTCACCTTGGCTGGGGCTGATCTGGATGCTCAGCACTGCCCACCTTGGTGCTCAGCATAACCTTCCCAGGTTATTGTTCAGCCACACAGAATTTGGGGAGAAATGTTAATTTATCTGCTTATTTTTGGAGATGTAGATAGCAACCATAAACACTCATGCCACAGCTACATTTTGTCAAAACCCAATCTCCCAAGGAGTGAATTCTTTCAAGTGAAATTTTTATACAGTTGAATAGGTCGATTCAAAGTTATTACATACTAATGCTGCTGCAATAACCTGTGCACCATTCTGCTTTATGATACTCAAATATTATTTCAAATAAAGCTAATCTAAGACCTCATTTATCTGTATTGATTCCATAACAAAGGCACTAAAGGCAGTCTGGGAACACCTAGGATCAGCTAGGCTTTACAACGGACTTTGCCATGTCAGTCTCGTTGCACGTTCATGTTACCTCTAGACTTGGTTGTCTTCTCCTCAAAGATAGCTGCATTGGCTCCTCCTAAGATGCCAGAGAGGGTGATGACCTCATCTTGCTCAGGTGACCAGACATGAGAAGACAAATTGCCCTGTGGTGACTCTGTAAGAGGTCCCTTTAACTGGTATTTTTCTTTTGCCCAGAGATTTGTTCCCTTTACTTTTAAACTGTGCATTCTTGGCAGTGATATATGGGACATAGAAAAAGGCTTCTGCAGTAGAGTTCTGCACCTCTAGAGCTACTCTGTGCATCTTTGTGATAGAAGCAAGGATCAAGCTCATTTTCAAAGCGTGCCATAAAACTGCTGGAGAAATATTACGTCTGATATGATCTTAACTACATCTTCTCTCCATAAGACTTTTTGCTACACTTTACTTGGAGCTGGTTACAGAGAAAAACACATTTCCTTCACTGTCAACAGCAGGCTGCTCCGGCTCTGGTGCGTGTACCACCGTGGAGCAGTCAGTGGGCTCAGGGGCAGCTGACCAAAGGCTGGAAATAATTGCACCCTCCTGCCTTACTGTGCTCAAACAAGCTGTTTGAAGAACAGTGAGCTCATCCTTCAACTGCTCTGAAACTCCTCAAGTCTAACAAGCTTTAACTACTGCAACTCCACTTCTCAGAGCAAGAAACCATGAAACTAATTTTATATGTGTCTCCAAGAGCAAGGAGAACTTTTATATTTTTTTGTAATATCTCTCCACCCATCTTTTCCCACAGATGAGGGTTGCATTTCTGTGGGTTTTGTTTCTACATTTTGCTTGAAAAGAGGCTTGAATGTTGGGACACAAGTGGGTGCTGTGGGGGCACAACACTTTCCAGCTGGGATTGGCACATAGATCTCACCAGGATAGTGGGTTTCATGGCTTTAAAAACCCAAAGGAAGGAGAAACCCAGATAATGATATGCTAGAGACTTAGGCTTAAAATCAGGCACCAGTTATAACTTGCTTGTTAATTCATGTTCTCAGAAGGAAAGTCCTTTTATCTGGATAAGCTATACTTAACTGCTCCACTTCATAGAACAGGGAATTGAGAAGCTCTCCCAGTTGGGGAGGCACCGATCTGGGCTCACCAGCTTTCATATGCTGCTCATTTGGCTGGTTTAAGCTACCTGTTCCAGGTGAGGGCAGACAGTAATACAAGCATCCAACAAGCTACTTCCCACATGGAGATGGTGCATCTCTTTTAGCAGGCTTGCCTCTTCAAAGGTGCAAACTGCTCAGAGCAGTGAAGTCAAAATGAAATAGGCACTGTAGAAACTTTGCTTTCCTTTGCCTTTGCTCTTCCAAAGTGCCTAGATTTTCCAGTTTTTAATGAACTCTTGAAAAGGTGGTCCAGCCCTCAGAGATGAAAGTCATCAGTGCCAGTAATCATCCCTGGCAGGCAGAGTGGCAGAAAACCAGTCCCTATGGTCTTACCACAGTCATCTGGACATCGTACCCCATGTGGGTGAAGCATCCCCAGGCTCTTGTGGCCTGCAGCTGGGGAAGTAGTGAGCTTGGCTTCCTCAACATGTCTCAGTGCTGATCAAGCCATGGTTCAAGAAACAAACTGAACAAGCACCAGAAGAGACAGAACACAAGGAAGTGTATAAGAAGCCCTCTGTTGGCTGCAGTGATTAACCAACCATACAAGAGGTTTCTGTGGCGATAACATTACACAAAATTAGAAGCAGGAGCTTGAGACAGGTTTAAAATTATGAGGACAAAACTGTAATTGCCCAAACAGAGCTGCTCTGCACCTATGAGGGAGCCGTGAGAAGTTTGCTACTTCTGCTCTTCACTCACTTTTGAGTGTGGTGAAAGCAGGTGGGAATTAAGAGCAAGTATTTTTAAGAATGCCTGTTTGATTCCATATCCAACCACTTCTCTCTGTCCCAAGGCCTCCTAATTACCAATTTTTTTTTTCCTATGGCTGGAAAGCTGATACAGACGAACTACTGCTGAGTGGATAATAGCAGATGTGTTTGCCTCTGAGCTATATTGGCAGCCGAATTATGACTTGACCCGAAGTTCTTTAAAAGATCATGCCAAGTTTTACTCTTACTTGCAAATGGGTACAACTACTTGGTTGAAGAAAAATGTAATCAATGAAGACAGCAGCAGCACAAAATGTGCCATGTGAGATCAGCTTCATTTGCTGACAGGAGGAAGAAGCTGTGGGAATCACTGCTTTTACAATATTGTGATTACACCAAATGCAACATTTCATTTTGGATCCATCCCAAATCAAACAAATATAAAGGATTTCCTGAATCAATTTAAATATTTTACTCGACCCCCAAATGTTTTTTAAATGCTTTCTTTTCATCTGGGCAAAGGGTTAGTCTTGTGCTCACTAGCAATGGGGTGATAGAATGTTCTATTCGGCAGTGTGGTGGAAATAGCAGGAGGATGCAGATAGACCAAGGTTCTGACCTGGGGCAAAAGATAAATGAAAGGAGGAAATCTAAGTCACGTCACACCTCAGAAGCATGTCCTGACTGCTGGGAGTGCCTCCCCATCCTGCGTGGTTTTCTGAGTGGTGGTTGCACAAATTTTCTCAATTTTTCTCACAACCAGTGACTATTCCTCTGAATTCACAGATAATTAAGCCTGGCTGAAACAGATTTTTTCCCTGCCAAGGTCTTTTTCCAGGCAAGATATAATTCAGAATTGATACCAGGTATGTAAGCAGAAGTCTGCCTGACTGTGCCATACAGAGGTAATAGAGCCAGCAAAATGAACCCAGAGGGCTGGGATTCGTGCCTTCCCCCAGCCTTTGGGCATGATTAGCCATTGTTAGTCCTACAGTGTATTCATCTCAGAGCTGCAGAACCTCTTTGTAACAAAGACAAATGTATATTGTATTTCTCCAGCTAAAAAGAGATGAAGTTGGCAATTTATAATGTTGAATTGCAAGTTCAGCCGAGTTTGGTGGTTTTCAGAGCTTAATCCTCTTTATTTAAAGTTTTATTCAGTGTGGCTGCTTCATCCTGAACAAATTTTTCAATTGACCCTCAGAAGATGGGGAATCATTTACAGCCTTTGACAGATCTGATCTCTTATCATTTTTAACTGGGGATTTGGAGATGTAATTATTTTAATGCTTTTTTAATTTGAAAATTAAACTTGCATTTATTTTATGAATAAAAGGACTAATGAGTTCCTCAGAGGAAAAGCCCTGGATTGAAATAACAGAAATGTACAGTAAGAGCACAGCCTTAGAGCTGGTTTGGGAGGAGCTGTCTTTGAGCCAATTCTGAGATCAAGATTGTTGCCATGTTCATTTTTGGAAGCCTCCGCCATTGATTTTTCATTTGTGTATTCATTAGACTGAAAGCCCACAAAGTGCGGTTGATAATTACCATCAATGGTCTGGTTTGAATTCTTTTCAGACCAAGTTGATAATTCAGCTAAGTATCTGAATGGCTGAGGCTGCTTAATACCAGCCTGCTGCGTTGCCTTTCATTTCTTCTCTTGCAGGCCTTTGTGAAGCGAAGTGAGGGCACACACAGAAATTATCCTCAGCTTTTCTTGGTGGTGAGGTGCCAGCTTCCCCATCGATGTCTATCATATTTTTGCTGCGGGATGTTTGGGCACAGCAACCTTGTTTTAACAGAAATGACCAACCTTTTATTTTACAACAATGCAGATTGAAAATAGCTGTATCTAGCAGCAGATCAAAATAGTCTCTCCCACCTGTGATTTGGGCAAAATTTTGACCATTCACTCTTCAAGAACAGAGATGCAGCAGGTACCGTTCTACTGTGAGGTTTCCCATTCTTTAAACGCTGTAGGAAAATGTAGGGTGACAAGAGGCCCTCCACTACAAAAAGAAGGTGGAAGAAGATACAAAGTTATTTAAATATCACAGCTTGCAGGTTTTTCAAGGCCAGTAACAGCTTGTGCTGACAGTTATTTTTTTTTCAACTTTAAAGATAGGGACATCAAAATGTGTAATAAAGGGTTTAATGAGAAAAATGCCTTGAACACAACCCAGTCTCCTGTCAGCCCCCAAGACAAGATTCCACAAATAAGGACTGGAAGCGAAAGATGTTGAACACCCTAAATGCTTCAGATGCAGCTTCCAGACTGTAACTAGGCTCCCATCTTTCCCCTGCTTTGTGGGGATAGAAGAAATAGTTGCTGAACATGCAGAGCACTGAAGGATGCTCCTGGCTGAGACTTCTGATAAGCCTGCTGTTAGTGTGTTCTCCCATGTAATTACCCATATTTAGTATTTTTTAAATGGCTAGTTGAAATTTTCCCCAAATTTAAATAAAATTTGCTCTCTAATGAAAATCAGAAATATGTGAGAACTGTGACCTTGATAAAATTTTCCATTTTAAAATAATTCTGGTATAATATATTTTTACTTTTTTGCAAGGAGTGCCTAGGAAAGGGCGCTACGAAACTGCCAGGCATCAACAAAGAGATAATATTTTGATATTGGTGGTTTATGCAGCTCACAATATCCAGAGATCATGAAACACCTCAAACTTCAGACAACTCTTGTTTCATGGATTCGAAGAGAAAGGGGGCAGTTCTCAGTCCTCTGGTAATGTGCTAAAAATTCGTGGAAACCTTTCCTTTGCATTATTTTATCACACTTTAATTCTGTGTGATTTTCCCCCCAAACAGTGTGGTAATTTAGGTAGATTTCTGTACTGGCAGCCACAACATAGAATGTATGGTGAAATTCACGGAACTTCTTTTGTATGAGAGCTGTCGTGCCTGAACACGTCGATTGTTATTTTTAATGCCTCAGCTCTGAGACAGCTCTCGTTGAAAGCCAGCTCCTGCTGCATGCTCAGCACCCACGCTCCCTACCCTGGCTCCAGGTGCCGGGAGAGCTGCTGCTGATAGAGGTGAGAGTGCTGTGGCAGCTTGGCTCGGGTCACCCGCAGGTCCCTGTGGCTCTCCACCAGCTGTGCCAGTGCCAGTGCTGCTGCCACAAGAACTGGCTGCAGTAGGGGGATGGATGGAGTTTGGGATTGTTTGCCACAGCAGATTACACTGGGGTCTGTCACAGCAGGTTAAATGAAAGCATGTCTTTTGATTTACAGTACTGTCCATGTTTGTTAATATAGACAGTTTCAGACTGATGTTAAGGGGCACATTACAATCAGATTCTTATTTTATTTTTCTTTTGAATAGAAATGAAATATGGTAAAACATTTTATTTTCCTAGCCTGGTTATTTTTCATCGTGGGTCATTACCAAATCACTGCATCACTGTCGACATGCCTGAAATATTTATCTTGCTTCAGTTGCATTTCTCCCAAGCCCTGGCTGGCTGTGTCTGCCAGATAACTGAGGGTGCGCCTGGAGCTTTGCTTTAGGAGAGGAGGTAAGTCATATTGTGTAGGCTGAGATGTTCTAGCTTCTGCATACTATTGCTCATGCCTTGCAGTCCTTGGAGTCACCTTGCTGCCTTACTCTACAGACTTTTTTAAGTGCTGCAGTGCTGTCTGTTACTAGGTGGAGAGCAAGCCTGAAGACTGTTTTGAGGAGGAGGTTGTTTCAGCTCTGGAGTGGCAGCATCCAGACCCTACTGACGTTGTTTTTCTGGTCTCCTGTCTTCAACTGTAGCTATGCAGAGAGAAGCTGTTTACTTATTTTGCGTGGCTCCCAAATGTCATTTAAGCATTATTAACAGGAGGGTTACTACCTCCCAAATTTCTAATTAAGGTCTTCCCTTCAGTCTATTAGCTGTGCTTTTGTGGACATATTCTTTAATTAGTTCTAACTTTCTGACTCCAGTGCAAAGTAGTTTTTAACTACTGTCTGCAATGCCCACGAGTAGTGAGTCAACCTATTAAAAATTAAAAATCAATTTTAATTTCACCAAATGAACCAAGTGCTATTTCATCTTATTTTCATTATCTCTGTGTCTGAGAATCCAGGTGTTGGTGAGAGCTTTACAAACGGGGACCAAAACCAGCCACACCAACAGGCCCTGGGCAAGGGAGGGGTTGTGCCCCATGACCATGCCTGACCCTTATCCCAAGGAAAGGAGGGGATGTATAGCAGAAGGAAATACTAGGTGTACACCTTGGTAGGATGCGGATGCTGAAATCCCTGGGTTTTAATGTCTGTCCTGTTATGGGTGCTGACCTGGGCCCACCTGGAAGCAGCTCTAGGGGAAGGAGACCCCAGAGATGCTTCCCTTCTGGTTTTGCCACTCTGAAAAAAATCTTGTTTATCACAGCCCTGGGGAAAACATCTTAGAGACTTCATGCAGCAAAATCCTGAAGATAGTGGCTCATCCTAAGCTCATTTGTTATCTGGGTTCATATTTACCTTTTAAAATCATACCTATGTCCTCAGCACACAGACATCCAGCCTGGGTCCAGTGCATGCTATGGTTCCTATCCTGAGTGTGACAGAAGTAACATGAATCAACTCCCAGCTAAGGAGTTCCACCTAAAAAAGCCATTCCCACTCTTCCCTCCACCTCCCACTGATGCCCTTGTACCCCTTCAGGGAACTAAACTGGCAGAAAACTCCCCTTCTGCTGCTTGGGGATTGCAGCAGGGACATGACTGAGCCTGGGCCAGGGTGAGAAGAGGAAGCCTGGGTCAGGGAGGACCACCATCGTCCTTTGCAGTAGCTGCTAGTATTTCATGGACTGTAATGAGCAATGTGTAGACATCAGGGTATCCAGGGGGATCAGAGGGGAAAGGACACCCATCTGGAACAAGGAAGAGCATGACTCCCCTCAAACACATGTGAAGGTTCACATCTAGATTTGCAGCCCTCAGAAAAGGCAAATTTGAGGCACAGAGCCATGACTGGGCCTTTAGTTCATGCTGCCATGATCGGATGCACACTGGTTCAGAAATCTGCTCAAAGCCACTTGCAAGATCAAGGCCTTTCTTTGAAACCTCTTTGGACCAAAGGTAGTCTATTTTTCTAAAATGTTTCACATCCCTGCAGCCTTTGCAAAGGGAGGAAATTATGTCAGCCTGCTGAAACATTCATGTGAAAACTTTGTTGGCTCAGACTTGGTGTTCACCTTTGTGCTCAGGCTTGATTTTCTAAGTGTGTGCATAATTACTAATGTATTCATTAAGAGTATTTCCCATGGTGTCAAACAACTCTAAATAGATACCAGAACAGAGGGTCAATCCAATCACTGTGCATAAAAGTTGAAAAAAAATCTGTAAAGAACAGGTCAAGAGGACTCTAATTATGGAGCATCTTTTGAAAAAGATTAATATATAATTTTGGGTATATATTTTAAAATTAAAAGACTCACAGACCTTACTGATTCTGTGTTAACTTGAACGAAGAATAAATTATTTTTACAGATCAAAACATAATTCTGTTGTGCATATAATTTAAAACATACTACAGCACATCAAATGCTCTTTGAAAATAGTAAATTATTCACAAATATTGACATTGTCTGTCAAAATTTCATACTTGACTAGACAGTTTGGCACAAGCAGCAAAAAACCCAGTATGGTCTGAAGTGTTTATGAACCAAGGCAATATTCCCCAATTGTTTTGGCTTTAAACAAGTAGCATCCGAGTGGCAAAAATTATGCAGTACAAAATTATGAGGCTCTGGGAAAGAAGTCTTAATTCCAGAGCGTCTACTGTAATTTTGGTTGAATTCTTTTTCTAGGATCATGGCCAATGAGAAAGGAGGACTTTCAGAGCTCCATTAACAGATTGAAAGAGGGTATAAAGAGGAGGAGTTTAAATGCATTTGACACTGGAGAAAGTTTTGGATGAAAGAACCTGGAGCTGGGACTGACTAGGTGAGGGAAACAAAAACATAATGCAAGGATGACTGAACAATGGGACACATTGCCCTAACAAGTTGTGCAGTGTCTCTATATGGAGGCTTTCAGCATCCAACAGGACAAAGTAACATGGTCTGTAGCCAATGCTGACCTAGTTCTGAGCTGTAAGTTGGGTGTGAGATCTGATGTCCCTTCCTGCCTGAGTGACTTGGCACTTCAGAGAGAATGGGTCTACCACAGTCTGAATTGAAGTGGCTTCATAGCAAAACCTCCAGCCCCAAACACCCGACAATTCTTGTTTGGAGTTCCCCAAGTCTGACTGCCTTAGAACAACCCAGAGCTCATGACCAGGACAAGGGAACTTCGTCCCTCACCTCATCAGGGTCTGTGTATGGCTGTAGGAGCATGATCTGCCCATCTGTAGGACCTGTGTGTTCCATTGCTCCTGTTCCCCTTCCTAAAATGGGCCTCACCCATTTAGGTCAGACCCATAACCTAAAGAGCTGCTCATGGAAACCATTTCCCACCCACCAGTGATGGAGAAGAGCCTCCAAGAGGGACAAAAGCAGAGGAAAGGCTGACAGGGCTGTGTTGGTATCTTCCCCTCTCTGGAAGCCACCTCCCTTGAATGGAGGATCCAGCCCCTGTGCTCAGGGCTCATTCTGGTTCTGACTCTGCCCTGTTTTGCCTTGGTTTGTTTTAATGGTCCAGTATCTGCACTGCTGGGGTCCCCCCTGAGATCTATTGGCATGGAGGGGCCCACACAGCAGACATCAGCCGGGGATCACCCTTGATGCCCAGTCTTCAAGGCCTTCCATCTTTCTCAGCTCAAAAGGACAATGTCTTCACATGCTGGCATGTGAACTCAGTGACACATTCATGGTCCAGAGGTAGCTAAAATAGCCAGTCACCAGGAGGATATTTGGGGACCACTGCCCACTCCCATCTTTGCAGCATCCCAAGGTGGCTGCCAGGGATGGGGCTTTTTGGGGCTCTGGTCAGGCTCTGTGCAGCTCTTCTATTTGACACTGCTGGAAAACCACAAGGCGTGATGGACTTCTGGACCTGGAGGTGTTGTGCTGCCTGGTACATGTGAGGGATGACCGCCAACATCCCAACAAGCCCAGGATCTCTGCAGCCAGGATTAGGCTCAGCACACATTAAACAAGCCCCTGTCAGCAAGCGGAAAACCTACCCACAAAGTCCTTTGCCTCCCACCAGCTGATCGGCTCAGCACTGCAGCTGGATCCTCAAGCACGGGTTGCAGGAGGGTTTTATTGCATCTCAAAAGAGAAAGACTAATTTCCTCACGTCTCCAGCAGAACATCCCACCCATTTTGCAAATCCTTTGGCAGTATTTGTCATTTATGATTATCAGTAATGATTTTCCAGGCCTCTCTTCACAGCCAGTAACCAAGAGAAAAAAAAAAAGCCATAACAGAAATTGTTTGTATTTCTAAATCACAAACATCAGCACTGTCTTATCCTAACAGCTATCATCTTTATTTTTAGGATATTTAATCAATTTGGATGCTTTCAGATATATTTTAGTCAGACCACTTTGGGAGCTTACCTCCCAATTCTGGTTGCCATGGCATAACAATGATTTCTCTTCTAGCTAAAAATAAACCTTCAGCAACAAATGTATTCACCATTAAAAAACCAAAAAAACCCAAAACCCCAAAAAACAAACCACTAAAAACCAAAACCAACAAAAACCCAAACCATGATGAAAACAAAGCACCTCCCCATACACCAATTCACATTACCCCACACAGGTGCTCCTTTGTCATCAGTTGTACAAGGCCTTTGGTGGACCCTCTCTCCCCTCTCCTTTCCTATTTACACACATTTCTATTATGGTTAAGGAAAGACAGATAAATGCCTAAAACATTGCAAACATTTTAAAAACAGCATCAAATCAAGTGCTGTAACAGAGACTGCTGGTCCTCAGTGAGGCAGAGCTGCCTGTCCTCAAAGCCTCCATAGTTCCTGTGCTCTGTTGGGAGAAATCTTTTCTTTCTTTGGCATGAATCCAAGCAAAGGAAAAACCCTCCCTCAGCAAAGAGGCTGAAGGTAGACAAAGCTGGGTCACTTCTTCCCCAGTGTGGAGGCAGTTCCAGTCCCATTCCTGCTCATCCACCTGTGACCTTGGCAGGGGATGGGTGAAGTTCTACTACAGCCTTCTACAAGGCACTTCATCCCTTCTGGTGAAAAATTCTCTCCTTTGCAGCTGTATGTTTTGGTCCAAATTAAAGTGGTATGCCACATACTTAACAATAAAATTAAATTACTGGAAGCCAATAAACAAACAAGTCACCTATGAACATCTCTACATGATTTACAAGTGTTAATTTAGAGGTGCAGAAGGCTACAGCAATGCTAGAGATCATAAAAAATAATATTGATAGGTTCAGGGAGGTGTTTTCTTTCAGTTTTGATTACAAAAACATCTTGTTTTCTCTTACAGTCCTCTGTGAGCGCAGTGCAAAAGGAAGAGGGCAAGTCTGGCCAGGTCTGTCCTGCCCTGCCCTGCCGCTGTGCCTCTCAGCCCAAATGACTTGGTAAGCTCCCCACCGAGCCCTGGAAGGAAATGCCTGAGCCACGCAGATCCCAGCACGCCTGTACAAGGGTGTGGAGGAGAACAGGCAGCTTGTTCTGTTCCTTGCTACCAAAACAGCTGCTGGCCAGCCACGGTGAACACGGGGCAAAATGGGAACCTGGATGCTTCTGAAGTTCACTTAGAGAAATGAGACTGAAGCAGAGAAAGCAGTACTCTCTGTGATTTCATGGAAGATGTCCGGCTCTTTCCCAAACTCTCTATGTTTTCCAGGTCCTTATTTGCTGGTCCTCATGCTCCTCTTTTAGCCTATGAGACTGATCCTTGTTTGTCTTTGTAAACACAGTAGCTAGATAAAGGAAGGAGTGACTCCTGTCCCCAGGGACTGCCCGGCTCCTGTCCATGTAGCAAAACCCCTCATCCCTGATGTCATCAGCACCCTGCTGATAACAATATGCATATATATATATATGTATATATATATGCATACATACATACATATATATATATATGTGTATATAAATACACTTATAATGTTGCTGTCCTCTTGTAGCTGCCAAGAGCAGGAAGGTTGGTGTCTTTGAGAGTGCTTCCTTGTGAACCTGTTTCTTCAGCTCCTGCAGGGACAGTCAGCAGGGTAATACTGATGGTTCCATGGTTAAAGCCTGGCGGGTTTGTGGCAAGGAAAGCTCTGCCCTCCAAGGCCTGTGTGGAGGCTGGGGAGCTCAGTGGGTGTTCCCCAGCCTGCAGCAGAGGCATGTGCTTTCAACATGGTTACAATGGGTGCCCAGTCCCCCTCTGACAAAAAACAAATGGAGCACGGATGTTTCTGTAATTGGCAGCTCTTTCAGTCCAGGAGGTGCCCTGGGGCTCAGCGCTGGTGTGAATGCTAGCACAGTGGCTAACCAACCCAGCATGGTCACCAGCTGAACTCCTTGTTTTACCTGTTGCTAATGCCAACATTTTAATAAGAAAACCACCCTTACCTGGGAGAAGAGTAAAGCACTACCTGAACAGAGCTGGCCTGAGATCCTATCTCAAATTTGTACCTATACCCACACAAGCCAGGACATCACTCTTGTACTTTTCCTCACAAAACATGGCCCTCGGGCCCAGAACTTGTATTTGGGTAAGAGAACAAGACTATGCTTTGTAGGTGGATGGATTAAGGTCTCAGGCACAAGACACCATGGCTGGCCCAGCATCCCCTGTTGTGACCTGAGCACCTGCAGGCCTGGAGAGGCTCTCCAAAAACACATTTGATGTTTTTCCTTCTCTAGCCCTCAGGCCTTGATGAACAGACAAGGTTCATCCCATCCCCTGCCCTCCCCTGCTGTGACACGACCACAGCAAAGAAACCAAGCTCATTAACACTGCTGTTGTGCTTTTTGAACGTTGTTTTTCCATAGCTACACTGCCCAGCCTCCTCCTCTCCAGTCTTACCAGCAGAGGTTGCAAGGAACAGAAGGGCACGTTCCACACGAGCCGTGCTGCGGAGCTCACAGTGGAGGGACTCACCAGCTCAGTGAGGATGATGGGGAAGTTGGAGTGAAGACTTTTGGAGCCTGACTGTACTTTTTGTGCCAGACTCGTGCCAATGCCACCAGCCCTTGGAGGTACGTGGCCTTTCACCTGATCTCTTTCTCCTCTGGGCCGTGGGAAGAGTGAGAAGATGTTGGGTCTGCCTGCAGGTCCCAGGTCATGGCAGAAGACCCGTGGGGCTTTGGCTGCCTTTTCCCCCAGGGCCTGGCTCCTGAGCAGGATGTGTAACAGCCCACATGCATGGAAATTTCTGGAAGGGCTGCTCAGTCCTGAAATTGGTTTTGGGAGAGACAATGAAGGAAAGCAGATCCATTTTCTGCACAAACTCAGCAAAGCTGCCTTTGCTGGGCTTACAGAAACATTCCTCTGTCTCTCCATTTGAGTTTCTGTTTTCCTTTAAAGCTCACATTTTTTCCTTTCTGCTGCATGAGGTCAGCTGAAAATTTTAAAGAGCTTTAAAATCCCTATTGCAGTATTTAATGGTTTTCCCAGAGCATCTTCCCTGTGTTTTATTCTGTTCCTCACTTTGCTCATTATATCCATGTTTTCTTCTGGAATATGTGTCTCCAACCAACAACAGAAGACCCTTCCCTCCTGAAATTATTTATTACTAGTTCATCATCTTGGAAACCAACTGTTTTCCAGCTCTGCTTTTAATAGAGGCAGTCACTTCTCTTCATAGAGACCCAAACCTGAGTTTCTGAGAACAAAAATCCCTCCATTGACTATCAACATTGTCATTGTCTGGGCTTTATTTATATTGTTTCTTTCCACCTTTCCTCACAAAGAGAGGCTAAACCCGCTCTGATGCAGTGCCTATCATGACTGTCAACTATCTGGCACTGTCATTAGTTTTATTGAAGCCGGAGGGATTTCTCTGCACTCAGCTAAATGTGACTGTGTGTGTTTGCAAGCTTGAGATCAAAAAAGAAATTACAATATCTGGAAACTTTTGATAATTTATGGATCTAGACTTCCACCCCACTAATGGAGTCCCTGTGGAGGGTGAAACAAATTGCCAGTGGTCTGAAACAGGATCATGCAACCTAAAATAGCCCCATGCTGCCTCACTCCAAACTGCTTGGCATTTTTTTTGCTGTCATCTGTCTGGCGGACCTAAAACAGCAAGGCTGCCTCAAAACGCAGCTTGCTTATGGCCAAAAGAGCTCCCTGAGCTGTTTGGAAAATGCAAAGAGAATAAGGGGTTAAAAGCCAAGAAATATTTTTATTTTAATTTATCTGAAAAACCCATCCTGGAGACTTCTTCATGAAATGTTGCAGTGTGCAAAGAGAAGCCATACACTGGTGCACTCTTGGTGCTTCCAGCACAAAGTACATTCTAAACATACTGCTTTAAAGTCAAAGAGGTGTCAAATCTGTGGGAGAATCTCACATCAGACTCATAAGAGCTTAAAAAAATCACAGGACTTTAATGACCTCTTCCTCCTCCTCCTGTGAGCCGCTCACCTCATCACTAAATTGTTTTCCTGCTGCTCAGATGTAATCCAGAAATGGAAAGGAAGTGCCCAAAGACTGTGTGTTGGTCTCCGAATGCACAGCACGTGCTGCAGCCCTTTCACAGGAGCAGAGACACTTTCAGATGACAGGCAAGTATTTTACCATCACCATGGAGGCAGAGAGCCCTGTTCACCCCTGGGCACATCAAACATCTGCACAGCTGTGCCTTTGGGAGCCTGGCTGCAGGAATCATGGAGCAGCACCTGCAAGCTGGCTCACTGCATGGCACTGCTGCCATATCATTGCCTGAGGGAGGAGTGGCAGCCAGGAAGGGGAAGGCAAAGGTGGTTTGTAGGTGATTTCCATCAGGACTGCACATTCAAGGGGTGACATTGTCCCCTTGGTCAGTTGAGTTGAAGGGGGCTGGTCATCACTCTAGGGAAGTCAGAGTCTGCCAAGCTGACACCATACCTGTGTGGAATGTCAAGTTTTGGGCTATTTTTCAGTGTCCTGAAACACTCATTGAGTTTCATCTGGTTTTACATGCTCTTCTGCTTGTTCTGGTTTCATTCAAAGACCTGCATTTCTGTTTAACACTGTAAGGGAGATACTTTCTTTAACTTATCACTGTCCTTTGTAAAACCATATCCAGAACAGATATCTAATGAGGCTGGGTAAAACACAAGCATATTCACATGCTTAGATGTCTATGACTCACCCTGACCATTCCTGATACTGCCCTTTCCAAGGGGGTGACTGTGCTTAAAACTACAGGTACCACACATTGTACCTATGTATAGATAAATGTGTGTGTGTGTATGTACACTCACACAAAAAGTCTTTAAATCTGTATTTACATGAAAAATATATATGAAGCTAAAATAAATATGTATTTAGTTAGATTTGGATAACACTACAGCCAAATGGATTATAACTCACCTTCAAATGCACAGTCACTGTCTGCTGGTACTGTGAATAGGTTAACTGTTGGTTAGGTCTTTTTCTGTGTGCACATATCTGCTGAATTAAGAAAATTACTGATTTCCCTGTGTAAAAATAGAAGTAAAAATGCGTCATGGAGGATGCTCTAATGAGCTTGCACAGGAGACCCAGTACAGAGAGCACCTGCCTCAGCCACCCTTACTCCTCAGTCAATTCAGAAATCTTGGTGAGAGTATCCAGCATGTTAGGGAAGGCTCTTGGCCATGGCTGATTTGTGATTATTATCACAGGCCCCAGGTCCTGGTATGAGGAGGTGATGGTGGACACAGCTCCCTCAAAACCTATTCTGGGGTCTGGTTTTCTACCTCACACACTGTGGGAATCTGCTGTGGAGCAGAGCAGCCCTCCTTTCCCAGCCTGCTCACAAAGGATAGAAGCTTCCAAACTCCTCTGGTGGGTTTCCAAATTTCCAGATTGATACAGATTCAAGATTTTTGACATTGTTTGTGTTCCAGATTGAAGCAAGATTGAAGCAAGATTGACGTTTCCCCATGGACCATGTTCCTAGTGGAAAAAAGAATCACTTCTGGGTTAGAAAAAATTAATTTTAACTTAGAACTGGTTTATTTTTCATCAGAAAAAGATTTTGAAACATTTATTTAGAGCCACATATCAGAAAATCCCTGTTTCTATACACATCCCTATAGTAAAAGAAAATATGTTAGGAGGAAAGATCTCAATCTGCTCCAAATGTTTAGGGTTTTCTTTTCTTCCCGCATTTAAAAACAAACAAACCACCCAAACAACTCTCCCCCAGTATGGTCTAAGAGGATACTCCGGATTTATCAAAATGGTTTTGGGCATAAAATACCCAACCAGAACAACCTGCACTTGGTTTCGGTTCCTTGAGTCCTTCCTAGGAGCTTGCTCCTTGTTCAGGGACACCCTGGTCATTCCTGTGGCAGCGAAAGCCACCTCCTCCTGCAGCTCCAGGCACAGCAGGCAGCTGTGGAGCATCCAAGTCCCAGCTCCAGCCATGGCTGCTCTTGTAGCTGCAAGGGAAGTAAATGCTGGCCTTGCTACTCTCTGGGATGCTGGAGCTGGCCAGGCATGGAGCTGGGAGTCAATTTTTGCAGGTCAAAAGTTAATAAAACTGTTCTTACAACACAGGCACCTTGACAATCAGCTTTGACAAGTAGTTCAGGACAGCTCCTGTGTACTCTTTCAAGCTCCTTGAGCTTCTGTGTAACAGGGGCTCTGCAGAAAAATAAAGTCACAAAAGCACGAAAAAGCATTGAAGAATTGGGGCAGCAAGTCTGAGAAAAAGCTGTGTCTTGAGCAAGGGAAGGAAGCGAGGAGATACAGGAAAGCAATTTTTCTGAAAGCCTCCTTCTGAGTAGTGCTGTCCAGATCTTGTGTTACGGAGCTGCAAATGTCTGCATCGTGATGGTATTTTTCTGAGTTCTAAGTTCATGGGTCAGTGCAGAACAAGGGGAGATTGGTAAAACAACCACAGGGTTTAAAACCTAAACCAAGACACACAGGAATATTTTCTAGCTTTTTCCTACTTCTTTTTCCTTGTTCTTATTCACATTCATATTCATATTCATATTCTTCTAATTCACATTAGAATTAATGTGTCTTTAGTAGTAGAAATAATGCAGGACTAAACCCTTAATCCTCTACATACCGACTGGCCACAGTACTACTGCCCATGGGAGCATTATGGCAGGGCAAGGACTGAGTCATGGAGCTCAGGGATAATTGATTAATGTAGCAGCAGAGGATTGCACAGCTCATTTTGATCTGCACTTTGTTGAACAAGAGCCAAAGTTCCACACTAACGTGAATTTGATGTGGGACCCCTGGGTGTGTCAGCCCCACAGGAGTGCTGGCACATACCTGTACTCTCTGTACATCCATGTCAGTCTGTAAATACCATTTTTCAGCCAAGGCTTTCTTATGAATAGTTTTAAGACTTGGTAAACCTTTTATTCAGACTCAGACTGACTTGGGCAATGGCAAGAAAATACCCTGAAAATGCCCCCTGTCACTCTGTGCAGCATTGGTGGGATTTGGGGTCTGAGAGTCTGGGCAGTGGACGTGTTGCAGGGACAGTGCAGTTTGTCAGTATTTCCCCTCCTGCCTCCATCCCGTCCCTCCTGATGGCCATGTCCCAGCACCGATGTCTGCATGGCCTTGCAGCGACATTGTTCTCATGGGAAAAGCATTTATAGAACTCCTATTTTGGGTTTGCATGGCTAGGTCTCCGTAGCAGGGGGCTGCAGAGGTGTCTGCTGTGAGAAGCTGCCAGAATCTTCCTCCATGTCCAGCAGAGCCTATGCCCAGCTCCAGGATGGACCCACTGCTGGCCAAGGCCCATCAGCCCATCGCCCATCAGCGACAGTGCTGATGCCTTCAGTAGGCTGGGGGTGGATCCTTGGAGGGGACACAACTGCCCCGAGTTATCCAAAGGGTTATTCCACACCATGTGATGTCAACTCAGATATCAAAGTTAAGGAGAGGAGGAGGAAGGGAGGCGTTCATTATTGGCAATGTTTGCCTTCCTGAGCCAATGTTAACGGTGCTGAGGCCCTGCTTCCCAGGAAGTGGCTGAGCATTGCTCGCTGATGGGAAGTAGTGAGTAAAGCTGTGGTTTTTTCTTTGCTTGTGTGCATGCAAACTTTCTCTTTTGCTTTAGTAAACTGCCTTATCTCAACCTGTGAGTCATTTTCCATCTTATTTTCTTTCCCCTGACCAGCTGGGAAAAGGAGTGATAGAGCAGCTTGGTGGGGACCTGGCATCCAGCCAAGGTCAACCCACCACAGCTACAAATCTAAGTTAAGCAAAATTTCCATGTTAAAACTGTCTCATAGGCTGTGTGCCAGCAGCCTCTGAAAGAAAAAGGAAAAATCACTCTTTAGAGTGAAAAGAAGGAAAGAGTTGCTAAAATTTATGCTAGGCTTGCATACAGAATCCATCAAATTTTCATGCTGGCAAACACGAGGACTGGATATATCAACAAAGCTGTTAGAAATTGAGTTGCTGAGCACCACAAATAAAGAAAGGTCCCTGATTGTAGGGCAGGGCCCAGCCCTTCCTCTGTGACCTTGAGACACTACTGTTGCCTGCTTGCTACAAATGCAGGCCCAGGTTCCAAATGCCTTTGCTCTTCAAAAATAGAAATTAACTTTTAGATGGGGTTTTTAAAGAGTTTGAAGCAATGACTGGGCATTCACCCACTAGCTCAACATACCTATGGGCTTTCTGATCAAATTGCTTTGGTTTTTTTGATACTGTTTTTGTCCAGAGTTACTGGTGTGGGAGTGCTACTTGTTTTGACAAGGTGATGTACCTGAAACACAGTAAAGGTGATCAAAGTGGCCTCAGTTACTCAGTTACCGGTGTCCAGAAATGCCAGGCTGCCTCCCTGCAGCAAGGTGTGTGCTACCACTACCCTCCTGCCTTGCCACCTAGGCTTAGGAGTCCAAAAATGAGCAACAAATTCATCCCTGGATTTGCAACAAGTAAGCTGCAGCTATCGCTCAGGTCTGTGCATCCTGATCCAGCAAGCTTGCCATCTCACTGACCTTTGGTTGGCCTATGCTACATTTTAGCTTCATTTTCTGCCATGTTTTATTACTTGAAAATTATTTTTTCACTCAAAATTTGTTTTATAGGGTTGTAAACCAATGAGGTTGTATTAATGAGTGTGTAAACAGCTTGGATCATACCCTCCTTTCCATTTCTCACATTAATTGGATTCCTGTGTTATGGTATCTGTCTCAGATTTGATAGATCAGAAATCCTTACTATCAGACTGCCAATTTCATGGGCCAGTTCCCTCAGCACTGGGGATGGAGATTATCTGGTCTTTTTAGCTGGAATATATTAAACTCGGAGTTTAGTTTCCATCTGTAGCAGGGTAATTTCCATTTCTCTGAACATTTCCATTAGTCATCCTGGCTCTGACCCTGCAGTTTAGATAATTATTCTTATTGAATTGCAGCACCAAGCTAGTCTCTTATTTTTTGAGACCTGAATAAATTGTTACTCCTCTTAACCTGAGCAGGAAGCTGAATGTCAGGATCTCACAGATAATTTTATTTGGGAAGGTAAATCAACAGGAGGAATTGAGTGGCTTTGAAGAAGTTTTGTTGGTTTGCTTGCAAGGAGGTGCAAAGACCAGAACAAAATGCTGTAATGGGTTCCCAGCTGCCTGTCCCAAGCCCATATGGATGTTGCTGGAGCAGCCAAGACCAGGCAGAGTTTCCCACAGAGCTGGGGCTACTGCCACTGTGGCCACCCTACCCTGTCAGCAGTCAACTGCAATGCCTCCTGTCCCAAGCACACAACATTTTGTTCAACTTTGAGAAATTTTTCTCATTAGCATATCATTATAATTTATTTCTGTTATCTTTTTCTTTGTTAACTTAAACCAAATCTGCTCATGCCCACTTGGTCCAAGGCCATCTTCCGCAATGAGATTTTCTATAGTCCGTTCAACAGATAACAAAATAGGTTGAGGTAATGTCACCCTTGCTTGGTTCAATGACAAGTGAACCACTGCATCCAAGAATACCTGGGGCTTGTAACTATTAGCAGAACTCTTTTCCAGATAGTAACTCTGAACTTCAGGTCTTTGCAATGATATGATTCTCAAGAGTGTCTCTTTCTGCTGAAACTGCAAAACGTTCTCCCACTTCTAAAGCTGCTGTTGGAGTGTGTGGCAGAGCACAGCGAGTCCGTTTCACAGTCCCTCGTTCCCCAGTCATCTCTTCCAAAATTAACTGATAGCATGTCTTGGTTTGGAAAAGACAATGGTCTGCTAGGGAGGGCAGGGCCTCCCTTGGAATGGAGAATTCAAACCCCTTCCCTCCAAATTATTATTATTTCGAAATTAAGGGGCTCTCAGGCAAAGGTGTGGAGATAGGAATAACAGTTCTTTACTAGTATGTATAACAAGGCAAATGGAACATTGACTACAGCATTAACAACAAAACAGAACCAGTGTTATAAATACGTAGCCAGTTAAAAAATGAATTTTATTAATAATTTACAAAAATAAATTTTGGAAACAAAATTTGCAGAATGAAAAAGCCACAGACAAGGTCAGTGTCGAGCCCAGGATCGGCACTGGGTGAACCTAGCTCCGGCCTCTATCGCACCGGAGCTCCCCTGTTCACAATTTCAGTCCCCGCAGAGTTAGCTTATATACAGTTTTGGCTGTATACATACAGAGAATTTCTTCATACTTTTTTTAATCTTTTTCCCACTCTTTTTCCATATTCACGAAATTCTGTTCTCACTGCCGGTACAGTTGACTGGATTTCCAAGAAGAGATGAATATTGATTTGATCCTGTATTGGGATGCACACCTCGGATGATGAAGTCTAGATCCATATCTGGCGATGGTCGTAGGTCGTTGGCGAGTCCATCTCCGGAGTGGGCTTATCTCTTCCCGTGGCCACCCTCCTTTCTGTTGTAAATTATGGTCCTTGACCAAGTTCCGAGCAAGGGCGTTATTTCAATTCTTAATCCTTTTTCACTTTATTTCCAAGCCTGGGTGACTCTTACCGTATTCTTCCTAAAATGTGCCAAACTTAGACCATTGGTACATCATATCACATGAACATGGATGCTTATATACTTTTATTAAATGAACACGAATTACATCATATATTACAACCAGGAACCTCAAGGGCTTTCACAAAGCCCAGAGCGGTCTGATTTCGGTGCCCCTGCGGGACTCCGAGAGCACCAAGCTGGAAGGGTGGAAAGTCCCAGGCTGGTGGATGAGATCTATCAGAAGCTCTGCGCTGGCAGCTGGAACTGCGGGATGTCCCGGCAGGGCAGGGCAGTGCAGGGCTACAGCGTAGCAAAATAAACCTCAGCGCAGTGCCGAAGAAAGGGCTGCGGCAGGACAGGGCCGGCTCAGCTCCAGCAGGGCAGGAGCAGGAGCTCAGAATTCCTGGCCACACAAGCAGATGATGGTAGATTTCCCAGGACCGGACGGGATGGTGACAGCGAACTCCTCCGGCAGCGAGCAGCAGCCCGACCGTCCTCCCTCTGATGCTGAGAGCAAGAAAGCGAAGCTGCCCCCAGCCTTGTCCTTTACCTGCCCCCATAACTCGTTATCTTCCCCCTCCAAGGAAAACTCCCAGAGACAAAAGAAGTGTAGCCCCAATGCTACAGTCCTCTCCCGATTTTTGGCCACCTTTTTGTTTTGGTCAAGCATCCACAAGTACCTAGCAGTTAGTCTCCTAGCAACTTCTGGGAAAAAATTCTGTAAGTGAACAAGAAACAAATCTAAACCCCAACATAACATCCCTTGTTTCTGTTTACATTAGTTTGTCTGTTTCTTTAACAGCTCATAGATTGGTCACTGTTCTTTCTGCTTACCTGTTTGTCTGTCTATCTATCCATCTATCCACCTACCTGTCATGGTCATTGCTTTTGCTCCACCATTGTCTGTACAAGATCCGCATTTTCTTCCCTTTGAGGAGCTCCCTAAGAAGTGTGCAAACACTGCAGTCGTGTTTCTGATGTTGTGCACACTGTTGCCTGTATCTGGCCCAGTCCCTCCCACTCTGAACTTCAAGTTATATGTAAGCTTTTTTCAACAGCTGGATTTTCCCTCTGTCCTTCCTTTTCTCATTCCATTGTTGTCCATTGATATCTCTGCTTTTGAATTGCTTTTCTCTGTCTCTCTAGTGAAATCAAGCAAATGGCTTTGCTTAGTCTCCTCAACCTCCTCTTGAAATTTTTTTGGAAAACTCTTCTATTTCTAGGCTTATCAGCATTTGTCCCACCAGACTGGCAGCTTAGGCATGCAGGTGAAGTCGCTTTGCCAAGAGAAGTCCCATTCCTGGATATGCCTATTATTGCAGTAAGAATGTGATGAATGTTGTGTGCCTGTTGTGCTGCCATGAGGGATGTCACATGAGTTTTCTTTGTCCTGGACCCCTGAGTACTTTTCAACATCATTATCAAAAACTTATAAGAATTTGCTGATTATTTGGTGGAAGTTATTCATGCTGAAAAGTAGATTAACTGCATTAATTCACTTCCATTTAGCTTTTACTGGAGTTTACTTCTTCAGCAGCTATTTGCTGAACTTGGAGATTGCTTGCTTCATCTTGTGAATAAACATTTGTGTCTACCTGTCTCTGTCAGTGCCAGTGGCTTTTATCTTTTAAGGTTATCAAGGCAAGTGTAGATGTACAAGACAAAACATCTTGACTCATCTGGACCTGGCACACGAGTGTCTCAACACTTCAAGCCACAGTCCTGGCCCCTGGTTGTGGCTGGAAGTGTTGAGACAGCAGTGCCACTGGCTTTTGTTGGGATCACATGGAGGATTGCACCTCTTGGGTAGGCCAGGCATAACCCTGGCAGGAAAGAAGTGATACGAAGAGAGCAGTAGCAAACCCATTGGTGTGATGATGTGAAAACAAGCCTTCAGGCCAAAAGGCTTTTGCAGACTGAGCTATTTGAATAGCCATGGTAGCTGACTGCACCCCTGGTAGCTGACTGCACCCCTCACTAGTGGGGGTTGTCACCATGAGAGCAGGACCCCATCCGAGCTGTATGAGTGCTCTCCATGGCTCTCACTGTGGCAGCCCTTCATTCTGCTGAAATCCCTGGGGACCTCACACTGAAAGGGAGTTGGAGCACTCACACAATCTGTTACAGAGCTGCCAGTGTGGTTGCCCATCAAGGGCAAATAATGAACACCTGCGGTGGGATTTCACCCAAGTATGCACTTCTAAAACTAAAGGCAAATCAGATACTTACACCCAACTGCAGTTAATGGGGCCTCAAGAGTGACTCAGAAACTCAGATCTAGGTATACACTGGAAGGTGAGAGGAATAAACTTAGGAGTCCACCAAATGAAGCTAAATCCTGTCTCTGATGACTGATAAAACCTTCATCTTCTCCAAAGGTTTCCTAAATCCCTATAGCCCTAAACCCAGGCACTCAGTAAACAGTTGGAGGCTTTTCTGCAAGGTCAGTCACAGACCCAGCCGAGGCTAACGCTTATGCCCCCATCACAGGCTTTCCCCATCCATCCTTGGGCTGGAGAAGCTGCTCCAATCCCCACCTCATGCCTCTTGTGCTAGAGCTGGAGGGAGAGCAGTGACTGCTCCTCTCCTGTCCCGTATGTTGTGCCACAGATGGGGTGGGTCAGCACAGCTGTTGGGTGGCAGACACAGGGGTGGGGAAATAGTCACTTCTTCCTTTCTATTATTTGTGCTGTTCAGTCTCTGGGGAGGAAGCATGTGTTGGACTGGGGATGGCATCTATGTCAGTGTGTGGCCCCATCCTCCCCTCTGTCAGTCAGGGCAGAATGCCTTAGTGCTGCTGCTCCTTTTGTCCAGTGGAACTGCAAGGGGAGTGCATTTTCTTTGCCATTACTGACACCTCTAATCTCTGTTTCAAAACCAGCTTTCTGAAACTCAGGAGGAAAAACGTTTCCCTCCCTTCCCAGCACAGATATGTTTTGCTTGTTGAGGCAAGGGGTTGCAGTGCCTGTCTTTCTGCACTGCAGCACCAGCAAATACGTCTCACAGGAACATTCAGGCATCTATTTGCTCCAAGATAGGAACACCGAGACATTTATTTCCACTGCTTAACCTGTTTAACCTTGTTTGTCTACTAACAACCCCATTTAAGTGTTGTTCTTTTTATTTTGGTTGCTGTTGCACAGAAAAAGAAAGTTCATCAGGAGAAAATCATCTCTGCTCATGCCAGAGCTTACTGAGGAAAAATAGGCCTGGGTTTGAGTTTCAGTTTTTCCCTTGCAGAGAGGCCCAAACCAGTCACAGAGCTCCTCAATTCCTTCATTGAGTCTGCAGCTGATGCCTTCTGGGAGAGGCTGTCTGGGAGCACAGGGCTTCCCGTCTATTTCTTGACTACTTGGTAGTGATGCAGCAGCAGAACAGGGAAAGGATGACAATGGGGAGCAGGTCGGTGTCCCCAGGCACACTGATCCATCTGGCAGGTGGTCTTGATACCACATGGGGACAAGGACAACCAGGAGTGCCTGTGCAGAAGCCATCTCATGCATCCCCATGTGAGACAACCATTCTGACGGGAAGTACACGACTGCACATCACCATTTGTGCAAGTATGTTAAACAGCACTGATTGCAAATTAACCATCTTTTAGCCTGCATTAGAATATTGTCATTGAATAACTGTGCACAGCGTGAAAATGCCCACTGATGGCAGGGCAATTTGAAGATATGAAAATAAGTACCCCTTATTAGAGGGATATGCACAGTTACAGCTTCTGCAAGGTGATGGCTTTTCCAAGGTAGCCCAGCCTGGACAGATAACTACACTGAGAAAACACAAGTCAAAATGCTTCCAGAAGAACCCCAAGGTACACAAAGAAACTCTCAGGGCTTTTAAGTGAGCACAGACTCTTGGCAACATGTTCCAAGCACCAGTATGATAAATCCCCAAGTCGTGCTGCACTGAGATGAAGTGTCCCAACAGCAGGAGCCAGGATTTGCCCTGGGTGATGGAGGTGACCTTCTGAGTCATGCTGCTTCTGCCAGCTCTACACCATGAAACCACGCTGGGCACCTGAGACTGTGCTTCTGGAGAATTGTGACAGGTTGGGACCAAGAGCTGGTCTGCATCCTCCCCACGGGCATGGAGCATTTCAGGGAGCCCTGTGGCTCTGTGCACAGCACCTTAGGCACAGGGGTTTGGGTACAGTGTGTCCCTCAGAGCACACATCGTGCTCACACAAGGCAAAAAAGGGGGTGGAGAGTGGAAGCAGGGGAGAAAGGAAACAGCTGCCTCATGCAAGAAAAGATTTGCCAAACTCCCATGGTTACATTTAATAGCTGGGTGCTGCAAGCTCAGGAGAACAATATAATTTATGTCATTACTGCTAAAAGGCTGGTTTGATGGCAAGGGCTTCATTTGAGTTGCCTAAAATGTTTAACAAAGGGGAAAGTGAAAACAAACATGAAAGCTGTATTAAAAATTATGAGGATTTTGGGGAGACTGCCAGGTACATTTTTCCAGGGGTACAAAGTCCTTTCCTGACAAACAGCTCATTTTGCCTATGCTAACTCTAGGATATGAAGCTGGAGCTAGAGGTAGAAGGAAATAATTAGGTTTTGCTTTAGCTATGCATGTTTCTGGAATAGCAGTTGGGTCACCCTGTTGTGCTTGAACAGAAGAAGCAATAGTGTGCTTTTTTCATCCAGTATTAATTATCTTTTCTTGAAAATCTACTTCTTACATCTTTTTAAAGTATTTTGGGGATGAGAATGGAAGGAGACAGAATAGGTCCAAAGGGAGGAGGTCTGGGTGGTTGTGCCACATGCCTTTTCTACTAGTGCATTGAACATGACACGCCTGTTCTCACAGCAGCAAAAGCAGTGTGTGTGTCTAACCCTGCTGTTCTGCCTGGTTCTGCACATGGTGCTATTTTTAATGCACCAGCTCATACAGCACTGAGGGGAGCATGGTGGGAACTCAAAAAAGCTGCTTCGTGAAGGCACCGCCAGGCCACCTTCTCAGTTCTGTCTGCTCTGAGGCCATATGGTGCTGGGTATGTCCAGTCCTCTCCCTGGAGCTCCACATTCCACCGAGTGCTGCAGGGGAGCACTCACAGTGCTCTCGGTGCTGTGCTGAAGCTGGGTCAGGGTGCCTTCCTTGGTGCTCATCCTCTGCCAGCACAGCACTCTGAAGGACTCGGTCACACAGGGAAAACTGAGACAGTGTCAGCATCTGAGTCACCATTTGGGCTGAAGGGCTTCTCTGGGGCACTCTTGCCACTCTTGGCCATCAGCTGCCATCCTAGCCAGGGTCCTCCTGCAGCACTGCTTAGGGTAGTAGTGCCTAAATTACTCATACCAGGAGTTCATCACAGAGCCCCTCAACCTGCAGAGGGCTGCATCTGCCTGTATTTGCCCACCATTTGGCACTGGTGGGACCACTGGGAACAGGCCAGGTGCTGCCAACCCCTTTCCCTGAAGAGACACGTGCTCCTTACATCAGTTTGCATTCCCACCAAAAGGCCCTTCTCCCTTGTGCAGCCACCACCAGGTGGGGGGACATTTGAGACAACACTCAGCTCACCTTCATCCAGCCAGGCTGATCTTTGCTTGCTGTTAATCGCAGCCAACTGGGTAGCAATGATTTTGCAACACAACGCCTGCCAGGCCATTCCGATTATCTGCTCCACTGCTTTGAGAGACAGCTGGTAAAGCAAATAGTAACAACCCAGAGAAATTACCTTTATTTGCCTGTAAGCACAGCCCTGTAATGCGAGGCTCAAATGAGCCTCTTTTGGCACGCAAGGTCAGCGTTGCCTTTTGCATATAGCATACATTAGGATCATCCCAGCCCCACATAGCATCTCTTAACCAAGAAGCTGCATTTCAAAATTAGATGTATTTTGTTGCTCTTGTCAAAGATCAGCTTACAGAATTGGCTGCCAGGGAGATTTGAAGGTTCATATGTGCAAATACATGAATACTTTTAGATGAGTTTTAAGAATACATTATTATACTTTTTCTTGCTCTAAAACGCGGTGCTTTGTACAGGAGATGGTCACCAATGTCCCATCAGCTTTAATGGGACAAGATGCAGGGTATGCACTCCAAAATATCCTGATTTTCATGATGCTGAATGCATCCCATTCCCCCTCCCTCCTACCCTTACGAAGTTAATATTGTGAAGCTGGTGGTTATGAAGGTGGTTTCTTAAAACATAAAATATGCCTTTTGTTGAACAAGCCAGACCCACAGATCCTCAGACTCTGAAGATCTCTGTAATTTAAGGGTCTGAAATTATTTTTCTGTGTCTTTTTTGCACAGGTGAGTGCTTTGCTGCCCCATTCTCTGACTCTGAAGCCAGGGAAACATGGCAGGAGAGACACTCAGTGATGAAGCTGCTGGATCTCAGCATAAGGGTCCCAGGCACATCACAATGCACCATCACACAGGACTTCTGCAGTACTGAGAATTTGTGTCAGGGTCCCAGGAAACCTCTACTCTCTGTCTCAGCTACCACTGCCTGTGGACCCCCACCTGAGCATTGCTGAGGGTTCTGCTGGGCTGTGAGGGCTGTGTGAGGACAGGCACAGTGCACATGGCCAGCCCTGTGCCAACCTGCTTGCAAGAAACTTCTCTCAGCCAGTGGACCTGCAGCCTGTCCTCTGGCTGGCTCTCCCATGGAGGTTTCCAACAAGGAGAATGCCTTGGTGCTGGAGCCAGCTTGGAGCGGGTGCTCCATGGAGATCTGACTCAGATGTGCAGGTTGCCAGATACCCACCAGCTGCCAGAGTATTTCAGTCGTTAATAATGGCAGGATTAAATGCAAAGCATCAATAGTGTTTCCAGAATGAGCCAGGGTTTTCTGCTTTACTGCCTTTTGCTTTTTCTTAAAGGATCCAGATCCAGCAGGGATGGTGCTCTTGGAAAGGCCTCTGCTCTCCTTCAGGTTGTGTTCATCACATTTGTACCATACCTGCACTGTCACTGCCACTGAGTGAGGAGGTGACCAGAAAGAGCAGATGCTATTCCTGGCACAAACATATAAAGAACGTTTCACTGATTCCACTGGACCATCTCTCCCAAGGCAGAGCATTTGATGCACTTTTTCTTTTCCCCTGTGCCCAGCAGTGGCTACTGAAATTTCAAGTTATTTGTTTGGGTAGCTCTGGAGCCTTATGGCTGCTGCTGTGCTTTTATTCCTTCCCATCACTATGCATTTAATTGTTGTTTCAATTTCAGCTCTATCAATTCCTTGGTGGTTATCTCATGCAATAAACTCCACTGCCATGTATTTGTGCTGTCTTCAGATGTTTTCCCTTTTGGAATTGTACGAGAAGGTGCACAGACTCTGCTGGATCTGCATGCTCTGTGCTACTCACCAGTTGTCACATCTTCAACTCTTAGTCTCATCATGTTAGACTCATCTCTGTCTTGAGCAGTTCTCTTTTTTCCTCTGCTGACTGCAGAAGTTTTGTGTATCACTAATCCTTTTCATTCTTGTCTCTGGCTCACTTTGCTGCTGCTGACGTACAATGTGAAATGGCATGCTAATAATGCTCTACAATATTTCAAGTGGAAGTACAATAATTTTGTAAAGAAGCTCCAAATTTTGTCAGTTTTCAGATTTGGTGTCTATTCTGAGTCCAGGTTATTGAACACAATGAAGTGCCTGGATCAAGGTGACTTGAGTTACTCTTGGACATACGGTCTGTATGCAATGAAAACTTTCAAATTATCCCTTTCCATATGCAACTTGAAAAGGATTTCCAGCCACTGCTGTGCTATGCATCTGGTTTTCCCAGTTAGGACCATGATCTCCCAGTCTTCCCTGGTATTTATGAAAGTAGCTGTATATTTTGCTACCAGCCAGTTCTGCACCTGCACTGCTGTTCCAGGTCATTAACAGCTTTATTAATCATTGCTGCCAGTTTTGAAAGAAAGCATACCCAATTCCTCACTGCTTGTTGCTCTGAAATGAATACTTTTCCCTTCCTCCTTTGCCTCCTGCCTGTTTCAGTTAATATTCAGAAGCATCTTTTGCCCACCCTTGCCATTTCAGGGCCTTGAGTACCTTTACTAAATGAGTAGGAGTGACAGGTTTGACAGTGCCAGTGAGCTCTTCTGCCAGGTGGTTTTTGCTGACCAAGTCCCAGAATTGTTAGGACTGAAGAGGACCCCACCAGGACACAGCACCCGGCTCTGAGCAGGGAGGGGAGTTGTGGGAAGATAAACTGTAGGTTTCTGTGGTGTAAGTAGGGTGGCATTCCATGGAAGCACTTGGGTGTACCCCCCATTTTGGCTCTAGCAGTACTATTTCTTGTGATTGCGGCTGGAAAAACAGTCAACAGGCAGCCTTGAAGATGTGGCAATCACTTGATCTGAGTTCAAGAATGTCCAGGGTAGCTCCAGCAGGCAGAGGCTCAATGTTACCTTTCCCATGGCCATAGAAGAGGCTCACAGAGAGGAGGGTGGCCTGTAAAGGCTTATATCACATTTGCTACCCAGAGACCGACCTTTGCAGGAGGGTTTGCAAAACAGTGAATTTCAAATGCCTGCAGAACAGGCACTGGAAGTGAATTTAAAATTCATGTCAAGCACTGGCAAGAGGAAGTTTCTTCCAAAAGCCACGTTCAATCAGGGAATAGATACACCCTGTGACCTTGCATCCCATCAACACCGCCTCACTGCCGAGAATCTCAATTAGCATCAGCAATGCTCACAGCAAACATTAAATGAACATCTCCTGGGCTGGAAGAGCTCATTCAAAAGCTACTGGGTGGAGAAAGGAGAGCATGTTGTCACTAAAACTTATCACCTGTCTAAAGGGGATGGTGACAGAGGCTGTGAGGGCTTTGACAAAAACTGCTTTTAGGCCAAAAATACGAGGAGAAAAAAGAGCACAATGAAGTGTAAAGCCCAGCTATTGTCACCCACGTAAGGCTGCCCTCACTGATGGGTTTTGAGGGAGGTCGGGTGGAGGGGCCATGCTTTGCTGCTTCTAGTTTCTAATAATTACTGCCTGCATGACAGGTGGTGAGCATTGGTTTCACATGTGGCCTTGCAGGAGCTTGTGCCCATTTTCTCCCTCGAAAAGCAAAGCTCTCTCTTCAGTCATGAGGAAGAGGAAATCAAGGACACAGGCATGCTCTGCAAAGTGAGCATGCAGCTTGCAATGCAGGTACAGGAGCCTCCCTGATCACAGCCTCCATCTGGCAGGTTACAAATAAAGTCCCCTTGGCAGCTGAGGCTTTCATCCCAAGGAAGTGCTCCAGTGGGTGCTCCACAAGGGACCGAGCTCTGGTGTGGAGGGTGGGGCACAGGTTATCTGTGTTTTTCCATTAGCAGCAACAAATGCCTGTGGCTGCAGCTCAGCAAACCCAGTGCTGGGGAGGAGGCTCTGAGCCCAGGGCTCTGGTCCATGATGGAGCTGTCACAAGCAGAGATGGCCAGCAGCCCCCACAGGGGCACTGGCTCTGCTGGCCCAAAGCCCCCAGTTGGGACTTTGCAGTCCCTTGGGTAATTCCTTCCCTTTATCTCTCCATCTTGTTCACTCAGGCCAGGGCCAAACCTCCCTCAGGAGTGGCAGCCACCTCACACCAGCCCAGACCTGACAGTGCTGAGCTCTCTGACAGGTCTGTCTGGAAAGACATTTTGGTGTCTGCATTCCTCCTCCTTGCCCAATTCTGAGGTGTGAGAGTCTGAAACAAGATTGAATTTCCTTTTGTTTTCCTCCCTTGGAGGCCATTTTAGGCCAACTAATTTACTGGGAGATATCAGCTGGCCTCACCCTGAAAATATGGGGAGGGTTTAAAAATTGTTTTTAGCAGCTCTAAGAAAGCATTTCCCAGTAGGTACATGCCAGCAGAGACTGCCAGTTCAAATCACCTCACAAGGGCCCTTCAGAGCAGCTCTCAGACACAGGCAATGCTGATAGTAAGAACAGGCATTTCTGCTATCACTTTTGCTTTGCTCTTTAGGAAAGAATGACCACAGCTTTTTTTTTTTTTTTTTTTTTTTTTTTTTTTTTTTAGTGGAATTCATTGGATTGGCATTGTTTATGTGGGGGAGTTTTGCATACTGACTTTTCTCCTGTAACTGTTTTTATATTGCTCCCTCTCCTCCTGAAAATTTCTCTATCAAAAAACCCAGTTACTAATAGTACAAACTTTTCTCCTCATTTCCCCTGGGTTTTGCATGACAACAGGAGCCTGTCTGTGGAACCACTCTTTCCTCAGTCCATTCAGTGTGTCCCATGCCCTCCTAAGCTGGAGTGCACCACACTGGTTGCCTAAATACCAGCTGTGGGAAGATCTGCCTCCCTTGGTGGGGGCTGGAGAGTCCCCAGAGGGGCTCATTATTAACCACAGGCTGCCAAACAGACTGGTGAGCTTGCTTTTACACAGGCATTCTCTGACATCAGGTTCACAAAACATTGCTCTGGTTTTTTGATTCTCCCCCACAACTTAAAGACCAGGAAAAGAATTCAGCATCTAGAACCAAGATGTGTGCAAGAGAGTAGTTCCATCCTTGCTTCCCTCTTTTCCATCCACCAAGCCAGAATACACAGATACCCCCTCAAAAAACATCTTTTATTCCCTCTGACCATTAAACTTGTGAGCAGAAACATGCTAATACACAAAAATGTACCCTTCTCCATTTGTAACAGCTCTTTAAATAATTCCTGCCAATTTACTAAGCCTGACCTCATGTTTCCCCAACATCACAAAGGCCGGCTCTATTCAGGCTGTCCCTTTCCAGGAGATTCCCCATTCGAGCGCTTGAAATGCTTTTTGTCTCTTTGGCCACATACAGCACTAAAAGGACTAGAGTAGAATTTATGTTTACCCAGGCTACTTTTCTGAGTACATCAAGATCTACAGAGCCACTTCTTACCTCATCAGGGTTTTTAAACACAGAAAGAAGAAAGAGTGAAGCTCCAAGTTTTTTTAACAAACAGAAATAGTGCCAACTTCATTTCCTCCTTTGTTGCTTTACATCCAGTATATGCTGATGCACTTAGAAGCAGGGTGGTTTCAAAACCAATGGTCTTTTGAGTTTATTTAGTTTCAGGGTTTGATTTCTTTTGTCAGTTATTTTTACTAACAGAATAACCCTCAGTGAGTGGAGTTTGGGGATCTGTTGTGTCATGGAGTTCTCCTTTGGATGAATATCTTTCTCTACAACTTTCCACAAGCATGAAATGAGGATATAATGCATACATTTCACTCAAAAGTTTAAAGCTCATTGACCGAGAGCATGATATAAATATAGACTATAAACTCCACAAAGAGAAGGCAAAACATCAGTTATTTCACCACAAGAGATTGTTAGACCATTAAACCAAAAGACTGCTGATAAAGCTTACGTGTATGTTTGGATAAATTACTAGTAAAGGGTCTGTTAAATATCAGCAGGGAAAGGATTCTTCATTCCCAGACTCTAACATGGCACATGTGCAAAGGTGTCTCCTTGCTTCAATAGGAAAAACCTGGGAAGGACAGGCCATTTGAGATCCTCTGACTCCAGGTTCTTGAGTCTAACTCATCCTTGAGCCACTCAGCTGAGGAAAATGCCACTGCTCATCTTTTCCAAAGTACTTTTAAATAGTTGTGCAGAAAACAGAAGTTGGAAGAATAAGTCTTAGCTGGAAACTGTGCTTTAACTGAATATCAATGGTTACCTCCTCCAAAGCATTCAACAGACAACAGACCATTACCAGTGTATTTTAATTTTTACTGACTTTTAACATAGGCCTTCAAAAGTCAACTTTACCATCAGTCTAGGACTAGTTCCGGCAGAACATTTCAAATGCTATTGTACTGTAATCCCTAGATGAGAAGATTTGCCAAGTTTAATTTGATTTTAATTTAGTTTTTCTGTAGAAGCCTCCAACTTTCCAGTTTCCATGACTATTTAGTTAACTACAGGAAAAACTGTGCTCTCAGGTTGTTGCTTTGGTCAGTGTTAGTATGAAGAGCCACTACTGAGTGTTTTACCAGTGATAGTAAGTTGTGCTTACTGAGAAGTGGAGAGGTAAATGGACAGGTAAGAAATACCCCATCCTTTGAAGAACAGGTTGGTAGTGAAAGGGAAAATATCCTATGTGGCCTGACACAAGGTGTCCTATCACCTCCTGCACCTTCAGTGACTTGCAGGTGGCCAGATCCTCTCTGCACACCTGGAAAATCTCTGAGTAGAGAATTGAGTTCTGCATCTCACTTGGTGAGTGCCTCTGGATGGGCTCCCCTGGGGCTGTGACACAACATTTGCAGCCCCAAGCACTTCAGCTCTGGCTCTGAGGCAGGGCAGGCACACCAAGGGCCAGGGCCAGCCACCCAGTGCATTGTGTGTCTGCAGCTCAGCCCAGGCAGCAGCACAGGGGTTTTGTTAAGGGTGTTGTGGGGGATGTGCAGGAGGCACGTCTTGGAGAAACTGGGGTAGCAATGCACCCACAGTGCAGGCATTTCACAGTGCTGGAAACCCACACAAGCACCTGGGGCATTGAGCTGCTTTGCTCCAGGTACCACTCAGAAAAATTAATGCATCCAAACATGTTGACAGCGAGGATGCTGGATTTCCCTCCCGATACACCTTTGGCAGAATGTTTGTCTCAGACAGCCCTTGTTTGCTTCAGCAATCAGGCAGCGGCCAGAGCTCTTCTGGAGTCTGTCCACACAAAGCCAAGGCAGTGGGAGGCCTGCTCTAAGGGGATTAGAGAGGATCTCTGCTTAATTAGTCTAAGAGGGCTGATCTCAAAGATTATTTCTCACACAGAGCAGAAAGAACTACCAAGTGATCTTTGGGTCAGTCAATTACTGCCTGTATTGGTGATGTGGCAGAAAACTGGCTAAGACTTTTGATCCAGAAATCCAGTGTCAGAGGTAGCTGGGGCCATACTGACACACAGCGGGTCAGGGGGAAGCACAGGCCATATCTCTCTCACAGGGTAGCAGAGCAGCAAGCTCTGAAATCATGGTGGCCTGATTAGCCCAGCTTATCTGGAAACATCCTCCGTGGTGGCTCCTCAAGGCAGAACAAATGTTCAGTGTGATTTGGTCTTGCAGTTCCTGACTAACACATGGAAGAGAAAGATGGCCCCACTACCCTTCCTCTGTGATGGCCAGCCCTTGAAGGTGGTTTTTCAAAGAAAATGCAGGTTTAGCAGCAATTACATGACCAGTTAAAGAAGCTGCATGTCCCTAAACATACTAAGTCCCAGCTGTGGTCTGCAGGGAAGCTTTGCTAAAGAAGGTGAATGTAGCAGCTGCTGCAATGCTAATCCAGCTTCCTCAGCACTCACAGCAGCACTGCAGGAGCAGGCTGCTTGTCACCTAGCACCCACACAGTGTGGCAGACACTGTTCATTCACGCAGTTCCTTACAGGGAGACTCGTTTGGGAAGAGAACAAGGAACTCTTTTTTCTAGAACTTTTCTTATCATTGCTGCTGTCGAGTCCCAAGTGACTACCTGCTTCCACTACCTTTTATACCTGATCAGGGAACTTTATGGATTATTTTGATATTGCCATCTAAGCTCAGTGAGCTGTGAGAATTCTTCTCTTCCCCAAGTCTTCCCTTTCCCCTCCTTTTAATTTGCATTTATAGATTTCTGGACACATAAAGGTGACAAATAGTAGCTGAAACTATTTTTTTTTTTTTGCTGGAGATAGCAAGATGAGGAAACCTGAATTTGGTTTGTACTGGTTTTTATCTTGTTTGCTTGGTTTTTACCATTTGCTGTTTTTTGTTCATGGATATGTTTTAAAACTTTTGACAAATGTGCCAAAATCTTGAACAAATGAAAAAAATTAATAAGGAGCAGCATTGTGAACTTTTTGAAAGTGTGGTTTTCGTAATTTATTGGAAAACTCTACCACTTATAAACAAGCAAACTAGGTTTATAGCTTCGGTGATGCATAGGCTGTGTACATTTCTGGATCAGAATGTCCTTTGAGAGCAGGGGAGACGCAGCTTCTGCCATGAACTATTGATTCAAGAGCACACAGTGGTTGCTTTGTGCAAAATCTATACAAGATTAGAAAAAAAAAAACCAGACAAAAAAGGGAATAAAGTAAAGGAGGAAGAATCTCTCTTGTCTTACATGAAACAAATTGTTTTCCACATAGAAAAAAGATGAACATGAGAACATGATGTTCACCCAGCGGCAGAGGTGACTTGCCTGGAGTGAAGAGCTGTGTACCTTTATGAGAAGTGTATCTTCCCTGTCACTATCCTTCCTCTGTACTGACACATATAAAGTTTTTTACCAGTGTATGCTTCTGGATGAATCAAATAGCTCTGAAACTGTGGATACCTCACCTGATGGGGAGAAAGTAATGTTTATTGCTCTTCAGATTTCCTCTAGCCATGAAAATGCCAAGGAAAACAAGCATTTTGCTTTAGATCTGATGCAGAGACGAGAGTTCCTGCCCCACAGCCATCACAGAGAACTGGTTCGCAGATGGATGTTGTCTTGCTGGATTAAGGATATTCACCTGATGGGTTAACTCTAAATGCAGAGATTAGGAATTATCTCAGTAAACTATCATGCACGTCATGCACAACATTCCCTGGTTGAAAAGGGAAACAAGTAGACAACATGCTCTAAGTACCCACCCACTCTTCATGATCTCTGACTGCTTGAATAAGCACTTCCTAGAAATAACCACAAATAGCACCTTCATCAAGAAAGGTTGATTGAGTTCCCTTAATAGAGAGGTGCCAACTCTTATGAATACTTCTCGAATCTTCAGTGCACCTTTTTCTGAAAAATTAGGCAGAACCAGAAGAGTTTTTGGTGTTCTCCCTACATCTTAAAACACAAAGCTGAATGTTACATCCATACTGCATTTAAGTGTTGTCTTCCCCTCAAAAAATTTTCAATAGAACCACACAGGAAAAAATTAAACTTTATCTAAAAACCAGACAAATACAAAGGCCTAGAAGGAATCCTGCTCTGTTAGAGCAGCATCTGTTACAAGTCTCCAGGCTTCATGGAGAATTTGAGAAGCACCTTAATTCACATGGCACTGAGTGTCCTCATCCATTTACTTTCTATCAATAGGAAACTTATGTATCATTTATTTTGTTTTACAGAATCTTATCTTCTTTGCATTAATCAATTATTTGTGTTCCTGTATTTAAAATCTTACACAGCAAATATTATAAAGGTTAACTTACTATTGCCTTAGGCAAAGACTTCTAGGCAAAATCACTAGCACTTTTGGAAAGTTTTTCTTGTGTCCCTGTTGTTGGTGACATGCCATCAGGCAGGTTATGAGGTTCCTGTGTTCAGACCACTCCTCCACTACTGGTGTTAACGAAGTCAGCTCTGAGTCTGCTCCTAGATGACTTCACTGCCAAAGCTGATTTCTATTCCTTAAACAAGAAACATTAAGATCTACAGTTGGAAATCCTCCCTGTTGAAGTCTCATCCTACTCTTTCCCACTCTATTTCTCAGCTCTCAGCCAGTGTGTACAGACAGAGACTGTGCCTTGCACCCAGCAGTTACTATATACGAAATATAAAGAGCAGAAAGCATGTCCAACCCAGTCGAAGAGTCTGGATGCAGACTTTCATCCTTTCCTATAGTGGGCAAACAGTTTTTCCAGAGGTTTATAATTTGGCCAAGTTTAGACCCATGTACCAATATTGTGGGGTTTTGGGCCACTTCCCAATGGTTCAAACCAGAATAGTGCCAGGTTTTGACAGAATGTTTTCAATAATATAGCACATGCAGAATGGTGCATTTTCCATTGTTTTATCCTTAGAAACAGCTGAACCATTAAAAAATAGAGAACAAACAGCCACCCCCAAATCTGGGACAGAGAGATTATCCTGAAAAAACTGGAGCTCTACTAATTAGTTTGGAAAGCAGCAGCAGCAAAAAAAAAAAGAGATCACCTTGTCTCATACTGGAAAGTGCCAGGCAACCTCCATTCAGTTTGATTATTCCATCTGCAAGAACAAAGGGTGAATAGCAAAAAGAAGCCCATGTAATAACCAAAAGAGCTGTGATCTAGAATATATTCTTGGCTGTAGGATGAAAGCATATTTTGTTTTCCTAAGCTGTGTTATACAACTAGAAAGCTAAGGTGGCATGTCTGAAGTATTTGGGGATGACATTTGAAGTTAATGTCTTTTGGCTGTTAAACTGTACAAGGATTCTAAAGCAAGAAAAAAATTGGAACCTTTCCGTACAACATCTCAAGAAGCAGCTTTATATTATTTCAATGAAATGTCTTGTAGAAGGCTACACTTCAGATCCAGTTCTCTGATCTACCTAATAAGCATTTTTGTGCAAGAATACTCCTAATCTTAGTACTTGTATTTCTACCATTCGACATAACACTCGGTCTACCTGAATATTTTTTTTCAGCAGTCTTTCAGGTTTATAAACTCACCTCTTTAACCTACATCCACCCCAATTCTCCTCCACTTCTGCCAGCTAACCACCTCACCGTTCCATTCTTCAGTGAGACTGCTACGTGGCTGTCTAGCCTTGCAAACACTCCGAAGGAGAGCAGCCAGGTCTGTTATCCAGTTGTCTATGTACGTGGTCACTGCACCGTGAAGAACTTGAAATAAATTCTCAGTGCCCCACAGACTATTTCATATTCCAGTCAGATCACAAAGCACGTGCTTGAAAATACACAGAAAAAGCGTTCCGGCAGAGTGGAATGAAGTTGTGCCGTTAGCAGTTCCAGTATTGCACAGTGCCTGGCTCACATCAACACGGCTTTTTCTTCCACCCACTTGCAATCCAGCCTGTAAATGCAACCCACAGCCTGGAGAAGAGAAGGCTCCGGGGAGCCTTCTGGCAGTCTGCCAGTACCTAAAAGGGGCTTGCAGGAGAGCTGGAGAGAGACCTTTGACAAGAGCCTGTAGTGACAGCACAAGGAGGAATGGCTTCAAACTGAAAGAGGGCAGGTTTAGATTCTAAGGAAGAAATTTTTTCGCTGTGAGGGTGGTGAGGCACTGGAACGGGCTGCACAGAGAAGGTCTGGATGCCCCATCCCTGGAAGTGTTCAAGGCTAGGCTTTGAGCAATCTGGTATAGTGGAAGGCATCCCTACCCATAGCACGGGGATTTGAACTAGATGAACTTTAAATCCTCCTTTCTATCTCAATCATTCTATGAGCCTATGACTCTTAACTCAGTACTTTTTAATTCCAGCGTGAGAAGAAAAACCTGTCGTGTTGACCACCAGACAAATGAAGCCCTAAACAACTGGAGTCAAAATCCAGATGTATTAACTGACCACCCTACAAAAATATCTGCAGTTCCAAATGTCTGACTGCTATTAGCAAAAAAACATAAGACAAGTTCTTTCTGCAGGTTTTATGGCAAAATGGGAATTATGTTTAAGACAACTGAGTAGGATACTAGTGCATTCAGAGTCATTGAAAGCTGGAAATTTCTTTCTTAAATGAGATTGACCAAGCTGGTGCCTGCCAAAGGAAGAGATGACTACACTGCTATGGGCCAGACAGAGCAATAAACACAGTTTCCAGCAATTTCACAATCATTCTTCCTGTGCTCAGAAAAATAGATGTCATTTGATGGATAATAAAGCACAAGGGAAAGAGCAAGGACACAATCCTGCTGGAGGTAGCTTGGAATAGAAAATGTGGTCCAGTGATTCCCTGGTCAAGCAACAAAAATATTGACCAAAGGCTCGCGATCCAGTTAGATTGATACCTGTGGAAGACTGGTAACAGGATATCCAATCAAAATATTTTACAGAGTAAAAAACTTCCTGCAGTTGCTAGAAAGAAGAAAAAAAAATAAAAAGAGGTGTAAAAGGCTGCAGAGAGACAGAGAAAGAATTTGCTAGGAATAAAAAATTCAGTTTTCTAGCTGTTCAGTTATCTGAAAAGAGCATGTCACACAGTGGCACTTTTTAACTGTTCAGAACAGCCCAGTGAATTCCTGTTGTCTCTCCATAGGTATCTTGGGCAAAACAAAATGATATTGCTAAGCTAATGGGACTGGAAGAACCCATCAGCAAAAGTTCCCCTGGAACTGATTTACAGAATGAATGGGCAAATCAAAAACATGCAGTCAGCAGCTTGTGTCAGCCTTCTATATGATCATAGAACTAAAAGATTTTTAAGATGTGCCGGCCTCAGGCTTCTTGCTCCTTAAGGCATGCATGACATGAAAACAAGAGACTACCAAGCACCCATCATTAGTGAAAATAGGGTATTTTAGTGATACTGGCATGACTAAAATGTAACTGCTGATCAGTGCCAATTAGCTAGAATAATCCTGTTAGCATTAGCTCAACTGTTCATTTATAAATCTCTGCAACACTAATTGTATTTGAAGTTCTTTTAACACTAACTCCTTTTGTGTGGTGCTGAAAGCCTTCAAAACACTCATCAATTGAACAGCTGATATAACAAACAATCCTTCTTTAACCCTTTGAAGTCTCAGTGCTATAAAAGTAGTTCTGCATATTAACTACATTGAACAAGTTTTCATTTGGTCATTTTATTTTTATATATGGAACATTTTATTATATATTTACAATAAGCACTATTCTCTTGCCATAGCAAGAGTTGTATCTTATCAAATCCTGAATATTACTGATTATTGTCAGCGTGTATCCCACTAAAAAAAGTGAACAGAAAAACCCCCTCTGTTGCTATTGCTCTTTCTCAAGCTCATAACTTTGATTACAACATCCATCCATCCATAAAAAATAAATTATATTTGATTTTTATTTATTGCTATTTAATTTGTACCAGAAGAGCATTTTGGCAGGAAATACTTAGCTGAACTGAATATAGTTGACAGTGTTGTTTCAAATTACTGGGCACCCTCATCAGCTCTGGATGAAGTTTTTGATCAAATCAAAATGGACAACAGAGAAAATGCAAGGAAGATTTCATTAAATAAATTTATTTGTTAAAATAATTTAACTCCAAATACAACTGCTGAGTTTGCATTGAGTTCTATGTACAATTCTTGTTTTATTTGAAACATCAAGATTTAAACAACTGACATTGTTACAAAACAAACTGTTGCCCCATTTTAAGTTGCCAGTTGTATTAGAGCTCAACAATTAACTGTGAAATACATTAATTCACCCCTAGGAAACTCCAAATTAACAGCGTTAAGTCTGACTCCAGAACCCCCTTCAGTCTTTCTTCAAATCCTGATCAAGAATTAACAGATGCACAACAATGCAGATAAAAGCCTCCTGCAGTTGTCAAACATTTGCTTTTGTTGCGGAGTTTCACAATTAAAGCCTAACCAGTGCTTTGATGGCACACTGGTAAAAAAAAATATTAAAAAAAAAATTAAAAACAAACATGCACAAAACCCCCCAACCAAATGGCTGACATCTTTAGGTAACATTCTATACAGGAAAGCAAATACCAGTAGTTTTCCCACAGAAAAGTAATGGCAACTGTAGCACTGGGGTTAGAGAGAGGTTAGAATCAGAACAGAATTTGTCACCAAATTTATTTTTTGATGCTCTGAAGGGGTGGGCAGGGGGATGAGCACAACAGAAAAAACCCAAACAAAATCCAAGTTGTATTTAATACTCTTGATCTGATTCTCGTTTGTTTGCTTTGAATCATTTTTGTGTTTATTTTTAAGGGAAAGAGGAAACAGTTGCTCTCACTATCATAGCTTAAAAGAATAAAAGTTGCAACTTTTTAAAAAAAAAAACCAACAAAACTGGAGAAATGCTGTCTTTGTAGAAAAGTACAAAGCTCTACAACAACAGCCAAAGGAAAAGTGGGTCTTTGGAACAAATCATAATATTTTAAGGCATGTTATAAGAAACTTTCAAATACTATAATTGGTATCAGGGTACAAATGAAACAGTGACCCAAGACCAGTGATTCCTGCAGGGTGGCCATGCAGCCGCCATGTGGCTCACCTACCTCCCTTTCTTCTACCCCTATAACTTGAAAAATCTGTCGAGTGCAACTGTCATTGATTCAAGCTCCACTATCTTCACATTAGTGGAAATACAAATAGTGCATAACTACTTCCTCAGAACTATACAATGAAAAACAACACTTATACTTTGCCCCCCCAGCCAAGTTGCATGGTAGCTTACATATGGCCTATGCTTGTGAAAATGTAAGAGTGGAATGAAGAAGCAAAACTGGGAGACATTTTCTTTAATATTTTTTGTTTGAAATTTACTGTGCAATTTTTCCTATATTTAAAGCCCATCTGCTTTATATTATGAACTTCACGTTAGGCTGTTCATAATCCATGCCATTTTCTTGGTCGATGAACAATCTGTGAGGTAAGACTTTTCACATCTCTGTAAACAACCTCCTATAACATACACTTCCAACTGAGTTTGAAATTTGGCTTTGGTTTGTTTTCTGGGGTTTGTTTTTGTCGTTTTTCGTTTTCGAGTGATTACGCAGTGGATCTCACACTGACAAGCTGTTTTATGGATGGATTGTGCTGCTTCATTAACCATTTCCCAATCTAGATATTTGAAACCCTGAAATATCATTAATCCAACATCTCACACCTTGTTTAAGCATGGCAGCTGACACAATGGGCAGGCAGGGGGTGGTAAGAGAACATTCATACCATCTAGTTTAGGCATGTGAGTTGTGTGACTTGGAGGACTAAAGTTAAAAGCCTAAGTTTGCCATACAGTCAATGGAAAGAGGTAGGTGCCTCTAGGAGGGCGATTCAGAGCACCCAAAATGGGCATTCAGATGCCAGAAATAAATGCTGTGCCTATCTCCCTAAGAGAACAAAGTACAGTAACAAAAGCTCTGCAAAGTAGATGGGAAATGGGCTACATTTATGTTCTAGTAAGGCTTAATGTTCTGGGACATCTAATGCCCTTTGTCACACTGGTTGTGAAAAGGTCTTGAAAGATTAAGGGCAGAGTTGGCCAGTTCTCTTCTGTGAATGGTTTTCTTTAATTATGATCCAGTGAACTATAATTCAAAATGTTAAAGATATTTATGTATGGAAATCTGCAAAGTGTTTTCTACTGCAGTGTCCTTCGTGGCAGATGAGAGCGCTTTTAGGAAGTTCTGCAGATGGAGGCAAAACTCTCGAACCTAACTCCAATTACAGCATTTCTAAGGGCCATATACACACACACATACACACTCAACACACACACACACAGCCCAGCACCCCTATTTTCACTCATTTAAACACAAGGAACTACACTGTTACTGCACAAGATTTAGAAACTAATAAACGCATGGTGTTATTTAGACCACAGGCTCAGTGACTGTATTTTTATGGCCAATTTTACCTATAAAAGATCCAGCTCAAGACAATCTCTCCAGCATTTAAAATCTAAACATTGCGATTGAAAACTTTTCTATACTTTGATTGTAAGACTTTGAAATAGGTATTTCTGTGCCATTAGTCATGCAAATGATAAATACTTCACTGCTATGAAACTAGCAAGTCAGAGCTCGAGCATCCTTTCCAAATAAAATATTTGCTCCCACCATTAAACACTCCAATAATTGGGGCAACCTTTGAATAGTGTGTCAGGCAATTAAAGAGCCATTTCCACACTCACCTAAGGAATTACAACTGTAACTATTTCACCTCTGAACCAAATGATTTCACATGGTTATTCAATTTAAGTTTTTAACATTAAAGCTATCAAATAGCAAACTGGATTTTCAAAGGTTAGTTTGGGATCACACCAGAGAATGTAGCCCTTAAAGGCAAGAAAAATTGTTGTCTTTAACAAACTTAAAAATGCAGGATGTTCATACTGTCCCACGAGGTTTCTGCAGAAGGGAACATATGGATGAAACATGGCTTAATTTTCCTTACAAGATGGTACTAGTTAATCTATTAAAGTGTTCCTTGTTAGTAAGGCTCAGCAATTTATTTTTCATCACAGTTGCTTCCTCCTGGTTCAGTAAAGTGAAAATAAAGATGCTTCCTGCTTTGTAAACAGAGGGTTTGTTTGGCTTTTTGTAGACCAAAACCTGAAGCGATCCTCCATTTTTGAGCAGCAAAATGAAAGATTTAAAACATTCCAATGCCAGACTGTTTCTTCACCTATCACTTGTTTCCAGATCTTGCCTCTCATTTCACACACTGATTCCATGTTTTCTATTTCAAGATGTGGGATAAAGTGTAGAAATAATAGCATTGATTTTGAAAAGAATCCAAACTATATGGGTCTCTGGTAGCCTTTTCCTCCAACACTGTAAGAAGTTCTGGTGAAATCAACACAACTGACTGAACAAACTCAGCCACATGTGATAGTGCCCATTCTGAAGCGTGGTAATTAGACACCAAAAGACTTGGCTCTCCTTTTCATACTTATGCTTGTCGTGAAAGGTCTTCAGAGATATCCTCTCCACTGCTCTCGTCTCCCGTTTCCAAAAGGATTCTGTCCTCTTCGGAAATAGTTGCTGTTGTTGTTGTCTGACGTGACAACACACGTATGTTCGACTGGAATGACCCTGTAGATCAACTGACTGTGCCATAAAATTGCAGGTGCTCAAAGGGAAAAAACGGGTGAGATGTGGTCATTTAACCCAATTATATTCAGAGTCAGTGATTGACTTTCAATGCTCAGCTCTGAGTTAATGTTGCCACTTCACTACAGATGTATTTCAGGTGATCCACAAACCAGGAAGTGAAGTAGACAGTTTTACCACCTTACAAAATTTCTGCAAATTAAGTCCAGGTTAGGTCATTTTTAATGCTATTGTATATTACATGCAGAACAGCATGGATCATCTTTGTCTGGCTGCGCTGCATAGTTCATTTGTCTAACAATTTCCGCAAAGAGCTCATCCACCATTGTTTTACTTTTAGCAGAGGTCTCCATAAAGGGGCAGCCCCATTCTTCAGCTAAGGCTCTGCCTTCACTCAGTGATACTTCTCTCTCACTTTCCAGGTCCACTTTATTACCAACCAGAATTACTGGCACCTTCTCATACCTACAGTTTAAAAACAAAAACAACAACAATAATTACATTTTTTAAAATGGCAACACTCTTAAAATTAAAAAAAGAAAAAAAATCTATTTGCAAACAGTACAGACCCAATAGGAAAAAGACATTTGGATGATCTTAAAATTTTACATTTGAAAAAAAATGTGTATTTCACATTCTAGTAATCTGTTGCATATCTTGTTCCCCTCAGAGCTTTCAGAGTTCTACAAAAATCTTCCTCCTCTGAATTTTCCTTCCCTCCAGGAAATATGCCAGGAATACTTTCACACTACAAAAATGAGGAATATAACACTATTTTCTCCGTTTGCAATCTCCAAGTATAAGAACAGGAAGGACATCAAGCCCTCCCTTCAACATTACATCCTTCTTCTCCCTGAACAGGTATTTTATATCTCCTGCTTGGGATAACAATGCAACACTCTCCCTTTCAAGGGTACATTTGCCTTTGGTCAATATATACAGAACTCCCTGAGAAGCAACAAATGAGACAAAACCAAAGGGCCAGTAAATTAATTCCAAATTTGAGGAAATGTAGTCCACTTCAAGCACTGCATACACACATTACTGTTACATAAAAACACATATTAAATAATACAGAATGTGTATCTCACCCTTGCAGCATTCACATCATTATGCCAGTTAAAGTTGAAGAGACAAATAAAAAAATCACAATTAAGTTCCAGGCAATACCATCACAGTTCTGCTTCATAATCAACTTGGACAGCACAACAGATCATCTAGCTATGAAGGAATTTGTTACTTTGTACCTCCTTGTGAGAGGATCCTTGCCAAAAATTTTTACAAAATTGAAATGCCTGCTGGTTTCTTTTTTCCATCCTCACATTCATAAACCTTTCTTCAGACATGAAACTAAGTGTTCCATCAGGTTTTAAATTTACATATTTGCCATAGAAAAGAGAAGAGAGAAGACAACACTGGGCGTATTTCCAAAATACTCTCACACAGGTTTTCTCACAAAAGCAACTAGGACTGAGAAAAAAACCAATTACGATTTTTTAGCACTCAAACCAGACATAAGAGAAGCAAGATGGTACCTTCTTAACTTACACCTGATTTTGTCCTTCATATAATCTTAGTAGTATTGCTTTGAGTCTTATCACTGGAGTAAGGCTGAACAGTGGACAAATAAAAGACGCTGCTGACACCTGCAGCAGCTGAAGATGACATTGTCCTCAAGCCACCTATTACACCTTCTTCATCCCTCCCACCCGTGTCCCTTGCCTGCCAGGCAAGGCAGCAGAGCAGTGCTGGTGCATCTGCCTCATCAGGTTGAGGCAAACAGCCTGTTTCCCTGCCTGTCACCACTCTGCACTGGAACAGGTAGCCTGTGTGTTCCTGCTGCCTCTGCTGCAGGGATGGTGGGCTCCCCCAGAGTCTGAAAGGATAAAAGGCCAATAATGTCTCAAACCACATCAGCAACTCTTACATCATCAGACTAGTATCAAAAATTTGTCCAACTATGTTGTAAGATGTAGCTGAAATTCTAAACTTTGTTATGCCTTTTTGCTTACTAAGGGAATGTAATTGAATCCATAGTCCAGGGCTGTCATCAATAATTGCAGAGAATTCCCCTGACTTTTACCATTTATCCTGCCTTCATTTACCATCTGAAGAGACACAACCCTTTTCCTACTCCGAGGATATGCAGTGTTTAGCAGAATGGTATCTTTGGAACTCTTGCAAGAGCTAAGCTGCCATTAATTATGTACCAAAATACACACAAGCATCTTGAAATCTGTCCTCCTGTGTTTAAACACAAGATAGCATAGTCTTAAATTATATATGATGGATGGCTTTCAACAGATAAAAAGAAATATTGAATTGCTGTCTTATCTTTATTGTTCAGATGCATGTCTCCTATTATATTTGCCATACAGCATTAAAAAATCCTTTAGTGCAGATGGAATCAGGTAACCCTTCACTGCATTTCTTGATTTCTTAGGGCCCCAAACTTCCTCTGACTCTTCACTGGCTTGCCCTCTGGTAAAACTGAGAAATTCACAACAGGTGCTTGAGAAGTGCCCATTGAAGAAATAGGTGAGCTGAACTAAAACACAAGATCACCTCTCTGAGTTTTGTGAGGTCAATCCAATTTGTTGAGAAACATATAAGGAAACACATACACATACATTGTTGCAGACTTATAGTCAGTTCCACTGAAAAATTCAAGGGCTTAAAAGGTTCAGGAACCCTAGAAAAACTAGGCAACATTATCTGAGAGTCTGTATGCTATGAGTTCTCAGCACCTGGGAAATGGAGCAGTGGAAACCCTGATGTTTTCTACTGAAGAACAGAAAGAACTGATGAGCTGACAGAAAAGATGTGAAAAGCCTAATTTAATTTATTTGCACGGGACCATCTAGGAACTATTATGTGGAACAGATAGAAGCAATTTTCTGTATTGCTTTTCCTCTTGCATTTACCCGATTCACTACCTACCTTCACCACCTAAAATGAGATCCTACAGTCAATAGCCTTATTCACATTATAATTCAGATTCACCCAATAACAAATAACTTTACAATACTGAAATGTGTACGAAAATGTTTCTGCAAAGCTCCCATTATGTCTTCTGATCAAAAAATAAAGTTGCTCTTGCAGAATACATCCCTGTACTACCTAGATTTTGAGTGGTTAACTTTACAGAGAAAATACATTTTATATATATACATATCTGTGTGACATGTATTTTAGATTTTTATATATACTTATGTGTGTCCATAATAAATATACACAATTTATCTTTCTACATAGAAAAGTCAGTGTCTACTACTTAGAATACAGCAAATAATGGAAAAACAGTATGTGGATAGTGAGCAGAAGACTGGCTCTGGTATGAGCTGGACTTACGAGCTTATCAGTCGTGCCAGACCCAAGCTGAGTAGAGGGAGTCAGACCAGACTACTGTGTATCATATCCCCCAAGTACCAAGAGGATGATGAACTGTGTGTCTTCATTCAGAGTCCTAAGGGTCTTCACACTTTCCAGTTTTTGAGTTCTGCTAACACTTTGTGGAAAATCTAGCTCTTGACTAAATCAAACTCTACAAGCTCTGAAGTTCAAGCTAGCTCTGCACCCTTTACCTCTCAACAGTGCCAGAATTTCCTGCCTCACTTCATACCCCAGGCAATTCTTTTTTCCTGATGAGTTGGGGGAAATTCCTGGCTCAATACTCTCCTTAATACAGCTGATGATCTCACTGGAGGTAACTTCTGCCTGCATCTGGAGACTCCACTTGATACTCAGAGCTTTGATGTTGGACACTCACCACTCAGGTGGTGTGTGGCAGCACAGGCCCACCATGGGAAGGGCAGTTTCTCAGATGTGGGGGAATTATGTGTTTCTAATGAAATTTGAAGGGAAGAAGAACATCTCTTCCTCACAGGCTTTTCATCTGGTTGAATTTCAGTGGCCGAGGGAAAAATAGATTCTTTACAAAGGAAAAAAACAAATAAACAAAGAAAGAGAGCCATCTTGAAATGTCCAAGCAGCAATGCAGCACCCCTCCATACAACCACAAAAATCCAAACATAGGAATTCACAAATCCTTCCTCTAGGACCTCACTTACAAATATTTTTCAGACCAAAAGAAGCTAAACCCCATCACCTATATTCAAGCCCTGAATCCAGGCTGCTGCTCCCATCACAGGATCTGAGAGAGAGCAGCTCAGCCCAGAGTGGGAGCTGAGCAGAAGTTGCCTTTTGCTGCAGCCCATCTGCCCCTGCCTGTGCCCTTAGCAATGGAAAAGTGGCACAGTTCTGCTCGTTTCTGGAGCAGGAAAATCCAATTTTCTCAGTATGGTTGAAAAGCTTTGAGCAGCACTGATCATTCCTAATGAAAAGCAGGAGGGCCACCTGAAAATAAGAATTGTTGCCACTTTTGTCAGAATCAAAGCAGCACAGTATGTATTCTAGGGCAAATATAGCAGAGCCTGTAAGAAACATTCTCAAATGTAGCAGGGGAAGGCTTGACTTTTTAAAACGTCTTCAGGAACAAATTTTTGCAAGACCAATTACACGTGTTTGCAGAACACGAATAAAGAACAAGGCACTTCACCCTGTTTAAATGATCTCAATATCTTTAGCTCCAGTACGACAGATACTGAGCAGCAGCGACTCTTGAAGAGAAAACAGGACTGCAGTCATTTACAGCCCTATGAAAGACACCAGTGCAGAGTCAAATGCCATCATATCTAGGGTTTCCACTACTGGCAAGGTACAGTCATTGCCCCATAAAAGTCAATCAGAATGTATTTGCCATTTCTAGATAAATTCAGTGCTAAAACCTACCCTGTTACTCATCTTTAATGAACACCTAGGTCAAACAGGCCACAGTAAATCTGTTTTCCTGAGGGTGGCTACCACAGCCACATGGAATCAATAAATACACACACTTCAAATGTTTTATGTGGTCCAGTTATACACCACTGACCACACAGTCTTATATGTCACACAGCAATAAATATTTGTATATTTTATCTTACCTCACATGGCACACACATCACCCACATTTCTGTTTAGATGACTATGTACACTTTGAATAACAGTTTAAAACATTTAGAAAGCTTCAAGGTGAATGGTATGAGAACGACCTTCAGAGACTTTTTTCTCACAGCTTTTCCACCTCCATTCATCCCCAGAAAAACATGGGCAGTACCTGACTTCTTTTACAAGGTACTTCTCAGATTTCTGGTTAGAACTGTCATCAGATAAAGATAAAAACAAAGACGACGTGTGGTGAAAATATAATAAAAATTAAGATTGAAACAGCAAGAATTAAAAAAACCCAAACCAAACATACACTAAGGCTAATAAACTGATCTGATTCCCTTAAACAGTGGTAGAGACTGCCCAGGATCCCTACACTCTATGTGCGTGTGTGAGTTGTACTAGTCAGCAGAGAAACAAGTACAAACAGGTTCCTGTTTTCTAATTTCACATTCTGGAAGTGGTGTCTCTTTTCTAGGATTTTTTCCTGAGCTTCATATCAGACCCAAGTATTTTCAACCAAATCATTCTGTGTAATAAAAGCAAACCAAGATAATACCATGTATTCTTAAAGACTATTTTTTATAACAAGTTTAAGTCCTATTGAAGTTTTTGGGAAGATGCATGATTCCAGCTTTATATCATAAAAACTGGGACCACTGAAATACAAAAGGTATCTATACAGGATAACTATTACTAATAATCAAAAGGAGTCTCCTGTACTAAATCACCTTTATTGCCTTCTACACACAGGGCATCTTTCCTTTTTTTTTTTTAATGCATTTCTGGCACTTTTGATAGCATTTCAAAAAGGAAATTAATTTAAGGGATAAAAATATTAGTGTTGAAAATGATGTAAATAATTTCAAAAAGTCAGTAAAAACTAATTATTCTTCATTTGAGTCTTACAAAAAAAAATTGTGGTATGAATCCTCCCAAAATACACAGCAAAAGAATTATGGGCAATATGAAATAAAGTACCAGAACTGACAGTTAAATCTATTAGGTTACTTACAAATTCCCACTAAATACAACCAAATATCCTTTTGTAATGTAACTTGCAAACTTGATTGCCTGCAGTAAAATCTATCATAACTTAAACAAGCAGTTTCCTCATCTAGAGGAAGAACATACTCCAAGTGTAACTATCAAGAATTTTTCTAATCCCTTTCATGTAATTACTTGGACATTTAATGCAGAATCCTTGATAGTTAAAACTCACATCAGCTATGGAGGATAAGAAAAGGCACAAAGTGTTCCCCAGCCTGATTCTGAGCCTCTCAAACACCAGGATAAGAGGAAGCAATACCACAGAATTTTCAAGGAGAAAACCATCTTAACCCTTTGCTGAAGCTACCAATTCTTCAACCAAAGCAGCAGGAAATATATATATATATATACTTCTGAAGCTATTACTACCTTAAAACACACAGACAGAGGAGACAACTCACTTTTTCCAAACCCTTACTCTTTGCTTTTTGGTAGCTTTAAAAACTGCAACCATTAGGGGGTCATTGTGCAGAATTATTTTTCCACGGACTCATGCAAATAGTCACGAATGAAGATATGTCAGTAACCGTACACATGTATAAATGTGTCAGAGACATACTCAAATCTAACAAAGGTAGGTTTCTGCAAAGTTTGAGCACTTTTCCCTCTAATGGAAATTATTACAGCTTCTCAGGCAAAGCCACACAGAACAGCTGTAAAACTCCCACGATTCTGGCGCAAACAAGTCATTCCGGTTTACTAATTAATTGCATTTAATATTCAGTTTTGTAAGCTATATTGTGTAATGATTTAATTTCTTAAGCAACAGTTCCCAACTAAAAAAATAGTCTTAAAATAATTTTTATAAATGAGTAGATGTTAAAGAGTTTATTGGAAGTCCCACTGCAATTAGGTGGCTGAGTCATGAATCAGTTTGTTATAAAGAACGGTGTATGGCCTAATTGCAGGACTGGGATCTAACATTTTATTCTAGGCTTTGACATGAACTCCTTCCATAGCCTTTGGGAAAACAAACTCTTCAGATGGATAGATTGAGGTATATAAAGTCATGATAATTGTACTTACTCACAGGACAGCAAATTAAATAATAATTGCAAAACAACTTGGGAGGGTAATATTAGAATAATAAATAACACCACACCATATCACTTTTGAGGGTTTCAGAAACTTTTTTCCTGTACATGAAACTTTCTGGAAATAATCCCCTCATCTCAAATAAAATATTTTAAAGCCAGTTCAGTTCTGTGGGTGTTAGAGCTGGCTTCACTTGCCAGTTTGGCTCACCATTGGTGCTGTGTTTTTTAAAAATTAGAGGAAATAGTTCCAAGCAAAAGCCCAAGAAACAACCAAGCCCAACCAACCACAGTATATAGAAGCACTATAAATATCTGCTTCCCAACTCTCACAAAAAGCACTTTTCAACCAAAAGCACTTGCACACATTATTCCTAGGCAGCTTATAGCTGAGACCTTCTAAGGGACAAGAACCATGGCTTGTACAACCCAATGCACAAACTCAGAGGCCATGTAATAAACCTACATTCCCTTGCTGCAACAGATGCAACAGGATGATGCACATCACCTCTGTATGAAGGACACCAAAGATCTTTACAGGTCATTTCCATTCACTTCTTATCTACAGAGGATTTTCCATATCTAAGATTTCATGGGAGAATAACAATAAACTCCTTCCAAGTTTTCAGCCTGCTTCTCCACATCACTACAGACAGAGCCTACTTTCAGCTCTCCCTCCAGCATTTTAAGGTAAAATGTCAAGAACATCTGAAAATTCAAAGGTCTATCAACATGTCTTAAGGGTTCACTAGTCACTGAAGTAAGTCCTAAAAAAAATCCCTGATCATTAAAGATGTTAGGGAGACATTTTCTCATTAAGCTTGCAGAACTCCATGAATGTTTAAACTAGGTCCCATGACACTGTCTGTTCCTCTCAAAGTAAGACTCTGGCACAGGTGAAGGAAAACAGCTTTCTGAGTGCTGGGGACAACAAGGAGCCAATGACACAAGTAGCTTCAGTTCTCATCTACTGCCATTTCAGATGCTCAAAAGCCTTCACAAACAAGAGGTTATTTTTCACCTCAAAAAGGACCTTCTCCCTAGTATCTATCATTAAAATTCATAGCTAACACTGAAGTCTATTATCAAGACTGAAAAGACTCTAAGGGATATATAAAATCTACCTTCTTAGCAGCAGGTTTGCTGGGAGCATATCCAAACAAGATTTTAATCCTTGAGTTCTCTCTCTATGCCAATCAAAATCCTCACCTTACACAACCGAGCATCAACATCATCTTGTTGAAATCCTGAAATGCTTGGCACATTTAGCAACTCAGAAACACTGGTATTTTCAAATGGGAGTTTTCTGTTCCTTTGTTTAGCTTAAGAAGCAATAACCACAAGTAAATACAAGGCAAGTGTTTTACCTGATTTTTTTCCATTGTGACTAATTCCCTTGATTATAAAAGCAACAAGAAAATCATAGATACAAATCCAAGTTTCTTACAGCTGCATCAATTTCATCTAGCTTCTGTCTCTCTACTCAGTTCATACTGAAAGAAGTCTACTTATCAAGAAAACTCCTAATTATGATTATGAGGCATGTTATAGTTGCTTAAATACAAAAAAGTTCTTGCTCAAAAAATTTCCAGACATTAAAGCTGAGCACCTGATTTTTTTGAAATTACTGTACTAGCTGTAGAAATGGCTCAACAACCTGAAAATTAGGCCTCACATTTCAATATTGAAGCTTTGCATCCATAATTGAAAATTATTCTTAATAACCACATTAGTTTTCTTACCCTGAATATTTTTAAGACATATCCATGCTAATATACTAATGTTTATTCCAATAAAATGAGCATGACTGGATATATCAAGGCTTTCAGTATCTATGAAATGTGCAACATATAGAAGATTCTAAAATTAAAGAGACAACCATATATCTTTTATTTGTATTCTGAAGTCACCAAGAAAAAGACATTTCTTTTAAATGACCACTTTTTTCAGACATAACCACTTACAATTAAATTTTATCCTCCGATGCCTTAGAGCAAAAACATTAAATATCGAGCAAGAGGAATGCTGACATGTGATTTAAGAGATGTGGGTTCAGTTTCACACCCTGTTATAGACCTCCTGTGCAGTTTCTAGCAAGTGCCTTGAACTCTGTACCTCTGCTCTTCATCGAAGAAAAGAGTTGTCAGCTTTAACCTCTATTGCCTATGGTACAGAAACACTTCTGAGGCATTCCATCCTTAGTGATGGAGGCAATCTGAACGTCTTGAAGGATGCAGAAGCAGTTTTGTCTGCTTTTCAAGTGAAAAAGTACCCTGCATCCCAGCTACTCTCAGCAGTAAGCTATGTAACACCACAAAATTTTGAGATTTCTTTACAAGTGTTTAGAACATTAGGGCAGATTCCATGCCAATATCAAATCTGCCAGCAGAAAGAATAAAGCTGGCAGATTAGGTGTCCCTTGAAGCAAGAACACCAGCTTTGGGGACAAAGTCAAGGTTGTTACCTCACTTCAACACCACTGGCTTGAGCAGAAACTGCAAAGGCTCACAATACCTTAAAACATATGCTGACACTGAGGGATTTCTCCTCTTCCTTGCTCCTCTGTACAAAACTCTACGAGGTCATAAAACTTGCCTTTTCTAGTGATGTAGGACTGAATAGGTCCCTTTACAAAGGCAATGAAAAATGCAGTTGTCTATTAAAAGCAATGTGAGCCTCTTGCACATCATACAAATCTGTGGATTCCAATAGTTCAAAGTTACATTACATTGCTGTGTTCAAATAAAAGTGACTCTAAAATGCATTACTATTAATCTATCAACACATGCTTTGTCACAAGAAATTTCTCTCAGAAGCATATCTTGATGTGCAAATGTTTAGATAAACTACTGTAATATTTTAAAATAGACTGTAAACTTCCTGTACAAGCAAGTACTGACAAAGGTGAGGGAGGAGAAAGAAAGTGACCAAAGAGATTTGTACCAATTCAGATATATTAAAGTTCATGCCTGTAACTTGGGTAAAAAAAAAAAAAAAAAATCCTTGCAATAAAATACTGTTAATAATCCTTTTGGAAAAGCTGAATAAAGCACAGAGTCTGTAAAGCAATTTATGAGTACAATGGTAGGTCTAGTTTCTTACAGAGTCTATCAATGCTGCTATCTAAAGCTCTAGTTATTCCTTCTGCCTACAACTTTTCCCCTCACCATTCTCCAGTCCATAATTAGGATGAAGCATGTGCCAGTTTCTTCCACAACTACAGCAGTGACAGTGTATCTTTCCCACCAACAATTCTGACAGAACTTAATCATTATTTAGACTTCTAATTTGTTCCAGATGTTGATCTGGGCAGGAAGGGACCTTGGGAAGTCTCCAACCCCCTGCTCAGAGCAAGGTCAGCCAGGAAATCTCAACCAGCTTCCACAGGGCCAAGCACAGTTCAGTCTTGAAAACTTCCAAGGACAGGCCTTCCATAATCTCTTTGGGAATTTGTCCTAATGTTTAATTTAGTTCAACTGCACTGCAGAATTTAAAACTTACTAGCAGGTAATGGAGGAAGATGAGACAAGCAGACAACTGAGTTGCATAATGCTTGTTTACATAGAAAATGGGCTGAGAAACAAATGACAAAGTTATATAAATATTTATACCTATTCATTTATGTAGAGGAAGTGATAATCATACTTACAGGCCTCAAGACAGACACATATCTTAGAATTTTTGAAAGCAAAATGAACTAACCAGATTTTGCAGAATTAGCTAAAGCTCAAGCATAAGTTAATGACAACTTCAAACTCTTTATCCTTGTTTATTTAAACTATAAAAAGTGAAACTTTTTAGTGGATACATAAAGTAAAAATAGGAAAAAACAGTGAAATGCATATGTATTTTAAAAGGGCCAGAAGAATATAGTCCTCTAAAATATTAGTTCACTCTTCAAAGCCAACACAATCTTGTAGTACTTTAATCAATTTATAATCACTGATAAAAATTCCATGGCAAAACTTTTAAACTATTCTAATAGGATTTTCTCTAGCTCATTAAAATTACACTTTTACAGTCTTCAAGAATAGGCCTAACAATTAATTCAAAACCTTCTTAGTAGCATCACCCACTCCCAAAGGATTAGCATTCAGGAATGACTGTGTTGTCCTGTCCAGTCAGAACCACAGCAAAAGAAACAGTTTCTCTTCCATCTCGAGGTAAAAACCTTTTACTCCAAAAAGTCTGTGCTCCTGACTTTTGGCACTACCCAGATCTGGCCCCTGAAATGCAAGCCTAGGTCATAAAATTCACCTGTGATAATTTGGCTGCCATGATCTAGCCTGCAGAACTGAGCATTACATACTGATACAAACTGCAGTTTCACAGAAGCTTTTACTTATTTGCTGTTTAAAGAATTTGACTGATTGCAATGAACCTAGCTGCAGGTCCCTAAAACATAAGAAAAAGCAGAACAAAAATAACAGGGCTAATTGGCAAACAACCTGGCCGGAACTTCTCTCACCAGCCCCTGTGTTGAAGCTAAGGCAGGTAGACACCAGAGTTTTTATAATACTGCATAGCCTGAAAAGATTTTGTGTGTCTAGTTCAAAGCAGAGACTTCTGTTGCCCTAGAAACTAAAGAAGAATACGGCTTATGTCGTTTAAGTTAATAAAAACATTCTACAATGCATATAAAAAAACTTTGCAAAAAATGCTCTTTTTTTGATCTTCCTCACAATGGTACAGTTAGGGTACAACTCTGGATATTTTTCAGAAAATGGACTATTTTACAGAAACTCTAAGTGACCACACTGATACAGTGAATGAATTCAGGACAAAACAGCATAAATGCTATCATTTTCTCTTTTACTGCAGAAATAATATTCTGGTTTCATGACCTTTCAACCACAGTCAAACCCTCCTCTACCAACAAAGAAAAAATCCAAGGCCTTGATTTGAGCAGATGCTCTGAAAGCCTCTTCACTCCTGCCAAGTTTCTACCAGAACGTTTTATTTTCAATTTGGTAAGCAAAAGCATTGTGCCATGACTTCAGAAAGTCGGTGGCCCTTATCTTACAGAACAATTTATCTAATTACCATATGCCTGCTATAAATAATTGGAATGTTAGAATAAACAGAGCACCAAGAAAGTTTTATTCTCCATAGGTTTAAAAAGTCACCTCCATCTTCAACACCTCAGCTTTCTAACTCCAGAAATTTCATTCAAAAAGTGTATATCATCCTGTTAAGTGAAACTGTTTCCATATCTAAAGATGAACAGATCAAAATAAGAGCTTCAGAACTGTCAGGATTTTTCAATTGCTTGTTATTTGTTTGTTCTTATTGAAATAAATTTTGGTTTATCTTCAAATACAAAATACTGCCTCCCAACATACTACCTCTAAGTGGAATAAAGATAAATATAGTGAACAATTTCCTGATAGCCTCCTTTCTATCTTGAGCATAAAATTCAGAAATAATTTTCTTAGGAGATTCCTTCATTCTTTCTACAATAAGACCTGTACCAATTAAAGAAAAACAACAGACTACTTCATTCCAAATCAGTGTTGTGAATATAACCCACTCGAATATCCAGACATTTCTGAATAAGAACTTGTTTATAAGATGACATTAAATACAGGGTATCTAATAAAACAGTGACATCTAAACATTTTTCTTTTCCTCACATACATAGATGTGTGTATGTATCTCTCAAATCTAATATTTGATTAACTATCAAAAATGAAGCCAGCTAGAATGAGGAACTCAGATATACTCATCATCTCAAATGTCAAGCTATTTATATTTTAACTACTGTATAAATGTTAATCTCCTTGGGTCTAGTCTAGGTTATAAAAAGCTCCTTTTTCCCAGAAGAGTTTTACTAACCTGTCTGACAGCCATTTCATTGTCCACGAAGACGCTCTGTGGCAGCCAGTCAACCTGCAGACCGTTCTATCTCGTCCCTGTTAACCCCACCAGCAAGGCTGGCCCCTGGGACTCCAGCAGCACGCCCTGCATCTCTGGGGATGCGGGCACCTGGCTGTGCTGGCCGTGCCAAAGCTATGCCAGCAGCGCTGGGCTCACAGCCCAAGGCTCCGGCTGCTGGCATCCCTTGGGCACCGGAGCAGCTCTGCGCTGGCGCTCTGCCGGTGTCACCCAGCGAGACACCGAGGATGGGCCTCGCTCGCTGACAGACAGCAACCCTGCACCAGTGGGGGACAGAGGCAAACAGAACTAAACCAGTGCCCATGTCTCTTACTGACTTAACTTCTTTTCAGAGGGAGAAAGCACAAACAAGCCAGGCCAACCTAAGAAACTTCTTTAAAATGCTGCGCATTCCCACATGGATGTCAATTTTAATATTGCTCAAATTAGTTATGAGACAAACAATGTGGCTTTACACTGGTTTAAACAAAGTTGTTCAGAAGTAATTTGGTGAAGGAATTTTCACATGTAGACAAACCCTATTTTAAATTATTTTAAACAGAAGATGACTGCAGAACCTGATGGAATTCATATTTTTTTCCCTTTTATCCTGAGTCCTGACCCCAGATGGCTAAAAGACTGAAAACCTCTTGTGTACATATATGCATATATTTGTGTCTGTGTTTTACATAGACATACATTCTGTCTCTCTTTCTGAGCAAACTTAATTAGAAAAAAAAGGCACTTATTTTATTCTAAGAAATGAAATATTACCCCCATATTTACATGTCTATTTGTCACATTTTAGGTACAGAAAGGATGTTAATTTGTATACTTAACCCTCAAAAGTAACAGTAAGAAAATATTTGAAAAATATTGAAATATTTTGAAAAAGAAGGCTTTCTTTTAAGAAAGAGATTATGTTTGAAGGTAATGTACACACACCCCAGTGTCCATTACACCTTCCTCATTGAATAACTAATTGGTAACTAGAATTTCCTGAAAATAGTCCACTAATTATTTTTTCCACATTAAGTTGTCCTATTCAGAAAGGCCATTCCAATTAATCTGAAGGTGTGTGCGGAGGTGTGAAGCCTAGACTGTTCCCAGTCCTTTTAATCTAACCACATTTCTTACTGACAGACAGAAAGTCTTTCAAAGCAAGCGTTTTGATCATCTCTTGGAGAAGAATGCAAACTTCAATTACCAGTCTAATTATCCCAGCTAGGAAGGCAATACAATTGCATAATTTTAGAGTAATGATGGACTTTCAAGGTGTGCCTTTTCAGCTTTCATCCAAGGCTGAGCTTACCATTGTCCCTCTCTGGCAGATGAAGCTACCATGATGGCAATCACAATTTCTGTCTAAAAACCATGTGGAGGAGAATTCAACATCCACCAAGTTAGGTGATTTCACACCTTTAGGTTATTTGTTTTCTTTCTCGAATACACTCATCTCATTTAAAAAGGGATGCTTTTATCTTTTTTTGTGTGTATTTTTACCAAATGTACTTTGTGAGAAAAAAAAATAGGAAAGGGAATATCTTGCAATAAATTGCAGCAATTATATTGAACAACCAAGTTCTTGAGAAGCCATGTAAAGAAAATATTTTATTTTTTTCAAAAATCATACCTCTTTCCACTGTAAAGTCTACAATACAGCAATTCTTTCCAGAGGGGAAAACTTTGTAAACACAGGGTTGTTTCTTTTTCCCCAATGTGTCCCTATCAAGCCTAGGGAAACATTAGCAAACCCTGCAATTCATAGCACCTTCCTTCCCTCATCCTTATGTTGTAGAGCAATTTGGACATTTTTCGTTCAAGAACTCTGATGGTAGCTTTGTGTATATTTTGCTTTCCTTTTCATAACAGAGTTACATTGTAAACTTTGGTAATTTGGTAAAACTTGAATTGCAAGGATTTGTTCAAAGTACCTAAGATGAAGCAGCCTGGACAAACCACCTTTCCACCATCAAGGTACCCTGATGTTTATCTTCAGCTTCTCGTGATATAATTTTTAGAGGTAAGGGCCCTTTGAACATGCCTGCTACCGTTTAGTCTTATGATGGAGGGTTCCTATTGCCTGCAAGTGCCCTTCACTTCCTTCCCTTCAGAAAGGGCCCTGCTTCCTGTCAAATGTTCACATCTTGTCTACAAACCACCACTGCAACCCTGCAGTGAGCTCTTGGCAATTACAGGTGTAACCAACAGTGTAAACCAAAAGATGGAAGGAACAGTAGCTCCAGTCCATCAGGAGGCTGTCCAAGGACTGCATTTGCTCATCATGGTCCCTGAACATGGCACCTTCACACAGATGAGGAGCAAGTCTTCCAATTACATGGTCAGGGCAGAACCTGGGGCAAAAGGCCTGGTGGCAGCAGGACCATTCCCACAACGTAAAAACTGGAACTAGAGTGGTAATAGGAACAGCATTCCTTGCCAACAGTTGTTAACAGACTCATCTGATGAGTAGCAAGTATCTGATTTTGGTTGCTAAGAAATGTGGTTACAAGAGAGTATTAGAAATAAAAGAGTTACAAGAAGTTTGATTAAAAACTGCTAGATAGTAAAACAGACTCAGAAATTTGCAGCAACTACATAATAAGACCGTGACACTTTGTTAAGTAACAGAGGTTACAAAAATCCCAGATGGAACAATAACATCCTCTATGGTGCCAGACTAAAGGTGAGACTATTAGGTATCCATTCATGCAGTCCAGGCAAAATTATCAGCTGAGCCATTATGTTTTCTTTAAAGGCAGCAGAGGACTCTTCAATCCCACTCCCATCAAAACACAGCCACACGTGCATCACACCAACAGGCAGCCTGGCTTTTCTCCAGTTTTAATGAATTTTGGGAATATTTGAATTGAGTGAAATTCTAGAATGTGCCATCATGCCTAAATTTTCTGGAACATCAAGGATCAAGGAGCACAAGGCTATTGATTCTCTCACATGGCCAACCTATACTGACTACTGGAGAAACAGATGTCACGAAAAGAGATTACTGAGTATCTTCTGCTTCTAATGTTAAGGGAGGCTCTAGACAACCAAACCAAGAACCAGACAGAAGAGACATCCAATTACGGCAAACTAATCAAGTTTCTTCCTGTTTGACACTTAACATCAAAACTCTACGGACTCTTGAATAGCTATCCTGATAGCATCTTCTTCTCCTGTTTCTTTCTTTCCAAGAAAGAGTCTATGATCTCCCAGACAACTATTTGTAAAAGGATAGACATCCAAGCAGATTCTACTCTGAAGAAAATTTTCTAAACAGCAATATAACATAAGCTGTGCATAGAACTCCTTCTATAGAAGGAAGGCATCTGAAGTACAAGACTTGTTAGGCCTATGCTGTGGATAATTTGATCAAGTCTGTGGCCCACTCCATATTCTATACTAAAAAAGTCATACAAAGGCATTCAGAAACTTACTGCCCAAAACATACAGAATGGAACTGATGTGAAAAGGGAGGTAGAGAGATTAACTCATTCTGATGGCAAATATTTCTGAGTCTGAAGGCAAAACTGAGGTAGATAAATACACTGAGACTACAGAAGCATTTAGAGGCCCATGACCAAGAGACTGCTCCACAAAACTTCTCCCTCCCCACTAAATATCTTGAAAAGCTGCACCCACCCAAAGTTTTTGTCAAAACAAGGTATCTGTCTGAAGGCCTAGAGCTGTGTGAGCCCAGCTGAGCCACATACTGGAACCAAATCAGGGTCACACACCCAAGGTCTCTGCAGACTTGCAAGAACAAGTCCCTCAGTTGGCCTAATTCACTAAACATTGTTTACTAAGTCTACTAATACAGCAATAGTAAGATATTCAACAAACCCACAACAGGTATCACTTCCACAGAAAGCCCTGGGAATAAAAGCAAGAGGTGTCAATGCCGTTTCTCACATTTAACATAGTACAGCAATTACAACCCTGATCAATGAGGTGACAGACCTGCACCACACACCTCCTTGAGTCATAGGAGTTTCACATCTGCTTTTCCCAGAAGACTGTTCTAACCACTAAACTGCAAGAGAGGTTTAGAAAATACTCTTCAATCTTTTTGTTGAAGATGTACCACTATGAAGTGGTACATGAAGGTAAGTACAAACACACAAAGGCAAATTCACAAATCCCAAGGGAACAACAGAAAAAGATTGGATGTACAACATAAAGAAACATACCAGGACTGGTACCCAGTGATTTCTCAGGACTGCTTATTCTCTTTAGATTAGGAAGTCACTCCAAAAATGCAAAATTTATATCCCATATCGTTAATGATCACTAGAAGACTGCCCTAGTCCAGGTGACCATAATATTTCAGGAAAGGTCAGCTGTTGCTTCATGATGACATACTGACTTCCATTTCTCTCCCACTCTTTTTAAGTGTTTTGACCCATGGCCAATCCTGTTTCTCAAGAGAAAATATTCTGCATATATGACTTGGTAGTTTGAGTGGTTTGCTGCAACAGTATTATACTTAATACTTAGAGCAAAGCAGATTCCTAAGGAAATGACCCAAAATAGCTTAGTCTTTTTTTCCTGTAAGGCCCGGGTCTCATTTATTTCTAAATGAAAAGCATAAAAAGAGAAGGTTGGCACTGGGGGAAAAGATATTAAAAAAGGCATCTGTTCCAGAGCACTGCATGTTCAGGAGATCGATGCCAGAAGTGCCTGCTTGCTTCCTGCACATTTGGTACAATAACTAAACCAACCTCTCCTACCTCCAAAGCCTCCATGACTCCTGAGGAGCTCATCTGTTAAAGAATCCAAGAAGATCAAACAGATTTAAGTGGTGCCACACTGACAAACCCCAGTCCCCTCCCTCCAAACCTAACACCACACCCAAAAGGAAGAAAGCAATGGGAGAATTCACTCCACACTATCACTTGGACTTTGTCAGTGGACTGCAGCAGCCTTAACCCAGCAGAAGGTGACTCATTCTTCTCTCTTCCAGGCATTGTAGGGAGTGACCTGCATGTCAGCTATCAAGAATTCAACTGCATCTGAGACTAACAGAGCAGATGCCATCTTTAAGCACCGAGATGGAGAGCCTGGATTTAACTGGAGACTGAAAAACACTCAGATCAGTTAGATTTTTTGCTTTGTGGGGTTAGGAGGGTATGAAAGGCATCTGACAAAATCTTCCAGAGGAAATAGTTCAATCTGATCATCTTCTGCCCTCCAAATTATCAAAAAACCCCCAACCTGAATTCCTGAAGCTAACAAAACCCGAGTTAAACCACAAAACACCACTGTGTGACAGATCTTCAGCAGAATAATTTCAGCAGAAAAAGGGCAAATTCTGAACCTGGAGATAGAAGACTACTACTAGGAAAACCTATTAATACATCAAGTTCTTCTGGCAGTAGAAAGTAATCCACAGACTAAAAACATACCTTCCTAAAAACATGTATTTACAAGTAGCAGTACACAAATTAGGACTGATGTCACAGTTCAAAAAAATACATTTGTTCAGCACTCTGCATCATTAAATACATTAAATACAGAGGTGAGTGAAAAAAGCCTCACCAGATGTTTTCCCCTCTCATTTATAAATTCTGGGGAAAATGGTATAAACCCCAAACATTTTACATTCATTGTTTAGTTCAAACAAAACCAAAGAGCTTCTAAAACTCACAAATTAAATTAAAAACATAGTATGGACATTTCAAAAGAAAGGGAACTCTTGAGGAGAGAATTTATGCATTTCTATATTGGTCTTATAAAGTTCACAGCTTTTTGAAAAGATAAAGCATTCCAATTATTTTATAAAACGTTTCAAGTAAGATTTTGTACAGCAGTTTAAAAGATGTTACAGCAATGCTGGACTCTGCAACCAGAGCTAATCAGATAAAGTAGGTTGATCAGTCCTGGCTTATATTCTTTACTGTAAAATATATTAGGAGTAAGAGGGCATATTTCAAGTTTCCTACGGAAACTTGATCATAATTCAGCAGACATGCGTATAGGCTAGCGGTGACCTATTTGGCTATTTCTTGAAAGCATCCTTTCTTGCAATTAATCAGAAATCCAGGATTAAAGCTCCTCTTCACAACATTCAGAGCACTTAAATTCAGTGCCTTATCCAATTCATTTCCAGCTCAAATTAAATTGTAGTTGAGTTGAAACTCACATGGGAATCTCAAATACTATTAATCTTTTAGTTAAGGTGGCTACCTGTTAACCATAACAATAATGCAAGTCCCCAAACCATTCTATAAAGTAAGAACTGTATTTTCTTTTACCACGGACTACTACCCTAACACTATTACATCCTAATATTTTAAAAATGCTTTAATGTCTTCCTCATTACCATGACTTTCGCAGAAGATAATATTTTTAGAATTGTTAAAGCTCTATCTACAAGACACAAGCGATATTTCAAAATAAATGAATCAACTCTAAAAATTCTCCTTTTTTGTTTCTTCATTTGATCTTTCACCTAGTCTAAGGCTAACAAAGCCAAGAATTAACATATTATCACCACTGCATTTTTGAAGAGTACAGCATCCAATTAACTGAGTGAGCCCCATGACATTAATGTTGAGAAAGGATAACGTGCTCATAACACACCTTTAATTCTCTTGTCTAGACTAGGATTTAAGACAACACAGCTGCCAAAATGCATCCAACCCATCGACAAAGAAAGTGTTCAAACTGCACTCATCATTGTAAACTGTACCTAGACTATAGTGTTTGCCTCAGTGCAGCAAAAACTGAATACTAGTCCTGTATTGGAAACCTCTGGAAAACAAACCCAGAACAGAACAAAACAAACCCAAAAGAGAGCAGAAGCAAGCTAATGAATAAGAGAGCCCATAGAAGCAGATAGCTACAGCTCATGTTACCTTAAAATCTTTACACATAAATCTTTATGCAAGTCACTACGTGCCAGGATAATTTAGCACTGCAGTCCCAATTGCTTCCCTATTCTCTCTCAAAATGTTATCATCACATACCACCTACACAATTTACAAGGAGGAAAAAAAAATTGTTTGAGCAACACTTTAAACACTCCAGAAATTAAATAACCAGTAACCCCAGGTTATTTCTTAGGTACAAGAAATAAAAATCTGACATTCAATTATTAATAAGAAAACTAGAAAAGAAATTTAATGGAAGGATTTGATGATTTTTTGGGGGAGATCCACCCACTCAGACATTTCACATTTTCATTTAAAAACTTCCAACAGCCAAAGAATGTCTATTTTTAAAATTTTGGTCTAAAAAGTATGCCTGATAACATAAGAGCTTTAACTAAACATAATGTTACCCAGAATGCTTCATGTTTGACCAAAGAATGAAACTTATTTCTATTCCACTATCCAAGTGAAGAAGTATTTTGAAAGAAAATATTAAACTTACTGTCAACTGTGTTGGCTATAAAAAACAGTATTTAAATAATTACTGTCCTCTCAGCAAAACAGAAATTCAAAGGCAAAACTAGAAATTCTAAAGAGCAATGATTTTTTAAAATAAAATTTTCCAAATATTCAAAAATCTGTGTCAAAACAGCCTAACGAAGAGCAAGGTAGAAAACATTCAACCCCAAGCATTAATGCTATATTACTGAACTAAGTTATGAAAGCAATTAAAGTCATGGTTACATTTGGTCTTTCATTAAATAGCATTTTTACAACACAGACACAATCAAGCAATATTGCACAACCAAAAACAAATTTAAGAAGTCTTGCCACATACTGCTCTACTATTTGATAATTGTAGCTATCCAAAAATTATCCACACATTTCTACAACAACATAAGCTACAGCAGCAATTAAGACCCAAATCCAGAAGATGATGCTAAAGAATATAGGCATCATTTAAAAAAACAAACAAAAAAAAGCACTATACTCTAAACTAGCACAATCTAAACTAAACACACATACAAAAGGAGCTTGCCTACCTGGCTTTTTCAATAAAAGTCCAAAGAACACCTAAAAGCAGGAGGGGATAAAAATATTTATATTCAGTGTTCGTATATGAAAACTGTCATGTCACTTTACCTTACAGAGAAAAATAAGTAAAACTTGGGAAGGAATACCTGTAAAATTATCTGGACTATGCTGTGGGAGTGGTAGGGAGCAGGGAAACAGCCAAAAACACCCCAACACATTAGAACACTCTGGTTATAAGCATTGTCTCCTATTTTCACATTTTTCACTGAAAGAAATTCAAAGTAATATGAATATTTCAGATTATCAAGAATGTGAGAGTGGGAGAGTGGGGGGGGAGAGTCGAGAGAACTCTGCAAATACGTAATTCAATTCAAAAGTTACTACAGCAAAACCTTAAAGATTATATGTTCTGAAGATGCATGAGCACCTTGAAATATTTAAGACTACACCAAACAACTTTAAAATAATCTCCTATAGCTTAAAATCGCACATTGTCAGAGACATTTCTTAGAGGATTGCCTGTATGTGACTTGTAGGAACCTATAATTTTATCTGACAGAATCAGTTCATTAATTTCAAATTAAAACAAAGGTAGATTCACACACACAAAAATTTAATCTAAACTCTATACAATGCCTCTTTTGGTCTCTTAAGTTATTTTAAAAACATGAGAGCACAAATCTGAGTTGTAGCCTTTCTATTACAGACACTTTCTCCAGGACAGACTATGTATCAGTTCCCCAATAAAACACAAGAGATGGCCAGACAGCTGAAGGTTCTGACATTACACAGAGTCAATTGGGCATGACTGACTACTTCTGTCTACCACTCCTTTACATCTCTACAGATGCTTACAGTATTTACATTTTGTTCTTACAAATCCATGAGGTTCCCACCAGGTAAACAGCTACCCATAGGTGTCCCTTAAGTAAGAAAAAAAAAAAAAAAAAAGAGGAAAAGGGAGACCAGTGGAGTTCTTCTATTGTACTTACATATGTACAAATGTTTGCTGAGATTTAGAACCTGTTAATCTGTTCTTCCAAGGAAGTCCTAAATTTCATCTGATAGCTGCACAACTATGGCTGGCAACTTGGCCAAGGGGAGAATGGGGGCCATGCATTTTACTCACTCTGCCTTTTTTTATCTAAAGATGAGTACTCAAAACAATCCATTACACTAAGATTATTGGAAGAAAAAGAGCTCTTGCTAAAAAAGACTTAAGGATTTCAGTGTGTGCTTACTTCTGCCATCTCTACACAGTTAGCACTTATGAAAATCCCTAGACATTTGTCAAGCTTTGCACACAGTACACTTCAGAAGAAACAGGATTTTTCATATTTCACTTCCACCATACACTTCAGAGATTCTTCCTGAAAGGTTGAAGCCATGTTTGTGATTGAAGGTGTTAGACCAGTGTTTACAAAGAATTCTCTAATTACTTCTCAGAAGTAGAAAAAATACTTTCTGAAAATAAGGATGCAACTACACAAAATTTCAGAAAACTGAAAAATTCAAACCTGTTTATAGAGGTCTTACGTTCTTTGAATAAAAACCATACTTCAATTTCCTAGTACTTGGAAAGCATTATTTTCAACTAGACTTTTGAGCAATTTGTAATTTCAAATATAGTTTTCCAGACTTAATCACCATTAAGCCACTAAATACATCAATTATCATTGACTGAAGATGCTGATTTCACAATTAATAAATTTCAATAATTATATCTCTTGTATGTTTTAAATGACTGCACAGAATCCCTAGACTGGGAGGCAGATTTTCATCCTGATCATAAACCACAGCTACAGAGAACATGGTCAACTCAAAGACACTTCTGTGATATTTCATAGCAATATACTTATGTAATTTAGTCTGCATTTTCAGCCAATCTAAAACAAATAAATTTTCTAGTCTTTTTCTTCTGGAGAAAAAGCCTTAGATTAATGAAAAGGAGTTTTTTTAATACTTGAAATAAAATAGCACTTGAAAAACACTTGAAGTAGGGTCTGTTGGTCTCTAAAATATGAACACAACAGTCCTGTACTTAAAGCCCAGGTCAGACATCTAGAGAAATTACTGCAAGTGAAGAACTCTGAGTTAACTTTGAGTTTGTTTTAATTTCTAGGCTCTAGTTTTCTGTTTGAATAGATATAATCATACTTTCCTATTTCATGGGGTTCAACTGAAAAAAATCACTATAAAATTGCCTGTAGAATAGATTGAGAAATTACACTACTGAAGGCTAAGCAAGCACCTAGAATTGCTATCCACTGAGTTTTAAACATACCTTCATAACAGAAAAACACTGGCAGTCATATTAAAAATTAAAATTCAGTATTTGGCAAATACCAGCAGATTCTCTTTAGAGAGCTTTCTAATCATACAACAGACAAACACAAAAGCGTTAGAAAATACATAACTCCTTTTTTAACAGAAATAAAAATAAAATTTACACTACCTAATCCTCATACTCACTAATTACTTTTAAACCTCGACATCTAACTGGGGTGTACCACTTCCAATCTGTTCTTTTGACAGCTGCTTCCCTCACTGCAGACCTTTGTTGGCATGGACCCACTCATCCAATTTAGCCCTGTTCTCACAAATAGAAGGTTTTTCCAGAAAACAGCTCATTCTGACACTGTGGCGAGTTCTGTCTGCAGCATAAACAAGTCAATTCTTTGCTGCCAAGCCTGTAAATGCAAGGAAGAAGGCCCAGAGCTGCAGCACCTACCAATGCACAGGTAACATACTTTGTGCATTACCTCACCAGGAGGCAGTAAAGCAGCAGCTGATCCTCTTTATCCTTCTTGAATACAGAAAGTAAGCAGTCTTCAAAGCTACTTATGTACACTCCATCTTCCTAGCAGTACAAACCTTCAGCATATGCAAAAATTGAGAAACAAGGCTTAATGGACCTATTTTGCACAAGTAGGGTCCAGAAACCAGTACTAGGTGCCCAAATTGGGACTGGATCAAGCATTTCAGATGAAGCATCTGGAGGAAGAAGACTGGCATTTGTGCTTTTGCACCACTGTGATCCTTCATCCAAAGCTGGCAGCACTCTGCGCTGCAGGAAACTCCAGCCCAGAGTCCAGCGAGCCCTTCTGAAACCTCTTCTTCATCCTCTGTCTAGGTACAGCTGCTGGGGGTGCACATATCCATTCAGAACTGGCAGGGCTCCCTTCTGAAGGTAAAGTACCTGGACTTTCTCTTAGAAAGATCTAAAGAATTTTTTTTTTTTAATTTGAAAAGAGGAAAACTGTTTACATTTAAAACATTTCCCAGGAAAGAATTTTAACTACCTGTTTAAAAGCCGTGGAGACGTGTTCCACTTTTGATAAAGCTGTGCACCATGACTGAAAGGGATGCAAGGCTTACACACACTACACGAGGAAGCTCAGCTTCATAGTTTTGCCATTAGGGGAGTTCTCTGCAAGCTGGCAGAGCTGGATTTCAGACTAAGCCTATTTATGTGCTAATATTAATAGCCATTTAAAGAGAACAGAAACTAGAGTGGCAAGAGTGATCTCAATCTCTTCTAACCACTAAGCTTCAGAGTTAAGTGAAGGTCCACTTGTTTCCTCTCCTTCATTCATGAACATGTCATTCACTCCTGTAAGGTCACTCAGATTCACCAGGTGGTGCGAAGGTGCGAAGGACTCGCTTAGCTGAGCTGGCCTGGGATGGGGTGGTTAAACCAGGGAAGCAGAAGACTCAAGTGTGCATCACTTAACCCAAACAGGGAATTCCAACTGGCTTTTCTACTTCTTGGGAGAAAGTAATTAAAATTACTCTCTAATGATGGTATAACACAGGGATTCTTTCACAATATGTAAAATGCAGAGATACCTACCAGTTGGAGACTTGGCCAATTGGTTTTCAGGTACAACTAAAGTTCAGAGATTTTCAGAACACGGTTTTGTATCAATACAAGCATATAGTTGTCATCCAAAACACCCAAGAAACTAGTACTACGATTATTTGGATCAATATGGATTAAACACCTTTCTGCAACTGGAAATTATATTTTAGAAGTCCTTGTACGGATGCATGTTGCATCTGTAAATATGCATTTTTCAGGTTCAACTGGTAAGAAAGATGCAAGCTTAAGTCTACAGCACATTAGGTCTTACACTGCCTGCAAACCAAAGTTCCAAAACATAACACCTCCACCACAACCCACAAATGTAAATCAGGCAAGTTAACAAGTAAAAAATCTGGTACCCTTGCTGAAGCTACATCCTTTTAATGCATCATATTCCTTTCAACTACAACTCAATTAAAATTATCTGGGCTTGCTAAAATTTTCAGGATTTCAGCTGCATTTAGATTACTTTGCATAAATGAAATTTAGGATTACAGTGTTGCTCATATGTCTCACAAAATATCTAACCAAAAGCCCAAAGCTGAACTCCTGCAGTAAAAGAGCTGGCAGATGAAAAATGCGAGCAGCATTTAGACCCACTCTCAGCAGTGCTGAGTCAATGTAACTATGGAAGTACAAGTTGCTTTCTATTCTGCTTCACCTATCTACAGCTCGTTAGCTGGGGTCTGAATGCAGATGCTCCAGCGCAAGGTACAAAGCAAGCTGCAAAAGCCACAGATATAAACTCAGAAGCTAAATGAATTTATAGTGATGATCAAATGCAAGAAAACCAAAAGCTTTTATTAATGAATAAAGTCTACCCGAACTACTTAAAGAAAAAAACGCTCTTCTATAAGGTATGTGTGAATGATAAAGATGGAAGGATACTGAAAATGCATTTTTCATAAAAAATTCAAAATAACTGCATTACATTGGTCTTTAGAAATCTCCACTGAAAAAGTCAGGACACACATTAAGAAACACCCACTATGGAAAAGTTGCAAGTCTTTAAAAATAGCAGCGCTTTGCCTCCTCCCTCCCCTTTCCCCTACTCACCCTCCTCCCCAATTTCAAAATACATCTTCCCCAGGCCTTGGTCTGGAATGGCAGTTTCTGTGAACAGACCGTACCCGACCATATGATTAGCCATTATTATTATCATCACCTTTTATGCTCTACTGTACGTTAAGATGCAAATCCAACAGATGTGGTCCAGCTAAGTTATTTACAAGGGTGTCCCTTTCAGATGTCCAAGCCAAAGCTACACCCAGTTCTGCGATATAACTCCAGCCTCTCTCCACGGGCAGTAACAGACCCCTGCCTGCGATGATCTGGCCAGCGGCATTTTCTCATCTACGCTCTGGTTCAAGCGGTTGCTATGATTTCCAATGGTGCATCTACCCTTATTTTAGCGCCACTGGCTGCATTTCAGCCGCCGACATCTGACTGATTGATGCACATCTAAACAACGCAGCGACTATAAAAACAAACTGGCAGTAGGCACCGGTGTTTCACCACCGTGGGCTCGCTCCTAGCAGAGGGCTGGCAACGAGACTGTGGGAAATTTAAGAGAAACACCAGCATCCATGAGGCCTAACCCTCACACCCGTCACTTCCACCGAGGGTGGCGTCCTGTACTTCTAAGAGTGGGAAGTTCATGGAAATACCTATGCAGGTATCTGAACGGGCAGACCTCTCGTCTGCCGAACGAAAGCATCCAGGTGCTTCCCCTGCGCATCGGCCATAGCACGTCCACCAGAAAAGTGCACTCGAGGGCTGGCCGACCCGATACACCACTGGGGGAACTGCTTTTCCGCCCCCACGGTTCCAGCCTCTGGCCAGATTCTCTACCGCATTCCATACGGGAGCACCCCAAACTCCCCGCACACGGCACTTGGAGGAGGGCGAGCGGCGGAAACCACCGGAGCCCCCTGCCCCGCTCCGCCACCCCCGGCCGGCGCCCGCCCACGGGGAGCCCCGGGCTGCGGGCGCGGCTCCGGAGGGGGCGGCGGGATGGGGCGAATGCCCTGCCGCCCGGGGGAGGGCGCAGGCAGGCGGGCGAGGGAAGGGAGCCGCGGGGCAGGCACCTGAGCGGGCGTGGGCAGCCCCCGGGCCGGAGATCCGGGCACCGGGGCGGGGGAGGAGGGCACGGAGGGGGGGCGGGAGGCCCGCAGGCCCCGGCGGGGCGGGCCGGGCCGCAGGTGGGCGTCGGGCGCGGCCGCCGGAGGAGCGGCCGCCGGGCAAGTCACCTCTTGACGCGGATGATCTGGTCGCGCATGGGTCGGATGTCCTGGAAGCTCTGCTGGTTGACCAGGCTGTAGACGAGGATGAAGCCCTGCCCGTTCTTGATGTAGAGGTCCCGCATGGAGGCGAACTGCTCAGTGCCCGCCGTGTCCAGGATCTCCAGGACGGAGGGGGAGGCGTCCACCTCGATCTCCTTGCGGTAGAAGTCCTCGATGGTGGGGTCGTACTTCTCGATGAAGGTGCCGGTCACGAACTGCACCGTGAGCGCCGACTTCCCCACCCCGCCCGAGCCCAGCACCACCACCTTGTACTCGCGCATCCTCCCGCCAGCGCGGACCGCCCGCCCGACCCGCACCTGCCGACGGCCCCTCCTCACCCCCCCGCCATCGGCCGCCCCGCCCTGTGCCCGCCGCCGCAGCCGCCTCCGCTCCGCTCCCCGCCCGGCGGATGCTCCGGGCCGCCGCGGCGGCTCCTGGGCGGCGCTGCCGGCGGCGGGGCCGCGCTCACGGGCTGCGGCGCGGCCGGGGTGGGGCGGCGGCCCCGCCTCCTCCTTCCCGTGTCGCCACGGCAACAGCCAACGGGGCGGGACGGGGGAAGAAAGAGCGGGGAGGAGAAGGAGGAGGAGGAGGAGGAGGAAGAGGAGGAAGAAGAGGGCGGGTACCGCCCCGTCACGTGGCGCGCCCCCCCCGTTCCTGCCCCCGGGCGCGGCGGCCGCACGTGATGCCGGCGGGCCGTGGCGGCCCCGCTGCCGCTGTCGCCGCTGTCGCCGCTGTCCCCTGTGTCCCCTCCCGCGCCCCCTCCCGCCCGGCCGGCGCGGTCTCCCTGCAGACGCGGCGTGGCCCGGCCCCCGCCCGGGCCGGCTCCGCGCGGGAAGGGCCGGCGCGCGCGGCGGGGCGGGCCAATGGGAGCGCGCGCCGGACGCCGCGGTTCCGCTTCCCGGGCGGCGGGAGGCGGCTCCGGCGCGGTAAGTGCGGGCCGCTCCGGGGCTGGCGGCTCCCCGGCCCCGGGAATCCGCTGCTCGTGTAAAATCCGTGCCATGCACCACATCCGAGGCAGTGATCCGGCGCGCGTTGGATGCCTTCGGACGCACTGCGGTCAAGGCTGTCCCTGCAAGGGGGCGGCTGGAGGTGTTTGTTGCCAGTGGGTGCCTGCCTTCTCGTCCCCTTCTGATAGAGAGAGGGCCAGAAAAGGTGGTGGTACAGTTTGGGTAAAGTGCTCCATCAAAACTATGGAAAATGAAGATGATTGATGGGATGGAATTCACAGTTCTTCCCAGGAACTGGTATCACTCCGGAAAGATGCTCACACTTGTATGCTTGTCTTTCTTCTATGAGACAGACTCCTTAACACTTTTTTTTTTTCTTTTTTTTCCCTCAAACATAAATGGTCGGTACTATTTGATAGAGATAGTAAAGACTTTGTTTCCATTAGAGGGCTAAAGGTCAGCTGGAGCCCTTAGTCTGCTGTTCAGATACATTCAGAAAGCTGTTGGAAATGAGCCCAGTCCTGGTGCTGCGTTTCTTGTTGTGCTGTTCTTCTCACTGCATTGTCATGTCTTCGTCTGAACTAAGGCCCAAGGTGTTGGCCTGCTTTCCAGGCAAGTCCGGTTCTGCTTCCTTTTTGGCTTGTTTTGATGTTTCCAAACCTAAGAGTGGCAGATGTGTTAAGGGCTTTTAGGAGCACATTTGTCGCTGTCTGAGTCTTTCAGTTAAATGCTTGCCAAGTGCAGTATTTTAAACTTTCCAGTGTTTTGCTTGGGCATACTGTTTAGCTTTTCTTCTGTGTGTTTTTGATTATTTTTTTTAATTACAAAGCTTCAAAACAAATTTTTCATAGTAGAATGGTGATAGCTTTGGTGCGTCAAGGAGAAAGAAGATTTTTGCAATCTTCTTGCAGTTCCTGTGTCCTAAGCTGCTGAAGCAAACTGGAAACCACATGTATTGAGTGATTTAAATATATCATTATCAAAGAGGTGGACAGTTTTTTACAGGACTGTCAGAATTAATTTGTAAATATTGCAGAGCCTGATCAGAACTGAGTAATAGTTTCAATGAATGAAACTAATTCTGTAATTTCTGTTGTTGACTTGAGTCCTTCAAGTCCTCTAGAAATGAGACTAGAAGAATGTGTAATAACACAAAATACAAGATACTGCATATACAGATTAATAACTATTTGTAGTGTGAATCCAGGAACTCTCCAGCAGAATAATGGGAAAATACCTGGATTTATTAGTTGACGATGACAGGAAGCTGCCAATTTAATGTGGTTGTGCAAAAATTGAGTGTGACAGTGCTGTGCACACAGCCAAGTTTCTGGGTGACTGGTGAGACATTACTGTATCCAGTTCTGATGAATCATGTCCAGGAAAGAGGAGTTTGTACAGAAGTACTTCTGGGAGGGTTACTGGAGATGAACAAAGCTTATCTACAAGAGTGCAGTGGGAATATTTGTTTGATTAACCTAGGAAAAACAAATGTAGGAGAGGGTTATGAGTAACCAGTAAGGCAGGGTGGAGTTAAGCTCAAGTGAGTCGGCATTTAACCTAATGAGCAACACTGATGGAAGAGCACAAATCTAAACTGATTATAACCTAGATAGAAAACTAAGCCCTGTCTCAGTGCAGTGGGGGTTTCATCTTCCATGGAGAGCAGTGAAAATGGACTTATCTAACAGGCTTTAAAATGTGTTGTGCATCAGAGCTGGAAGATTATATGTAGTTACACAAAACAGATTTAAGTGATCAATGTTGGAGGGAGGAGTTTTAGGCCTCCCTGATTCATCCTGAGACCAGAACAACCTCCTGCTGTTCAGCAGAAAAAAAGCTGTCAGCTGCTGGTTCCTGATGAGGAGGGGGGGAAGGCAACAGTTCTGAAAGAGGTAACAGGAATGCTCCCAGTAATATTTACACCAGGTGTTCAGTCTCTTAGATTTGATGGACAGAAAAATGTTATTTTACTTAATAAAAGTGTCCCTTTGTTATGCAAGGGCCTAAGAAATGTGGACGCTGGAAATAAAGAGGAGTGGTGTATGTAGAGTAAGGAGGATGTAAAAGAAAATAAATGTGGGATAGTCAACTGGAGGAGGTGCTGGATGCAGTGAATAGCAAATGACTGTTCCCAAGGATCTCGCCATTGCTGTTGTGAGGCTGAACATCTTGTCATTGCCCTGTTTTTCTGAACTGCATTTGAGATTGTAATTCATGTGACAAGAACAACAACAACATTGAAAATTCACCTAATAAGTGCCAGAGGCTCAGCACTAGAAACAAATACAGTATCAGTTATGTGGAGTTACTTATAGTGAGGTGGAAAACATGGGGTCATTTAGGTGCTGCCAGTCTTTTTTTATTGCATGTTGCTTATGTTTCTGTTATTTTTTACTGAAGAATGGGAGAAAAAAAATAAGGTAGTAAATTGCAGGGAAAGAGAAACCTCCTGCCATGAAAGATTGAATTGGGCAAGGCTTGCCAGGCAAATATCTCAGCCCACAGCGTGCTTTCCCAGCGTGACTCCCTTTGTGGCTTCTCACAGGGGACTTTAGAGTCATCTAGTCCCCCTGTGCTGTACAGCTGGGCTTTTGCTGGTTTCCTAGGATTTAGAAACTTCAGTTTTATTGCTCACTTCTCAAGTCTTTTTATGTCTTGTATCGAGCTGTCTTATTTCAAGCTTCAGCGGCCTGCGGCTTACCGCACTGTTTTATGGTAGCCTGGAGTTTCTCAATAAATATTGCATTTTTATCTTGCGCAGCAACCAACACACTGGTTTGTAATTGTTTTTGCTAGCTGTTGTAGCCTCTGACTATGCATTGGGGTATGTGTTTTAAACAGGGAAATGCCCATTAATAGCTATTTCCATTCCAAAGCCAGGGTTTGCCAATTCTTCACTAGTAACAGTATCAGTCACAAGATATAAAGTGTAGCAGTATGAAAGATGGGGGAATCTGTAGTTCCCTCCCTCTGAGAGCTGATGATGAGAGCTGACCCTGAAGCCTAAGAAAATCTGTGAGATAAAGCTGTCTGTGCTACAGATTGTTCTGGTGTACATTTGTTTTCCATGGTCAAGTGTTCTTTTAAGTGCATATTAGTAGAAGAACATGATTTCCTGTCCTTACTTACCATCATGTCTTTACATTCAGGCTGTCAATGCAGTTCCATCATCACATGGATTTCTCCTAACTGTGTGTCATTACACTATTTAGGAAGTGTTAAGGATTAAGATTTTGCTTAGTCTTTAATATTTCTTGCTAGATTATATTATTAGTGCTGTCCATAAATTTATTATTAAATTAAGGATGCAACTGGGACTTGGCTTACTATCCTTAGCATTTTCTGGTAATCACGCTGGTAGTTTCCCTTTCATACTGGCAGTAAAGTTGTCCCATTCTTTTACCAAGTGCAAAATTGTAAACGATTGACACCTTTTTTCATGCTTTCTAGGTGAGAGCAGGAACTATCTGAGTGTACCTGTAAAGGCAAAGGAGGCTGGACCTCCTCTGTCATGTCTGGCAGCAGTCGGGTGCCACCTCAGATCACCTAAGAGCCCATCAGTGACAGCCAGCACTGTCTCCAGCCTGCTGGAGGGACTAGGATTTGGGATTTGATTTACCACACTGGAAGAGCAGGTTACAGAAACAAGGTTTCATTAACTTCTCTGCTTGCAGGCCAGTTTGGGTTTGCTGGGTTTTTTTGTTTTGTTCTTAAGCAAATCTAAGCCCTCGTTTTGGCAGGTAGTGTGAGTGTGCTTTAGTTTTGTAGGGGTGAAGCCTTGTGTGAGCTCTGGGTGAGATGACTTTTGTGTCTGTGTCTAGTCCCACTGAAGTCAGGGGTGCTCTGTGCCAAGATGAGATAGCAGCTCTCCACAGACCTCACTGTCAGGCACAGTCAAAATCTGCAGTGATGAATTACAGTCATCATTACATGACTGCATGGGCTGGGGCTAATAGTTCCCTATGTGCAGGGATTCATTCCTGTCTGCCGTCCTGGGCTCAGCATCCTAAGCTAAGCTGGTAAAGTAAGCTGATCTCTACAGTGTAGCAAGTCTGATGGTCATCAGTATTGCTTTGCTTTAGTTCTGGTACCTGGTTTTGGGAACGCAATTCACAAAGCTGAGGTAAGCTCTAAGAAATTCTTGACAAAACTGAGACTTTAGCACTTGGATTCTGAGCAGCCAAGCATGCTAAGTGGGGAGATTTTAAACCAGATGATTGGAAATATTATTTGGGCAACTTTTTTCTGCTTGGTTTTAATTGCTTATAGCCTTCACTGAAGCATATTTAGAGTCAGAGAGCCAAAATCTGAAGTGGTCTCTTGTACTTCCTGTGATCCATAGGGGTGAAAGCAGACTCTGGAAGCTGACTCTGTTAGCCTCTCAACTCTGCCCAACCCCACACTGCCTTTCTCCCTCTGACACCTGTGCTGGGCCATTTCAGCTCTATGAATTCGTAGAAAGTGAACCCAGAATATAAATACAAATTGTTTTATAATTCCTAGCTGCCAGGGGCTCAGCCATGGAAGAGGAACAGAATAAACGGCATCCTCAACTTAAAACAGTTTAACCCGCCCCCCCACTGATTCCCAAGAGACTGTTTTGTGTTTTGAGGGAAAACAAATGAGATTACATTCCAGCAGAACGAGATTCAATTAATGTGTTTTATCTTACAACTAGAGAGGACAACCAGTGTGAACACAATTACTGTGGCTCCACCAATAGATACTCATTAAATTACTGTACCTGCCACTTTCAATTGTGTGATCCAGTCTCCAGGGTTTGGGTTCTTCTGGTTTTTTACAGTTTGAAAGAGATGGAGACAATAGAAGTAGACATAGCAAAGTCTTCCCTCAGTCATAATTTAATTTTCTAACCAGAAAGGAGGATTAAGGTGGCTTCAATCTCATGGACTTATTTTAAAATTCGATAGGTCTGCAGATATCCACAGCTTTCTCATTATTGATCTTTCCTAACATTGCAGGTTAACTGTTAAAAGAAGAGATCACTTGTTGAGGGATAGGAACGATGATTTTTTAACTGTTTTATGCAGTCAGATGGCCATCTCTGTCACATATTAAGGTCATTGTGTTTAATGGAATATGGTGGTTAAATTAGAAACCTGGCCCCTCTTTTTATTAATAGTGAAAATTTGATCACACCATTCCCCAAAGTGCCAGAAAATCAAAGTGGGAATAGTATGAATTAGCTTGTGACCTGATTTTTACTATTTTCAGTGGTTTTGGTGGACTTTTGCTGATGTATTATGGCATTTCACAACAAAATTTCCCTTGCTTCCCATAAATCAAATGACAAACCTTGATGGTACTATTGATTTTCATTAAAACTTCCACTGCATATTTAAGTTTTGTAAGACATACTCATCACTAATAAAGTCAAGTTAAATAGCTGTTGTTCAGACATAGGTTCAGAACAGGGGAATTGAAGCAGTTTCAAGATATAAAAAACACAGCAAAATAAACTAAAGCCTGGTAATTTATTATTCTATTTGACTTTTATTCTTTCTCCTTATGATGTTTAAAAATAAATCAATTCAATCACCAGAATTAAGAGAAAGTTAAGACAATGATAGTCTTTTTTATTAAGATACAAAAGTTTTGCAATCTGCCTTGTTTTTCTGAGTCAGATTTAAGTCCTTCTTTATGATAATCAGTGTATAAGCATCACAGACTTGTATTTCATAAGCATTAGATTTGTAGGCGTCAATAAATATTACAGTTAATATTTTCTTTTATGTGGTTATTTTTAGCAAAATGCTCAGAACTGAAATTGTAAGATGCCTTAATTGCTCTGAGTTACACTGTAAATTAAAATAAGATTTCCAATATGCTTTTCACAGAAAAAGGGGAAGCATTTAGTCTTGATTTCACATAATCCAATCATAACTTGTATAAATTCAATTTAGTACATGAACTAAAACCGAGTAGGTAATGTCGGTGCATATCTGAAGAGATGGGTTTGTTCTGAATGTTTGGATTTACATCATTTGTTCTGGTGGAGTTGGTTGCTCTGCCAAGCATCCCAGTCCCAGTGGGAAAGGCTTCGGAAGGGTCCCTGAGGAGGGGCAGGTTTTAAGGGCAGATGTGGAGAGGTGTAAGGAGGGCTGGTCAGTGCCCGGGGGATGTGACAGCCTCTGGAAAAGACCCTGCTGCCAGTTTGCCAGCAAGTGCTGACCCTGTCTCTGTACGCAAGGAGGTGGACAAGTCTGCCCAGCTCGGGGTCCTTCCCTCCCTTCCTCCCTGCCTCCATCCCTCAGTGAATGCACAGATAGGAGCTCGTTCAGGGGTGATCTGGGGATGGGGAGGCAGCTCTCACCTGTACAGTAACTCATCTCTTTCTGCATGAAGGTCTGGAATTTTTACCTGTAGGAGCTTGTGGAGCCCAACTTCTAATTAGTGGCACAGGAAGTTTTAACTAAATGCTTCAGAATCATGTGGTTTATGTAGGATCTTTGTCAACACAGGAGTTACTAACTGCTGGCCTTCAGATTTAAACATTAAAGGCCTGAAAATAATTGCCTCCCAACATCGACTATTGGGTTTGCCTTTTGGTCTTTAGTTATTGTTACTTCTTTTTTGCTGCTTTGTGATAGATTGTTGGGATTTTTTTAACAGAAATCAGGAATCTCATGGTTTTGATCCCAGTAACTGATGTAAGACAACCCAATATCATAAATTTATGCTAAAGTCATTCTGAGGCTGAAGAAAAGATTCATGCAAGGAAAAACTAAAAGGAGTTCAGTTTGTGAGGTGTACAAAGCTCTCACATTTTTCTTTAGGTCTTCAGTGCTGTATGTGAATGCAACACTGTGACTGCTTATTTCAAGCAGCCTTTCAGAGGTGTGTTACAGTGGGAGGCGTATGCAAGCAGGGGATCTGCATATCCTACTTCAAGAACCACAGCTCATTTGCTTGAGGAAAATAATACAAAGAGTTAGCTCCAGCCCCTCTTGACATTTCCACGTGGGCCTTCAGTGAGAGCTGATATAGCTGCAGGTAGATGGTTGCAGAATAATTTGGAAACAACCCACAACACACCAAACAAATCCATAATATTAGATTTTTCCAGAATTATTTTGGGACTTTCATATAGGTGTGGTCCCACTGCACAGAGATGAACTTTATCACGATAGCTTTTCTGGGACAGATTCCAACAAGATTTCCTTGTGGGTTTTTCCTTGTGAGATGAACATGCTGAGCATATTAGATGACTGATGAAAATGCTAGAACTACTCCATGACAATCTTCTCAAGGTAGTTAGTGTCTGGTCATGGCTCCACTGGAAAAAATAATTTAGGTGAAAATGTGTGTGCTGGCGTGTGTCATGCAGATTTTAGAGAAGGTATGTTTTTATCAGGTAACATGATGGTTTTCTTTGTGCAGAGAGAGAAATGAACAGCAAAATTAGTGGTTGCTCTGGCCCTGTAAAGTTCTCTTAAACCAGCCACCACCTGTCTAGTTAAGGACTAGCTTTTCATGAAATAGTCTTATAAGCAAAGTCTTAAAATTATTAAGAGGGTGCTGGAAAAAAATGGTGTAGTATTTTAAAAAATGATAATTCAATTTGCATATGTTGTCTAAGTACCCGTGTGTGTGTGTGTATGTAGTTAAGAAGACATAAAGGAGATTAAAAAGCAAGAAGTCTTTGCTGCAGTGTTTTCCATGGACTTGAAAACCTCCAGCCAGTGTCTCAGCTACTATAAATTGGCATAAACTCCAGTATTTTAAGCTGTGTTAGTTTATGTGACCCAAGGAGATGACCTCTGGGATTTGTGGGACCACTGTGTACATACTAGAGCCTTCAACCTGCCACGGTCAAAGTAAATAATGCCTTTGGTACAGTCCTGGCTCCATGCTTACATTTTACTCTTTGATTTAAGCAACATCATGTGAAGCAGAGCAGGGATAAGGGAGCCTTCAGCAGCTCTGTACCTTTCCTCAGTAAAGTCTGCACCAGGCTGTTGCCATTTTCATCCTGCAAATGGAAACTGATGAAGAGAGAAGCTGTCTCCTTACTGCAGCACTAAAAAATGCACTTTCTTTTTGGTGGACAAAAGAGGCAGTGGCAGAGCTTTCCAGTCCTAAGTAAGGGGCAAACCCTTCTGAGGAACATCTGACATGACAAGAAAACTTTGTTCCTCCAAGCCTCTCACTTGCCTGTGGAGTGACACAGAAGGAGGTGGAGAAAGGCTCTTGCAGTGCTGCAGCTCTGCCCTTGTGCCCACACAGGTGCTTCCTTTGTGTCAGGACAAAACAAATTGGTCCCCACCAGCTCTACCTGTGCAAGGTGCCCCTCTTCAGGGGTGGGTGGATGGGCACTGAGGGATGGAGCTGGGCAGGCTGAATTGTTAAGAATGTAAATGCCTGAAGAACAGGCTTTTAAAATTGTTTTCTTTTTCCCCTGAGATAGAAAAGGCAGTGATGAAAAACCTTGGGAGCTGAAGGTTGGCAAAAGGTGTCAATCCAAGCTTTATCCAGAGGAAAAATGCAGCAGTGTGGGAGGTGCCAGGGATGCTCCTGGCAGGAGTAGCAGAGCGCAGAGCCATTCTTCCCTCAGCAGGTTTGCTGTACGAGCAGGCATAGCTGCAGGCTGCTATCATCATAAACCTCCAGCTATTTTCATTTCATCAAAACAAATGCAAGCTTTGCCTCTAAAGAGATATAAATTGCTCTAAAAGAGTCTTGGGTTTTTTCTAACATGGGAAAGATGCAGTGAGCCAAGCCCTGTGTCCTGTGCCCCTGTGAGTAAATGTGTGTGGAGAGACACCAGGAAAGGCTGAGGAGCAGTTGCTGGGAGACTGGGTTGAAGCTGAGAGAACAGCTGGATGTGAGCCTGTGTCACTAGCATTAAATTAATGGGATGGCTGCAGTGTTGAGAGCCTAGGGCACACAAATCCAGGCAGGTCTCTCTTCTAAAGGAGAAGGAGCTTTGGCAGCCCCTTGGCAGGACAGGGACCAGCAATGGCCAAGGGATACTCAAGGGCAGAAACAGGCAGGTGTGTTACAGGCAAGATTTGTCTCACCTCAGCTGCCTCTGAGATCTGTAGGTGCCATGTGGAGCTAATCAGCCTCCCAAACCCCCAGAGTTCTTAATTTTACTGATTTAAAATAGCCTCAGGCTCTTTAAGGGGCTGCAGCTGAGGAGACTCCCTTCTAACCCAGCTGGATGAACGGGCCCTGTAAAACTCACCTGCTCCCTCAGGTCCTCCACAGAGAGGTTTTCCAAGTGTGGTAGAAAAAGACATTTTTACATTTCTGTCTTTGCATGTGCTCCAATTCCTCCATGTTTTGACAGAAGGAAACTCAGCACAAGGAGATGGCTACCAGGGATGCCAGTGCTGGCATACAGCAGGGATTTGGCAGAAGAAATCCCAGCAAGGACTTACTGTAGAGGCCACAGACTTTCCTTCTTCATGGATGTTCCTGTGGTAAATCTAGTAATCTGCTGGACAAAGCACCATGCACCTGAGAAGACTCTCTATGGCTTGTTGACAGCCAGTCTAATTATCCCTGTGGTGATTGCCAAAAACAGACACACACTTTGGGATTGTGAAAGAAAAACATTGTTCAAAAAGATGAGGTACTTCCATTTCCGTGAGACAGGGTACTTTTCACTGCTGAGCAGCTACCCACAGCTCCTGCAGAGCACAGGCAGTGCCCATAAATCCACACACTAGCTTCTCCTAATACCCTGCTCAAGTAACCCAGCCTGAGTCTATTCCTTTCAGCTGTGCATCCAGCTCCAGCAATAAGTGTTTAATCTGAGTGAAGCCCAACTGCTGCAGGTCTTGCTTCTGAGGGACCCCACCACAAACTCTGGATGTTTCAACAGGTATCAGCCCCTGGGAATGGGAGCTTCTGACACCATGATGCTGCAGGATGCATTTCTAGATAAAATTCATCTTGACACATATTTACATTGCTGAGCAAACTAAATCTAGGTTCTACAAATGCTATGTCTTATCAGGGCCATTTTCTTTATTAGTTTTATTGCAAGTTGGCTTGAGGCTATAGACTCCTAGAGCATGAAGCCACATCCAGCTAAGTCTTAGAAGCTGAAAACTAAAGGAGACACAGCTGTTTCTCTCTGGAGCATTCATGAGGTAATAATTGTAACAATAAGGGGAAGGAAAATAGAGCAGTTTCATTGTGATATTTTTTAGAAAGTAAAGATTCCATTGAATATAAAATTATCATTGATTTTAGGCACTTTGATGGACTAATGTTTGGTTTTAATGGAGTAATTTTCTGAGAAGAGCAGAAAAAGCTGTGTCAAGAGGGAACAAGCCTCACTTTGCATAGAGAGGTGCTACTGAGTAGAAGTGCTGGAGTCCTTTCTTTAAATAGGAACAATAAAATTGCACAGGAAACTTGGATTTGAGAGCAGTTCTTCTGATATTTCTCTTCAGGAGTAATTATCTGCTGCATTTACCAAAGCCCAAAGGCTGACCTCATATCGCATCGGATCATCTGCATTATGGCTAAAATTAAAACAAAGGGAGAGGAAACATAGTAAAGGATGTAAAACTCCCAAATGCCAGATCTAAAAAGAAGTCCTTTCCACCAAGATGGAAGCTGGAATGCCTTTTAGAGTGAACATCTGATGTACATGGAAGTGAAATGCAGATAAGAGAATAATTATGCTGCACTTAGTTTCCACCAACTGGCTTCTCACCACGTGATGTCCCCTCACTGCTTTGCACCTTCTGCTTTCCAGCAGGTTTCCATCATACCCAAGGAGCTCTAATCAAAACCTTTCCTGTGGACAGCATTCACTGGGAAGGACTGGAAAACTTCTCTGCTACTGAGGCAGATATTTGTTTGCTGTCAGCCTGCTCCATTTGTCTTCTTCCTGACCATAAAATGTTGGACAGAGCAGATGAGACATTGCCTGCATGCAAGATCTTCTCTAGGAAGGCTTACACAACTTTACCTTCCATGCAAAACTAATCTGTAATTAAATGATACTTTAAATGCTCAGACTGTTGTGTTAGTTTTAGTTATGAAGTTCATTTGGTCAGTTCCACGGGAACTGACTCACAAAAGCTTCCATAACCTTGCAAGGAACTTCTCTGTATGGTCAAGAACAACAGGGCCCTTAGTTTGGATCCAAAGGTCTCCTAAGGCAGGCCAGCAGAATCAAGGGGTGAAGATAAAAGCCTATGGGCACTAATTATGACAGGATTGCCTAATGCTTCTCCTTAAGTAGCAAAAGGACATTTCTTCCCTGACGTTTCTCTAAAAAGTACAGGATTCACATTAATGTGCGTGTGCAGTGATGGGGAAAGGTGTTTGATTACTGTAGAACAGATCACTTGAATCATCTCATCTTTCAGGCAGCATGCTCAACCTGTGGGGGCAAGATAAATCATTGTGCCCATTACAGTCCTGCAGTGGTGCAAGGACCACAGCATGCTCCCTGACCACATGATGCTGTAAAAGCCTACATCATCTCTAGAGTCAAAGGAAGAAAAGGGCAACGAGAGGCTTTGAAAAAACAACCACCCTCAGACAGAAGTAAAGGCACGGAAGCCAGCAGGTGGCATGGGGTTCCCATTGTGCATACATGCTTAGAAGAGAAGCTCGGGTGAAAGCCAGAGCAAGAAGGAGCTGGAGGCAGGGTTGAGAATGCAGAGCACCTTGCTGTGTGTCCCAGCTTGATGGAGGAGGGGTCACACTAGGCACCTCTGTAGGCAGCAGGGCTGGAAAGGCTTCAGAAGCAGCAATTCTGCCTAGAAGTTCAATGTTGTTACCCTCTGGCAAAGCCTCATTCACTCTCCTTTTGCTTATACAAGAAACCTGGGGCTGAGTGCAAAAGGTCTGAATTTTGTGTGGTAAAAGCACCTTTCTGTTCTGCCCGCACACAGAAGAGGATGCTCAGGAGGAAGCTATTGCTACTGCTCAGGCAATCCGTACTGTGCTACATCTGGCAAATAGAGTGGCTGCAAGTAAGAAAGTGCCAAGCTGGCTGACAATTGGATTTAATTTGGTTTTATTTGCTTTATAGGCTCTCTGTATAGAGTCATAGAATGGTTTGGGCTGGGAGGGACCTTTCAATGTCATCTAGTCCAATCCCCTCCCATGGCCAGAGACATCTTCAACTCAACCAGGTTGCTCAGAGCCCTCTCCAACCTGGCCTTGAATGTTTCCAGGGATAGGGCATTCACAACTTATCTGGGCAACCTGTTAAGAGTTTTTCGTCACCCTCATTGTAAAAACCAGAATTCTGTCTTATATCTAATCTAAATCTACCTTCTTTTAGTTTAAAACCATTATCCCTTGTCCTGTCATGACAGGCCCTGCTAAAAAGTCTGTCCCCATCTTTCTTATGGGTCTTCCTTAGGTAGTGGAAAGTGCTCTAAGGTCTCCCTGGAGCCTTCTCTTCTCCAGTTAATAACCCCACCTTGTTCAGCCTGCCTTCACAGGAGAGGTGCCCCAGCCCTCTGGTCATCTTTGTGGCCCTCCCCTGGACTCACTCCAACAGGTCCACGTCCTCCTTATGTTGGGCACCCCAGAGCAATCTACCTAACAAATAAGTTGGTGAGAAAAACACCAAAAAAAAGTTACCATACATACCTGCAACGCCAGCCTCTCTCATGATCTAATTGAAAGGAAATAAAATGAGAAGTCCCAGCAGGAGCTGCCAGTGTGCTTCTACTGTTACCCAGAAGCACTTACCATGGATTCCGAGATAACAGCTGAGGAATGGGCAGTACCATCAGCCCAGGGACTTCCTCCAGTGATTGCTCCTGCAAAGTTCACACTCTTGTAGGAGTGCATTGATTTTCTATTAGAAGAGTTCAACGTCATTTATTTCCTCTGGAATGGGTATAAAACAGCCACCTTTAACGTCAATAGAAAGGAAAACACTTTCTATCCCATTCTGTAGATAGAAAGCCCACTGAAATCTGATTGAGGCTGACCACTTTTTTCCATGGGAGTTCTCTTTCACTTGTACTTGCTTATGTAGCTTTTCTTGTGAGCCTATCTGGCTTGAGGAAGGACACAAAACAGGACTCTCCCCCTTCATCGTCATTTATCTTAAACCTAGAAATGAATGTGTAGGCTCTACCAATGCCTGTCCAAGGACAGCTTGTTATCAAGACTTGGAGACAGAAATTAAAGCAGCGTAACTAATTTGGATAGAGTGGGGCACAGTCATTTCACATTAAACAGAACAATTTATTTGCATACAGGGACAGTGCATCCCATTGCAACTGCACTCAGCCTATGTTGTACTGACAACCTTCATTGGCATAATATGGCATAATAATTGAATGAAGTCCGTGTGGAAGTTAAGCCTGAAGAAATCATATCACATCCTAAAGGGTTACGGTATTTTGTCACTCCTCCCTACAACATGGTAAGACATAAGAACTGCTTGAATTTCTTTTGTCTATTTTCATGAGTTTCTCAAGAATTTGATGAACTGTTGTGTAGCATTACATCTGTGAGCCCAGGAATACACTAGGTGATATGAAAAAAATTACTAGGTACCATAGTAGGAGAGAAAAAGCTTAAATATGTAAACTGATCATCTTCCAAATGCCTACAGAGAAGATCAGGATTTTTAACTACCAGACCATTTCAGTCAATCTCGATTTTGTCATTTCTTGTGCATGATGGGTGCTTTAAAGGTCATCAAAACCACTGTCCTTTGTGAAAACAGGTAGGATTCATTGACTAAATTAATCTAAGATGTTGTAGACTATCTGAGACACCTTCATGGGGCTGGCAGACTTCAGTTAACATACACAGACCTGTGCTCCTCCATAGCAGCAGCTTTAGGCCAAGTGGGTACTCTGCAGTGTCTCATTTGAGACTCCACAGCTACAGAGAGAAAGCTGGATCCCACTGTAGCAGCTTTTCAAGTGTGAAAAACTTGCTCACCCACAGTCCTGAGCTGTGCTGTCAGCTGCCAACTTTAGCAGCTCTGGATGTGCTCCACTGGCATTCAGTGCAGTGGCTACAACCATAAAACAAGGAAGTAAAAGCACTTCCTCCTCCTAGCCCTGCATGAAAAGGAGAGGCAGTCATGGCAGATGCAAACAGCTCAGGCTGAGCATAGGCAGCACCTGCATGACCATCCCTGAGGGCTGTTCCTCACACCGCTGTGGTCACCCTCATCACCTCCACATCCTGGCATCTCTTTGGTCTGGTGGCCCTCAGAGGAGCCACACAGGCCACACCTTGGCTGTTTTGTGACAATTAAGACTAAGGAAGGCACTCACCAGAATTTGTTTTCCTTAAAAGTAATATCCAAATCCAGCCCTTTGAAGACGAGGAGCAGGGCGTCTTTCCTGTTGTGATTTTCCTAAATCATAAAACCAAGTGCCTTCATATTGCAGGAAGCCTTGATGGAAATAATGTAACTGCAACCCAGCACTGAATAAGCAGCTCACACCAATACCTTCCTTTCACATTTTTTAGTGTTGCATTTTTTCCCCTGTTACAGCAGAAGGTATTTTCATGTAATTAAACATGTAACTTATTTTCTACAATTTCTATGGTTTCTATAATTACAGAATTAGAAGAATAACAATTTAGAATGCATTTCCGTAATTCATCCATTCACAGATAATCAAACTCTCTATTCCATACCTATATGCTTGAATACATTACATACTAGCAATAATGCAACAGCTGAAGTGATTTTGCTCTCACACACACCCACTCCAGCAATAAAAATCATCTTGACCCATGTAAAAAAGCCTCCAGAACTGCCAATTATATGACATTAAAAAGGCAGGCTACTGGACAAAAGGCTTGGCTAGAGAACTGATTGCAGGCATAAAGAGCATGGTATGCTCAGATGACCGTATGATCAGATGCCAAGAAGGTGTTCAGCAATTCCAGGCGATTTTTTGGTCCCATGAATTCATGCAATAAATGTCAGTAGCAGGAGATTCAACGCCTGCACTGTTGAGCAGCCTTGCTCACAAGTCCTTTTTATCTATTGTCATCCACAGTACAGAAATATTGGGTTGTTCCTGGGCTCTCTTTTGGAGTGAAACAACTCTTTCTGAAAGAAAACCCAGTTGCTGTTTTAGTAACTTGCTCAAGAGTCACTCCAAAAGTACAGCATGAACAAGGTTCAACCAGTTTTGGCTTCCTTTGTTGTATACAAACATGCAAAACTATCCCAGCAGGCTCTGATCCCTCAAATGTCACATCCCCTTTAGTTTCATGCTTTTAATTCCAGTGCACTGTGAAAACACCCCAGTGCTCAGATTCCTTCAGACTTTTGAACTGACAACCAAGCAAAACATAGAGAATAAGTCATATGGCCATGGCCACTGCACGTGGGGCCAGGGGAGGTGCATGGCCAAGCACGGTGCATGTGCACTGGGCAGTGTCCTGGTGGCTGATGTTGAGCACCAGCACACTGCTGCAGCCTTTGGCCTGACATGAGGGCCACAGCAGTGGCCACAGACTGTCCACGAGGATGTGCATGGCAGGGGGGAAAACCAAAGGTTTCTAAAGGCTCTTGTCTAGAAGTAACTTGCTTCATTTTGGAAACTCTGATGTTATCTGAAGGGTGTATGCTCTGCACATGGACATATACAGACACTGGGGGTTTGCTGTGGCCCCTGAAAGCTCACGGCTTCCATGAGCACTTCTCCAATGCCAAGAAAGTGTCAAAGCTGACAAGAAACAAAGCAGCTTTTTAGACAAGTGGCATATCGTGACCCTTCTTGGCAGCTGAAAACTGTCCAGGGTGGGGTTTAACATAAGAAAGGGTCAACAGACAGGCTTCCCGCTCCTGAGTCATTAGGAGTTGAATTTTAATCATTTGCTGCTTCTGCTCTACAATGCCCTTGCAGCCCTCTAATGCTCCAGTTCTTCCCTGTCCCTGCAAGTCATCCTGTTTCTCTTCTCCATCCCACATACTTGTTCTCAGCAGGCTTCTGGCTCAGTACATCTGTGATACATCCAAGAAGACTGGTTGACCTGGTCATTTTCCATATCACTTGTGACTTCGGGCTCCTTTCAAACCAGCCCTGTGCTGAAGTGTAGACAACTTTATGACACAAACTCTTCTTGATTATGCAGGAATTGTATTTCCTTTCTTTAAAAGCGTTTTAAAAAATAAATCAGAGAAGGCAGTGTGAAGAAACCATGGAGCTGCCACACAGAGGTTTTAATCTCTCCCCTCACTATCTTGCCATGCAATCTTTGCCCATAGGCACACAACTCCTCTGTGAGACTGCTCTATGCAGAGGAACTAGCAGGTAACAGGGATTATTTGTTGGTGTAATACTATTCAAGACGTAGGAAGGAAAAGAAGATGCAAAGGATTTGCCACCCAAAATTCCCACAATGGTCAGGCAATTGGAAGCCACACCCCTGGGATAACCAGTGCCTGCCTGCAGCCCGGATGCGCGGGTGGGCGGGAAGGGCTCGGGATGGCTGTTGGAGGCTGGAGCCGTGTGGTGCGGCATCCTGGGCAGGAGAAGGGAAGGACATGGGCTTCCTCACACAGCATCTGCATGTCCTGCACCTGGGGATTGCACTTAAGGATTTGTTACCTGAAGAAGCAATTAAGGAAAAAAAATTTAAAAATAAATACTTTTTAAAAGATTGCTCCACTTTCTTTAGGCAATTTTTTCTTACCCAAGGCCCCTCTTCCCAGAGCACGCCACGAGAAAGGATCGCTGACTCTGCTGTCATTTTAAAATGCTTCTTTTTATTTCAGTGGTTGTACATTGGGTGAATGAATTTAACGTCACAACAGAAATAGAATGGCTATTTAACAGACCACTAGTAATTATATATGCTGAAAAAGAGTGAATGGAAGGGTTTCTTTTAACTGTTACCGAAATATTCATTGTACGTGTCGTCAATTATGCTGGATGAGAGAGGCAAACAAAAAGGTATTTTGGTGAGGTGCTGTATCCTTTGAAGAAAATAAGCACTGAGACATCTCAAGTTGCTTGAAACCATGTCCCAGCTACAGTATTCACTGTCTCTGTGTCGGCCCATCTCATGGTTCTTTTTAGGGGGTTATATTTCTTGCTGTATTTTTTTTTAATTAAACAAAGCATTTAAAATTTAATCATTTTCATTAGACTTTTTTTAAAATATAAACAAAGTTTTGGCAAATAATATTTATACAGAAAAATAGTTTTAGATTTTCCCAAATTTTGAAGTAGTCTATAAAATTACTTTATAAATAAATAAAATGCAGAATCTGTTGTACATGTATTTGCACATCTCTGTAATTGCCTCCTTACTGTTAGCATAGGTTTGTACTTGTACAGTTTTCAGGAATATTACAAAGTCATAAAGTCGGAAAGTGGATCTCCTATTAAAAATACATTTTCTCTTTTTGTCTGTCAGTTTATCTGGATGAAAGACCTGATGTATCTGAAGCTTTGTCATCCATGGGCAAAAAATAGTAATATTGGATTAATCATAAAAAACATAGAATAACAGTAATTTTGAAACATAAAAAGTTCACACAAAATGATGTCTTGAAGAGTTATCTACATAAAATATTTAAACATGGATAATTTACCATTTAGTATTATACAATAAGCTACCCAAATGCCTAAATTAACTATTATAAAAAAATAAAAACAACTTTGACAGATATAGGCAAGTTGCAGTGTCAACTACCTAGTTATAATGACTGAGAAAGTCTACAAATATTAGTATTTTAATAGCATATAATGGTGATACCTTAACTGCTAAAGTAACAAGTTAAGATATGTTATTTTCCCACAAATTAAACTAATGCAACGTTACAAGCACTATGTTAATTTTACAACCAAATTGTGATTATTTTTTTTCTTTCGGATGATCAAATCTCCAGCTTTATATATAAATAGATAGTAATTAGACATTGGACAAACAAGATTTAGCCTGGAAAATAATTTCCTAGACAAATAATAATACGGTTAGTGCCTTCAGTTCAGAACAGGCAGTGCTGCCAAAGTTTAAAATAGTTTACAATCAATCTGAAGAGGTTAAGTTAAAATACTGCAATCACTAGTAATGTCCACATAGAAAACTTATGCTGCAAACAATTATACATAATATCCACTTATAACAGCTGTCTTGTTTTTTAAACAATAATTTAAAAACTATGTCATTTATGTGATACATGTGCAACATATAAAATGTGAAATATGAAATATTTGGTACAATAGTGCTTGAAACAAATCTCAAATCAAACAAATGAATTTTTTAATTATACATATATAATTACCTTGTAAATCAACAAAGTATTTAAAAAAGTAAACAACATTAAAATCTGCTTCATCCATATATATGTATGTATGTATATATAACATGTATATAATTGTATTAAAGATATCTTCATATTTTTGTGACATAAAATATGTTTTTAAAGGAAAACAATTAAAAGAACTATTTTTTCTCCACTCTAATCTGGTTACAATCTTATAATCCAATTTAAAAAATGCAAATACAGTAATGATTTATTAAACTGAATCTCATTCTACATTCTTAGTGTTCAGTTAATAGCCTAGATTAAAGTCACCTACGAAGTTTCAGTGACTCAACTGAATTTTAATTAAATTAGAGTATCATACAATCTCTTCATCTACACCCTTCTTTTTTGCCTTTTCTTTTGTTAGTTTGGTCTTGCTTTGTTTTTGTTTCATTTTGTTTGATTTTACACTTCTAGAAATTACTTCTTAACAGCTTGGATCTTTTTGGTAACCTGACTATGAGTTTCAAAGATTATTTGCGTCCGGTGAGATTTGACTGTTGGCATCAGGCTGACTTTCATCAAGTCTGATGTGACAAAATTTAGGCACTTCTGCAAAGTCTATTTTAAAAACATTATAAATATACTCGTAAAATAATATTCTCAAGACTTTGTTCTTTTGGGGATTGAAAGGGGTATGAAGTTCATACTGTGCAAATTTTTAAAAATTTTCTTCTGCTATTCTGCTATGATTCAAATGCAACTTCTCCATACAAGTCAAACACCAACCATGTGCATCTAAAGACTTTGTGCTTTACTTTGGACTTCTGGCTAAAAATATCAGATTGGCAGGATGATGTGCAGGACACCGGGCTGCGTTTCACTTCCTCTTTCTTGGAATCAACTCACCAAGGGAGCAAAACCAAGATTCTTTTTTTAACTGAGAAGAAAACCCCGAATCATAGTTTGGGTGAAAATTAAACCTGCAACTGGGGAAAGTTTTTAGCCAATGCAACTCAATTATTGCTGAGCTCGAAAGATTCATAAACATGGAATCTCACGAGACTAACTGATCTGGACCATTTTTGTTAGGTGTAGTTATGGAGAAACAACAGTATTTGCAATAATTAAACTATGCTTAGAAAATCTTTAAAACTAAACGTTATCCTTTATGTCTTGAAACATCACAGCTGGTATCAGGTAGTTAACTATTTTAGGTTGGAGTATAGTAAGCATACCATATTTAATATTCATATATGACATAGCAGCACTAGCTTTTTTGAGTTTTTGATTTGTCCATAAGAACAAATTCTTGACTTAGCATGCAGTTTGTGGCAACTCTAGAGAGGAGGAGACGGGGTAGTATGTACAGTAGCCGTGCTTGGCCGTCCGCAGGGAGGCTTCGTGACACTCCGTTCCGCTCCTGCCGGCTATTTCAGGATTATCTGTTGAGAGAAAGGGAAAGCGTGACTGCGCCTTTAGGTGACAGGGGGAGAGCAGTGCGCCCGGACGGCCGGCACTGGCCTGAGCGAGCTGAGGCACAGCTCACACAGGACAGCTTCCCCTGTGGGACAGCAACCTGTGTGGGACAGCGTCCTGTGTGGGACAGCGTCCCGTGTGGGACAGTGTCCTGTGTGGGACAGCGTCCTGTGTGGGACAGCGTCCCGTGTGGGACAGTGTCCCGTGTGGGACAGCTTCCTGTGTGGGACAGTGTCCCGTGTGGGACAGCTTCCCATCTAGGACAGTGTCCCGTGTGGGATAGTGTCCCGTGTGGGACAGCTTCCTGTGTGGGACAGTGTCCCGTGTGGGACAGCTTCCTGTGTGGGACAGTGTCCCGTGTGGGACAGCTTCCCATCTAGGACAGTGTCCCGTGTGGGATAGTGTCCCGTGTGGGACAGCTTCCTGTGTGGGACAGTGTCCCGTGTGGGACAGCTTCCTGTGTGGGACAGTGTCCCGTGTGGGACAGCTTCCTATGTCCTCAGGCTGCCCAGGAGGGGTTTGTGTCTCACACACCTGGTTGTCTTCCCCTGCGCACAGGTCCTCATGTGCATGAGAACACACAGAAGAGGTACCTTATGTGTTAAAATACTGGAGGGCAGTACTGAATCCAGAGCCTGGCCACAGGCGGGGTGTGCACCCTCAGCACCCTGCCTGTCAGTGGAAGTGGAAGCCCTGCACCTCCCTGAGGAGCTCAAGGTGCCTGGGGAGATTCTCCAGCTCCCACTGTGCTCCCAGAAAGTCAGGAACGATCAGGAGAAACAATGGAGGCAGGGCTCCTTCCCACTAAAAAGCAAAAAGATGTACTGGGCTGGGGGTTTTCACAAAGCAAAAGTGTCTTTTCAATGCACTTTTAGCAGCTGCTTATTCCCTAAAAAATTAGTTGGAGATCAGTGAACTTGAGAGGTTTTCTCATGCTTCCTTATGGCAAGGATTCTGGGGAGATTACTATACTGGTACCTCTGTGCACCTAACTAGTCACTAACCTTGCTGCTTTACCTTCATGGTGTCTCAAATGGAGGGTGAAGCAATAATTATTTTACAGGTGCAAACTTTCATGCTTCCAATATTGCAAAGGTTAAATGCACAATGTGCTCAGCAAGCAACTCCACCTGCTCACAGTATTGGAAAATGGTTCAGATTTCCATCACCTGCCTGAAATTGCTGTCAGTGAAAGTGATATTGAAAGGCAGGGGTTGATATTTTATCACACCATTGCTATCCTGTGCTCCAATCTTAAGCACGATTCAAGGAATTAAGAGTGTACCGCCTTCTCTTCCTGTTTTATTTGCTACTTGTCATATTTTTAAGCTGTATTTGCTGGTGGTATGCAAGGCAGTCATGACAGCACTTGGACCTACTTGTGTATTATGAACCTAGACCAGTGCTTAATGCAATATTTATATTAGAAGGGGGAAAAAAAGGTGTTTGGAAAGTAAATTCAGCAGCATACTACCTCTGACATACACACCACCAAAAAGAAACACGCTTGGCTCTGCATGGCAGGCTTGTCCCAGTCCCCTGCCCATCACCCCCCCTGCCCCTCACAGCTGCACTGCCTTGCTCTCTATGCACAAGCACCATCTCCCTGACCCCAACGGCCTTGCCAGCAAGCCAAAAGCCATCTTTGATTGCCATCAGCTCTGGAAACCTGGTGACACGTGAGGCCCCATTGTAATGACAGTGTACAAACACCTGCTGCTCCAAAGGACTTAACATCTAAATACATCATGAACACAAGGCCATATATTTTTAATGAACTTCCACCCATTGTGAGTTTGTTAGCTTATCGCCTATCTTCTGTTTCCTTTTGAAATAACAAAGAAATACCTTTGCTCAAATAATAAAGCCCTATGTGTGATAACCCTGGACCAGCTCCAGCATGGTGAATTGACAATATGCATAAAGAACACAGCTGTGCTGAAAATAAGAAACGATCAAGATTTCCAACACTAGTATTTTTAGCATGTTACAACCCAACATGTCAATGTAATTAATAAAGCAGCTTTAGCTATACTGGGTTAGCCATAATCACAGAAGTGTATTTAAAGGATCCTAAGGTCTCACTTAATGGGACATAACCTGAAACTCTCTCAGTAAGTTTTTTACTCGGTAAAATCCCAGAATTTCAGACGCTGCAGCTACACTGCAGACTACATTGTCTGCCAATTTTTGAGGGGATAAACTTGCATTTTCCTATAGCTTTTCTTCCTCACACTACAGGGAGACACGCAACTGCCCCTTGTGCCAAGATTACTTTTGGTCAAACAGTCTCACAAGACTGGTGTTCACAATTCCCCCAAAATGTGTGACAGAGAAGGCAGAGGGCCTAATCTCAGGCTGTTTCTTGGGACAATTGTTAGGACTATTCCTAGCATTGTGATTAACCCAAGTGGTACTCATGCTGCTGTGTGCCAGGCAGGACAGATGGGTCCTGGGCAATGTGAAAGAGAAGGGACCTCTTCTCTCCCCTGCCCTGGTGAGCTACAAAGCCCAAGGTAAGGACTTCACTGCTGTGTCCCTATTCCCCCCTTTTCTCTCCTCCTGTCACAACTCGGGAAAGCAGTGAAGACAATGCAAACACTTTCCTTTTCTGTGCAAGCATGCCCTGTTTATGGGTTGCAGGTGCCAGAGGAGCAGCTGGAGCTCTCGCTGCCATGCCTCTCCTGCTGCCAGTGGCTGTGGAGCTGCCTTGTTCCACCCCATTGTCCTCGATGTGCCGCCCCTCCTACAAGGGCCGTAACTAGGGCATGTTGCACCCAGCTATTTCTAGTACACGTAGGAGTCCTCCTAGGAAAAAACCCTCAAGTCTCTCCTTCAGAACAAGCTTCTCCAGTGCAGAGTCACAGAACTGAGGAGCTACATTTCTTTTTTAACCTTAACCACAAAGTGTAAAACATCTCCTGTAGTCTTTAATTACATGTTCACACCCTATTTCTCAAAAGATATCACAACTCTGCCACAGCTACATACACGGGCATCAGCTTCTGCCACTGTTTTTTTTCACTGTGTCTGACAGAGAAACATAATATGCTAAACTACTTTACATGGAAAACACACTGTGAAACTCTCCTGTTTAATCTACAAATGAAGTAATAAACTGTGATGGAAGGCAGAGGTTATCTAAGTCTGCATCACTGCTAATTACTCCATCACTTGCATGCTGAAAAAGAAGCTGAACTGGAGAATGAACATCTCTGCAAACACTTTCTACAGAGTCTGCACTCCCTCGTTACTTGTAAATAGGTCCAGCCACCTTCATGTTCCCTACTCTTTGAAGAACTGTATCGCAAATGCACATATATATGACTTGTCACATTTGCTCTAACATTGTTATAACATTATAGTTCACAACAACAGGATGTAATCTCATGACACTTCTACCATAGTATATATAAGAAAAAGGCCCTGAAAAACAAGACTATACAATGAGTGTTCATTGTCCCATGTACAAAGATCTACAGGTCAAACATGGGAAAGCATTTTCTCATGCTCTGAATGGGTAAGATCCACAGGTGTGGATACAGACATGCCAGAAAATACCTGCTGCTTCTGCACTAAAAGATCTAATAAGATTATTTCTAGCATAAGCAGAATGGCCTAGCACTCAGAGTCTTGAGTAGTACCTCACAGAAGATTCAATAACAGAAAAGGGCATTTTTTTAGAGGTAATCACAGATAAAGGTACCCTCTCTATCATCTTCTTGCTTGGTATCTGTTTGAAGTGGCAGAAAGCTGTCTACCCTTTAAATTAAAATCATTCACACTGTGCCAATGGTAGTTCAGACCTCACTGAAACTAGTAACACAAAGAGTGAACCTAAATTTCTGCAAACTGCTTTCTAAATTAGCTCCTTAAAATTTTCTAGCTCTTTAAAGGTGACATTTTCAGCTCCTAAATGTCAAGACTTTCTTTCCTACCAGAGCATGGCTCTTTTCGACCTTTACCTTCAGGGCTTCTGAGTAATCTTAGTAGTCATTAAGCCCCTTGTGCAACACAGAACATCCTAAAATTCAGACAGGGTAGCTCATAAGGGTGATACAGTTCTGCAGTGTCATCCAGGGGAATGACAACCAAGAGAGATATTACTGCCAATGGTTTCAGCTTCTCACTGACTGCCAATGCAGATAAATCCATTTGGGAGTTCCTCAGACCCGGCCAAGGTAGCTGTGATCACTCATTGTCTCAAGACTTAAAAAGTAAAACTGAAAGTCTTTTAAATTAAAGAAGCAATTCCATTTTTGTGAACTCTTTTCTGACACCCAGGTTACTGTTTTACTTGGTACAGTTCATGGAATTGACCAAATTACAGAGAATCATGACTAGGTTCTAGGAATTACAAGAACACTGTTTGGCTTGAGATTTTCTGTTTTGAAGCCACAATTCATGAAGTTTCTTTATAGTCTCTGACTTAAATTCATTTTCCAGTTCCAGATTTATTCTACAATGATGAATACAGAAAATTTACCATTCTGCATGAATTCAGTGTACATGAACTCTTGTTCAACTAAAGACCTGTCACAGTGGATCAGCTGGAAAACATGACTTTGCATCTACCACTGACATGTTTCTTTTGCAGAAGTTTTGAAATTATTACTCCAAAATAGAGTGTGCTTTATAAGCCCTAATATATTTTAAGAAGATGTTAAGATTGTATTTGATCTCTACATTGCAAAGCACTTACCCCTCCAAAAATTAACTCATACATAGCAAACATTCTGGTCTGCTCAGCCTTCCATTTTGAAAGCAATGTAGTAATAGGAGTTTCTTGTAAACAAGATTTATCGCAGAGCATTTCAACACGAATGCCTCAGCCAGTTACCCATTTTACATCTTCCTAGGCTACCTCAGGCAACTTATTTTAGCATGAGACAGATTATCAAGCCATGATGCTTTTTTGCCCTCCACCAAATCAAAGAGTCTGTGGTGAACAGTTTGCACCAAGGTATTTAACTTTCGGACACCTGTGTCAGAATAGATGAACCCTTCCACAGTGACATTTTCTGTTTTCATGTTTTTCACACGACTAGCAGACTGGTCAGAAATATCTGGGGTATACATTAAAAATGACAGATATTTTCAGACAGCCGGCTCATATCAGACTGTCTCATAACTTCTCCCTCTTTCTAAAAATAAAAGTAACACCAAGTATTTCTTCCTTATGACAAGGAACCCTAGACTATTTATATTTCCCCATGCCTTTGGGAAATGCCTCTGTGTCTTTATTTTCATTTTCTCTTAGAATGTTCTCTTGTGGTATGTGCCTTGTTCCTTTTCTTCAAAATAAACAACTCCTTTTTTAAAAATTATTAGTAGAAGAAGATGAGTAAATGTTCAGACACTACTGAAAGTAATCTCTATTGTATCAGTTATGCCTGGTCCTATTTACATAGTCTTACAGATTGACTTTTTCACCTCCTTTTCCCCACAGATTCTGCAGCAGCACCTCCATGGAGCACCATCCCAAACATTCCATTTGCCCACATCAGGGCTCCCACCAACACTCTCCCATGGGACAGGTTTTGCCCGTCTTGACCGCTGACACCTGAGCCAGCTCCAACTCTTGCTTGCATTTAATGCAGCCTGGACTTTTTCCTTTGCTACTCCCTGTCCCTTGAAACCTCCTTCTCATTTCCAGGATATTATCATTTAATGGCTATGTGCTTTGTTTTATTCACTAACCATGGTCATCTCCTCAATCCCAGGCTGAAGGAGGATTTTTCTCTTATTGCTTTGCCATTAATCCAGTGCAATCTCAATATAATTATCTACTTTGCTCACCAATAAGGTGACCTCTGATTTGAACATAGCGAGTGAGATGTCTGGGCCACTGATGGCTGCCTGTCCATACAGGGCCTAACAAGGGGCCATCAGGTGTTTCCTGAGGGTTGGAGTCCTATTTCCTTGGCTTTCTCATAGTTCATTCCCTCACATGGTAATTCTGGTGCCCTGCTCCATCCTCTTTTCTTCCCTAAATCTGAGTGTACCCAGTTTTGCCTGTCCCATATGTTGAGAATATGCTTCTGGAAATGGCTGAGGGTCAGATGTCCACACTGAAGTGGACACATCTGCTTGCACATTTTCATTCCATCAGACACAAGCTGTTGGCCATCAGGGTGTCATAAAGCTGACAAAGACCTTGTCTGAATCAGCTCTTCACAACGATCTAAAAAAAAAGTTCCAGGCAATTAGGGGATTCCAAAGGGTTCAGCAGCATCATTTTTCTCATTTAATTGTCACAAGAAAGAAGAGACCAAAGCCACTTGTGCTCCCAACTTTTTAGCTTGTTTATGAGCTTCAATAGGTGTTTACTCAAGTAATAATGTACCATATTTAAGTTCAACTTAATAAGTATTTACTCACTCTGGAGAAACAGAGGATTACTTGGTTTAGAAATGAAAGCAATTTGGTTTTATTTATTGTTCTTTAAAGTAATAAATAATGCAGTGCTGAAAATTGATCATAACATACTCTAATATATTCTACCAAAATCTATTTTTAACTCATTGCAGAGGCAGCAGATAGACTATATAGGAGTGAGAAAACCACTGCTGTAGTTCTTTAGGAGCATGCATACAGTGACTGTTTTGGATAGTCACTCCATTTTACCTTCCAGCAGGCCTGAGCTACTGCAATAATCTGTGTTTTTCACTTCCTACTTTTAGGTCATTTTCCTCCTCTTCTTGAATTTTAGAAACTGCCAGAATAGACTTGCACAAAGAAACTGAGAGCACAAATGAGTGAAAGGCAAGCACAAGTTGTGCATTATCCATGGAACTGCCCATATTCCTCTTGCAGAGGTGTTACTTCTCCAACCCTGACATCCTCACTTAGCCTTTTTTTTTTAACAAAACCTGCTTTGCATTTTCCATTTAGACACCAAGCATGCCTACATCATGCAAGATGAGGCTGCCACTACAGATACAGCATCCTTTTTAGGCAAAGGCACCACTGCACACAGAGTACAGCTGGCACTTCTGCAGGCTCCTCAGCAGTTATCAGCATTCTGAAACCCCTCCTCTCCCAAAACCTGGCACTCCAGTTCAGACTCCCTTCAAAGCAAGAGACAACATCCAGAACTAAACTCGGACACAGAAAGTACCAGATTTATGTTCATCAAGGTTACTTATAAGACCTTGTGTCAGTTTTATAAAATTCACTATACTCATAACTTCTTTGAGGAAATCTTAACCTTCCTGACTTTTGATTACTTACCACTTCCTTAATTTTTTTCTCATCTGATTATTCTCACATAAACAGACACATATACTAGTGTGTGCCAAGGCAGGTAATACTGCACCGAAAATGAAGTCAGGCAAGTTAGCAAAAGTCTGAGTCCAGCTGAAAGTCACAACAGATACAATCAACAAAAATAAATATACAGATGTTTCCAGTGCAGCCTCCTGCACACTCAAAGCCAAAGACTGGCATTTCTTGTAAGCAATAAATCATGCACCAAGATAAAAATATGATCTTTGTTTAATTCAAGGGAAAGTACTTGGAGTACCTAGAGATGGACGGATGCAATTATTTTAAAGGACAGAATCCCAGACAAGTACATCTGGAGCTCCACATTGCTCTGTGTTGTTAAAATTTTATGATAGAAAAATCCAGACTCACATGGAGCTGTGTGTATAAACCATGAAACAAACTCATTTTCCCCCGAATGCGTACAAAATTAGTGGACCTCAGAAATAATTTCCTATGTTTAAATAATAAATATATGCCCCAAAAGACTTTTACTCCACTTGTCAAAGTATCAGTTCTTGAATAATTGAAAGCAGGAACACAAAAAGAAGTTATCATATGAAACATCAACATTTTTTTCTTTAAATTGCTATAACAGGGAAGGGAAATCTGTTTTGATTTTTGTTATATAAAAGAATGAAGCCTTTTCTTATTGCTGATGTTGTGTGATACTGCCATCTAGCAGGATATCAGAGGAAGTCAGGTTTTAGCCTATACAGGGGAGAGGGGTATGACGGGAGATTTTCTAAAAAAACACCCCCAAAACAGAACAGAGATTTTTCCATTTCTTCCCTACTGGCTTCTTGTATATGAACATTCAATCTAAAGTTTTGTATACAAGCCTACTGGAACTTTTAATCATCTACAAAGAAACAACGTGCTACGTTAAGAGGCCAAAATTATTATTAAAACAAAGGTTAAAGTTTGCATGAGACTAAAATAGAGTTCCATGGTATTTTCCAGGGTAATCTTTTTTTTTTTTTTTTTTTGCTTCTCTGGAGCCTTAGAAAATTGTTTTGCCACTTATTTTGTAACATCAGTTGTTTCAAGGCAATCCAAAGGATGTTTTCTTGACACTGTTCAAGATTTGCTGCGGGCTTTAATATTAGAAACTCTCACTTTGTGAGTCTGCAAGTCACAGTGACTTACCTGTAACTCGGTGTCAGAAAAGATAACTTGAGTGTGATGAGGCTTGTGATTCTTGTGTGTGTAGCATGAAAGAAGCAGCAAGCAGTTTAAGGTTTTCTTTCTTCTGTGACAAACTATTGCTATTTAAATACCTTCTCTAGAGAAATCATTCTTCATGATCAAGGGCCACTTAGGTTCGTTTTTCCAGCCTGGTGCAGGTACAAAGCAAGATGGTCAGTCCTTAGGTGGGCTCGCTAGGTGTCCAACACTGTTCTGCTTCGAGATGGCTTCCTGAAAGTATTCCCTCTGATAATGTGTCTGAGGATGGAATCTGCTCCTGTCTCCTTTTCTGGACTTTTCCAAGTCAGATTCAAATCACTCTGTTGTTAGAATAGAATTTTCTATAGGAACATTTAACTTGGAACTTAATGGAATTTTTAGACCAAAACTTTTAGTCAGAAAAAAAACCCCAAAACTAAAATTGTTTAGATACTCATTATGCCCAGAATAAATTATTTCCTCCCTGTTTCCTCATTCCCTCAGAAACTGCAATTAAGGGTTTTCCAACCATACATGAATTTTGAATAGGCTCTTATTTGTAATGTTCTTGTATGCTGGCACTAAGGATGTAAATAACACTTGTTCCCACTTCCCACCTTCCTTCCCAAAAGCTTGCTTTTAAACAACAAGAACAAAAAAGTCAATTTTCTACTATTTACCAGATTTTCCAATAATTTTCTCAGTACATTGCTATTGCTCTGCCTATACAGAATGGAGGAATGGGGAGGAAGCCCTGTTGGGGGACACCAAGGAATATTTGCACAAGGCAGCAACTAGCACTTCTGCTTCATGCAGAAGGGGAGATCACCTCGAGCCAGTGCCTATGACATTCTGGTCTGAGAAGAATCTGCCTCCCTTGGGAGTGGCACTGCCTTTGCAGGCTCCTTGGCAAGCAGAGGTGCTCTGTTGCTGCATGTCCTGGCTCTGCTCCCTCCTGACGAAGCCACCACACATGGTGTCCCAAATCCTAAAAGTTTGGCATGTTTGTATTTTACACTATGTTAACTAGTTTTTGAATTCTGGGGAAAATATTTTAATTGTCCTTTCGTTTGTGACACTCAAACATAACTATTTTTATTTTTGTTTCATTGTATTCTAACAGATTTTGACAGAACTGAAGGCTACTGAGTGATTTCATAATTAATATCTGCATAATTGCCACCTAATTCAGTGCAAATGCTGATGCATAATTTAAAGCAGCTGTGCCAGATAATCACAAGCCTTGGCATGAGACAGCCTGTTGATCTTATATTTCTTTTTAGACACAGGCTCTAAGTATTTCATTTTTCTTTTGGATATGTTCTTCACTATTCCCTTCTTGATAAAAGGTCATATAACCAGTAGAATAATGTCACTAAAAACATCTTTAAGCAGCATCCTCTATTATGCTATTTTTATACTATCAGTCTCTGCCCATTTTCATTGGTACAAAAAAATAAAGCCATGTACTGTTCTGAACTGATTTGATGAAGACTCACATTGCTTGGAATTTGGTAAATGTCCTCTAATAACCAGGAACTATGGAAACACTGAACCTGAGGACACAGATTAGGACATGGAAATGCTGGTGTCTTAACCCCCCACCACACTCACTGAGGTGACACAACCTAATCAGTAAGCCAACAAAGCCTGGAGATGCCTTCATGTGATCACCAGCTGCAGGCTTGGGCCATGTGCTCACCAGGGTTTTAGTACCACTTGGGCTAAGGGCTAACGTCTCTTGCCTGTCATCCAGCTGCCAGTCCAGAAGTAGGTGTGCAAGTTTGTCTGTAGGTCCTGTATTGCATCTGCCAAGCTTGTGAAAACGTGTTGGGTAACCTAGACATCCAAGGTTATCTTAGGACAATCTCAAACATCACCAGACACATGTTTAGGCAATTGAACCATGCCCTGTGAGACTTCTGAAGGACAAGCCAGGCTGCTCTCCAGATTTCATCTGACTGGGCTGATAAACTTCACAGTATACAGTGGGTACTTAAACTTGTATCTTGCTTGTAGACACCCATACTGAGACACCAACACTTAAGTGTCCTAATTTTCGGCTGAGTTCTAACCTTCTAATCCTTGTAGGAGTCACCAAGACATATACATAGAGAGAAATGGAACAGTAGTAAGGCTTTCTAATTTAGAAATTTAAAGCCCCTACAAAGAATTGCTTGCCATTATTTAAAATTGAACTTCAGCTCCAAAAGTCAGAATAACATCTCTCTCAAATGTCAGGATAAACCATCCTCTGTTAAATTATCTTTGGTATGCAGGGTGGAGGAAGTCACATTTTTCTGCATTTCCATTAACATGTACATCCTCACCAAGTAGGCTCTATCTAATCTTTCCCCAAGTTTCTAATCCTATAGTTTCTCACAAAGCAAACAGCAAAATAAGAAGAGAAACAAACTTACAAAATAATTTTCCTTAAGATCTATGACTTTTATATGATCCTGAAATTAGAGCACTATACATCCTTAGCCTAGAAAAACAATCAGTAAATGTTCATCTTTCTCTCTACAACCACCTGAAAGGAGTGGTACCAAGGTGGGGATTGGTCTCTTCTCCCAAGTAATAAGTGATAGGATGAGAGAAAATGGCCTCAGGTTGCACCAGGGGAGGTTTAGATTGAATATTAGGAAACATTTCTTCATGGAAAGAGTTATCAAGCACTGGAACAGTGCCCAAAGCAGTCACAATCCCTGGAGGTATTTAAAAGATGTGTAGTTGCTGCACTTAGGGGCATGGTTTAGTGGTGAACTTGGCAATGCTAAGTTAACAGTTGACTCAATGATCTTAAAGGTTTTTTCCAACCTAAATGATTCTGTGATTCTACCTGTGAGTGAAGCTCAGGTAACAGTTTCCTTGCTTGCTTGAGTATTGCTAGTCCACTAGCTGAAGGAATAACAAAAGCTTTGTTAAAGATCTCTGAAGTATATATTTACACACAAAGACTGTACTAGTATTTTAAGCAGGACATTTTACGTACCTCTGTGCACATGCATGCACTAGAGGGAGCTAGGACCAAACCCTCCGTAATCATGTCCTAACGCTGCTTCTCACCATCATTTCACACAACTTCAAACTTTGCTCCAAGAAAACACTGTCAGCATCCCCACACAACTGAACTGGAAGTTCATCAAGCTGAAGTGAGGTTAAGCAGCTGAGGCTTCAAGCCCCATCCTGGCAGGAATGGCTGGGGCAATTGTGAAGGGCGGAAGAAGGAAAAGGGGAAGAGTCTTTTATGTCTGATCAGTCATGCTCCTGGACACGTATCTTTCCAGCTGCCTTTCACTGGAAAGCTGAAGTCCCCTCCCCTCCATTTCCTCACACCACAGCCTGGCAGCTACAGTAACTGGGGCGCTGCCTTGAGTGAACAGCAACATCACCAGCTCTTATATCATCACAGTAAGATTTTAATCAGAGTTTGTAAAACAGGGATTGCTAAAGCACTTTTGCTGCATCCTGTTTACACTGCATTAAGCCAAAGCAATTCTCTTCCCCTCAGAAGTACACTTCAAGAAAATTATTTTTAAAACCTAACCTCTGTAAGTCAGCAAAAGCAAGAGAAGCCCAGTTTTCCATATATTCTTAACTGGTGCCACCCTGCACAGATGTACACTGTACAGCCTTGAATTTTACACAATCTTCTCATGTGCCTTGTGCCATGCATTGAACACAATGCCAAGAGCTGCTGGCCAAACATGACTGACAGTGTGTGCCAATGTGTGTGTAGTCTGAGCTCTTACTTGTGCTATTTTCCAAAAAAAGGATATACAGAAGACATGAGACACAATGATATTTTTTTTTTCAAAATATAAGCTGACAGCACATACTAAATTATTTGCTGGACCCAATGGAGTTATTATGTTTTATTAGCCATCAGCTGAGATGCCATAATTTTTGGCATGTTGACTTTCCCCTTCTACTTGTGCTTCAAAGGCACTGGGATCATCACATGCAATCCCAGGAAGACCAGCAATCTTTCCCCAGATCAGAAAACTAAACCAAATGATATTATGATAAATTATTAAGCTCCGCTACAACTTTCTTTTCATGCCTGGAATTGTAAGGAGAACCTGTGGGAGCTGAAATGGGACAAGCTGAAGACTGTAGGTTGTAAAAAAAAAGTATAGTAGAGACACTGGAAAGAGGAAACTGCACCTCACAGATACGTAAAACAGGGTGGCACAGACTAGAAAAGGAAATTTTATCTAGTTGGGAATAAAAAAGTCCTTTTCTGAAATACTCAGGAGAGTTTAAACTAATACAAGGGGACATAAAGAATGCTATGACCATGAAAAAAGTCATGTTAATTACCAAGTTAATAACCTGCTCCTGCTGTGTTTCTTGAGCTAAAGAAATACTGAGAATTTGTGCCACAGTGTTACTGTGGGGCTTTCCTAGCATTGTAGCTTCGTCTCCAATCTTAGGATGTTGTAAATAAACAGAAATCTTGGAATTTTGTCTCTTATAAAGAAGGAACTACTACTACTTTCCCTACTTTGAAATTATTGGTTTTTTTACAGTAGATTTTAAAGACTTAAAATGACTAAAACAAAGACAGGAGTGAGGAAGAAACAAGACTGTGATGGCACATGCTACAGAAGCCAACAAGCTCCTGAGGTGGGGCTCATCTCCTCCACATGCAGTATTGCAGAGCTCTGGTAACACACCTACACTCATTCCACAGACAAGGGACAGAGGCAGGACCCTCCAGGGCAATTTACCTGCCCTAACATGAACTTCCAGGAAAGCAGATGCCAAACTTACAAATAGCTGAAGTTGAACAAGTGAGAACTCATCCTCCTGTTGAACCATCCATTAATTTCAGCATGGAATTGTATGTATACACACATACACACAAATATATGCAACTAGGTAAATACAGACATTTTCTACAACTCCTGTTAAATTTGAAATGCTATAATCCTTCAATACAAACAAAATCTGCACTGGGAAAGAAGGGGCTCTGCCTACCATGCTGCTAGGTGAGAAACAGCATTAAGGCACACCTCTGTCTTCTCAGTGGCACTATTTTGTCATCTGTAAACAATAATGACACTATTTAGTTGTGTGAAAGTGTTCCCATTAACTAAAAAAAAAAACAACCCACCCGCTTACTGGTCCTTTTGTAGGCATCCATGTATTTATTCTACCTTCAGCCACAGTCGGCCCCTGTGTCACTCAGGAGTGCAGGTGGTGGAGCTGCCCCAGCTGCATTCCTGTGCTGGAGAGGGTCACTGGCTGAACCCCTCCCTAAGCCATCCCATTTTCTCTTAGTCCCTTAGCATCTTCAAGTCCCTCTGTCACCACTTTGAGACCATGAAACTACACTGGATACCACCAAACCATTTTCTGCTCCAGACAGTTCTGGGAAGGACTGTGTAATGCACCATGTGCCTGCTGCACTTTCATCCTTATCCCAAGCAATTTTTACAAGCTAGCTCTCAGAAAAGTAAAGCACAAAACAACAACCCTCTTTTGATGAAAATGCTAGAAGCAAAAACATCTCAATGTTGGCAAACAAACTTAAAAAAAAAAAAAAGAAAATAGACCGGTTTGTGTTTCTTTAAGAAAGTAAGATGTATTTCAGAGGTAGTATATTTTTCCTAAATTAGTAAAAATAAGCTCTTGCAGCAACCTCTATTTTTCCATGGGATACTTAAATAGTTTTGGGAATGTCAGTAAAAAGAAAATAAACCTGTTAGTGTAAGATTATTAAGCAAAACACTTTCACTGATTTCTCTCTAAGTCCTTGGCAAGTGGAGGGGAAGGAACCAACAGGACAGCATTTCTACTGGGTCTGCCAGCAGCTTGTCAGTCTGTCCAGGAGCAACACAAGGAAAGATGATGGGGACATAACCCTTTGCTCTCTTCTGGTGAGGAAGTCTGCTTGTTTCCTTTTCCATCTGACTTCTCAGAACCTGAAGGGAAACACATCTCAGGGGGAAGTGACTGAGCATGGTCCCAGAGCAACAGAAGAGCCAGAGTGACCCAGCTGCTGTGCAAACTCCTCTCCTGGCACATCAAGGTGGGAACTGCCCCAACAGAGGAGTCAAAGCTACACACTCCAGGCTGCAATAGATATGTCTTCCCTGGGAATTAGCTCCTACAGGAGGAAGGGAAACCCAACCAAAATGAAAACTGCCATTAACAAAAACTGCAGAAGAAGAGGAGAAAGTATCATCTTTCCTAGCCTGCCTCAGACAATAACCCTTGGGATTCTTTCTATCAACTTTGTTCCTTAGGGAAATATAATTCCCAGGTAAAAAAAAAATACACTTTAAAATAAAAAGCGGGCATAGTAACAAATATCTTGATTGCTGTTTTGATCACTAGTATTTACAGAAAACATTCAATTCTTTTTTTCAGTTGCCTTGTCCTGCTTGTGATTGTTGACAGCTTCCACACTTACAAATAAGTCATTTCCACACCTGATGGAGAAGGCTATGTTAACACACCCGAATGTTTGAAACCTGTGATGATCTTCCTTTTGAACTTAGGAGTTCATAACAGACCTTTGTAAGTAGTCCAGTACTACAGTGATTCTAACTCCAGCTGGGTTAATTACACAATAATTAGGTACAAACATCGCAACACAAAACACAGCTACATCATTATTTGCAACAAATGTTAACTCTAAATAAGTGCAACCTGTCCCACAAACACTTGCTATAAACGACTTAAAAACAAAAGTAAAATTTGATGGGGTAAACACAGAAATAAAAAAAAAAAATTCTCTGTGAGAATTTTTTTTGTTAAAAAAAATTAAAATAAAAATCTCAGCACTCATTTAGAGTTCAGGATCTTGTGAAAGAAAGCTTTAAAAGGAGCAAACCTGATTTGCTGTGGCTGTTGCGGCGAAGGGAACACTTGTTGCAGGAGTTGTTGCTGCAGAGACAGTGGCGGCCGTAGCGTTGTGCATCATGGGTACTTTCAGGAGGGGAACCATGGAAGCAATGAACAGGAGGGTGCAGCATTATGGTAAGAGAAGTGGTATTTTTGGCATGGTGAATATCAAGAGCGGCAAGCCATCGTCATGGGTTAAACCGGCAGATGGCATGCAATCACAGTGCAAAGCGAGAAAGCGTGGCGGAGAAATAAAAAAAAAGGGAAAATAGCTTATTACAAGTACAATTAAAGGAAGGTTGTCAACACAATCGGCGATTCCCAGAAAAAAAGAGTAAGGACCACTGAAAATGCAAGTGTTGTCTCTATGAAGAGGATTACTTGTGCAAATGAGGCCTTTACCAAAACAGCCTGTTACCTGCGGATTGTTACATGCGTAATTTGTTTTCCCCCAGTACAGCTATAAAGCACTTGAAATTAAAATCCTACTTAAAAAACCCCAGTGGTTTATACTGGGAAAAAAAACTGTTAAATGTTCATCTTAGTTTTTAAACACAATTAAAAATGAATTATTTTCATGTATCTTCATTTTGAAGTAAGCTAGATACTCGCTGTCTTCCTTCATAATCCAATTTATGCATTTTTTCCTACTAGCACTGCATAACTGTTCGACTTTATCAGAGTTAAATTACCATCTGCTTGAGGCAAAAATCAGGAGAGGGATGATAATAATTATCCTGATATATATGCTACTTTGTTTGATCTAAAAAGGCAAGATCGATTTTGTGAAAGACACTGCTTTTGCTCATTTTAAGAATGAATTTTAATCAGCATCTTCATGGGGGAATTATTAATTTGATGTTTTAAATGCTTGATATTTTAACTGTTTATGTGAGTAGGCCCAAAACTCAAAACTAAAATCACTGGGATATGGCAAAAGAAGGAAGATGACTTTTTTGTCTCAGAGGCTGTTGCATTGAACTTCCACTTTGCATGCCCAAAATGTTAATTTCAAGCTGCAAATATATTTAAAGAAGGAGTGAGATTCAGATCACAAATTTCAACAGAACCTCTGTGGCTCAAAGTAGGCATGTCTGGGAAACGCTGATAAAACTTTCTAACACACAGCAAAGGAGAAATAGGCACACCACTATGAAACTTTAAAACACTGATGAAATTTGCTGGCTTTTTCCAGTATTTTATGATTTTATAGTACTAGACAATATAAAATATAAAGAGAAATAAAACTTTGAAAACTGAAAAGCAGACTGGAATTCATGGTATTATGCTTTTGCAGTGTAGTTGTTATAGCAGGTGATATCATGTCTAAACTGCAGCTTTCATCTACAAATCTAAACACTCTGTAAAGTCAACCAGAAGGACAAGTGAACCTTTAATTCTAGTCAGTGGCTAAATCTCGCCTAGGATTTTTGATACAAGTGAATATACATCATATACAATATAAAAAAAAGAGATCAATAAAGAAATTTGGAACCTACCAATACTGGTAGCGGGTGTCATGCACAAAACTGACCCTGCGTGTCATGCAATGATAGGTGAAAAAAGTGGATAAAGGGAAGAAACAGGTTAGCTGTTTAGAGTTAACATTCAAAGTGAGATTCAAGCAAAACCACAGAGAAGTAAGTTAGTTAAATGAAACTGTAAGGTCATTCACAGTTTTGCTTAAACACAAAAAGGTGATTGTCTTCTTACTAAACTCCTGTGTAGACTGTGTGGGTTTTGGCACGTTTCTGTACATATTCAAGATACTTTATAAACTTTTTTACTTACTATTGTTATCCTTTCACTTAGTGCTTTTGCAGCAACAGGTTTTTGTTTATAAAAACATCTCTGGTTAAAGTATTTGGGACTTTTAGAACTCACTGCATAATTCAGACAGCTCAACGTTGTGTAAATCAACATTCACCAGTTTTTTGACATGTGGCAGGAAAAAGAAGTGGAATTAAGACAATATTCTACTGCAGGGGCTTTGCAAAGTTTTTGATGTTAACGTATCCATTCTTAACACAAAGAAAACGGTACTTTGACAAGTCCCAAGCTAAACACCTCAAAGTGTGTAACCTTCCAGCAGAAGGCTCCCAGCGCACCTCAGAGATGCTGTGGGATGACTGCTCACCTGCCATGAAGTTTAGCTTTGGTGCCTAGCCCACCTTTAACCTTTCTGGAAAGGCCAAATCAAGGAAAGAGATCAGCCTATTTCCAGTAGCAAGCTGGTGAAGGCAAGCAGGTAAGGAGACCTGTGTGAGGTACGTGCATATTTGACACAGAGTCAAATATGCCTCCTGTATTCCTGCTGAATTACTACTGCAGCCCCGTATCGGACCTTCGCAGGACTTGTGTGACTATGAATGACCTTACCCAAGAACAATCCCCAGAGAACACACAAAGTTCCTCCTCTAGAGGCTATAGAAACACTAACAAACAGCAATGGGAAGAGAGAAAAGATCTGCTGTTTTAAAATCATTCACCAAACAGTAAGGAGAAGGTGACAAAGCAATCAAACTGATGTAAAACGAACAAAGTGCAGAACTTCAGAGGTAAGCCATGCTAAGTCAAGCCCCACACTTTTTATTAGGGGAGCCAGTGGTTAAGAAAGCAGAGAAGTTATATAAAACAATTAAGTTTTATATATATCCCAGCAGCAAAACTTGTCTTAAAATTTAACACACACGCACACACACAAGGAACACATTTGAAAATTATACCAGTTTAGAAAATATCACATAATCATTTAAAATCCAACAGATAACGTCATGCATTGCTCCTCAGACGTGGGTTGCATGACAGTCCTTACACCCACCAAATCCAACCTTCCCAGGAAAAGTGGGAATTTCAGATGTATTGTCTTTATTGGAAAGCTCATGACACTCATTCTTATAGAGGGTGTTCCCCTTTCCTGAACTCCTCCCATACCCCACTCCTCTCTTTAATATCCTTCCTTGGAGCTGATGGTGTTTAAGAAGAGCAGGAGGTTCATCACTTTAAGAAAGCTTTTCTACTCTGGGGCTTTGGCTCCATCTGCTATTTTATACCTCTGTTTCCTCTCTTTCTTTCATGCACTTGTTTTGGGCCATGACAACAATCTGGCCCTTAAGGTCTGGTTCCAAGATCCACCCTTCCTACCACCAGAAATTTGTCAGCTAAGACTAGAATTACAACAATTAGTTGGAAAGAGAGATGGACAATAAAAAGTACAAAAAGTGAGCTACTTAAGGAAACATGAACATTCCAAAAGTCTGGAAAACATCCAAATGCTTTTTCATTGAAAATGGTTTAAACTACTGTATTTTCCATAGTTAATTTGAAGTCCTTGTCAATTGCAAATAAGAGCAATAAGCCCTGAAAGGGAGTGCTTAGAAGGAAAAATACCTGTCATGCAACAAATTCTCACAGTTTCAATGCAAAATAAATTAATGGAAATTTCTGTATGTTCTGTAAGCACAGGGCAATCTTCCATTCATGTCCAAATAGGTGGTGTCACCATTTATTTATTTTTTTTCAAACACTCCCATAAATGTCAGTGTGTTTTCTGCCACGGATATTCTGGTGCACTAATGTGCTAAAAATAAGGCTATGCTATTACTTACTATTACAAATATGGGGGCAGGCTCCAAGGTTGTTACTGAGGCCTTATAGAAAAATTCCATGAAGTCAAAGCCATCTGTGTTTGCTGTTTTATCTTTAAAAACATATGGGAATGCTGATAGATTGGGAAATCATCATGTGTTGCCTTTCATTCCTTGTTTAACCGACATTATTTCTATAAACTGAAATAACATTGCTGAAATGTCAAGCACATTTGCAAACACGTAGTTTTAAACTATTCTGAAGTTTACACTCGAGAACACCCTGACACTAAAATACGTAATTTGTTAATTACAAATGAAATCACAGAACTCGTTAGGAGGGATATTCTCCTTTGGGAAGTTGGAGTGGGGGTGACTAATACAATTTAGAGGGTTGTGTTGTTACTGCTTACACGAGCACCCAGCAGATCCCTTCTCTCACAGTGTTAAAGAGAAGCCCTGCTACCAGCCAGGGTGCGGGTCAAGCCATCTCTGAACGCTCTGATTTTCACAGAGCTGCGAGCACTGAAATGTAAATTACATTCACTCATCTTCAGATCATCCCTATGAAGAATTATAACCCCAGCTATGAACCACAAATGCTAGGAAAAGTTCTGGTGGTGCTTCAAAACCACGAAAATGCATCTAATACCTGAAAGACCTTTAGTGCAGCTGTGGGGAGTGATGTGTTTTGCCAGTGCTTCCATGCAGATATTGACCGGAAGTTTATGGCTGGTGTTCCTTTTCTCAGGGTGCTCGTGTGGGGCTGGGGAAATCCCCACTGCTGCAAGACAGCAGCTGAGGGAGCAGGAGGATGCTGTGGCATCTCTGAAGTGCAGCGCTTTTCTCCGCATTTTTGTTAGTGGAAACAGATACAAGTCAAAATCCAGCCAATTTATGGTAGGCACAAAGGGGCAAAGTCTGGAGAATGATGAGCAAGACTATGAATGTGCAAAAAAGCAGCTTAACAGCATGTTGAAATTTCTGCTTGAATTCTTGTCCTTTGCAAGAGGAATTAAAATAATGTGCAATCATGTGTGCAGACTTCACCTCACGTGGGGCAGGGAGCATAATAAAACCTTCTGTTAAGTGCAACTGCCTGACACAGAGGCTACCTCAGGGACACAAAACCAGTTCAATGTGGGTACAACATACCTGTTGGGATAAACGCTGCATGTTGCTGCAACTGAGCATTGGCAAGAGCCTGTTGATAGTGCAAGACACTGGGATTGAAAACGGCACTGGCACCATTGCTTTTTTCAAGTGCTTGTCTCTTTGGTAAGGGGTGAAGAACACCAGGAGGAAAGGCCTGTAAATAAGAAAGTTAGTTAAAATGGCGCCATTTTTAAAACCTTGTCCGTAACACATACATAAATACAAAAAACTTATTATTTTTTAAAGCAGCTAAAGATGCCTCGCCATGCATATTAACTCAAAGCACAGCAATGTAAAATGAGTGAAATTTTGTTATTGGTAGCAAAAGCATGGTACTATTAACCTAGAACTGTAGCAGCACAACTACTGAAAAGAAACGTTTGCTTTAAAGCAACGAAAATGGCATTGCCTTTAAGTAGGTTTTCAAATATTATAGGGAGAAAAAACCACTTGTGTTTCATTGCCAAGTATTTTCTTTTACTTTTAAATTTAAATATTGTTTCCTGTTATTATACAGATTAATGGATTATGTTACATGTTTTCAATTACAAAAGCAGTTTTATCTCAATTCGACTTTTCATGAGAGATTTAAAAAAGATGAAACTGTGTTAGGAACCAAACTAAATCATCTGCAGTCTATTACGTATGAGAATGAGATGGATAAATAGAGCTTCCGGTAAATTAACGAGTATGTGAAATCATTTCCGGTTGATGTTTGAAAAGTAAAGCGATACAAATTTCATTAGTTGCTTCTCTGAAGGAAAAAAAATTATAATAAAATTTAAAAAACCCAAAAAAAGCTACATGCAAAGCAAAAGGTGAAAGGTCAAAGTACCAGGTCTACAGTTGCTTCGAGAGGTCGCTTCATTGCTTTGGCAGTCGACTGAGTCTTTTAATAACAGGCAGCGAGCACATGATGGCAGTGGGCCAATGGGAGTCAAGCGAATTAACATACAGGTAAACAGCAAGCAGAGGTGCGTCATGGGAACGGCATTGCATTTGTGGATAGGTGAGAAGGAAAAAAATATTCTGAATGCAATATACAACATACAAAACACTAGGCATGCACAACAACAAAAATGTCTTCTAAAGAAATGAATATTACATTTTGAATTAGTACCGAAGCAAAAATGCATCTACTATACCTTAGTTAAAAGCATATAAGAGAGTAAAATATAGATGTTTGAAATTCAGGAAAGTTGAGTAAAACAGCAGCTTGCAGACACTATTAAGCATCATATAAACACTTCACAGAGATGCAGAAAGTTTTAAGGATACACCTACTGGAATTCCTGATAAGTTAGTTCGGTCACATTTTGAAGTGGGAAAATTCATTTTGGAGGCTACATTTTCAAATACAAAACAGTAGTGAAAGTTGTAATGCATTACAAATGCTATTAACATCATTGCTTACAAGGTGAGCGTCTTTTAATTTAGCGAAGTGCATCATTCAATGGTCAAAATGAGAGAGGTTCTCCTTCGCCAATACAAAACAGAGTACATAGTATGTCCAGTTACACTAACTTATCATTAATTCCTTTTCTCCTACAGCTGGGTCATTTTTGTAGATTTTTTCAAATCTTGTAACTTACCACATTACATTGAGAGGGAAAAAGATTTTTCAGATTTGAAAATATACTTTCTAAATTTTGCTATAACCTTCAGTCCTAGCTTCAGGAGCAGGGAATAAAATTGGGCTCCCAGTTCATAAGCCAACATTAACATATGAGTTATGAGATACTAATCCAGCATTATTAATTTTTCAAAAGAAAGTATTTAGGCACAGTACATAGGCATATACATTTATGTATTCTTTCACAGTAAATTCAAACTTATGGCTGATATGACAGCATTCTGTAAAAAACTTTCTCATGTAAAATATTGCTTTCAAGTTTTATAGTGTAAATAATTCTTACAAACTTTTAGAAAGGAAAGAAAAGTTTACTTAGAAATCAAAGTTTTTGTTTTTTAAACACAGGCTGATATTTAGCTCTTTTTAGAATATGCAGATTATGTCTACCTTGAACTCAGTATGTGGAAATAGGGAACAAAAGTTGAAGTGGGGGAAGACGAGAAGGCACAAAATGCCTGCAAACACCTTGTGGTCATAAGTTTATCAGGTGCAAACAGGGTACTCTGCAGGACAGTCCTCATTTTACTTACTCCTTGTTCCTGTCTCTTTGTATGAGTCTTCTCAACACCTTCCTCATCTCTTCTTTAGCACTTTTTTCTAGATTACATATCCTGATCTACTTGACCTGCTCATCTCTCCAGGCCCAAGACCCAGATCCAACAAGAAACACCTAGTCTGAAGTGGGGATCTGGACAGATTCTGTCTAAGCAGGGCACTGTGCAGGTACCACTGCAGAGAACATCACTCCATTGCCTGGGGCACAGCCTCAGAGCCACTCTGCCTCCACCATAGAGAGAAGTCCACGCAGAGGTGATGCAGTACAACTGAATTCAGCATTATGCGATGATGAAGTCCACAAGTTCAAATCAATGTCGCTAAGAGCAAAGTGTTTCAGTTAACTACCTTTATTATCCAAATACAGATCTTACCTAATCTCACTTGTTAACTTATTATCTCTCTGTTTATTATTGCTTTTCTCCAATTTTTCTCCACGCTCCTCTTAACATCACCTTCCTACTCTGAAGCTTTCGTCTGGCTTTCCATTCATATTCCCCAGCAAGTTCGGTCTCAGTCTTCCCAACTCGAAGGCTTGATCTGTTCTAAACATACTCATCAACCTTGCTTCCACATGGCCTCCCATTCTTTTCAGGCTTTAAAACTGCTCATTTTGCTCTCCTACATTAATATTTTATCTCATCCTGACAGTAAAACCTCCTTTGCCTCTTTCTTTCCCATCAGATTATCTTCTTCTCAACATTTGATCTACATAACTAACAACCGATGAATCAATAGCTACAGGATGAAGAGGATATGAAAAGAAAATAAAGATAATATTAAAAATTATCAAACATCCAAGGCACACTATTTGCCTACCATACAGCACATTGGTATGCTATAATGTCTCCTGGAATACAGACACGATCCACACAGCAGTGGCCTCCATGAACGTGCAAGGAGCTCCTGACCAAACTCAAACGAAAGAAGGGAAGTCCACAATGGGTTGGAGCAGGGACAGATGGCTCAGGAGGAACAGGGACACAGCCTAAACATGCAGGGATATGTCAGGAGAGTCAAAGATCACCTGGAGTTGAATCTGACAAGGGATGTCAAAGAAGGGTTAGCAACAAAAGGAAGACTAGAGAAAAATGGGTTTCCACTGCTGAACGGGGCAGGCAACCTGGTGATACAGAACATGGAGAAGGCTGGGATTCTGAAAGTCCTTTCCATCTCAGTCTCTATTAGCAAGACTGGCTTTCAGGCCAATGGGAGACCAGTGGCAAAGTATGAAGTGAAAAAGGTTTTCCCTTGGAGGAGGATGATTAGGGTAGGTAACACTTAAACTAGCTGTATGTACACAAACCCATAGGAACTAACAGAATGCACCCTGGGTGCTGAGAGAGCTGGCTAATGTCACTGCAAGGTTACTCTTAATTATCTTTGAAAGATCCCTGTGACTGGGGGAAATTCCCAAAGACTGCAAGAAAGTAAATGACACTCGTATCTTCAAAAAGGGCAGGCAGGGAGGTCTGAGGACTGACACATTGCTCAGCCTCACCTCAGTCCCTGGGAAAGCAGTTGAGCAAATCCTCCTGAAAACCATCTACAAACACATGAAAGTCAAGACAATGATGGGAAGTAGTCAGCAGAGATTTATGACAGGGAAATTGTGCTTAACCAGCCTGACATCCTTCTACGATAAGACTGGCAGGCTGGTGAAGGGAGAGCAATGGATGTAGTTTCTCTTGATTTCAGAAAGGGTTTCAACACCATTTCATCCTCACAGACAAATTTATTTATCACGGGCCAAATGGGAAACAGGGAAGCGGACTGACAATTGTCTCAAGTGCCAGGCTCAAAGGGATGTGACCAGCAACACAGAGCCCAGCTGGAGGCCAGTAACCAGTGGTGTGAAACTTGGACGAGTGGTTGATACACAAGATAGACGTGCTACTACTCAGAGGGCCTAGAAAGTCTGGAGAAATGAGCACAGAGGAACTTCACAAAGTCCAACAAAGAGCAATATCAAGACCTGCACCTGGGGAGGAACATCACAAGGCACCAGTACATGCTGGGGGCCACAAAGGCTTGGCAGAAAAGATCCTGGTGGACACCAAGCCAGCAATGCACCCTCATAAGCAAAGGCAGCTGAAGGCATGCTGGCTGCATTGGGAAGAGTACAACCAACAGGTGGAGGAGGTGATTCTTCCCCTCTACTCAGCCCTGGTGAGACCACATATGGAGCACTCTGTCCAGGTCTGGACACCTCAGTACAAGAAAGATACAGGTGTACTAGAAAACACTCCCATAAAGGACCTGAATGACAGTCAAGGGACTGGACTGAGCCTGGAGAAGATACAGAGGAATCTCATCAGTGTATATAAATTTACCCTGATTTCAGGGTAAAGATAGAGCCAGTGGTGCTCAGGGATAGGAGAAGAGGCAATGGAAACAAATCTATATAAAAGAAATTCCATTTAAATGTAAGATTAAAGAAAAAACCATTTATTTTTACTGGAAGTATGCAGCAGGTTTTCAAGTTATGGAGTTTCCACCCTTAGAGACTTTAGTAAACCAAACAGGCACATCCTGGGCAATCTCCTCCCTGCTTAAGCAGGGGAAACAGGCTGGAATATTTTGTACATATTTCTCTGCAAAATGTTACCCTGAATTACAGGTCCCTGTTGCCTTCTCCTGAGACATTAGACTGCTAACATTTCAATTCTGTGTTTCCAAAGATGCTTCATCTTGCTTTGAGACTAATGCAATTCTAATTAAACCTGATTTAAAACCACAGGATATATATCTGCAACCATTACCAAAGTGCAAAAAAAAAAAATCCCCTTATCTCTCTCCTTTCTTATTTAGTGTAGTGCCTAGAAATATTACATTCTCTAAATGAGCAATAAATATTGCACAACAGAAGCTAATCAGAACAAAACCCCAATCTTCTCTGCTCTAATTTCCAGATGGTATTCAATTTATGCAAGCACAGGAAACTTTAACTAAAAATCATCCAATTTGAAACAAAGGCTGCAGATACTATTAGAGAAAGAATATTAAAACTTAAGAAATATTCTTCTGTTTGGTGGTTTACTTTCTTGCATAACTCATCCTTTGTCCCTCAAAAAAGTATGGTCTCTTCTAATTTGTTAAATACAATAGCTTAGGGTAGTTATGTACTGTACTGTATTGTGTTTCTGGTAGGCTTTTTAACCAGAGAATAACTGTATTGTCTATAACTATTGTATGCACTGTCCACAAGTCCACAAACCACATCTGCTTAATTATTCGTCCACTGCCAGCAATGGGGACAATGATCCTTTGATTTGCTGCCAGCAGTTTTGTCTCTCAAGTCATATCCTGCATGTTCAGTTTATTTAACTTTATCAATACCACCGTAAATTCATCAACTTTCCTGGTAGCAACTGTAAGAGAAATATAAACATCTGAAAATAAAAGCCCTCACTCTCTTTTCTTCTGACTGTAGTCACAACATTTCTTTCCTAATGATTCCCATTATAGTTTACTACTTTAAAACTTCATTATTCAAGTAACTGGCCTGTTACTGGCAGGAGAGGCAAGAAGTCTCTAGGCATGAAATGCATCTAACCAAAATTCAAAAATATACAGACAACGCTTTTTAGTCATTGGGGATAGCTGTAGATCTACAGAGGGCAGTTCTTTCTCATCCTCAGGCAGGCACTAATGGGTAGATCAGATGAGTGTCCTGTTTTTTCTACACTACCAGGACAGTGAGACCAAGGTGGCTGGCTGGTTGTCTCATTTCTAAGGTGGATTGAGCTGATTCTATTCTACTACTGATCTCTGAAGCACACGCTCTCTCTTTGCTTTTCTTCCAAATTTCCACATGTATATCTGCCATCAAAGAGCTAAAACAGCATATGTGTCCCTGTTTTCCTGGGAACACTGAAGATTATCAGTTTTGTTTCTGTTTGGAAATACTAGGAGCAAATTTATGTATAATTAAGGCAGAGAACAGAAGTGGTATAGAGTGTCATTTGCTTCACTGTCTTGAATAGAAATATAGCATTAAAATAAGGGCATAAAGAAAAGAAAGTGCTTCCTCCCATCAAGCAATAGTCATAATTTTATAAATTCTTATCTTTCACCAAAATAAAGAAAAATAATAAAAAAAAGAGGCAAAAGAGAAAAGAAAGTATAAGCAAACAGCATTGAATTGAAGCAAATAGGCATTAAAAAAAAAGGCAGCCATACATGCCAGCACTTACCATCACAGTCGCAGCTGCCGCAGCTGCCTGGGCCGCCACTGCAGCCTGGTTGGCTTGGTGTTGTGCCGCTTTGATTTTGGCCTGCAAATGTGCAGGAGGGTGAAAATACTTGCATTTCTCCCTCATGCAACGACCTTTTATGTAATCCATACACACGGTTACAGTGTTGTCGTTTGTGTCAATCATGGTGCTGTCTGCTGGATGCGCAAAGCGGCAATCAGTCTCTCCACGCGCACAGTTGCCCCGCTGGAACTCCCTGCACACCTACGTGCAAAACAACACACGTTGCAGGGGCACAGCTCGGTGCAACGTGAAAGGGCAAGGAGTGTCCCAGGCCCCCAAAAGACAGACCTGCCCCCTTTCCCTGTTAGTTCACCTTTTACAGCAACTTCAATTTAATAAACCCTTCATCTTTTGGTGGGTGAGGGGAGTGCACCTATTTTACCCTTATGTTCTTGGCTCCTCAGGTAGCTCTCTGGTACTGCCGCTAAATAAACTTAACATGCAACAGAAGCATTCCCAAATGCCTTTCCTCTTTCCTGTTTAGAAAGCAGCTGGGAAGGATACTTACTCATGTAATTGCTCCTGCAAAACTAGCTGGGAATCACAAAATATTTTGTCTCTTTCTGACTACACTTTGTATTCTTGCAGGTTGACTGGTAGGGAAGGAGTTCCTCTTGCTGAAACCCAGGGAAAATACACATCAGATGCACTGTATTTTTTACAGAGTCTACAAACAAAATTGAGAGCCTACTTAAAATAATTTTCAAAAATGGGCAGAATGAACACACTGGTTTTCCTAAGAAGAAATGTGCTCCAGACACTGGTGCTTAGTCTTTTTGGAAAGGACATTCATTTCTGCAAGAGCCACTTGGCCTCCTTGTGTACTTGGATCACAGATTCCACTGAGTCCAGCCATGCAGTGATCCAGCAACAGCTGGGAGGCTCTGCACATAGCTGGGGGCTTGTCCCTTCAGCCTGCTGCAGAGTTGGTAATATTCCACATCTCCACTGGCAGCTCAGGGCTGAAGGGCTACACCATTCCCCTAACATCAATCCATAAAGCTATAAAATTCCCTTATTATCAGTGCAGAAAAAACAAGACAATTATTACTGAAATAAAAAATGTGCTTGTTAGATGTTTCATCAACGCATGCCTTTACAGGCACGTATACCTGAGGTTTCTTGAGATGATGAACTTCACAAAAAATGAAAACACATGTTGATGTCTGTGTATTAAATATAACCAAAATCACTACCTTAAAAATAACATTATTTAATTACCACTGGCTGCAAGTGCAGAAATCCTTCCTGTTTACAAGTTTTTTATCTGTAGCAACTAAATTTAAGCTTCACTTCTAAAACAACCATTACACCCTCCAGGATCTCTCACACAGCCTAAAACAGAATGTATTTCTAGTCACAGTGGTGTCCACAGTACCTCCAGTTTATCAGTCCTGAGAAGTTTCTGGGTAGCAGTTGAACTGGGGACTGAAACCGGTGGACTTCCAGGAACAATGACAGGCGGCGTGGGTAGGATCTCGGTCGGGACTAAGCCAACTCCTGGTGTTACTGGCGTTATGTAAGGAGCAAAGCTAATAGCCGTGTTCGTTCCTATTGTGGGACCCACCGGAAATGTGGGCTGAAAAAGGAAAACACACACCAAGATGAAAAAAAAGCCCCTTAATCAATAGCTTACTAGTTGTCTTCTGCTTGCTGTTCTTGCTGGCACTGATTCATTTTTTTAATGAAAAAGCTTTAAACAGCTGGCAAAACACACAGCATCCTCTCTTCTTTTAACCACTCAACACATTCCAGCAGCACATGAAGAACCACCTGTGTAACTCTATTATTGGAAAAGAGCCTGCTGATGCAAAGGAACTCCTACTTTCAACCTGAATCTGTGTGGAGGTCCAGCTTACATAGCAGGCTTATTTACAATCTAAAAGCAGAAATAACATAGACTTTATTGCTTTTTCTCAAAACTTGTTTTCCTTGGGAAAACAGGCTGTTTTTCAAAGTATTCAGATTTCATAGTTGAAGCATTATTAACTATATTAAAGCCATATTTCTAATAAGAGTACATAATGAGCTCTTTGGCATGTAACTTCCAGTATGTTTGCATACTATATTTTGCCACTTCCTGCAATTATATGTTACTGTGTCTCACACACTGAAAAAACTCACCTTCACAAACGTTTGTGTGCTCAGCTGTCACCAGTGGCAAGCAGAATAAATATTATAATCTCAGCTGGACACAATATTTAGAAAAGGATTATTCAGGCTTAGCCTAGTTAATCATATGAAAAACTTTGATTGGAGGGGAATGATACGGGTCTGAAAATCTTGTTTTATTCCTTCTTACAATGAGTCAGTGAAGTCATGACCAGAAGAAAGAGCATTTGTGTGATGCTAAAACAGCCATGATGAGGCAGAATAGTGCGTTTGTTACAACCAGCTCCTCAGGGGGTGGAGGCAGAACATCACCATGGTCAGCCTATGCTCAGACCTGGAAAGTGCCTTAATTCTGCAGGGCTGAGTACCCCAGAGAGTGAAGCTATAATTATAAATGACGAAAAACTGTGAAAAACAGGACACATCTCTGATCAGCTTTATCAGAAATTAGGTTCTCAAAGAAGCCAGCAGCTAGAAACACAACAGCACAACACTAAGACTTCAAAACACTTTAACAAAGGAGGAGTGTCTTTCTCGTTAAGGTGGCCTGCATGACATAAAGTACATAGAAAATACACAAGAGAAAACACAGGAGCTAGGAGGCAGTTTTTTTCTTTTTTGTTTGTGTTTGGTTTTCTTTGGATTTTTTTTGTCTTTGGAACGAATTACTAAATTATAAATGGATGTGACTTATTACCAATAGGATGCTCTGAGCATACAGATTAACCAGGACAACCAATTATATAGAAATGGCACCTAACTGCCCTTATGAGTTAAAAGTGTATTATGCTGTGTTTTAATCAGTGATCATATCTGCTTGATATCAAGCAACCCAGTTTATATGTCAAACATGAGCTAATTTCTGAAGAGCGTAATAATGAACATTTATATGAAACAATGGTTCAACTGTGTTGAAGACAATGTATTAAATGTAATATAAGTAACAGCTTTGTGTCAGATATAATTTTAAGAATAAAATCCACTTGTCAAATGACTTCTGTGAAATTTTCTTTCACTTTTTATCCATTTGGTCAAGGCTGAGTCATCCTAATCTGGCAATTTATGTGAGACAGACCTGGCATTTTTATCACAGTAATCAGTACAGAAGACATTACGTCAATGAAACTGTAAAGTTCAAATGATGAAATGGATGAGAATAAAAAAGTACAATTTTGCCACTTCAATTTTTCTCATAATACTAAGCGGTCGAATCTATTACTTTATCAAAACTTTTTCTGGTGAAAACTCAAGCAGTAAATCCCCAGGAAATATCAAGACACATTAGGAGGCCAACATCACCAGATACAATTTGATGAATATATACCAGAAATTCAGGGAGTCCTGACACTCAATCCCCAATCCCACCTGACAGATGAGTGAGGGCACCAAGTATAGATGTTTGAAGTATAAAAAGGCATTATTGAAAAAGGCATCTGGAGTGAGGTTGCTGTGACCAAATGAAGATGTCTTCTTCTGAGATACCTACACCTGACTTCTGTGGTAGCCCATGGAAAGATAAAGGCACTTTGAAAACCAAATCATCTAATCTGAATGCTGATGTCTGGAACAAGCCAAGCAAATAGTAATTAGGAGTGCCTATGTCTTTTGATGAACTATAAATAGACCTTGGAAACTCACTGCAGAAGTTGATGCCAACACTCCAGATGCCTGAAGTCAGAGAAAAAAATCCCACTCCAGTGGGATGCCTCATACTAGGAATTTAGATTGAAAAAACATCATTAGCAGCCATGTGTGAAGAGTTTAATTCAGATTACTTCCCAAACCATGCTTTGGAAGTCTGCTGCACTGAGAAGCACAACTGCAAGGGCTGCCCAGAGCAACTGACCACTTTAGTGCATATCCAAAGATGCTGCTCATGCATGTCAGTCTCTAGTTCTGTATTGCCTCCTGGATACGAAGTGTCTCAGGCACCTTATGAATCACCTTGAGACAAAACACTGAGTTTGTGAAGTGCAAGCACCATCAATTCTCTATCTTATCCTCGGACACTTCAGACTTCAACAGAGTAGGAAAATACTACCCCTTAATCTTTATTCTCGGTACTGGGATTAAATCATATTTAAAACCATTCAAACCCATAGACTCCAGAAAAACTTTGTGAGTCCTACTCAAATTACTAACTAGCAAATTATTGTTATTATACAAATTTTTACCTCCAGAAGGATTATACATAAAGATCTTGCAAACATGACATGAAATGCATTAAGGGGGGGAGGAAAAGAGAGGAAAAAAATGCAAATTATTATGGGATAAAAGAAAAATAAATTAAGTCTACAGCAACACTCCATTACATCTTGAAATGCAAATATAAATGAGCATGTCTTTAGCATCTTGACCATTCCTTAAGTAAACAGACAGGAACTATTTTTATTGATACTATTTAGAGAACTTTTGCAGGTCAATAGAGTCTTCAGCTTTACTCACCATTAAGACCATCAGAGAAATATACTTACCACTGGCTGTAGTGGTGTCCCTGGAAACATGAACTGCATTTGCTGGGCGAGCATTGCTGCTGCAGTTTTTTGTTGGATTAAGTTGTTCCTGCCATTGATTTCCAGTTGAGTTTTTAAATGTGTTGGTGGATGAAGGTACTTGCAGTTCTCCCTTGTACAACGACCCTGGAAAAAGAAGTCACACTAATCAGTCAGCTGCTTTTGATGATAGTTTAATGCCTTCGAGCAAAATATTACAACATAAACTAAGCAAGAACTAATGAAACACAGGGTGTTTCCTGGGAACCATGTAGACGGCTGGGAGGAGCTGATGGCCTTGAGCTCTGCCTCAGCCCACCACCTCTGATTAATCATTAAGGCTATTAGCCACAGGAAAAAAAAAAAAAAGAAGAGAAAGGCTGTGAATCAGCATTTTCATTGTTAAGTACAGATCACTGCCATTCAATTAACAGTATCAGAACTGCCAGACTGCCCAGACTGCCTGAACTGCCTCTCATGACATCCTGGCTAGAGTATCTGGTGTTACCATAACATATAAGTTTTTATTAAATCACATCTCATGATGAACAACAAATTGAAACCTTCTTTAAGAGAAATGCAGCTTTTAAGTTGTGTGATCATGGCAGTGAGGATCTGAAGTTGCCGCTCTCTGCTTGTGCTCTCTCATATATTCACCCTTATTCCAGTTCACTGCCTTCCAGCCTTCTGTTTTTATTACATCAGCACAATTTTGAACTATTTCCATACAAGTATAAAAGAACAGAAGTAAAAGTGGTACTTTTAAAGCCCAAGTTTAGAAGCAGTCCATGGATCTAAATCTGAAGGTACACGGCAAAAGGACAGCTCCAATCAATATGAAAGGAAGAGTTTTAGACAGTTATGAGATAATAAGAGCCAATAAAAGTATAGCTGGGCTGTCATCTTGAGGTGGCTTAGGTTAGAGGAGACGGATGTACAAGCTGACCCCAAACATAGGTAGAGTGGCGTAAGATGCACGGATATGTTTTCCCCCAGAAAGGGAAATTGTAGGGTGCACCAGGAGGTTGTGCAGCTGCAGGGCAGGACCTGCTGAGATCAGAAGCTCCTTGATGACACGGTTCACAAGCAAACACAGAATTTTAAGAGCTATGACTAGAGGGCCTAAAGCATTTGTCAAACAGCACCGGATGCACTCAACTTGTATAAGTTGTTTCCAAATTGAGATGTTTTTAAGAAGTGTGTTTTGAAATTCCATTCACCAGTATTACGGCTTTACTATTTGTAGACAAGCAAGAATATCCTTCTATAGTCTAAAAAGCATCTAGATCCCTATACAGGAATATCACACAGTACAGACATATACTGACTCCATGTATGCATAACACACACTGCTACAAAACTTTCAACAGGCTTCAAATGTCCCAAAAGTAGTGTTATTGTTATACTTTTGACTTAGACACCAAAACAGTGCAGATTCTGCCTCTAATTTGCTACAAGGATGTCATAACTAGCTGTTCAGGGGTGAGCTAGTCATGTTCAGGAAGCTTCTCCTGTGTTGAGGCTGATGGGAATGCAAACAGCTATTTCCACTCTATTAAACTATTGAGAACAGTCCTTTCCTGAACTGCCCCTGGCTGCTGCTGGGAGTATGCTAAACAGAAGAAGCCAGAAAATGCAAGAAAACTAAAAATTTAAGAAAAAGCACTGGTCTCAGAACTCAGGAACAATGGTCTCAGCGCTGTTTTAACCTCCTAGTACAGATGCAGCCACTTTCAGGACATCATGCCTTCCTGCTGTTGAGAGAATCACTAATGCTGCCTGATGTAATGAATTACACAAAAGGAACATTACTTTGTCAGCTGGCATGAGCTGGACACGAAAGAAAGCTGGCTCTTTCATTTGGGGCAATGTGGCCTTTACCATCATAATGCTGAACTGGAGCAGATTCAGCTCAGAAAATGAGCATATGCTTTTTCGTTGGCTGATGAGGCCAACTGATTTAGACATTTTCACCTGAGATCTATTTTACCTTAGCCTATTTTGTATATGAACAGCTCCTACAGCAAATCGAAAAATTAAAACTGCAAAATCATATCAAACTACTGAATCTGATGGAAATATCGACCTATGGAATAAAAAACGTTTCTCAAACAAGGACTGAGAGAAACTCTCATGCACAGCGGCTTCTGAAGTACCTTAAACCTGAAGAGTGCCTTCAGGCAGACTCCCAGTCTTACCCCTGAAAGCACACAGTTACTGTATACCATCACTTCAAGATCTGCAAAGCAACCCACAGTGCACAAAAGATTGGCTATTTCTGAAAACTTTCAAAACAGTCCAACCATACAAAAATGTACTGTCCTCTCTGAAGTTATTCATGTCTGTGCATCGTTTACCAGTTTTTTGAGCTCCCGGTTAGCAATGAACGTACGTACTATAAAAGAGCTGTGTGGTCCCGCCACGCTGCTATAGAAAGCCCTCTAAACAGATCAAGCCTTGTTGAAATTAAATGACCCAAAATAAACTGCAGTGTAATGAGCACTGAAAATAGTGAGTAAATTAATGTGCTCTCACTACCAAAATTAAATAAATTCTCAGACTGGCTTTTTTACTCTTTGGACCTACAATGGTAGGAGGAAAACACCTATAAGGAATTTTTCATTCCTTTTTTCCCCAATGCTCAATTTCCCAACGACTAATCACTGCACAAACAGAAATTCAACTTGTAGTATCATTTCAGTCAAATGAAATTATATCGACCCTGAAATATTTTGTTTATTAAAAAGTCAAATATGAAGTCCAATTGACATGACAGCACACATCAACCAAAAAGCAGAACAGGCAACTGTACACAAAATGCAGGCATATTCGACATATTGGTCGGGTCACCATCAATGACCCCACTTCGTAAAAAGCTGCTATGCTAGAAGGCCACATCATCACAAATGCAGAGACAAAATCAGGTACTTTAACTTTGAGGCGCATCAGTATAAGCCTCTGGAGTGAGGCTTGCTGCATCTTAAAACCACAGCAGTTTAGGAGCTGTTCCACAGACATTCAGTCCCTCTGGCACAGGACCACACAGATCCAGCAGGATAAGGCAGGCGGCAGGGAAAAATAATTGCTTCTTACAACTTTTAACCTGTTCCCAGATATGAGTCAGAGCCCTGAAACTGAGGGCACAGACAGACTGGTTTGAATCTGGGTCCCTAGAAAATTCCATCACCCATGAAGTGAAGGTTATCAACAAGCACATCATAAGTGGTTGTGCACTGCCCATGGGAGTTCATGCAAAAAAATCACTTTCAATGAGCTATCTCCTTATATGCAATGGATAGGAACAATGAACAGACATCAGATTACATTCCCAGCAGTCCGTTACTCCCTTCATCCTGGAAGGATGGTACCTAACTCTGATCTTTTATTTCTTCGCCTTTGTCCTCTACAGCTGTCTAGCCTACTGTACAGCACCAGATTTCAGGCAAGTAATGGAAAGTTTTAACAGAAAAACTACTTTTCTACTGCTAATTATCCAGACTAGAACATGTTGTGGCTTGTGTCACGCTGTCCCACAGGTTTCATTCTAGTAAAGCAGTGTGAGAGGGAAAGGGTGCATCGAAGAGCTGGGAACTCAAAGGACTTCAGTGCCCAACACCAGGGCACAGTAAATAGAGGCTCCACTTCAGCTGGGGCAATGGTCTTGGGAGCTGCTACCTGACTGGCTTAATTTCAAAAACACATCCCTTAACCAGCCATGTCACACCATTGGGGTTTTTTTTGAAATCAACAGATTTTCCCATTAAGAACAATAGGTAGTTTGTCTAAGATCAATGCCGCAAGACAGCCCACAGACTAGAGTATATTAAAATCCTAGATATGTGCTTAGAATTTTAAATTTAAAATAAGCAAAATGAGGTGAATGTAGAAGTAACACCCCATAACTTTGCATGTTAACACACTAAGGATCCATTTCCTGTCTTTGAATACTTCATAAATTCACAACTTCTTTCTGTATTTTACTCTTACTCTAATAGTAACAATAACATTAATTAATTCAAGCTTGGGAATTGCTTATCTATAATAATGAGTTAGCTTTTACTTATTAAAATAATCTTTCACAAAAGTAAGATGTTTGAACAGAAAAAGAAAAGGCAAAACAATGCTTCTTCTATCTCTTAAGGCAAGAATCAACTAAAATTTCCAGAATTATTTTGTTCAGGTATGGAATTTCAGGCAATTTTCTGATGCTACTAGTGGGAAATAACAGAGCATGACTCCCCCAACTCACAGCACAGCCCAACACGTGACACACCTTTAAAAAACAGATTATCCAATGAGAAGCAGAAAGCCAGAGGCCTGCTGCCTTGCAGGCGTCTGTCCCTTGCTCCAAACCTCGCTCCCCAGGGTGGTCCCAGCTCCCCCTACTCAACTCTGTTCTCCGTAAACTCCCAGCTTCCTACTGTACCCCACCTCCCTCCTTTCCTCTCCCCCCAGCACCCTCCCAGCTCTCCTAACTGTAGCCCAGGAAACAACTCACAGGATAATTATAACTCCCCGGCGTGTCCCGAGGAGCCGGCCAAGACACGCACGCTGCTGGCAGACCACACTCGGGAGCGCTCAGCGCCCGCTCCTGCCTTTTCCTTAATAGGGTAAAACTTGGGATCTCTCTTCTACCCAGACACGGATTTTTGCATAACCAGAACTTTGAGATATGTCTTTGAGATGTCTGTTTCTAGCAACTTTGCTTGAAATTGGCTGGCAAAAATACGGACAGTGCATTTATGCAAAACCTGTTTCCTTAAGAAAACAAGCTAAACCTAAAATGTAGATGAAATTGTATGAACTCGCAAGATTGAATATGCAGTCTAATGGGAAAAGAAGGAAAGTATATGAATTCCAAGACATAAATGGTTTTAGAAGGCATCTGAGCAACTGGTTCTACAAGTGAAGAAAAGATTTTCTGGTTTCCAGATAGACACTGTGAGATCTAAACATTTTCTGGAGTTAGAAGAGAAATACACAAATTTTTAAAAAGTAATAATCACCTGATGCCACAACTATTCTATCCCTCCCACGTGAAAAAAACTTTTGCAATTTTCTGCATGCCTTGCACATGCCTGTAAAGATCAGAACACATTTTAAAACAGTAATGCCTTTGCAGCTGTGGGCATGCTGCTTAGCTAAACGTTGCCCACTGAAGATATTACACACTGTTCAAATCCCAGCAGAGCAGGAGCTAGCACAGGCCACTGTCCAGGGTGATGGCAGCACACGGCAAGAATAGCCACAAAGACAGCAGTGTCAGCAGCAGGGGTGGTACCTAAGGCATAAATACTTCCTTGGAAGAGTTTCTGTCAAGAGCAGAAACTGTTTTATCTCCTTTGGGATTTCTCCTCAGCAGCCTCTCGGCAAATTCTGGTTGGGAACATGTGTGGCCTCACCCAATCAATTAAAAAAATTCAGTATTGCATAAACCAGGAACTTTTCAATTGTGATAATCCTGTGCTCCCTGAGGCTAAAAATAGACCCAGTCAATAGGAGGGCAGGTATTTTGAGATACTTAAGCTTCTGCTCCTAAGCATAGACAACTACACTACCTCTACCAGCCCAAAACATGCAGTTCAAAAATTATTTTTCAAACCCAGAAATATCAAAAAGGAAAAAAACCCCAAAACACTAAAGAAAACACTCTGTATTCATATACAGAGAGTGATGATTCCTCGTGTTCTACAGTATTTGAATGCATGCATTTCCCTACATATTTTAGTATATGAGAGTTCAATCATCAACAGCACTTTCAACACTCATAAAAACCCTCAGACTCCAGTTTGGACTGAACTAAAAAGTATTTCCATCTAACATCACAATGCATTAATTCAATTTTCCTATGCAGGTCAAGCTGCTTCCTAACTTCTCTCAGAAGAAGAGAAAAAAACAGACACTACAGCCCCATTAAAGTATTCCCTTTGCACTTGCTGAGAATGTGCACCACCTCACACAATCTGTAGGACTACACATGCTCACAGATTTATGCATATGTCCAAGGACTTGGGGGATTTAGTTAAGCCTTAAGAATGACTAGTCGGAGATTTAAAAAAATGTAACGTAGCATTTTATTTCTTCCTTAAGGCATACCAAAAAAAATTTCAATTATTTTCATTTTGCATAATTTCACATCTAGAGTACATTGCCTTGCAAACATGTATGCTTATGAAAACACAGGGTTTTTTAGCCTAAGCAGAATTTTATATAATTTTATAGAAAGAAATGGAGATCAGAATAAGATCACTTATCTTGAAAATGGGGCAAACTTGAACTATTTGTGAAACTGAAAAATAATTCAAAAGGACTAATAGAAATATTAGGCTTTTGATGGCAAATTCAAATACCTCAGACTTTACTATTTGCCATACATTTTACAAACACAAAGACCTAAAGGAAAAAATGTATTTCAAAACAACACAAGCATCTCTTATATTACACTTGAAAAGGTTCAGTTCTTGGATCTGTTTCCCTGGGGAAAAAAAAAAAAAAGGACAAAAGCTACCAACAAAAACAACTTGAAAACAACTTTTAAACCTTGCTGGGAACTTAGTTCTGTATTTATAAAGCCACCTTGCAAGTCCACCCACCAAAGTTAGTGAGTGTGCATACATATTTATACGCACCTACACACATCCGTTTCAAGAAAAAGTAGAAGGAAAATTCACTTTCCTACTTTAAGGCAGAAAAGAAAGAAGGAAAAAATATTCTCAGGTGACTTCAGTTTGATTCAGTTTCCAGCAAGCTAAGAAAACCCATTAGCTACTCTTTTAATGACTTCAATTTTTTGTAAGAAACTAAAACCTGGTGAAATAAAAATGATCATTTTATTCATAAAAGTAGAGAACAAGAACTGCCTGTAACTGACAGAAGAAGCAAAAGAATATTGAACAAAAATGGAAGCCTTACAAAAAGATGGAATGTCTAAATGATGTAAGAGTCTTACCACTAAAGACTTAATAGGAGATATTTATTTAAATGGAAAAAGACAAAATGTTCTACTAAAGAGCACATTTGCAATGCACAAAGAGCTCTGAGTCTCTCAAGATGCTCTTTCAAACAAATGTTGAGCATAGGCTATAGAGAATGGTTTAATAATTTCCCTTGCAATATCAAGGAAAGTGTACTCAGTATTAAATTGCTCAGAAGACAAAGAAGGCAGGCAGATATTGCAGATGCCAAAAAGAAAAAAAACACTTATGAAATTCTAAGTTGTTTGACAAACATCCTCGAGATTATTATAACAAATAAGAAGAAAACTCAGAGAAAGAGACAACAGTTTAATATCAATTTGTTTTATTTCTGTGTTTACTGCCTTGGAAATAATTTGAGAATAATAGGGCAACAGAGATTATTTCTTCCCCAATTATGTAGCTCATTTTGTTTTTCTTTTCCCATTTTCCCCCCTCCACTGGTACTCAAAATCAACCAGTTATTTTTATCTTAGCTTCAAGTTTGGCTACCGGTATTGATCAGTAGTACATCACAAGCAATTGTGGACAACCCTTGAAATAAATCTTCACTCTAATGCACACAGACAACTTCCATGGAATGAGAGGCAGCCAACAGGTAGTATAAGGGAAAAAACCAATAGAATGAACATAAAGAACGCAGAGGGAAGCATCACCTTATTTAGATAAAATTCCTCAGATGTCTGATTTCTATTACATGGGTGGTGAGAGTCTTCACGTGGCATGAAGCTGCCTTGTGCACGGCTCCAACAAACACAGCTCCTCCATGAGAGGACTGGATGCAGCCTGCCATGGGACTCAAGATGCTTCAAAAGCAGAGAAGTGATTTAAGCCCTCCAACTGTGCCCTGCCAAAGAAGTCAACATATTCACTGATTCCTGCATTACAGAAAAAAAAGAAAGTCTAAAACTTTTATAGAGTCTCAGGATAGAGCACTACATACAGTTAACTGATGGCTGGGCAGCTTTAACACACCTGCTTATCTCAAGGATTGAGTGCTTTTGTGGAATACAGAGGAGAGATGTGTAAATTGCAGGCTGGACCACACAGTAAGTCAAGGTGACACAGATTTTTGCTGGTAAACAACATACTCCACCATTAAATTTAACTTGACTGAACTGTAAAAGAAGATAAGAGCTTGATAAGAGGCAATTTTCTTCGATTTTTTTCAATATCTCAAGAGCAGACAGAAGTAGCCATTCCAGAATTAATCCCAGCAAAGAGAGGTAAGTTGTTTGGCTGCAGGGCAGCTGGCAAGAGGAAAGGCAACAGTGGTGCAGCAGAACAGCAGAACACCAAACAAGAAGATGGGTACAGCACAGTAGTACACATGGTACTACTTCCTGACATACCCCTTTCCCCAGCTCCTTTCCAATTCCCATAAAAACCTGCAAACAGACATATGCTGACTTTAATGCAATTGCTCATATGAACAGGACTGAGATTAAATTCCCTTGCTTTGGAAACACCACTTTGCAGTGATAAGGTAGGCAAGGGTAACTGCAGAACTGACAGTCAAGCCCTGAGACACCTTGCTTCTCTCTCAGTGGCCTGTAAAGGAAAGGCACTCTGGCTCAGCACACAGACTTCACCCTCCAATGTCCACAGCACATATCCAGGTTAGAAAAGAAAAAGTGAGTAACAGGGAGAGGTCTTTGCCAATGGAATGCCCATAAACCCAAAGGATTAACAGCCCAGCAAGGACCAGGCAACGGGCCGGTGTGCTGGCAATGGTCCCCTCACCAACACACCAGGAATCTTAATGCACCTCAGGAAAACAGGAAAAGCCATAAAATCAGCTTTTGCATCAAAAAGGAGCAGAAGATATGCCTAGGCAGTGAAGAGCCCGGTTGACTGGATCAGAAAGAAAACAGGAGTAGAGTGCTATAAAACTGACTACATTGGCTTTGTACAGCAATTCACTGGGCCAAGGGAACCTTGAGAAGGTGCTTTGTTTGAGAGCTGCAGGGAATTAAACGTGACTTGGAAAAGGCCCGTTATTTGGAATAGTCTCACAATATGGAAAAGGTCATCAGTATGACGTAGCAAGTGTCTGACATCGTAAGGGATCCACTGGTGTAGTACAGAGAAGGGCAGACCTAATGTACACCAGAAGCAAGTGACTGACTTGGACACCAGCATGTCACAGCCCCCAGCTCTCACAGGGGATGCCCAGCAGCCCTGAACTGCTACCAGGTGACCTGACATGTCGCTGGTGAGTCCCTGTGCTGCTCCTCTGGAATATGCTCTCACTCTGGCCAGGCTACCCTGTACCCATCTATTTGCTGGGGCTCCCAGTGCAGCTGGGGTTTCCTGAGACTCTTTCCTGTTGGGGATTTCACACTTTCATGGCCAATCATTTTGTAAACAAATGGAAAAAGCAAGGGCCAAGTTAAATACACAGATGGCCAAGGACACCTTACATAACTGCAGAGGTGAAAAGTACAGAGCCTTGTCCCGCTGCAGAGGAGGAGTGTTTACCCGCTCTCAGCGCTGGCACCGCAGCTGCGTTATTAATAAATCATCAGCTTTGCTCCTAGGACCAGCCAGCAAGGGCTGGAGTCTGACACCAGCTCTCAACTGATTGGAAAGTTCCTGAAAAAAACCAGAAATTAAAGAAACAAACACCTAAAAATGAATATATATGCATTTTCAAGGAAGAATCACGCATAAAATCCTCCTTAATTTTTATGACTGCTGAGAAGCAGCAAAAAAATTATTGAGATTAAAAGATACCATATCACTGTGGGGCTGCCTACAGAGAGCAATACCTGACCTGAAAAGCCAAGGGGAAATGGCACCTTTCCTCACCTTTTCTATACCAGTTCACGCTCCTCCTCTTCTGGGAATTGGTTGTTTAACATCAGTGAAACATTTTAGCTTCCACCTTTTCCTGCAGTCTGAGACACCTTGAATTTCCCTCCTCAGGGAATGGGGAAAACAGCAGTACTGGCAAGAGGAGCAGTGAGACCTCTGCTCTGAAGCAGCAGGACATAAGAGTTAGCAATGAGAAATACCCAGAGAATCACCAAACTAAATCAGCTTAAAAAAAAAAAGAGGAGAAAGAACACTGGTAAAAGGTCCATAAACTCAAGCAAGAGGAAAGAATGAAGCTCTGGCACTCCAGTAAGCTAAAAAAACCACCCCTTTTCTTTTTGCTGAGGGGCTATCTATCCCCTTCCACCAGGTATTAGGAAGCTTCCAGAAGATCTAGCAAAAATAGCAAGAAATATAATGCATTTATCTCAAATGGTAGCTTACAGAATTAGGCAGCTAAATCATTGTTATGAGAAAAGATAAGACACATTAGGATGTCTTATTACCTTCCCTGAATACTGTATTCATTCCAGTACTAGAATATGGGATTGTGGTCTCGAGAGTGCTTATACCTTCTCAATACTGTGCTGAAGGAGCAGATAACTATTCTCTTCCTTAAGACAGATTCAGCACTGACTAAATAAAATTCTAGGTTAATTTCAAATTAAAATAATGCCTCTAGGTTCTCCAAGGCACATATCCGTGACTTTGGAAGGAACACACACACTAGACTCCCTAGCATTTATTATATGGCAAAGACATTGTAATACCCTGACAATCCCCGTGGTACCTGTCTTCAGCAGTAAAAGCAGTGATACCAACCTCAGTTACATGACCACATCCACTATTTTGCACAGCCTTTCCCACACAGTGAATAGGCAGTAAAATGGTATTTCTTTTAACCCTGACAGTCAGCTGTCAATACTCCAACACATGTTCACTTACCTCCTGGCCTGAATGCAAGCTACTCACTCCCTTTTGGGCCTATGCATAGTGCTGGCTCTACAGGATACCATCAGGAATGGCTCTGTTAAAATTATTTATAGATTTCTTGGTCTTCTTGAGATACTAGACAGCACTACTCCCCCTCTACACAGAGTAAACTGAGACCAAATGCAGTTAAAGAGTTGAGAAGTACCTGCAGTTTTGCCTGCAGGTGTCTGTCCTCCTCTCATTTTGCCATTGCATCCATGTGGCACATGCAAACGCCTCACTAGACCCCTACTGCCCTTGGGGTTTGGGAGTCCACCCACCTCATGCCAGCAGCTAAGATGCCAGTTTCAGGGACCCACTGACTGGTTTCCAGAGGATGAGGTGAACACCTAAGAGCCCATCTCTTTCTAACTCTGCCACTGCCTGCCTCTCTTGCTGCACCACCACCCTTTGGGCAGATACCTGACCCCTCCACACGCCACCCCACACTGAGGCACAGGGAAATACAGGGCTGGAAGAGAGCATGCACTAATGATGCCTGGGCAGCCCATCTCCAATACATTTTCCTTCAACTCTTGGCTCCTACCCAGCTCACCTAGCCCCAGCTCTCTTCCTCTCCATTTCCTCCCCTTCAACCTTACCTCTTCCCTGCTCCTGGCACCAGCACCTGACACCAGACAGAGCTGTGTCACTGGGGTGAAAAGAGCTGAGTCTATGTGGAAACATACCTGCCTGCCTGCACACAGCCTCTGCTAGGCATGCATGGATGTTGAGCTTTCACTCTTACAAAATGACCAAATTTGAGTGATATTTCACAAAAATAGCAGAAGGCAAATTAGTGATATCAGAGCAACCATTCTGGTGCTGGATCTCAAGGTTCAGCTATAAAGAGTGAGAAATCAAGTTTATTATTGAGCCAGTTTAAAAAAGGGGAAGGAAAACCAATGTATTTACATCTCAACTGTTTTTCAACGATGGCTGAAGTGTTTCACCAAAACTTTAAATAAACACTCTGAGTCAGTAATTGAAATGTTTCAGCCCAGATAATTGTATTTTGAGAGACTTGGAAACCACAGAAAAGGAGGATATTATTTGGAAAGTGGTGGGGAAGATTAAATCCAAGTGATGATGATGGCACACTCTTTGTTTGTAATAAAACACTCCATGTGTGCCTCATCAACATGCCCGACCAAAGGCTAATGATCACAGAAACCCCAAGCTTTTATGGAGCAATAAAAGTATTTAAACACAACGGCAGTAGGCAAAACATTCATGTTAAAAATGAAATCTGATGGACCACTCATCCAGAAATACTGTAATACAAGCAGTTGTTGCATGTTCAAAGCTGATGCACTCCACTGACAGAACAGAGTTACCAAACAGCATCTTGGAGAATATAACGCTGTAAGCATATCAACGTCACTTCAAGGCAAACACTTTGTTCTACTTCAAATTGCATTGAAAGGGATCATGTACTAGCATATCAAGACCTTCCAGTGTAACAGCAAAGCCCCAATGATTTATACAAAATGAAAAAAAGTCACGACTTGAATTGACCCATTTGACTTGAACAAGGACTAATTTAATTTGTTTTCTTCAGCATTTTGAAGATGATGCCTTCCCACCTTTAACTCCTAGCAGGGAAAAGAAGTTCATCAAGCATTATCAGGCTATCACAACATCTAGTATGACATGTGCAAACTCACTTGGAGAAAGGAAACATTGTGTTTACTTGTTCTTCCTTCCCCCTAAAGTTTCTAAGGGAAACAAGCAGGCTCCGCTGCAACAGTGACAAACTGACAAACTTTCAGTGTTCCATCTCCTGGAAGCCTTCACAGGTTTGGCACCATGCTCATCTGTTTCTCAGGAGGAACTAACTCAGGGTCTGAAATACTGTTCTGCAAACAGGAACCAAAGTACAACATAATTTATGACCTTTCTTTGTGGGTAAAATCTTTTCACTGCCTGCATCTTATCTGAGCAGGAGTCACAAGACAGAGATTCCCATCAAACCTCTTTTGTCAAATGTTTCCTTTTGTTTGGGTGCTGGGAGGGAAGAGGCAGCATGCGGTCAGGAGCCAACAGCACAGCCAAGGCTTCCCTCACTGCTTTTTGTGCCAAAGTGACAACAACAGCCAAGTGAGAAACTCAAAGCGAAGATTATAGCACCTTCTCCCTCTCTGCTCCCAAGCAGGAACAGAGAGACCAGAAGTGCTGAGACCTTTCCTCTCTGGGGCAGGAAGGAAAAGACCACAATCACCAAGACCTCAAAATTGCACGCAGACTTTGAGGAGGTACTCAGCTCATCACCTGGCCTGGCAGCTGGCTGAACCATGTTTTCATTACTCCCAGGACACTCATCACAGCTATTTTAGAGGACTTTGGTTTAAATATTCTTTATAAATGTCACAAGGCTGAAGAATACATTAAACTAAAACACTACAAACCAAAGCAAAGTTTTATGGAAGAAAAAAAAAATGCATAATGATCTCATGCTTTCCACAAGAGTGGCTCTTTCACAGCCAGAAATCATTCAGTATTTGTTTCTATTTTCTATTTGTCTGATGTGCACATCATAAAGTGATTACAATAATTGTGGCATGTCAGATTCAACCTAAAGAACATACAGGTTAGAATACAGTATGGTTAGAAATGTTAGTTATAATTGAAACCATCTTGATTCAGATTTCTCAAAAAGCCTTTGTAATTGCAGACAGTCTGGAAAAAAGTATTTAAATGGCCAATTCAGTGTTTTTTTTTCCCATCCTGCTGCTTTTCAGCAAAGAAAAATTGTGATGGATGCGTACCATTCATCAGGAGAAATAGTCAAAATATGAGATCACTAACCAGCAACTACACAGGGTTTAGTCAACTCCCTTGTTTAATCACTAGGGATTCAGTGTCTGGATGGAGGGAGGGTGGGAGGGAGTTTAGAGGATTTTTCAATGTAACAGTAACACATTAAATTTTTTTAAACATTATAACCATTTAAACCAGGCTGTAGTGGCCTATTTCCAACACAGCAGAGGGTGGGACTCTCTCAATCAACACTGACTGCATGAAAGTTGGAGTATGCAGCAATAAAAGCTATTTTGGCATGTTAGCAAGAAAAAGACTAGAGTTAGGTCTTCTTTGTCAACTGCCATCTAAAATGCCCAAAAGATACAGTTCCTGATACAAGCTATCATTTATCTCCTACACTTCATTCACAGGGCAGCTTACAAAATATTACTCTTCAGGCGATTAAGTACTTATGCTATACTACTTAGTAAATAAATAAAACAGTAAAAGCTAAAGGAAGATCTACTGTCAAAGGTGTTTTCACACCTTCAGGCCAGTCTTGGGGGCACATAAGCTGTTCTGTAGGGTAAGTAACAGGGTATCAAGAAACACAGTATGGGAATGTACACCTCCTTAGGAATCCTCTAGATGACATGGGACACAGATGGAGCAGCTTCCTATGAGGGCAAAAAAACCACTCAGACCCGAAGCACTGCTGAATCCATTGCAAGCACACAGGTAAAAGATGGAGGAGGCTGAAAGGACTGCAGTCATTTCCCTTCATTGGTAGACAAGCCAAACACTACAGAATCAACAGATTATATGTATAGGCAGACTAATCACTTACAAACAGCTTTATAAGGGTACTTCCATCTCTAAAAATACAGCATCTGACATAGAGATTACTTTGGAAATGAGTTAAACTTGAAGTCACCCAAGCACATCATTATTAGCTTTACAATTACAGAGTTTCATCTCGTTTTAGATTTTTAGATACCTTTAAAGCAGACTGATTACAAGTATCTTGCCTTCCTACAAAAGATGTTGTGGAATATAATAAATAATCTCAGTCCTCCTTGACAACTTCCCTACAAAGGAATAAACTGCCAATGGGGGAAAAGTCTTTTAATTAATTTAAAATCAACACTAAGATTACAGAAGTGCTGTTAACATTTTTTAAGGAAATTGTCTCCTTCAGTAGCTATCAAGAGGATTTAAATTTATTTTGCTTTACCATCCCACACTGAAAACCCAGTATTTCATCAGCAAGTATTTATCTGAATTCTTCTCATCAATGGTAGTTTCAGTCTTGAAGTTTTAGAGAATAGAAAATACCAAATTAGCTTTAAAAGCTTCTTCTTTAAGAAGAAGAAACATAGTGAATTTTAAAAGTGTGAAGGCCTCAGCAGAAGGTTCATCATATCTACAGCCACCCACCATACTGTAGACCATGCTTTATTCTTTTTCCCATGCTATAATCCTGAGAACAATGAAAAAGAGACAGTAAAGAATGGAGATGCACGCCTGAAGGATTCCCTTGGCTGGCTATATTTGACAAATAAAGTGTTCAGTTTTAACTCGTTAAAGAACATTTGATTAGCACATCATAGAAACCAAAGAAAAGGTAAGAGCTATGAAAAACCTTTTCAAACATCAAAGAGAAATGAAACAAGCTTATAAATAGAGTTGCCTGCAAGCAAACAATTTCTGGAATGTACTGGGGGAAGCAAGGGAGAATCCCACAACAAAGAAGATTGCAAAAGCCAGCCCAGTTTAACAAGTAGAATTACCAGTTTGGAGACTACAGGGAAACAATGCAAAAACACCAGCAAGTCTGATACAATGAACTTTTCTCAGCATTTAATAAAAACACCAACATAAAGGCCAATTGCTAGGCAATTAAACATGGCTTTTTGGAAATGCAAAGTCTTACACAGACTTGGTTAACTACTCATGGAGTACTAGAATTAATGAGGAACTGCAGCTCTCTTGGAGTAAAGCTGAACAGTTTCAGCCACATTTGATCACAGTTGGAAAATATTAAGCTATTTGAGAACCAGACAGCAATTTATATCATCAAACAGCTGTCTGCCAATTTATCATCTACTTCTTGCAGACATACAAACAGATGATAACCTGTAAAGATCTCAAAACCAGTATACTAACACTTTAGATCTACCTTTTATGTGTTCTTACAAACAAAGTCACCCACATACACCAGACCTAAGATGGATAATGAAGTATTTTTCAGATCTCTGACTGCAGCTAAGAGAATGATGACAACCCTGCTATGATGGAAACGTGGTTGCCACTGCTCTCTAACACCCTTAAAACCCCCCCAAACCCCCTAAGGCTGTAGATTTGCCAGTCTGGAAATGAGAGCCTCACTGCAACATTTCTCCATGCCCGTGCATGGCCCCATCAGGCACTGTGGCTCGTGGATCCAAGCAGCAAGCTGGTGAAGTCCCTCAGCGGTGTGTTTGACACCACAAATACCCAACGTAGCCCAGCTCCCACTGCCTCTTCCCACAGACAGCAGGATTATCCAGGATGGCCTTGAGTAGCCGCACTGAGAGGTGTGGGATTGCTGGTGCTGACTACAAACCAATGCCCATCTCTGAGGAACCTGCAGAAAAGCCAGCAACCCTATCCAATCCAAAGCAACCTCCCTTACCTTAGCACTGGCAGTTCCCACAAAACACGGGGTGAGCCAGCCTGGACTTGTGTGTTCAAATAATTAGCTACATAAGCACCTATTTAATGGACTTCAGATAAACATCATCTTCCATTTGGAAAGGTAATATATATACAAAACAAACTGCATCCAGTCTTGTCTTTTGATCATGTTCATGAACAGATCAGAGCCTAACACGGATATTCCTACATCTCTTTAGTTGCCTTATAGTTGGGAAAAAAATAAATTCATAACCCAGAAGTTTAATTTTTTTCTTTGTTTAAAGCTCAAATAAAAATACACGTAGGCATCACTTAAAATGAAAGTGCTTCAAGGACAGTGGAGTCAGATAAAAAGTAGCCTGTTGGCTACTGCACCATCACCAGAGAAGTGAAAACTTCTATTCCAAGTACTACAGCCAGGAAGTATTTAGGACAGCTATTCAGCCAACTTTAACTAACTCCTGAGCAACAAGTCAACAAAGCCCAGTATCTGTAAATGCTCTGACAATTTATAACATAAAGAAAGGGTGAAGTTTTGCAAAATGTCTAGCTCCTTTTAAAATTATAAAAAAGAACATAAAGGTAGAAGGTGAATGTATCATGCAATAAAACTTCAGTTAAGTAAAAACCACTAACCTTCTTGAAAATAATTAAACCAGATGATAATGTACTTGATTACAAAATCATGATCAAATGTGTAAAAGTACAGTGAAAGTAAAGTAGAAGTCTTACTTTGGTATCTAAATGTGGAAATTGGTTGAAAATTCTGGGAATGCAAATCCTAATCCTAATAAAACTTTCATATTTACATATGGCCAAACAAGTAGGTAACATTAATACCCAGCAATCCTTTCAGATTTTTCTCTCAAGTCCATTTTCCTTAGTCCAGGGTCATTAACAATAGTCACATTTGGGTTCACTGCAGCATACCACAAACCTGTTGATGAGTTCAGTGGTACGTAAATTTGGAGTAGCAAAAAAAAATGGACATCATAAGGCAATAGCGTTCACATGTCTGTCTGCTTAAAAAAACCCAAACAAACAACAACAACAATACTGACTTCTTATTACATTTAAGGATCAAAATCCATGTTAAAACAGAAGTTCCAAAAAGAAGTGTGAAAGGTTCTAGTTGTGGGCCCTTATAAGTTTTGCTAAACTGACTACTTAATAAAATATTTACCACCTTACACTTTTGATATGGTATTATGGAATTCAGATACCTCCTCTCCCCCAGTCTTCTCCTGTTCACCTTCCTGAGCAGTGGCAACAACAGCTACCAAGACTGGTGCAGATTTTGTTCTCCTCTGGCACCATTTATTTCCCTCAGGAGTGCAAGCTGGGGTAACTGCCCCCTTTCTCTGCTGCTGTGGTCTCCAACCCTTCTCAAAGATCCAGATTTTTTGTGAGTCACTCACTTTGTTAGAACACATGCTTGGTGCCTCTGCACTCGACAGAAGGTTACAATTAGGAACACTTCTGTAATTACTTAGATGAGCTGTTGTACACCTCTGAATTTGTCTTCATATTCTCAAGAGCAAACCACAGACTCTGCTTCTCAAGAGCCACTGCAGATGCATACAAGTAAATAAACAGAATTTTTTTTTTTTTACAAATGATTCAGCATTTAAAAAAATAAAACATCTGTACTGTGTTAGACCAAGGTCCATCTAGTCCAGTATCCTGTTTCCAAAAGCAGTCAGCAGCAGATGCCTAGGGAATAGTAGAAGAACAAGGAAACTATTTAATGATATACATTGAAAATATTTTTCACATATCCTTGATGGAAAACAGAGATGGAATTTTGACAGAAGAGGGGAAAAAAGCAAAGGAAAACAGAGTCCAACACACACACCCTTTGCAAAAGCATGAAACGTTCCTTTCAAAATAAAAAGAGAATTGAGAGGAAGAGAAATCTTACATATTTCCTTATTTTTTCTTTTTGTTTTTTAAAGAAGCCCTCAGGAGCAAGAAAAAACCAGCAACTTACTTGCTGTTTAAAGAAACAGTGTAAGTACATACTGATGCACATCACTGGTCAGCTAATTTTGAAGAACCCTTGACTATCAGTGTCAATGGCTTTTCTCCTGAGAAAGGGCCCTCATGGAAACCTGCTGGCAGGGATTCATATCATGAAATCCCAGATGAAAGCTCCCAAACAATTAAAATTAATGGATTTATAAATACAGCTTCAAAAAGTATATACCTCAGTCAGAGGGAAAGCCTGCTCCACATAATTCCTGGGGTAAAACAAGAACCATTGAGGCACGAAACTGGAAACATGCAAACCAGGCTGCACTTTAAAAAGTACACAAAGTGTGAGGACAGTGAAGTGCCCCATGAAATCAACTGGAGGTTTACAGTTGGCTTAGTCAAATATGGCATCAGTTGCAGAAGTCATCCAGGGGACACAGGCTGGAGGGGCTATGAAGTCACAGATGTAGAAACCAACTACTTTGATTACACTGTTAAGCTTCATATCTCCAGGACACCAGATCTGTGGTTTTTAGATCTGTGTTTTTCAGAAGCTCCAGCTATGCTAATGAAATGTGGTAACGACTCTTGCGTATTTGGGAAGGGGAAGACAGAAGCATCAGGGCATGACAGAAGATGATGAACTTGAAATTCGGAGAGCAAGAACCAGCATGACAAAACAGAGCATTTCTAGGATGTGACATAAGCCCCACCCATAAGTGCAGACACAGACTGGAAGGTGTGGAGCTGTAACCTGGAGAGGGAGCTGGCCATGGCAGGAGAGAACATCATGGATGCTTTGATCAACTGCTGACTGATGGTGGAGACACGGGTGTGACAAACCGTGGAAAAGGCAATCACAGCCCCAGGAATGTATCAAACAATGACTGCTGGGGAAAGGCAGCAAGGCTTCCTCCTCTCCTGTGGTGACTCTGCCTGCAGTGCCACACATGCCTCTGGTCACCAATGTCCAAATCAGCTGGGTTAGACCTGAAGCAGGCATGGGCGAGAGCTGCCAAGGTGACTCAAGGAAAGGAAAGCCTGTCTTACAGAGAAACAGAGTGTGGTGGGGGTCTTTGACTGAGTAAAACACTGGCTGAGGAGAGACATGTACTAAGCACTTAATTTGTGTATCTATATGCATGTATGAGAGCTATGCATTCATGGTCTCCTAGGTGCACAATAAGTTGTGTTAGAGATTTTTCCAGATATTTTAAAATACTCTCATTTTTTTAACAAGTGAGTACTGACAGGCACGCTCTGTGTTTCCAAGAGATCTATAAATATTACCCAAAGAAAGACTTGTAAATACAAAAGTTGGTCTGTTTTTTCCCCAGCTATGTTAGCAGGTCTAATAGAAAATATTGTCTCTCCTTGCTAACCTTGAACGGCTTAGAATTTTCTCCTACTTCTGAAAGAAAAAGAGAAGGTAAGCAAAAAAACAACAAAAAAAACCCAGTTGCATCCCTTCCACAAAGGTGAAAACAAAGGGGCAGAGTTAAATAATTTGCTTCAAATAACAGAGAACATCATGTCAAAAGCCATCATTTAAAAATACATCTTCCAATATCCAAGGTTATCTATGACGCAAGTACTTACTATGACTTGTAGACTGAAGACAATTTCAGCTCAAAACAGGCAGATTCAGGTGTTTTGCAAGAGAGCTGTGTTGAAATATAGGATGGATATCTTCTGATTTACTACTCACAAATTTTAAGATTAATAAAGAGAAAGCCAGAGTCATTGCCAATTACAAGATTTACAAATACTGTAAACGTTACACAAATTTTTAAGAGTTTTGCACTGCATCATCAGACAAATGAAGCCTTATAGAGAGAACAGAAAAAAGTATCACTTTAGGAAATTGTAATTACATAAAATTTAAGCACATCCTCTCCATGTTCTTTGGGGAAGGGAAAGCATGCTAAAGTTGGCGTATTTATACTGATTATGGTTATCTATTTAAACTAGGATTTTAATTAGACACAGTGTGCACATAAGAAATGCAAAATCAAAAAAAATCAAACTAAATTTTAATAATGATCCTGCAGATATCATATCGGGAAGTTTCAGCCGTCCGTTCAGATCACTTGAGGGCTTTTTTTTTTCATTTTCTTTGTCTACAGTTGCACATGTCTATGGTTATAATTTTTCTCCATATTGATAACGTTGTTCTCAAAGCCAGTCTGAATGAAATAACCAAACCTGAGAACATGCATTACCATCTAAACATCCTCACAACAACCCTGGTATTTGCATGCCTCTGTACCTGCTGGGTTTTTCATCATGCCAGGAAACAATGAATTTAGAGAGAAGGTTGCTTCATGTCACACACAACAGAAGCACACCCATCTGCAGCTTTCCCCTTTATATGTGCCTGCTGTACTCTGTGGAATTTCATTGAAAAAACAACACAGTTTTCCAAACTGTGCTGTCCTCTCTGTGGCCTTCTGCACAGAGATGCAGAACACCAGAGTCTACTGCCCACCCTACTATCTCACCAGTGTCAACCTCTCTTGCTTTGGGCTGCTCTAATCACATCTCATTTCAAGCCATAAAGCCGCTTGAGATCCCAAGGACACTGGGAACAACAGAACCTGTTAGGTATAGCAGCTAATTAACTTCTGTTGAACTGAACCAAAAATCAATTTGCTACCATTTCTTTATGGCGTCTAAAGATGCTACACATTTATTAACTTATTGCACTACTTTTTCATTTGATAGTTCCACATCTGTATCAATAAGCCGACCCACTAAATAGAATTTGGCCATGTATACAGATATATTATAAATTAATTAACCTTCACTTGCTACTTAATTAGCTAGTGATAATATTTCTCATTTCACATTAAAAACTTGCTGGCTACTTTCACACTCCTGATTCTCACGTGCATTGCTGAGATGCACAGCTGCTTTATAGCAAATCAAAGCACACTGAGATACAGCTGACACAGATCACAGTGGATTTTTTTGCAACATCCAGGAATGAAAGGCAAATAACTAATTAGAAAGAACAGCCTTATTTAATTACCTAATAATAAACTCCCTTGCTCGTTAAACACATTACATATATTGTAACAGCTGGCATACTGAAGTATCTGATAAAGGAAAACCTGCTTATAGTACTGTTGGTACTTTAGGAATGCAGAATAAATGGAATTTTTTTATAGTAGTACTCATTTAAAATACCATCTACAGGTCCAACAGTGTAGGACTTAACTATACTGCAATAACGTCAAGGTTGGGTGAAGAAAGTAAGAGTAACCATCTCTTAGGCCAGCCTTGAGTGATGCAGAAGACCAGCTTACTCCTGCAGGATACAGGAACAACCCTAGAGGGCTGCTGCCCCAAAAATGAGATGCTATGAGCTTAGGACAAAACAGCATATGGTTCTTACATAAAACACAGTCACCTTTATTTCCAGGACAGTATTCTTTTTTTTTTCCCTTCAAGTGCCTGTTTAAAGAAAAAAAATGCCTCAAGAAACCTAGCAGCAGGGATGGTAACTGCAAACCTCCTCCTTCCAGATGAGCACTCACCACAGACTCTGGAGTGTTACATCTTCTCTTGCTCTCTCTTACTGCCTGAGGAATTTCTGTGGTGCTTTCCATACAACAGTCAGCTTCAGTGAGGGGTGTCACCTTCCCCACCCATCATCCAGCAGCCTTTCACTGCCTTGCACACCCATAAGAATTAAATCTGCATTCCTAGTGGAAATTTCCTTCTCCCTGAAGAAGAAGTAGTCATGGTAAGTACCAATGACTCAGTAAGACAAATTTGCTATTTGAAAAGATTGAATATGGAAAATACCATGAAAACTGCTCAAGAAGCAAGCGGAAGCTAAAGGTAAGGGGGAATGGCTGTAGGCAGTCCTTTGCCACATGTCCACCCAACACCAAGACCATTACTATCATTAAATGAGTAGTGCTGCAAACATCGGCTCAAACGAAGGCAGGGCTTTACACATTTGATTGCAAATCCCAAATTTGTGGTTAACCGAGTTTTAAGGATCTCCTCTTGCCTGTGTGCTCTAAGAATCTCTTCCATGTGGAAGGGCTTATGGGTCTCTCTCTCTTACTCCACTCTAATATTAGGCTACCTGTTTTTAAAGAACTTGTAGGAACCTTATTATCCTTAAGAATATGATCTCCGTCAAATTTGGTTGAAACTGGCCAGTGGGTTTACAAGTTAGCAGGGGAGGAGGGAAAGAGAAGCAGACTGACTGTGTAAGCCTCATTTCCTCAAGAATCCAGGCTAAAAACAATTATAGCCAGAAGGTTCAATTAAAGAAGGAGACTCATAGACGTTTGCTGCACTTCAAACACAAACTGCTTCATGCATACTAATCAGTTAACACAGCTCTCACTGAAGGAATGAGAGTTTTGCAGCAAATTAATATTTATATTGATTTAAACCAAGAACTGTGGCAAGCTGGAATTTCAACAGCATCAACATGTTCAGCATGAAGCACACAATCACCCTTGTATTCCTTCATCCTAACACTGATTTACTCACACGATAAGGTGCTCACAATATCTCCACAGCAATATCCACACAGCTCCAACTCTGCACATGCCTGCATTTTTAGTAATGCTGACACATATGGTATGACCAGTGCTTCGAAGCTCAATGTGAGGCAAAACGCATGTGAGGAATAGTCTGCATTTTCATGACATCCATTATTATCCACTAGTTTAGCAAAATTACCATTAAGATACTGTTGGAAAAGCAAATATTCTCTCTTTTGTATCTGAAATCAACAAACTACATGCATGTTTGATAGCACTTGACAGATGTTCATATGTTCACATCTGCAAATGAAGTGAGGGAGAATTACACTTCAGAGGAACACGGCTTCCTTGTTGTAACTTTCATGTTTTTTCAAATGCATATTCTGGTTAATTTCAAGCTTTAAAATCTTCATAAAGTGGTAGTGCTTTGGTATTAAATGCTTTGGTATTTAATTTAAATTTCCAAAAGGTTGTCCATCTTCTTACTTTTAAAAGGCTAAGTTCACTGCCATGACATTCCTGTGCCTAGAGAGATCTTCTCACAGATTTACCTTTCTGATAGGCAGTAAAAAATGAGCCCAGTTACATGGGTCACAATTATTTCAAATGAATGAATTTACATTAGCTGTTCATATAACTAATGGTGAACTCTAAATTACCTGTAAGTTCATCCCCTTCTTGGTCTCTACAAGGGCATTCTTCTGCTACAGAAGACCATTTTTTCTCAGTCTGGCCTATACCCCAGCTTTTTTTCTTAGCCAGGTCATCAGTATGGCAAATGCACTGTCTACCTTTTTATTCAAAGCAGTTCACACCAGAGTTTGCAGATAGTAAAAGAACTAACTGCCTCTCAAGAAGGGCTTCACTCATTGCCACAGAGAAGACAGCAGGACCACTTGGAGCACCCTGGGATATCCTGGACTGTTGCACAGTGCCAGCAAAGGTGACATATCCAGGACATCTCAAACAGAATTAGATTCCTCTGACTGGGCAACTGAATCAACCCAAAGACTCACATCCTATCCCCAACAAATAAATACATATTAATTTTAAAGTGATGGCCTAATCTAGCAAATAATCTTTGAAATAAACCCCAAAAAATCATGATACATCTCCTGAGCTTCACGTATTATATCTAGCTTAAAATGTTGGCTTTTGTTGTGTGTTTTACTCAGCTGGGGCTGAAGGCTAGGGGCCTGTTTGATAACAGCCAGTGGGGCTTGGTCAAATGTCTGACATGCTGGATTTTATTTTTTGGCTCACTGTGAACCAACAGAGAAGGTTCCAGCAGCTTAGAATCTTTGAATCACAGCTGGGCAGTTCTTATGGCCACTGTGTATCTATACAGGAGCCACCAGCCCTGCACTGGGTAAGTGCCTCTCCCAACAACATGTAAGATGGTAAATAAACCATGTTCAGGGCCCAAATGGAATTTCAAATTAGAGGAAATAAATTGGATTTTTACAAAGTTTAAACATTTCCTGCCCTATTGGACATGCAGGTGAGGGGGCAGCAGCACACCTGATGGGCTGCTAAGCCAGGCCATCCCTGCAGCTGCCAGGACACTGCACACTATAGGTCTCCTCCAACTGAAGCCAAAGAGTCCCGTGAGGAAGCAAGGGCTGAGAACTTGTAATACCTCATGAGAAAGGGAAGATCTACAGTGCAGTGACTGCACCAGGTCACCTGTCAGTCAGGAGCACGGCATCAGTGCTGTGCTGTGGAGCAGCGTGTGAGCCTGCAGGGTGACATCAGCCCACAGGGAGCAGGATGCTCCCTTGGGCCCCTGAGCCAGCAAGTGCACACCAGCTGTTTGCACCACAGCTGCTACACCCCGCACATGTTTTTCATATGCAGTATTCCACTGATTCTCTACTTCTTTGTTTTTACTGCTTGATGATTAGATCTTTCCAAGCGTTAGGGCTCTCTGACTCTTGAGGCACTGCTCACATCACCTTGTCACACAACTCATTAGCAAAGCAGATGAGAAGACAGTTTATTTGCGCCATTATTAATTTCTTCTTTATTGTGGTCAAGACCTTGCAGGAATCTAATACTGGGTGACACACCATGCCCAGCCACAAGACAAACATCAAGGTCAAAGAAAAGGGATACTTGTAATTGCCTTTTGGCCTTTTGCATTTCAGTTGTGGGACTTACACTTCACAGCAGGCTTTCAGTGATGTTCCAAGATCTCTGAAACCACCACACTTTTCCTTTTATTGCAATAGGTTTCCAACAAAGTCCATCTCCTCAAAAAAAGGTGCCAGTCCTCATGAGCAGATAACGAGTTGGGAGAGGGCACAGTTGTCAGAGAGACTTGCAAATAAACTCCCCAACTCCTGTTGTGTTGATTTTTAGATTTAAAATATCTTTCCAGTGCTGGGTATGAATTGGACCAATAGGAATACAGGCCTTGTCTCTGCTAGGCTTTTCCATCAGACAAGCACAACCTTGTCTTTTGTATTTTATGATGCAATCAAAGCATAACAGCTTGGGAAGAACAGCTGACACCCGAGCTGAGTGAAAGCTACGTACACAAGGCCAAGGGAAAAAAAAAAGCACCTGGAGTGAAAGAGGAACCACCTGCCAGAAAAATAAAGGAGTAGGTGGGGAGACCTGGAGAGAGCAAGCCTGTGGGAACAGTGAGTGACCTGAGTTAATAAGGAGCGTGGGGGAGGAGTGGGCAGTGAGCAATTGCTCTTGTGTTCAAAATCCTAGTGATGGGATGAGTCAGAGACTCTGACTGAATTTTGCCTTCACTACACCCACAAACTGGTTATTATAAGGCTTAGGGGAGCATGGATTGGTGCAGCAACAAAAACTACACAAGTGAATTGATGGGTATATGAAGCACCCCGGAGTGCTTGAAAATCTGAAGGACATCTGGCAAACACCATGCCCTTTCATACAGGGTTTCCTGTGGCCATAACTAATCTGCCTTGCTGTTCTTGTCCGTGTAATAAGATTTACACTGATAAAAAGTGGCAGCTGCATCTGATGTGAAGGGGTATGGAACAGTACCTGGAAATGTTCTTTGCAAATCTCTTCTGGAAGCAGGCAGCTCCAAGAGTTAACTTAACCCAGCAAGACAACTGCCCAGGAACTACTACACACTCTTTTGGTCCTTCAAGACAACACAGTTTGTGAACAAGAGAACAGATTTGTATTACCTCCCTCAGGTAAAGAAAGTGACTGTTTTTTACCTGCTTTTGCTTTCAACCATTTGTGCTCCTCGTGCTCATCCTCCTCCCCAGACCAGGTGACCTCCACAGCCAGCTCTAACACACTGAAACCAGCAGTGGAAGCAGCACTGGGAATACCCCTCATTCACATCTGGAAACTGCTCTGGTAGCACCCCCCTGCTCTCATCAGGTGGCCTTAACAGGCCAGAGGATGACAGGTTGTTGTGACACATCTGCTCATGAAAAGCACTTGCTCTGAGCACCAAGAGGCTTTGCCACTGAGCCACACCACTGGGAAGAGGGCCTTCAGTGACTTCAGAGGGAAGGAAGGAAGGCCTGGGTAACTCAGTATCCAACTGCATTCTCCTTTGAAAATGGAACTGAAGTTATAACAAGGTGCGCAGTTTTAAAGTCTGCCTGGTCGGGTGGTGACAGGTGATAGCAGTGACAGCCAGGACAGCTTCATGCTCTTGGTGCTGCTCCTGGGAAAGACAAATGAGGAAACAAAACAGGGCCTTGAAGGAGACACACAGCTTTTGTGGCAGGCTGTGTAATGAACTTCAACTGATTCAACCTCTCTGCTCTTCACAGCCTCGGTCTGAAGGCAGAGACATGGGCAGCAGGTTAAGACTTGCTCCTCTGAGCTGACTTGATGGCTAGTGGCCCTCTACCACAGAGGCCAGCCCCTGGCTTAGCCCTGGCAGTTCACCATGGCTACTGCAGGTTAAGCATCACAGGTGGATAGGGTGAGCTGTGCCTTCAGATTTTGCTCTGAGATAAATCAGAAATGTTCCTCTCAGCAGAGAGCCAAACCCTAGCAAGGAACATGGTGCCCTCTGCAGTGATCTATAGCCTTTTTAAAAAATAAAATAAATTTTAAAAAATCTGAAAGCTAAACACCATGTAATACAATAGCTAAAGGCTTATTGCAATTTCTCTCTTTACCAATTTAAGTCAAGCTCATGAATTTTTAAGGGTGTCAACCCAGCAGTTCAGCTACTTCGTTTTAATTTTACCTTCCTTTTAACCCTTCCAAGCCAGAAGAGCTGGCATGGAGACAGCTGCATGAACAGATATGAGGGAGACAAACAGGAAAAAGGAAGTATTAAAAGAACTGGTGCCTCCTGAGGACTACAGGGGAACATAGAGAGTTTTTATCAGAAAATAAACAAGAACAGGTGATTAAACAAACAAGGAATACTAAGAGTCCCTAAGCTCAGAGATAAAGGAGGAATCTTCAAAAAAAGCTTATCCATTCTTAAATCCCTTTTACCTCAATTTATGCAAGATGGTGCCATCTAAATTTGTAGTTTCAACTCATATTTAATGCAGTTCTTCCCTTTCCTTTGGATCAACTCAAGTTGCATGGCTGCATGGCCACCTGAACAGAGATAAAAATGGGGAGCTAGCTGTGATAGGCCTGCATGTAACCATCTCTTTTTAGCAGCTGCTCAGTTGCATGGATTGGGTGTAAAGTGAAATATAGTCTCAGGAATAGAATGGCATAATTCCATGCTGCACTTTATTCTGAGTACAAAAATTGCCATAGCCTGAAAAAGCAGAGCCTTTGGGAATTGTACCTGTCCTGAGAACAGCATTTTCCCAAAGCAGATTTAAAACCTTCTCTCATAAGGCTTCCTTTGAGCTCACTAGGGAGTAACGTGCCCCTTCCAGAGCGAAGTCAGTGGAAAAAAACACACCCAGTTTCATCGTTAGGACAATTCAGAGAAGATTCTCTTCTGTTTTCCAGTATAAGAACTGGGGGCATCCATGAGATGGGGAGGTTTGAAAAGAACAACTAAAGTTGGTTTCTATGCTGTACATAGTGAAGTTGTGGAGGTGGTTGCTGTGCATGCTAGATGTGAGCATGGTTAAAGAGCAGGACAAATCCAGTGGAAAGAGGAGAGCTGTGAGGTACAAGCATACCATGTCTGGCTCTCAATGTGCCTGGGCAGCACAATCCCTAGGAGCCAGCAGAGCACTGCATGTTTACACACCACCTCCAAGACATCCACTAGTGGCCATTACTGGGTCACTGGGCTAAATGGGCCTTTGGTTGGCCACAGGGTGGCTGTTGATGTTCTGAACACTGAGGGAGCCCACAGAGTTAATTCAGGCAGAATTAATTCCACACAATTAATAGAGTAATCTAAAACTGGCCTTGATTGGCACTTTCTCTTCAAGCCCACACTTTGCAGCAACTCAGACACATGAAAGCTTCTGCCAGGTAGTGTTCTCAGACTACCTAGAGATTATTGGACATTTTACAAGAAAAAACAGAGGTGGGTGAAAAAGAATTTATGCACCAAAGTTGTTCTGCAGGAAGAGTGAGACCTGGATTCTGTATCCTCCATCTGAAAAGTTACACCCTGCAAGTTCCACATCCCCAGAGCCTGCAACTACTGAAAAGGGCAGCCTATTCCCCAACAGCCTGCTGAAACTGGGTCACTGTGAAGCAAGCAGGCAAAATTCATGGGCCCAGGAGGTATAAGCCACTCTGTCGCCCAGGAGAAATTACTTTGCCCATTTCAGTCATTCTTTCCCACCAGCTCTGGGCACAGTCCTTGAATCCACCTTGTCTTTGAACAGTGTCACACCACATAACCAAGTGATGGACAGAAATTCAGCCAGCTAGGACATTATAAACACTCATTTAAATGCTTTCTAGTATAGACAAACCTAGCTAATCCCCTTTCCATGCTCATCTATAGTCTGTTCAGAATGCTTCACCTGCCAAATGTGAGCAGGTATTACTTATTTCAAACTGTGAAATGATCACGAGTCCCTGACATTTGTAAAACATTTAGAGACCCACAAAAGAATTACAGGGGACAAATGACTACCTACTGCCTCCCAGCTCTGAGCTCACTCTCATACAAACACCCTGCTCCCTTTACAAAGCCTTTTTTCCCCTTTATTCTAAATAAAGCTGAGGCCATCTTAAAAAGATTATTTTCAGTTCCAGATCTTTCAACACAGAGGACGTTCCTAAATTTTTTTTTTTCCAGTAACCTTTTAACTTGGTAAGCAAGTCTGTGCACAGCTTTCAATTACTTTTTATTCTGTGGTGTCAAATGAGACCAGATAGACATATTCTTAAAAGGCTTTCATGAAAATGCAGATGACCTGTTCACAGTAGTCTGCTGGCTCCAATAAATAGGAAAGTTTGAAGTGTTTAGACGAACAAAAAACCAAAAAAATTATCTGGAGCCCCAAAGGAACTTTTGCTTCCTTGTTACCATCATAAAACTTGCAACAACAGTATCTTCAAGAAACCATCTCTTTTACCTGCATTAACTTAGACAATATATCCTTCTAGTAGCTGACCAGCAGAAAGCAGATAAATCTGAGTCAAGAAGTTACACCAATACTGAAACTTCAGACTTCCCTGCAAACCTAAGAGTTAACTCTAAGCAAAACATGCATGATTGTCTTTTCTTATCTGCCAAATTTTCCCCTTTTCCCCCTCCTAAACATCACCATTTGTTTTAATGTGGTTTTTTTAAAATTATTCCTATTCAAATACAGCAAAGTGTTGCATGTTCTTGTCCTCACACATTATATTATATATTAGTATCCCTTTGAAAGATTTTTGTTCTTTACTACTAACAGGACAAGAAAGCCTTGAAAACAGACTTGTTTATAGTGTTCAACTTGGAAGGATCTAAATGTGATATATTAAGTGTTATACATCCACATTATTCAATTTCAAATTAAGCTACTTCAGCCCAGGGAGAAGTATAAAATCATAAATGAATCAGTTTCTGAAATTCAAACCTTTGTGTCAGACAGGTCACTTCACAGACCCTATCCAAAGGGGAGCCTGTAAGGGCTCCAAAAAGGTTTCAGGATGGTTATGGCAGCAGACCAGGCTCTGGCAGTGCTTCCTCAGCTCTCTTTATCTTCCCACCCACCACCAGGGCTCAGGGCCCTGCCACGAAAGGTCCCTTCATTCACCTCAAGCACAGTGAACCAGATTAGCCCAGAGACACTTTCATCCTCACATTAAGCTCACCAAGGTCACTTGCCCAGTACAGTTTTGGGTCTGTTTGTGTGAGCACACTGGTGACCAGTCACGAGTGGTTTCTGCTGGAGACAGCAATGTTGTGGCCAGCTAATGGGCACACAGCTGTCCACCTGCTACATCCACCATCCATGGGTGCACAAGGACAATCCACCTGCGTTCTCCTGAAACCCCACAAATGCCCTGTTCAGAAAAGAGCAGACTCTGTCCTTCACCAAAGAGGGAGAAACAAATGCTGAGCTCCCTCTCAGAAGCCCATGCAGCAGAACCTGGTTTGAAACCAGCAGGTTTCTGGCCTGAATCTGACCCAGGCTCATTAGTCTTTAGCTATTTCTGTCTAGCCCTAAGCATCTCACAGATGAAGGATATTCAGAGCCTAGACAGTCTTCCACAGTGAGCATTTTGGCTCCTCAAAGCTGTAATCAGTCCAATGGGTTGCTGTTGCAACTTTTTCTGGGTTTAAAGTCAAATATTGCAAGGACAGGTATTGGGAGCCAAAATCGCCTTCTCAGAGAAAAGTAATCAGAGTCCATTAAATTTTGTTGACCTTTTACTTGATGTCACCGGAACTACAAATACACTACTTTAATACAGGAAAATTTGGATTATGATGCAATTATGTTACTCCAGAAGGCCAGCCTAAGGCCATAGCACTGTCATGTGCAGAAATGATCCACTGCTCTGCTGGCACCACATAGCCCTTCTTTCTTCTGCAGCAACTACAGCAACAACTTATGTTTCCAACCTGGTACACTGCACAGTCAGAAAGATATCAGTAGGAGCACAAAGGAGGGCATGGTATGACATAGAGGCAGGTGTCCCTGGCTGGGACTGCATCCTTTGGGCCCAAAGCCAACCTTTGCTAGCTTAGAAAAATCCTAAAACTGTGGGAAAGTCTGTGTGAAGGTGCTTCTGGTCACACAGATACCATGGGTTTCACAGGATAGTTGAAAAGTTCCTCTTTTCAACTATCATCCAGATGAGGATGTCATCTGGTCTAACCCCCTGCTCAAGCATGGTCACCTAGAGACAACTACCCAAGGACTAGATATTAGACGGTTTTTGAGTATCTTCAGGGATGAAGACTCCTCAGCCTCTCTGGGCAGCCTGTGCTAGTGTTTGGTCACCCTCAGATGAAAAAGTGTTCCCTGGTATTCAGAGGGATCCTCCTGTGGTTCAGGTTGTGCTTGTTGCCTCCAGCCCTGTCACTGGGCAGCACTGTGCAGAGCCTGGCTCTGTCCTCTTTGCACCCTCCCTGCAGGTATTTATACACCTAGATGGGATTCCCCTGAGCCTTCTCCAGGCTGAACAGTGCCAGTTCCCTGAGACTTTCGTTCTGAGAGGGATGCTTCAGTCTCTTCATCATCTTTGTGACCTTTCACTGGACTCTCTCCTGCAGCTTCATACTGGTGCTCTGGTAGTCTGATCCAGCTGGCAGATACTGACAGCATGCTCCCTTGTCTGCCCTGGAAATCTGGAAAGAAGAGGGCGTGCAGGGGAGCATGTGTCCCTAATCAGAACAGGGGCCCTTTTGATCAATCAGTGTGTAAAGGAAAGTCTGTTTTAGAGTCCTGTATCTTGTGTTCAACTGACTTCTAAGGGAGCAGGCACCACCTAAATGTAATGTAACTCCATCATAGACTAAAAAAAAAACCTTTCTGTTTTTCTGGGTAGAAGGATGTTTATCCAGAGACTCAGTATAATTTGTTTTTACAGCAGGTATAGCAAACCAGGACAGTTAAAAGGCTAAGTCTCCAGAGCTCTAGATGCTATGTAAATAAATGCTAAGTAATTGCCTGCATTAAACTGTGGTTCAATGTTCAGCAAGGAAAATAGCTCTTGTTTTTTTAAATTAAATTCTGATTTTGTCTACAATTCTAGACTGTTCTGCTTGTTCATTTACATGAAAAATCATCCCACTTGTTGAGTGCCAAAGCCTTATTCTGAAACTGTATGATTAACATCAGTACTTCCAAAAGCTAAGTTTTCTGTGACTAACCTAAAGTCCCTCAGCCAGCAATACAAGCAAACTGAGCTGACCAGGCACACACATTCTTGCTGGGGACATGTCAATTTACAAACACTCTTCTGAATAACTGAGATATGACTGTGAGGACTCCAGTCAGCACAGCCCAGAACTGTGCACTTGCAATGGTCCCAGTTTCCTGTGCACAGCAGGATCAGGTAACACATGGAAATGCACAACTCCAGCTCAGAGCCACTGCCCCACTGTTGGACTTCCCTCAACCTGTAACAGAATTGGTGGGAAGAAACCTGTGCCTCCACCTCTGCTGCTTCAGGCCACTGCAGCAAGAATCTGAATTCCTGCTATAATCCCATCTTTCCCAGCAAATTAACCCATTAGACTCAACTAAAAGATGCAAGATGGAAGACACAGGTGCATGCTCTCTTCTGCACGAGAGAGGGTGATGATGGGCAGTGGGACAGAGCAGCACCACTTCAGCCACCAGAGCTGGGCTGGAGTGGGCTGGCCCTTCAGGACATATGTCCTCCCACACTAGGTCAAAACATAGCTACTTGCTTTAACTACATTTTTTTACAGGGTTTTGGACTTCTCTCCACTGATCAATGATGCTGGTTGTCAGTAAGTTATCCACTGTGATCCCTCAGGATTTCTCTTCACGGTATTATTAGCTTAGTCTGTGACTCCAGTTTTTCTTTTCAGACAATAACCATTCCTGAACAAAAGTCTCCAGCTTGAATAGCTGGCAACTCCACTGTGAGTGCCCCATACTAGCAGGGAGAGTGACGCTGTCCTCAGGCAGCAAGGACAGGTGCGTCACTGCTTTGGCCAGGATGATGCAGCAGCAGCACCTCTTTCACTGCAGAGCCACTGTCCTGCCAGCCCAGGGGTGACTGAATCCTGCTGCTTATCTCCAGCCTCCCAGCCACAGACCCGAGATTTCACAACAAATAAAAATAGTACATAAAAACTTCCTCCTACTGACCTGCTTATTTTTTGTAAAATCAGAATATTGCCCAGTTGCTGCAGACACTAGTCTGCTTCTTTAAAAAATATTATCCCATTGGCAGACAACCAATATACAAGAACATCTACAAAGAAGCTGTTACAGTTTATCGTGCAGTAATCCATGGATTAAGGTCATTAATAGCCCTCGATGACATACTGCCACAACTCCAAAGGTGCTCTTCTGGCTTACAGGATATACAGAACATAACCCCCACATGAACATTTCTCCTGAGATACTGTCTTCTAAACCTTCAAAAGAAAAGAAATTAGTAAAACCAGAAGGCAGATGCTCTTGCATTGCATTAAAAAAAAAAAAAAAAAAAAAAAAAAAAAAAAAAAAAAGAAGTTATAATGAAATAAACCATCCCAAGTTTTCTTATCTTTCAGACTGATGTTTTTACAGTAGAAGAGTTGTTGGTAACTGAAATTTTGATCCTCAGAGTTAAAATAGCAAGCCAAGATGTTTTCCCATGCCCAGAAGATAAAGCCGTAAGTAAAACTTTCAAAATAAAATCTGAAATTCTCAATTCTACCCTTTAATTATTTATATAAAACTTTCTCCTTCTATTGACACGAGAACACAAATATATCATCATGGAAAACACTGTGTACTCCTCAAATCCCAGGGGGTCATTAATCTTCTTTTATGCAGTGCATGAACTATTTTCACAGAATTTTTAAAAATAGTTTTCTAAAGCATGCCTGACTTCATTAGGAAGTCAGAAGAAGGTGATGCCCTAACAACACAATTGCTGAATAGCCTTCAAAGAAGAGAATCCCCTTGCTCTTCCTAAACTTATGCACATATTTGCACTATCCATACATGTAATTACCAATGCTATTAATTTACCAGAGTCTCCAGTGTCAGGAGGAAACAACCCTTTGTGTCAAATCTGAAGCAATGGATAGATTTTTCTCACTTCTGTTGATCAACATGAAAAAAACTGCACTATTTTCATATAATTTGTTTCTTTAGGACTCAGGGAATGGCATAGTATTGTGCTACTTTGTATTTTCATTTACCATGAAACAATTATAATACATAAAATGTACTCGGCAGAATACAATTGTCCTAGCAGCTGCAACCAATTCTGTATCCCACAGTCACATGCAATTTTTGTAAACAACATAGTGACATTTGGAAAAAAAAAACCTTAGAAAGAAATCTTAAAAGCTTCAGAAAACAAACATTATGATAAACAACATTTGTTTCAATATACATCTTACCAAGAACGAATCACTCATCATTTCCTATTTTACTTTCACTATGATGTAGTAGCATTTTCACTACACATGCAGTTTCTTTTTCTTACCTTTAAGGAATCAAAGCAGGCAATAACTCTTCCATTTTCAACCTGGCAACTTTTAGGGGGGTGTGCAAATTTGCATTCTTCATCAGAGCGTGAACAAGTTCCCCTCTGAAACTGCCTGCACACTTCTAATGTCAGCCATTTTGTATCTCTTACGGGAGCAACATTCAAAGCCATGATGAGACGCTGATCTTGAACTTGTATGTTGCTGTCAGGTGGATTATGCTGAAGAAATTTCCAAAACTAATGACAAAGGAAAGGGAGGGGGCAGGGAGGGGGATCAGAAAAAAATAACTTCAATTCTAATTGAAAAGGAAGTTAGAAAAGCAAACAGTGGGGGACAATTAACGACGTCCAACACACACAAAGCAGAACAAGCAGAGAAAGTTTATCAGCAAGCAGTCACTCATCAATCATTAAGTCCCGCTTGTAGACTTTTGGCTGGGAAAACACATGCTCAGTTGCATTTCTGTCTGCAGAACATGTGAGTTTGTTGATTGTAATCACGGATGCACCGGTTTTAAGCCAAGGTCCATCAATGCAATGGCACTCCTTGATAGAATAGCAGTCCTCTGATGGTTGCTTGCCGATATTGATTACATGAGAAATGCAATGCAGTCATTTGTTCATGTCCCAGGAATAATAACAATAATCCTTTTTCTGCTTTCAGTTTCCCATCAACTAATTGGCAAATGGAGACAGCTGAGGTATCTTCTGCCAGGTGTAAAGTGAAGGCAATGTCTGGCTGGCAAAGACGGGATTTTGAGAACACGGGCGTAGCAGTCCTCGCTCGTAAAAGTGACTTGGCAAAGGCACTTTTTAAGTCAGTGACCTGACAAAACAAATACAGCATCAGTTCACAAGCAACTCATTCAAATCAACATTATGAAACCTATAGTCCTTTTTTATCAGATATTATAAACATACAGTCAAAGTTCACTCTATTAAAAAAAAATCCTCCTTTGTGAAGTTACACGTGACAAGGGAATAACCAGTTGAAACACATACTGCAGTAATATTCCAGGCAGCAATCCAAAAGTTGGGAATGATTTAAATAGATGAATGTGGCAGACACAATAATTAGGCATGCTAGTTGTGAAACAATTCCATCAAATGTGCTTAGTCTCCAAAACTGTATACAACAACCCGTTTCCATTAATTTATCACTTGGCCCTTTAGATTGTGTTACTACATTATAAGTTGTTACTCATTATTTGTTCTTCTTCTTCTTTTTAGAAATGAGGATGGTAGTATTCTGCTCAGATTTTTTTGTGTCTCCCTCTATTTCTCAAGGAAAAAAACCCAAAAAATGTCATTCCAAGATTACAGGAAATAAAACCTTCCATATGCAGACAATAGAGTTAGTTTTCCCATTAACCTACAGGCTGTTCCATAAAGGCGTCATGAAAGGCCTCAACCACCAAGTCACCATGCTCCAATGAGTCCTTTCTAATATGAGGCAGTCTTTATCTAAATATTCTTTTGATTTAATTAGCCTTTGTGTACCTCTGCAAATACATCCTTCAGCATCAAAACCTCAGATTCCAATATGGCACTTAAACTATCTCAGGACTATAAAATACCTAGGTTATTTTACAGAAAAACAAACCTGAAAATCAAAGGGTTAGATATTACAGAAATTTTTAACCACTAACTGTATTTTATACACAGGCAGTGAAACCATGAACGTGTTTCCCTCTATTCAGCTTCAAAGGAACACAACTTTTACTTTGCAAATACCAGCCAGAAACAGTTGATGGATTATTTTTGTGCAAGAAAAAAGAAAGGGGGAATCTCACTGGAAAAAGTGAGATTTTAAAATATGACTACAAAAATAGCTCTAAAAACACTGTCAGCTTTTCCATGTCAGAACAATTACCATTCTGTGCTTGGATGCACTGGTCTTAATTGAAGTCAGTATTGTTAGTTAAGTGAGTAAGAATTACTCACATTCAGTTGCAGGATCAGATCCCAGTTCTGATTTCTAGGTCTTCACATCAAAAGGTTTTTCTACTACTTAGCAATGCTACCAGAAGAAGTTTTACTATGTGACCAATACTTACACCAAAACTTCCTACTGCTAGCATGAATAAAGGCAATGCAATGCTAATTGATCAAAAATCCAGTTTTAAGTCTAATATGCAATAAGATAGTATGGATGCCACTTAGATAGCTTTACTTGGTCAAAAGGAACAACAAGGCGCCAGAGAATCAGTACATTTTGAAATAATTCTATGCAATTATAGTATAGTACATAAGTTACAAATGCCTGAAATTAAATATTCCATCAGTGTTGTCTGACAGCATCAATGAAGAATGAGATGAAGCTGAAAGCATACAAAGAGGTGAGAAAATACTCGTAACTGATGAAAAGGAAAGAGAGGAGGAAAGACAAGAAGAGCCTCTCCACAAGGGCTTGTTGAGCTGATAGCTTGTTGGGCTGATGATTTAGCTGGGTAAATGTAAGAGAGGAAATCCTCTCCCTAGAGCCACACATTCCAATTCAGAAATGTCAGTAACGGTTTTCAGTAATAGATGTAGGAGACAGATTGAAATTTTGGGAAAAGGGTAAATGTTATACCACACACTGCTGAAAGTCACAAGTAGTAATACTCTGCAGGGCTGCACACCATAAAATTGACAAAGTTGTTTCTCAAGGAGTAGGTGTTAAGACTGAAAAAACCCAGACAGAGCATGTGGCAGCAAAGCAAACAGCACACAGTATAGAAACGGCAGTAGCCATGGTTTTTAAAAAAAGAAGTGCACAGCAGAATCACATACAAGATTTGTGAGACTAAGCAAGAATTCGTACCAAAAAGCATTTGGGGTTGGAGGGTAGAAGAATGAAAGACACTATCATCCTGTTTCTTACCCTCATGCTACATGAAGATTTTCTAAAGAAAGAGAAGCATGAAAAGTTTGTCTCAAAAATCCACGTCTTGTCAAACATAACAACGCCACCTGATTTCTCAAGAGACATCAGTGTGGCACCAGGCATCTCAAGTGCCTCAGGAGTTTCTACTGTTGCAAACTCAGGAGACAGAACTGAGTCCTTTCTGAAGGAGGCCATGCCTTCAGCAGGAGGCGAGTACAAACACGGTGAGGATAGAATAATTTGGAGTGCTTCATCCCCACCACTTACATGACCTGTGTGTTCACAACCACAGGCTAGGCAGCTGTCACACCTGCTCTGCCCATCACCTGCACCAGCAGGATGGAGGAAGAGGTGCTACCTCGAAAACCTGAACATGAGGGACACAAAACAAGGAGAAGGGAGAGAAAAGACAAAGCATGGAATAAAATTATGAGAGAAGCCAAGAAACGTAGAATTCAACATATGAGGGAAGTGCTCAAGCAAGGAAAAAATGGGAGAGGAAGGTAGGAAAGGAAATGGCTGGTTGTGAAGCAGAAAGGAAGGGAGAGACTTCATAGGAAATGGAAAAAAGATGGAGAAAGGCTGTGAACACTGAAAGAGAGAGGGACAAGAAGAAATTTTAGAAGGAAGAAAAAGACTGTGGTTACAGGGAAAAATCGAGCAGTTTGAGTAAACAGGGAAGTAAATAAGGGAAAAGCATGGAATTTACATAAGAAAATATAACAACAATAATAATCCTCAATAAAATGCCTGCCAGGCCATACACCATTATTAACATCATAGCTTACCCTGACCTTGTGTGTTGCAAACCCCACTCATCTGGAGAAAACCAGTAGCTCAAACAAATGCAAACTCTGCTCTTCTTCCTACTATTTCTAATTGTGTCCCAAAATATCAGCCAAAGGTAGCTGTCCTGCCAAAACCAATAGTACCTCACCGGCATAAAGCCCTCAGCACCAAGTGTCCATTATCCTGGCAGAGGCTTTTGTTTGTTTGATGGTTTTGTCTAGTTGTTATTATCATTAATGATCTTAAGACAACACTCCCCACTAGAGCTAAACAAACTATCAAAACTATCAAACAAACAATTGAGCTGCAAAATATTCTTACTGAAGATGAAGGAAGTACTCGACATAAGAACAAATTATTTTTGTTTTTTTACAACTATTATTGTTTATTTTCAGTCTCTCACACAGCTGAATCTATGAAATTGATCAAGAATGCACACTTACAAATGCAGGTTTTCCTAGGTTAAGTGAAACGAAATTCATGGGCATGAACTTGTAAAAACTATTTAGCTTTGGATCCCTTTAGGATAAGCATCACTTTCCTTTAACAGAAAGCTAGCAAGGCATAGGAGTACAAGGCCTTTGTTATGGTTAAGAAAAAGAATCCTTTTAATTACTAAACAAGACAAAGCACACAGACACTAGAAGTCCACAGAAAAAGTTCTCAGAGAAATATGGGGCAGACAACTTCATCTTTGGGAACTTCAAGTGAATACAAAGCCCTGCCCTATTACAAACCAGCTGGATCTTTCAGCTGGAAAATAGGAGCTCTTGCTATCTACAAAATATGGAGTGCTTCGGTACAGCAGTTCTACTTATCAGCCAGATTATGTGGCAATGGATTATGCAGTAGCTGTCTAATGGTGAAGCTGAGACTTCCTGGACATGATGTATTCACGCTTCAGTAGATAACATGTAGTAATGAGCAAAGACCTCATCTTCAAAAGTCATCTCTGCAGGTGACGACTTCCAGTAAAAGAGCACAGTCTTCTATATGGTCTCACCACAGATCTCTATAGGAACCACTAAATCCACTCAAAAGGTGTTAAAATAGTTTTACACTTTTTGAGGTTTAAACATTTATCACATTAAAATCTTCAGTAAGAGATGTCAACACTGGGGATCAATTTGTTGCTCCTACTGTCAAAATTTATCAGCATGCTCTATATAGTTCTCCTATAAATTTACCAGAAACTCAAGAATTCAAAAGTTAGAAACCTCTCAGTTGTATTTAAAGGGGATTGTACAGTTTGAAGTATATAAACTCTTCTTTGCCAGACAGCAGAGGTGCACTAAATATACTTAGCCGTACAAGTTTGATAATTTGTAAACACGTTTTAAAAACGAGGAAACAAAACAAAACAAACAAAAAACCAGAACCAAAATACCCCCCAAACCCCAAAGACTCACTATGCCGTGAAGGCAAGGTGAGACTTCCCCGGATCACTAGCAGGGAGAAACATGTTGACTTACAGACTGCTGCCCAAATTCAATTAAACACATGAAATCAGGTGGGGAAAAAACTCATCTTCAGGATCTATCTACAGCCACCAAAACTGACCTGCTGGATACTCCAATGCCAAAGAGAATGTATTCAGAACTTAGTTTCAAACCGAGCATGCATATGATGCCACTCTTCAGAGAAAAACCGTTTTCTTAGCCAAATGTGAGATCTTTTTCAGGAAGACCAAGGTCACCCTCTAACCCCAGGGAAACAATACTGTACAATTTTTAGCCCTTGGCCCAAAGCAGGTTGCTACTACAACTTTCATCCATTTACACATAAACAACTCATGTAGCTTTCTCCCAGAAAATCATGTTCATAGTCTTAAATTTCAGAAACTTTTTAACAAAGAAACAATAACAATGACCCTGCAGGAGACACCAGGCCCAAAGAATTTCATGTCAAAATTTTAAGGTCTGGCTGGAATAAGCAGAAAACAGGCTCTCTACCCTTAGACAGTGTTAACGATAAGCGTCACTAGGCTTCACACTCCGCAGCACAAGTTCATGAGCCAGCAATGTCTTGACCACATACACTTTAACTCAGATTCTCATGATGTTCCTTTTTGTTCAGGAAATAAACTGACCTCTAAGAAATAAATAGTTTAGCCACTTCTTTCAGCCTGGACTTACTAGTATTGAATCAATGATTTTACCTGGGTCAGATGTTGTGGAACAAAACACAACCATCTCCAGATGCCTCAGGACATCTGAAAACACAGTTTAATCAATGTGCCCCACTCCACAGATGCATTTTCAGATTACTGACAAGAATTGTGTTCCTTCAAAAAGCTGCTGCTTCTTCAGCAGTTGACCTATTTGTAAAGGAAACTTGCTTCACACTTCACTATGTTTACAGACAAAACCCAGTGGAAAAATTCCCTGCATAAGTTTAACACATAGGAATGCTTCTGTAGCCAGATCAAGTTACATATCCTGAACGTTCACAATGTAAATACAGACATTCAAAGACTGACAGCTACTGAACCCTCATCCTTATTCCAGAAAAAGGCGTTCAAATCCCACTAAGTCATACTTCTTGTTTGCAGCTGCATAGGGGACTCCACTTTCAAATCATTCAGGACACAGACATATGTTTAGGAGACACTGGCAGGTGCTTTAGTCCAAAAGACGGTGGAACTTTGCTTCCCTTTTTCAACTAAATCTCATTGTTACACTCTTAAATGTCCTTTCTTCCCCCGTTGTTTTTGCTTTAAATAACATTCAAGGTTACCAAACAGAAGATAAGCCGCCCACTAATGGACAGCCACAACCTCACAAGCTCACTCCACTGTTGCTTTAAATTCCAGCTACTTGCCATTTCCTTGATTCCCCATTGAAGTTCTCTCTTGAGCTCCCCCAAACCCCCTGCTGAGGAAAGCAAGACAGCAGTTCAATCCCAGGCTGCAGCTGGATCCGTCCTGTCCTGCCTCATCAGGTACAGAATAACACAGCAGAATAATGCCCCTGCCTCACACGTGCCGGCCAACTCAGCAGAGACGTGGCCACCTGCTCATGTCCCACTCCTGATGGAGCAGGGAGCAGAGCAGGCAGCACAGGGCACCCCAGCTGCAGCAGGGCTGGCTCCTCTTTGCAAGCTCCTTTAGCTGCAGTGCTGTATGCCACAGGACACGCTCCCTGTCCCTGGAAAGCAAGGCTGGCTCTCAGGCACCACACGCTAACTTAAGCCTCATTGTGTAAGATCCCCCACCAGCCAAAACAAAGAGGATCCTACATCAGAAGATGCCAACATGAATTAAATAAAAAATAAAGTAATTTTACAGACAAATAATGTGACAGTCAGCATGCCTCTTAATCACATTTGAATAAACTACAAATGTGTCTTTCTCTTTAAACCAATTTCTAATATTTTTCTTTTTTTATACACACCCTGATACTAGATATCTAGTAAGACTCTACAGTGCACATTAGTTTAGTAGTGTCTGCATAGTTACGTAAAAAGACAGCATTAAAAACAGAACCAAGCTTTTGGCTCTCCTCTGAACTGTTGTGGAGTCACAAAAAGTAATAATCCCTAAATTCAAGAACACAGGGAAAATAGGACAGGTTTCCATGAAATATCATCCACTCTTTGAGAGCAAATGAATGGGAAAACTTCCTGTCACCATAACATTTTTAAGAAGAGCCATTCAATTACAGTAGAGCATGATGAATGCATTTTCTTCTATAAATTTTAAACTTACAAACATTTCTTTAATCACTTTCAGGGTTTTTTCACTGTCTTGAGTTGAAAAATGTAACCAAAAATGTGTATTCTGTTTTCATCTGTTGAAACTGGTTGGGAGATGTTGTTCTTTATCTCTTGTAACTCTAGGGTGGAAAGAGGGCAGATGCCTCCTGTTAATGGGACACCTGATAACACCAGACAAGGCAGTGCCTTCTTATCTGTTCCTCCATCCATCCTCCTCCGAGGGACATCAGCTGTGAATGGGCCATTTAAGGCCTCTCACATGACTGATAACATCACCTCATTCCATTGTGACATGCTCCACACAGTGGGAGGAGCCAAAGCCTTTCCACCAGGATAAAACCAGCAATCTCAAACTCCAAGGGAGCCTGTTTCCACTGGATTCCCAGAGAACGACTGGACACTTTTCTTCTTCTTTTCATCGCTACTTCAATGGAGCCACAACTGTCACTCCAAGAGGACTTACTTGGGGCTGCTTCCAACACGCTGACCAACAGGGTGTCAGGTTTGCATTCTGACTCTGTCAGTGGTCCTTTGTACTACTGCATTTATCTTATTATGTTTTATTTTTAACCTTTTTTGTTGTTTATTTCTTCTCTCTCTATTAAATTGTATTTCTGACTTGGAGTCTCACTGGTTTTGCTTTCAAACCAGTACATCCACTTAAAGATGTTAGGCAGCTCCCATGTGGCATTGAGGAAACCAGTATTGCTCAAATGAGGAAGAAGCCAGAACTGCCATACTGGGGAAGCAGCCCACTTGTTTGATCAAGTGGCTGGTAGTCAGAAATACTAAAAGTCTAATCCTGTGGCTTGTATTAATTCAACATGAACCAGCTGAAGTTAGAAGTGTCAAGACTTACAAAAAATCATTATTTTATTTGCTTGACTTGGAGATCAACTATTGCAACATCTCTTTGCCTGTTATACAACCATCAATGAACACTTGCGAACTGTAATTCAGATGCACACTTTACACAGACGACCCTAACTTTTCTAGTTAAGCTGACTGAAGTCCAGGGACAGACTAGAAAACACCAGTCTGCTTTATTTAAACTGAGCATGACCTTCAAATCAGTTTTGCTAAATGAGCCGTATTTTCCTTGTCATGATCGCTAATGTGCCAAGTTCTGGCTTTTAGTATGTCCCCCACTATTTACAGTATGGCAATGAGCTTCTTGTTAAAACCTGCCGGTTCCCTTTGAAGCTGGCTTTACAATATAATAACACTAATGTCCTTTGTCCCTGAGGAAGTAGGTGAGGAGGAGGGTGTACACCACTGACTGTGAAACAACCCACACAGCCGGGACCTTTTCAGCAACCCACTGTACTACTTTGCTAATGGACCGTGAAATATTTCTGCTGAACTTTAGGTCAGTGGATGACAATAGCCCACAAGAGTATTTTCTAATACCAAAATGCTTCGAAGTCATGCTGGAAAAACTAATGCTTATTATGCTTCAGTTAAAATGCAATTGCAGAAAGGAGTTTTCTTCTTCTAGCAAACTACTTTCATTTTTATTCTACTCCTCCTGTCTTGGTATGCACCTTCTCACAGTTTTTAACTTAAACACTTTCTAAGTCCAAATTAACTTGATTTTATCCTCTAGGTGTATGAATTTCATACACAAAATTCTGTTCCCACCTTGACAAGAGGGCAAAAGCAATTTCTGTTTCTGTGCCTCGGCAAGCAGAGTTAATCATCCCCAGCAGCAATGACGTTACCACTTGGCCTCTTGTGGACACAAATGTTTTGCTTTTGGCAGAGTGCAGCACGTAATAGCTATTAATCAAACCAAATTCCCCAGGAAAGGGTACCCCAGTGCATTAGGAGCCTCTGCTCACACCCAGCTGCAGACATGCATCGTATTTATGGGTTTTTTAGGACTGTAAAATATTTATAGAAAAGTGTGCTTATGTACTGTGAAATTTTTATAGACTGGCATGGAGGGAACGTGTGATCAAATGACTGTTCTCACCTGCCAAAGGACTGATAACATGCTGTTACACAGGAGCACAATCTAAAAGAGCTGAGGCTGTTGTGAATTTTCTGTTTTCTCTAGTCCAGTTTTGCTCTAAGCCAAGAAGGCAGAAATCTTGCCGAGGTATTTGTTTATGTGACAAAGCATCCCTTTGCACTGAAAGACAAGGATAAGTCTGAACAAACCAAGGACAGTATGTAAATTAATAACATGTTGAGTTCACAAGCTGCACATGTTCTAGGACTGCCAACAGCATTATTAAGAATATACTCCAGCAAATTATCCAGCCCTGGGAAGTTGCATGGCACATCCAAATCAAGCCCCTGAGGTGAGGGCAGCAAGAGCACTAACTAATGCTGTTAACTCCCGCTGTCTCTTAAGTCCTAAACCCATTCTGCTGAACAGATTTCCTACACTAAATTCAGGCAGCATCACTGTTCTGAGATAAAATACCTGCATTCTTGTGCCATTTTCTCCACCTTTTACCTGAGTACAGGAAAACAACACACACAAGGATGACCTTAGCAGATGAGCCAAAGAGTCCATCTTGCCCAAAATGCAGCCTTTGACTATGGCTTATATGTCTTCAGAAGAGTGCAGGACCAGGGCAGGCAGAGCGTGATAATTTCCATGAATTTTCTCTCAACAACCTGTAACTGGTGTCTTTGTATTTGATAGTTCTCACTGAATTTTTCTTCTATGGGTTTCCTCAATCCCTTTTTCAAATGCTGCACTGTCAGAAATGTCCCTTACAATGTGCATGAAAAGTAGGATACCAAGAAGAAGTCTCACTGGCTCTCACAACTGTTGACAAAAGCACAGACTCTCAAGAGAGGAGCATGGATATGGAAGGAAACACTTCGGAACTTCTTTGGAAGTCCACAAAAATTTTAAAACCACATTTGGAGCTGGGGAGTAAGATGACTAATTATAATAGCCTTCAAGAGAATCTGTGTTGTTTTACCAGTACTCCTGAATACGTTAAACTAAAAGCTCCAGCAAAAGTGGAGCTTGGAGAAAAAGACTTTTAAAACCTACCAAAACAGGAAGAAACACCAAGACCTCTTCCTCTATACCCCAAGCTGCATCACCTAGGAACACTCCCAGAAGCAAGCACCTTTCTTACCAACCCAATGGAGAAGGAGGAAAACCTGAGAGCCTGCTGAAAGGAGCCTAAGCAAGGCACTCTTGCTTTCTACCAGACTCAAAGCATTTTAAAGCATCTCAAACATATTTTGGAAGAAGCAACTTATCACAATGGCCAAGTGCTTTTGGCAGGGCAAAGAAAAACCTCAGTAGTGTCTTTAGTACTCAGAAGGTTGACCAAGCAAGCCTTCATCAGAGTCCATTTTATTACAAGGATTCAATTCCCCTTTTGCTCCATTAGTAGTGTGCATGTAACACAGCACACCAGTTTTATTTACTTCCAAAACTAAAGAAATCCTCATGATGCAGAACATATGCAAGTGCTTTACTGCTTAAATATCTCCTAGGACATACTGCAAAGCCTGATTATGTGCCTGTGCCAGAATACTTCATATCTTACAGCAGTTAAAAAGATGGAACAGCAACCTAACTTTTAAGGTCACCTATAGAACAGCAGATAGTTAACAAGTACCTTCAAAGATTATTTATTTATATATATATATTTTAATAGTGTTTTTATACTAACATTCAGACAGCAGCTGAAATCTCACACTAAAAGCCATTTTTTTCAAAGACCTTTCCCAGTTAAGAAAAAAAACAGATATGGGGGTTTTAGCATAGCCTTGAAGAAAAAAAAGGTAGTATTTAACAGGTTGGTCTCTATTGATCTCTTCTGAAGGTAGGTTGCCTTTGTGTGTTGTAAACAGAGATGCCTTCCTGCCTGATTATCTTTGGTCCTCCAAGGTGAATAAAGAAAAGATTTAATAATGTTCCATGTAAAGATGACAGTAAGAAACTTTATTTTCAAAATTCATGCATTTGTCCACAAGAAAAAACAAACACAAAACCCTAAACAAAACCAACATTTAAAACTTCAAAGGCTACCTGTGTTGTATTTGACAATACATAATGCAAACTCATTCTTTCTGGAATAAAATAAATTTGCATTTAGCAAACCTTTATTCAGTTGTAAAATAGCTATCACAAGTTCAGAAAGAGAATGTTTTTCCCCTAAAATTGTTTTTGCAACTAGTGGCAGAGAAGAAGGGTTTTTCTCATATGACTTGCAACTTCTGGTTAACGTCTATTTTCCTGGAAGTCTTGAATACTTCTATTTAATCCTGAGGCAAATAACAGAGTTACAGCTGGAAGGAGTGCACAATAACCATCACCAGACATTGCCTACCAAGTAAACTTTTTTTTTCCTGAGCTCCAGGATGACGAATTTAGGGTTTGGTGTGCAGTGCTGCTACTGACCTTTCTTTTTGCTTGAGCACCAATTAAGAAGCACTGACCCAATAAAAATGGGTCATATCGATCTGTTGTTTTGATTTGTGTAACATGTCTCCCTCAGTCCAAAAAGCTCACCACCCCTTGCCACTTGAAGAAAGTTACTTAGTTACTTTTCAACTCAGTTTCATTTTAGAGAGTAACCTTTTTTTAAATTTATAACTAAAAGAAGATAAAGTACTTAAACAGAAATAAACTCAGAAAGTTTATTGGCCTACAGTAAGGACATTGGATGAGTTCATATTCATTTTTCTACCATGTGTATAGTTCACTTGTCTGTAACAGTAAGAGGACATAAGCTACATTCAGGTTTCTCTAAGGGAAAAAACCCCAAACCACAAGAAAAATCTTCAGCCAATATCTTTGAAAAGCAATTTCAATATATAGAGTCTTTGTTTTAATTTCTCTTAGCTTAAAAGTTGAAAAGGGAATGGATTTAGGCAGCTATACTGATAGGTTAGGCAGTGTTAGTCTGTGTCTCAGAGCCAGGCATGTCCCCACCTTTAATCAAAAACTTCCTCAATATTCAAATTACAGCCTCTATTTTAACTCAGCTATTTATTGTGAAGAGAGCAGTAAAAAAAAAAAAAAGTCTTCAAAATGTTGAAAAATCAAATGCTTTGATGCTTTGACACAATGAATTGCAATGTTTTGCAGTGAAAACTGAGCACATCTCCTACAAATGGTTTGACAGAGCCCTCTTCCAGACCTTTTTCTACTATCTCTGCTTAACTGTAACTGCAGAGATGTCTGTGCCCTGCTGGGAATGGCGGAGCAGGTAAGCACAGCCTGGCATTCCCCAGCACTTCCAAAGAAATGGAGATGCTTCTGACAACTGAGCACAAGCAACTGGCTTTTGGCAAGAGACGCTTTTCAGCTCACATTGCAGTGGAAAATTTGGACTGGTTAAAGTAAGTCTCGACATTTTTGTCCTTTTCAGAAGCTTAATTATTTGTTGTAGTTCAAGCTCAGTAGAAAAAGAATATTTAAAGACACACTTTGTTTTGCACTTTACAATATATATTGCCTTATATAACTTCTGTGTTAAACCACAACTTAAGAGCTTTCTTTAACCAGGCACAACTCGATATAAAACACTATTTTTGAAAGAGAATGTCAAAATCTCTGTGTTACAAAGTGAATAAATAGCAAAAAAGAATAAATAAATTTGATTTGGTCAAGTAAGTAACATCATCAACACTACTCAGAGATAAAAACCTATATAAACATAAGAAATGGACTGCTATTGTTGTGCTTACACACATTTCTATTCCAAAAACAAGTTTTCAAAAATTACTTAAACATGTGTTTTGAATATGCCTCATTTTAGTACAATATTTGCTTGGCTCGTAAATAAGAGCTTTTATAATTTCTAACCTTCAGCCTGTACACGCTCTGATCCCTGACACCTGGTAGGATTTCCTTCCATTTCATACAACATTTCCAGGATGAAATAGCTGAGACATAAAATCAAACCAGACCAGAAAACAAAACCCAAACCAAAATAAAAAAAAATAAATAAATGAACAACCTCACTCCTGCTCAAAGTTATGCCCACTAGTAATCCTCTGCAGCTTTATGGGCTGCAAAGTTTGCACTACCAATATTTGGCTTTCACAGAGATAACCACTTAACAACAATGCACAGGTTCTAGAAGCCCTGAAAGCCTACTTGAATGGCTCTTCACACTTATCCTTCTGCCCATCACCTGAAAGAACAGAAACCATGGTACCACTTTATAGCAGCTGAACAGGACTGTCTGCTACAAAAAAATCAAACACGGCCCACCAAAAATAGAAAAAAATTCCAACAAAAAAACCCCCCAAAACAACCAATCACACAAAAAGTAAAAAAAAAACCCCAAAAAAAAAACCACAAACCAAAAAAAAACCCCTAAAATTTCCCCCCAAACCCACCAGCCCTAAAAAAAAAAAAAAAAAAAAAAAAAAAAAAAAAAAAAAAAAAAAAAAAAAAAAAAGAAAGGCGCATCGAAAAAACCCCAACCTCCCAAAAAATTATACTCTGAAAAGACAGAAAAGAGGGAGACAACAAAGATGCCGTGGTATTCCAGCTCTGTGCTTTCTTACCAAAAAAGTTAACTCAATTTACATATTGGGGGAGTAGTCAATTAATTATTATGGTTCTGTAAAGTTGAATGGAAATCCACAATTTAAGGTCCTATATTTTTTCACCAGATGAACAAAGTCCATCAGGAAGACAATTAAATTATGTACCCTGAATTTCTTAACTGCAAAACTGGAGTCAAAGTAGCCACACAAATAATGAAAAAAAAATTTGAAATCAAAAAAGTAGAAACCTGTCCACAAATTTTAATGTCCTATTTCAGGAAAACCATTTTTACATTCCAGTGAAGCACTTCAAAGATTATAATCATCACAATTACCTTTCCCCTAAGTGAAAAGTATGCTGATGCTGTGGAGATAGGAGACCCAGATGAGTGAGATACAGGTGGTTGTCTTCACCCAAGCAGATAGCACAGCTAAGTCTGTTTTGATTTCATTTCTCTTTGAGAAAAAAAAACCAACAAAATCCCCGAAACCATCAGCACCTTATATTGACTCCTACCACATGAGTCTTCAGGTTTAAGAAGGAAACCCTACTACAGCACAGCTATCTCTTGCCCATTTCACTGGAAATCTGAAAACATTAAGTGCATTTCATAAAACTTTATCACCTACAAGTATGTTTACATGCAACTGTCAGTTTTCATTAAGGAATACAATTCTGACAATGGTAGGGAAGAGCTAGGAAATACAAATCCTAAAAGCTCAAAATTAAGCAGAATGAAAGCAAGTTAATCACTTCATCTTTGTAACCTGATGATTTTTGTGGAACTCAGTTACCGTGATGACTTAAGCCTTACGGATGTTAAAGAAATTTAATTTAAAAGAGCAGCTAGAAGTGCCAAGCATTTGCAGACAGTATGAAGACTAAAGTCAGAGCAGAAGTTCACAATGAACTTACAAGATTAAATATCATGTTTACTTCTAATAATATACTGTAATTTTCATAATTAGGTTTGCCAAGAGAGTTTCCTTCTCTGCTTTGCAACAATAGCCATAACCAATGAGACAGCTGACAGTTAACATAAAATTTTTGCGAAGTCATACCTGAAGCCAGCTGTGAAGAATTACAAAAGGATCTCATGATAATGAGTTCACTGGGTGATAAAATGACATCAGTTTTAACGTAAAGATATGCACAATAATGCCTAGGTGAGGGAAAAGCAGACAAATAATGAACAGCAAATACACTGCACTAGGTTCCAACAAGACACTGCTACAGAGGAAAGATGATGTGAACATTAGAGGCAATTCGATGAAGACTTCTGCAAAATATTCAGCAGCTGACGGAGTATAAAACAAGCAGAACATTTGGCACTATCAAAGGAAAACAGAAAAGAATTACACTAGTGTGTATAGTCATGGAGCATGTAACTCTGGAATGATAAAAGAGTGAGAGAACAGTAACAGCACCATCAGCACTGTGGAAAGGCTTACATGTACAAAGAGGCAACAGCGAGGTTTTTGACATAAGAAAGAATACAAAATTCATACAGACTGATGATGTGGACCACCAGATTTTGACTAGGAGGCAGGGAGTGTTCAGTCATTTACCAGTAGGGAAGCCATGGAAAAGACAGCTGTTTTTGCACACAGCAAACAGCACAAGAGTGAAGTTAAAAGGCAGGGATGTGTTGAAGGTCAAAAATACCAACAAGTAAAAAAATAAATTTTCTATTAAAAATCAGATTATTTAAATAGTCATCAGAATCAACAATGGCTACTATTTGAGAAGGAAAGCCCTCAAAAAGCTTCTCACCCCTGGCAGCTTAAGCCACGTGCCAGTTAAAGTACTGCTGTCTTCTGCCTTCTTCTGGATTTTTGGGAAGCAGCTCCTTACAAGCAGCCTAGTTCTGCAACGAAGACTGGCTACAAATCCATAGGGACACACTGATCCTCAAGCCCCACCGCAAGAAACTCAACACTTTCATCTCCTATTTCAAACAAATATATTTTGGAGATGACAGACTCATCCCACCCAGCTTTGAGCACTTAAATGAGTCACTGGTGACCAAAAACCACTATCTCCTTCACCCTCCTTGTGCTAAAGGGGAGATAAGCACCTGGGCCACCAAGAAGCCACCAAACTAACTGGACAGACACATGCCCCCAAGGACCAGCAGATGGATCCTGCCACTGTCTCTAGACTCCAGAGGAAAGATTTACCAGCCTGAAAGAGCAAACAAACCCAAGCACAAACACGGCTGGTCTCAGGCCTTATTCTCTCGCCTTTCAGTTGTCTCCTCCTCCTCAAGAAACTGGAGAAAGAAGCTGGGACAGAGCCAGAGTGAAAAACCAGAGAGGTGAGAGGGACTGCATCCCTCCTGCCCTACAGAAGTGTCCAATCAGTTCTAGCTCCACGGATGAGGTCCAGGCCCAGGATACAGATTCAGTTGCAGGTGTCGCTCTCCAGCTCCTCCCACCAAGAGGGATGGAGTGGCTTCTTACCACTTAGGACCTTTTACACCAAGGATTAAGCTGAAGGCTTGTTCCCTGCTGGTGTTTCCACTTCAAAGAACTGCTACTGTGGATACTAAAGCCTTTGAAAGTAGCCTCACTGCACAGTCCTGAGCATTAAATGAGGTCTTTAAAAAAAAGGAGGGGGGGAAGGTGGAAAGTGCACTAGCTTTATAAACACATCAGTGGGGCCACTTTCAAAGCCTTTCATGCCATCTTCAATGTGACAGAGAAAATCTTAGAGTTTTTGTAGCCTCCATCCAAACACTCTTAAAATTATGGCAATAAAGTAATCCATCCCCAAAATGTTTCCCAGCATTAGCAGAGGGGAGCTAAAATACACAAGGGAATTGTAAAAAAAAAAAATACACACAAAGCAAAAAAGTTTTTAAAGACAAGCACTAGACTCCAGGACAGCGGCGCGCCGTGCTGCCAGAGCATGCTCAGCATGCCAATAAGGACTGCAGCACTGCAATCCCCAGCACCAGCAGCCCACGCACCGGCGTCCTCCTCTGCAAAAGCCTCATGCCAGCTGGAGGAGCTGCCCCAGCCACACCACTTTATGGCTACGGGGTGAGGAGATGAGGGTGGGAAAGCTGGCACTGGTCTCCTCCCGGCAGAGAGAGGCTGAAGCAGGGGATGCTGTGTCACAGGTGAACACAGCCGTCAGAAATCCCATGTGTTATCACAGCCTTTTAAGTAAATAAGAGCAAGGCAGTGCTGAAGTCCTGAATCATTAACTGGGTGCAGAGGGCTGCCCCTGCCAGCACTGAGCCTGCCTGTCCTGCCAGGGGCACAGCCAGAGGGGCCAGCTGACAAAGCAAGGCAGCTCCAAGCTTGAGAGATGCATAGAGCTGCTGATAACAGCACTGCAGGTAGTCTGAAAAGTGGAAAAAATACCCAAAAAATATTTAAATGGACTAAAACAGGGCTTTGCTGTCCAATGAAACAGCCCCTTTACCCACCTTGACATTAGCAGGAGTGTCCCACAGAGAGCTGCCAAAGGAGACTGAAGGCGCAAACCTGACATGCTGAAACCCAACACTGAAATAGCATCCTTCTGAACAATGGAAAATAATGAAAATCCTGCCACTTGGAAATTGTAGGTTAGTTTTAGACTAAGTTCAAAACACTGCCCATGACACCTATAAAGTACATAAATCATGACAGATTTAGAAAACTAGGGACTGGGGGACTGAGCCATTCAACATACTTGAAGCATATATAACAAAGCAGTAGGGGAAAAAATCCCAAAACAACATAAAATTCCTCAGAAACTCCAGTTAAAAAGTATTCAGTCTGGACAGGAGAGAACACTAGAGAGTTAAAAAACCTAAAAATTATTTTCCAGGCCTCTTAAAAGTGATCATACACAAAAAAAAAATACTGAAAAGTTGCCTTCAGAATTCCCAAAAAGAAAAAAAAGAAAAAAGCATTTCGAACTAAATCCTAGCTTTCTCCTCCTATAAAACTACCACAGGAAAACAATTCTGCATTTTTCCTTACTTGTACTCTCTAATTCTGCCTACTGTCAGAGGTGCTGTATTCCCTGCAGGAGAGAAGATTTTACAGCTCATGAACCTGCAGACTGACCTTGTCTCCATTTATGAGTTCAGCAATGCATGATACCCAGATCTTACCAAAATGCTTCCCAAAATGTTTATCATCCACTAAGAAACTGATGAAAAAAATCATTGATCTGAACCAGAAAAAATTAATAGACTCTGATATGAACCATCTGTTCTATTTCTTGATCCACTTCCTTATGCAACAACTGTATCACTTAATCCCTCCCACCGTCTTTATTAGCTATTGTTTTTGTAGTACAAAAATCACAAAGATGAAAAATTATATTTGTATGAGTGTGTATATTATGTACGTGCATACGTATTTGTGGACATATACCTAGGTGTGTAAAAGGAGGGAGGAAAAAAATGCAAAAAAAGAGAAGAAATAATAAAAGAGCATGAGCCTCTGTGTTTATCAATCTGTTTACAGCTGAGCTCTTCTAACTGGCAAAGTTTCAGGCATCACAAGCCCACCAGGTCCTCTGCCAGACTTATGACTCCAGGAATCCTACAAGTCTTCTGCAGAAGCAGCAAACTGCACACTGGCAGTTCTCAACAGCTTTGGTAATCATCAGTAGCACAAAGAGTTTCCTACATAATTAGTATTTCTTTGTGTTAGTTATAAGGATTTTGCATATAATCCCCTGTTAGGTATGCTCTTCAATCTTCACAGCCCCAGACTTTTCCTTTTTTAGCACGCCTGAAACACTGAACTAAGAACTTGACATCACCAGCATTATCGGAGAGAGAGCTCAGTGTTTTAATGGCCCCGTTACAAAAGAATAATAAGAAATTGTGGCAATTAAGAAGTTGGCAGATTCTAGAAAGGGGCTGCATAACTTCTTTCTCCTCATGCACCCTCTACTCCAAACAGAGCCAAAAAGTTTGGTTTTAAAAGAAGACCTTTCAATAAGAAGACTCTGTATATCAATAACCACCAACTGTCACCGCATTTGCTAATAATGTATAAGGAGATTAGTTTAATTAGTCAAACAGTTAATACTGCTATTATTTGAACTAGTTTTCAGCACTGACACTCTCTTCAAATGAGTTTTATTTTCCTCAGGCTATAATTTCAGTCTCTTTATAGACCAGTTACATAGTAGTGGTGCACATGAGTTAACCACAATACATTGCATTACACATATCAAATTAGCTTCATAATCAAAGGTTTTTAGAAGAAAATGCATACTAACAAATTTCAAAACAAGTGATTTAGTTATCTTTTGCTAAAACTTTGTATAAACCAAATTCACAAAAAAAGGGAAAAATTATTTGTCTTAAAAAAAAGTGTTTCTTCCCTGGAAGAGAAAAAACAATCCTCAAAGTCAGTAATTTCTAGTAACATTAGGATGCACAGTATCACTAATAGCTATTACATGAAATTTAAATATTAGAAATGTGTTAAAACTGTATGCAAAATAATTAATAAGTAATTTCAATTGAACACTTTTTTCTCATCTCTCAGTATTATAAAACCTGAACATTTTCCAGAGCTTTTACAAATAAACACAGTACAGATTATTTCTGACATATTTCTGAGCAACAAAGAAGATTCATTCACAGCAGAGGTGATGCCCAACTGCTGGAAATCCCACACAACACCAAGAGCCATTTTTCTTGCTTAGAAAAAAAAATTAAAATGGTAGCACATAATTATCTTACATTTCTGTAAAATGTACACTTACAAATTAAGAAGCTGATTTACCTTTATAAACGCTCTATTGCCAAGCACTGTACTTCAGGACCTCTAACTCATTGGAAAATTCCATCTTAGGAAAACAGAGTAATTCTAAACAAAGTAATCATTCCTTGAAAACAGACAGACATGCACTCTGTCAGATTACCACACTAACAGCTTTGACAAAACACACAGAGCATTTAAGCAGAAAAGATATTACTAAATGAAAAGAGGAACCAGAATCTGGTCCAAAATACTTTTAATATCAACTATTTACATAATAAAGGTTCATTTATATAAGCATATAAAATAGTAGTATATATGCACCTTGACCAGGAAATATATTTTTTAAATCCTTTTGTCATCTGATTGTCTGTCAGTAGTTTGATACAAACTACTTGACTAAGTGATGAATGCAAATTTTAACTTTGGTAGTCAGGTATAACAAGGATAACACTATACATTGTGACCTTCAGCATATGGAAGCCAGACACTGAAATTATCTGGAAGTAAGAGACTGACTCAAATCAGGAGACTAAAAAGTTTTTTCTGAAAGCTGTGCATGAAAATAGTCTTACTTGCAAATCTAAATATTCGTCTCCTATTCTGTAGCTTGAAAAATATTGTTTTACTTGCTTCTAATTATCAGTCTTTGCCTCACATGCTTAACACAGTCTGCACATGAACAACACATTAAAGCATCAATAGCAATAGAGAGTTAAACATACATATCCATACCCTATGGATTTGCAATAATAATGCTCTGCACCCTGGCATGTGTTTCATTTGTTAGCAGAGCTTGAAATTCTCAGAAGACACAAGGTTGTTTTTACTTAGAAGACTGTAGCACTCAAAAATAACGGGTTCATAAACTGAGTGTGTGTCAACAACGCAGCCACAGGTCTCTAGCAAGCACTTGGCCAGGGAGCGGGGAAGTGGTATCAACCTTCTCTGGGCAGAGTCAGCTGTGAGGAGCTGGGAGGTGACATCAGGAGTTCTGAGTATATGCCCTGTACTTCTCCTTGAAAAATGGGAGTGGCAATGGGCAGTTGGTCCAGAAGGGCCTACTTGCTGCAATACTGTTAAAACTAGTGTAACTCGTTCCTAGGATAAAGGAAATGTTGAAACTTTTCCCCTAAAATTACACCACTGATTCTTTTTTTTTTTGTATGCAGCAAAAGGTTCTTCTGCCTGATTTATCTTTAAGAAATTGATCTTTAATCTTCCTCAGAACATACACTTACTTTTTCTATCAACATCCTATCTGAATTTAAGTATCAAAATGCATTGTACATGGTCATTACAGGATAAATAAGAAGACAACATTTTCTTGTTGTCTCACCAGCTGTTAATCTTAGGGGGAAAAACATTTAAAACCCAACTATAATATATACTGCACATCTAAATGATGCTGCTATAACACAACTGAAGTCAGCATGTTAATTCAGGTCACTAACTGGGTGACATCCTGAAAGGTACTGAGCACCATCAATGCATATGGCAGTCTGAGAAACTTGAAGAGGCTTCAGCATATCACAGGATGAGGAAATGTTCTCAGAGCTCTCTTGCAATATAATGGTAAAGTTTGCTTCCTATTTAATAAATAATAATAACTAGTAAAAACTACTCTATTCTTCCAGAATTTTACAGACTTCTGCCTAAACATCTCTTCCTTCCCTCTAGTGCATTTAACATAAATCTCCTACATTCCTTCCTGAGGCTCCTCCTCTGCAAGAAAGTTGATGTGCCTTAGCCCAGTGAAATCATTGCTCTAAAAGCCAGCCTGCTCATTAAATTATTCTGCTAGCTGTGTGTTCTCTCATTAAAAATGTATAAAGATCAGATAATTGCAGCACATATTATTAACCTTGTTTTCCTTGTTTTCACGTACAGTTTCTGTTTTGCTGCCTAGACAAAGATCTGGAAAGGGCAGTTTTCTACAATAAACTACAATAAGCTAAACTACAATATGAAAAATTCCTCCAGCTTTCATTGAATAGCACAAGGAATCACAGTGCAGTCAAAAACACCCATACTTTTATACCAATGTAAAATACTGTGATCTCGTTGTATACTCCTAAAAATCTAAAACAGGCAGTCTTGGCTTTAGTTAAAGCTTCCGATAGGGAATTATTTAAATCAGCCACTCTAATTCACCTAAATCTTCAAACATAGCTGCTATAAACTTCAGATTTTCAGGTTGACTCCTTCTCCTTCTTAAAGCTAGGCTGCACTTCCAGACAACAACCCAGCTAAAAATCCAATTAGGGTAGCAGCACTTCTGAAACACACTGACCTATTTCTCTTTAACTTGTTTTAATATGCATATACTCATGTTCTATTTCTGAAGAGAGCTATTTACGCTGGAAATTAATACCCTTTGAAAACAAGTTACCATAAAATCCACCTATTTCACCCAAACAGAATCCATTCACAGGAGAAACAGTGCTTTCCCCGACTCCCCCAAGCAACACACACAGTATGCAGTATACTGCAGCAAACTCTTGAAACATTCGATAAAAGACAACAATCCTCCTACCTTGTTTAGCCCTGTCTATTCGACACATTCCCAACGTGAACAGGAACATCTGATATAAACAAACAGCCATATCTTTCCCATCGCATCATGGTAACTAATTCTCACATGAAACGATGAGCAGCCTGTAATGTTTTGGGTGTTTGTTTTTTTTTTCCTCAGAAAGCCTTGTGACTTATCTGGGGATTTTTCCTCAGATGATGAAGCAAAGACACAGCCTAAACTCTGTTGCTGAAAGACTGCAGCCCTTCCTTCTCACAGAGCCCTCCCAGCATATGGCAGCCAATCACACCCAGCTTCGTCAGCCCTACTGCTCTTAAACTGATCCTAACGGGATGATTGACACAGCAACACAGCCCTTCTAATGTGTAAAAACAATGCATCCATACCAATGAACCAGGAATTTCCCTCGCACAGGGAAGGAGTTTTACTGGTGAGGCAAAGCGATAGCTCCATGGAATAACATACGCAGCAAAAGCAAACAACTCCCTTTCCCTCCACTGCAACAGCAGCTTCACCATTTCTTGCACAAGGATCTTCAAAGCTTTTGCTAATCGGAAACGTGTGCACAAACAACATTTCTGAAACTGCAAAACTGCAGTGGTGCTGGTTTGTTTGTAAAGGTGAGACATGCACCATAGTGAATCAAAACATCTATCTTTTATTTTAACATGCAAGCAAAACACACTCGGATTCAGGCAGTAATATTCACATTTTAATACTGCATAATCTTATGTGCAGTGTCTGCATTTAACAGCAATACAACCATAAAATCTTTTCAATTATTTCAGACCAGTTGTTAGGGTCTGCAGGTATGGGATGCTTCTCAATGAAAACACAGTCTATATGACGGTGTTTTAATTCATATCCATGGCAGACAAATCCAATCAGCAGCATTTAAACTGAAGTCCATGCAATTAGCTTGCAACTGATGTTCATTTGTGTCAAGGTCCTGGCATAAGAACTACAATACCAGTTGCCATTTTCACGTCAAGCTGTGGGCAGCTCGACATACTTGGTACATAAGGTCTGCTGTCAACCAGTTTTCCTATAAATTTTTCTAAAGTTTTAAAACATGAGAACAAAGCAGCCAAGGATTATTAAACAAGAGTTGCAATTAAGAAAAATACAAAAAGGAGCTTAAGCTGAAAGTCAATCTTTATCCAAAAAGGGATAAAGATTGCAGTGCAACAGTACTTTAGGCAGCAGTTTAGGCAATTCAAGCCTTTACGCAAAAAATGTGTAAAATGTGTTTAAAATGCCACTAAAAGTTTAGAAATATGAATAGACAAGAGGAAAACAAAGCTCTCATTCAGTGGCAGCTCTGTCCCAAGGCCCCATTGTTTCCTGTGGACTATTTTGCATATTATAAACACAGCTTCCCAAAAATCCATTATTCCTCTATCCAGCAACTCTCCTTTGGGCTCCAGCATCTCGCACACAATTTGTGAAGACCCTCCCCTTCCAGGCATGGCTGAAATGTGTTCCTGCCAAGAAGGCTCCTGCCAGCCAGCCCGTACTTTCTGTTCAATCACCCCCTCATTCTTCTCAATTTTGCCCTCTAGTAAAAAAACAAAAAAACCAAAAAACCCAAAACAACCCTCCTCAAAAAACCCACATAGTTGATTCTGGTGAGTTTGAGAGACCCTAGGGACAAGGCTGGTAACTCCACTCATTATTAAGATGGCTTGGTGCATTTCGTCAGGATTTTCCACATTCTTTTGACTCTGCCAAACTTCAGTTGCCCTTGTTAAAAATTTTCCATGCTGGACATCTGCTGCAGGATTTATTGACTTTACTGCCAAAACATGGTTTGCCTATTTCTGAGATAGCCTAGACAAAACCACGTTGCTCTGCCATCCTAGTAACTCACTGGAGAACTCTGGCTCCTCTGCCCATGTTGGGTCAGCCTTGAAATTTGGCAAAGTGATGATCCCTTGCTTTTCTGATGTTGTTTTTGAGGGTGGTTTTGTAATACATCAAGGGTTTTTATATGTTTTGTTATGCATATGAAAATATTTTCCTATTTGACAAAGCTTTAAAACATGCCAATATTACGCTGGCTCACAGCATCTTTTTAATTTTTGTTTCTGATCCCTGCAGTGCAAATCTCAGAAAGTGTTCTGCAGTAAGCATCCGATTCCTTCAGCCATCCGTCCATATGTGGCTGGAACGGCACCAGCCCCACAGTGCGACTGAGCATGTAATGGGCTCAGGTTACAGGAGATTAGCCGGATTTCCCCTGTAACTGCTGCTCCCATCTGCCAGAGACCAGACATTGGAGCTGACAGCAGGAAGACAACCTCGCCTGTTGCTCTCGTGACCCTTGGGCTGGTGGCCCACGGACGTGCGTGAGACAAGCCCTTCAGAGGGCACTGCACAGGGGCTGTCAGAAAGGTCTGGTGGGCCAAACACGGCATGAGGCTGCACAGAAGGGGACAGTGATGAGAGGGAAAGACAGAGGAGAGAAGAGAGAAAGAAGAGAGAAGAGAGGAAGAGATGCAAGAGCCGGAGCATGGCTGGACTAGTCAAGCAGGTTATAACACAGAAGAAGATGGTGCCCCTGCCAGACAAGGGAGAGTAAGCAGCACAGGCAGCACCAGTCAGAGGAGCCAGCCATCCTCTCCACAGGCCAAAGGCACATTCATGCCACAACTCCCACCGAGAGCTTCTGTGGCCCCTTAGTTCGCTCCAAAAGAGGGAGGAAACTTCCAAGTTCCCTCAACCCTTCCCTGCCAAAAACCCAAGGCAAGTCACTAACACAACCCCTGAAAAGGCTCAGCACTGCCTGCACAACCCAATTTCAAGTGCCACTGGCTTCACAGTGCACACGCTGGTCTTCAGCCACTGCAGAGCTTCAACTGCAGTCAAATGGGGCTGGGGTGCTGCATTCCTAGGACTCCTAAATCAAAACGCAAAACTACAGCCATACACACAACCAGATTGTTGTGTGGGTCATTATGTTATAGATTCTCCCATGACAAAGCATCAGAAGACCCTCAGCTCAACTGGGCATGCTGAAAATACATCACATCCTATTTGTGACCCCTTTAGCTAAGACTCATCAAAAAGTTCAAGAGAAAATATATGCTCTCTCTCAAAAATAGCACCTGAGTTGTACCATAGTAAAGCATGACTTCATGGACCGCAAAAAAAGAAATTTTTAAAAATAATTGCTCTGTACATTGAGAAATGAGTATTTCTCAAATGGAGATGTGCCCATGCACTCGTTCATTTTTCATATCAGTTATAAAGAAAAAAGCCAGAATTTCAATTTTTCATCCTGATTTATACAACTATATTATATATTTAATTGCAAAATAACATCATCCTAGAGAAGCTGAGAAATTCAGATGTCAGACTCAACAAAGAATAACAAAGGTAAATTCCCAACACAGAAAATGCCATCTGCTCTGCCTGATATGCTCCTGTAATTAATGAATCAAGGGGAAAACGCTTCTATTAGTGACTATTACACACAATTTTCTGAATGGTCTTGCTAGAACTTTTCAAGAGAAGTGGACTATTTTGGAAGTAATAAGGAGGAGGAGAACTGAAAAATGCAGAACCCACATAGTTATTTTTCCTTCCTTACTCTTGAATCAGAGCAATTAGGTCTAATTTCAGAAACAACAAAATTTGTCAATTTAAAGGGAGATTCGAAAGAAGGCTGGAACATAAGTAACACTAGCACCGAAGTCACCAAGCAATTTATGTGATACTCAGTTGCAGCAGACTGATGATTTTGAGCTGTGCCTAGATGACCTATGGCAACAGGGACGTTTTGGTAAGTTTGGCAATGAGAAAAAGAACTGCAAAACTATTTCCTGTGTCAGTAATAGACTCTTCCCTTAGTAACTTCCCACAACTGTTACTACAAGCAAAATTGAGCTTTGGTAGCTATGGTCTGAATGACAGCATAAAGAAAAGTCAAAGCAGCTGCCAAGATTTTAAAACTAGGCACTCATGCATAATACCACTGATGCCAGCTTTTGCAAAGTACCTCAATCTCTATATTGGGGCTGAAGGGATGATGGAAATCATTATTAAGTTAAAAATTCAACAAACAATATCAAAATTCCAAGTTACTAACTGGGAACAGGTTCTGAGAAGACAAGTCTAATCTTTGTTTTAAAAATAGGCTTATCACAAGAACTTTAGGTTTGGCTTTTCAACTGTTTTAACTTCCTACGTCCCAGACATCGCAAGATCTCCCTAACCCAGGAAAACTGGAGATTGTGCATGGAAAGGAAAAAAGACTATTCTATCTTCATCAAATATATGCTGAGAGAAATATAAAATGGAAACACTTCACAGAAGCAAGCACATATTCAAGTTACATGTTAGGAATCAATCTTACCAAAATTAAGGTGGGTCCTGGAGGCTTTCCAAACGCTCTCTCTCCTTCCGCTGCTTGCACAAGGAGTTTAAGCCATGTCTAAACTGTGAGATCCAAACACATGGGTTCAGGCACACATCCAGTCTGCATCCTGACTTTATTTTAGGACAACACCAATTCCCCATTTGGATGAAAACTAAGTACATGTGCACCATTCCTTTAGAGGGTTATTCCAGTTGGGAAGGGTGATGAAGGCATCAGCCAGAGGAGAATTGCAGTTGACTCCAACCAGGCTTTTGCAGCTGAATGTTTGAGACACATATACCAGGTGCCATGGAGAGCTGAGCTGCCTCAGGATTGTAGCCTTATGCACTTAGCTTGAAATACATTTGACCAAATATAAACAGCCACATTTCACTGAGTCACTCTACTCCCCCTCTCTCTTTATAGTCACTGAAGAGAAATAGGCATTTGTGGGCTGTGATTCATCCTATCCCAAAGTAGCTATTCTAAGAGATACCATCATATCCTAAAAGCATCTGTGTTTCTGCATTGGTTACCTGAGATGGTCACTCTTAGGCTTCTTCTATCATGTCCTTCATTAAACATGTAGGAGATGAAATCTTACTACAGAAGAAGGATTATTAAGAACATAAATATTTAGATATTTCAGTTACATTCACTGGACAGCACTTTGGATTTTCAAATTCAGTTCAAATAACTAAAGACATTAGCACAGAGCCAAAGGACACCTGTATTTTGACAATGTACAGTTACAGCTTTGGTGTAAATCCTCAGCTTGCCATAAGCATGTTCCAGCTATGTTGCTATATAAGCTACATAAGCTTGTTCTCTTAGCTATGCTGAACATGTTCCAGTTTTTTTTTCCCTTCTGACTGAACAGCAATCTTTGCACTCACTCACGCTTTCCTCCTCTGAACAACTGACTGACACCAAATTAACCTAAGAAGAGTTGAACTGGGATTCTCCCCTTGATTTTCATTTTCATTTTGGAGGGGGACATTTTTGGGAGAGGGAGGGTTAGTAAAATAACCATTATCTTGCTGACTCTATATGGCAGATACTATAAACCGGCAAAATAATAAGCTCAGTAAAATAAATTGGCAAACCACCTACATTGCCTTACTCTTAGAACACTGACTTATGCAAAAGTTTTTTTCAGGAAAGTGAGCCTGTTTTTCTTCATGACAGCTGAATAAAAAGCCATTTTCAGTTTGCTCATCTGAAATACCGAATCACAGAAGTATTAAAACATTAAAACTGAAATTTTAATAATCCAAACCAGGATATCTAGTTTCTTCTAGATGCCCTAGGGAATTTCTGTTGGCCTTCAGTGGCCATTGCTGGAAGGACTGGGTTACTGGTATGTCTTATATTTGCCAGCCCCACGCAGATGTCCCAGATACAAAATTGACTAGTGCCATTTTAGATGCCTTATATTTAAATACCTGTACCCATCCAAAAATGCAACCATTTCCTCAGAAATATTCCTATCAGAACAGATCTTCCCAAATCTTCCAGCAGAATGTAAAAGGGTTATATACAAAACAGAAAGCCTTTATCATCAGCTGCTGAGCCCTGTCTAGAATATGTTTCATGAATCACATGGAATCACAAGCACTACTAAGGCAGAAACATATATCATAAATCCAAGATGAATCTCTCTGATAAATGCCTTCATGTCCCCCTAGTTTGTACAACCATGGCCCCAGAAGCTTACCGGGTCTTTAACTTCAGCTGAAATAAACACCAAATGCTTAAGCCTTCACAAAAGCTTCAAGAATACTTCCCAAATGTGTCAAATTAAGAAGAAAGCTTCTACATTTGTGTCATACCTTTAGGTTTTTAATACTCAATTTGAAACAATGCAAAGTTGCAATCCAGCACTACCCCTGATGCATAAATGATCTTTAGTGAGACCCCCATGTACTGGGAAGTTCTTCCACTGCTGATAAAAACATGCTCCTTCCTCCTCAGACCCCTCCATGACTAATTTCCTCCATACCCATTGTTCTGGCCTCAGATTTGGAATAGTTCCTATTTAAACCCACAACAGGAGGAAACCATTTGATAAATCACCTTTTCATAAAACCTACTAACCTCAGCCACAAAGTCACGTGGGCATAGGGAAACCCTCTTGTGTTTCAAGGAATGTAGTGCAAGATGCATTTACTAAACTTCTGCCCCTTATCTTGGGGATTTCCAACCTACTGGGAAGGCACGGGAGCAAGATTTGTCCTTGAAGAAGTTCCTAAATGACCAAAATTAACACTTCATGTATCTATTAGAGAGATGTAATCTGAGCAAGTTTTCTGCATGCAAACTCAGTATTTTTAAAATCTATGAAGATTCAGTTATCAGCTTCAAATATATTTGAACTCCTGCATATAATTCAAGCAATAGCTCCAAATAATACATCTTTAAATGAGTGATGTAATGCGAACTTTCTAATTATCCTTTAAATCAAAAGCTCTATTTTATTAATCCATTATAAACCCAAAGGGAAAAAAATGCCACTGAAACTAAGCTACATTTTGAATTTTCCCATCTTCAATTAGCAAAAAAGAATTCAACTTGCTCTTTCTAATTTATTAAAATTACCCTATTGTTTTTGCACATTACTGCAATACAGGTGTAAAACAACCTAATTTAAGAGGTGATGCTGCCTCCCATTTTCCTACAAGCTGCCTCTTAACAGTCTGAGTCTGTAGGGTAGATGCTCATGGGCATGCAGCAAAATCAGCAAGCAATCTCCACTGTAAGCAGAGAAAATATGCTCCAGGAAACTTCACAGAAAATGAAAGCCAATTGGATAATTTTTGTTTTTCAAAAGCAGTAAGAGCAGCATTCAATCCCTCACCCTTTTACAGCAATTAATAACCCACACATGTAAGAGCAGAGGACTCTATATAATTAAAAAAGCATTACTTTGGCAAGAAGAGAGGGCCTGGAGTATGTAAGTGCAGGGTTTTATTTCTTTCTGTGAAGTATGGATGACAGGTAGGAGAAAGCTATGCCAAGCGAACTGTTGGCAAGCAACTAGTCTTTTGGTTAACAAGCAGATCTGTTTTGTGAAGTCTATGAGTTTGTGTTCACTTAGGCAAGCTTTTCTTTAAACATTAGACTTAGATGCATTCAGTCATGAGTTTTTTACCAAATTTCCATTTGCACCTCAAAAGAGGTTGCTTTGTTTCAGCGTGTTTTCTGATTACTGTGAAGTGTCAGGAACACTTTGTTGCATAATGCTTTTAAACATTACATGTGGATCTTTGCCTAATTACTCTGCCACAATACACTATATACATGAACATGAACCTTCATTTTTCCCAAATGTCATGTAACAGACACCAAGAAATAAGTAGCTGTAAACACAAAGAGAAACAAGAATTGTTTTCACAAAGAAAAAACACAAGCAAACAAGTATGAGTAATGCAGGGCGAGAAACAAGGTCCTGAAGCAGAAGCACTGTGTGGGATAAAATGGCATCCAACACCATGACCTCTGAAAATAGTATGTTTCAAGTAGCACACGTCAACATTTAATCCCACCACTAGAAAAATGAAGCAAATTAGAGGAAAAAAAAGGCCTCAAAAATAAAAATGCGTACAGGATTTCATTCACCAAAGATCTAAAGATGGAGAGTTTATTAGTTGCAGGGAAATGTCTGTAAGGGGGTAGCATCCAGCTTTCTAAACACAACTATTTCACCCATTCTGTACTTTTCTCCAACTCTCCTCTTCCTCTCTCTCAAAAAAAGTGTTATAAATTGACAAAACCATTCATTTGGCTGTTCCCCCTCATAGCAGTTCTAGTAAGGATAAAACACGACCACTAATACATATTAGTAGAGCCAAAATAAGATTAGAAGACATCCTGTCTGCTACCTTTGCTTACTTAAAGGTAATACTACTAAACAAAGGGGAATGCAGGGAAAAAGTACAAGTTGAAAATTAAACTGGTCTTCTGCTGTGGGGTGTACAATCTTATGAACTTAAGACTTGAAGTCTTTAATTTAAGTTAAATTTCACTGCAGACCCCTTGCCCTTTTGGCAACTGTAATGCCACCTCATCCCCCAAAGCTATCTTCAGCAAGACCCACGAGGAGAGGTTTGCCTGTTTGGGCAGGACTGTATAAACCATCAAAGACTTCTGTCCCTTCCTTCAGGGACAGGTAAGAACAAAAGAAACCAGCTGACAAAAATATTCTGCTGGTCCTCAGATATTCTCCTAGAAACTTGGACTGTAAAAAAACCTAAGGGGGTTTCTTACCTAGTCCAGCTTCCGCCTAAAAAGAAAACTATCATCAAGAGCAGACTTGCTCTTGATGGGTCAGCATGGCTTTGACTTGATGAGTCCTGAGAAGATCACAGGGCAGATACTTGCTCCTCTGGATGACCTGCTGGTGTGCTGCACTACTCTCCTAGTAACAAGATTTTCCCAACATCCACCCTGAATCTCCAAGGAAACAACTAGTTGTCACTCTCCCTTGGCGTCACCTGGCACTACTAAGTAAAGTTTGGTCCTATTATTTTCATCATCATCTTCCAATAGCAGTAACAGCTACTGGACTGTCACTTCCTACTTTTCATCCAAGCAAATAAACCCAGCTCCCTCAACCTAGAGCCCTACCCATAGAAGTAACTTTTCACTGGAACTAGACATGGCAATAGGACTTCATCTGGGCTAGAAGTGCTTCCTTGATGAAAGCTGTGACCATGTGCTCAACTAACACTGGATGAAGTAGAAAGAATTCTAGTTTTCTCTTTCCTTTACTACTGGCTGCATATACAAGGGACTACCACTCAGATTTTGCATTTGTTTCTTTTGATTCCTCTTTGTACTGCTGACAGAAGGGATATGTTAAAAGCTCCGCATCCTGTACTGAAACATCCACAGAATTTCAGACCTTTCTATTTCAGTACTCTCAGATATTTTGCATATTGAATGCACTTCTGTTTTACAAAGGTCTCTAAGATCAAACTACCTAACAATAAAATATGAAGTTACCAATGCTTATTTTCTACAGGAGTTCTTTACAGGTTCTTTAAAAACTCCCAAATTTTATCCCCAGCTGTATCAAATTATGACCATCTCCAAAGATTTCTTTTTGAGACAATGTAACTTCAAGAGTACTGGCAGCTCAAAAACAAAACAAATAAAAAACCAAAAACAAACAAACAAACAAACAACCAAACAAAACAAAAAAAAAATCTAACCTTTATGGATATCCATTCATTCTGCTCCTTCTTTCAGTCTATTATGCAGAAATCAACAAATAACTAAGAACCCGCTGACAAAATCTTGCTGGAGTAAGCAAAGTGGAACTACAGCAGTTTCAATTATTCCTCCTGTTTAGAAAATTCATTATCTCAATCCTAAAAGCCTTCTGCACAGTTCTACACTAATAACATTTTCCCCCGTCCCAGTTTGTTTCCAGCAGCAGACTCCACCAGGGACTCAGCAGCAGTGGGGACCAGCTCTAGCAGATTAGGAACTGCTTGTACTACATAAGAAAAAACACTTCAGCCATCATTGAAATTTGCATTTCGAGACTCATTTTCTTCATGTATAGAGTGGTGTGAGCTTTCCAGAAAGCAAGAACAGTGCTGTAGTAATCCTCCTGTCAGCCCCAGGGCCATTACCACTATTCGGATGACCAAACTCTTCTGCTGCTTTGTAGGGAGGAGTATTGAGATCCACCCAGCTCTGGCCTCCAGTTATTGCCATATCATTAGTCAAGTGGCCTCTTCACCGCTCAGGAAGTGGACAGATTTTTCTTCTCCCTTCCTCTAACTCACAACAGCAAGGACAGGTTATTTTAAAATAAAAAATGACTGCCTTAAACCACCAACACCACCTTCTGATGGAATGTGCCTTAATCTTAACATTACCCTGCCCTCATCCTTCCTGTCCACACTCACTACAGCTCCCGCAGGAGGCATATCCAGGTCTAACCATTCCCAGGATTCAACACCTTGTGCCTCCAAGACAAACCACATATCTCTCTTGTAGGACCCAGCAATCCGAATAACATGGCACACTTCATCTGCCACAGTATAAACTGGACTGGGTTTTCCAAGGAATTAGAGGTAAAGAACCAGAGAAATCAGCTGCTTTCTGGTAGCTACAAGTAGCAGAAGAAATACACTCCACTACAAACAAGAAGCAAAGAGCACAAAACATTATGAAATTAAGTGAATGAATTGAGTAATGTAAGACCTGCCTCTAACTGCCAGCAGGTAATACACAATCCCGAGAGTGAAATATATGGTATACATTGCATCACCCAAAGCTCTCTAGATGAGATATAAATCCTATGTCTTTTTTTCCTGCTCCTCACAATACAGCATCCAAGACAAGCAGTCACCAAGAAGCACTTTGTTCACCTTTGTTCACATTCTGCAAATACAAAATCTAAGGGGCTTATATTAAAGTATCTTTATTAGATTTCATTAACCTGAAAAGCCAAAGCTAAAATTCATTCACTCAAAGATTACAATAAAGAAACAGCTTTAGGAAGGCTAGCATTACTATCTTGCAATGAAAGGTAGCAGAATGTCCCAGTATCACAAAGCTTGAGAATTTCAGCAGATACTTTGACACAAGGTTGAACATGATAAAATCCCCAAACTTTATCACCTTGTGTTTTTTAAGAAAAGCGAGTTCTTTATAGTCCTCTTGTCACCTTCACAGATCACACCTGGACCAATCTGCAAAGCTGATCATATTTTTGACCTAACACTTGACAGAGAAGTTGAACATTATGGATATCACAACACTACTGCAGTTATGGAAAGAGTATTGCTTCATTCAGGCAAGTGAAAGCATGGCCAGGTTCCTTCCCAGGAACCAGAGAAATACTTAGCAGAGTAAGGACTGAAAAAACTCTAAAAGCATGCAGATCTCATCAACAGCAGCAGGGCAAGGGCCTGAGGGCTCAGGGACCCACACATCAGCAATGATCAAAACCCCAGTCAACTCCTGACAAACACTGCTTCGGTAACATACCCAAAAATCACCCTGATGTTATCAGTATCTCACCATACGCATAGGGCAGAAACTCTCAAATGGAGAAATTGCCAATAAATGCTGAAATAACTAATGCATCAAAGCCTGTGCTAAGGCTTTCCATACTCAAGGCCTATGACATCCATAGAGACATACTGCACAGCAAGGAAATATTCCCTTTGTGAAAACTTTGAGCGCACTTTGAAAGTCCTCTCAGGAAACAAAACCGTGCCTCGCCCATATCCACCAACAGCCAGCTTGCACAGCTCAGGCCAACCACATTTAGACATTGGCTAATCTTAAAACAGGGCGTCTTTTTTTTCTCTGAGACCTGCAAATTCAACCAGACTCCTTCCAGTCTGAAAACATTAACAGAATACTTGGAAGTCTTCTTCCCCCTTGAAAATGTACCAGTCCTACCACACCTGAGGAAACTCATTGTGGATATATTGTCCTGAGCAACCACTGGTTAGTGCCAAATCTCCCATTCCTGAAAAAGATAAGCAACAAAACCAACTATTGGCTCACTTCAGTAAGCCTAATGGTACAGACCAGGGACATCAAACTAAAGAAAGGATATGGATCTTCCCATATGTCAAATTATCTCTTTTGGGCTGATATTTGAGATAATGGGTTGATACAAACTCAACCTCACAGACCTCCTTTTTGATACCATCAGGCATGAAATATTTATCTCTCACCAGGGGGGATACCTCAAAAGGGCCCACAAAAATATTATTAATAGCTTGGGTCGTTCCTGGATAAATTAGGGGCAATGGAGAAAAGGCAGCAGTAGAAAGCTTTCACATCACTTGTTCCTTCCCCTGTAGAGACCTACAAATTTCAATTCCCTATACACTACTTTTTAACACCAGTGTCAAACGAACAGGTGAATTAGCCAGCAGCGGTCTCAAATTCTGCCAATGTGAAAACACAACAGAACTATTTAACCTTCAGCACAAACAACTGCAGCACCATCCAAACAAGGAGGAATAGCTGAAGTTAAACCTAAACTTGGAATTCAGTGGACAGCAGAGGAAAGCCCTGTCAGGAGTTTGCAGCCAGAGCCAGACCCTAGGTTTGTTGCTTTAAGACACACGATCCCAGCTGGTCATAGGTCAGAAGTATTTCTGGACTTTACACTGACATTATACTTTCATACTGAAACGCTACTCAATAACAGCATTGCTGCCTCAGCTCTATCTAGGCAAAGAGTCATCTGTGTCCCCAGTGCACTCTGGACGATCCATGAAGCCTTCCAATCTAAGAAATCTGATTACTCCAGAACATGTTATGTCCTTCCTCAGTAACACAGCATCATAACATCATCCTCCCATCTTCCAGGCTGCATCCTCACAGTGCTCAAACATCTACCCACTGTCTTACAGCTCCCTGTGGCCCCAGCCCTGGGCAGCAGCAGAGCTGCCTTGGGCTCTGCAGAGGAACAGCCCCTGACAGTCATCGCTGCCATCAGCCACCCAACGTGAGCTCAACGTGTTAGCATGCAGCTGCAAGGCAAGATAAACTGTTGAGTTCTTCAGCACTTCAAGATTTTTGAAGAGGTCTACTCTTTCTTCATACCTGTAGTTGACTGAGTCATATATTTTTATTCCGAAGCTAGCTGAGTGTTTTGATACTGTGTTTCTGTAAAGCCCTAGGCCAATCGATTGTGCAAACGCAGTTACCACAAATAATCCAACCACAATGATCAAGACAGCAAAATGCACAGGGGAAAAAAAGTATCAGCAGTAGAAAAGAAAGAGATTGTTTTTGTTTTTAAAAGTTTATTCATGAGAAATGAGTGACTTTAAACTGAAAGGCATTTTTGATTAACACTCTGCCTTGACTTTCATTTCAATGACATTTTAATGAACACTTTCTAAGTAGCTCTACTTGCAAATGAACGTGGGAGAATATTGAAGAAAGGTAATGGGAGGGGAAAAAAATAATCCATCAGTCATTTTATTTCTTAGATGCCTCTGAGAAAATAAATAATAATTCATCAGGGGAAAAGTGATCCAGGAAAGATTCGACTGTTAACAGACATCTGGAAAGGAATAATAAGTAGACTGGAAGAGTCTGAATTACAATAGAGGGCTATGAAGAAAGATACAGTGTGATCTGGAAGCCAATTAAGTGACTTTGTAATTCTTCAAATATGAAGGCAGTGTGTTCACATCTGTCCTGAGTACTTCAGCAACAGAGAGCTAACAATAAACTGTCAGAAAAAAAAAATTATAGAAGAGCAGTAAATGTGATTGTAGGACCGGCCGGAGCCATGAGAAGTGAAATTTCTACCCTGGTAACTGACAGCATGAAAATACCTTCTTTGATAACAAGTTTAATGTGATTCGTAGTTCTTTATTTCTATTTCTATTGCCAGATTCAACAAAATTCAGAAACATTCAAATAGAACTATAGTAAGTCCTGTGAGTGCCTATTAAAAGGGGAGTGTGGATTGAAGGCAATATAAACAAGAAAAGCGTTCATTCACCTAGCATGGCATAACTTTCAGCGAGAACATGCCAAATCTAAATAAATTAGGCTATATAATTCTACTTGGCAGCATAAGGAGCAAAATAATCGTGTAGTGTTGCTGAGATTCCAAGAGCTACCCAGAGATGCAAAACATCTAACACCATCAGGCAGCAATGGGAATACCAATTTAATACACTTTTTCTTTTTTCCTGCCAAAAATCAAGACAAAAAGTTAAGAACTTTTTCCAGTGTCTTGTAACCAAGCTTCTAACCCAAGAAAAAGCAAGACTAAGAAGGTTCCCCAAACTGCAGTCACATGCCACTGGTGGCAGGATTCATGTACTACTTTTGCTATGGTAGGTATTACCACAGTTTAAGAATCCCTAGGTTAGGAAAAAAAGCATTTTGTACTGCACACTACAATTCTACAGACTGCAACCAGCAGAGAAACTGCAGAGCATCTGGAGTACAAGAGATGAAAATTTCACCCACCAAGTGTTAGCAGCAAGTAGACTTTATTTTTAATCTTCTTATGACAACTGTTATTCCATAAAAGCCAAATTTAAGAAAATGATGCTCAGATGAAGATTTCAGCATCACAATCTCAAACATACCAATTCCAAAGATTAGAGATTTTGGCAGGATTGCTGTTGACTAAACCCAGGCCATTTCTTCAGCGAGAGGGCCATAAATAATAGAGGAGATAAGTTTCAGAGGAGAAGGTACATTGAAGTGACCCATGTTATATCACCCACCCACCTATCTGCACAATGCAGATAGGTAACGCTCCTGTGGTGACGGCAGTGACACAACAAAGCAGCCCATCTCTTCAGCTGCAGGAAAACAGGCACTGTCCTGCAAGTTACCTTGCACGGACAGACAGACCCTCACACTGTACGAATCACCCGGGTGGCCCACTGCTATTCCAAATTTCGCTGCCGTGTAGATAAGCTGTAGCATATATGCCTGCAACTACGGCAAGTGCCGAAAACTAGCATGACCCAGCTGGGAGCTCCAGCCTGTGGCAGAAGTTCTTTGCTATGATCTCCAATGAGCAACACTGGAGCTGGTACCCCACCACCACCTTATCCCTGCAGAAAGAAACTGCAAGGCTGGCTCTAGCCAGGGGTTCATGCATGCTCTAAAAGCATGAGACTGACACTGCACAAAAAGGCCTTGTCCACAGGGGGAAAAACTACATCCCTTCCAGCAGCAGTATCAACTGTACTCGACAAATGCAAATAAGACCAGTGCCAAATACAAGCTACAAATTGGCATAATTGATGCTGGAGCAACTATTTTTTTAACTTTAAATATACTCAGAAACTGTATGAAAGACGCTTTGCACTAGTCCTTGAGAGTAACTTTAGAGCATTTCCCAGAAGAGTTGAAATACGTATTTGGCCCTAAATCTTACCGCAGGTACTTTTTTCATTTGCACAGTGTGGTACGTGCACACATGAAGGGAAAATAGAGGACAGATGGCTAAACCTGTGCATATTTACCAAGGTATGAATACCACATTAAAATCATAAGCACTAGGCCAAGTCACATGTTTAAAATTAATTACACTTCCGCTACTACCTACAAGTCCACACTGCTTTAAAAATCTACAAGTCTGAACAAGATACGTCAGTGTGACACGATCACTTAAGTATATTAATCCCACATGGATATCCTCTGCAGCTGAATTAAAGGCACACAAGTTATTCCTTGCTAGTGTTCAAATACATATTCAGCCACATTACTGCTGTTCCCCTCCCAGCAGAAATGTAAATATGCCCAAAAGAAACAGAAAACAAAACATCTGGAAACAGAAGCCTATAGGCAATGTTCTCAGAGTTCAAAAAATATGTGTGTATATTCTGCATGTATGCAGACAAATACATATGTACGTACAAGGAATAAATATATAGGGTTACCACACAAAACCAGGAGTAAGAAAAATATTTAATTTCGTGCAGTTTTTGCCCCTCTGTCACACTCACCTTCACGGGTGTCCCGTCCCCCCCCCCCACGAACCTGCCCAGCGCTATTCCCCGCTGGCCGCAGCGAGCCCCCGGCGCAGGGATGAAGCGGGCGGGCGTGGAGCGGGGAGGGAGGATTTGGAGGAAGCCGCTGGGGCGGCCACGGCCCCTTTCCCTTTCCCTTCCAGAAGTAACACAAAGTTATGACTCCCGCTCGCCGCTCTCCCCGCTCGCACGCCGTGCCAAATGCTGAGTTAACAAAACCATAAATCACCGCTGAACCAGACGCGACGGCCCGGCAGCAGCGCCCGCCGCCTCCCGCCCCGTCCCACGCCGCGGCGGCTTCCCCAGGGAAGGGAAGGGGAGGCGAGCGGCGGGGGCAGCGGGCAGCGGGCAGCCGAACCGGTGCGGAGCTCTGCGCGCCTTCCCGCGCCCTTGGCGGCGGCAGCGGCGGCGACCGCGGGTCCAGGTGCGGCGGGACGGGCAGCGGCGGCAGCAGCTCCCCGCGCGGGGAGGCGCCGCGGGCCGCCGCGGCCGCCAGGCTGCCCCGGAGCCGGCGGCACGGCTGCCGCGGCTGCTCCGCGGGGCGCCGGGCAAGCCGAAGTGCCGCCGCCGGCGCGCACCCGGCGCGTCCCCGCGCGGCCCGGCCCCGCGGCGAGGGGACACGGGCTGGCCCCGCGCCGTGGCCCCGCAGCCGCCCCGGAGCGGGCGCGGGCTGGCGGCGGCGCGGGCGGCTGCCTTACCTCGGAGCGGAGCGCGGAGCGGGGGTACACCCGCTTCTCCCAGCCGGGCGGAGGCGGCTCAGCGCAGCGGCGGCTTGTCACCTCTCCCGCCGCGACCGCGACGGCGGCGGCTCCTCGCGTAGGGGCGGTCCGGCCCCTCCCTGCCGGGGCCGAGCGCCGCTCGCACCGCCCCGGGGCCGGGCCCGCCCGCCGCAGCCCGCGCCGTCCGGCCGCCGCCGGGGCCGGGGAAGGGGCAGCGGCAGCGCGGGGGCCGCGGTTCCTGCGGGGTGCGGGCCGCGCTCCGGCGGCGGTGAGGGCCGGCCCGCGGTGTTTTGCCTCGGGCCCGGCCCGCCTCGGGGACGGGCCCGAGCGTTTCCTCCGCAAAACAACGGGGGCAGCGGCGGGCGGGCGGTGCTGCAGAGCGGCCAAAAATCCTGGGTTTGCGTCGTGTTGTTCGGCTTCCTTTTGATTGCCGGAGCTATGGCGTGACACCGGTTACCGTGGAGGATTTTCTGGAGGAAACAAACGCGTGGCTTGTCTCCCAGGGCTTATTCTTCCCGCATTTTCACCCGAATTCGTGAGCAGTTTCTGTTCCTGTGAAGTGTCGTTCACAGGCAAAATGGGCTCTCTTCTCCTCGCCCGCAGCAACCAGCGAAGGCCCCCGGTACCCCTCTGCCCCCGTTCTCCCACAGGCTGCTGTTTCTGGAACAAGGGTTGGCACCTTTCCCTAAAAAACATGGTATATTCCCCATCCAGAAAGAAGGGCAGCTGCCATGATTCCCGATTTGCCTCCAGCCCACCAAACTGCTTGTGCTGGTGTGCCAGGTGAAGCTGAAGGTGCGGTTCAGCGGAGCTGTGGGAGCACTGCCCGCTCCGGCCGGGCGTCCCCAGCGCCCCTGGCCCCCCGTGATCCCTGCTCTGTGTGCTGGCAGGGCTGAAGCCTCGACTGGCAAACCCCACGATTCATTTCCAGGCAGCTCAGGTCCCCCAACAGCCTCTCCAGACAGCCAGGCAACATCCAGGGGTGAGGCCACCGCTGCCCTATCCTCGATGGATTTTAACCGCTGCAGCATCCCAATGTACGGGTGGTGGAGCAGGAAATAAATCAGAAAGCAGCTGCACTTCAATTTCAACTAAATTCCTTTAGACTGTCCCTGAGGTCTTTCACAAGGATCAGTAACTGAACTGCTACTGAAAAATGTGTTACATTTTGAGAAGGAAAGTGACCCTTTCAACTTATCCACATCCTTTTGGTGAAAAGAGGCTGAAAAAAGAGCCAAAAAGAAAAATCCTTTTTAAAAATTTTTATTTGTTTTTTTACATAATGAGCAGAGTGAAAAATTAATATTTTAAGGCTAATTGGAAACCAGTTCTAACCAGTCTGTTCAAGGCAATCCCATGGTTAAATGTGTTTGAATATACCCAATGAAACAAATTATGGTAATATTGTTCTACTTTGAAAGGGAAATAGAATAAATGGAGTAAACACAAAGCCAAGCTAGAGCCTAGCTGAGGATGCCACCAGGTACAGTAAGCACTCTCCCCCAGTTTGTAGGAGGAGACAGTGGCTTTGAAAAGGGTGGAAAATAAAATCTAAAAATCTGCTGCTGCTCCAGCATAACCCAATGCTGATTGTGGTAGCCCCTAGGTGACCAGAGGTAGCAACAGCTACATCTCTATCTATTCCTACCCTCCTTTTGTATGATTTTGATCTTGGTGAATGGCAGTTTTGTAAGGGAAAATAAATGATATTGTAACATTTTTTCCCCTGGCACATTGTTTTTAATCTTCATTAAATGAGAGAAAGCAGAACTAAAGAAGTTGTTGAACATGCAAAAAGCTTCAACAGGATGTTCCGTCAATAAGAGTTTAGTGCACAGCTGATACCATAAAACGTAGGATCTCTCGAGGCCTTCTATTGAGCATCTATTCCCAGAAGCAGGATTATTTCAGGCCAAATCTAATGTGGGTTTTTACACTGCTTTTAAAAACCACCCATGAGCTGCCTATTCTCTTCAGGCAACTTGATGTGCCCATCGACTTCTTTGTGCAAGCCCCTCCTTCTGCAAATTAACCTGACTAAATTTTGTCCTTCTCTTTTGACTGTGAGGGATGACTGATGTTATCCTATTTATGAAAATCTTTTACATATACATCTAAAGCTATAATGAGTTATATTTTCCCTTTAGACTTTACTTTTTGATTCAAATTGCCACATTTTCTCAAACTTGTATCATTCTTGTTGCTCTCCTCCAGTCATTTGAATGTAACATCCACAATAGGACATTGTAGACCAGCCAAACCTCAGCAGGTATGAAGAAAGGAGAAAAATAACTGGTGACTTACATATAGAATTTTTGCCAATAAATCCCTCCATGTGACTTGTTTTTATTGCAATGGCAATTTCATGCTGACTCATTGTGTAGTGGGTCAGTGCCAAAAGCACCCTTTCTCCACCAACTTTTCTTACACATGTATGTATTTCATGACTTCCTAAGTGCCTAGCCAGCACTTGTCCCATCTTGTTCACTTTACATGCCAAATTGAAAGTATTTTGTAGCAGCAATAGTTTATCGATGTACATTCTGAAGTGGCTTATTGATCTTGCAGCATGGATCATTAATTTTGCATTTTTCTTTAAAAAATTATTTCTCAATCAGTTTAATGAGGCTTAGTCAATATTATCCTACTTGGAAAGGTGCAGCCTAGAAAACTGATGAGAATGCACGACAAAGTTAAATACCCTTAACTCTTTAATATTTGCAGGATTTTTTTTTGTCTTACTTGTTTTATTAATTTTCGCTACAAATGTACCACAAGGACTAAAGGGAGTTTTACCATTTAAACAAGATGCTTGAATAGAACTATCCATATTCTATAAAATGATATTCAGAAATTATGCTGAATTTTGCTGAAACTTGACAGCTGATCTGTCAAATCTTTTAACAGAACATGAGATCCGTGTTTCTAGTCTCCATTCTCGCCTTCCCTGCTGCACCAGCTGTACCTCAGGGGCTTGCCCTGAAGCTGCCCACTAGCCATGGGATCCAGGAGAGTCTGACGAGCTCACCCACAGAAGGGGCCAGCACACGTCCATTTTCCACCAGCAGCCATCCCCCGCCCAGTGGTGCCCTCATGTGTCTCCACACGTGAATTTCAAACGCTGGGATTCCAGGAATTCGTTCGACTTATGTGTCACTGGAAATCCGGCACACGCAATCTCTATGCGGTGCAGCACCTTTCTCTCTAGCCTAAAATCGGTTTGGGAATTTCCTTCAAGGGAAGGACGTGTGGAGTGAAATAACTTGAGCCCATATCAGCATAATCTGTCTTTTTATTTACTTTTATATAAAAATGGCTTCCAAGGAAATCCTACAGTCTGTTCCAGAACATGGCAAACTCCTAAATTCAAATATGAATTCTCTTTGCCCCTTTATTTTCAAGGCTACCTGTAAAAAGAAACTTTACAAATTACCCTTTTTTTTGCATCTATATATTGAGGTACTGCGGGAAGGAAAAGTTGGCATGGTTTCACTGACATTATGCCTGTCTCCACAAGTTAAGATTAATTTGCTGTTTCAAAGGCCATCAAGCCAGTTCAAGCCTATATAATTTTTTTAAAGAATAGAAAAACTGAGCTGAGTATCAAGTTTTCCTGTATGTGGACACCGATGTATGTACATACAGAGGCCATTTGGATTCATAGCTAGGGCCATAACCCATTCTTTTCCCTATTTTTTTAATAGTAAGGAGAAAACATGAACTCATGCAAGTTAATTGCGCGAATATTTCATTATTAAATGCTGGAGCAGAAGATTTCCATAAACAACTCACTCAAAGTTTGAGCAATGCCATCATCCAAGGAAACAAAGTTTGCAAGCTGCTGCTTCTGCACAAGTTTTGCAATGTCTTTTTTTCAGGTATGCAACATTAAATTTGTCCATACGACAATTGCAGCATCTGCCCCATCTGTTCAGGATGCTCTTGGGAAATAACTCTTCAAATACATTCACGATACATTTATTAGGAAGTTTTGCAGTCTTTCATTATTTCAGTACTCAAGGCCATATTGAATCAATAGATTACAGGTATACCATGTGCCATGTGCTATTAAATTTTCTCAAGGCACAGCCACAGAGAACCAGTCCAATGACATTGTTCTCATCCTCAGCAATCACAGCAGAAGCTGTCTTATCCCACAGCAGACTGAGCTTTGCATGCTATGCTCAAAGAAATGGAGAAGCTGAAGTTGACCAAAGGCCTGGTAGGGGCTGGCTGCTTCTTTAATCTGCGGTGGTGCCACATTGCCAGATGATCCTAAGAAAAAAACAGAATACCCCTGACTTGGAAGCAAATTATTTCCCATTTATAGATTGATTGAATTTTTGGCACTTAATTCACTGTGTGAAAAAACTGTAGAAGACAAGCATCTGAGATGAAAGATTCTCCATATAATTGCAGAAAATGAGTGCTTCCCACCAACATTCCAGCTCATTTCTAGTGTGTCAGAGTATCCCTCTACCCACAAAGTACAATTGGGCTATTGTGCACCAGAAAGAAGTCTTTCCATACTGTGACAGCCAACCAGCTGAAGCCCAGGCATACAAGATTTTAATACATTCATTGTCTTAATGAAGAGCTGTAAATGTAATGAACATGCTCAGGGCAATACAGTGCTCATGTCCTCCAGCAGGACTGCAGAGGGACATCTCCATACAGCCTACATATGACTCTGACCCTGACCCTTCTCACTTGACCCTGTGGTCAAGTGACACTTTGTGTTGCTTGCACATAGCTAAACTTTCTTCTACACTCCTACGCTGACCACATTTGTCCTGCCTAGTGTGCATGACCTTAGAACATGGTGGTGTGAGTTTGCCTGCTCAGTATTGTCTGAAAGTGTGCCATGCAATGATACCATGTGATAGGTAGTCATTAAACAGTACAGCCCAAAGCAAACTGCCAGCGCTGAACCTGTACCCTTACCCCCTGCAGTTTACTTCTGCATATGTAATATCATGGAGTTTTCTGATCCCAGGTTTCCTATTCTATACATACAGCCAATGTTGCCTGATCTCATGTGTTATTCATTGTATTTGGCCTTTTTAATTTGACTTTTTTGTTGGATTGTGGCTCTCAATGAGATGATTCACACTCACTGGCAAAAGCAGTACATGCTCTGCAGTATTTACTACCATCTGCAAACTTTACCATAATATTTTGTGTTGTCTAGATCATTGATAAAAGTATTAAGCACAAAAATAAGTTTCTAGGGGGAAAAATCATTACAATAAATTCTTTTGTTTCTGTCTTTTCATTAAAAATAACATCTGGAGATCAAACAGTGAGTCAGTTTTTAATCCATGTAATGTTAATTTTGTATAATGGAAGTTCTTTTAAATCAAAGTGTTATTGCTGTACTGACTGGGAAGCTTTGAAGGAATCAATGGCTGTCATGTGAATACAGTTGTCTGTAGCACTTGGAATCACACAGTTTTCAAAACAAAGGGGGAAACACAGACACAAACTCCCCAGCAAAAGAACTGTAGTAACTACTTGGATATTGTGTTCACAGATCTTGATTGTATTTTGACCTCTGAGTTTTGCTAATAAGATCCAAAATTAGCAATCTCTTTGCTAGGGTTAAGAATAACACCATTAGTTATTCAACAAGTCCTTTCAAGCTTTTCAAAACTGATGCAACTTTGACTCTTCTGGAATTACCAATGACCTAGGAAAATGCCTAGCTAGCAGCTGAAGACACATTCTTGCCTAACTCTGTTAGGACTGAATTTTTATTTCAGCAGAACCTGGCCTGCTAGCTTTCTTGCAGGTGATTTTTTCTCCCTCTCTTTCACTTGGATACATAGTCTCTTTGTTCCAAATACCAGAAAGCTGTTGTACTGTTTACCTACTGTAATTCATGTGTATTTGAGGTAAGATTCTTCCTCCTAATATTTATGTACAGAGCCCTTTTACTGCATTTAATCTGGTTGCCTGCTACTACTCCAGCAAGTAACTTTTTCTTTTCTTACTACTTTTAATCCCTGTCATTAATTACTTTGTTTCCCCACCTGAGTCTTTACAAATTGATTTTCTATTTTCTCATTTCCTCATTTAATTTTTTTAACCAAGGTGGCTTTCTGCCCAGTAAAAGCTTTACATGCTAATGAAAGCTTGTTGATCTACATATCCAAGTGGCTATCTTTGAACGACTGGCAGTTTCTCTTAAGGCTTTCTACTTCAGTTTCTCTGTCCTTTATGCTGACAATTAGTCTAAGCTTTGAGTAATTAGCTCTTTTAGAGTTTCACAGATGAATATTGGTGCTACCATTGCCTATTTAGGCAAATGGAGTGTAATCAGATTCTAATGAGAAATACATAAACAACAGGGTAATTTTTAGAGTGACAATTAACTATTCTTTGTCAAGAGAAGGTCTTATAATGAGTCATTCCCTTTGGGAGGAGGCATACTGCATTAAGAAGCTTTAAAAAGAAAATAATCCTTCTTCTTGAAGTTTATCACTTTTTTTTTTTCCTTTTTTAATTTTTTCCCCTGTGCAAAGTATCCAGCAAACATTCCCTGGTTAGAATTAATCAATTTTCCATCTTGGTTCTTTATATGTAGATCATATTTATGATCTACTATTTATGTAGATCATCATATTTAGCATAAAACAAATCATCATTTGCTAAGATCCGAATGTTTTGACAACTCATATACAGGAGAACATATTTCAGGTGTGCTTTACCCTATAGTTTTTTAAGGCCAGTAGAGACAACAGCAATAATCCAACCAGGTGAGCATTAAAATAGGACTTACACCCAGGCCACATTCACCTAAATTTAGTGCATGAAGAAATCAGACATAGTCCTATGGCCATGACATTATATAAAACAGGGCAGAAGTTAGAGCTACAGGTTCTCTGCTGAAGAGGTTGTATTTTTAAAATAACATTCTTTTATTTTTATACAAAACTTCATTGTGTATCTATTTCACCACATGCCTTTTTAAAATACCATTTTTGTACCTAAATGTAACCAAACCATTTAACTCTTTCAAATGACAGCTCACATATCTTTAAATATTGTTAGTCCTTGCCAGAGAAGTTTTCTTAGACCCATTAGAAAGGTTGCTAAAGTTCATACTTTACAGTTTCACCTACATCTATTTAATAATTTACAGGATGGGAATTGCAACACTGAATTCTGTTTCAACAAAGCACTTAACTTTAAGGATTTGTTTAAGTTTATCGCTATTTCTCAGACCACTTAAGTATGTCTTGAAGTTCCAGTGGAGCCTTGGTATGTTTAAATAGTTTGCTGAATAGAGATGAATTTAAGAACATGTTTGCTTTCTGGGGTTTTTTGAAGGTTTGGTGGGTTTTTGGTTTTTTTTGTTTGTTTGTTTTCTGAAATATAGATTTATTCTACAATTTAGCATACATTTTCAGCATTTCTCCTATTATATGTCAGAATGATATGAATGATAGCTGTTCAAGAACTTTGATTTTAAAATTATCCAGGAAAAATATGCAAATATCTTTTATAGTTTATCATTTGAACTAGAGAATGAATCCAGATATCCAGTGCCTTATACACTATAGCAATTTTTTAAAATGTGCAAATGTCTCTTATAGAGATATGGTCAATGAATACGTAACAGATCCCTAGAGCTCTTGGCACAGCTTCACAGGACTTATGTCAGAATTTTATACCTATACAGTACTTCTGCAAATGAATGGGTTTTAAATAATTAATTTCCTTCTACATGCAATGCATTGACAAGCGTAGGTGGCCTCCTATCTACCTGAGCCTCAGTTATGGTGTGAAAAAACAGGTGAGAGTTTCTGGAAGCAAGGTGCAAAACCAACAGAATCTTAGAATCTTAGAATCACAGAATCATTTAGGTTTCAAAGAGACCTTAAAGATCCTTAAGTCCTCCTGTTAACCCAACACTTCCAAGTTCACCAATAAACCATGTACCTAAGTGTCACATCTACAGTCTTTTTAATAAGTCAAGGACAGAGACTCGACCATTCCCATGGGCAGGCAGTTCCAATGCTTGACAACCCTTTCCATGAAGAGACTTTTCTTAATGTCCAATCTAAACCTCCTCTGGCATGCCTTGAGGCCATTCATCTTGTCCTGTTGCTGGTTGCCTGAGAGATCGATCCTGACTTGGCTACTCTCTCCTTTCAGGTGGTTGCAGAGAGTGAAAAGGTCTCCCCTGAGCCTCCTTTTCTCCAGCTAAACACCCCCAGCTCCTTCAGCTGCTCCTCACAGGACTTGTGCTCCAGACCTTTCACCAGCTCCATTGCCCTTCTCTGGACACACTCCAGCACCTCAATGTTTTTTTGAAGTGAGGGGCCCAGGACTGGACACTGAATTGGTGGTGTGCCCTCACCAGTGCCGAGTGCAGGGGCACAACCCCTGCACCTGTCCAAGCCATGAGCAGCTGTTTTTTCCAGGAGAATGCTGAGGGAAGCAGTGTCAAAGGCTTTACTGGAGTACAGGCTAACAATATCCATAGCCTTTCCCTTATCCACTGGATGGATCACCTTGTCACAGGATGAGATCATGTTGGTCAAGGAGTACCTACGCTTCATGAACCAATGCTGGCTGGGCCTGATCCCTTCGCTGCCCTCCATGTGCTGCAGGTAGCACATGGTACTCAGGATGATCTGCTCCATGACCTTCCCCAATATCCTGATCATACTGACAGATCTGTAGCTCCCTGGCTCCTGCTTCCAACCCTTCTTACAGCTGGGTGTCACACTGGGGAGCCTGCAGTGAACTGGATCCTCTCCAGTTAGCCAAGACTGATGATACAGGATGGGAAGTGGTTCAGTGAACACTTCTGCCAATTCCTTCGGTACCCTGGGATGCATCCCATTGTGGCCCATAAACTTGTGTGTCTCTAAGTGGTATAGCATGATGGTCACTGACCATTTTCGCTTAGATTATGGGGATTTCATTCTACTCCTCATCTTCCAACTCAGAGAGCTGGGTGCCCAAAAAACAACTGGTCTTACTACTAAAGACAGACAAAAAAAGCATTAAGTACCTCAGGTTTTCCTCTTCCTTAGTCACTATGTTTCCCTTCACATCCAATAAAGAATGGAGATTCTCCTTAGTCCTCCTTTTGTTGCTAATCCATTTATAGAAACATTTTTTATTATCTTTTGTGGCAGTAACCAGATTAAGTTCTAGTTGGGCTCTAGGTCTTCTAATTTTCTGCCCTGCATAACCTCATGACCTGACTTAATGAAGTAAGTAATGTAAATTCTGACATGAAAAATGACTGTTGAAAACAAGAGGCAGGTAACCCATTTAAATATTTTAATGCACTAAAATAAAATAAAATAAAATAAAATAAAATTAAATTAAATTAAATTAAATTAAATTAAATTAAATTAAATTAAATTAAATTAAATAAAACAGAAGTTTCCCACCTGCAATGAAGCAGAATCACAGCCAGATGATTCTGAGTGCCCCTGTTCCAATTACCATCTGAATTGGTATTAGAAATCTATCTGCAATCAGAGAGAAAAGGGTCATAGTGACCAGTTAGGAGCTCCAGATGAGACAATCACATTGGGTAACCCTGGCATGGAACATGGAACTGGAACTAAGCAACTATTTGAGCAATACCAAAAGAGTTTTTATTTCCAAATCAATAGAGCAATACAAAGTGAAGCAGCAGATGGGAAAGTGATACATGCTTTCACATCTACATAATTCCCCACTAATGTACAATTCATATAACTGCTTTCCTGTGGATGAATTCAACACTGCACTATGAAGAAGCAGCGCGTCTGTCAGTTAACTTATAGAGTATCTGTCAGTAAACAGGGAAATCTTGTACTTGATTTCACATCTTGTTCAGATGTTACATATGGAATAAAAATCTGTTTTGGCAGTATCTTATTTCTAATTGTGATTTGGCTAGTTTGGACCAAATTTACAGCATGTAGGGTACAAACAGCTCCTTAAGTATGTTGAATGCATGCCTTGACACTTAATTGTCCTCTACTTTCTTTTACAAACTTGAAGACCATGTTATCTTTGGTTCTTCTCTCATATGTTTGGTTGAGTGTCCTTTTCTTTAAAACCAACATAATGCAATGGAACTTAACAGTGGAAGTACTCTACTTACCTAGGTTAGAATCTTGTTTACACTAAAAATTTAAAAAGAGCATTATTGGGAAAAACAAACAAAAAACAACCCGCCCCCCCAAAAAAACCTAAAAACCAAAAAACAAAACAAAACAAAACAAACAAACAAACAAAAAATCTTCAAAAAATGCAGCTATGAAACTTGTTTCTCCTGGAAGCTTTACAGAAACATGGTACTTCACAATGGTACGTTCAGTTGTGGTTTGTGATGCTAGGCTGTATTATCTGAGATACTATATAAATATACAATATAAATTTATTTGACTTAATCTTAGGGATAAATCACCCATCTTTAAAAAAATGTTTATTTTGTAGAACAACATATCTTAAGGAAGTTAGGTAGGGTTGAAATTATATAAGAATATTTCTGTAAATTCTCATTGGATTTAAAACTGGATTGCTAATCCAGCTGCAGCTAAAAATTGCAACCATGTGAATTCCTAGGTAATAACAAAGGTCATCAGAATTTAGGCCTTTTATTGTGTTGTTTTACCTACCATTAGTAAACGTCCCATTGCTGTGGCACTTGAGCTGTCCGCAAAGCAAATTCAATCCACTGGAATGATAATATAAAGTAAGAGTGGCACCACAGGAAAAATGAGTCAGGCAAAATGGATACGAAATCACTGGATAATAAAAGAATGCATTGTGTATAAATTGAGGGTTTTTTTACAGAATTAATTCTGTTACCATTCTTTGTAATAAATTTGGAAAACTGAGGATTATATGGAATTACTAACTTGGTAATTTGGGTTTGGGTTTCCTTTTCTCATTGCCAAAGACAAGAGCTGTGAGACTGATACTTTTTTACTCCCAAGGACAACTACCACAATCTTTTTAAATACTCAATGCCATTTTTTGCTGCATGATCAACACTTCACAGCACTTTACCTCCTCAAAGTGCAAAGTAAGTGCTATGAATTCAATATAATGTTAGACTAAAGTTTGGTAGGCTAAGGATTATATTCATTTGAAAGAATGCTATCAAGTCAGAAATTAAAGTAAATCCTCTTGTTTGCGTTGTTTACTAGAACTATGTGGGTTCTCTTCTGAGGCTTCTCTGCCCATCAACATGGGTCTTGTGTATTTTAATAAGGACTAGCACCAATCCTATACCATCTGATTTCTTCTACACTTTCTCTGCCTGGACCATCACAGAGTTTGTACACACTTCCTACCAACACTGCAATACAAACAGACTTGTGCCTTAATAATCTGCACATCAGCTTCTTCTTAGTATTGAATATTGAATTCATATATATATATATATATATATATATATATATATATATATATGAATATATATGTCTGTCACACCATCCTTTTTCTTCCATGTCTTTTGATATGGATATGGATGCAAATGTCTATACCAAAGGATTTTCCTTTTTGTTGCCATTGAGCCTGCAATAAATACAGCAAATACTAGTTGTGAATATTACTGATTCCCTGTCTTAGGTATAGGTTTCCTGAGGTGGTGCCTCACACGTCAGGAAGAAATGGCAGCAATGGCACATTTCCCTTGAGGACAAGACCTAAAATCTGCCTGGATCATGGCCAAACAGCCTTGGCAGACACACTGCAGGTATATACCCTCAGTATATCAGGCTGCCTGGGCTCAAGAGAAGTCCTAGCAAAAGGAAGACTTTATTTGTAGGCCCTGCAAAGAAGCTAACAAACAATGTACTGAGCCAGAGCCAGAAAGCACAGATACAATGATGAATCTGAGAAAACATGTACTCTCAAGAGGAAAGATGAATGTGAGTGACAGAGGCTCTGGAAAGAAAACAGTTTTGTCCAGATCTCCATACATGCTGGGCTGTCATAAGGATATATACTGGATTTCTCCCTTTCCTGTATCTGAAGAGGGCCACCCCTATAGTTAGATGAGACAAAAATGTGTATAGGTTCTTTGCTAAAAAACCCAATTTCTAAGCATCATTTTACTCAATTTACTAATAATTTCCAGCTTGCTTTCAGAAGGCATTTTTCTCATTCCTATCATGATTACCGTGACAATGAGAAGTTGACCGAGGAGATGTAGAACTATCCGATTGCAGTCAAAGGCAGTCAAAAGTATCTGCTTCTACATTACAAAAAAGTTGTCTTTGTGGTTCTTTAGGAATTTCTTGGCCTGCTATATTTTTCATTCCAGCACTCAAGATCAGAATTTTGTGTCCCTTTTTTCTTATAGCAGTCTGTACAAGATCATCAGTACCATTGCATCCATGTTTTTAAGACCCCACCAAAAATATTTTCTCTGGTAATATTTTTAATAATATTGAAAGCAGCACCCATATATTTGTGTGTTTCCATTCTTGCAGATAATGCAGAAGACCGTTACACACAGTTTGCAGCTGTATATGAGCACTGTAATGCTTCCAGAAGATCCTTCAACATTCGGTACATACACTCATAGAGAGAGAGTCTGATTCATATTCTCAGTCCTTTAGGATGATGGTTTTTTGGACAAACAGAGAAGTGGATATCTACAACCATTTCAGGTTCCCAAAGAGACATGTAAGTGAAGCCTGTTGTACAAGTTCTCATTTCTCATCAGATGGATCCAGAAAAAAAACAATAGAGAAAAGGAGAGATTTGGACACAACATTGTATTATGCTGGAATTCCTTACAAGAGGAATGGTGATACCACAGTCTTCTTCAAATGTCTTCTGAAGCATGTGAAATGGCAATGAGCAGCGACTGATATTACACTTGCATTATTTACAACCCTTTAAAAGGCAGATTTAAATTATTCTTTTAGTTACTATGGTAATCTAGGAGACCTTTGCAGCCTCCAGCTTTCTGAGTAAGGAATGAACTGTTGCTTCAAAACACTTTCAGTATTGCTACAGAAGATTATTTATGGTGCTTTTTTTATTTTTTAATCTTTCCCTTTAATATTTGTTTGGTTGGTAACACATTAGGTTTCTGTCATCTGCAGTGGTGACTTCAAGATAATTCTGCCACCAGGCCTGTAGACAACACGGGTGAAAGACTTTTATCTTCACGTGTTAGGATGTAAACCTAAAATTGCCTCATGTCAGATCATAAAAGTACTCTTGATTAATAAAATATGAGGAATTTGGAATTTTGCAAAAATTTGGAATTTATTTTATTGTAATGTTACATAGAGTCTTTCTTCCCCTTTTCCTATTTTTTTAAGTCTTCGTTGGAGGATCTGCATGAGAGGTAAGATCTAAGTTACTCTTACAGATACGCTTTTTATGTTGGAATTCGTGAAAAATGTTTATGACTTCTACCCTTGTACTTCACTGGATAGTACTAAAAATTGGTAAACTGCTTTAAAATATTACTCTATTATTCAATTTTCATGCAAACGGTGTGCAAATAATTTATTTGCTTTTAAAAAGGAATGGCATAGCTGTGAAAGGTGAGAGACTGGGAGAGCCGTGAGACCTTAACTCAGAGAGAAGGGGCAATGCTGAGTATGTTGGTACTGCAGGTTAGTGTGTGTCCTCACCATTCTGCCCACACCTCAAATGAAAGCATCAGCAGGATAAGAGGGCATTTCCTGTCTCTGTGCTCCTCCACCTGCTTGCTGTCCAGACAGCCGAGTTACTGGTTAGGTGTGGTGAAAGTGAGTTGGAGTTTTGGGATAGACGTGCCAGTCTTCAGGAAAACAGCCTGCCATCCCCTGGATCAGGGAATGGTCATCCCAGTGATAATAGCTTTCAGACATTACTGACTTGGATTTGATTTGAATCACAGATAAAAGCATTAACTTGAAATTTGTTTTCTAGTTTATTCTTTCTTGTTTCAGTGTCAGCGGATATAATTTGCATTCCCTTCATACTATGCATAACTCTCAGTGTTGATTAGAAATTATGGTTTCAATTAAAACATATACTTTTAAATCTTCTGCTGTTGCATTTTTCTCAAGTTTCTCAAGGTAGAGACTGCTAAATATTCAAGAAGCTTGAGCAGGTTTTGCATTCAAATCACTTTCTTTGTCCAAACTCCTCTATATATCACTTGGAAAAATTCACAAAATATAACATAACTTTTAAGTTTGTGTGAACAATCATGTTACAGTGGTAGCCCCAGTTTCAGGACTTCTGATAGCTTGAGTTGCTTCCCTGGGATTTAAATTCATTACTTATACAGCATCACAATGTAAGTAAAATTCATATTGATACAACTCAAATTACTTTCCAGAGAAAGGCATTGAAATAAAAATTTGGATTTTTCCACCTCATTATGGCCCATTCTTCAATTTCAAACTACTCTAACATGCTCTTTCACGGGAAAGTATATGGCATGACACCAGATTTTGAGTTGTACATAAATTGTACATGTCTTGTTGATCTGGAGGAAATGTTGAACAAGTGAGCAAATATAATTAGAAAATTAATTAGGCTGTGTCTATGCTGAGACTTTGGCTTGAACCCTTAAAGCAGTTTTGAATCAAATCCCTCAGTCGGTCATACTTGCTGCACGTTGTTGCATAAAAGGAATGGGGCTTGTATATACAAACTGTATTTCCTTCAGAGAAGCTGCTTCTCAAACCCCACACCAGGTGCTCCCCAAATGTGCTCCATCCCCATGCAGGGGTCCAAACCACAGCGCCCAAACCCAACATCAGACAGTTTCTGACCACGTGTGTGCCAGACATGTTTGGTCCAAAGCACCCCATTAGACCTCCTCGGAGTGAGAACCTCAGACCACGTTTATTGAAGATGCAGGAAGCTCAGCACCTCACAGGAGATGTATTGATCTGCTCCTGATGCTCCGTGGTGCTGGCTGACGTGCACATGGTCTCCATTCTCTCTGCTTGCTAGGCCTGGTGCAGCCAGAGGAGGGGATGTCTCTGCGTGCCTTTGCAAACCATTGTGCAATCCGTGTGCTGAGGCTCTTGCTGTGGCTGACTGAGCCACAGCTATTAAACCTTGCCCTGGGATGTGCTGATCATTGCTCTAGCGCCGCTGCGGGGCTCCTGCGTGCTCAGCGTGCAGGCCAGCTCATGCCTGCCCACCAAAGCCTGCATGCCCATCCTCAGGGCACCGTTCCACATCTGCTGGATGTGATTCTGCACGGAGCTTCCTTAAGAGCAGGAAGATCACCCAAAGATGCCGCTCCCAGGCTCGGGGCCTGTTCCTTTTCCCCTCGGAGGAATGTTCTAATGATGGCATGTGAAATTATACAACGCTATCAGATTTCAGCCAAATCGGACCATAGGTCACGTACAACACAGAGATGTCTGGAAAACAGATGATCCTTGTAGCTTTGGTTATCTAAATGTATGTGGTTGATTGCCTTTTTCATGTTAATGAGTGGAAATCATGGGAAACCTTCACATAAGAGTTCAGAATAGAGGTCCGAAGATGTTTTGCAAACACACTTAAAAATGCTACAGCTCTGAAACTACAGTGAATACTTGACACAAAGATTTGTCTCCATCAATATGCATAATGTTCTCCTTATTGTTGTTGATGAGATATTCAGAATAAGATTCTGAGGCTTATTTTTAAGCCTATTTGTGGATTATTTCCAGCAAGTGGGTTTTACAAAACAATCCTAACAAAAAGCACACGGTGTAGCTCTTTATAGCAATATATTTCCTATTCCTCTTTTTTTATAGCTACTTTATAGTCCGCCCATCTTATCACATAAAAGAAAAACACTTTCATTACTGAGAGCTGACTTTCATATGAAATAGCATAGCTCAATACTTTTCCGCTAGGTAGAAAAATTAATCCTCCCTTATTAAAAAGAAAAACTGTTTTCATTTTGCTCTTTTCTCTTTATCAGCTGAAGAAAAGATGAACAGAATTCAAACATATGTTCAGAATTTCAGCTAAAAATCTACAAGTATGTTTGAAAAAAATCAAACTTCAAACAGGCCAGAAGATAATTTCTGTCTTGTGACACAAATTTGAAGGACACTTGCCAGATGCTTACACACCCACTTCCTCAGCCAGAAAATCTTTTAGTAACTAGAAATTACAGTTCAAGCATACATTTAAGTGCTAAGTACTAATGCCCAACATTAAACGCTCAGCCATTTCCACAGCCACAATGCAAAAGAGCTTTCCTTCTTTTTTTCTCTCTTCCAGTTAGTTCAGTTGCTTGCCTGCACTCATCTTTCCCTTTCTTATCGGACATAGAGACATTGTGAGACTAATATCTATAACAGCTTGTTCAAAAAATAGCTTTTTTCCTGCAGGGTACAGAGGACTGGATGGCCAAGCAGTAAAATTTGCTACTGTAAGATCTATTCCTAAATGAGGGAGAAGAAATTATTAATTTCCTTTAAAAGATAAATTCTGAACAAAACCTTGAAATACTTTCTAGCATTTCACAGAGTTCCATTTTCATAAAATTGATCTTACTGCTTAAAACATCAAGCATATAAAAGGAAAAAGGTCTTACGTTAGTAACTCCTGACTTTCCCAGCCCAAGACAGGTCACCTTCAGTGTGCTAGAGATCTTGCTGATTTTCAAAATGTCTTAAATCAGCCAAAATAGTCCTGTTAGAGTCAAGAAAAAATTTACACCACCTAGTCCTAATGTGACCTCAGCAGGAGTCCAGTGGGCAGCTCTGCCCATCCATGCTTAAGAGAGAAGGGCTGAAATTCCAGCAGTTGCAAATGATATTCAGATAATCCCAGGAAAGGAGAGCTTGTTTTACAAGAGTAAACTAAAAGGCCTTGGATTGCTTAGTCTAGCAAAAGAGTGACTATTGGGGAATGTGATTCATATCATGTGCTTGGACTTGTTCCAAGCTGTGTGGATTCTGACCAGCAGGCCAGAACACACGTGCTCGATGGTCAACGGGAAAGCTGAACAGATCAAAGTCACGCTGGAGTCTCTCCAACAGTGGCCTGCTGATGTGCTTGCCTACCTAGCAAAGCTTTTAGTTCCTTAAAACTCACAAAACCTCACCTTTCAATTCCTTTGACAAATTCAGATGAACTGGAGCCATGGCTCCAAAAGGTACTGAGTTTAGAGAGGACTGAAACAGACCGACTGACAGGCACAGACAGAATCAATAGTTTCTTAGGAAAGCGGCTATGGACACCTCATTAAAAATGTATAGTAACAGTAAGCACATCTAAAACAAGGAAACAATGAGGAGACAGAGAGGTGAGGGAAAAACAAGAGATATTTGCATACATTGAATAAGCCAGGAAAGAAAACAGCTCATTTATGTCTTTGATCAGCAGGAGCAGTGTGTTACCTTTTGAGCTTCTCCAATAAACAAATGTAGACTGCAAGCAGGAACCTCTATATAAAAGATACAATAAACAGCATACAACATTATTATTTCATACTACAGCAATCACAGTTTAAGGAATTGAACTGCTGGAAAAAAATCATCCGTGTGGTTAGTGAATCTGCAACACTGTTTGCCTACAATAAGTGGCAATACATTTACATTTACAATACATTTTAGCATTTACACACTTGTTTTGTGAAGGCTGGTTCACCAAGGTACCTAAAAAGAGAATGAGATGAGCCTCTCTGAAGATCTCTACCCATTAACTACTTAAAGAACCTTATTTTGGGAATGATTATTCAACATGCATCTAAAATTGAGCTACCAGTCAGTTACCCGAGAGACCTGAATTGAACATGAGACTTACAGTGAAGTATCTTCTCAAGTCCTCTATTATTTTAATCAATGTCTTACCAACTGTAAGAAGGCATTTAGTAAGAAACTGTAAAAGTAAGCACTGTAAGAAAGCCCTTCCTTACTTTTTACACATGCACTGTAAACAACACAATTTCCTGGTCCCCAGCATTGTAAAGTGTAGATCCCTCCCACATACATTCAACATTTTAACATCCCACTGAGACTTTTCTATCTAGTTAAGGAGATGACTTGAAAGGCTGAGTGATCAAATAGATTTAAATAGCTGCTGTCATTTGTGAGTTTACATAAGAAAATGTTGAGGTTTTCTCCCTTACATGTCATGAGGGAATTAAACTATTTTTGCAGTCAGATTAATTTACAGGAAGCAAGAAAAAAGTTTAAGACTCTATAGAGTGCTAGACTTGAAGGACTTGTAGTCAAGAATTAAAATTTATTTGAAATACTGAAACATTTGTGTTGTGCTTATGGATTTTAATCAGCAAGAGGCATTGGTGACATTTTCTGTGAGAGTCCAACTTTTATTTAGCACTGTGTATCGATTGCAGCAGATGTCAGTAACATACAGGAAGATTTTCTAAGGGTGATGAAGGCAATGAGAAATGGTAAAAGAAGACTTAGTGAGAGGTGGAGGGAGTCCTGTACCACCTGCAAGAGGAGGATTGCCAGGTGGCTTCTACATCATTTCTGTGGACCATGGCTTCTGAGACATATACTCACAGCAGAGAACTGGAAAAAAAGAGTGCAGGGCACCCCATGCCACTCATGGTCAATACAAGGAGGGTTGTTTGACCACATCATTCAGCAGGGTGATGTATGCAGCACTCCAGGTGGCTCAGAGACACCTTCCTCCAAATTGCTGAAGATTGCAGCTTCTCTGCCTTCCTATTGCCAAAGGCAGATCATGCCAAACAAACTGAAATCTAGATGCTGGAACTCTCTATGGTCCTTGTCTTTTGGATTTCTACCAGTGAACACAAGCATAACAGTGAACATTATGACCATGGTCATCTGAAAAACACGTCCCTGTGAAAAAGCCATATGGAGATGCAGAATTGCAGTTTGACAGTTTTTATAAAGGTGGGGACCTCTTTTCAACAAAAGCTTAACTCCTTAACAAGAAACAAAATAAAACAACAAAAAAAAAAGTAAAGAAAAAAAAGAAATTAGGACCCCAACAGTATATTCTAGGCTGTTTTGCAATCTAGTTCACCACAGAAAGCCTGTCTAATCTAATTTTCTCAGTGATTCCAGGCCACTAACTGGAAATGATCAGGAAGATCAGCAGACTGCCATAAAGCCCCACTGAACTAGACCACTGTTCAAGACCAGGTCTACCTGACACCATATTACAGAAAAGTTTTTGGGTGAACACAATGTATTTCCAAGAGAATGATCTATTTCATACTTAAAGTATTCTAGCACTTCTGTGAGACATTAGAGACTGGGCAGCCAAGCACAGTCTGGGCAGATGGACTGAATGATTCAATATAATGAAATCCTTTCATTTCCAACATCTATAACAATGTCTCCATTTCAGGCATTTGTGACAATGATCTTTACTTGCTGTATTTTGGATTAGTTCTCCAACTGAAATCCTTTCGAAGTATTAGCAGACAAAATAATAATAGCTCATCGTTGTAGATGGCAGCAGGCGTAAACAGTAGGAGACACTAATTATCACCCTTTTGGTTTACAGCAGCAGAGACCACCATTAGGAGAAAAAATCCCAAGTAAAAGATAACTCTTCACTATGAAATCTTCCTTTCCTACAAAAAAAAAAAAAAAAAAAAAGGTTGAGATTATGTCAAATATGTTAGGGTTTTTTTATTTTTAATCAAGTACAGAGGCAGTCTGGAAAAAGATTTTTTGATCCTCCAATTGGCAGATTACATTTGAAATTATGTAATATGTGTAATTTGTAATATGTGGAGAACAAAAGGAATGGTGGCCTGAGATGTACCAGTAGAAGCAAGAAGAGGAAGAAGGAATGGACTTACTCAGATGAAGTGTCTGCCTGTATGTTGGCAGTGACAAGTCCAGAGTAAACTAGGACAAAAGAACAGATGGCACAAAGCCTAAAACACTCCTTTACATCTCTGTCAAAACCTAATTTTTTGATGTAGCCATGTTATCTTTTGCTTGGTGTGACAGTAGACTAATATTAACTCTTTATTGCCACAATTGCAGTTCCTTATTTTCATCATTACATTTATAAATTTGAATTTCATGCTACAAGTATTTGGGACATTATTGCAGGGAAGACTTTCAAAAGTACAGTAATTTGTGGTATCAAATCAATTCAAAGCAACTGAAGAAGTGTTACATTCATCATAAGCATAAGGTTCTCTATCTGTGTCATGGCTCCAAACTTTATTACTCTTTCTGTGATTTAGACAATTTTTGTCAAGGTTTTAGAAAAGGTAATAAAAAGATTAAGTCAGCCCTGAAGTCCTCCTCAGAAAGACATACTTTAGGGAATCTTCTCTCATAAGGAGATGTGATTAAAGCTGAGGCTAAAAGAATATACTAGAAACATTTTTAAATGGTTGGGATAGAATTGACCTTAAATCATATAATGCTGCTTTACTCTGGAGATCTTTCAATGCCAAATCTGCATCTTGAGGTAATCCTGCAAAAATTCTGTTTTATCAGTTTCATCTATTTTAAATTTTCTATTTGTAATCCTGAAATTGACCAGAGGTGTTGGATATAAAGGCTGCATAGAAGCCATTTGGGAAAGAGTATGCATTAAAACCAAAATCTTTTATCCCAAAGAAGATTAGACACTGATCCAACTGACCCGTCACAACATAAACAAATCACTGCTATACCACATCAGCTTCTGCAAAACTGACCTGTGTGATTTATTGGCTTGTGTGTTTGTAATCTCATCCTCCAGGTTTTCAAGGCTAATAATTCTCCATCCGCCTATTGTTGGAAGCTCCTAACAGCCTCAGCTATGTATCTGATGTTTGATATATACCAAACCAATCCAATTTGATTTTTAATGCAGCTCCCCAGCTCTGCTTTTCAACAATATCTCATAACAAAATTTGGGTGAAAGCTCTCAAAATCTCCCTTCTGATGAGATTCCAGGGAGGAGAATTCTGGGGCACAGGGAGGCACACACAGAGCAAAGCCACCTGTGGCAGGGGCTTCAGCTGAAGTACTCAGCCTGGCTATCCTCAGGCTGTGTGTTGATAACAAATACTCCTGCATAAAGCTTGTTCTAGCACCATTTGCTTGACAGTTTAAGAAGGCGTTGCCGCTGGAGGAAGGGGTCCCAGTCTCCTGCGCTCCCCGTGGCTCATTCCCACCCTTGTGTGGACACAGCTGCCCGCACAGCTCCGTGCCCCGTGGGACGGGGCCTGGGCTCGGCCGGGCCCGTTACCCAGCCTGGGCACGGCGTGACCGCGCAAACACGCACGGCTCACAGAGCAGCCAGCCAGCAGCTGGGGACCAGAGAAAGCTTATTCTGGCTTAGAGCGGTCCTCAAATTACAGACCTGGCTACGAGCCACACGCTGTCATTGCTATAAAGGCCGGTCAAATCCTGAAAAGACCCCCAGGAACATCAGAGGGACTTACCCTAGTGAGGTAAACAAATAACATAATGTCAGATTAAGATCGATGTCGCTAGGTAACACACGTGTGAGGGGAAACTTGGAATTATTTGGAATTCTTATTCAGGAAAGTCACCTGTTTACCGCTAGGGACAGATCAAGTGAAAGCCTTTCTTTGGTTTGCAACTATATTTAGAATCAAAACCTGTACTTATATTGCCTGTGCATTGAGAAAAAGCACACACAAAAATTTTTAATTTGTACCAATTATATTAATGGAAAACAGGTTGCAGCAGTACTTTTGCCATCTGTCAACAGAACATAGTACAAAACAGAGGTTGTGGGTTTTGAGAGGAAGGCGACAGGACTGATTAGGAGATCAGAAAACCTATGCATGAATAGATTGAAATGATTGGGAGAGATTGTTTCACAAGGCAGACATTTAAAAGAGAACATGATAATAGTAGTTAAAGTAAGGAATGGTACAGGCAAGATAGATAAAAACCTTTGTTGAGACAGCTCTGTTCCCTGGCTCAACACAAGACTATGGAGACGTTCAGTGAAATTGTAAGGTAGCAAATTAAAAGCTGATAAAAACTAACACCTTTTAACCCAATATGTAATTAGAAGACGTGGTGCTGATGCAGGCTGAGGAGTGCATGAGGTAATTTGAGGTTTCTTACTCTTCAATGAAAGAATAAGCTACTTAGCATGCAGAGTAAGGTAAAACTCCACAGTTACAGTCACTACAGAGCAACATTGACTGCCACCAGCTGCCCCCAGATACCAGCTTGCTGTCTGCCCTGACTTGTAACCATCTACCTCTTGTCTGCTTTGCATTTTTACAAAGAACACGGCTTGCATCTTCCAAATTCTGTGAGATGTCTACTCAAAGTCAAGTACACTCACATTATGGGATTCAACGCATGCAGGCATGGAGTCACTTACAAGAGGATTTCCTAAGAATCATCTACAAAGGGACTTCTGCTGCACACAGAGGAGATGCATCATCACAGAATGTCTGTTCTGCTTCAGGACAGGTAAAGTGTCATGTCTAAAGATTTAGGCCAAGTTAATGTACCCAGCTCTGGGTACAGATCTGAAGTGACAGCTCCCATTTTCCCACTGTTGGGCAAGCAGCGAGCACCAATACATGAAGTCATCAAAACAAATCACTTTGGAAAACAAGATCTACGTCTGCATTTGTCATAATTAAATAAAAAAATCAGCTCATAAAACACTTCATGGCATGGACACACACACACAAACATTTCAGAGCAGACTGCTGACAAGTGACATTATCCTGTAGACAAATGACTCACTGCACACAGCAACGCTGGATGTAGCTGCACTTCTTCACCCAGGGGTTTGGGATAGAGACCTCACAGACTCATCACAGCGTGTGTCTGTCCATGAGCTGGGTTTTTTAGATCTCATGGGACACTCCCCTGGGGATGGTCAGCAAGATGGTGGGACAGGACAGTCTGTGCACAGCTTGTCCACCACTCCTGCCCCGTGTCAGCTTCCCCCTTTGAGAGAAAGGAAAACAGCAATCTCTATAATTTTAGTCATGAATTTACTACTCTATTTTGGGGAGTGGAAGTGAGACCCAGAGACGCAGTAGGAGAAGCAGTAAATCTGTATTGGTTTCTCTTGCTTTAAAATTCTGTCCCATCAGCATGGCCCACTAGTTCTCTAAAACCCTTTCCCTCTTTGATGAGCTGGCTCCAACAGGCCAGACATTCTGCTCCCCCTCAGTCCCCTACACTCATATGCCTGGCAGTCACAGAGGTTACTCTTCCCCCTGCCTCATACAAAAATGAACGATCACAGAAGCAATTAGGTTGCAAAAGATCTCTGAGACCTCATTGAGTCCAACATATGACTAAACACCACCTTGTCAACAAGACCATGGCACTGAGTGCCAAGTCCAGTTTTTTCTTCAATACCTCCAGAGACAGTGACTATACAGCCTCCACAGGCAGCCCATTCCAATGTCTGATCACCCATTCTGTGAAGAAATTCCTCTTAATGTCCAACATGAACCTTCCCTGGCACTGCTTGAGAATATCCTCTTGCCCTGGCATTAATTGTCTGGGACAAGAGGCCATCCCTTACCTGGCTATGACCTCCTTTCAGACAGTAGTTGAGAGCAATAAGATCACCCTTGATCCTCCTCCTCTGCAGGCTAAACAACCCCAGCTGCCTCAGCCACTCCTCACAAGATTTGTGCAACCTGACTTATGGCAGCAGCTTCATTGCTTCATTTTGGAATTACCTGCTGCTGTCTCTTTATGCAGCATAACCTTTTGTACATGGTAATCTCCTCTCTTCTTTAGACCAGTTTTCATCTTAAATAATGTTTGGGGGTATTTTTTCTGTTACATTTTTCTGGTGATTTGGCATAGAGTTAGTCTAGTTATGGTCAAGTTTTTGCCTTCCTGTGATATAATTTTGAATACATATTTTCTGACTTCTACCTTCCATCGTCCATGTTTGTGAGGAACAGAGCAGCCCTGTGGTAATTTTTATATATATGACATGCAAGGTGGACCCATGCTCTTGCAAGTATTTAAGCATTTTTAGCAGACTTTCAGTAGGGCTGAGAAGGATCTTGACTTGAGGATCTGGACTTAGTTATTAGCACAGTCTCAGCCAGATCATGTTACTTTAGGTTGGTAGCAGTTTGTTGACATTCTGGGAGAGCAGAAGACAAGACAATCATCTTTAGCAAAGTCCTTGCAATTTGATACAGAGCACAGCAGCTGTCCATACAAGGTTAGAACCTATTTGTTGGAGAGCTTACCAAATAATTTTTTACTATCAGGGTAAAACATTCTATGAAATGAACCAGAAAACAGTCTAAGTTGATGAGGATCATCAATTTTTCTACAAAGATCTGTGGAGCTGTTTGCACAGACCAGACACCTGCCTGAAAGTTTGCAGATGACCCTGGAAGAGAACATTTTTGGGATTTTATGATGACAAAGCTTTGCCAAGCTAGGTAACGATATTGTCATTATAGCATTTGGTGAATGGCAAATCCTTCTAAATTATCCTCTCCCTTGACTGTTGAAGTTTAATCCCAGGATGATGTTTTGATAAAACTTGTGTTCACAGACTAGTAAGGGGAAGAGTTACACCCAGACTGCCAGTATGTTTGGTACACAAGTTGATAGAAGAACTGTGGAATTGGCAACCTGAAGTTGTCAGACCTCACACTTGTGAGAGAAGATACAGCTCGCTTGGTACTAATGGTGTCTGTGCCAAGGACTGTTGAAGTGTCTTGAGCTCGTGGAAATGTTGGCAGTAGCACTGAACAGAATCTTTATATTTACAGCAGTACTAAATCCAAATGACCTATTCGGAAATGTAGAGGTCATCACATTCATTTTGTAACAGCTTTTGTTAAGTGATATTAGCTATAAAAAAGTGCTCAAAATTGATGTTATTTTAGGCATGTTTCTCTCTGAGGAAAGCTGAAGACCATTTTGGCTCCTAATCTCAATGTATGTCCTGTCATTTTTTGAAGGAGAGCTACAATAAGCCAGTGAAGTCAAGCAGAAAATACTGGACATAAGTGAGAAAGATAAAAAGAAATCCACTATTTCTCCACATGGCTGAAATAAACTGAAACTGTTAGGCAGCTGAAAAAAAAAAGGTTGTGTGTTTTGTCAGCAGAAGCACAAGGTTCAGGGTTTACCACGAGAACCAAAGCAGAGACAAACTGCCTAACTTTGCAATGTCAACACAACTTACATTCAATAATTATGTGTGAGACTGACCTAATGAGACAGGCAATAGCCATATTTCAGGTTCAGTGGTTCTCAATAACCACACTGAAAGAATACAGCCGAGACTGGAGACAAGAAGGTTATTTTTAGAAGCACTAATACTAGGGCAGTGATTAGAAATAAGATCCTTTTCTCAGGTAATAAGTGCTTTAACCAAGGAGTGCAATTCTCAATGTTTTGAGTCACGACTGTGTGACAGAAGTCAGGACCAAAATCTTATATAGGGACATACTTTGCTGAGCAAAAAGTAAAGATTAGTGTTTTCCTGCTTTAGGGAAGAAAAGAAGGATGTTTACTATGAGACTTTCCATATTTTCTACAGTATAATTAAGAACCCTCTGTCTGCTTCTTTGGACAGGGAAAAAAAGAAAAAAAAAGAGAAAGAGGTTTTGGTTTCACTGAAGACTTTGTAAAAAAAAGACAATGTAATGATCAATATTTTTGATGAGATATTAAAACTGTCTAGATGTGTCTGTGTTGTTGGTTTATTGAACTTAAGATGAGATTCAAACCAATCCATTGAAGTTTTGTGAACTGCTGTTTATATGCATTCGTCAGTAGAACCATTAATGGCAACTGGAACTGCTAAAAATTGGGTATTGCAACGGCACTACATGTAAGAAATAAATTCTCTTGACCCCAATGACTGTAAAATATCTCTGGGTTTTTAGTAGTACACAGTGGGATACAAAAAGGCATTCCTGCTGGTATGCTAAACTGTTCTATGATCAATAAAACTGTATGAGAATATGAGACTGGATAAATAAAACTGTCCCTATAATTAATGTATTCTCTTCTCCCAGAGTATTGCACTGTCCTTCTCTACCTCTGAAGTTCTGTGCTCCCACTGCACCACTGTGGCCATCTCACATTTTTATCTTCTGCTATTTTGTTCTGCCTTTGTTTTGTAACGTGTCAGGGACACAGGAGGAGGGAAATAGTGCTTTGGTTTTATCAAATGGCTACAACTGGGGGAAAAAACCCAAACCCACTAACCAAAACAAACATCTTAGCTCTTATCAGTGACCCATTGTGAGAGCAATAGAGAGGAAGGAGACCTTGAGCTATTAACAATGTGGTAATTCTCTGCATCTACTTGTTCCAGCTGTGCAGCTCATCAAGATCCAAAGCACATTTGATACAAAATCCTAGGTCTGACAAGAGCTCATACTGTGCAAAATTACATTTGCCAACCAAAATATTCATGTGTCTTCCCTCCCCTCTTGCTTTTCTACTGACACTCCTTTGCCAGTCATCTTTTCTCACCTGTGGGCGAGTGAGTGCATGAGTGTGCCCTGATACTCGGCACATCCACTCCTGAGAACAATGACATTTTACTTTTGGACTTTCGAACAACAGAATCCATTGAAAACTCGCTGATTATCAGAGCAGTATCACCTTCAAAACAGCTGATTTCCTGTGTCCATTTAACCATGTGAAATGACCATATTTTAACAGAGATCATTGGTGCTCATGGGCAGAATAGCCCTGCTCAGCAGTAATCTCAACACTTCTAGTAAACCTTGCTGCATATATATTACCCTAGCTCTCTGTGTAAGTTGTGCTGTGATACTGATTTTCATTGTTTTGACCTGTTGTGGAGCAATGATAGCTAATGACTGGTTATAGCATGCAGTAGCCTTGCAGAAAGGAGAATGTGGAGGGAAATCCTCAGATGTCCTTACAAATAAAGTTTGGTTTGGTTTTATGTTCTCAAGAAAACCAGGGTTTATTTTCAGCCACTTCCATGCAGAGATAATGCCCCTCTCCAGAAGGAAAAGACTGGCTGCTCCCCGGGGCTGGGATGGTGGGGGAGAGGAGGCTCCCTGAGCTGGGTGTGTGGCAGGGCAGGGTCTTGTCAGCCAGGGCTGTCCCATAACCCCAGCCAGGAGCAGGTCAGCCAGGGACACCAGGGGCAGACCCAGCCCTGAGCATCAGGCACCTTCCTGGGGATGGGCTGAGGCTGGGACAGGACTTCAGCCCTGGCTCAAGCAGCCTCTGGCAGGGTAGAAATCTTAGCAGCAGGATATTGAACCAAAGCTAAAGTACAGAAGCATCAGATTTCCCAAACTTCACAGCTGTGAATCTTTATGATTTCAGAAACATCCTAGAATAAATACATTTAACTCTATCCAATGCAGTTACTTTGAAAACTTTTGCATATATCAAAAAAAAATGATCCTGCATATGACATGAAAGTGTTTACTAACCTCTGAACCAAAAGTCATTAAAGAGCTGCAAATACAGTTAATTTGCTACTGAAAGTAGTTTGTCAATTGCTAGGAGGAGGTCTTCAAAGGTTAAAGAGATATATTTAAAGGAATTTAAACAGATTCATGATTGCTGGGACTGTTCTGAAAGTCCTGGACATGGTGAAAATTAACATGTTGCCTACTTAGTTTTACAGAGTGAAAGACACCTGAGGTCAGTTCTTCATTTTCCATGCATTAATTTTTATAATTATGGTATCACAGAAAGAGATTTTGTCGGGAGTAGAGCTGGAGAGATTTGGTATTTTGAAAATATTTATATCTGGCCAACTGGGAGCATAGGTAGGGGAACAGGGAAGTTTCTGTCAGAGAGTTAACATAGTTAGGACTCACTGAATGGATGACAAAAAATGTAACTTCACAAGATAGAAAATATTAAAGTATTGTACATTAGACTGTATATTACATAGGTCCTTTAGCTAATGGAATGAAAAAAAAATAAAGCAAACAAAAACTTTGGGTTTTTCTTCTGGACCACTGTGTGCTGAGCACAAACGGTGATTTACTTTTCCGACAGGAGCGAGAGTCAGTGGTGATGTACGTAGTTGTGCATACAGTGTGTACTCAAATGCATCAACAGCCCCTGTCTCCTCTCCACAGGCACATTCTCTCCCTGTTTTTCTGTTCTGACGAGTGTGCAGGGTGGCAATTGTTGTACAAGTTCTAAAGGAAAAAAGATTTGAACTAAACCACACCAGAACAGGTATTGATTTGCTTCAGTGTTGAGCAAAAACATGTTTCTTCATCACTTACTGTAGGGAATGGGTGAAGGAAGCCTCATTCTTCCCTCTGTTTGAAGATGCACTTTGGTTTGCTGAAAGAAAGAAGTTTGTCCTAGATCTCCTGCAAATTGTTAAGTTCAACTTCTAAGTAATTTCCTCTGTGTACCAAACTTGAAGCAGTTTAGTGTCTGGTGAAGGCATCTAAATGAAACACCTCCACTGAAAGCTTAGTTCCCCATGGTCCCTCTAGGGAAAGTGGAGGGAGACACCCCTCTAGAGGTGTCTGTTTTGCCCTATTGAGATATGAATTCCTTTCTGGAGATACCATTATGGGAAACATCAAGAATCTGCATTGTCATTCAAGTATTTCAGTAAAGTAGCTAAAATGAGATGGCATGAACTTTTCCCAAACAGAAACTCCCTCCCTGAGATTTTTGTTACCCAAGACTTTGAACTATCATTCCCAGATGTCTTCGGTCACTGTCCAGGCCCCTTTTAGAACTTAGTGCAGGTAGAGGATGTACACACACCTTCCCTAACATTCCATCATCACCAGCACCTCAAGGACTCCTGAAGTGAGCACAAACGAAGAAGCTTTCACGCCCAGGTCAGGGTGATGTGTGAACAAAGCAACCAAGGCTCTTTCCAGGGCAAGGGGAGGGGAACAGTGATATTAAAAGGTATTTTGTTCTGGAATGCTTTTGTGTATTCCATACTCTTTGTGAGCAGATCCTCAAAGGCTCCCAGGTGATGCTGAAGTACTTGAACTTCTATCAAAACCTAACTTAGAGTAAGAAGCTTGATTGCCTCCATACATCACGGCCTAATGACACTATGTTCAGGGACATGAAGAGTTTATTATCTATTTATGAAAGGCCGTGTTTACAGGCTTCTAAATAATGCAGATGAATTTTATTTAATAATGACAATAAATTTTAGTCCTGCTTCCTGTATTAACAGTAAGTGGCTGCTGTTTGGTATTGCTTGTGCAAACGGTGGTTCCCACAGAACAAACAGATCCTAAAAGGCCAAATTGAATTAATTCGAGGTTCATCTTGCCCTAAGGGAGTCATACAAGATGGCAATACTGTGACTTAGAGCTGCAGAGAGACTGAAAATAAGAAGAAATAATGCTACTTGTAAATCATACCTCAAAACCCTGTAGGTTCTCCCCTTCTGTAACAATCTGACTTGAAAGTCCAAATGATTTTTAATGGGAGTTACTCAGCATGGTGTGTATGGCATCCTGAGAAATATAATCCGTAGTCTTAAAGCTTTGATAAAGTAATAAAAGCCCTAAAGAATCACACAAGCACAAAACATTGCCACAGAGTTGCTTGGTTTGGGAAGGAAACAGTGATTTGGGGTATTGCCGTGTACATGAGTGCTTGCTTCAACACTGAGTTGAAGCAAGCACCCAGCAGGAGAGGGCTGGGCACTGATGAGCCAAGTTCATGGAAAACATTCCACTGTCTTCAGTGAAAACTGGACTGAGGCCTTGATTCTGTGATAAGAGGATGGCCTTTCTCACCCATGATAAAAAGGCAGGCTGGGTTGTAGTCAACTTGATTGTATTTTTCCCTTTTGTGGTTTTTCACTTTGTAGATGCCCTTGCAAGCTTTTATCTATTCCAGGAGTCCCATGAGATGAGAACATTCATGCTGATTTCATGGAATGGACTGAGAAGTTTCAGGAGGGTTTCTGAGAAGCACTTTATGCCTCGGGCTAAAATCTGAAGTACAAATCTACAAGAGAATAGGGAATTAGGCTGAGAAAAACACAAAAAGAAAAGAAAACAAAAGAATTATACAGGAGATGAAAACATGGCAACAGCAACAAAAACACATTAATCTCTGAAGCCATGAGCTATTACATTTTATTCTCTGTAGAGGGAAGAAAAAATCAGAATTCTACTTAGGTAACTACAATTGAAAGGCATGGAAGTAAGGGATTGAAAGCAGGTACTGATTAATCTAAATATTCAGTTTTCAAGATAGGGATGAGAAAGTTCATCCTGTAATGCTCTCAGAAACCTTCTTACCTAAAGTCACCATCATTTTAAGAGGAATCTCATTACATGTTTGTTACTTGAGGAAAAAAAAAAACCAAAAATATATAGACAAAGTTTAAACAAAACTAGAAAACAGAGCAAAGGATAGACCCTGATTTTTATCTAACCACTCTTTTCTGAAGGTCTCCATTACAGCAACATCTCAGCATTTATGCATGGCAGCCAGACCTTCAAAATATCCATGGTAGATGCTAGAGTTTCTCTTATTTACTCTTAGATTATATTATAATTTCCTATCACAAATTGTTCCAGACTGGAATTTAACCTCTTCCGCATGTGTTCTTTCTTTCACTTTCCACTGTGGACTGTATTAGTATCTGGAGAGCAGACTGGAAGGAAAAGTAGTAGGATAAAAATGAATGGTGTTTGTTTTTCTTTGATTAGATAGAACAGCAAACAGTGTGAATTTGGATAGACAAAGAACCTGTTGTTCCGTTTTTGGGTGAGATTAAGCATGAAAGCTTGCACAGTGGTCTAGAAAACTGCAATCAGACTAAAAAGATAATAAAATGTTTTGGACAGAAATACAAACAATGGTGAATAATGAATATCCAGCGATCTATAATTCTGACAAAGGTTTTTCTTTGAGGCTATGTGTTAGAATTACATGCACATACACATGCCCAAAATACTGCAGTACTCAGCATGATTTATGTACTTGATAAAATGCCTCATAGTAGCCCAAAAATAGAGTTGCACCAGGTGCACAACAAACAGACATGCTACTTTTAAAAAACTGAAGCAAGCCAACTGGAGTGGGAGCCAATGAGAGCAGATGATCGACATATTTATTTTGAAAGCAGCCAGAATGCCTCAACCTTCTTCAGTCACAACTATCTAAACTAAGTCATGGCAGTCCCAGATTCAGCTAATCCTTGTTATGGCTCTGTTATCAGGTGAGAGTAAGAGTAATTCTTTTACTCAGGCCAACTTTCTTACTTCTCATGACTCTTAACATTGTTTGCTTTTACTGTCCATGGTCAGATAAACCTGAGGCTTCTTGAAGTCACGACCTAAGTTCATGTAATTCGATGCCCAAATAAAAACACAGAGAAGTAGACAAATACAGCTCTAATAGCCCCAAGCTCCAGGAATACTGGGGAATAAGCCAGTGACACAAAGAAGTGAGTTGATGCAAAGTCCAAGGGGACATAACTGCTCTGGTAGGATTGAAAGACAGGAATTACACCCCCTGCCAATATAGAATTGTCTTTGAATGAGGTAGACTATACTGTGAATTAAAACTGGACATTCCTTCTCACTAACTTTTCCTAAACAAGGGAAAATATCTTTGAATATTTGTATTAAAATTTCGTATTTTAATTTAAAGTTTGAGAAGTAGAAAGAGTAATTTTAACTTTTCAGTGAGATAGGGATATTTTTTAAAGAAACAATCTGGGTGGTAAATTTTTTTTAAAATCAGAGAATTATAGAATCCTAGAATCATAGAATGGTTTGAGTTGGAAGGGGCCTTAAAGATCATCTAGTTCCAACCCCCCTGCCACAGGCAGGACACCTTTCATAAGACCAGGCTACTCAGAGTACCATCCAGCCTGGCCTTGAACACTGCCAGGGATGGGGAGCCCACAGCCTCTCTGGACAACGTGTTCCAGTGCCTCACTGCCCTTATCTAAAGAATTTCTCCCTAATATCTAATCTTAACTTACTCTCCTTCATTTTAAGGCCATCATCCTTATAATGTCTAAGTATAGGCAATGGTAGAAAGGAGGGGAACAGAATAAGCACAGATCTGGTGATAAATAGCAGTTTTCCAGCATGTAATTCTAGTATCAGACTAACTAAGATTCAGCCAAGTAGAAAATGTGCTGATATAAAGTTATCATTGCTAAAAGTTTGAAAGGAGAAAGTAAATGTCCTGTCTGATAGCTGTAAGGACAATGTACTATTTGGTCAAATTGGTATCTTGACTTTCAGAATTTATGGCTGGTGAAAGCAATTCTTGAAAAATTAGACATGTGGAATTACTTTGTAGTGAAGACAAATTAGTACAGGATCACAGAGAAGAGTCAGATAGGAAAAGAAAATACCAGAACAAGAAAAACAAATGTGGACTTGACAAAGGAAAAGCAGAAATCAAAGGTCTTATGTGAGCAGAGAAAAAATCTGGGGGAGTGTGACAGGTAGGTGAAGTACAGGAATCAGTCAGAGGAGGCAGCTTCATGTAACACCTTAACCATGACACAGTGATTTTACCTTGAGAATAGGTTGGGGGGCGTAGGGAGAGAAGATTAGGAAACCAGAAAGAAACCAGAAGTGCAAAGCAGGTGCAGGGAGACTGGCAGTGCACAAAGTGAACACTGTAGACTTGAAAAGCAAGCTGTTGGTGTGGATGTGTTGTGTTTGGTACGAGAAAGGTATCAAAATGGAGACACGTTTAACAATGCAGATCTCTCCTGGAACTGTGGTAGTGTACTTTTGTTGATTAGCATTTTAATGACTCATAATAAAATATAATATGCGGATGTAATCTGTGCACAAATGCTTGAGGAAATGAAAGACTGACTAACAACCATTGCATAATTTCAACATGGAGAAGTTATTGCCCAATTCAGATGTCAAAAACCATGCAAATAGAAATGCCTTGGTCCTACTAGGTTAATGTTCAATTTGTTTTATTACCACTTCAAACATAAAGGAACACAGGCAATAATATTTCTGATTTGGATATTTAACCTTTATTCCAGTAATTTCTTTTCTGGATGAAATGAAGCCTAGAGCTAAAGCAATCTAATTGAGAACAAGGTTCGTCACCTAAGCTCCGTGATCATGCAAGCATCTTCACACAATAAATCTGGCAACACTTTCCCTTAAATCAATATTTCCAGGACAAAAAGGTCTGTGGTAGACCTTCAATTCCTAATTTATTAAACATAGCCATTCTCAAGTCCTGAGTTCCCTTAGAACAACAGAAAGCAAAGCTGAGAACCACTATTTTTTGTGAATTTATTGAACCCTAAGCTATAGCGGACCACGGGAACAGGGCTCCAGCTGAAGGTGTCATGTCAGCTTCTAAGCAGAACAAAAACATCCTGATTAAAAAAAGAGGAACTTTTGAAATACTCCTTTTCCCACCCCTCAAAATACTTGATTTGCATGCTTCATCAGAGTAGAAATGGATTTTGAAATCAGTTTTCCATAGAGTTAGCAAAGGTTGTGTCTTAAATGACTTTCCAGAATGGTATTTAATGTTCCCATGAATAGCATGAAGAGAAGGGAATACAAAGTACCAAATCAGGGAAGAGATAGTTGAGTAAATAGGGAATTTAAGACAAGGAACCATTAAGCACACTCCTATTAGTTCAGGAGTGAGTCCTTTTCAAGGACAAGGGAAAAACAAAATGTACAATGCAGCTCCGTGGCAGTAGGTTTAACATTTTAATAGCTGGCACACTGCCTGTATCTGATGCACTTGTTCAAATAGGCAGATGCTGGATTGGATAAATGGAAGGGCATGTAAGGACAGGGAGTCTAGCTCCTTGCTGCATTTATTACCACAATAACTCACCGACTACAGAACGTGGGAAGAAAATTCCCTGGATGTTAAGAGAGGCTTTACACTGACAACCTGAGGTGGAGGCTGGTGCTCTGATTAATGGACACTAGAGTCGCAGAACAAGTGGAATTATTCCAAGTCCAACTCAACCACTGCTTGCAACATTTACTGGCAGCAAAGACCCTCTCCCCCTACTATCAATTCAAATGTAACTCATGCGATTTATATCCTCACATGGGTAATTCTACACCACCAAATTCTTTATTAACAGGTATTTTTATTCTGCACACTTTTGTTTTAATAGAAAAGCCTCTTTTTTTTTTTTTTTTTTTTTTTTTTTTTTTTTTTTTTTTTTTTTTTTTTGACTGGTTATGATGAATGGCCTGGCTCACTAGAGACACCAGATCATCGTATTGCCCTATAGCATCCAGCTGGTAAAGCCTGGTAATCAGTAATCTGATGACAAGACAGCTCACAATTTTGGAGCAGAAAGATGTCAGGTTTTCCACCTTTTTTATTATGTTTTAGCACTGACATTAACTTTTGTCTTACCAAAGCCACTGGGGTTATGATTTTACTTTAAAAAATGGAAGACTCTCTATATCCTTGGATATGATCCTTCACACAGTTTTGTTTGAGTGGATTTGAAAAGAAAATCTAATTTTTAACCAGTGTGCATTCCCCTAGTCTTTGATGGTATCCCACACGTTTTATGTACCCATGATGTTCTTGTTACTAAGAGATATCCCCAGACGAAAGCGCTGCCCGCATCAGCTGGTTTCTGGGGCGCGGCGCTGTGATTCACCGAGCCGCAGAGCGCCCGCCTGCGCCGGGGCGGGTTGCAGTCCCGGCGGGGCCGGCCCGGCAGCCCGGCCGCGCAGAGCAGCCTCTGGGGATGCATCTCGCGGGCTGTGCCGCTGCCGGGCCCAGCGCCACAGGTGTCCGTGAGTCAGCACTGCAGTCCGTCCTGCTTACCGCACAGACCCGTGGAAAACCTCCGCACGAGCACAGCGCGGCGGCCGGGCGCGCACAGGGATGCTCCCGCCGGCTGGCGACACGAATTAAAAAGGAAAGGGAGCGATGATTGGCCCGTGCAGCCCTGGATTTTGGTGGCGTTGGGTTGTTTTTTTTTTTTTTTTTTTTTCTTTCGTCGAGTAATGACTGCTCTCTGCTACTTGATAGCCAAGGCTGGCAGCGCTATGGCAACCGGGCTGCGGGAAGGGCGGAGGGGAAAAGTCGCTTAGCAACTGGAAGCTTTAGGCAGGCAAGGCTGGTTTAAAGCACGGCAGTTTAAAAGAAAAAAACAAAAACAAAACCAAAAAAAAGCTCAACAAAAATCCTCTCATCAAAACAAATCCGCAGTTGCTACTAGAGATGACTAAAATACAGATCTGAGGAGTTAAGAATTTAGAAGAAAATAAGAGAAAAAAAAAATGCATGACAAAGCCAATAAAAAGGAGATAACAGCTTGGGGGGGGGGGAAGTGGGGGGAGAGTAGAGATATTTCACACTGATCACCCTAGATACAAGCTTCATCAACGCAAACAACAGCCCTAAACCAGCACAGGCTATTCCCTGTCAGATCTTTATACCCTTTTGCACAGCAGAACTCCACAGGCATCACCTCCCTGGCCCCCAGGCTTTGGCTGAGCAGGCAGAGGGGCTGGGTGCATCCCTGAGCCCGTGCACAGCCCCTGGGCACGGCTCCCGTGGACTCCTGGCACACCCAGCCCACTGCCAGTGGGGCCATCGCTGCCTGGGGAGGTGGAGCGAGCAGCAGCCTGCTAGGCTTACCCTCTCTGCTTATTATTTATAGGCTTCCTCTGGCATGATAAGGCCTCCATGGTCAAGAAGAAAAAAAAGTAATATGAAAGGTTATCCAATGCACCAATTCAGATTTTTAGTAATAATTTTTCTGTAATGTTTTTCCAGTGCTCCAGGCACCCTAGCACTTCATTAATAATGCAGTAAAACCCCAGCAACATTACATTAATCACTCCGGTGGGAACCCAGCCAGTCAGGCACCTCTTTTTCAGTCCTCCATCCTCAGCCTTCTCTAAGCACTGTCTCAAACAGAAGTCTTTCACTGCATGCTTGGAAAGTTGCCCAATTTGAGCTATTTTGGACTAACAAAGGGACAATTTCATCCAAAGACACAGAAACCCTACAGAGCTACTGCCCTCCCCCTCTCCAGTGCAGTGGGGGCTGGGTGTTTCTGCTGACCATCGCCCAGGACATGACAGGAGAGACTGCGTGGGTCTAACCTTCCCCTTGAAGTCTACCTGGAGGCCAGTGCAAGCTAACTCATGTCTGCAGGTATGCAGAGCCACAGACTCCTGGTGGACTGCGGGGCCCGGCGGCTGAGCTGCAACATTTGGTGTTGTTTTGTTAATGCGGAGCAATCAGTTTGCCATTGGAAAAGCCTGATCAGGCAAAAAATCAAAATAGACGCTGGGAATGTGTCAGTCCGGTCAAATATCAGCACAGTCACGCCACAGGCTGGTTGGCAGGCAGATCTGGATGGCAGAGGTTTTTTCCCAGCCAAGCAACCCAACCAGCAGCCAGCACGAAGGCTCTGCCCGAGCTCCTGGTCACTGCTGCGCCCTGGCCTGTCCCTGCAGCCTGTCCTCTGCTGGCTGTCCCTCTGCTCCCTCAGATCCTGATGGCCAGCAGCTCTCTGGCTGCAGCCCTGCCACCTCCCGGCCTCCGGGGCTCCTGGAGCAGTGTTTTTAGGGCTTAGACTGCTACAGGATTTTTGTGTTCACGTTTACCGGCTGCATTGTCTCCCCAGCAGATAATGCTGACTAAATTGATACTTTACAAAGGCACAAAGGAGTCAGCTTGTGACTGATACACAATACTGGTTAACAAGACACATACAATGGTGGTATTAGTGGGAGGAAAGAACAGCTCAACTTTCTGTCAGTCATAGGTTCATTAGAAAGTAAAGAGTTGTTAGCATGCAGAAAAGCTCTTTACATGCATGAAAATAGTACCAGTTTTGCAAAAGGGAAGTAAAGGAAAAATTAATCTTGCTTTAATGCTGCTGGTGGAACTAACTCAAATTGTCTTCCCTCGAGAAGAAGGGAACTTTCTTAATAGAATTAAGAATTATATTAAGAATTGATAAATTAAACCTTTCTTAATAGAATTCTGAAAAATGTACACTAAAAAAAACAAGATCAATGAAAAATACCTTTTTTTCTTTTCTTGCATACACTTTGTCCAGATGGATACTGTCAATCTGAAGTTTCCTGAGGAATGTCATACATTATTGTAACATTAATGTAATGACCAACAAAAGCTTCCAGATATACAAGAAATAAATAATGTGAAAAGTACATTATCTTTTCCTTTTGTTTCTTCTAATTTTTTTAAAGGTCAGAGAGCTCTTGCAGCAGAAGATATGAGAAAAAAGTATATAAAATGCTTTAAATCCTCCAGTCACACAGAGAGAAAAGAGGCTGCAAATTTTTCATTAAAAAAATAAAAAAATTCTGTGATTCTTGAGTTTAAAAGTCCAAGAAACATACCGGCATGCCCTAGCAGCTAGGTGTTGATTTCATTTTTTTCCTTCCAACAGCTTTGTTCTCATTAGATGAGCTGTCGGAGTCTCCAGCACAGGCTGGGAATCCTGCTCCTTTATTGCTGCACAAGTTGTACAAACCTTATTGCAATCCTGTTTTTCTTGGAGCAGAAATGGCAAAATGTAATCTACCCCCTCTCATGATCTTACAAACCAAATAGATGTTGATTTTAACCACGGTCTATGGAAGAAGGTATCACATTCAGCACAGGACAGAAAAATCCTGACACAATAGTGAATATGTAGATTCACTCATCTCTTTGCACTCTGACTCAGCCTTCCAATTGAAAAAAGTCCCCAAAGTAGAAAAGTCCCGATATTAAAAACGTGTAAGACACATGAATATTGTGAAGTGCACAGGCACTGTCATTTACTGGGCTGCTGGCTGCCAGGGACACCAGTGACATACTGGATTCAGCTACACAAACTGCAGGTGTTAGGTTTGCCTTGCTTTGCCATGAACAGCAGCAAACAATATATGTGTTGATAAGGAGAAGCAAAATAATTTTTTTTTGTTAAATGGTAACTTTTGGCCAAAGATAGTGGTATGGTCTAATTTTAACATCATGCTTACAACTTGTTTGCTATATCAATATTCTCAATTATATAAGCCCTTAGAAGACAAATGAAAACAAAAATATGGAAAAGTGAGCATGATATGTGCCATTGAAGATTGTTGCAATAGATGGAAAACAAGTTATGCTTGCTCAGGCCACCTGTTTTCTTTGCTAAATTTTGAAAATGCCATCTCTAAAGTTTAATGGTCTTCAACAGAAGTTTCTTGCACTACAAGAAGTCTGACCTTTTTCTCCTCCTATATGCAGGGACACTGTTATTATAGTTATCACGGCTGGGAAAGCCTGTGAAGAAAAATGTATTGCCCTAGTACCATCTAGTGGAGGGAATGCTGGAGAGAGATTTAAACGAAAGGAGGAGTAATAATGGCAATTATTTGAGGTGGGAGCTAAGCTCATCAGTGACAGTTTGTGGGGGAAAGAAAATGAGATATAGTTGTCTTCAAGCTGTGCAGAGATTTTTTCAAGGCCCTCTCTTCCCAACTCCCATAGAGATTAGTAAAGGACTGAAACACCTTAAAATAATACAGACAATCAAGCTTAAGAATAGTTTGAAATTATACTCTTTTTCTGAAGAAATGTATAGGCAAACAACATGTCAATGAAGCCACCTGCTTCTTATTTGACAGGAACCATCTGGACAGCAAACGCTCTAAAGCCAAGAAAGTCACTGCAGCTCAGGGCAGGATAGAGAGCTATAATTTAAATGCCCAAATATCACCTGCAATGTGAAGGATTACACGTGGCCCAAGGGTATGAAATGGAAAATGTGCCTGTAGCTGTAAACCTTGCATTAGAGGAAACAACGATTAAATATGTAATGTAGAGACTTGAATGGCCTCCCACTCACCATCTTTCTGTTTGCAGTGACCTCTAGACAACACAGAAAGCCGTTCCAGAGATTAAACTAACTCAGAGGTGGCACAAGCAAAGCAAAAGTAGTGAAGAGCCCAGAGGATGCACCTCATGACCTCATTCACAACCCAGACAGCAGTGAAGTAAACAGCCTATGCACTCATCAGCTGACTTCTGGCTGCCGGCTGCTAATCTGACTCTGCTTTCCCTAATCTTCCTTCTCAGTGTCCCATCAGCCCTGTGTTTACCTTCTCCTCGTTATTTCCTTCTACACATCTATTTGGTTCCTAAAGATTAAATTAAAAATTTAATTAAATTTTTAAATGTAAATAAACAAACAAGCAAAACCAAACAGAAAGAGCACTAGAAGAGTTAAGTCCTGTATCTTATTGTAGCAGGACAAAGCTCTGCACAAGTAAGGACAAAATTCTTAATGGAAAGTACAGGTCAATAAGACAAGAATAGGGAAAACATTGGAAATGAATGTGTACAATTTGCTCCTGGAAGGTGAAGTACTGAGCCAGGCAGAATGGAAAAAGGATGACTTCAGTGCTGCTGGACTAGCTGGCAACCCTCCCACCCGACTGAGCGCTAATCTTTAAACTACGCAAAATGTCTCCTGGGGCCAGAGAGCATATCTAAAAATGAGACCCAGGGGGAGGAGAGCAGGCTTCAGTGATGGGCACTGAGCACAGGAGAAGTGCCTCAAGGTAGTACTGAGGCAAACAAACACCCCTTTATTTGCATTCCCTAAATTCCCTGAAGCAGCCACATGGCACTAATCACAAAAAGAATTATCAGTAACAAAAAGAGGAGGGAATTACTATTAGGAAGCAGCGTAACAGTGTCCACTTTAGTCTTGGTCCATAGCTGTAGCATAGTTAGGGTTAGCATGATAGGTCCAAGATTTTTTGGAATCAACCTTGAGTACCTCACGCCTTCATCAGGAGATGGAGTAGAAAGTCTTTCCCATGCAATTCTCCCAAAGATATCACGAGAGCATTATCTCCATAGCAGTGGCCCACACTGCGCCACTGAGACAGGCAGCCCTACAGCAATCCCTCTGAGAACTGTAACTCAGCCTCCACCTCCTTCAGCACTAAGGAGCAGCCTTTGTCTTCCAGCTCTGCTCTGAAGACACTGAGGGACCAGCCCAAGTCAACATCCGCAGTACTCTTGGTTGTGCATGGAGATGTTAAAACCCCAGTGTGGTTATCTAAAATTCTTCTTGCACACCTCACACCTAAAATGTGGGACTTTCTCTGAGAAGATCCTACTGGGTCCTGTCCAACTCAGAATATTCTGTGATTCTATGATTTTATGATTATAGGATTCACCTAGACTGGTTTCTCTGCAAAACTTTAGCCTAGAGGAGCTGGCATGGCCGTGGCATCAGTGCTACCAGCTGCAGCTGTGCAATATCCCTGAGGCTTATTCTGCCACAGAAAGAAAGGAGGGTGTTCAAGCCAGCACAGGCAAAGGGAAGGGAGGTAAAAAGCAGGAAGAGCCCATCTGTCTCTGCCATGTGATGAGTCCCATGGTACCTCCCTGCTGTGTCTGTAGGCTGCAATGCCAAGTGAATGGAAAGCCTTATGCTATTTCCAGTGTCTTGCTGGGAAAAGGAGACGACATTCGAGATCAATAATAGAGCTTTGGCTAGGTTTGCTGAGGAACTTGCTGGCAATGTGCTGTGCTGTTCATTGGAAATATCTGGGAATGTTACCAAAACACCTTTGCTCCCTGGGAATTGCCCTTACTGGTCTGGAAATGGCTGCAGAGTGTCCTGTATGAGTTTCTTCTCCTAACACAAGCGACTGCATTTGGCAGGAGGGAATCATAATGTTCCTGCAGGATTCTGAAATCTCAGGTATCTCTGCCCAGCGTTGGTATAAAAGGTTTCTCCCCAGTCTTAGTGTTTTGCCTGTCTCAAGAAGGGAGCAGTGCCTTTTTTGTCTCAGACAGCATGCAAGAGGCTCCTCAGTCAAAACCTGTTTCTTCAGAATCCCATCCTACAAGTGCCAACTTCTAACCAGAACAGTATCTGGAAGGCCAATGTTTGGCCACTTCTTTAGCCTTCTGGACCCCAAAATAGACACTAAATCTGGGGCTGAGCTGTGGAGAGTTTTAGACCTCTGTGAGCTGTACTCTAGTCCCAGCTGAAGTCAATGGGAGATGGATTTCTCTGCTGAGCTCCTGGCTCTCACCTGTGCAAACTAAGAGACTACAGGACAGCATGGGCAGACTGCACAAAGCGTGACTTCTTCCATCCTACACAATCTTCCAACGCTGTCCCAGCAGGTTTTACAGCCCTGCACATGCTGTACACATATGCAGCTTCATGTTACAAAGCCACCACCCTGGCATGCTGCAACATGGGCTATAAATTACTGCAGACATCTTGAACTGGTCAAATAAACACATGAAAAGAAGCCTTTTTCATTGGACCATGTAGGCACCACATGGGATAAGTCACAGGGACAAGAGCTGTGCAGCATGGATCAGTCTATGCTTACCACTCAGTCTCAGCACCGAGGATTAACTCCTGGCTCTCTTCTATTTAGCAGTGTAGCCACAGGGTCTAAGTAACCTTCTTCAGCCCTATCACAGCTAGAGCTGTAATAACATAATCCTATTATTCTAAATATAGCTCGAGCTCCAGGGATCACTGTGAAATTCAGCTGTCTTCCACAGGTATACTTCCAGATCCTCTGAAGGAAAAGATGGCTGGGTTCAGCCTCTATGAAGAATAATTTCAGGTTGGTTTGGATCCATATGCTGCATTAATAAATACAGTCTGGGCCAAAGGACACATCTATAGAGATGTGGTTCTTATTTCTTCCAATATCTTTTATATTTGAGGAGATTGCAGATTGCTTTTTTTCTCTCAGAAGTACAGTGTGGCATGCATATGGCTGGGGTGCTGCATTTGGAATTACCAAAATGATAAAATTACTTTATTAGGCTTTCCAAGAGCTCTTAATTTGAATCAATAAATGTAACATCATGGATCCAACAGTATTGTCTTGATATGTTTGCAGTTAGAGTGACTTTTGACCAAGTCCTTCTGCCCATAAAAGTAAGGGCAGAAGGACTTTGCCAAACATGTATTTACCTTAAGAAAGAGCTAAAAAAAAAAATAAATGCTGCTTCAAGAAGATGTCAGATTGATATCATGAAATGTCCATAACCAATAGTAAAAACCTACTCAGTTAAATGGATGCCATCTGTGTATTCTGGCATTTGGTAACATAAACAGCTTTTGATACATTTGGACTCAGAAGCAAAATTCGACCTGATGAAACTTCCAGAAATCATAAAATGAATTCACAGGTTTCAGCAATCACATTTCATACTTCTAACTCAGACTTTGTTCCATGACTTTATGACAGGAACAAGAAGTAAGACTGTCTTTGCAGCAGCCAGCAAATGTCTTTGTCATTGACAAGGATTAAGGAAAGAAACAGGAGAAGGTTTTGGATGAATGGTGACTACAAGAGAAGGTGGCTACAAGAGGCTCAGAATGCAACCCAAGAGGCAGCTGTGATATGGATCCAGCTTGCTATGGTCTGGCCTGAGTCTGGGTCATCTCTGTTGCTTGGGACTGGACAATAGCATTGGGATATAAAAAACCATTTCTTTCAACACAGTGGTTTGCATTTGAAATGTAAGCTTCTAGTGACTTGACTCAACCATGAATCAAATATATATTGTTGTGATCTATGTTATGGGAACACTAACTTATATGCCAGCTTAAATCTCTGTGCTTGTCTCACTGAAGTAGGTTAAATTGATTTTTCTTAAGATTTTTATAGCTTCTTTTGCCAAATAGAGACATGGAAAAACTTTCTTGAAGCATATTTGTTTAGAAAAAAATAATGGTGGTGTATGATTTTTGGAAGGCAGTTTCTATTGAAAGATGATAGTCTCTAACTTTAATTAATGAAAAATCATAAAATCCTAGAAATGCTATCCAAACACTTCTGGAGTCAAATTGCTTTTCAGAGGAAGGCTGGTGATTATTTATAGAAATCTAGCAACAATATGTAATAGTTTTATACCTGACAGATAGCTAAGGAAATGCCACCAGTGTTTGAATTTACCTATTGCCTGTCTCAACCCAATGTGATCCAGAATGCTGAAGTTAATAAAGTTAATCTGTAGGGGAAAAAAAAATTAAAACAGAATTTGGATTTGAAATAAAGATAAGTCAGGAATCTGGATTTCCTTGCTCTCCAGCTGTCTGTTTTTCAGTAGCACTGTAACTTGCCTCAAATGGCCACAAGGGACCCAAGAACTGGCAGTGCCTACAAGCTACCATCATCTCCGTGCTGCCGGAATCAGGGGTCCCTTCTTACCTTCAGGCTAGTAGGGTGGGCTGCAGAGCAGTGGAAGTCAGATTGCAAGCAGTGAAAGCAGAAGGGTCTGTTCAGGCACCTAGACATGGGTGAGATGTATTGCTTTCACAGGTGCTTTTTGTAAACTGCAAACTAGTTGATTTTGCTCAAAGCACCAGAGAAAATATTTTAAAAGCAAGCAATGTTGATTTTCAGTGTTTCAGAGGAAAAAAGAAATTACTAGCTCCACAGAAGAAATTAGGCACTGGATTGCTCTGTTATCCACTGAAAAACTGACATAAAATGTTTTAACATTCATTGCAGATGAACTGGGATCCAGGCTTGAATTGCCAAGGAAGATACTGGCTTCAGCTCCTAAGAAATGAGTGCAACTTGTAGCATCATAAATGACATGAAAGTAGCATCAAAAGAGTCTTCAAAGAAAGCCTGATTTATGGCAACTCAGTGCTAACAGCAGAAATCCTCTTCCTGCTTTGCATTCAGATAGGTTGGAAAGCCCTAAGCAATATGGGTAATCCATCCAAAAGTCTCTAATCATCAGGTATTTTAGTAAGTAAATTATTAAAAGGATTTTGCAAGATATTTTGTGACAGTATTGGCTGCCCTAAAACTTCTTAAAATCCCATGTTGTGTATCTGTGCTGAGTAAGCCACGTAGTAATTTATGAACTTAGCAGTGAAGTTGTAAACATAAATAGTGACATAGTAGCTGTGCTTTACTTTATATATGATAATGAAACATTAATCTTGGGAAAAACTGTCCTTCAAAGCAGTAAGCCTTGGTCCTGGATGCTTTGCATTGGTTTGGGGTTCTTTTCATTGAATTTGCTGAGAAGTCAGTTGGGCACTGCAAAGGCAAAGGGCCAGACATCGTAATTTCCCTTCTGCCAGTTGAAAGGATTTTATGGGGACACTGAAAATATGTAATGTTTTGTTGAATAGCTGGCACTAATGTCTTTTTTTTTAGGAGCTTGGAGAGAGTGTGGCAGTTCCTTTTCATTGTTAGTGGAAAACTTTAGTCAACGAAGGACTTCATAAACAACTGCCTTGCACAGAATTTAGTATGTGCAACGCTATTTGAACAGCTAATTTAAATGTAAGGTAGATCCCTACACACTCAAAAGGGCTGTTTGCCTCCTTACCTTCTGGTTTCCAAAGACAATCTTGGTCAAAATATACATACAACATATTTTAATAGAAGAGCTGAGCTGGATTGTTCTTTGTCTAAAAATTAAAGGGCCTCACCATCATAATCATAAATGATTCATTACCTTTGAGGTTTGGCAGGCTTTTAAGGTCACCTCTCTTTAAATCTGAAAATGCTTGCTCACATTCAAGTCTTCCTGCCAGGAGGACTCAATTCATTAACTTGCACTTACATGGATGGCTATTTTACTGTTACTTTAACTGAACTTTTATGCTGGCTGCCTGCTGTGTCCTGAGTGCTTGTGAGCATTTCAGAAAGTAGGTGCATGCTGTGAAGGCAGCCCTCTCTGTAAATAATGTTCCAATTAATAAGACAATTATACAGCACTGCAGTACATTGTTGCTGTTCTCTGTTACTGCAGTGCTGGTCAGAGCACAATAGTGAGGAGACCATCAACATTTTCTTATAAGCCCTTCTCTCCAGAAGCTTAGACTTAGAAATTCATACCACTCTGGAAATTCAATGTAGCCAAGAAGCAGAAAGGCATGCATTTTACAGTGTCCTGATATAAAATTGTTTATAGATTATATGAGTAAAATTAAAATGAGAAGAGGACATTTGATTTAGTGAGTTTTTTTAACATGAAATGCTTTCTACTTTATGGGCTGCAAGAATAAAAGCAGAGAGGAAACGTATCTTCAGTTACATTTTAAAATGTTTGCTGTAACTCTCCAAAGGCATTTTAAACTGAAATTTTACAGGTCGTTAGTCTGTTATATGAGCGGGTCCTGGAACAAATGTGGATTGAAATTTCTAAGGTCCAGACACAACCTGTAAAGACCTGGGTAGGATTTAGTTTCCCAGCACAAAAGATTCTGCATTGCCCTCCTGAGCTGTCAGTGCTCCTCTGGGGGATGCCTGTGGTCTACAACTGCTTTGCTCTTTTCGTTTAAAGTTTCCCAAATACCTCAGTTTATATTTCTGGTCACAGAAAACATTTCTCTCTAAACCATTTGGTACCTATGTCATGTCTTAGCCCAAAAGAGACCCAAGAAGCAACATCTCCTTTTCCCTCTGGGCCCCAACACTTATGGGAGCCTCAGACTTTGCTCTCCCAAGTAATGGCACCTAAAATGCCAGTATTGCGTTTTTTTAAAACGTGTGAGAATAAGATGTTGTCATCTTCCCATATGACAGCTTTCTCATCAAATAGTTAGAGAAGCAATGGGAGAAGGAGTATTTCCAGGGTGAGACCAAAAAATAAATGGGAAAAGAAAGAGCTTTTACTACCCTGTGGTAAAAGCATATAGAGTAGGTGACAGTCTTGGCTCTCTGTATCATAAATACAGATACAGTCTTCCATTCACCTATAAATGAATACATTGGTATAGACACATACATAATCTGGAAAAATGTTATAAGAATCCTATACAGTGATTTCAGATGGGATCAACACCAAAAATACCACTTTAAATAACATCAGTGTCATTTTTCCATATCTCCATTGCAGTTCATTCAGCCGTTATGAACGTTTGAATTCTGTAAGTTGTAGAATTCTTCTTTTGTATATTTGTGGAAAGTTCAGTGCATTGGAGGTCTAATTCTCCATTTGGATCCTTAAAGTCTGTAATAATATTTAACAAGTATCAGGTTTGCCCATCTTGTGCACACATGTGCATTTTTCAAATTATCAGGAAATCATGCTCCTTTTCTGTCTTTATCAGATCTCACAGTTTTACTGCAGATTATTTACTGTGGCTTAGATTTCACAGTACTAAATTTAGAACACAAACTTCAGAGGTTTTTCTAATCTATTAATCTAAAATTCACTAGAGAAATACCTGTTCTCAGCACCATTTAGCTGACAGGTTGAAGCTGTCCTTTAAGCTGACCATCAGCCAAACCACACAAACCTGTATTATTGTTGTCAAAGGATAAGAAAAAAAATAGTTGTTCATGTGCCTGTGTTCACTTTTCAGGAGCCCTCCAATGTCAACTGCTAAAATCCTCCAAATTCCTTTGGCCTTGGTTTAAGGGCCAGTGGTGAGGAGATCCACACCTAAGCTGGTAGTGTCTCTCCAGCTGTACCCCAAACTGCTTTCATCAGTTGGCAAAGTCACTGATATTTCAAGATCAAGGGAATTAGCTCAATATCTGTTTTATATTGTGGTGCCCAGAACTGCTCACAGTACTCAGGGTGAGACTGCACCAGTGCTGAGTAGATGTACAGAAAAGTTTTCCTTAGGCTTTCTGGAGGTGCAGATGTCCCCTTTCTTGGGTGTCCAACAAAGCAAAGATGGTGCACTTGTTTCTGTAGGGCCTGACCTAGAGGAAAGGCAATTGCAGAGAGGAGAAAGAGGCAGCATGATGCAGCAGGAGACACAAGTAGACCTTGGTAAAGTGATCTTTCTCTGCTGGAAACATTCCTCCTTCCAGTGTATTGCTTCTTATTGCTGTTGGTTCAAATGTAGGAAATGAAAGCTTCTGGAGGAACTCAAGTCTGCCTGTGGGAAAGTGTGGAGGCAGCTGTTGTGAGAGAATTTCCATGTGTGTATACTTGTGGGGAAGAGGGCAATGAGGAAGGGGGTGTATCCAAGACCCAGGCTATCCTGCAGGCCTATGGGAGAGACGAATGTTCTTGCTCTAGAATTTAAGTGAAAAAAGTTGTGACAGCTAAAGAAGGTTGGGTAAGGAGGCACGAGTGAGCCAGCTTCCACCACTGACCCCTTTTCCACCAGGAACCAGTGGAGAGCGGTCACACCAAAAACCCTGCTGTCCTGCAGACAGGGCATTAATGACTAATGGGGTTTGTCCATGGCAGCCAGGGCTCAGACTCTACAGGGGGTGCCAACCATCACATCATGCAGCAATTTTGCAGAGGGGTGTCATGCACAGAGCCCAGTGCCTGTTAAGGAGGTGGATGTGGCTGGAAGTGCTGAGCAGAATGGCTATTTTTGTGCTGCCACTGTGACACAGCTGAACAGCTGCTCCTGTGCTCTGACAGCCACCGAGGGAAGTCCAGCATGGCTTATGAGTGAGAGAGCAGTGAACAATGAAATCTGCATGAGAGGTTATAATGCCCAGATCAGGCCATCAAGTTCCTTTAATTTCTTTTGGTAGTTTATAAAAGAAGCAGTAGAAGCAGAAGAAATAGTAGGAGAAACAAGAGTTATACATCTACTTTATAAAAATATATGTCTGTATTTTAAATATCTTACTGTTAGGTTTCTCCAGGCACATTGCTTTGGGTTTGTTTGTGACATCCCTTTTTTATTTCAGTGTTGTAGTATTTTTCTGGAAGCACTTACTATAAAATTCATAAGTTCTTACCAAGTTCTTTCTAAAGGAAATCCCAGTCTTCTGATGAATTTTGTGGAGAGAGTGTTATAGTTGGTCCCGTGTGTGATTACTTTGCAGACCTTCCTTTGCTGTACAAGACAAGGACTTTGCCAAGAAATCAGGCCAAAATGATTACAACAAAGTTATTTATAACAACCAGAAAAATTAAGTCTTATCAAGTGACAGCATTATCTTGTGGTAATAGACAAACTCTTCTTTGTTTGAAAAAGCTAATTTGTATATAAAAAAAAATCAGGCTGACAACTGAAGCATAACAGTTGATAAATGGAAGATTATTTGGTTTCCAAGGTTTAGTGCATTTATTGCTGCTCTGAAAGCTCAGACAGACCTTTTACATGCCTAACCAGTGGCCCAACACATAAGATGTTGCAAGCCTCATAATGTTTCCAGAAGCTCCATTTCAGGCTGTTGAAAACCCTTAGTAATGCACCACAATAACTACTTAAAAGGAAAACATACTGTTCAAACAAATCTCCATTAAACTGTCGTCTTTACTTTTATACTTCTTTTATTGCTATTATGGGGATTTGTGTGATTTTTTCTCCTTTTTTGTTTTTTTGTCTCTCCATTAGGAAGAGGTAGCAAGTGACTCCCTAAACAGAGTTTTTCATGGTTTGAAGTGCACACAAACTGAGCAAGCACTGTGCACAGGAATGGAAAGAACACATAGGAAAGTCTCCTTTTGTTTGCAATTAAGCAGTGTGGAGTCTTAAAGTAAGTTCAGCTACAGCACCTCACATACATATGTTATGATAAGGTATATCATACAATGACTTAGGTCTGCTTCCTGCTCACAAGCAAATAACCTTCACCAGGGCCAAACACACTGCAAAGATTCTGGCCCATGCATTAATAACATATAAATGTCAAGGTGGAAGGGTAGCAAGTTTATTAGATTGAGATACAAATAATGAATGGCATCATAACGAATCTTTTCTTATTGAAGCCATAAATGAAAAAAAAGCGACACAAAAATTCTGAGGAGGGCATCAGAGGAGTATTTTTTTAAAAGGCCTGGGGAAGAGCCCTTCCTGCCTTCCTGGGGTTCCCATTGCCTCGTCTCCCCAGGGCAAGGAGTGAAGCATTAGGCAGCTCCCTGAAAAAAGTCAGCCAGGCCTCACAGGAGGGCCATTAGGGGTTGGTGTGGGGGCATCCAGGCACTGCTGAGAGGAGAAGAGGCACAGTTCAGATGGTGGGAGAGGAAGGAAACCCAACCCTACTCCCAGGTGTCCGTCAGAGGGCGAATGGTGACACAGTCACTGGGGGCAGCAAGGAAAATATCGGTGCCAAGGAATGAAACAGAGTTTTCCCCATAAAGCACCACATAAAGGTGGCTAAGCACTGAAGAGGTTTGCCCAGGGAAGTGGGGGATCCTTGGAGATTTCCCAAATCAGACCAGTGTTGGTTATTCCTGTTCTCTCACAGAGTGGGTGGCACCAGCAGCTCCCCGGGCCTTTGCTGTGCGCTGTCACAGAGCTGTGTCATTTGGGAGATGTTCTGCCTTGGCACAGATACACTGTTTAAAAACCCCCTGCCCTGCAGCAGCACGTCCCTGCAAAATGCTTCCAGCTGCCCTTACCGCCCGTGCCTCCCCAGGGCCTGCTGAGTGTGAGGGCCGACGGTGAAGGTCAGAATATCCTCTCAACTGCACAGTGTCCACCAAACCCTCACCTCCTGCCAAGTCACTGGCTCGTGACTGCAGGGGAAGCGAATGCGCGCCCTTGGCAGCCGTGCGGCCTCCCCTGTGCCACGGTTCTTAATCACACACCCAGCATCCGATGCAACAAGCTTTTCTTCCCACCCTCTGCTTGTTTGGTAGCTCTTTTCCAACTCTCTTCCCAGGTTTGGCACTCATTTCACTCCTTGTCTCACTTTGGAAAATCCTCAGTGTGGCACTAACTCCACCTTTTCATTTTCCTGTGTGAAACATTAGACTAAGTTTTTAACAGATAAATTATTTGCAGCTCCAAGTTCAGTGTTTAATTGTTTCTTTTAACAGAACCAAAAGTCTAGGTTGCAGCAGGGCAGTTTTCCACCATAAGCCCCCGGTGAAAAAATTTCTAGTGCTCTCCATCTAAGCTTGGTGAATGAGGTTGACAATTAAAACCAGATGAGAATATCTTTGTGGTGAACACTCTTTTTACCTTGAAAATACTGCAGTATCAGCAGCCCACTGAAAAGCATTTTAAACCATGACACTTAAGTCCTCACAGTGTAAGAAAGGCATTAAACCCTAATATTGGGAATGTCAGTTGCCAGTGAAGAGTATGGTCAAGTATTCAATAAGTGAAAGCACTCACTGAAAATACCCAGTTGTCAGCATTAAAAGGTCATATACTCACTCTTTAAAAGACAGCAAATAACCAAAGAGTTAATTCTCTTCTAGCTGCACCTCTGTAATAATTTCTCAATTTTTGCAACACTTTATTGACTTTCATGGACAATGCCAGTCTTGGTCCCTGTTGAAAGGCACCCCATTTCTGTTTAATCAGAAATGTTATTTGATCCTTAAACAGGGAAAATATTGAAAAAAAAATCGTGTCTTCTGACAAAAATATACACATATATTGTAGATACATATCTTACTGATTTTCTAAACTATCTCTAAATTATTTAAGCAAAGTCACAGGGGAAACACACTGAAATTTCACCAGAATATAGCCAAGAGGAGGTCTTTTGACATTTTGTTGTATATTTGTTTTTTTTACTTCATAGTGATGAGCCTTTTAAAAAAAAGATTTTTTTTTCAACATTACATATATTTTGCTTTATAGCCCTAAGGCTGCAGTGCATATGTGCATGAGGCTCACTGTATTTTTCCTTCAGCTGTCACACTCTCAGCAAGGTATGGAGCAGACTTCAGTAGACGACAGCAGGTAAGGCAAGGCTGACCACAAACATAAGAAAAAATTCTTGCATTCATATCACTGGGAGCACAAACAGTTGCAATGAGAGAGGAAAAAGCCCTTTCCAGCAATTATTTTATTGTCCGTATGTATTGTGGGAGTTTTCCTTTTCAGCTTCTAGCAATGAATGATATTGTAGGAACTATTATTGTTAGATTTGGGTAATATATTTTAGATAAAACAGTTAACATGGCAAAAATGCTGGGTTTGTTTTTCCCTAAGCCAAAACCACTTTTCCTGGGTTTTTTATCTGACATCAGATTCAGGCTGGAACGGGTAGTCATGGTCATTAGCATTGCAGACAAGTTTCTGCCACCTCCTGAGTGGGTGGCCAGCAAACCACAGTGCTCACTTGGGAAATGGGTAATGGAGTTTAACTTCTGGTATGGTCACCAAGGTTTTAAACCTGAATGTCCTGCTTCTAATGAGCATACTGTACCCTCCATGCTATAAGAAACAGAGGATGGAGTGGGGGAAACATCCTGAAACCCTCTAGTTGGAGACCCTGAGTAACTGAGCCCAGCACTTGAGGATAAGCTTCACTGACACTCTTGCTGTGAGCTGCTGTTGAGTGGAAAACTACTGTAAGTGGGAGATGGCACAGCCCAGCTGTTTTCATTAATCTTCAGTGCTATGTCCTAAAAGAGAGACACAAAGCTCAGGAATATTGCCTTCCAGCATGGTAAATATGTGTATAGCTGCTGTATGGCTTTCATAGAAGCATTGCAGTCCTGCATAATAGTTCCATTTCAAGAGGTATAAAAAAGGAAACCCTTGTATGATGTTTCATAATCACATATTTCATTCAAAATATGTCTATAAAGCCCAATTTTCCTGTCCTACCAAACTTCTGCTCACAGCAAGGACAAGCAGGAGGCTAGCATAAGTCACCCACATCCTCTGTTTGCCTGACAGGCATGGGGCTCTGCAATGAGCTGATAATCAAAGGCTTTACATCAAAACAGCCATAATTTTTCTGATCCCTTCATAAAACATATAAGCCTTACACAAATAATTCAAGTTTGAGTCTATGCTTCCAAGGGAGGTTTGTGGGTGTTTTGGTTTTTAGTGTTTTGGGGGGTTTTTCTGGGTTTTGTGTTTGTTTGTTTTGTTTCTTAGTTTTGTTTTGTTCTTTTTTTTAAGAATGAAAACATTACCACCTAGTGGCAAGGCTTCAGAACATAGCAAACCTAATACGAAATCTTGGATAAAAAATAGGGATCCTGAGTTTCTGCACTCGACAGAAGAAGAACAAGGTGAAAAATAGTTATGAATTCAAACAGGTAGGAGAAAACTGGGTGTAGATATGTTGGCAGGGGGGTAAATTCCTGAAGTTCTCAAGTTGAACCCTGTGGCTTGACAGCTGCAGCTGGTATATGCTGGTTGTAAATTTTCATCCCACCTGAACTGAAAAACACAGCACATCCTGCAATTAACAAATAAGTGTGAGATGAACCTTACAGTTAGGAAGCTGATCACATGTTGTGCTTTTGCACATGGACTACTCAGACCAGGAAAATTAGGCTCCAGGTGATGTAAAGAAGAGCTGGTGCTGATGAGAGGAGCTCCCCAAGTGAAGTAGCAACCTCAGAAAGAAGTGAGTCTGGGAAAAAAAGCAGCATTTATCTGACCTGAAGGCATAACCCAGAAGTGGGGAAGGTGGAGGAGACCAGATAGCTTGCAGCCCATAATGCCTGAGCCTGTTAATGAAGAGCAGCAGCACAGCACGAACCAACCTGACTTTCTGCTTGATGCTCCTCAGTCAGCACCTCGTGCCTGCTGAGATGGATGGTGACACTTTGTGACCACAGTGCTGGGGTCAGCCAGGGAGCAGGTGGCTCAGAAAGAAGAGTAAATCTCTTGTTTCTTAAATAAGCCCCAGTTAATCCAGAGCCACTGCAGGTTGTTGTTTGCTGTGTCTCACCCATGAGAGCACACTGTTTCCAAATGATCCTTTTCAGCTAACTACTATTCCCAATTACTATGTGTGGTTGAATTCATGAGGTTTCCCTTTATGTTATCTAAACCCTTTGGTTTAATTAGACTTATACACTTGCCAACTATTTTACTTTTTTTTCCTGCTGACACACTACCATGATTTTGCACAATCTGTGATTAGGCAGATGTAACTCACTGAAAAAAGGTGCACATTGACTTCCTCTGGAGAAATTCAAGAACTGCCAGGCTGACATACTACACTGACAGGATTATTAATAACGTTGCTAATTTGATAAATCTGGCATTTTTCAAAGATTCTTCTATAAACAAGCATTTAATGCTTGACTGGTGTCTCTGTTGGAGTGGGTAGAGAGTGGGATTCAGAAAGAATGCAATCTGTGGCAGATGCGTATTTGTGAAATATCTCGCCTTCAGCATCTCTCTCAAATGATGTCCCAGTTGTGCAATTCTTCCATTCTGCTTTGCTCTTAAAATTGCATATCCATAGAAGACATTGATGATAAAGAAAATTGGTGTATCTTTTTGTAAACACTTCCTGGTCCTAGCAGTGAAACTCTAGGGATCAGAACACAAATGGAAACATTTGTGTAATTATTATAGCAAAACAATGGATTTTTTTCTGGCAGGAAAATTATCTTACGTGGAAAACCTTTTGAAAGGCCACTATTTGAGAGAGCAACTGATTTTATAGGAGACCACCAGCCAGATCTCTAGAGGAAGTCTGAAATTACCGTGATTTCCTCACATTGTTAAAAAATGAAGTTTACTGTGATGTACAGTGACAGCAACTAATATTTCTTTTCAGGGAACCTGGTTCTTAACTTACTGCGAAAAAAAGGCAAATAGTACAGGTACTCCTATCTATAGGCTGCAATTTTGCAGGCTCTTTTCCTGTACCTGGGCACTGTTCTGATCTCCCAATGGACTGGTCTCAAAGGGACTCTGAATATGTTATTGAAACATAAGTGCATGGCACTGACACCCTCGAGTGTAGGAACTTGTCTGCAGCCTTTTGGAAGCTCCAGCCCTCAGTGCTTGGGGGACAACTGTGATGGAGTGGTTGCACAGCTGCCAGGGAGCTGCTGAGCAGAAAGGAAAGCAGGCTTTGCCTGCATGGCCTGGGCTGGCAGCCTTCCACTGTCAGACACTGTTCTTTCTTCACACATAAGATGGATGGCCAAGAAATCCTCCTTTAGCTCCCCAGTACCCACATTTACTAATAAATTCCCATGGATTAATGTATCAAAATGGTGACTTTTTTGACCAGATTGGCATAATTTATCAGGCTCCCAGCACACACTTCAAAGACTAAGCTAAAACAAACCAATGAAACAAAAAACCACCTGTACCAAAACCACACCAGAAATATACACTTCATTAGGGATTCCATATACTTTCTTTAGGGACTAAGAACAAGGTCCCTAGGTAAGGGAGGTAAGTAGGTAAGGTAAGATATATTGTTTAGGGAGGAGAAGGCTCTGAGTGTACTTTATTGCAACCTTTGAATGCTTTCAGGGGGCTTATAAGAAGGGTGTAGAGAGGCTTTTTTACAAGGACATGCAGTGATAAGGGGCAATGGCTTTAAATGGAAGGAGGGTAGTTTGGATTAGCTATCAGAAGAAATTCTTTACTGTGAGGGTGGTGAGTCACTGGAACAGGCTGTCCAGAGAAGCTGTGGATGTCCCATCCCTCCAGTACTCAAGGCCAGGCTGGATGGGGCTCTGAGCAATCTGGTCTGCTGAAAAGTGTCCCTGCCCACAGCAGGGGCAGGGGTGGCACCAGCTGATCTCTGAGAGTCCTTTCCAATCTAACCCCGTTCTATGCTTGTACAAAAGCTATAATTTTCTATGTAGACATTTTCTTATCTCAAAATAAAGCTTTCACTCAGTAGCAATTATGATCAGCAGTCACTCTTCCCTCACACCAATACACACTTAAATAAGGATACAACATTTCATTAGAGAAGCCAAGAGTTTGCCCAGGGCAGCTGTGGATGCCCCATCCCGGGAAACATTCAAGGACAGTTTGATTGGAGGGTTAAGTAACTCGATCTAGTTGATGCCATCCCTGCTCATTGCAGGAGGTTGGACTAGATGATCTTTAAAAGTCCCTTCAATCCAAACTAGTCCATGATTCCATATGTTAAGCAAGAGTGACATCTACTGTCCATCAGCACCAGCAGCCCAGAGCGGATGCAGTGCTGTCCCACTGGCCAAAATCCTCACTGAGAGGGACATAAGGACAGGTGGAAGCAGCTCATTTCCCCCCTCAGGTTTTCAGACTGCATTCTCAGTGAATGAGAATGAGAGACAGTATTTCAGTAAATATTATTCAATCATCCAGACTTCTGGTTGATGAACAAAAATGGAATTTGGAGCTGTAATTTCCAAGGCTAGGGTACACATGACCAAAGCAGTATGACTTGCAACTCAAAACTGATTGATCAAGAAGGTGGAAGCTCTCAATAATTGGGGGTGTGTAACCAGAGAGCCAAATCTTCTTTCATTTTGAAGAGGGAAAGAGAATCTGGGCTGTGAAATAAAACTGAAATAAAATACATTGAAACATTTTGATACTGACAGTGGATACAACCTAATCTGTGAACAGATCCCAAGGTCTCCCCATATGGATGTGTGTGCCCTTTGCCCTGTCCTACACTGGAAATACCACAGTGCAGGCCTGAAAAAAAGCATTCCCGTTAAAAACAAACCAGACAATTTGCTTATCAGAAATCACATTAAACAGCAGAAATATTTTTCAGACCACAAGTCAAGTGAGTAATTTCAGGATACAATTTTCTATCTACATACAGGTTACTTTCTGCATGTGAGTGCTCAGTGTAACCAAGCACACAGACATGCACACAACCATACATATCCAGATCCTAGTACTAAGAAAGAATATAAAGCACTACATAATATTGAGGACTAATAAAATGGAAAAATTATGGTCTTTCAGCTAAAAGTTTTGGGTTTGTAGCCTCATGAGAAACAGTGAGTGAACAGACAAGTCTGGCTGGTAAACAGAACTCTCTAGCTGTGGAAAGGATGGGATGCAACACAGGGTAGCTTTGCTATAAGGTCTGCCTTTCCTGAAGCAGTAGGACACTTAGATACTTCTTATTGTTGAAATGATGGCTTAGTCTTACCCTTGACTTTTACAGCTTGCAGACTTCATAGGGTCAAAAGATCCTGGAAGCAAGCAGGTTGGCAGGGGCATCAGGAGGCCTCCAGTGCAATTGCCTGCTTCAAACAAGGTTGGCACTAATTTCAAATCAGGTTTCTCAGGACTGTAAATCTCCAGGGATGGCACCTGCCCCACCTCTGTGGGTGGCCTGTTCTATGTCTTGGATGTCTTGAGGGAGAAAAGATTTATCGTACCCTGATCTCCAAATGCTTCCAATAAAATTTGACTTGGTGGAATTTTTGGGTTTTGGCCACAAAAAGGCAGTGATAGAGGCAACAAGGGAAGACACAGGCATCTTGAAACACCACTGAGCCTGTGGGCCAGCTGAGCATGCAAGGTGAAGACTACACAGACACCAAGAATATGCAGACACCGATGGACTGGCTCCAGCACTGCTTGGGACTAAGAAATGTTTCACAAGAGGTAATTACTATGACTAGACCTGAACCCTCATCAACTCTTCCACTGAATATGCTCAGTGTTTGGTAAGTGTGCTGGACAAGGATGTCACATGCAAGACTTTCATTCTTGTCTTCCAGTGAAAGGACAGGAGGGCAAAGGCGGTCCATGGAAATCTTAGCTTTTTGCCTGAGCTAATCTTCCCTCAGCATGAGATCTTAAAGAAAGAAAAACAAAACACACCAAAGACTAACATTTCCTATCTTGTTGTACAAGGCCTCGCAAGTATTTTTGGCATTCTTCATGCTGGAAAATAAACTGGGAACAAACTTGTGTCTTTGGAACATACACATCTGACTTGCAGAGCTGCCATGCACAGGAAGGGTGTGGATCCATCCAGCATGCACCCATCCACCCTGTTAGGTCCTGCAGTCACAGTGCTGCTCCCGTGGGGGCAAAGATGTTACACCAAGAGAAAGAAGCAGGGGTGTTGGCATCTGACGTGGAACCCTGGAAAGACTGGGGACTAGAATAACGTGCGTCCACACCAATATGGTTCTAAGCACGTAATCCGCTTTATTCTGTGAGATGGTGGGTTAAATACAGACAGAATAGTTTACAAGAACAGGTGCATTCTGATAGGCAGTGAGAATACAGAAATATGTAAACTATTGCAGTTTAAGGTAGCCACCGTGTCTTCCCAGTAACTGTTCTATGCTAGTAACTGTTCTATCTTAATACATTCCTAGTAGCAGATAAGTTTATCTGCTACTACGTATGCTGAACGTACTGAGGCCTGCTAGGCCAGGCCTGAGGCCTGGTCTGAGGCCTAGTTTGAGGCCCAGGTGTGGATAGCTCTACCTTATGATACAAGCTATCCTCCTACACATCCCCCCTTTTTTCTTTAGAGCTATCCAAACTGGGTCTGTGACACGGTTGGCTGCTTCTACATATACTGTTATGAGCAAAGCACTATTTGAGTTACCTAAGAAAAACTCAAAGATCTTAGCTGCTAAAAGCAAAAAGATGAGAGCACACTATATTCAGTCCTTGCTCTTCATTCATACGCAGGTTCTAGATTAAAGTTTCAAATCATCTGCTGTCTCCTCTTCTTCTGCACTGCTTGATGATGTTTCACAGCTGAAGACTTCTCTGCTGTCACTGAGCAGCCAGGGTTACTTCTGTCAACGCAGCTGCAGTGCTGTGTCTGTGTTGCTGTCTTCTCATCTGGTTCAGCTTTTGTTAGTATCTCATCGAGTCTACAGCTTGCAGAAAAGAAACTAAAACAGACCTGGTATGTGAGTTAGCATTCTCAGAGACAAGGAAATAGAATAGGAATTTTGCTTACTAATGAAAGTGATAAGCGATTATCAAACTATTTCTGCTATCACCCCAGAGACTGCAAACTGCTGAAACGCTTTTCTTTAGTGAACCTTGACATCTTCCCCCGGGTAAAGATGGCAATCTTCACTCCAAGCTGATTCAGCTGTCATTCTGATCGGATCAAATTGTCAAGTTAAGATAACTTGCATATTATTTTTTGGAGCAGAAACCTCTGGGCTTCGTTAACAAACACCATCCGTCCAAGTTAGAGTTAGAGTTTGGCCAGAACTCAAACTCCAAAATGGAGTGATGTCTTTAGCATATCTTTTAAAGACAATTTCTAACAACAATAAACATAAAATGCCTAAGATACAACGAACTGTCATAATATCATTACATAAAAGAGACATTTAAAAGTTAAGATAAAAAATTGTTCCGATCACTCGGGAACTCGTCTTTTCTGGAACTCTTCTTGAAAACAGTTGAGTACCAATTGGAGCAATCACGGGATCAACACCTGATGGAAAAATCATCAATGATGCTTCAGGTATCTCTCTCCAAGACCTTCTGAAAAACACTTAGAGATTTAACAAACTGAAATGCAATGTCTCGATTCACACAAGAGGTACCAAAACAAGCCTAAAATCTCATTTCAAGCGAAATGCGTAACACAGTTAAAAGAATCAAATGAAGCTTCAAAAGGACATGCTAAAACATTGCATAAAACATACAAGATTGATTACAAAAGAGACAAACTATATACTTAACATGACACTTAAGAAAAAATTCTGACTTGCACCTAATAATACAACCATATCTGTTAACAACATTCATGAAATATTTAGATGGCTAAAAAGATAAATGGAATCATTTAAAATGACAAGTACTTGTTAGAAAACCCTATCGACAAATAACACAACATAAAAACTTGAACATCAACTTACTAATGCTACTAATTTATATACTTAACATGTCATCGAATTATATTTTAAAACTCTTATCTTTTAAAACTCTCATACACTAAGACAACTCACAACTAACAATACAATCAAGGATCTAACAATTTGCATCGTTTTAAATCTTCATTTCAGTTAAACCTGTTTCTTCCCTCTTTCTCCCTTTTTTTTTTTTTTTTTTTTTTTTTTTTTTTTTTTGGTTCTAAACTTTACAACTTAAACAACTATACCTTTTACAAATTATAAAACACTCTTTAAATCAACTAACTCTTAAATCTAACACAAGTAAATTTCAACAAAAATCTACAACCCTCATTAACTTTATACACTCTATATGTGTGGTAACTCACTAAAAATTCATTACTAATTAAACTCCTTAACATTTAAGTATAGACTCAAACTTAACTTAAACTTATCAGGGCCCAAATCCTAAAAACAAGCTTTAAAACTATATGTTTAACAATAATTAACTCAAATTCAAATTAATTCACACAAAAATTAATTTTAACAACATCAAAATGTAGAAACAACTCATCCTTACACAGAGTTAATAACTCTAGCTAAGAACTCATTTCTATTTCATTTTTTGCTTTGTCTTTTTCATGATAGGATGTATCTTTTTCACATTGTATTTCTCACACAGTGATGGATTCTTTCACAACAGAGGGACAGATGACTATTTTCCCTTCTTTTTCTGGTGTTTTTCTTGCAATGTCCACTTGTTGCATGTTTTCACTGTCTCTGTTTAACAATCTTGAAAGCTTCCTGGGTAATAGCACGACACAGGGTCGAGTTACGATGCTTGCTTATCTTCAAAGACGACACTGACATGCCTCTGCACTCAGCGAAAGGGGGGGGGGGGGGTAAGAAGATTTCAGAGCCCAGTCCGTCGGCTAGTGCAGTTGATTGGCAGACTGTGGGGGCATAGGAGCCTCTAATTGAGCTGACGGTGTGCTGGCATTCTCATTAGTAGACATCTTGTTTATTATGTTTTTGAGCGGGACAGAGAAAGAAAAAAAAAAACACGGCTCAGCCAGGAACATTGCCGGTCGCTCCGCTGCTGCTGCCGCCCTGAGATCCGCCTCCTTGCTGCATCACTTGTGCCCTCCTTGTTCCGCCTTCGGCCCCTCCTGCCTTCTCATCTTTCGCACCGCCTCCCGGGTCTGGCAGCTGAGTAACTTCTTGTTTGTTTTCATTCGGCCCGAGAGGTGCAGGGAGCATTTCCTGCCTTTTCCCTGCACGGACAGCCAGAGACGAACAAAGGGAGGGGCAAAGCGAAGCTGCATTCTCACTCTCGGAATGCGTGGAATGCATGGAATCTCCACTGAAGCGTCTGGCTACCTTAGATTTTTCCTGTTGTTCCTTTATCTTGGAGAGGGAAGCAGAGGGACAGGGAATCTGTTTTTCTCCGGCTAAAATTACGGTTTTGCTCTTTTCTGCGAATGTTCGCAAGGTATTTATTGCTTTTTCCCAAATTACGCTTAACTCTGAACGTCTCTTTGCTCTTTTTCCCAGTAAAACTACAACGTCCCATAGCAATCTGCCTTTCTCTTTCCGTCCTGCTTCTCTGCAAAGAGATGCTGGCCGCTTTCGCTTTTGTTCTTTCTGAATCCATAGGATTACGTGATTTCTATCAGAGTCTTTGATATTTTCGCCTCTTTTCGAGACAATGGACGCTACAAGCTGCATGGCAGCCAAAAGGTACCGGTCCATAATTGAATCCCTCCGCGTCTGCCGCTCTTACCTTCTCTCTGCTGACAGTAGGTGGTACTGTCGCCTTTTCTGATCAATCCAATCGACAGACGCTCCCCAGCCTGCCTCGGGAATTCTGGACTGTAGTTCGCAGGCGACACACACACGTCCAAAATCAAGCGAGGACTTCCAGCATTTAAGCTAATTAATTAACAGCATTGAAGCTAAATAATCCACAGCATTGAAGCTAAATTATCCACAGCATTTAAGCTAAATAATCACACAGCATCGAAGCTTTATATTTCATTAAAATCCAGGGCTCTGTCTCTATTCAGGCGCCACATGACGTGGAACCCTGGAAAGACTGGGGACTAGAATAACGTGCGTCCACACCAATATGGTTCTAAGCACGTAATCCGCTTTATTCTGTGAGATGGTGGGTTAAATACAGACAGAATAGTTTACAAGAACAGGTGCATTCTGATAGGCAGTGAGAATACAGAAATATGTAAACTATTGCAGTTTAAGGTAGCCACCGTGTCTTCCCAGTAACTGTTCTATGCTAGTAACTGTTCTATCTTAATACATTCCTAGTAGCAGATAAGTTTATCTGCTACTACGTATGCTGAACGTACTGAGGCCTGCTAGGCCAGGCCTGAGGCCTGGTCTGAGGCCTAGTTTGAGGCCCAGGTGTGGATAGCTCTACCTTATGATACAAGCTATCCTCCTACAGGCATCCACCACATTTTATCAGTCTGAGTTTCCCACTGAGTGCAGGAAGGAAGTGCTCAGAGCAGGAAGGGGAATGAATAGTCGGAAGAACACACAGTGTAGGTGCCTCAGTGGTGAAACTGCTAAACTGCCAATGCTCATAGGACATCTGCACCCTGGGAGTTTTATGCAGAATCAAAGGAAAAGGAAAGCTTTTGCCAAAGGAAAAATTGTGTGCGTGAATGAAAATACATGTGTGTGTTTTGTGCATGTTTTAAATCACCTCGATGACAACTGGGGAATGCACTTCAATGGTAGGCCCTTAAAATCTCTCATCTGCAAGAATAAAACCTCTCTGTTGGAAAAAGAGGGGAGCAACACAGGAAGGAAGCATGTGGCCAACAAAGTCAGATGATATTTATTGGGGGAAATGAGCATTTAGTATCTGACCCTTGCTGATGCCCGTAACACTTGAAAACCTCATATCAGTCAATGTGAAATCTGACAATCTGACAGATAACATCTTTGAAGTCTTCAGTTATAAGGGACCCAAAATATAATGACACACAACTCCACTGCTTTGTATGAGTGGGCAGCACAATACATTCTTTGTTCATTGTTGCTGGTGCAGCATCAGCATAGGTTTTTTTGTGATTCTTAGACCCTATTAATTGCAATTTTTATTTCTGCTTTCCTGCTCTGGATGATGGTTTCCTAGCCCAGTACATCTCTTTACATTCCTATCTCTCCACTAGTAAGAGGTGGAGGGGAAGATTTTCCCAATTTTTAGATTTTTCAAGGGAACAGGGATACAAGGATCTCTCCTCCCATCTCTCCCCCATGGCAGGGCAGAAAATGCTCAGCATCATGATCTGGTGCTCCAGTCACAGTAAGAAGGAATACCCATGTGATCAGTGGAAAGAGAAGCAGGAAAGATTCCCTGACTGCTGCAAGAGAATATTAGGGCTTGGAAGGATGGAGTGTGCAGAACAGTCCACCCTTGACACCCTCAGCAAAATCCTGAGGTAGCTTGGGCAGAGCTGCCTGGTGCATGCACACTTGGGGTGCCTGGGGTGTCTGTGAGTCTGGTGCTGCAGGCAGAGACACGGATGGTTCCAGCCACTTTGCCAGAGATGCAGAAACCCAGCAGAGAGGCTGGAGGATCTGATGTTCCACCTCACAAAGCCAGTGGCAGGAAGAAGAACAGGTAGAGAAGCCCAGATGCTATCACAGGATGCCTAAGAGATGAAGCAATCAGGAGGAAGTGTGAAAGGGGATTGGATTATTATATATAAATACTTCCATAAAAACAAAACAGCAATTGCTAAATGGACTTCTCGTTCCTTATAGCAGAGACACATATGAAGAACTTGAAAGGCTGGAAGAACAAACTAGAGAGTTATAAGTCTAAATGTGATTTCAACTGTGGGCATGATTTGCCATTAGAACAAATTATCAAAGGAATAAGAGGACTTTCTCTCTCTCTTCAAATCAAAATTGTCCTTCTAGTAATAACTAATAAAACAATCCCATGCTTAATATAAGTTATGGGAATTCAGAGCTATAGTCCTATGGCCTTGGGTGCACATGGTCATGGGAATACAACCTTTTAGACTGTGTTTTCTAGAGCCTTTAAAGCCTATGAATCTCTCCTGCAAAGTTGTCTGACAATATCATCTCATGTTTCTCTGTGACTGTACTAATACTTATGCAAAAGACACTCAAGGCTGGTTCAAAAATTCCAAAAGTAAAGTACTATATTACTACAGGCAATTGTTTCAGCAGCTATCCACCCTCACAAAGAATTACTTGCTCTTCACTACCACCCTGGACTGGCATAGCTTAAGCTATGCTGACGCCAGGAATCTCTTCCAATGAATGGGATCATGGCTATCACCTGTTTCTGTTTAAGTATGCTCTCAAATAAACTAATCAGAGAGAATCTCTAAAGCCTCAACATCTTGCAAGGCATGTCACAACATCTCCCAGTACTCCATTTATTCCTGAAGCTCTTTTCCAGCTATTCACAACTTTTCAAAACCTCTTCCTGAATTATAAACACTAAATCTGAGATGAAGAATTGAAGAAATGATGCCATTTTAATATAATTTGAATTGTAATGCCAGAACAACATTCAGTCTTTTTCCAAAATAACATACCAGAGCAGAAAATTGTTTCTTAGGCAATGAATTTAAAAAACAATTTAGAACCTCTATCTCTTATACATTGACAAGAACTCATAAATAAAATGCAGCAAGTCTTTAATCCAGGTGTATAGGGATAAGCTGGGACTCCTGACTTCACAGGCTTGGTCTCTCCATGACTCCCCATATGTCCCTTGTAGCATGTACAATTTCCATGATGCAGAGTACGGAAATTAGTACCACCTGGCACCCAGTCACATGGTAAACAGTGATTCCAACCCTTTCTGTAGACAATGGTGGTTCATATCAGCTATTATTCAGGCATTTAGAAGTCCAAAAGTAATGCTCACTCTCAAGGCTGATGTTATTTATCCCAGAAAGAGTTAAGGAGAATAGATTGCTTATTACAAATAAGCTGAAAGTCGTTCATGTGAAAATGACAAATACTGAAAGCATCAGGTAGAGAAACAGGACAGTTATGCAATCATTTTAAAAGTTCTATTTAATAAACAGTTTGAGCCTGATTCACCATTATAGTACGTAATTGCTCATATCTCCAGGTTCACATCTTTTATCGTCATGAGAAAGTAAATAATACCTTCAAATGAGATCTGAGACTAAGTTCAGAGTTGGAAAACATTCAAGTTTTTTTTCAGCTTCATCTAAACATTTCCCTCTTAAGATAATAACTTTCCTACCTGTTCACAGAAGTTTGCAAATATTTAATTCAAAATCAAATCTGGAATACTTATGCTTTTGAGAGTGCTTTCCTTCCAAAAAAAGAGAAGCCTGGAACCAGCTTAAAGCTCACAGCTCTGAAACAGGGTGGAAGTCCCTGCAGTCCAGTCAGCACAAGTCAAAACCTTCAGAAGGGAAGATCAAGCAAAACATGCAAATACTGGCCCTACAGGAGACGTCTGCAATCATAAAGTCATAGGATTGTAAAATTATTTGTATTGGAAGGAACCTTTAGAGATAGTTCCAAACCCCTTGTAATGAGGGCACCTCCCACTAGACCAGATCCCCATTCAATCTGGCTTTGACCACTTCCAGAGATGGGGCATCCACAGCCTCTCTAGGCAACCTGTTCCAGTGCCTCACCACTCTCACAGTAAAGGATTTCTTCCTTAGATTTAATCTAAACCCTCCCCCTTTCAGACAAAAGGCCCTCTCCCTTGTCCTATCACTACCTGTCATGATAGGGTCACAGCAGGGTTATTGTAGCAAGAGCTACACACTGGAAAACAGAGTTATCCCACAAAATCTTCCATGTCCACCTCTAGGTGGGCCAAGCTCCCTCCAATTCACTGTGCACAGGCAGTGAAACCCCTGTGGTAAGACACACAAGAATAAGCACTTCTTCTGTCTCCAGAGGAGGAGGAGATTTGTGGCAGATCCTTCTTGAAAGCTGGCCATCACATTCAAGGAAGTGCTGGTCTTTCTCCTGGTTTTATTGCCTGGTTATTTGGGGACTGTAAAATGCTCCAGATCACACAGTGGGCTGGGTATTTTTATTAACCATAATCAAAAGGAGCACATAATTTGACATAGGCTTCTTCATTCATATAATCATGGAATAGTTAAGGTTGGAAAAGCCCTCCAAGATCACCGAGACCAACCTTTGATTGAACACCACCATGCTGACTAACTTAAGACTAAGTGCCATGCCCTGTTGTTTTTCGACATCTCCAGGGATGGTGACTCCTGCACCTGCTCCCTGGGCAGCCCATTTCAACATCTAATCACCCCTTCAGTGAAGAAATTCTTCCTAATGTCCAACATGAACACGCCCTGGCACAACTTGAAGCCATTTCTTCTTGTCCTATCACTGGCTGCCTGGGAGAAGTGCTTGCTACAGGCAGCTGTAGAGGTCCTTTCAGGCACTTGCAGAGAGTGATAAAGTCCCCCTTCAGCCTCCTTTTCTCCAGACTAAACACCCCCAGATTCCTCAGTTACTCCTCACATGAATTAATATCTAGACCCCTCTGAGTAAGACTCATGTTCCTTCTCTGGACATGCTCCAGCACCCTAAGGTCTTCCTTGCAGTGGGGGGCCCAGAACTGAACACAGCACTTGAGGTGTGGTCTGGGCAGTGATGAGAATAGAGGAGCAACCACTGCTCTGCTGGCCACAGTATTGCTGATACAGGCCAGAATGCCACTTGCCTTCTTGGCCAATAGCACATTCTGGATCATGGCTAGCTGGCTCTTGATCAACACCCCCAGATCCTTTTCTGACAGGCAGTTTCCCAGTCATTCCTCCCCAGTCCTGGAGTGCTGTGTGACTCAAGTGCAAGACCTGGCACTTGGCCTCACTGAACCTTCTGAAGTTGACTTCACCCTGTCAATCCACCATCTCCACATCTCTCTACAAAGTCCTTCCTCTGACCTCTGGAGAAGTCAGCAGAAAAGTGATGGAGTCATGTAACATGGTCAGGGTAGTTGCCACCCGTGCAGTCCTTTTCTCCATCAAAACCTGTCTCTGTCTGGGTTCATTCATGATCACATAGTCTTAAATATCTCTCCCAGCCACAAGACCCATTTGAGCCCATTTCACAGTCCTTGCTCTTCTCAGAGCCAGATCCATCCATGCAGAAGGGACAACAGGTCCCACCAGCTTCCCAGTTTGGAGAGCATGGATATCTTTGCTGTCCTTGAGAGGCAAGGGTTTGGTCTCTGCTCACAGCATCCACCAAGGTCTCTGCAGAGAAGTTCCTGTCAGTTCAAAACCCTGCTCCTTCCGCATCCTCCCCCCCATCTCCCAACCCTCCTGTGCTCTGGGACTCAAAGGATGGGTAATTAATTCAGACAGGCACAGAGCTGGTGCTGCCTCTCCCTGCCTCACTGGCCTGCCTCCCTTACTGTGGGCTGGAAGCAACCCTAGGAAACCCCTCCATCCAAACTGGGCAGGTCCAGCCAGTTTTGAGAGTGAGACAGGGTGCCTTGGGTTATGTAACCAAAACAAATGTGTATTCTATTTCATCTGTAGAAAGCAGTTGGGGAATGGTTTCTTTTTGCTTTATCTGTTGTAACTCCAGGGGGGAGGAAGGCGGATGCCTTCTGATAATAGACCATCTGGTAAAACCAGGTGGGGCAGTTTCTTATCTCTTCCACCACTGTCCACCCTCAGTGATATCTTCTGCTAATGGGCCATTAAGGCTCACCAGTGACATGACACATTACATCATCCCATTGTGAGATGCACCACCCAGTGGGGAGGAGCCAACCATTCCCTACCCAGATAAAATGGGGACACAGGGACCCCAGACATCCTCCTTTCCACTGGATTCCCAGAGGAAGACCAGACTCATCTCACCACCACTGAACCTGTCTACAAGATTATCTCTACTCCAACAGAACCACATCTGTCACTCCAGGAGGACTTACTTGGACTGGTTCCAACACCCCGGCCAACAGGGTGTCAGGTCATATTCCTGACTCTGTCAGGGTTTTCTAAGACTTTTGTTTGCTTGTTTCTTTTGTATTACAGCATTTGTATTTTTTAATATTCCTAGTAAAGAACTGTTACTCCTATTCCCATATTTTTGCCTTAAAACTCCTAATTGTGAAATTGCAATAATTTGGAGGAAGGGGGTTTTACATTCTCCATTCCAAGGGAAAATCCAGTTTTCCCTGACAGACACCTGTCTTTCCAAAATGAGACACAGGGTAGGTCCCTATGTCCCAAGCAGGTGTTGGAGCCCAGATAGGAGGACAGGTGACACCAGGACAGCCCTGCTACTTGGGGACATGGCAGCTAGTCTGCAGGTAGTCTGCAGGTGAGAGGGGACAGAGGTGCTGTCACTTAACACCATTGAGCCCACACTGTCATCACCTGGCAAAAACCGGGGAACAGAGTCAGAACGTTCCCACAACTTGCCTGATAGCCCTCGGGGGCTTTCCCAGCCAGTCTCACGCCACAAACCTGTGGAATTTAAAAGCAAACTCTGCTAGCTGGTGTAAGATATTTAAGAAACCAGCTGTGAAGAGGAGAGAAGACAGCACCAAAGGTTTATAGGTAAAATGCATATTTTGATTTAAAGGTAGGAACTTGGAGGCAGGGCAAAGTGGAGTGAGATGACGGAAGATGGAACAAATTAAACTTATCTGGGATGCATCCAACACTTGAGTTAAATCACATGCTCTTTATGCATGAAAATATCTCCTGAATTATAAAGGGTAAGGGAAGGAGTGCTCACATCTTGATCCCTAAGTATATCATTTGTGTCTTTTAAATCTAAGTCAGCTGAAGAGTTGAACACTGCGAGCCAAATTCTATTTAATTTATTCAGCAACACATCTGTGTGAAATATAGTCCAATTACAGACACTAGGTTACTTTGCCATGGCTGCAGCCATTTGGCTTTTATTTCCAGCAGGCTGTAATTAAATTATCACAATGCAGAAGCAGACAAGTTTCCCTCATACGTGACTGCAATTAAAGACATGCAATCACAACATTTTTTGAAGTGACTCCAATCAATTGGTTACAGTAAAGAACACCATATAATAAAGCAGTGATTCCACCATTAAGACTGAAAGAAGGTTTCTATTTCAATAATCTAGTTCCCTTATAGTACGAGTTCTGCTTTTGGATAATTTATTTAAAGTTCATTATGTGTCTACGGCATATATCATTTGCCCTCAGCTTGGGCTGCAGAAGTGCCATTATGGCCAATTACTTAGTGTGATAAAATCTGCCACAGTACAAACTGTTCCTTAATTAGATTTAAGTTTTGTCTAAATTCTATTTGTAATTCAGACAGCAAAATAACAAGGCCAGCAGCAAAGACTCACTGTCTTCTTCCTTTGGTCCCTGTTGTAACCGGCTGTAACCTTAGGGCAGTTCAGAACTGAAGCCCCACACCCACGTGTTTTTCTTGCAATCCTTGTCCCCACTTCGTGTTTCCATAACCAGCGCAGGGCTTGGGGTGTGGTCTACCCTCTGAGGGAGTTCCTTGACCTGCATCCAGCGAAACATAGAGCACATGGATAGCGAAGGATCCAAAAGCCCCTGAGGGCAAGTGGCTGCCAGTAGGGACCGAAGGGTTGAGTGCCACTGATGTGCTTTTTGGTGATCCACAGGCATTTGCCCTCTGGCCTCTACGGTTTGCTACATGCTGGTTGGTGGTGAACAAGCTGCTGACAGAATGAAAGTCTCACAAAACCACAGAGAAAGTGGCGCAGGGAGCAGCTCCCAGCCATGCCCTTCAGCTGGCTCACAGCTGTGCACTGTGAACAGCGGGATGGACACGGCCCTGATGCTCCCAGCCTGAGGGAGCACAGCACAGCCTGTGCAGGGTGCAGCTGCTGCTCTCAGCCTGGTTAACCATTAGCCACAGCAGAGGCTTCAGGTTTGTTTGGGAGTGATGGCATTGCTACATAACAGTGAATTAGAACCACTAGATTTTCCAAACCACTCCTGCACCATCCCCAGACATGTCAAGAGGTTTAAAACTTTTTTGCTCTTTAAAAACCTACATATTTTGAAGCTCCAAGTTCAGTTTTCAAAGTATTTTAAATATATTTGAACCAAATGTTCTATACAAATTTGACTCCAAATCCTGCAACCTTTTTCTGTGCCATCTCACAAGTGAGGGTAGAAGCTACAGCAGGAAAATTCAGAGTGAAACAAGAAATAGAAGCAGTGATTCAGTAGGATCCATTTTAACAGATCCAAGCCACAGTAATTTGAGGTCAAGCATCATCCCATAAGAAGCTACATTCCTCTGGAAAACAATATGCTAGATGTATTCATTTTCTTCCAGCAAAACATCTGCTCCATTTTAGAAGAGGGCACTTCCTCACAGAAAATGCATTTACAGAATGCCATGTTAGCAGTTATTTGCTATGTGCATCAGTGACCATCTATTTTCTGATGTAGAGACTGAATGCCAGGCTGTCTTTACATTCCTTGAACCTTGCTCATGTCCCATATTGTATCTTGCAATTGGATGTTTTACAAAATTGGATGAATTTATTCTAGTGTTTCAGAAAAGTTCTAAGACTAATGTCAAAGCAAAACACCATTTAAAATTTTTACAGGAATAGAAATTTACATAGCAGCTAATGATAAGCCTAAAAATAACTTATTTCTTGGCAACATCAATCTTGTTAATGAACTAAAATAATGAAATATTCCACTATCAGTGGTTTCCAAGAAGCAAGAATAAAAATGTTAACCAACTCCAGCAGCAAAAAGAATGTGAAAACATTTCAACATCCACCCTGTTTTGGTTTTGTTTTTTACTTAACCAACAAGGCTGCAAAAGGACTTTTATGGAACAGTTAGGTTCTGGAAATTATCCTCCATACTTTTGGTCAGTAGCACAACACAACTGATCTGTCTTTCTTCTCTATTTGGCCCCTGATGAGAGCAGAAAGTGAACTTTGTATACCAGGGGACAGACATCAAACACCGTGGGCCTGGGAATACCTTGTATTACAGCTTCATTGTGCTTGTGTAGGCCCTTTCCTGAAATGTGTATTTTAAAATAAAATTTGATCTATATAGATATGATCAAAATCTTCTAGATCAAGATCAATTCTTACCAACAGAGCAAGGTCTTTCCTTATTCAAAAAAGTCACTTTAATAGGAGCAGCTGAAAGGAAAGACCTGATTATATGTTGTTTTTAATGTTTTTAATGTGAGGAGTCTTATCTGTCAGTGAACGCTAAACGTTTCTGTCTTCCTTAACAGTTAAGGAGAAAAAATGAATACAACACATGACAACTTAGCCATCACCCAGCAAGACACTGAAGGTGATTTTCCCAAATGCACTGTGTGGAAGCTGGTCTGAAGAGTTTGCACCTCCACATTACGCATAACATGACCTTCCTGGTGAAAACTTCTCAGGAAGTTTCGTTGTCCTTTGTGTTTACAGCTTCAAGATGAAGCCTTGAAAGAGCAGCACCATCATCAGGCTGAACCTGCCACTCACAGACCTGCTCTACCTCACTGGCCTTCCCTCCCTGATGCACTACTCTGCTACTGGGGAGCACTTGGTTTTTGGTGAAATTAATGTGCAAGTTCATCTGTTTCAGCTTCCCCTTCAAAGTGTACAGCAGCATCCTCTTCCTCACCTGCTTCAGTGCCTTCTTCTACAGGGTGATGGTTCCCATGATGAAGTTCTTCCCCATGCAGAGGAAGCGATGGGCAGTGGTGGCTTGCACAACCATTTGGTTGATGCCACTGGAAGCTGTCAGCCCTGTCCATTTCTTGATCTCTTCAAAAGGGACACAGAACGTAAGGTCTTCATGCCTTAACCCTAACAGCTCTGAAAACCTGGGCACAATTAGGAGGCTGCTGACCAGCCTGACCTTCTTGCCCTTGCTGACTGTCGCAGTGCCCGCTAGAGACCACCATGTCTGGCCCCGGCCAGCCCAGGCACTGGAGCAGATGTGGTTGAGGGTCAGCCTGCAAGAAACTCAAGCAGGGCTGACTCCTGTGGATCCTTGTCCTGAAAGGGTCAGGCAGGCGATGTATAAGGACGACGAAGACGGAGGCACAGAAAGGGAGAGACAGTTGTGGAACACAAGAGGGGTTTATTGAGCAAATCACCTCAGCCCACGACTGGCCACAACTGCCTGTGGACTGAGTTGCAACACTGAGTTTTGTTCTTGGCTAGCAGGGAGGAGCAAAGGGAGTGGTCAGCCAACAGTGACCAACCAGGGCCAGTTTCTAAGGAGTCTCAGGGGAGGGGAGTTACAACATGGACCAATCAAGGAGGAATGGGCGGGGATTTACAAAGGCCGGAAGGATTGATACATAACAGAACAGGTGCACGCATAAATTATCACTCCTGAGGGAGACAAAGGAATATTAATTAGGGGGGGTAGGGTACATAAAACTGAACCAGTACATAGAACTGAACTAACACAGCAAACATAAGGGATATAATAAACCAATTTAACACACTGCCACAGCTGACAGTGACTCTGTGCTATGTGCTCATCATTTGCACTTTGGCCACTGGCCCCTCACATGGGCTTGCTACAGACAAAAGGCTCTCAGTCTTGCTGTTGTCCTCTTGATGGTCTTCTATGTGTGCTTCTTTCCCTTCCATGTCTTTTGGGTGACTCTGTTGCCTAAGATTGGAAGAAAGACTTTCCAAACAATATTATAACTTATAAACAGCCATCTTTGAATGAAAGCTGAGGTTAACTACAGTTGTGTCCAGTCAGCTGTCACATGGAGATTAAACCCACTCTGCCTGCTGCGTCTTCTGGGCTCTGGCTCCACTCAACACATGTGGCAACTTATCGCTCTGTGTCATGGTGGGAGACAACTTCCAGCAAGCCATGCCCTCTCCTTCAAGGTGTAAGTGGAGCAAATACATCCAGGAGCAAGTAGTCCAGGAGTAAAAACTGCATGACCGAGTCAGAAATCACATTAAAGTTGTGAAGGAGTCCCTTGAAGTAAATTCCAGCAAACCCAGGGTGGCTCTAAGCTCCTGCAAAGACAGTTGTGTTGGTATGATAGCAAGAACTGCAGCTGACTTTGCCCTCTCCCTGCAGCAGAGCACTTGTCAAAAAGATGTCTTGGAAGCAGGTTTATATACACCTCTCTTAGCAACCAAAGAAAGAGGAGGGAAAAGACAAGACTGTAAGCCACCTTGAAGGTGAAATTTAAAACCATCCAGCCAGATTGCTCCCAAAGACATTAGGGAAACACAGAGTTCTCTAGCTCTAGGCTTTTCTATTGATTACAGGAACATGGAGAGCTTAATCTGGACATGAGAATAGCTTCCATTGATTTCAGTGTTGTCACTGATGTAGTGCTTTGTTTATCACAGCCTAAGTAAAACACAGCAGATATTGTCACGGTTGCTGAAACCACTGAATTGCACACTTAGCTCCTGGATAAATCAGATGTTTTCAGATTGGATGGACCCAATGAACTTCGTCATAGGGCATTGAGCAATTTAATGGTGGAATCGCAGAGTTGGCCTAGGGGAGGATGGGAAGAATAGGAGAGGAGGACATACACGGTGACTACAAGGATATAAGGATATATAAGGATATATAAGTATTGTGTATATAAGTGTATATAAGTGTATATAAGTGTATATGTGTGTATATGTGTATATGTATATGTCTGGGAAAATGGAGAAAAAATGAATTAAATCATATTAGTCTACAAAAGACAATCATAGATGAGCACCAGCCTAAATCTATAATCTGTGTATAATCCCAAATCATTTTGATTTCCTACTACACCAAATTAACAGGCTTGTACATGAAGGATAGGATGATGTCACATATCTTGACTCCAGAAGAAGTTTTGACTATTTGAGATTACTCTCTTATGTGTAAGCTAAGGAGACAGTCTGGAGGAAACTACTTTTTCTAGTTGCAGAGTTTATGCTCAGAGTCAAGGTATTAGTGATTTACTATCAGAGTAGGGAGAGCCACAGAGTGAGGATTTGACCAGTCTGTCCTGGGTTCAGGGGTATTTAGTGTTTTCATTATCAAATTGGATGATGAAATAAAGTCTGGTTCTTATATTTATATATTTGCATGAAGGTGAGAGGACAAAATTAAGCTGACAAATTGGAGCTATGATCTTCAGAGACACAGGCTGCTACTAAACAGTGTCAGGTGCAAAGTTCTGTGTTTAAGTAGAAATAGTGAATTGTGCAAGCACAAAAGCAGAAAAAAAGTGAAATCATTAATTAGGTAGCAGTTTTGTAGAGAAAGATCTGTGGTTTCTATGAACCATAGGCTGGACAGGAGCTGACAGTTTCTGTGGGTTGACAGTGTCTGCTGTGGCAAAAACAGCAGATGTAAAAAAAAATAGTGTTTATGATGTCTCGTGGGTATTTAAAATACTTTGTTAAAGGATCATCCATCAGATATGTCTTTCAGAAGCACTGCCACAGGCCTTTTGACGTTTTCTAGTTTAATTTGTCTTCTTCTGTGCTGTTGTCAAAGGCCAAATTTTGCAGGTTGCCAGTAGATAGTGATCAATCATGGTCAAGCGGCTTGGTTTCACATATGCATGGTTAATGCAACCCCAAAAGTTACACAACACAAGGTGATTCACACAAAATAAATCTCTTCTGACATAGATTCATAGCATCCCAACTCTCCAACATGGATAAAAAGTACAAACATGCTGCACAAATTCTCTTCCTCTTCCACATCAGTGAAAGAACAAGATGTGTCTACCACTTACACATATACATCTGAAGAAGTGGATTTAAAATTATCTTTTTTGCTCTGTCAGAGCATATTTAATTATTGTTCTCAGAAGCTCTTCCTTCTCAAGCCCAAGCTGAGCTTATCACACACAAGCAGAAGCTCTTCAATATAACTACATGTTCAATATAAAATGAAGCAGCTGAAGGTAAAAATTGTGAAATGGAAGTCTTCAAGGCTTTCCATCTTTAACAGCAAACATGACAGTCTCAGTGACTTGGATAGGGGCTACTTCTTTGCCCCCTTCCTCTCTTTCCTTAATATAGATGTTGTTTGGTTGCCTTCCTCCTGTCTCACCTGCTCATCCATGATGTTTCTTCATTTAGTTTGGGCTAAACTAGCTGTTTTTAAAGTGCCAAAGTGGATTAGGGGATGGTCCTGGAGCTGCAGTTCACTGGTGGGGAAAAGCCTCCAGGAGAAGGTCAGCCATGTCTCCCAGTAGCATGGCTGGGTCTGGACAAGGAGAGAAGTTTAACCTTAACACAGACGCCTGCAAAGGATTCAAGGACTGTTCAGGTGCTGTGCAGGACTCAGAGATCATTATCTCATGCAACTCATTCCTTCTGCTTGCTATGAACCTCAATGGCTTCTATTTTTAGCTGCTGTTAAGTTTACTGTTGAAACAAGGATAAGTGCTTCAATTGCAGTAAACAGGAGACACTTTTCAAGCCCTGTCCACAGTGTGACAAAATAGCTACATAAATTACTACACTATTGCAGGCTAATTCACACCATAGCTATGCTCCAGTGAGCAGGCCTCTATCAAAAGTCTCTGGTAGGTTTGTCTGCAAGGACAGTCATCTCAGCTCAAGTACCTACCAGCAGGCTGCTCTTTGCATGGGACTGCAGGGGGATCAAGAGAATAACTGCAAGGCAAACTTCTCAAGGGAATGTCAACTCAGATGACACTAAAGGTGAAACTTTGGAGCTGCCAACTGTTTTTGTAGACAAGTCAAACTTTATTCCTCACAGTGACTCGTGTACTGTCACAGATTGCAGCAGAGGTGTTTTCTACCTTTGTTTGTCCAGGGAGGAAACCAACATTTTTTTTTCCTTTTCTCCCCAATACTTGTGTTCCCAAAAGAAATGAAAGCAAAAATGCCTTCCTCATATTCAAACATCCTAGAGAGCAAAAATACTGACAGTAATGTTCTGCATAAAAGAGAATTGACAAAATCTGCTCTAATAGGGCTGCTCTGTGGAACACCTAAGGAGAGAGTTGTTTAGCGGACTGTATGTAGCATCAAAATGAATAGCTGGGTAAAGACCTAGTGGAGAGAAAGGCTAAAACAGCTTGGAAATGGTCTCCTTTGACAATGTCTGTGTTGGATATTGCTGTGACAGAAGGCTTCAATTTTGTCCTGATGTAATGGGGGGTGTGTGTGTGTATACATCTATCTATATTTATATCTGGGGTGCTGCTGCAGCAGCTGTGCAGTGTGAGAGTGCACAGAGCCATGATCCAGCACACGGAGTGCAGGGCAGTGCCAGGCTCACCACTGAGTCATTTAGACCTCACACAGATGCTGCCATTTTGCTGATAAGGCTAAGTGAGCAAAATGAACTTTGAATGACTGCCTCCATCTGCCAAGATTTTCTGCTGGGAAAATGCAGGTTGAGTGAACCTAAACTTTAAAGCAGCAAACGACAACTGAGCACATCACTGTTCAAGTCCTACCAGCTCTGATGTCAGTTTGGTTTTCCCTGCCAGCAGAAAAGGAGAAGAGATGTAAAAGGAAAATACCTTGTGTGTTCCCTTAAGTTTTGTGACAGCAGAGGCATTCAACAGTGCCAACTGATGCCACTGCACTCTAAATGCCACACAATTGGGTCAAGGAGGGGAAAACTCATTTAAAGAAAATGTGCCTGTTTTTTAAATAGCACCTGGAAAAGACCAGTACTTCTGACTAAGGTGTCTTTCTGACTTGATGCCTTAGCCTGCAGGGTGCTGTAGTAGAGGGCAGAGTGACTTGGATGCCTCCTAAGGCAGAAGAAAAAATTGCATTCCTGCTTTCAGTCAGAGCTGTACTTCGGCAAAAAGGAGAAGGAGAGAATTAAAGTTGGTAAACCAAGCCACATATCTTTCCAAAACAAAATTTAAAACTCAAATTATGATTTTTTTTTAAATACACTGAGAAAACATGATTTTTCAGAGCTGCTGCAGGCAAGTATAATGCACAATATGTTTGACTCATCCTTGCTGGAACCTTAAAAGGCATTTGAATTATAAGGTGCATTGTCTTCTAAGATTACTGCTTGGTTTTTTACTCCCCAAAACGGTTCATATCACTGATTTCTGAACCAAAAGAGAAATGGTTGCCTGCAAGCTATCATACCAGTGATGCTCTCCACTCTTAAAAGAAAAGCAAAAATTCCAAGCTTCTGTATTTATTTATTGAGAAAAAGAAAAGTATGGTTTTTAAACTACTTTATGAATTTCCTTCTATTTTCTAAAATAGTGCAAGAAGATAAGGTGAAGCACAAAGAAATGCAACTTTGCACACAGATGCCAAATGACATACTGAATGCTAATAAAGCAAGCTAGAAAGTATAGTTCCTGGAGAAATCTTCTTCATGTGTTCTTTTTTTAAATACAGTTGTATTTCCAGCATGATCCCTGCTACCCAAGCCAGCAAACCTCAGGAAGGTTACTCAGTCTTTCCCTTTCCCTTCACTGTATGCAGCTTAAGACCCATTCAGTTGCTTAAGACCCATCAGCTTCCTGGAAAAGTGATTAGGAAATTGACTTTGTCCCTTCTAACAGTTCTGCTGATATTTTTGTGGTTCCCATTTGCCCCTGAATGGCACAAGATAACTGGCTGCATGCCAGGGCCTTTTCAAGACAACTCCTCACCGTTTGGCAGAATTGGTGTTTTGGTGGAAGATCTGTGAGAAAGTGTTTTGATATTACCATGAGAACACCCTGTGATATTCCCACACCTCTCCTCTAATTTTCAAGGACTTTCATGGTGCCAGCCACTGTGCAAAGTGGTGCCCTGGACCTGCAGCTGACAGGGCTAGAAAACACCTTCTCTGTAGGTTCCTCAAAGGGTATCCAAGGTAAAAGCTGCAGCTCTGCTCTGGTTACAGATCTGTAAAGCTGGACAAAAAAAAAAAAAAAGGAGGCAGCTTGGCACAAAGCAGGAAAGCATTATTGGTGGATTTATTTCCAGACCCAAATGATCCCAAAGGGGCAATTTTCCACTGAGTGAGCCAGGCTGGCCCCATCACTTGTGGCCTCAGCAATGAAGAAGACCAGGCAGACAGTGGCACACAAATGCACTGTGCAGCAATTTTAAGCATAAATCTTTTTGGAAATTCTCTTTTCCCTTCAATTCATGATGTTTTTTATCAACAGAAAGTTATCTTAGCAGACGAGGCAGCAGCACCTGCCTAGAGGAGTTTCCTCACATTACCTTTCTGCTAGTAAGCTGCCCTGAGATATTTATATATCATCCCTATTTTACAGGTGATGAAACTGAAGCACAGGGGAGTTAAGTGACTTGCCTCCAGTCACAAAACAAATTAGCAGCCAAGTGGGGAAGAGAGCAGTTCTCAGCCCAGAGCTTTTACAAAGTACATTTTAGGCTTAGGGAAAGATTTTCAAGGGAGTCTTGATTGCTCAGTGGTGGCACTTCAGTAATAAAAGTTGAGTTAGAGCAATGTCTGCACTACTCAGGCCCTGCTTCATCCCCAATATCATACTCTGTAACTTGGAAGGAGCACTCCTGTTTTCTTTCAGAGAAGGTTTTGGGGGACCAGCTCACCAAAGTTAATTGGCTACCACTGTGTGTGACCTTAGACAAGAGCCAGTAATTAATAGCTGTGCTCATCCCATTTACAGGTTTCTATCAAGTATTTTCTAATTTGCAGGTCAGCACAAAATATCAGCAGTACACAGGGAAACCTTTCCAGCTGAAATGTGTGCATGGCACCACAGGTTGGGAGGTGGCTCCTTGTGGGGTGCCAAGGTCAGAAACAGGTTCCAGAATTAGGTAGCTGCCTTCATCCAGGAGAAGGGTACCACTGCTGGCCATGTAGGTGTGCCAGCTCTGGGAGAGCACAGGGGTTTGGCTGTCATTCCTCAGAGCTAGGCCAGGCCCGCTCCCTGGAGACACCACTCCAGATCCAGCAGCCCATGTTCTGCCTTCAGAACTTTTCTTCTACTGGGAGAAGAGCAAATGGAATTAAGATGTAGATTTATCATACGTCTTCTAAATTTCCATCCTTCCTCTGACTCAGCAAGATTAACAGAGCTACACTTGTTTACCAGAGCTAGATATGTTTCAGTGAACACCAGTGAAAAACTAACCTGTCCCCCTACCATAACAAAATCCCAGCAAACACAGTCCCCATCCTTTTTGCCAAAATGCAAACCTACATCTCGCTGAAGGAAGGGAAAGACAGGAATGGGGCATCGTCTTTGCTGGGAACTGTACCAAGATTGGCCGTGCAGTCATTCCAGGCTGTGCCCAAGGGACTCCCCCTTCTGTACTTCTGCAGCTGGGATCTGCAGGTGCTATAATTCAAATTCCCACTAGAGGGTAGACAAAACTTTTCCAGTAAAAGGAGTGCTGTGGAAAAGCGTAGAGAATGCAGGAAAGCAGTGTCTGATTTGGAAAAGCAAATCTGTGCTTGAGAAGCAGCAAAGAGCGGGAAAAGGAAGAATATGTTTATACCATCTGCAAGAGCAAGGTGGGAGCATTGTTTCAAATTTCTCTAAAGAAACATAATCTCTGTTTATATCTTTAAATCAAATACAGCTGGAGCAGCTATGTTGTTATAAACATGTAAACTGTAAATCAGATTTACAGAAAATATAGATTTGTGATTTTCAGAAATACAGCTGGTTTTACCCCTGCAGATGTTGTCTTACAAACACTGATAGCGGCCAGTTAAGAATTTCAAATATTTAGAAAGTTTAAATACAGGGAATTATAGTTTATCCACTTTGGGAGTAAATTCTCCCCCTTCCTGGTGGCTTAGCCAGAAATGTCAAATGGTGTATTCTCTCTCTATTATTGACCAATCTATTATTGCAGGTAATGATGGCTTGTGTTTTCTCCTCACACATTTCTCCACTGCTGAAATGCAGACAGGTTTCTCTGAACCTTACTGTGGGAGGGAAAATATGGCTGGAGGCATCAACACATCTTCCACTTCTTGCTCTCCCTGAAAGAGCAGTTTCTTTCCAGGTGAGATTGCCTGTCTCAGGGAGCTCCCTGCTCTGCAGATAAGGGCACTCTGAAAAGGTTCTCTCACCACATATCTGACCAATCCAAAACAAGTTTTCACACAGATTCAACAAGCCAATGCTAAGGAATTTAAAGTAATTCAGAGTTTATTTTCTGAGTTAATTTATTCAGTTCTAGATAAACAAAGATGTCCTAAGACCCCGAAGCATCACCTCTGTGAGCTAAATAACTTTTTTTGAATGCTAAGCAAAGACTTACTTGAATCTTCTGAAATACAACTTGTTCATGCTGACAGAGGTAAAAACCAAAGAAGGCCCAGCAAAGCAGCAGAGTTCTCAGAGGCATTCCTGCAGCTGGGACTCCTCCCACAGCTAGGATAACTAAGGGCTGAATTAACTGTACTTCAGAAGACCAGCGTGCCAGTGTTTGGTGTCACAAGCACTGCATTTATCTCATCTGCCCCCTAAACAGGTGTGGGCTTTTGAAAGGAAAACCTCTGTTGCCCTTCTGTTCTGGATGGGTCCCATCTGCTGGTCCAACATAGTCTTGGGGGTGGCAACAACTCTCTCTCTCCAGCTGAGTTGCTGAAACTGGGTGTCACTACAGGCAGCAGTCTCCACACTTGTCACATCAAAGGGCTAAACAGGAGATGTGCCCAGACAAGGATTACATTTGTGGCCCTCATGAGCCAAAGAGAGGAGCCCTTTGGGCAGCCAGATGTGTTTTCACGGCAATAAGGCACACGAATCCATGGCAGAGATTTTCACAGCACAGTATTAGGAACAAAGGAAGAAGTATTAATCCTGAAATACCTCTTGCCAAATGAGGCTAAATTATATACTCTCTATCTGACTTGTACTGTAAGGTGTGAATGATGGGTCTGAGGGATGCTGGCATGGGTTAAGGAGAGGTATCTGGAATCTGAAGCAGGGCTGCATTTGTTGTCTACTACACTCTTTCACTTTCCCTGTAGTAATGAATACGTCTACCACCTATCCTACTACTTGAAGAACTACTTCAAGAACGACTTCAAATGATGCACATCTCATCCAAAAATCTCTTGTCTTGATCACTCTGAAAAAGAAAGAATATTTTATTGAAGAAAGAGTTATTGTTAGACTGTATAAAAAGTCTGTGGTATGAGATGAAAAGTAGAAAATCTCTCTTTCAAGGAGTCAAGAAGCTGGATTTGGTGATGGATGTCAGTAACTGTGCTCTTCCACCAAGTAGTTGCCTCAGGATGGCAGCTGATGTTAAATTTTGTACAAAAATTCCTTTTCGTGTGTGAATTAAAGATATCGAAAGAGAGAGATGACCTTTATTCTGTAATCCTGTCTTCCATTTATTTGTGAGGATTTTGGAGATATTGAAGGCTCTTCAATTTGCTTACAAAGCTAAAACCACACACCTGGCCTCAGCTGCAGAGTAAGCCTTCTGTTGCTCTCTTCCTGGTGTCCATGAAGTGCACCGACTCATCAACACAAGTTTCCACACTATTGTTCCCAAGCAGATGAGCTAAAGATACTCGAGGGTGAAATGCTACACCAAGTAGCATTTATAAAGTGATTCCATAGGATTTTCTACAGTTACAACAGTGATTGAATTATAGATTCACAATATTCACAACATCCATATCATCATCAATGCACACACATACACTCAGGAAAAGGAATATCTGTATTTGTGTGTGTAAAGGTGCCCATCCAAATTTCCCCTTGGGAAATACATCAAATCCCCCAGAGTTTCTCCACGGACATGGATTGCACCTTGAGGAGAATGTGTGGTGGGGTATCAGCCTAGGCCTTGTGGCCAACAAGGAGCAGCTGAGGGAGTTGGGGTTGTTTTGCCTGGAGGAAAGGAAGCCCAGTTTGTACAATTCACTGAAAACAGGGTGTAGTGAGGTGGGGGTCAGCCTCTTCTCCCAGGTAACAAGTGATTGGGTGAGAGGAAATGGCCTCAAGTTTTGCCAGGAGAGGCTTTGACTGGATATTAGGAAAAATCCCCTCTCCAAAAGGGTTGTCAAGCACTGGAACAGGCTGTCCAGGGAAGTGGTGGAATTACCATTCCTGGAGGTATTTAAAATATGTGTATATATGTCATTTAGGGACATGGTTGAGTGATGGACTTGGCAATGCCTGGTAAACTGTTGGACTTTATGATCTTAAAAGTCTTTTCCAGCCTAAATGATTCTAAGACTGTCCTCCACCTAGGCTGACAGAGGCAACATGATACTTTGCTGCTACTTATCAAAGTGATCAGCAATTCCTCCTTGGTGTCCTGGAGACTTCATTCAGGTCAGCTGTTGCCATGTTAATGCTGAATATTATCTGTGTGTGTGTACTAAGGGGGTGTGTTAGGAAAGAAATCGCCCTGCCTGAGATGAGAGATTCATTTGATTCAATCCTGAATTAGGATTGACTGTCTCAGTGTCTAGTTTGTTTGGGGAGAAATCAGACACGTTGGTTTCAGCTAATCAAATAATTTCTGACAGAATGCTTCTTCCCTGCAAACTGTTGAATCAACAGAATCAAAAGGTTTCACGTGAATAATCTATTAAAGAAGTTGATAGAAACCAAGTAGGCAGCATGCAGGGAAGCCCCCCAGCTAACAAAGCAGCCCCAGACAGAGAGCAGGGGAGCTGATGATGGTGGGATGGACAGGCCTGCTACATCCTCCATCAGGGTGGACCAGCAGAATCCAGCTCCTTTCTTGGGATGGAGCAGGTTTCCATCTGAAATGCTCTGTAAGAGGACAGAGCAGACACAAAACTTGGTATTTTTGAGAAGTAAAATTTGCTCCTTTTCTCAGATTTTCCACAAAAGCCAGCACTACTGGGATCTGTGGCTAAGCTGCTACTCTAGGCACAGATAATACTGATGTGAGTTTCTAAGAGAGAAGTGCAAGGCTCCGCTCTAGGATGTTTAGCATGACAAAATTTTCCATCCAAGTCCAGATTATGCAGTGAGCTCACCCTTATTATATTCACTAGTGATTTGGGCAATGGAGTAGAAAGTATACCCTTTAAGCATGCCTTTAGTAGAGTAGAAAGTAGAAAGTATACCCTTTAAGTCACAAGTGAGGGGACTACAAGCTTTCTGGTAGACAGCATTAGATTCAAAGCAATTTACAGAAAATGGAGAAATGGTCTGAAAAAAACCAGAATGCAATACAATGAGGACAAATGCAGAATTTATATTTGTAGATTAATCAAAACTCTACAAACTGGACTATCTGCTTAGGCAGCAGTACTGCAGTAAAAAATCGAATGGCTGCTCAGGACACAAGCTGAACATCAGTCAGATGTGTTCTGCTGTTGTGAAAAGGGCAAACAGCAGAATGGGATATAGAAATAAGAGCAGAAGCCTCCAGGTAGGATGATTAACCCTGCTGTTTTTGTAACATGTCTCCTGGGGTGGCATGTCAGGTCCAATACTGCACTTTGAGAAGGAGGGGGACCTGCTGGACAGGAAGCAGAACAGAGGTTCAGAAAAATAAAACAACAAAAATATTTTGTGAGATTGAGAGTTGTTCACTCTAGGAGAAGGGCCACTGAAGGAAAAGTGATGGTGATCACACATCTGACCTGTATCTGGAAAACAGAGTGCCCCCAGCTAGGACTAGATCAGGAAGGTGTCAGGCATGAGACAACTCATCCTTTGGGCACAGAGAAGCAGAGTAATAGTTTGGTAAAGATTGAAATTTAAAAGACATTTGAAAAGCACCTCCTGGGACTGCCAAGGATCTGACCCTGCCTGGGGCAGCAGATGAACTGCATGTCTTGAGGAGTTTCCATCTACCCCATCTCCTGAAATGCCCCTGAAATGCATGGGAAAAACCCCTTTGAATCATGACAGATTTCAGGAGAGACCATCATCACACTGCAGGCACGAAGATAGTCCCTCAGAGAGGGGAGATATCTGTGCTCAGGTCTTTGCAGTGACTGTGCCATGAAAACCAATGGATTGGACACTGCTGAGATGGATTAAGCTGGCTCCAAAGTTGGTGGCAATGCAGCAGTTTAGAACTCCTTAGAATACAATGTGCAAAACTTCATAAAAATCTGGTTAGAGATTGTCTCTTCAGATCCCAGCAGGCCATCAGTCATGGCAATATGAAGCAGAAGAGTTATATGTTGCAAAATGCAGAGTAGTGTGTAAAAAGCCTTACCCCAAACAGACTGAACACACATTTTTTATATCCATTATATCCTTTATATCCATCATATCATTTCATTTTATCAGCAACTACTAAGCAGTTCCCTTTGAAAAAGAAAAAGCCAAGGTCAAGCACAGAGAGCTTTTTCTAACCCCCTTTCTTGTGTCATCTTCTCTCCCATGGTGATGTGATTTCTTCTGTTTCTCTATTATTGAAAAAATCTTGATAAATACAATAGAATGTCATTCACATTTAACAAAGTGCTGGTGTTGTAGCTGAAACTCATTCCCTGATGGAGAGAAATATGATACATCAACTTATAGCAGAGCCGCCAGCTGACCCAGGTGTGGTGAGTAAGCCCAGTGCTCTGGTAATGCGAGTCCTGCAAAGTTTAAAGAGAGATCTAACCAAAGCACTTCAGTGACCCTGAAGCACTTGGTGAAAGGTGGCATAGAAAGGCAAAGCAAAAGAAGGTCTCTGCAGAGAACAGCACCTCCCTTTCATATGTTTGATTTAGATGAGAACAAAATAGCCAGAGAAAAAAAATAAGTTAAAAAAAAAAAGACAAAGTATGAATTCCACAGGCTCAGTTTGCACGAACTATCTCTTTGAAGGCTATTTTAGCAATCTCCACCTCCACCCAGTCTGAATTGTTGGAGAGCCATTTAATTGCCTGGGGATAATAATAAGCATCATTTAAAGAGCACAGGACTCTTCAAATGCAGGGAAACTGCATGTCTCTCAGGTTGAGGCTGGCAGAGCTGCCTCTGCAAGGGGGAACCAGAGAGAGCTGCCTTCATGCTGACAGAGCAGCTTCTCTACCATGAGCGATGGAATGGGAAGGGCTTGGGCTGAGGAGCCTGAACACCTTCCCTGTTGTACAGCTCTCTACCTGATAAAAAGGGAATTTGCTGTGAAAAATACGAGACCTTTGACTCTGTCATTAAATAATGATATGCAGGGCATTTCCTTGTGGATTTCTGCTTCTGTCTGTTTTGTCAAGGAACGTTGTCATTTCAATTTGAGTGAAAATTGCTTCTGCTTATTGCTTTATAATACTAAAATTCTACCTAATAATTTCAGGTACCTGTTTAGCTTACCAGAAACAAGTGCTAAACAACTGCAAACAACTTGTTTGAACACCAGTTCATAATTTCAGTGACTGTATGAAAAAAATAATTAGATGATCTTGGGAGATAAATTATACTTTTGAAATATGAAGTGTGTCTAAATGGCTGAGCTCCCTTCCCTGTCCAGTTTGTGCTCCTCTTGGCACCAGCCCCCCTGGAAGAGGCACATTTCCAAAGCACAAGTGTAATTTCCAGAGGGGGAACTGAAGGGGTTAGAGGTGCAGGTAGGAGCAGACAGGGGTGGTGCTGGTAGCAGGACCTTTGGCCAAGAGCCAGGCAGGGCTTGTGAGGGAACAATATCTGGCTAATAAGAAGGCTTATCTCTGGCTGTGTACATTAAATTCATGTGTTGAGGGCCATGATGCTACAAGTCAATTTCTGAAGACAAAGCCTTATTAGAGTGACCAAAGGCAAAGGGCAGACTTCCCTTCATGTGCCACAGCATCCTGCAAACAAATTACAAGAGCATCAGCACCACAAGAGAATATATCTTCAGTGACTGAAAACTTGCTTGTACACTGGAAGCCACATCAGCAGCATCCTTTGCTGAATCCTCTGCTGGCACATTACTGAGCACCAAGGAGGCTGCTTCGTCTTGGAACTGAAAAAACCCAGTAAAATAACAAGGCAGCAAATTGATCCTCTCTGTTTTCAGTCCCACTGAACTGGGTCATTTTCAGGAAATGTCCTATTACCTAAAACAATTATGGCTGTTGTCACATCTCCAATGAGTTTAGTTTGCTTTTTAGTGTCTGCTGGGAAAACTTTAACTGCTGCAGCTGCTGTGTTTAGGGCCACTTCCTAGCTGGGTGCTCTTGTGGGGCTTTTTATTCACCGGGTTACACTCTTGGCAGTGCTGCACCAGAGTGCCTGAGCACATGCTGGCTTTGAGCAGATAAATTGTCCCATTGTTTTCCTCTCCCTATTTCCCACGGGGAACACACCTTCTGAAACTTCAGCATCATCTAAGGGCTGAGTAGGTTTTATCTTCTGTGCCCTGTAGTCGATGAGCACCAATTCACTTTGAGGACTAATATTAGGTATAAAATAGTGTCTCAGATCCATACGGGCTATTTTTGGAACTCTATTGAACTACTTCTGCTCAGCCCATGTGGCAGCAGCACTGCTTATATTCCAGATTATATATGTAATTTTCCTAAGGTAAAATATTCCTTTCCAAAAGTTTTCATTAACAGTCTCTATTTCCTACATAATTAAGTGACAGCATTTAACTGTGATTAATTTAGAGTTACAATGCATTTAGGGATTAAAAAATGCTGCCCTTACCATTCTGTCTCAGGGAAGAAATACGAAGGGAGAACTAGAGTTGATTTCCCCATGTGATGAAGACACACGATATCATTCTCGACAGAACAGAGCATCTCCCAGTGGGTGGTTGGATAACAATGGTAATTAGGTATTCAATCACACACAGAGTAAGATCAGCCAAACAAATGCATGTCTGCTAAGGGAAATAACCCATGCAAAGATTATGTGTTTGCTGAACCAAAAGTAAAACGTATGATGAAAGCTCTTAAGACTCTGGAGCCTAACCCTTGCCCAACAAAATGCCTGTTTTCCTGCATAATTATCAATCAGAGCCACTTCTGCTGCACCACACTGGGTGCTGTCATGCCTGAAGGTCTGATTCTGAAAGGAGTCTTTCACTCTTGCCTGTGGATTTTAGGCCAGGTTTTGTGAAATGAGGATGGCCCCTGTGCTGGTTTGAGGACCCTCATGCCTGCAAAGCCTAATTACAGTTCAGTTCAGCAGTGATGCTGAGACACAACAAGAAGCCCTGCTATGACCTCTTCCACCCCAATGCCCACAAAAGCCAATAACTAGCCCATCTGGGGGAGAGAGACATTGTCTGGAACCAGACACAAAGCAAAATAAAAATACTGGGCTTTGTTCTCCACTTCTGTATTTCAGACTGGAAGCTTTTGAAGAGCATTTTGTGGCCCAGGTGAGCAAACCCATCAGTCATGCTGTGCATCCTGTTCACCCTGCCATCACAAAAGGAAGAATACCGTATGAAAAGATGATTCTGTTTGGGTTCACACACTGTGATAACTGGCTTTGCCTATAGTACAAAGTTTGAAGAGGAAATAATAAATAATCCTGCCACCAACTCATTCCAGTTCTTTTTCTATATAGCAGCTAAGAGCAACCTTAATACGTTCTCTGAATGAATGTATGAATGAACTCTATAGAATTTTATTATGTCAGGGAAAATGTCAGCCCCTCTAACCAATTAATCCAGCCTGCCTGGAAGGCTGTTGAAACATGAGGTGAGTGCTGTCTCTTTGAGAAGTACTGCTGGAGATCAGCTTCAGCTGGTGGCTGCTGGCTGCTTGCTGCTTGCTGGGAGCAGTGAGTGAAACACAAGCCCACAGCAGGGAGGCATTTGCAGCTTCAGTGCTGGCCCCAGACAATCTCCCTCTGCTGTTGTCCTCTTGCCCGTGGGCAGTCCCCACCACTGCTCACCATAAGCCCTGGAGCCCACACACTCACAGGAAGAGCCATCACCTGTCACAACAGGGCCATAAAGCCAACACAAGGTTAAGAAAACTGGCCTGGCCTCAGTCAGCTCGCTTATGCAACACATCCCATGATTGTACGAGCACTGGGGTTGTTGAAAACGTGTGGTTTAGGATGACAGGAGGAAGCTGGTGCTGCCAGCTCTTTTGACTGCAGCGTGCAATTAGAGTCACTTAAGCTGACTGTGGAACTACAGGGTATTTTGATTTCCTCCCAGTGCTTGTGGAGGGGAGAAGGGTGATGACAGCCTTAAAGTACAAAAAGCCCCTTGTTTTTGTGAAGGATCACAGTGGCCTACCAGTAGGCAGCCCTAAGAGGTCCATGGACATGAGGTGGAGAAATGGCTGGTAAAGAGAAAACATCCACAGGCTGAGGAGTTGAAAATCACACTGCAGAATCATCCCTTTTACATAGAGATCCCAGATGAGGCTGGAGAAGTCATTTAAACATGTGGTCCTTGTCAGTTTATTCTCAGTTTCCCTAGTGCCTGACGTGAGTCCCGGGGCCAGTCACACGTCTGCAGCTGAAGCCAAGGTTTCCAAAGGCCTCTGTGCAATGAGGAGCTGCTGTAACCATGGTGAGAGATACAAGGAGGATGAGGGGTGCAGTAACCACTAGGTCTTTTCAGCTGATAATGAGACAAGATTTGGGTGAGCTAAGGAGCATATCTCCATCTCCATACAGAGCAGCTCTGTATGAGTGGACCTTCTATCAGTCACCATCTCTCAAGATTGGCCTGAAAATGTGTGTTTTATTTTCTTCTCTTCTCCTGTCCAGAGTTAGAAATGCAGAGGTGACCCCAGTGCCTGCTTGAGACCCCAGTGCCCCAAATCCCTGGCAGGTCTGGGTCACGGCACCAGGAAAGCCCATTTCTGCTTTACCTCAGGCACTGCCACTGCCAAGGAAGAATGAAAACCAGCCACTGCTGCACAGGTTCCCCATTGCTCAGGGGTATAATGGATTAAGTAGTGAATGCATTAAATGATCCCTAACTATAATTAGCTCCCTCTGTGCTTGTAATGCTACAGCCTCATACAAATGGTTTCTAATGACACATGCAGTGCCTGGGAACAAGGTAATAGCTATTTAAACAGTTGCTGATCCTTGAGCTGGTACATGACAGTGTATTTTACAATTATTGAGAAACTTTGGACATTTTTTAAAAGTGCTCTGAGCATTGACCTAGAGAAAAGCTTGGTTAGATGAGCACAGAGAGGGTGCCCTTTCCCTAATGGTAACAGATAGATAATGATCTAGTTGTTGGACATTACTGCTGCCCCAATCTCGACTGTCCCCATTACCACTCTTTCCCTGCAGTGTGATTAGCAAAACAGATAGCCAGCTCTCAAATCCTGCCCAGTACAGGCACTCAAGCAGAGTCGAGACCCTCTTCTGAAAAATACTCCTATATGTACAGACATACCCAATGTTCAGGCATGAAAACTTGCTCATTTGGTACTGCATCATAAACTCATTAGTGAATAAAGATTCATCAAATATACCAAGATGGAAAGGCTGCTGGCCACACTGGGCAGCTGGAGCCTCTGTGCATGGACCAGGTTGCAAGCTCAAGGGCTGAAGGCTGCAGTTTCAAAATTCAAGATGCAAAGGCTGTTTTTAAATAATAATAATCGCTTTTGATCTTGTTCCTCGAGCTAAGGATAATAATGAGATTTTTATTCAAGAACAGTCTTTTAGCTCAAGAAGCAGAGAAAATTGCAGATCTCGTGAATTATGAAGCCCAAAAGCAAAAGCTCAAAATAAAACAAGTTTGCAATTTCAGCTGCTCCAGTAATAACCAGCCAACACACTATAGATATTTTACTCACCAAAAATAAGCAGAAAAAATACCACAGTTTCTGAAAAGCACATAGTGCCAAAGGAAACATTAATTTATTTCATGAGATGAAATTTGTACTCCGTTAGAAATTTGATTTTATTGAAGACAGTGTGTCATAACACTTTTCACCTGACCTTGAAATGACAACATGCCTTATTCACTTTGGTGATCAGGTTTCACTTCACAGGAAATGGAGAATAAATTTAATTTCATCTTTTCTAAGCACATGCACTCACACATACCTGCTAATTTAAATGTGATTTGCTGCTATTAGAATACCACAGGTCTGCCTCAGCACACAGAGCTGCTGCCAGCAAAGCCTGATCTGCCCACTGAAGGCAAGACAGTGTGAATGACAGAGGACAAAAGAGGACCTGTCCAGCGACCCAGTTGTAAGAGCTGACACTTGAGCCAGTAATTGAGGTTTTCTACCAGTTTCCTAATTCACAGCCACATGGAGCCTCAGTCAGACAGGGAGTGAATGTATATAGCTGCAAAGCCATACTAAAACCTGCTTCAGTGTAAGGAAGACATAAATACATTTCATTTGAGCTCTTTGCTCAAAGTAATATCAGAGGGAGAAGCAGAATTGCAGGTTTTCAGGTAAGCAGTATTTCTCCATTTTCAATTTGGAGGGTTCAAGATTGTGGTGAAGAACCGATCAGCAGTGCAAGAAAGCCAAACTGAGGATAAATCAAATATTCTAGTAAATTTGTCTAACATGATATAAAATATACTGGAGAGGCATAAATGTGGGTGACAGTGGTATCACTGAGCAGCAGAAAAGAGAGAAAATATGCACACCCCTAGCTTTTGTGATTGTAAATCTGGGTTGGTTTAAAACAAGCTTGACAGCCTTTAGCTAGTGCATCTTTGACTGCAAAGCTTCTATACCAGATCTAATATTCATGTTAAAAAGCAATAGTGTTTTAACTAAATTGTGGGGTCACTGTTCAAATTTCACTCTGAAGTGCTTCTGAGTAACAAAGAGATAATCATCTTGCTGACTTGTTGTGATCAAATAATGCCCGTTGTGTCCCAGCTTTAATGACTGGGTTTGTCAGAGCAAATTGGTCATGTTGCAGCAGTTATGTGGATAATGAAGAGTCATACAGGTAACATGCTAAATGCTATGAATGGAATCACATTTTCCAAGAATGAGTAAGGTACAATTCTGTCTTTTTTCCAGGTTTAAGGTTTTTTGGGTTTTTTTAATGTCTTGATTTCACCCTGGATGTTTAATGTAGCACTGGTTTAGTTTAAAGATGCTGTTTCTGGGAAAAGAGAGAGGATCTAGTCCTGATAGTACCCTGTCTACCACTTTATTAAGTTTCTTTAAAATATTTTCTCACATGGAATTGGTTAGAATCTGGAAGAGTGGTGCTCGCCTGAGGTGCTGAAGACACACAGTGGTACAGATTGTGCCTCACTTGAGATATCCAGAGCTGAACTAGTCACCTTGGGCTACCTTTTGTATCAATGAAAAGAAATAGGTGTGCCAAAAGAGTAAATAATTTATCTGAGAAACCTCAGTTGTGGGTAGATATATTATGTCTTGGAGGAACTTATTTCTCTCCTTTGGTGATAAAGGGGGGCTTAGGAGGATTGGCTCTATTTTAAGCACCCAACTTTCTGATACCTGAAGTTAGATGATTTTCATGCTTGGTTACCATTTTTTCAGGTTAAAACACTACAAAGAAATGTTATGTCTTGGACTCCCTGTGGAGAGATCCAAATCTGCTATGTCAGACAAGAAATCATTTCAGAGACAAGTCTACCTAGCTCCAATGGGCATAGAATGGGAAGCAAAATCACTGCCTGCCTTCTGTGCTTTCCATTTTCCCTCTGCCCTTTGAGAAACAGTCTTTATTAATTTAAATCAGTTTTATGCCACTGTGGAGCTTGATTTAAAAAAAACAAGCCAAAACAAAATAACACCCTCCTCCCAAAAATAACCCTCCAAAAAACCCAAACCAAAACATTTATACTGCTTTTATATTCTGATGACTCCAAGAGAATAAAATCACATTCAGGGAAAAATCTGTCAGGTTATGGGAGCATCAGCTCCTGAGATCTCTAACTAAACCTAACATCTTTTGGCTTTCATGAAAGCAGAATAACATCTCTGTTTCATGAGCACAAAACACTGATTAGCTCAGATTAATGAAGATAATATTTGGATATGGTTCTACTTTCTGAAAGGTTAAGAGTAGTTCACAGTTTTGCAAAATCCAAGATCAAACTCCCTCCAGCTCTCTTAATGTGTGCTTCCTACTCCTGAAGATTTGCAGATACGCAGTAATTGTTTTCTTCAATGAAGGAGGCTAAACAAAGAAAGAGTAAAATTAATATTCATCAAAATTAAATGTAAAAGAGACAAAAGGGTGAAATTAAACATTTCAATGGTGTTATCTAGGTCAGACTGGTATTAGCAAATCCTCATTTCCTTGCTCTACTGTGCCTTCTCAAACATACAACATTTTCTCAGGCTACAAAAGGTTTAACTGACAACATTTCTTCCAACAAATCAATTAAAACTAAACTAAAACTAAAATCTGAATTTTTGTCTTAAAGAGACTTTTGCAAGCATGGCATCTGAATGCACCAGCAATTTTACTGCTCAGCCCAGTCCCGCAGACCGATTGACAAGCTGCAAGGATGAAGATTTCTTACAGGTGAAATTCTATCTCTCCGTCCTTTACAGCCTAATCTTCCTGGTGTGCTTCCCAGGGAACATTGTGGCAATTTTTGTTTACTGTGTTAAGATGAGGCCTTGGAAAAGCAGCACCATCATTATGTTAAACCTGGCTATTACTGACCTATTGTATGTAGTCACGCTTCCTTTCTTTATACACTACTATGCTAATGGAAATGACTGGATTTTTGGAGGCTTCATGTGCAAGTTTATTCAGTTTTGTTTCTACTTCAACATGTACAGTGGTATTATCTTCCTCAGCTGCTTCAGCATCTTCCGCTTTTTGGTAGTTGTGCACCCCATGAAATGCCTTTTTCTTCGGAAGCGGAGATGGGCATTGGTGACTTGCACAGTTGTTTGGATGATTTCCCTGGTGGCCCTCAGCCCCTTGGCCGTCCTGATTGCCCCAAGTCACAGGCAGAACAAGACGATCTGCCCAGACCTGGTTTCTGCTGAGGACTTCGACACAAGTCGCTGGTACAACTGGGGACTGACCTTGTTTGCCTTCTTCCTGCCTTTGCTCACGGTGACTCTGTGCTATGTGCTCATCATTTGCATCTTGGCCACTGGGCTCCACACACAGGCCAGCTACAAACAGAAGGCTCGCAGACTCACTGTTCTCCTCTTGCTGGTCTTCTATGTGTGCTTCCTCCCCTTCCATGTCTTTCAAGGGATCCGGATGGAGCTCCGAGTACAGCCAGTTAGCTGCCACTTGCAGAAAACAATCCTTTTAATGTTCATTATAACTAAACCTTTAGCAGCATTAAATACTTTTGGAAATTTGCTGCTCTATGTTGTGTCAGGAGATAACTTCCAGCAGGCGATACTCTCACTCTTCAAGTTTTGGACAAACAAGAGTTTGAAGTAGAAGAGATTGATGCCATTTACGGAGGAAGGATCAAAACCAGCCAGGCACCACCTCCCTGCCATCAGAGTACTCAGGTTAACCCAGCCAGTGCCCAAAGAGAATTAATCTGTTCTGAGTTACAAACTGATCATCAAAGGAGAAGATTTATGATTAAAAATAAAAAGTTTAAAATAAAATACTAATAAATGAAGTGTGAAACTTCTCAGAAATGCTTCTGCAGTTGCTTCCTGAATCCATGGCAGCTCTTTTGGAGAATGGCCAGTTCCAGAAAAAAATGCTAGTTTATTAGTGGCAGATACAGATTCAGAATGGGAGTAATCCTAAATTAGTTTTATTAGCTTAAAAGATAAGTGTGGTCTGAGCTAGGGACCTTTCTAACTTTCTTCCTAAGCCATGGGCAAGACCCTCTGGAGATCAAAATCTTTCTTAGGCCTATAAGACAATAATCTCACCTCCCTGGAGATATTGAAAGGGTAGGTGAATGCATATAGCTAATCACCTTGTCCTCATTTTATAATTTTCCATTATAATGGAAAGAAATAAGCGGTTTTAGAGTGTGATTCACTGAATTATTCCTGATGTCTGCATTTGGACAAGGTGAATCGTGACCTGGAAGTGCCTGTTTCTCTCCACTGACCATAAAAGGTAAGTAGATCAGACACAGACTTAAAGGTTCACGCCTGCTTGTGAAGAGCTGAGGTGCAGCTCTAGTACTGGCTGGGATGTATCACTCTACAGCAGTGGCTAAAAGTGCAGCTTACACAGTAAGACCCCATTCAGTGCCTTCAGTGATTGCCTGAAGAGTAATGGTGGGGTAATACAAGATGGCTCTTACAAGGATTTTCCACACTACTGATATAAAATCTGTGGAATCATAGAGCAGTTTTTCTTGGAAGAGACCTTTAAAGGCCATGGAGTCCAGTGCCCCTGAAATGAGCAGGGACATCTTTAACTAGACCAGGTTGCTCAGAGCCATGTCCAGACTGATCTTGAAAGTTTTCAGGGATGGGATATCCACCACCTCCCTGGGCAACCTGTGACAATGTTATGCCACCCTCATTGTAAAAAATTTCTTCCTTATATCTAGTCTGAAATGGCCCTATTATAGTTTTAAACCATTACTCCTTTACCTACTAATAAAGGCCCTATTGAAAAGTATCTCCTGATTTTTCTTATAAGCCCCCCTTAAGCATTGAAAGGCTGCAATCTGTTCATCTTGAACTTTCTCTGCTGCAGGCTGAACAATGGCAGCTTTCTCAGCCTTTCCTCACAGAAGAGGTGTTCCAGCCCTCTGATTATCCTTGTGGCCTACCTCTGGACTCTCTCCAGTGTTGGGACCCCAGACCTGGACACAGCACTCTAGGTAGGGTCTCATGAGAGTGGAGCAGAGGGGCAGAATCCCCTGCTGGCCACACTTCCTTTGGTGCAGCCCAGGATATGGTTGGCTGTGAGCATACATTGCTGGCTTGTTTTTCATTAACCAGTACCACCAAGTCCTTTTCCACAATTCATAGGAAATCAAAATAATTTTTGTCCATTACATTGTTCAGTGAAGCTCTTCTTGATCACACCAAGAAAGGAACAGCTTTGGATAATAACATATATGAGAGGCAATATGGGCTGTCTCATGGAGGAAAAAAACCAGACTTGTACAAAATATGAGTCCAATAATTGAAGATGTATCTAGAGAGGTCCCAGTACCAGCTGAGATACTCCAGCCAACAGCAATACAAAAATATTAGCAACACGATATTCAGAGCTCAAAAGTATGCTCACAAAGTGAATCCTGCAATACATTTTTATAACAGCCTTATTTCATGTTTCATTACTTTTGCTCTCTACTCCAAAATGTCCATTAATCAATGGGAACACATGCTGCTTCAAGGCTCTCATGCGACTCTTCTCCTTATCCAACACCTCTGTGCATGGGCTGGTCCTCAAGTGACCACCAGACCAAGACCACCAGAGCACCATCCCCAATAAGCGCATGCCTGAGTGACAGGCAGGCAGCCTGTGACTCCCCTGGGGCACAGGGAGCCCATTTCCTGCCTGTCTCACAGCCAGCTTGGGGAGAACAACAGCAAACACAAAGCAGCAGGCTTGCTGAGGGAGTGGGAGGAGACAAGAAACCATCCCTGACACAGGAAGGAGCAGGATGGGGAGAGGAACAACAGCATTTCTCTGGGCTAGGGCAGAAGATGGCCTGTGAAGGAAATATTCTGTCAGTCATCAGAGGAGGAAGCCATTTTGCTCCCCAAATAGGCCATTGTATTTTAATCCACCCTGAGCTACTCATCAAGGTAACTTCAAAAACTTCTGCACAGCACAGCATGACTTCCCCTGAGACCACTATCCAGCCTCAAATTCTGGCTGAGGTCTTATGGCTGAAGAAGGAAACTAGCCATTAGAGATGTTGCATGATGCAAACATCCAAAAGATGTAAAGAAAATGCTTCCCACAACTCATGCTGCATTGACCTTGACAGTCTTCTAGGGGCAGCTCCTCCTTCTCCACCACATTTGCAGTGCTGTTGTCAACCACTTGCTCCCTTGCTCCTGAGACACCAGATGCAGCAGATGCATCATGAGGAGGCAATGATGAATATATCATTTTAGCTGTTTCGTTTGTTTTTTGTTTTGGTGGGGTTTTTTTGGTGGGGTTTTTTTTTGGTTTTTTTTTTTTTTAGGTTCTACTATCAAAAAACCACCAAGTTGGTTTTTTTCAACAAAATCAGGTTTATACCTTATCTTTTAAGCTTCTTCTGCATATCAATATCTAAGTTTTTAAACTCCAACTGAGTCCTACCTTAATATCTACAGCATGGAGTCTGGTTCTTCTGGTGTTTGAGCTAGAAAAGGAATTGCCTCTGGTTTTACAACAATATGTTGGTGGGTTTTGCTTTCAACTTTAAATTAAGCTCTGTATTAGCCCCTCTTCAGCTCTACTTGATGCTTTCTGGATAAATTACTGAGCACACTAATTTGTTCATGCATCCAGGCTATATACTCTTGTTTTTTAATGGAGGATGCCTAGAATATTTTCCATGGACGGGGCATCCACAACTTTGTGAACCTTTTCACACAAAGGAGAAACCCTTTCAAATAGAAACCCAGGTGCTACCTTCAGCGTAAGAGTGGCAGATTGTTGCCATACCTTGATATTCAGGTTTTTGGCGTCCCTGATAGCAATATGAGGCTCTGGGACTTCACAACATTGACTTTGAAGACAAGGACAAGGCTAGTTTTACTAGTACAAACATCACTTGATCCTTACCTCTAAGGAGACTGAAACATCCATCTTAAGAATGCTTAAAAAGCCCAGCAGATAGTCCAAGCCCATCTAATGGGGTGCCCTGCACTTTCCAACAGACTTGTGGTGTGGGAGGGCAGAAGGGACAATGAAATGGAGAGGGGAGGAAAACCCATAACAACTTTGATGATACCCTCATCTTCTGTGAATGGATGTGATGCACACACACACACTTTCCTTTTGCTTCTTTAATATTGTTTTCATTTTTCTCTGGCAACATGTGCTCGGGGCTACCTCTGCAGACCCCATAAAGGCAGGACATACGGGTCCACCTGCCCAGCACAGCTGTGGTGAGGGAAGGTGTACTGGTTTGAAAGCAAAACCAGAGAGACTCCAAGTCAGAAATACAATTTAATAGAGACAGAAGAACAAACAACAAGAAAGGTAAAAATAAAACCAAATAAGACAAGTGCAATAGTACAAAGGACCTCTGACAGAGTCAGAATGCAAACCTGACACCCTGTTGGTCAGAGTATTGGAAGCAGTCTGAAGTCCTCCTGGAGTGCCAGGTGTGGCTCCGTTGAAGTAGCGATGATCTCAAGAAAAGGGTCCAGTCTTCCTCTGGGAATCCAGTGGAAACAGGCTGCTCTGGGGTCTCTGTGTCCCCATTTTATCTGGGTAGGGAATGGTTGGCTCCTCCCCACTGGGTGGTGCATCTCACAATGGGATGATGTAACGTGTCATGTCATTGCTGAGCTTTAATGGCCCATTAACAGAAGATATCCCTGAGGGTGGACAAAGTTGATGAAAGAGATAAGAAACACTGCCTTATCTAGTGTTATCAGTTGTCCCATTGACAGAAGGTATCCACCCTCTTTCCCCGCTAGAGTTACAAGGGATAAAGAACAATATCTCCCAACCAGTTTCACCAGATGAAAATAGAATACACATTTTGGTTACATTTTTCAACCCAAGACAGAAGGCGCTGCACACAGGCTTTGTAGGCCCCAAAACCAAGTCAATGGTTACATTTGGTTTAGCCCCATCAGCACACAAGGAGGGACATACAAAATGCTCTTTGGTCCTGCATCAGAGATGGAGGACAAGAAGCTTATGCCAATTTATCAGCTGTGTCCATTTCCAAAGTGTAAACCTGAACCTCAGTTAAACATACCCTTATATAAGCACTGTATTGAAAAACTATGACTGCCAGTAACCTTTCTTGTTCTACATGTCCAAATCCAATGCAAATAACCACCTCGAATTTCCCCACAGATCCATCAGCAGATTTCCACTTTATAAAACTACCTACCCAAACATTGACTTCAGTGGCTGATCATGGGTTTGCATATGCAAACCCTGAGGGACAGAGACAGGGATGACTTAAATAAAGAAAGCACATGCACTAGGTTGAGAACATTAGCCACAGGCATTAGCACAAATTAGCCACAGGCATTGGCACAGGCATTAGCCACAAATTATGTTGAAATTTTGACTCTCTTGTCTAAAGCCTTCCCAAATTACTGTGATATGTTGGGCCAGGATGACAGGGATGGTGACAACACCAAAATAAAATATTAGAATAGTTTGGATTGAAAGGGACCTTTAAAGGCATCTAGTCTAACCTGCCAGGAGCAGGGACACCTTTCAGTAAATCAGGTTGACAAACATTTTATGCTGGGAGCCCCAGAGGTGGCTCCAACACTCCAGGTGGGGTCTTGTGGGAGTGGAGCAGAGGGGGACAATCACCTCCCTAGTCCTGCTAGCCACAGTTTCTGGGGCAGCCCAGGATATATTTGTGTTTCTGGATTGCCAGCTCACATTGCCAGGTCATGTCTAGCCTCTTAACAACCAGTACCTCAAATCTTTCTCAGCAGGGCTGCTCTTAATATCTTCATCTCCCAGCCTGTGTTGATACTGGGAGCTGCCTCAATCCAGGTGCAGCATCTTGCACTTGGCCCTGTTGAAACTCTTGAGCTTCCAATGGGCCCATCTCTTGAGACTGTAAATTAATCATGGTTTTGTATAGTAGCAGAAAATGAGCATGTGAGGGATCTCTGAATTTTACATCATTCTACTGGGGTGGTACAGTGGACAATCACATCAATTCACAGCATTTATTCTCATTGCTGCGTATCACAACCACAACAGAAGGTTTTGTTCCTACTGATCTTCGGAAGTGACTTGAGCAGGCCTTAAGAAAGCAGTCTGTTTTGCTCACTCTTCTGATCAGTTGGGCAGTTTCTCACCAGTGATATGGAAACATGGGAGAAACAGGCCAAATGGCTGCATTTGTACCATTATGTTTCTCCTCCACTACCCACAGAGGGGCTGAACTGAGCGCATCATGCTCTAGCTCATCCCCAAACCAGCAGGGCTGAAACTTAATGCAAAACACAGAAGAACAAAATTTCTGCAAGAGTTTCCAGTGCAAACCAAAACTCCTTGTCCTGAGCAAATGCAGGTGTCTGATTTTCAGAATGGTTCTAGTATCTTGGCCCCAGGGAGGGGTGGGGGTCCAGAGATGTTCCCGTGACTTTCATCTCACCTTGATCCAGATCCAAAGACAATATCCCTCCTTTCCCACCCAGTTACAACTGCATGTTGGAGATCAGGGCCTGGACTTTAGGCACAGAGATGCTGGTGCTTTGGGAAGGTTGTGGAAAACATTTGGGAATGTTTTGGGAGCACTGTGGAAGATGGACATGTAGAGCTGGGAAGGGTGGCATGTAGACGTGCCAGAACTCACCGCTCCTTGGGGGTTCCCAGTAATGTCCCCTTGGGGAAAGACATAGAGGTTTGAGAGCTTCCTCTTACCTGCCATTTCTTTTATGTGTGATGGAGAAACAAGCCTGTAGCAGGGAAATGTTTTCTTTCCATTCCTACCTCAAAAAAGTCCAGCAACAGCAAAATCTTTTCCTTACATGAATTGAAACATACATGTGGAAAACCAGGGCAGATTTATGCCATTGGGGGTCTTCTCTGGAGGGGCTGATATGGCTGTGCAGCTCAGCCGTGGCTGGGGACAGCCTGGTGCTGTGGTTCAAGCACAAGAGGGAGGGGCAGGTTTGGCTGTGAGCCCAGGATAAAAAATTCACCAGTAAATCAGTGCCAGACAAGCACAAAGACTTGTTCTGATCCTGGAGGTGAATGACCTTCCCATGTAACCAGAGAGAGTCACTGCATCTCCCCCTAATTATTTCCCCTGCCACATTTTATCCTCTTAGAGCTACAAGCTCTTTGGGGCAGATGTCTTAGTGAGTATTTGCACAGCAGGACCTGAATCCCAAATGGGCCCTCCTGGCATTATGAAAATTCAATCAAGGGCTTCAGCCATAAAAATGTAAACGATGTAGCTGCTTATCATTTGTGCGTACAGAGACACATAAACACACATATGCAGATACAAACGCGTGGGGAAGCAATGCCTGATGCAAAAATACAATTCTTTTAAAGTAGCAGCACTATGTTGTGCCTAAGACTCTTCCTCTGAATATGAATATATATTTTACTTGTCCCTTTTCTCCCTTGTAGAACGACTCTGAGGACAGAAGTAATCTGAACAGAAATCCCTTTTCAGGACAAAAAGCAACTGCTACAAAAGTAATTGCAGCAAAGCACAAAATCTTCTCAAGCAGTTTTAAAAAGTTTTGTGATTTTCAGGTATAATTTTCTCCTGTATACAAGTTGGTAAGATTTTACTGCTGATTTGAAGACCATTCTCTAAATATGCTTTTTATTTATACTTAATATCAATAGCACTTAAAGCTATTTAGCACTGGGCTTTTTTTTTTCCCATGGAAACTAGCTGTATTTTACTGTGTGACAAATTATAATTGTTTACTAAAATGGATTTGGATGTTTGTTCAAGGGCAGGCTATTCAAGTCTGGGGTATTTCCTTGTGAAAAATTTGATGTAAATTTCCCTCTTAATATATAGGTATTTCAAGATTATTGAAAATTATTATTATTATTTCTCCAAAGCAAAATTGAGTGCATCTTACCATCCCAGCAGCTTAGGCTTATTCACATATGTAGAACACAAAGAATATTCTCATCTGACCTGGCTTAAATATAGAATTTATGTTACACAGAGCTGCATTTCTCTCTTAGAGGTGACTATTTTTGACCTACGTACTATAAAGGACCTGATCTTTTCTCCTCTGGGGAAAAAAAAAAGGTCTTTAATCCCTTTTTTTTTTTTTTTTTTTTTCCCCTCGCAGTAGTCTGGCTAAAATTCTGGTTAAAATGTCCTCAAACAGCTCCAGATAACATAAAGGCCTAGCTCTGAGATAGCTATCCAGAGTGTTTTTATAGTCAGTTGGCAGAATTGAGAGCTTGGAGGGACCAATTATCCCCCACCAGGTGGGTCAGATGAACTGTGCCTTAGAAGTGCCTGCACAGGGAGTTAGTCATGTCCACACCTCTGATTTCAATGCTGCGGCTCTGGCACAATGTTCATGGTCCCCTGTGCCTCATCTGTAGGTTGATTGTTATTTCTTATGGAAAGTTTGGCAAAAAGAAAAGGTGTAGGTTTTGGTATTGTGACAATTTTTAGAAGTATTTGTGCAGGGCACTACATTGAATTTTTAGAATGTTCTCTGGATCATCATCTTCAGGTAACCTTGTTTAAGAAGTCTGGACTATATTCCAGTGTCTTGCTAAGTGAGAGGCTACAGTTACACACAAAAGAATACAGAACATACTACATTTGTCCTCTATTTGTATTCTGTATATTGAGAGAATATATAATGGAACACACAGAACCATGAAGAAATAAAAATAAATGCAAAAAACTTTTAAGGACAGGACTTGGTTCAAATATGTGGTACATGAATGTTGGGGTACCTCAGGCTCTGCCCCCAGCCCTCAGGGAGCAACCACTACCACCCCAGCACACATCCACAGGGAATCCACACCATTTAAAAGGTTGATCCTCTTGTGCCAGCCAGATGCTGACAGGACTCTGCTGCATGGGGAGGTAAGGTCAGGCTGAGGCAGGGGAATGTGCTAGGATTTGGCTTTGGCCACCAAGGAGGAGAAAGAATAGAATTGGGAAGGATAACTGGAGCCCTTTCTATGGTTAAAGAGAAAAAGCCTGCTGAGTTATAAGGGGGGGAAAGAGCTGGGGGAAAAAAAAGGGGAAAAAAAAAAGAAAAAAGGAAAAAAAAAAAAAGCTTACAGGATTTGAAAATGGTATGAAAAATTGTTTAAAAATTAATAAACAGATGGAGGGACATCACAAAGAAAGAAGAGAAAGACTCCTGCATGTCCACACAGGTGTAGGTACACACACACATGCACAGAGTGAAGTTGTTCAGAGGTTGTTATGCCCAAATCCTGTTTGTGCAGATTTGAAGTGCCACTGCTCTGTATTCCACTTAACATTTTGAATTTGATGGGGGACTTTTCTGAATGGTCCTTAGAAGTAGCTTGTCCAAAAAGGATTTCTCGTTAGACACCTTTAAATTGCCATAGCTCTGAGATGGGACATACTGTGACTGACACACTAAATGGGTAATTTTAAAAAATATTAAGGAAATTCAGAAATACAATTTATTGTAGATTCCTCCCTGTAATGTAACCAAACTATTAAATTTCTTCATGAAACTTCTGAAGCACATAATTTTCGGTACTGAAATTGAGGGGCTGCCAAGTGCCTGAGAAATATGGGTGACAGGGAGATTAAAGAGAGTGGCAGCCTGCAGGATGACAGCTGCTGGAGAGATATCTTCACCACCTGTGGAACCTGCTCCTGCTCTGACAAGCATTAATGCTCATTCCTAATACTCAGTAATCTCCAAGCTACATGTATAGTTAAAAACTGTCACAGCTGAATATTTGTCTCTGCTGTACCCAAGCAATACCCACATCAAAGGATACAGCACAAAAATATCCTCCATGTACACAATAATTGTTTACATAATAGCTCAACCTAACATTGTGAGATGAACAGGGAGGAGAGAGCTACACTACAGAGGGATGTATGTGGCTTATTCCTTGTGTCCTGAAGCTTTGTGTCTTGTTGATCCAGCTGTTTTTATACTGTCCATTCAATATTATCTTGGTCCTCTAAAATTTACAGAGACATACCTACCAACCACAGCAACAAATTAGGAGGAGAATAGAGAGTCCCTTGTCTGTTCACAGGATCCATGTATAAGTAAGGTGCCCTAGCTCCTCATAATTTAAGTTTATTCAGACACCCATAAGGGCTCATAACTACAGGTTATTCATATTGTTTCCCCTGACCGTTTAGTGTTGTTTCCCTAAGAGAATTGTGCTTTTCTTCAATGCTGGGTACTCTTGTGAGATCACAACCTGGACAGAGTCCTCTCTAATCCAGCCTGGCAGATTGTGGGGTTCCTTGCAATGACACAAGGAAATCCATCTGCTGAGGATGAGACCTAAAATTTACCTACAGCTCAGAGGATGCAAAATCAGTGGCCAAAATGTTACATCCTTCCATCACCGAGAGCAGAAAGGCAGGTACCCCTGATGGCTGAGGGAGGAAGGACCCTCTCCTTGTCTACCCACAGCTCTAACCTGTGGTCTGAGCGCATCCACTTGGACCTACCTCCACTCAGTGGAAGTGGGCAGGCATGCCCAAAGGGACTTGTTTCCTCCTAAGCCAGCTGGCATGAAGCACTTCTGGAGTCTCCTATCCAGGCACCTGAATGCATATTTACATATCTGTGCACGGACAACACTGGGGAATCATGGAATGACTGGGTGAGAAGGGACTTCAAAGATCATCCCCTTTCTCTAGACCAGCTTGTTCAAAGGCCCCCACAGTCTGGCTCTGAACACTTCCAGAGATGGGGCATCCACAGCTTCTTCCAATGCATTATACACACAAACACAGTCTTATTGTTCTGTGTCTTTATTCTTGTATCCTTTTAGCTTTAGGCCTACGTCTACACTGCTATGAAAGCTTTCTGCTTTTCTATTTCCCACAGTACAGGTGACCTGTATACATGCATCACCCTCAAAACACAGGGAAAACCCAGACCTTGGTCTCACTGGTGAGGCCAAGGGCATTTCAGCCTGAGTATCTCTTGCAAGCTGCCCTATCTCACAGTCCATGCAGGGGGACAGGGTCTGGATTGCCATCCTGTCATGGCTAGATGCTATGACAGTCACCACTCATCTCCCTACCAGCTTCATCATCTCTCCCTTCCCTGCAAAATGTATGTGCTGGAAACCTCTTTTTTTTCCCCCAGTACCCTTTATTTTCAGATTTGCCTTCATCTTGCTTGCATACCTGTGTGATCCATTTTATTTTTCTTTTAAGATGAAGATTTGTTTATTTTTCAGCTTTCATTTCCAAGGCGCTGTTCATTTGTCACAAAGTATGCACGTCTGTAAATATTGCCACACTGCTGTCACCCTCACTTGTCTGGCAGAGGGCTTTCTGACACAGACTAATGACACTGGAGCTGACTGGGCCCACCACTGCCAGCTCTTGCCTCACCAGTGAGACAGTGTATTTGAGTGTAACTACTGACTCGTTGACAAGGTCAGTGGAAAAAGAGCCAGAGCAGGGATGAGCACCAGTACAGGGTAGTTCCCAGTTAATGCCAGCATCCTTGTTCATCCATTTAAGTAGCTTCACCAGGACTTGTTCCTCCTCGTGCTTTGCAGTCACCAGCAGCACTGGTTATCAGATGTGCTTCTCAGATGTGTGTAAAGTAACTTGCCAGAAGCATCCCTCAGAGCAGGAGAGTTTATTTACCTTATTCTAGGCAGATAAATGTTTTGTTGAATCTCGCTGCAGCTGTCATAGGATAATTAATGCACGTAACTTCTATCCATGACTTATTTGAATAAGTATCTGTGTCTGCCCCCAAAATGGCATGTCAGTTACATAGATTTGTCACCAAGAGATAAATTAACCCTGTCCTCAAATTTATGATTCATGTGCTACCCTAGAAAACCAAATGCTAAGTTTAATTAGCTCCTGGACTAATTACTTGATTTTATTTTTAAAAAATCCTCTAAAGCATTCCTAGCCAAGCATTTGTGAGACTATTGCTGGTCTGAAAGGATGAGCCACCTAATAAACCACCAGTAGAAGTCAACAGCAGATCCAGTGCCTGGCCAAGCAGCCTCCCTCCAGCACAACACTGGAGTACCACGGCCAGTGATGTTTATCAGATTGATAACTTTGAGATACACTATTAAATAACGACTAAATGCACTACTTTTATTGAATGCTTTTTTTTATCCACCCCAAAAGGATCTAAGAGATATTGGGACTTGGTAAGCCTCAACTTATAAGTAGTCCAAAGCAAAAAAACACACCAGAATCAAGACTTCATGCTCAAACCAGGAATGAACATCTTAGTGTACAGGAAGTGATAATATTTATCTGGTCTTTTAAAATTAATTTAAATTTAAATTTAAATTTTAATTAACATTTCAGTGCTCTGCAGACTCTTAAGACAATTCACTACAGGCTCTTTTGGAGGTGTTGGGCACCTCTGGATGAGAGTTACAGATTTTCTCCCTTCTAACCTGACTCTGGGCTGAAACATGAGTGGTGTCTCTATAGTGGCTGGAGGGCAACCCTCCAAACAGCTCCAAATTCACCTGACTCCAGAAGCTGGGGCTGAGAAGCAACCAGCAAACTTCTTGCCAGGGTCCCCCACTAAGGGGATGTCTTCACTCAGGTCTGTGCAGAGGTGACAGCATCAGAGAGAGACCCTTCATCAATGGCTTGGAGAAAAGCAGAAAACATCCTCCACCAACACTGGGAAATCAGCTGGCCCTAAGACACAAACACCATCTGTGCAATGCTTAAGGTAAGCTGCCATTTATAGACCTAATTCCAACCAGCTCCAATGGGAGCACAAACCTTGCCAGCAGAGCTGCACAAAGCCTCAGAGCAAGACTGGAAGCATACTTGCTCTCAGCAGTGTATTTCTTGCACTCTGTAGCATGCATTAAAAGACCAGGGGAGTCAGTGAATTCATGTGTCCACAGTAAAAGTCTGGTTTCTCTCCTAGCTTGTTTGCTGGGATCACTTCTTGTCAAGTAATAAACATCACTCTAATTAAACCCCATGATTCCAGTCCTGAGTTGCACCCCGTGCACCTCAACCTTTTTGAGGACTGCAAGCACCCACCAGGTAGGTGTTTATTTGCTACATAATGCTTATTCATACACCTGTACAATTATATCAAAACCCTATTATTTAAATTTAAAAGTCAGTTTAAATCCCTTTCAAAAGCGAGCAGTACAACAAAGCAGGGCAGAGGAAAAACAGCAGAGCCAGTTCGTGCTGGCTCCGTGTGTAAGCAGCCTGAACCTGCACAGTGCAGGAGCACTTTAATCCCCTGGTATGTTCAGCTACGGATTGGACTCTGGCACTTGTGAATAACCTTCAGCTCTTTGAGGCTGTGGAAATTACATAGTTTGTGACTAACCCAGACCCAGAGGATTTCAGGTGAAGGTGCAGTCCCTGCCTGAAAGATGAGGAATAGCATCAAGAAATTACTGCCATAACTAATAAGCAAACAATAAAATATCCTCCTATCCAGCTCCTTCTGCCATTCTGCTCCTCACTGTCATTCCAATCATCTCCTTATCGTCTTTCTTCTCACATCACAGGTATTTTGAATATGTATTTAGCCTGCAGAGAATTGGAGCATAACGATACGAGAAGGAACACCACTACTTTTTTGGTCAGTGATTCAGTTCCTTGAATCATCAGGATAAACTACGCGGCCTTGAAGAGCGTTCATCCACTTGAGAATTGGATTACAGTCTCATAAAACAGCACAGTGCTCCTATTATCACCCAAATAAAGCTGCCATAATCCTGGAACAAATAGGTGGAAGTAGTCAGCCACCAAGTATCCAGTGTTGAAGTGAAGAATAATAAGCTGACATATAGTTCTCCAGAAATTCCTCACAAGGAGGCAGATTTAAAGCCCTGAACACCAGGCTTTTACGCACACAAAAACATACTCTCATCTTTTATATCACTGTCTTATCTAAGGCGCTGAGGGCTTAGAGACAGGATACAGGTGCAATGCTTTCTGAATAGCTGATGATGACAAAGCATCCACCACATTATCCTCTCTCACAAGAGGGTACCTGACAAGTTTGTCAGCATTTGTAAGCTAGGAAAGGAGCTGGTTTTGTTGCAGCTGCCCAAGATTTTACCTGGCTCAATACAAAATCCTGGTTGATTAAAAACATCTCACTGCAGGTTTCTGCAGCTTATGGTTGAAAAATGAGCTGGTAAAAGAGAGGTTCTTCCACAGTGTCAGCTGGACCCTGTTCTCGATGGCTGAGCCACTAAAAAAGTAATTTTAACTTCTTCATATCTCTATAAATGGGGACAGGCTTATTTTTCCGAACATCTTTGCAGAAATACCTAACAACGGGGGCTTGTAATTGTAATGTGCTGCCACTATATTTTGTCATCTGGATATGGTGATGGAACTGTTCACCCCATAGTCAGCATGGGGGACCATGCATTTACAAAATAAGGATGGACAACCCATTTAGAAGGGTTTTTAACCAAAAGATCAGGCCCTTCTCTTTTCTACAAGTGCTCACACAGCTGTTTCACAAGGATCATTAGGAAAGACCTATCCTCAGGACCAGGTCATGGTAGTAAAACATATCATTTAACACCTAGTCATCCCTCACAAAGACAACCTTGGCCTGAGCATGGGCACCAATAGGGCACACATCCACTTCTGCCTCCCCTCTGCCCTCTCCCTGCTCCCAGCCCTTTGTGCCTGCTGCTTGCCTTGTGCCAGGGAGGGACAGATCCCCTGTTTCCTCACATAACTGCAGAAAACTACCTCAGAAGGAAGCTCAATTTGTGTAGTGTCCTGCTGTTGGAGTCAATTGAAGCAGCGCAGCCAGGAGTTCAAAAAAAGCCAAACCTGTACAAGCTGATAGAGCACAGAGGGAGAGGACCAGACAAACTCAGGAGCAGGGAATGGGCTAAAGTTTCCCCCCATCAACTTCAAAAAACAATGAAGAGCCTTGAAATTGGCCTGTCTGCCTACAGAGAGGGATGTCGGTGAGCTCATACAACCCCCAGGCCAAGAATGGGCCTTTCTGCTGTACACAAGGAGGCAGTGTCAATCCTGCAAGCAGCATTGCTGGGATTGGTACCAGCCAGTGGTATCCACTAGGGACGCCCACATTTTAAATGGATGCTAAAGGCAGGTTTCAAAACACAGTTACAGGAGCAAATGTACTGAGAAAACTCTGATGTTCAACCTGTTTGGCTTAACAAAGAAGGGGCTGTGTTGGGCTAGTCTGATGTTAGGTGTATCTTCATGATGAAATCAGTGCCAACAGAAAATTCTTTAATCCCATGGACAAATGCATATCAAGCACAGCCTCTGGGCAGGGAGCAGAAACTGTATTAATTGAGATTCAAAATGAGATGCACAGACACGCTCAATTCCCCAGTACTCAAGGTGTTTAAATCAAGGCTGGATGCCTTTTTAAAGGCTGTGTCATAGCTTAACGAGGAGATACAGGCTCGATGCAGCAATCTCTTGATACAGTTTTATGGTGTGTAACACACAGTCCCTCCTTGCCTTTGAAATTTCTGGAAGACCAAAATCAAGACCAAAAGTTGGGTCAGTTTTTTGCACTGGTGTCCCCTGCAGCACACTGGGCTCCTACAGATGAAGCTGCTTTTACTCCAGTGTGCACACAGCTCTGCTCCCCAGCAGAGTGAGAAAATTGCTTACAAGAATGAATAATACGGTGGCAAATCTAAGGAACTGCCTGGACAACCATGTACACTGGTGCCATCACTGTGATGGGAAACACAAGTACAGATGGGCTCAGACCTCTCTGCCCTTGTCTCAGCAGGCATCTTGAGCCCCATTGCAGCACCCTGCTCCTCCATCTTCCCAACCTTCTCACCTCTGGTTGCTTTTCTGCCCTTACTTAGGGCCTTTTTGATGTTCAGCTATGGAAGAAATCCCTGCTCAGGATCTGAACTGTTGAGGTTTTCCCTGTGACACACACTGCTGGTCCACATGCACCATGCTGCTGAGACTGTGAGACACAGGGGGATGGAAAACACTGGGTATGGACAAGGCCAGTGCTGCCAAAGCATGAACAGTAGGAGATGGAAACCACACCACCACTGCATCTTCTTGCAAGGTGCACACCCCACATGTCTCCATCAGGAACAACAAGCCCCTCTCTTTCCCAGCACATGCAAACACTTCCCCATACCCCAACCAGGATGGTGACTGTCCTTCAGTGCTTTGCAGTCCTCCTGAGTCTCTCCAGCTGGCACATGTGAGGTCTGCTCCTGCTTTCAGGGTTAAAGCAGAATTTGAGGTGCTGGAGCAAGCAGAGGCAGCTTGCTGTGTGGTCACTGTGCTCTGAGGTGTAAGACTGCTGGCCTCGTACAAGTCACTGCCCGGCAGTCTGCAGCTGCCAAAGGGGATATGGGAGATGTGGAGCAGCCTTGGAAGACAAGAGGGAGACCCTAAGAGTGGGCCCCATTCTGCACGTGTTTTCTCTTCCCTGAAGCTATAGGGGGGCCAGCAGAAGGCACTCCCCACTCTAGAGGCCACCCTGCCCACTGCATCCATCACAACAATGCCCAAGTGACAGGGTTTTTTTCACAGAACTCTAGTCATACTTCTCACACTTATCCCCATCCTGTTTTAGGACCCGAAGTGCTCGGCTTACCCTTGCAGCTTTTAACACAGCCATAAGAAGCTCCAGCACCAAGATGCTTTTTCTTTATCTTGTTTGCTCCTTTTGCTTGATGGAGGAGGCTGTGGAAGCAGTGTGGGGTATTATGACAACCAGTGGTCACTCAGGTACATCACTGCTTCTTCCCAAGATCCCTCTCCCAAAGTTAGGGTCACAAGAAGGTGCAGGGGTGAGCATATCTTCCTTTTTGCTGGAGCTAGGTGAGTGCACAGTTGGCTTCCAATGATAATGCCATACTCCAAGCAAGCAAACCCCAGCTCATTCCAAAACCTGTTTGCTCACAAGCACACTTAGCCAGCAAAACAATAACTTGCTAAGCAAACAGCTCTCCATTAATCATACCTCAGGAGACAGAGATGCTTTCTGAAAGCATCAACAAAAGCAGATATACTCTGTGAATACACACACTCTGAAAGGTTTCTCTCTTTTTTCTCTCTGTCCAGCTCCAGCAGAAGTGGATGGACAAAAGCAGCAGGGTACTGGGAGGGCTTAGGAGCATCAGTAAGCAGGATGCAATAAAGCTGCTTGCTGGACCAACTGGAGTGGCTGATCTTTTAGATTTCCATGGCTAATTCTGGGGAAGGCATCGGTGTGTAACTGAGCATAAATTGAAGAAGAGCAATTAAAAAGCAAACTTAGGAGCAGTGGTATCAGGATATATTTAGTTTTCCCCAAGGAGAGACAGTGACATAACCAGAATTGTTACTCACCATTTTGCAGAGGAACTATTCTTTCAGAGCCTGTGAGGAGGTGGTTGCTTTCTCAAGTGCTCATTCCACTCCCACTCATGTCAGCAGATTGGCTCATAGGTGATTTAAGTCTTTTAACCCAAATTACCTTTTCCTCCCCCTCATGAGTGTTCTTGCCAGGGAATCTTCCTGAAAAGCACAGGAAGATCTAGATTGTTCAGGTTTACAACATATTGGGAAAACTTGAAGTAGGAGCAACAAGGCAGCTGTTCCCCATCAAGCTTCGCAGTAAGGACCTGCCTGCTGAGGAGACATGAATTTCTCAACTCCTGGGGGATGACAGGGACTTCAAAAGAATCTTTCTGGGACAGAAATAATAATTCTTTTGTGATCAGTCTTAGCATAAGATGTTTGTATGTGTTTTGTGAGAAGACACAATGAAGAACAATGTAATTTTACAAAGAAGTGGAAAAATATCAAAAGATAAAGCTTTCATTTAAACAGAAGTCCTTACTTTTGGCACAAAGCTACTGTTCCTCTATACTAGCAGGACAACACTCTGAAATTACCACTTCCATATGATCATATACCACATGTCTATATGGCACACCACTGAGCCCAAACTCTTGTTTTCCTTTGATCTCACTGCTGTCTATGAGATAAATAGTCCATTTCCAGGCTGTGCCAACCCTCAACACGTGGCTTGAAATCCTCACGTTCTCTGAGTTCTGAGTATACTTGACAAGAAAAACCTGCCTTCTGTCCACACAATGAAAGCAATGACATGGAACAATGGAAAAACTTAGGTGGAGATGCTGGGTGGCTATTGGGAATGCAACCCAAAGTCTGAGATAGCACCCCTTGCACACAGGCCTGGAAGGTAATTTGTGATGCCCAGGCATCTCCATTTCCAGTGGAGGAAGGGTTGGGCTGCTGTAAAGATATCCAGAGGCTGATTCAGTAAGGAAATACGAGGCACCTCTCTCCTCTTCTGGTTATCCCATGCATTTTTAAGCAGAGGCATCTAATGAAGCAGAATGACCTTTTTTTGGATGACAGACAGGATGGGCAGTCAGGTAGTTATGACTTTCCCAAGAAGAGGTGAGGGGAGCTGGGCTCTCTCAGTTTTAAAAATGCCACTGGCCAGGAGGTGATTCGTCCCCTTGGCCCCAGGTTGTTCTGGGAAGAAGGACCCTCTCTCCACATCCTTTTGAATCCGGATACTGCGCAGCCTGAAAGCCTAAAGCAGCTTCCTGCTCTGGTAGAGGTGGCTGCTGAGGCATGCATTTAGCATCAGACCTCCGTTGAATTGGAGATGGTCCTGGCTGGAGGGAATCCTGCACCCCAGGGAAGGGCACAACAGCTGATCTAAGCACTCCCTTCAGCATCTGTTCTTTTTGTTTGGGTTTTCCTTTAGCCTGGTGCAGCAGACTGCAGGCAACCCCACTGATTTGTGAGCGGCTCAGACACCTTTGCCTCAGCAGCAGCAATCTCTGACAAGCCAGGGGACAATGTGAATGGCCAGGGGAGGTGGGAAGAAGCTTCTGCTGTGCAATTTTGCCATTGAAAGGCTGTCAGATTCTATCCCAGTTTAGGCAGATTGACTCCCACCTTTAAAATGAGGAGGTGAGGAAATGCCTCTCTCTCAAGAGACTGTCTCTCATCTGTGTCTGGCTGTGACCATTTCTGGCCCATTGCACTGCAAAGTCAGATATTAAAAGTGATTTATGCTAACATCTCGGATATTGCATGGAGAAAGCCTGGATGGCTGTATGGCTACCACAGAAAGCTGAGGAGCTTGAGGAGATGTCCCTGTTCTGGTGTGAAGTTCCTCCTTCCTCCTGTCAGTGTAAATACCCAACTCCTATTTCAGCAGAGCAGGAAAAAGGAATTCATTCACACTGCCAGGGCAGCCAGGAGAGGAGCCTGTGCACAATTAGGCACGGCTCAGAGACAGTCTAAGTGCTTTAGTGCCTCTCTGCTGTTGATAGCTGCTTTCCAGCTGAGACACGGGGTCTGGCTATCTGTTAATCTGGATACAGCAATTACAGGCTGAGAGCTCTGCTGGGCCAGATCCCAGCCTCCACATGTAATGTTGATGTATCTATAGCTGTGTTTCTGGCATTTGTGGGGAAAAAAAAAACAAAAAAACCCCACAACAACAACAACAAAAACAAACAAACAAACAAAAAAAAAAAAAAAAAAAAAAAAAAAAAAAAAAAAAAAACCAAACCAAAAAAACACCAACAAACAAACAAAAAAACAAAAAAAAAAAAACCACACAGAACCAAAAAAAAAAAAAAAACCAAAAAAAAAAACCTTTGGAAACACCAGATTAAATTTTATGCACTTTATTTCTATCAGGGCTCTCTTAATAACCTTTGCCCAGATGAGAGTTCCTGATATTCCTCCAAATCCTTGAAGACCTACACCTGAGCTCAATCCAAAAATTAGTGAGGGGTCACTTTTGCTTGGCTCACTTTGGAAATAATAACTTTTTAAAAAATTCTGTCAGGTGAAGTGCTAGAAAAACTTGAGAGGAAAAGTTGCAGTATAGAAAGTACACCGTGATACTTAAGAGTTCACCTCAGTCACATTAAATGAGGAAGTGTTTTAGGGTTTAGCCCCTCAGCATTAAGCTGGCTGCACATCAACAGGGTGCAGGAACAAGCTTGACTTCCAGGAGGGAAAGTGGGAATTCAGAAAGCCCACAATGCCATTTTGTTGTGCAAAAAAATATCTGTGGATGAGACCCCAAGAGCATGGCAGGACTCAGCAGCAGCATATTGCTGCAACTAGCAGGGAATCAGACAGCAGGGACCTGCAGTCACCTCACCACAGGCAACAGCATCCCCTCACCAAGCAGCCCACATGTGTCCTTTGAAGATACCTCGTAAAGCGGTTTTCTTCTGGCATATTATCTTCCTCTGGGGTGACGTGCCTGTTTATCAAAAGCATAGATTGTTTCCCAAATCCTTTCTAGCTCACTGCAAACAGCTTCACCTGATGTCTCAGCCCTTCACCCACTAGCTGCATATTATTTTTCCCTTTCCAGCTTCTGCACAGCTCCCTCCTGCCCAGGATATAAGGGCTTGTTGTCGTTTTTGCATTTAAGCAAGCTTTTGCTAAGAAGAGGTATCTGAGGCATGCATATACTGTTTTTTAATCCTTTACCTCCCACACATCCCTCTTTTCTTAAACCAAGCTGTTAATAAGAATACAGATTACTGTAGCCAGAATTTATAGTAAGAATTTGCAGTGGAGAAATATAAATTTGAAAAAGTGGCAGCAGCATGATCAAACCACAGCTCTGCTCATAAACATTTCTACAGTGTATATTTTCCACAGTTTGCCTACCAGAGCTTATAGCCATAGATATAGTTTTAAATGAGTAGGCCTGTTTTTAAGGATTTCCTGCCTGACAACCATCAGAGAGCATTTCATATCTCAGTGTCATTAAGTCTGCAGTAACTGTGAGGTCCCAATGTGATTATCATATGTAAATGGAAAAAAAAAAAAGTAGAAAAAATAGGCAAATCACCCTGAGAGTCCTGCTGAAAATGGAGAATACAATTCTCAACATCCTACAGATTCACTTTAGGGAGGAATTGAGCAACTGGATGTCCCCCTGAAATGGCAAGCATAAGATGAAAAGACAGGAAAAGTGACTCTCCTTCTTTGTCAAGAAGAAAATTTTAACCCAGGTTTGAAAGATGGGGTCTGGCTGCCCTTGAATGTTTGTGGGAGAGGCCACAGCCCCTCAGCATCTCACCAGGGGCATGGATGGGATGTGAGAGAGCACAGAGCTGCCTGACAAACAGACAGCACAGAAATGGGAACAGCCTTGTGTGACACACAGCTGTAGGCATTGAGCACTGCAGGCAGTGTCAAGACTGGTCAGGTTTAGGGGGTGAAGCTGGTAGCAAGGCAAGCTGAGATGGTGTTTGGTTGCTTTACAAACACTCAGGTTTTTGTGCCTTCAGCTCCTGTGCAGAAGTTTTTTACTCCCCTTTCCCTCACCCTTTACCAGCTCAGATTCATGATGGCACAAGTCCCACCAAGAGCAGTCAGAGCGGTGCCCAGGCACTCCCAGGGTGCTCCCAAGGCTCTGTGCACCTCCACTCGCCCTGCTGGGAGGGTTCAGCCTCAGATGCTCAGGGCTTGGCCAGAGGAAAAGCACTCCATCACCACTGCAGGTATCTTAGAAGGGGCTTTACCTCCCTCATTCTCCTCTTGTGGTGCAAGGCAGTGGCACAGCAGGAAGCCTGTCACTGCAGGCAGTGCCAGCCTCAGGGCATGGAGGAGGTTTCTGCACAGCACCGTGGTGGCCCTGCACACTCAGCCATCCTCTTGTGCCAAAATCTCATCCGGGATCACTTCAGGACAACCTTTTCTCCTCACACCAATGTGGAGTGGGAGCCACACATCCTGGTGTGTACTGCCCCTGACAGCTACTGCACAGCTGGGCCAGGTGGGACCATGCTGCAGTTTCATCTTATTTTAATGTAAAATAGCACAGAAAGCAACTTTCAACAATACTTTACCAGAGCTACCTTTCCAAGGGGACCTTTCTGAGTCCGTAGCTTACATATGTTATCCAAGTACCCACCTGCCTCTCTTGCCTTTGATCAAACCTCATAATGGCTGCTGGTTTTGAGATGCTCATGCATCCCTTCACTTCTCAGCCCATGAGTCATGTCCCTGCCTTCTCTTGTATGAAGTTGTACCAAAGGTTTGTAGGCATTTTCCTTGTAAATTTTTTACGGTTTGTACCCAGCAGAAAAACTGATAATTAGGCACGTTTCAAAGGTGTAGTTTAACCTAAGTACATTAGTCTCAGCTGATTGCAGCACCACTTCCTCAAAAAGCAGTAACTCATCACCAAAAAGGCTTCTCCATTAGTAGCACTTGTGCCAGTTGTGATATTTAATATAAAATTGCCCATGAGTAAAATGGCCATTACACCTCTCAATTAAATTGACATACACAGGTTATGCAGGTCTCACATCACCTTTGTGCCTTCATTCTCTGCTTGCTACAAACCTCCATAACACAGAGCTTCTCCTGATGGTTTCCCCTGCAAGACATGACAGGGAAGGACATCCCAACACCTCCTGATTTCTACACCCTGTGGTATTCAACACATTTGTCCCTATTCAGCTTGGGAAATGAATCACGGCCAATGCAAGTTGATAGACATGAAAAATAAGTAAAAACTTATTAGTCATGTTTCTTGGTGAGGATGAGTTTCACACTGCCACAGTCTCACACTTCCTAGCTAAAAAAGCACAGTCATTATTTAAAGATCTGTTTCAGTCAGTGGATTATTGCTTGTAAGGCAGGGGAGACAAAGCAAGTTACATTCCTGAGTTCACTGCCAGCAGTGAGGATCACAATGTTTAGACAGCCTGTGGCACTAGAGATTGACAGCCTGCCAATGGATGCTGCCACACCTCCAGTCTCTCTAGACATGGGGCGGGCTGGTGGCTCTCAGAGGGGAGCTCTGGGTCTCAGACAGGGCACAGCCTGCAGAGTGAGCCCGTGGGGAGCAAATGGAGAGCACGCCTGATGCACTCAGCTATGCCCAGGGACTGTGACCACAGACACTTTTGAAGTTTCCTGCTTTATAACCTGCTCGAAGGAAATCTCAACTCCTCAAATGCAGCAACTCCACTATGATCTTGTCAAACTAATTTTTCTGCTGGTCAGATGCCTGGCAGCTGAAGGAAGCTTTGCACTCTCTTCTTATCAAACTCTTTCTTGGGGTTTTGACCCCGACTCCTCGATTACTGCTGCTTTTTGTATCTGTTGCTAAGCTATAGCTGCAGAAACTCCAGGAAAGAGTGGAAATCTTTGCCCTCAATTGCTGTTCTCTTCAGAATAGGCACCCACTCGGTGTAATGAACACACATTTGGGCTTTTTATCACAAATTATTGACTGCTCCCATAAAGCTGTTCAAGGTCTCAGGCAAACGTGTCTGGTGTCTGCCAGCCTACTGCTGCCAGACTTGGCAAACATATGAGATGTTTTCTAATGGAGAATGCAGCTGGCTGCATCTGCACAAGTGGTCCCAACAGAGGAGTTCTTGGTCTGTTAATCTGCTCCCCAGCACAGGTTTCACCTCAGACACTGCCTGGGGATAGCTTAGGGGCTGGCACATTACAGGGAAGGCTCCTAACAAGTCTTGCAGGCAAACTTAGCCAGGTTTGGGAGGAGAGAACAATGTCTGGTAATGCAGCCATGAGCTGGTAACCCTGTCTCCCACAGGCCTGAAAAGTGTAAGCCATGGCACAGGCACTACAGGCATTATTTACACCTACCCATCCTTCTCTTCTGCGACCATCTCAGGCCCTGCTGTAATGAAGCTTCAGCCTTGGACACAATGCTTTCCTCAGAGGAAATGTCCATCAAGCTCTCAAGAGTCTGAAGCTCAAATAAGTAGGGAAGGGAGTTCTCCCCCATCAGAAATCATGAATAGCATATGCAACCATGTCCACTTACCATAATTTCAGCAGTGGTCTAATGAACCGAACAGCCAGGCCAGGAATAACCACATGCAGGGTTCTGGCACTAGGGAAGACCTTTTTAGCTCTTGGGTGATGTGTGTTCAACAACAGCATAGCCCCTGTGTGTCTGTGTTGACCAACGCATTGACCACCTAACGACAGGAACAGCAGGACATCCTAGGTTTTAACTTGCTATTCTGTTGCTATTCCCTGCACAGTTCTCCTTCAAGGGGCTTTTCTTTCTTCAGACTTCTGGTCCCTAAAAACACCATGTTTCTTATTCCTTAAGGCAGGTCCACTAATTACAGTAGCTAAAGAATTCAACTTGGTTCAAGAGAATTCAGTAGTTCTCCCAGAAACATTCTTGATATTCATTGCTTGCTTGGCAGATGGCATGCATTTGATTGCTGATTTACAGGATAGAGCCTAAAACCAGTGTGGTATACCAAGACAGTTGGAGAACAGGACACAAGGTCTGATTTCCAGTTTTAGTGAAAGAAAGAATTAAATACTAAAGAAAGAATGTTTTATTATTGCAGTTGTGATAGGGGCTCTTTTATGCTAAATAACAGCTTCTGTATTAACTCAAGCATAGGTTTTGGAGGTTCTAAACTTTATGTGGCTTTCCACTTCAACAGATCAGAAACTGGAATGAGCAATGTAGATTAAAAAAAACAAACCCTAACTACATCTTACTTTACCATCCTGTCCTCATCCTCACAACCTTTTCTATTTACCACAAACTCCTCCAAATCCCACAGCCTTTTTCCCCCAAGGTCTTCCTCCCAAGCACCCAGTCAGCAGAATCACTAGATGATGGACCACTCCAAGCAGGATATACAGTTCCATTGCACTAGACCTTCCTGGCCAGCTATTGACCTTTCTCAGTACCAATGACAGGTTTGTTTCTTCCTCTATTTAGTGGGTGTCTTAAGCTCAGCCAGCAGTGGGTTACAGAGGTGTGGTCTCAAGCATGTTTTTTGTGCCTCAACAGGGACCCAAAGACAGGGATTGCAACAGATAGCTCCACACAATACATCTTTACCTGAGGTAAAGATTGCAAACACAAGACAAAATGGTTCAGACCTTAATATGTGGTAGAGGAGGGGGAATCAAGGCTCTTCATATTCAAGATGGCTCTCATGGAACAAGAGGTGATGTTTTCATCCCTGTTTTTGAGGTCTGTCTCATGTTAAATTGATCAACCTACAGGCCTAGTGCTTAAGGCACCGAAAAAATGCTGTAGTGTGAGAGCTGCATACCAAACACTGACCTTGAAACAGTAGCTTGAGTGAAACGAAACATGTCTCTGAATACTAGAGAATTGATTTAACTTTAAAGCAAACCAATATTAAATGCAAGATCTCTGTGGCAAAAAGAACATAAGGTCAAACCCAAAAAAACCCTCCACACGGAGATGAATTGAAGAGGAGCAATCCAAACAAACCCAGAGATCTCAGCCAACTACTCTCCCTTGGAAACACAGGCACCCAACTTCTTCTTTGTTGGCTGATAAGAGGCTATCACCTTCACAGTGTCCCAGCTCAGCTGAAATTGGAGCAGAGGAGGCTGCTTACCTGCTATTCATCCTTCTCCTCCACCTTCAGCTCAGCTGAACAGATGGGCACGCCAGCCTCTTATGAAGAAAGATCACTAGGCTCAAACCTCCTTGGGCCAGAAGTATTTACAGGCTACATTTATATATTTTAATTTCATTTCCACTTCCATCATGTCTGCATAGCAAGGTGCAGAGCATCCCTGCACACTTGCACAAGACTGGCACAAGAGCACAGGGAGTGAAGCATCCTGGTGTGGCAGAGATGCTCCATCAGTGCTGGATGCCAAGGCAGAGGGAAGGCAGAGGCTCTGAGCATTGTTCACTCATGAAACAGCATTTCAGACCAGCTGTTTCAGAGCTCAATGTTATGGGTCCTACTGAAGCCCTCTGTGCTCCCCACCCACCCCTTACTCAGCACTCTAAGTGCCACTTAGGAGTTTAGTGTCAACTTTTAGGCATTCCCTTGTGAGTATCACTGAACCTGTTGTGTCAGTGGCTGGTACCTATGGAAATATTCTGTATTTGACCAATACTACCATAGCCACTGGCCTCTCCACAAGGTCTACTCCTCCTGTACCTGTTTAGGGTACAAAAGTCTACAAGGGCACCAGTGACTCATCTCAGTCACACAACCACATCCATTAGAAATCCTACAACTGAAATAATGATTTTCATCTCCTTTAAAAAAGAGATGTATAAAGGGGAAAAAAAGTAAAAGACACTCTGCTGTGGCATCTTTCTAAAGCTGCTGTGGCAGCTTTATTTCAGCTGAAGGCTTTACCTTGTTCTGCTTGTCTCAGACAATCCACCAGGGACAGGACTGGTTGCCCCAGGGAGGCTTGTATCCACCTCAGAGGCAGGAGAAGGGAAAACAGGGATTGTTTCTCTTAAGCCTGGTGTCGATAGGAAGCCTGGAGGTCTCAGGGAAGCTGAGTAGTGAGCCTCTTCCCCTGGCTGATCCCACCAACCCAAACCTTGGAGTCTGTCTGCAAGAGAACGCGTTTTCTTTTCCCGTAACCTTGATGGTGGCCATGATGACACCCAAATGTCTTTTTTTTTTTTTTTTTTGTGCCTGGTTAGTTTGCCTCTGGCAGATGATATTGTGGCCGTAAGCCACCCAAACTGCTGTAACTGTTCCTGAAGAGTGACAACCCACCTGAAAGCCCCCACCACATGCTGTGTCCCATTCCTCCCAACCCACTGCATGGCCCCTCTACACAGCAGCAAAACATCAGCACTACCTAAACAGAAAAGATAAACTCTGGGTGTTTGCCAAAGACTTAATTAATAAGCTAAACTTCTTTCACTCCTCACTGAGATCTCAGTGTTGTCAGAAGGGCATCAAGGATTTCTCTTTGTTTATTGGAATTAATTTACTTCTTCCCCCAAATGACAACTGCAGTTTGGTTAAAGCAATCAGTCTCACTCTAATTTATTTGTTCTGTGAGTACCTTTCAGTACCCACAGAAATTATCAAATTAAAAATTGTAATGGTCTGACCTTTTCAATCTAACAAAGTTCAAAGTGTGGCTCAACAGGTCCAAAAGGACAGCTGCCAAGAGCAGCTGCCCACACTGGAGCATCAATGTAAATGTTCCAGCAGGTAAATAGTCACTGGGAGAGCTTGAGAAAATATCTTGATGGGTGAGCAAGAAGAAAAGGTGTCATGTGTAGAATGAATTAAAAAGGATATAGCATTTTAGTGATATATCCTAGGGAAAAGACAGAGCTCAGGTATCTAATCAAACTCAGACACTGAAAGGTAATATACCTCCATACTCTGAATTCAAACAAGGGGAATAGTCCAAGCTTGCCTGAACAGAAGCTATTAACCCTTTATTGCCTGCTTTTTTTTTTTTTTTAGTAAATGTCTATTCAACACTGAGAGCCATTGTGGCACAGTCCACACAAATGTACCCTTGGAGACTGGCAGGGCTTGTGCTTGCTGTGATCTTGCTGCAAGATCACAGAATGAAAAGGCAGCCACAGTGTTCCCTCTCCCCCTGCTCCCTCACGTCAGGTACTCGAGCATCCACAGAGGGAGTTGGGGTCAGCTTGAGCCCCTTTTCCAGGTCTTCCAAATTTTGCCATGTACACAATGGACACATGGCTGCTGACTCTGGTGTATGGGAGGCTGTGGCCAGAGACAGGCAGGGCAGAGCAAACCTGGACTCTTCCCTCCTAGAAGGGTTCAAGCATAACATAAGTATACCCTAATGACCTGATCCTGTTCCATCTGACATACATGAGCAACTCTAGGCAGTGCCAAGGCTTATGTGGGAGCAGAATTAGTGTTGGGTTTTAGCCAGACTTGGATGTGGTAAATCAGTGCAGCAAAGGATGAGGACTAGCTAAAGCAGTGTGTTAGGAAGTACACCTTGGCCTGTTTGCTGTCATTAGCTCTAACAGGGAATTGCTGGAAGGGTCTGGGATTTTGTTTCTCTGTTTGTTTGCAGCCCTTGAAAGCACCATATGGGATTCCTGTGACTCCCAGAAACACATGACCTCTGATGTAAACTTACCAACACATCGTGGTGTATAATTTACTAATGGTCTTCCCACTAATGATGCAGATTTAAAGCAATAGCTGACAAGTCCTTGTCCAGAGGAACTGTTAAAGCTCTCACAAGTTGGCAGGGCACAGAGCCCAAATCTGAGGGAGGAGTTAATGAAAAGGTTCCTGATTCTCCTATAGCTGTAACAATGGTAGGGTTAGTGCACATGGTTCTTTGGGATTTATCTCACATCTGTGATGAGCAGAAAAAAAGCAATGCTGTCTCTCTTGCCTTTTCAAAGTCCTTGATAAATTTCTCAGGGACTAAAGTTTTCTTCTGGCCTCCTGGCATGACAATTACCACAGAGTTTAAACAGTAATTGCTCCATGGGGTGCTCTCTGCATCAATAGAGAGCAGCTTTGGTCCCTTGGATTTTATTTTTTAATCAGAGATTCAGTCATTTTACTAATATCTAAGAGGCAAGTTGAAAGCTACATGACCATGCACTCCAATTACATTATTTCTTACAGCAGGGGGGGTCTTCGCAGTTTTAAGTATTTGAACACACAGATTTGGGGAATTTTAACAATGTTTGCCAGAAAAGGGAGGGCACTGAGAAGAGAGAATGAGCAGACAGCTTACTGGTTAATTACAGCTTAGAAAATATCACTCCTGGTCTCTGAGCTTACTCCACTTTGATTACTGTACTCCAGGACTGTGTCATGGGCTCTATAGATCTCTCAGAAAACATTTTTCCAGTGGAGTTAGGAAGCCAATAATTGATGTCACCAGGCCTCCAGCCATTCCTGCTGCCTACCTGGCTTTTTCCCTCCATATGGTTTAAAGTACTGAGAACAGTTAGCTTTTGTTTACTGCAAATGCTTCCTTCATGAAGACTGAGCCTGCCTGCCACCTGTGCATTTGCCCTGGTAATGCAAGCCCCTCTTGGCTTCCCTCCTTCCCAAAGGCAGGTCCAGACCCCTTTTTGTTCCCAACTCTGCTGGGCTTGCTTCCCTTTGATGACCTGTAAAGTCAAAGCAGAAAGTAGGTGGCTTGCAGGGAGGCTCTATGGTAATTACAAGCATATGAATGATATATAAGCCAAAGAAGTTTTTAGTGTGCAGGCAGAAACATGGGGAAAATGTCCCTGGGGTGCAATTTTCTTTCCAATAATGAAGTTGCATGGGGGCAGATGTTGTCAGATGTGGTCTAGGTTTGGGAGGTTTTGCTTTAACAGGGTTTTATTTTCATTCTGAGTTTTCTGTGATACTTTGTGGTATACTCCAAAAAATCTCCAAGGTATTCCCTTGGAGTGTATAGTGCACAGGCATGTGTGATTTTTTTTTTCCATGCTCACCCAACTCCTCACGGACACCTCCTCATGGAGGGGCAAGAAGGTTCCCTGGGTCTGAGGCAGGTTGTCTTCCTTACAGCTGACTAATGGTCTTGAATTAGCTCTCCACTGAGAAGGAAAGTCAGAAAATATTGCTGCAGACCTTAAGTCATCATCAGCTTGAGGTTCCTTACCTAGAGGTTTAGCAAGAGCCAAAGTTCTGCACTAGATGCAAGAAGCAACCACAATTCAAAATTCCCACTGGGTGGAAGGACCCCCTTGACCCTCCAACCCAGCTCCAGAGTCATGCCATACTGATGGGCAGGCAGCTTCTGAAAGAGAAATGCTTTAGGAGAGAGTGTATCAATATTCACCACATCCTCACAGCCTTGGCATGGGAATGCATCTCCTCATACTGCTGTATTATTTATAGGTTAGGCCAAACACCGGGATATTGAAGTAAGGCTACAAGACATTTTCAGTTTCAGAAATGGCTCGTAAATAAGAAGTTAAGTCTTATATTTTAAGAAAAAACGTTAAAGTTCCTGTCCTTGAGCTTTACAGGAAAAAGCTGAAGAATATACGCTGCACAATGCTGCCAAAATCTATTAATCTGACTCTTCCCCAGCTCACCTCTGTTGCACACCAACTTGATTCCATGACTACCCTACCAGCAGAGGGGAACCAGGTGGCTGCTGCCTCTGGAGTGGAAAGGGTAAAGCAAGAAGGATGATTTACCCAAAACGTCTAACTCCCTCTGCAACAGATCCTTCCTCCAGCCTTCTCCTGCTCACCTCCATTTCCTGCCACTCTCCAGTAACTGACTGCAAGGAGAAAGGCATCCACCTCTCTTTCTTCTCCTCCTCCTAATCTGTCAGTTTATGAAACCATGTTCTGCTCAAGATGAAGGCTTGCTTCCAACAAAGGAGGAACTGGAGTTATTTACTTCATAATATCTTTGAGCAGCAACCCTGGGTCAGTTGCATGCTGCTGAAGAAAACACACCACAGACTCAGACCAGGTTGTAGCAAGGTATTGTGGTTGATCCCATTTTTTACAGCTTCTAGAGTGGGTGTTTTCTCACTTGTGTATCCTACTGCAGACACCAGAAAGCTAACCAAGCCTGAATTCCTGCATGCTATTGAAATATAAGCATTAAAACGTTATAATTATACCTTCTAGCACCTGTTAGGATGGTAAGTTTGATTTTTGAGCTTCCAAACCAAAACACAATTAATGAGATTTTTGCAGTAGTAAAAATGCCTCCCCCCTTATTGACAATCTCTGCATGTAGCTCAGCCTTGCTTCCTACTGTGTGCAAATAATAACGTGGCTATCTCTGCATTTTTGCAATAATTTCTAAATGCAGCTGGAGCAAATGAAATCAGAAAAGGAAGTTTATAGCACTTCACATTTTTCTACATAGGGTCTCATGCTGTGATATATACTGTTCATCACATTCTCCGTATTTTATTTGCTGTGAGATATCTGAAATTCTTTGTCTTATCTGGTTTATGATTTAAGATTCTGACCTTTTCAGCTCTCTGTAATTTCACTGCCAGCTCACTCAATATGCCTTTGTTTATAGCCTTACAGCAGGGAGACCAAGAGAAGATGGGAGCTGCTTATGCACTGGAAAGACAGAATTTTCCATTTGCTAAAAATTTGCGTGTGAAAGAGGGAAGCAGAGATACAATTCCAAAAGTTTTTACAGAATCTGGAAATACAGATGAGAAAGGGGATTAGACACCCTTTCAAACAGGACTTTCTGCTAAAAGAACGAATGCAGAAGCAATACCTTTCTGTTAATGGCAACCTGTGTGAAAAGCAATTTCAACACTAATAAAACCTGATTTTTCAGCTCCATGGCGAGAGCAGCAGAATGGCAGCACACATCTCAGCACTTTCATCAGAATGGCTGGGAGGGCAAATGAAGCCTTTATATTTGCTACTGGGATGTTATATCAGCTTGCCTCAAGTTCTGCTCCCCCGCTGCCCAGGCAGGTTGCAGAACAAGCTCTAGGGATGCTAATTTGTGCTGGAGAATAGCTGCTAAATTATTCAGGGTACTAAAGACAAGGGCTGAGTGTGAATTGCAGAGGACCCTGATGACACAGAGTGATTTCAATAAAATGACAAATGAAATTCAGCGTAGATAAATTTAAAGTGAGGCACCTAGGGGGAAAAAAACCCTCAATTTTGACTTTCTATACACTGTGCTGAGTTCTGAGTTGACTACTGATATTTGGAAATGAGATTTTGCCATTACAATATATAATTTTATGGACATGTCAGACTTGTGCTCAGAACTACTCAGAAAAATCCAAAACTGAATTCTAGGAAATATTATGAAAATACAAGTAAACAACATGTAAAACACCACTCACATTCACCTCATATGAACCCTTGTTGTATTAAGTACTGTGGACAGCTGTGGTCAACCCACCTCCAAAAAAAAGATGTAGCAGAATGAGAAATATGGCAGGCAAACTCAACCAGGATAATCAAAGACACAGACACTTACTGAACAGTCTTATGCTCTTGCACCTGCTATGGACAGAGGGGAGAGAGGTACAAAACACAGAAAATCGCAAAATCAGGAGTTGCATGAAGATGAGCAGGGGCTTGTTGTTCAGTATCTCTCCAAATTTAACAGCAAGGTGTGCTTCAATGAATCTAGGTGTCCAACTTGAAGGAATCAAAAAGCAATAGTTTCCTGTTGTGTTCATGAAAATTTCACCATAGTTAAGCTAAATGGTACCAGAAGTTAATATTTAAATTCAAGGAGCATCTGAATAAACTCAAAGAAGAAAACAAGTCCACGAAAAGCCCCTTAAATTCCAAGATGCAAAATTTGGTCAAGAAGTCCTTGACCTAAAAATGATTGGCAGCTAGGAGACAGATCATCATATATAAAAATACGTACATACATACATACATACATACATATTTATTTATTTATTTATTTAGACATGCTTTCCTGCATATGTAAAAATATATACATATATCTACAAGAAGCCACTCAGCCTCTATCAGAGAGAGGATGTGGGTCTCGTTTGCCCTAGTTGAACTCTTCCAGAAAGTGCTTTTAAAGTAAATCTTTACTGTTTTGGTCATGGGATGGTATTGGCAGAGGGAGATGAGCCAGGCAAATTTCTCAGTTATAGAAGTCACTGAAGCTTCAGTTCACCCAGTGATCATGGTATCATAGCAGATAAATTAGAGCCTACAGATACAATTAATCTGCTTTAGATTTCTTTAGCTTAGCTTCCTTTGTAGTATACAGAAATAAAAGACAGATTAATATGTCTAGGTTTAAGTAGGTGTTTCAGAAAATGAATCAGCCTCTACTACTGCCTTTATTTCCCAAGTCTGGGACAATTACAAATCAAAAAGAGAGCATATTTTTCCCAGGAGTACCAGAAATACTTGTTTCCTACGTATTAATTCCTTCAGATAGTTATTCTATTTTGAGGATTATTTAAATAGATTTAGATGTAGCATAAACAATGTTGACTGATAAATCCTGGTTGGAGTTTATAAATAAAGAAGCATCTTTTAAACAAAATCTGGTAAAGACAAGCCTGTCTCAGACCTGTAAGTTTACATTCAGTTCATGTTCTGCTGAGCTAGCTGCCCAGTTGATCCAAATAGAAGATGAAACATCCTATAGTTGTTTATCTGAAACCTTACATAAACTGCAGTTCATTTATTTGCCACTCAATTCTCATAAACACAAAGCTGAGTAAACTTAGGGTTGTGTAATTTAGATGGTCAGTGATTAATCCACAACCCCAGTCATGGGCACCAGATGACTCACTACTGGGGCAGTAGGGTGGCTGTAGCTCCCATACAATCCATCTGTTAATGTCTCCTTTGCATGCTTGGAGCAGGCAAGGGTATCTTCCAGTCTTCCCAAACATTCATGCTGTATTGGCAGTGTTTATTTTGCTGAAGCTCAACAAGGTCAGGTGTAAGGTTCTGCACCTGGACTGGGGCAATCCCAAGCACAAATACAGGCTGGGCAGAGAATGGATGAGAACAAGCCCTGAGGAGAAGGACTTGGGGGTGGCTGATGGATGAGTAGCTCAACATGAGCCAGCAATGTGCCCACAAAGCCATCCATGCCCTGGGCTGCATCAAAGCAGCATAGCCAGCAAGTCAAAGGATGTGATTTTGCCTCTCCACCCCACTCCAATGAGACCCCACCTGCAGAGCTGCATCCAGTTCTGGGGTTCCTAACATAAGAAGGATGTAGACCTGCTGGAGCAGATCCAGAGGAAGGCACAGCTAAGCAGATTTTTCTGAAGATCTTCACATCCCTGCCTGCTCTTTGCAGTGGGTGTCTCTTTGGGTCTCTGATGCTCACAAGCCGCCCACCGCCCTCTCCCCCTTATTTCCTGTTTCTTTGCTACCTCACTCATTACAGTGACTTTTATAATCACCTTTGTACACAGGGTCCTCAGATCTCTCAGTCCTTAAATCTCCCCCTCTGATCTTTGATTAGTCTTCAAATGTTTCTAGACCTATCCCCTTGGAAGCCTTAATTCCATTTCAAGCACAGTCTTTTCAAGGGTGAACTGCTGCCCCATCATTCTCTGGCACAGGTGAGGTTCTACCTTCCCAAAAGCATACTTGGGGATTGTTTCCCCCTCTACGAACAGAGAGGGAAAAGACATATTTCTGGGATGAGACTCTTCTTAACCATCATAAATGCCCAAAGCAGGCCAGATGCTAATGCCCTGAAAGTGCATTTTCCCCCATCACCCATAAGGAGATCCCCAGGGGTTGCCTGAGGACATCGGCTGCCAGCTGACCTCTGCTTATGTGAAAGGAGTCTCACTCAGTGTGTGTCACAGTGAAATGCTGAGCTGTGGAAAAATTCCTGCAGTAGCTTCCTCATCTGAGAAGGGCAGCCCCGATGTCCTCTCACTGCGACACATTTACATCACTGGGCTCTCACAGGATAGTGAGATTTATAGGCAATTGAATTACCCCCATATTATCTAATTTCACTTGCTCATGTTCTGAATTTTATTCAGAATGTGAGCAGCATACTCACAAATTTCTTAGGAAATGTTGAAAGGTGTCACACCTTGGATAGCGTTTAGAGGTAAAATAGAAATAAATGTGAATGAAATCTTAAAAAATTCCCGTCTTTCTCCAGTCATAAGTAATACTGGCCACCAATGCTGAGTCTCACTCTTGCTTTTAACTGTGACATAAACTGCACAATATTCTGATGTACTTCTTGAAATGTAACCATGTATGTGGGAAAAAATTATCTGTCTCCTGGTGGCAAAATCAATTTCTCCTTTGGCTACATAGTACTATCTATCAGCAATACAGACATTTATTTCACTTATCATCTTGCTGCTCCTGCTTTATAACAGCTTTCACTAAAATGCAGGACCCAGAAACACAGCAACAATCATTTTCCTCCTCCGTTTCTCACACTACCCTGCAGCACACGTAATTTTGTGCTCAGAACTGGTGAAGATGATGGACTTTCAGTCTGCAGATCGCTTGTCTCAAGTGACACCCCCAAATGCTACAAACATTGTGAGAGAAGTTTGGGTTCCTAACCATAACTCTGAAGGAGAGACACTGTTGGTTGGAGATCTGCAAGTACCTGAGACATCTGAACAGAGTTTGCGTATATGACAAAGCCTCTATTCTGAGATCTGTATCCTTCTGGAGCAGCAGCTGAAGGTCAGATGGGCAACTTCAGGGCACCATAAACAGCACTGGATTATTCTGTTTAGCAGCCTGTATTCCTCCCCAGTAGCATGAACTCCCCATGCCATCTTACCTTCCCCGCCAGGATCCAGCCTTTGGGCCCTCTCAGACAGCAGGTTCTGGGAGTTTGGTTTCAAACAATAGTGTGAATTTATGGAGGCTGACATCTGTCTCGCAGGAACTTAGTTTCACATCAAGAACCAAGCAAGCAGTGAGATACTACCACCACAATTTAGAGAAATTGTGAGATTACAATGCCATCCAACCCTTTTGTTTCCTCAAAGTGATATGAGTGGCAGGAAAATGGATACTTGCAGTGGGGATTAAACTGGTGATGCTAAAAGGGGCTACAAAACATAATGTAACATAATCCTGTTGCAAGGCATATATATAATGTCCATTATTTTTTCCTCATTATTAATTCACAGCCTTTCCCTCATCCACGGTGTGGGTCACCTTTTCACAAAAGGAGGTCTGGTTGGTCAGACAGGACCTGCCTTTCACAAACCTCATGCCTTGGTTGTCCTGTACATGCTGTAAAACAGCACTGAAGGTGATCTGCTCCTTGACATTCCCTGGCACCAAGGTCAGCCTGACAGGCCTGTAGATCCTTCTTCCAGCCCTCCTTATAGATGGATGTCACAGTTGTCAACCTCCAGTCAGCCGGGACCTCCCTGTCAGAAGGTCAGGACTGCAGATAAATGATGGAAAGTGGCTCAGTGAGTCCTTCTGCCAGCTCCCTCAGTACCTCTGGGTGGATCCCACCCAGCCCCAAAGACTTCTGTGTATCTGAGAGTGTAGCAGATGACTGACCATTTACCCTTGGCTTATGGGGGCTACCTTCTGTTCCTGGCCCCTGTCTCCCAGCTCAGGGGGCTGGGTATCCTGAGAACAACTGGTCTTAAGTACCTCAGCCCTTTCCTTGTCCTTTGTCCTGTTTCCCCCCACATCCAAGAAAGGATGGAGATTCTCCTTAAGCCCTCCTTTTACTGATGATGTATTTAGAGAAACATTTTTATTGTATTTTATGGCAGTAGCCAGATAATACACTTTCTAATAGATAATTCACCCTTCTAATTTCATCCCTCTGTAACCTCACAATATCCTTGTAGCCCTCCTGAGTCACCTGCCTTTTTTTCTAAAGGTCTCTACTTCACCCCAAGTTCCAGTCTGAGCTCTCTGTTCAGGGAGGCTGGGGTTCTTTCCTGCTGGGTTATCTTTCAGTACATGGGGACAGTCAGCTCCTGTGCCTTCAGAACTTCCTTCTTGAAGAATGTCCAGCCTTCCTGGACTCCTCTGCCTTTCAGGACTTTTCCCAAGGGACTTTGTCAACCAGGCTTCTAAACAGCCTGAAGTCTGCCCACCTGACCCAAGATAACAGTTCTCTTGACTCACATCTTACCTCTTCAAGAATTAAGTCTATCATTTCGTGATCGTTGTGCCCAAGACAGTCCCCAACCATCACATCACCCACATCACTCACAAACAACAGGTCCAGTGAAGCTCTGGTTGGGCCGCCCAGCCATATCAAGAAGTTCTCTTCCACACACTCCAGGAACCTGCTTCCTCTCCAGGTACTCTATTTCCAGCAGTAAGTTCAAGAACCCCATAAGAGCAAATGCTAACAATTGTGAGTCTTCCCCCAGCTGCTTATGGAATATTTTATCTGCCTCTTCAACTTGGTTGGCTGGTTTGTAACAGATCCCCACCAAAATATTGGCCTTGTTGGTCTTTCCCATGATTCTTCCCTTTAACCACTTCTTACTTCTTTCCCATGATTCTTACTCATAAACACTCTTTTCATCACTGCCAACAAACTCTGGAGAGTCAGAACACTCCCCACCATACAGGGCTACCCCACAGCTTTCGTATAGGTAGACTTCAAGAGCAAACCAGCAGTATGAGGCTCACAGTGCAGCAACAGACTTCAGCTTCTCATTATTCTCCACAGAGGTCAGCAGATTATCCCAACAGTTTGGACTGTCCCTCAGTGCTGTTGGAGCAGAAATGAAGTCCAATTGGAAGCAAAAGATTTTGTATTGGGCCTTAACGTAATTAAATAATAAGTTATAGCAATATGATTTTCCTCCATGTACATTTTGTTAAAAACACACAGTAGATTTTTACTATGACCTGAAACATTTTCAGTCATTTTTATGGCCATGTAGATAAGATAGAATCTTTAGTGTTTCAAAAACACAGTCAGTGTTTATTTGTTCTCATAAGTAATTCATGGACCCAACAATATTCAACAAAACTTCATTTTTAACAGATCTCTTAATGAGTATCATTTTACAGAAAATCACCAACAAATAAATATATGAAAACAATTGCTTTTGACATCACAATGGTTAAACACATTAAATAATTCATTAAATTGTGCTTTACGTCAATGAAATCCCTAGGTCTACAAACTATCTTTTAAATAGGAATGGAAGTATATATGATTACTCACAATACAATCTTTCAGTAGCAGAATTCACAAACAGTTTTGCACATAAACAGAAGGAAAATTCCTAAAGAATAAAGTAATTTACAGCTTATTAATTTATTCTTTCACCTTAAATATGGCAACTGATGGGAATTCTTTATTTTTTCTTCTCTTCCAATGTTTATTTGAAATCCCAGAGCTAATGATACGGCTAAGAAGAAAGCCAAGGACATTGCAGGCTATGGAGCCCATTTCCCTCCACAAAATGTAGACAAAGAAAGTATTACAGGAACCAAACTGAAAGAAGTGTTACAGTGAAAATAGGGTGCCATTTTCCTTTTCTTGAGTGTGCTTTTTTTTTTTTGCCACATATAGGGAGAATACAGCCATCAGCTCCTGCTGAATGACTTTATTGTGATTGTTCATCTTGTACACAGTATTCCCCACCAATGTGGAAACAAGATAAGCCTTATCCCAGAACAAAAGAAAAAAAGAGAATAATTCCATATGTGTCAGGGGAATAGCAACAGAGGAAATAAAAAGTGAGATATGTTTTAAAACAGCAGTGCTTATAACTGATACAAGAATGCAGGTGGGAAACAAGATCCCACTAGGGCAGAAGGAAGCATGTGCTAACAAGGAGACCAACTTAAGAAACCTCTTGATTTAGTCATGGATGTCAAATCTGAAATATCTCCACAAAAAGTTGATGTGACTTGCCATTTGGTTGAATGGGTATGATACACCTATGAAGTGTGGCTCTGATTTCCATTACTTTTTTGTTCCGTATTTCTGTTTTTAGTGAACAGCAAGTAACGGCTGCATATTGGGTAGAATCCCTAGCAAGACCATGACAGGCTCACTATTAACACAACAGCGGTGGAAAATACCCAACATCAGAAACTGGTCTTTTTATTGGTGGTAAAAAAGATTTTTACTGTCAGCAATGATGACCAGGGAAGAGAGAACAAATTTTCATTTCTTAATGAAGGAACCTTAAGGCAATAAGGCCATAAGGTGAGTGCTTGGACTAGACACCAAATTATGAACAGGTTCTAATGACACAGCATATTTGTCCACTCCGAGCCTACAGTGAATTATAACTGGAAAAGGTAGTGCTGGGAACGTGATGGGAGAGATTAGCAAGTACCTCTCCATTGCAAAAGAATGAGATTTCTTTCAGCACCACAGTAGCAGAAGCCAAACTGCCGTGTTTAAGCAACAAAATAATGCCAGGAAGACGGACAGAAATCCTATAGCATTGTTGCTCATGAAGCTTCAGAAAGAAACATGCTGCTCCCTGGTCTTATATGGGCCAGTGTAATTATGGTGAAGTTTATGCTGTCAGAGCAACGAAAATCTGGAATAACAGAGATATGAAGCAGGACCTTTATTTTGCTTTTGCATTACATGATTTTAGGCACAGTGCCCAAGAGGGAAAAAGCTGCAGGCCTCTGTCTTAGAAGTCAGCCTGAAGGCATTTCCAAACTGCATTATTTGTCATGTGTAAGAAAATTCTCCTAAGAAAAACAGGATTGTTGGTGCAGTGAGTTTGCTGGATCTGCAGCTGGAGCTAGGGAAGGAGGTGCCAGGTCCTTCAGTCCCTGGGCTCTGGACAAGGTCTTAGCTGCTAATTGCCCACCAAAAGAATCCCAAAACAACAAAAGCAACAAACCTACTCCTGCACAACCACGGCTGTTACACAGGCTCAAGAGGCAAAAAAAAAAAAAGGAAAAAAAAAAAAAAGGAAAAAAAAATATTCCAAAGAATCAGCTTCTATTTTAAATAAATCCCAAGTGTTAAGGCAAATCCTGTTAACATAGATGCCACAGCACATTAACAGCTCTTCAGCAGCTCTTCAGGACCCAAATCTTGACTCCTGGGAAATGACTGATGAAAAAGGATAGGCATCCCATTAAGGTGTTGCCAAACTATTCAAGCTAATGTAAACCACCTAAAACCAGCTTTGATTTTCCTCATTAGGCTTTGTATTGTATTGTATCAGGCAGAAGCAACAGTCTGGAGAACAGTTTGTGTGCTTAGACAGCTGAAACTGATACTTACAGTCACCAGTGAGGCTCCAGGGAAGTATTTCTGAGCACTGTCTCCTCTCTCTTGAAAAGAAACCACTACATTGTCTAAATGAAAAACGAGGCCTCAGTTGCTGTAAGCAGCTTGGAGAGGCGGCCTGCTGAGCAAAGAGGTATGCAAGGAAGGGACAACTTTTTTTTTGCACTTAGGAGGAAGAGGGAAGGATGCCCTATAGAACAAAAGACGAGTTGGAATTTATCTTACTTCCTTGCTTACCTTGCTCCTTAATGTGAATTTGGCCTTGCATCTTGCCTCCCACATGGCTGGCTTCTCCCCTGCCCTTCGGGGTCTCCCCAGCACCCTGAGCTCTTTGTGCTCATGGAAACAAGAAGTGTACCTACAAATCATGGAGACTGAGCATCAGGTGCCAAAAGCATCCTTCTCCTCTCATGCTGTTTGGTCTCCAGCAAGATGTGGCAATGGGTGCAGGAATGGAGAGATGCAACAGCTCCCACCAGCCCTGTGTCACTGACCAGAAAGCTCCTTCCCTCCAAAGGGCCAGAGCCAGTGCAGCCCAAAGCCCTGGTACCAGCAGCTAAGATGTAGCATCACTGTGAATTACCTGCACTGTGCTAAAGGTGCAATGGTGCCAGTGAGCCTTAGCTCCTCAGGACCTCACTGTCCTGCAGGACACCCAGAGCGAGCTTCAGTCCTCAACTGTAAAGATTGCAATTTAATTCTTGTCCATGCGTGAGCGAGGTGTCTGAGCACCTCTTCCAGGCATGGGGATCCAAGCAGCACTGCCCAGGAGCCCAGGGAGCTCCTCACTCTTCCCTAAGGCAGACATCCCATGCTCAGACAAGAGAACAATCTTTCTCTGCCCTTCTGAACGGGGAGGTGGGAGAAGATGTACATGAACCACGAGTGGAAGAGGTATTATGGACCAAAACCCACCACTACTCACCCAAAATAACACATTGAAATCGGACATAAAGCAGCATATTGTTAATGAAGGACATTGATAATGAGGCATCATCCTGGTAGCCCTCTTCACTTCTTAATGCTATTAGGATATTTCATGTTCAATGTATTATCATATGCATTAACTCTCAATAGGATCATTGATTGCATTTTTGATATTCTGCATAGACAAGTAGCAATAGCATTGTCAGAAGAAAAGAAGATCTATCATGCACAAAAAAAATCCCTACTTGTAAATGAAGGGACAAATTTTCAACTTGAGCCTCTTTTTTCTATAACACATTATTTTTTCAACCAACTGGATAGAAACCTTGAATTTTGAAAACAAGCGAGAAATGTGCATCCACATCAGGTACTCTGGTACTTCTAATTAGCAAATCTGTAAGGTAAAAGCCATTCATGCATGCAATAATATACTTTCAGCATCTTGATTTAGCAGCCACGTTGAGGCACTTAGAGAAATTTCCTCCTAATGCTTTACATTTATGCCAGAAGAAGAAGGAAAAAAACTCTCTCAGAAGATCTATAATGCACAGGACCCTCTTTAAAATTTCACTATTACGAATGGAACAACATAAAATCCTGGAATAAACAGATGCAGTTTAGCCACAAGAATGGAACACGTGGAGGAAGAACCCATTGAATCTTTTTCTAGACAAGGAAGAAAAACAGATACAGATCTCTCATCATGAAAACAATAAATTTACAAAGAATCCTCATATAGAGTAATAAATATCAAGACTTTCCACATATCCATTATGTATCCTATAAAAATGAAAGCTGATATTTTTTCTAGCCACTACTGTAGTTAGAGAGAAAACCAATTTAAAGTGTATGCACTCAGCATCAGTGTATTTTAACAGACAATATAATAAACCTGTCCATCTTCACAGACAATGTATCTCCAGGCTTTTTCAGCAAATCTGGAAAATGTTGCGCTAATAATTAAGGTTTTCCTTCTCTCCCTTTCCTCTTCCCTGGAGTTTGCTTGACCCCTTTTGCGAGTGTGAAGGCAGATTTCATTGCCCCCAGCCAGATAATCTCTGTGATGTGTGCTCAGCTGCCACATGGACCTAATTTCTCAAAGCTTGCCTTTGCCACACACATTTAGAAAGATGGTTCCTACCCGGCTGGGCTCGGTACTCTCAGCACCTGCAAGGAAATAAGCCAATCCCTCCACCACCTCACCTATAATCCATCTCTGACTGCTGGCCTTTGGAACAGAGCAAAAAGTGCCCCAATCCAACACTTCCTGTGTCTTTTTTAATTACCTCATCAAATTCTTCCCTTAATCAAAACACAGCATGTAGAAGTTTGAAGGGCAATGTTGCACCTTCTCCATTTCATTCACTAGAAAGCTATGCACTACAGTTACAATGAACAGTACAAAATAAACCAGCTCTCATGTCACAAAGGAACCAAGCCAGGTATTTTTCCCCAATTTATCATTCATGTCTGCACAAGTTTTAGTAGCTCAGGTTATACAGGGTACATCGGTTAATACAAATAATCTCTCTCTTCAATCCATCCTCATAGGTTAAGTGTTTCAAGGAAGTCTTTTCTGACAGAAATCTTATTCTACTGCCATTTAGTAACACTAATCAATACCTATTGAGAAAAAAAATACATTCTCACTGGCAGAAACCAAGAAAAACTGAGACAAGGAGGGGGAGTTGTCAGACGAGGTCTCATTTACCAAAGCAGTAGGTCTCCCTTGGCTAATTCCTAGACAGCCACATTGCACAAACAATCTGAACCTCTCGTTGGTGAGGCAAGATGGAGGAGCATCACCACCTTGCAACCTGGCTATTATAATCTTCAGTAACAGCTACTTCTGCTGCCTCTTCCCTTGGCCACTGGTGAGCTCTCTGCTCCCGCAGCAGTCGCCGCTCCTCTCGCCTCTTTAGCCGGTTCTTCTGGTGCTCCTCCTGCTTGGAGTACTGGAAGCGCTGCAGGAACAGGTCCTTTGCGTACTCATACAGCTGCACGTCCAAGAAATTCAGCTCCTCTATCCGCTGCCGCACATCCTCGCCGATGTCCACGTTGGAGGCCCGCGTAACATTGAATTGGGTGAACGGGGAAATGAATTTCAGGTTGAATGTCCTCTCAAAGAGATACTGTGTTTTCCTCTGAAATTCCGTCAGCCCGAAGAAGGCCATGTTTTTCAGATTGTTCTTGGCGCTTTGGAGAAGGATCATGTTTCTCTCACTCTCGTTCATAAAAGTCAGGTTGTAGCACCCCACCAGGCTGAGGTCTGCCAGCATGCGCACCTGGCGGTTGCTGGCCAGGTTGTAGCTACAGTCCATGAACTCCTGTAGGCTGACTCCGGACCAGTCATCTCCCTCGTAACAGGTAGGCAGCTCGTCCGGGGTTGGGCTTCTTCCGTCGCACATGTGAAGGGAGGTTTTCCACGTCGCACCCCTCTGGACGTGCTTCCATTCACTCAAGTACCGCGACACTGGATCCCTCAGCATGGTGATGTAATAGAAATTCCTGAAACATATAATTAAATACAGTTTTAAGATTTCGGTAGATTTTCCTATTTATTCTCCAATAAAACTGTTGCCCAACACTGGCACCACACCCTTCACTTTTTCCAGTGCAATGTAGGCACCTTAGGGGACTCCTTCTGAGACAGTAAAATCTTCATAAATACTGTGAATAAAATATGAGGTAAATTTGGAGAGAGAGAGAGATGAAAGGAAATACGCAGTTATCAGAGAAACAGAATTACTTTGACCTACCAAGTGTTCAGTGATAGCTACCTTATATAGAAACCAATTAACTGAAGTGTGCTCCCCTCCACATTGAAGTATTAACCGCCAGCAATATCAGAAACTGTGTGAAAAGTGATTGAAATAATCCTGCCCCTTCTCTTCTGGACTGAGACGCGCATGCCTCACAAGATGCACAGGACGATAATCCCTACAGCACTCGGGCACAATCTAAGAAAAGCATGAGCAATTTCATGTGGACAGTGCAAGTGCTAAAAATGACACCATGTGGAAGATTGGCATGAGCCACCTACTTAAGAAAAAACCTATTATTAAGTGGGTTGGAGTGAAGATAATAAGAGACCAAAAATCCATTCATATGACTTAATTTTAAACAAGTGCTTGATTGAAATTAGTTATAATCATGTAGTACAAAAGCATTTGTTGGTGTAAAGATTATTATTATTCAACATCACCTGTCAAAAATACAAAAGAGAAACGAAAATACATTGATTTGAAATAGAGAAAATAACTACAGAACTCACACTGTCAGTTCATCTTTTTGTTATTAAATTCAGTTTGCATGTCTTAATTATGGCAAATCTGAAAGGGACTGCAATTAAATATGCATCAAGGAGGTTTTCACAGATTTGAGTGTTTTTTTACTGAGGGATGTTTTACTCAATAATAACTCACCTGAATTATGAGGTGATATCATAAACACAAAGCAAAACTGAAATACTTATGATTTCTCTCAGCTATAACCAGAAGAAGATTCATGACTAAATTTAACACATGATCTGGTACAAAAATAGGCTTGGAAGTTTGCATGACTCATTTTACTGCAAACTATACATTAATAAATCATGAGCCCTAAGATTTCTTAAGAAAAGTCTGATTTCAGTACTTTTTCTTCAGCCTGGAGAAGGATGAAGAGAGTAAGCAGGAAGCAGAGAATGATGAAGGAAGTAGGCAGGAAGCAAGTTGCTGAAGACAAGCTACCCTGTAAACAAACCAACATTTTGGGAACATCATCTCATACAAGAGCTAACTCCAGTAAAATGAAAAAATCTCAAAATTTGTAACAACCTCCAAGACAATTACCTTGCTTTTTCAGGTACCACCCACTTCCTGCCACTAAAGATTCACCATCTCTATGAACCTCAGGTTAACCATAAAAATATTTATTTCTCCACATACTGCTAAATATGCAGATATATTTCCCAATGCAGGAAAAGCAAAGGGAAACTGGTCTGAATGCTTCATTGTTATTCATTCTGAATTTTCCACCTACAGGACCTATAATATATTTTCCAGAATAAGGTTATGAGACCAAACTATGGACTATGTTCTGCTGCAGGGTAATTTCCTGAGCTGCTATCTAATGCAAACAGCTGTTTCAAGGCTTATTTCACAGCCGAAGCTTTACAGGTGGAAGGATTTAAACCAGGAAGTGTCATGGATGTATTTGCACTATCGCTTGCACTGGAAGCCATGATTTCTGCCAGCATCAGATGATACTTTGACGGATGGTATTTCCAGAATCATTTGGAGCTTGGGTCTTCTGACTGCTGCTCACACATGGCCGAACTGCACATCAGTTGTTTTGGTCCCCTTTAGTTACTTACACAGCCCACATCAACAGGGGACCCAAGAATCACACAACCCTTCACAGAGAGATCTTTCTAAAATCCTTCTTCTGCAGAGCAGGAAGTACCAGAAATCCTCCTGTATGTTCTGCAGGATAGTTCCACTATGAAAAAGCAGTCTTTGGGCACTTCAGGCACAGCTTTTTCTCCTCAGATTGGATGCTCATCTCATCTTGGCTCCACACTGCATGTATGAGAACACATTAAAAACTACTTTCCATTTTACAGGGAAAAAGGGGGACGCATTTTGCAAGTGCTGTGCAGATAAAACAGCCCAACTCTCAAACACACATCAACTCTGAGCTGTTATAGGAAGCTGTTGTTGCAATATCCAGCAGGCAATGATATGGTTGTGACCAAAAATGGTTGAAACTCCAAGGGAGCAGAGATGAAAAAGAATGGACAAAGACTCAGAGACTAGCAAACACCTACACCAACAAAGATGGGGCATTGGCTTAGTTCTTGTCTTGCTGTCTCTCCTCTCCTCAGGTAATTTTAGATGTTAACATGTGGTAACAGACAGAATTAAAAGTTGCTCTTGACAGTTATTTATACCTCTAATAATAGTTCTGTCTTTCCTCACCCATCTCCAGCAGTCCCAGTCAGGTATGACTCAGAGCAACAACAATTAACAAAAATACCTCCTTTGCATCAATCGTTTCCATTTCATCCCTGGATATGTAAATGTGTTTGATGTGCAATAAACAGGAGTACAAAGCAAATGCATGGAAATGAGAACAGCACATCTTTGTATAACATCCGCAGCTTCCCTTTGGTATACTAGGCCAAAAACCTTCGCCAACCTGCTGCTTCTCTTCCTTGTGACTATCTGACTTCTGCAGCTGGCTTCATTGCCCAGACAAATCTGCTAATGGTTTCTGCAGGTTCGAGAAAGTTGCCCTCTTGTGTTATCCACTAAATGGTTTCTTCATCTGGCACACAACCTTTAACAGTGTCTTGACACACATTTCGTTTCTGAGGGGCTAACAACTTACACTGCATTCACAGTTTACGACCTTCTGATCAACCTTCTGCCTGTGACCCTCTGCCACCCTTTTAATCAATCTGAGGTTAGAAGACCTTAAGATTTTTTTCCACCTAATCCTGGGCACTGTCCAGATGACACTGTTACATGCTATCCCTGGACTGGGGGGATGCTGCACTGAAGTTGTGCAGTTTTCTTTCAGGGAAAAGGGTGTCACATCTCTAGAATAATGATACAAATAAACACACAAAGGCCATGAACAATTGCTTCAGTTGGAAAATTATTTAAACTATAAAATTATCTTAGAAAATTGTTTTCAAATGTTGACATTTATGGAATAATTACAGAAGCATTTTGGAGCCCTCAGTTCCTCATACACAAGCATCCAATCACACTGGGAATAGCTGAGGAGTCAGCTCATAATAAAGACAAGAAGGAGATTGTAAAAATATGAAACAGGATATGGCCTTCCTTCCCTGTTCAGTGAAATAGTGTAAAGGTAGCTAAACACTGAATATGCTTGAGCCACTCTGAATACAGATATGCAATTGCTCTTGTTGGTGTAAATGACCCTCTTGCATCACCCATGCTCACACTCATGGCTATGTTGAGCTCCATGGCTACCCACTGTGGGAAATACTGAGCAAAGAATGAAGTAATGACTTCTGTTACCCTGTTTGTCAAAGCAAACTCATCACAGACTTCTTGGCTTCATTTTAATACGCTTACATCATCGATTACTACTGTCAAAACTACTGTCACAGAGACCGTCAGTGCTTCAAGGCTAGCCAAAAAGGATGCACTGGTATGTCAGGGAGAAGATATTTTATAGAAAATATTCCAAATTAATTAAAACACATACAAGTTATGTCTATATATTTATGTAATCAATATCTATATCAGCATGTGCATGTGTGTGTATGTAAAAATTTACACTGAATTCAGGCCATAATCTGTGTTTGTCAATGACAGAAAAATGATAGCATATGCATAGCTGTGTGTTTTCCAGTGTGCCTTGTGACTGTCCCCACGAACACATAGACATGTAAGAAGAGTCTAGATTTCATTTCAAACACCACCCACTTGTCACAGTGTTAGCTCCTCCTGAAAGGAAATTTTATGCAGCTTCCCCAGATTAAGCAATCTCCTTTTGAGCATGGTGTACTGAAACTAATGGATTATTGAAGTTGCCAGTATGAGATAGTTGATTTTTTGGACAGGTGATGGTCATGGCAAGGGCCTGATGATCCATGCAAGGGCTCAATTAAGCACCAGTGTGAAACATGGGCTGCACACTGCTGTTTACTGTAGAATTATAAAGTACCTGGAAATTCCTAAGGCTCTAGTCCTACTTGCATGAAATCCAATCTCTTTATTAGCATTAGGCAAAGAAAAACTTTAATTAATAGAACAGATAAAACAAGCTTCTAGTTACAACCTAAGAACATGTATTTTTTCCACATTATAAGATATTTTAATATAAATACTCTAATCTTACATTAATCCTTGAGTAGTATTGCATTAATCCTTCAGTAGTATAGTTTAGAAATTAATTTCAGAGGAGCAGAGTCTGCTATAAGCAGAGGTGATCCCAAACCAGGGCATTTTGCCTCTTCTATCACCATGGAACAGATGTCCCAGCTGAAGGAAGATTTACTAAATATGTGAAGGATCACTGCACACTGAGAACAGAAACATCCTATAGGGCCTCATGGGGAAGAAGGATGAATGGTATCTTCATAAAGGGAGAACAGTGTGCTCATGGCAGCGGATGCAGAGACAGAAGAGTATTTGAGGTGGAGAAAAAGAGTCACCAGAGAATATTTTAGAAAACACTAGCAGACAGAAGAAAGAAAAACCAGAGTGACTGAAAAATCCAGGTGCATCATAAAACCTTCTAAAATAAACATTCTGGTTATTCCTAGTAGAAAGGAAAATAAAAGCCCTGGTCAAGGCTTTTATGTCCCAAGTGGAGATAAGAAGTTAGCAGCTTTAACTGCAGAAGTGAGCGTGCTCCTGAGGAAAGGTCTGAAATACCCACCAAAAGCCATCCTGTCAGCACACTTCTGCTACCCATGGAGGTGGTGGCAAGATGAAGGCTTAAAAAGGATCAGCATTATATGAACAAAATCCTTAGACTTCCAAGTTTTATCCTGAAGCCCAGATTCTCACAGGCAGTACCAGTTAGCCCACAATCAGTAACCTCTCTTTGGGCAAAGTATTGTAAGTATGGGTAATGATGAAAGGAAGAGGGTAAACAAATGAAACAAAGATAAGCATAATGCAGCACATGTACAATTAGGGAATAAGGACATGTGACAGGAATGATGGGGGAAGGCAGAAAGCAAAGAAACTTTGTCAGGCTGATCTGAAGTGGTCAAAGTCACCCTAGCGAAATGCAGATGTATCAGCTCGAGGCTGACAGCATTTCTGTGCAGTGTCTCTGTATCCATGGTGTGCTTAATTTCCAGATAAACTGCCCAAAATAACAAGAGCAGACTGTATACTTATCCAGAACAATGGCACTGTAACGAAAATCTATGAAACGGTGCACAAAATATATGCATGTCCATCTGGCTGCAGGAAACATCATATGGCTTATCCACCAAACCAGACAGATAAACCCTGGCTGTCCCACAGACTTTTACAGAGATGATGTAGCAGGAGCACATAGGCTTCTTAAGCTTCGTGTCTGTCACAGGATGCTAGACACCGTGATGGAATGGTTTTCTAAGAAATCCTTTACATAAGTCTGTGACCTTAATCCTATTAGCTGTCCTTTCAGGTTTTCATGGGTTTCTTTACAAGACTAGTACTGAAAGAACAGCCACCACCATTAAAAAGTGAAAGTTTATCTACTCTCACCACATGCACCACCTGTTCAGCATGTAGCAAAAGCACTTGTTTGGCTGTTTTCTCAGAGGATCTGAGCACTCACCACTTTTGCAGTTTTTATCTGGGATGATGACCACTTTACTTAAAACAGTGGCTGTAATATTCTATAGACACTTACTCCACATTAAAGGAGAACTTAGCAGAGTTTAAAAAATATATAAAAACAGTCCAGCTTTAATTTTGAGGTATAAAACTACAAAATTTTAGATGCGTCTCATTATTCCTTTGAGATTTTGTCCCATGGCTCTGAATCCCAACTGGAATAACAGCTGGCCATTGTTTCCTATTCCCGAGTTGACCACAAGTCTCCACTGGTTAAACTTCCCCTTTTCATTAGCCCAGTGGCATAAAGAGCAGCTAAATCCATACAACATGCCTGCTCAGAGAAGGGACTGGACACTGCTTTCAGGGTAGGACATCTAATTGCAGTGGTCTACATATGAGCTACGCATCGAGGCAAGCTCTGAAACCAGCAGGGAGCTGCTCAGCACAGGCAGTGGTGTGTGTCTGGCCATGGCAAGAGCCACCTCTGGCACGAGCTGCACCCCTTCACAGGCTCCCTTTGCACCACGTCGTGTCCCTTGGCCACAGAGGGAGCTTTACTGCTGACCTGGAGGTGTCTAGGTTGTACAGGTGTCTCTATCTGTGATGTGAACCCTGCACTTGGAGCCAAAGGGTCCTTGCCTGAAGGCATGTATTCACAGAATGCAAAGTTCAGGCCAACATCAAATGCTAACCACTGACAAAACATTTTGTTTGAGGGAGAAGTAACCACAGAGAATGTCCATTTCACAACTCTTTGTACCTATAATACATCCATCAGTCATGGTATAATATCTCTTTCTAAATATGCTTATAGAGTTGGAGCATTCCCCAAAGTAAAACAAAGTTTTAAAGCAAGTTCTGTGTTGTTTCATACAAATATTCAATCCAGCAGTTAGAAAACAGTCCATTATAATTCTGTGGTCCTTGCTGATCTATCAGTATATCAGCCTGACACAGGGAGGGCTGGGAGTCAGACAGCTGGGATTGTATTTCTGGTTCTGGCAAGAAAAGGCCATTGCTTGGGAATTTATTTGTGATGACAGAGACTGTTACAGGCAAGAGAAATGTGGTGATTGGGCACTGGGAAGCACTTAAGAAATGTGAAACCTTTTATTTCCTTGCATGTTGGGAGGAATAATCCCTGTCACCGATTTCAGTGTCTTTTAGACTGCTTTCATCACAAAACTCCCAATTTTTCTGTTTAGATATTGCAAGCCCTTTTTTCTTTAAAATATCCTCTGAAATATCAGATTAAATTCTGTATCTGTGCCATCAGAAAAACCTCAGGAAAGCTTTATGGCACTATTTTATTTTTTTTTGCATGGTTGTTATCAGAAGACTAGTGTCCTATACCTGATTAAAGAATGACAGATGACAAGGAGTGTCTTTAGAGATCACTTACTCTTTGACATCAAACAGCTTTTAACAGTAGTGATTTAGGGTGATCCAGAAGGGTAGAAGAAAGGGAGTAAACCTTTGGCAAACCAAACGCTACACATACAACATTAGGAATTTTTCCACCTAAAGAGTCCAATTTTCCTTGATGTGAAGCTAGAACAAATTCAATAATGGCATAGAGCTATGCAAAGATATGAGAAGAATGAGATATTAGGTAAGCTATTTTAACACAGCTCTGGTTCAGAGATTCATATAATACAGAAAAAAGATGAGTTTCAAAATCCAGTACTACATCTGTACTAAAAACAATGGTAAAAAATGCATTTGTGGAGACTAATTTTTTTTCCTTAAATACTTCAGGAATGAAGACAACTGACCTCAGACTACGCAAAAAGACAATTTCCTTTTAAAATGTTGTCTGTTTTTAGAGTTAGGACAAACAATTTTGTACTTTTTTAAAGTAATGAATAATCATTACTATCATAATCACGTTCTTGACATATGACGTTGCCACATGCCCTTCAAAATTATCAGTGAAAATGTATCTTGGGACCTACTGCTGCAAAAGGATAATGGGAGTGCTGAGAATTTTTTGTCTTGACAGAAGTGAATATAAATTTCTGAGGATATAGATTTTAACGACGTATTTCAAAGATGTGTCTAAGACATTAGGTGGAGATCAAATAGCAGTCTTTCAGCACCTAAGAAGAGGCCAGCAAAAAGATAAAGCAAGGCTTTTCACTTTTGTGCACCGTGGGAGAGCTAATGAGGGACAATCATTCATAAACTGAAAAAGGTGAGAATAAAAGGAAAACTATTTTCATTATGAGAATAATTAAGCATTGGAAACTTTTGTCAGTAGCAGCTCTGCATTCTCCACCCTTGGAGATTTTGAAGATCCAACTGGACAGAGCTCTGAGCAACCTCATCGATGCTCAGTAGTGGCCCTGCTCTGAGCAGGGGGTTGGACTTCTTCTGAACTCACTACCCACCCCTGGGGCTCTGGGATTCTGAATGACAGCAGAAAGCCTGCTGTCACCAAATGTACAGTCCTGTCAGACAACACATCAAACAAGAGCCAACTCACCAACCAAATTATCCCCATTCTCCCTTGTTCTTTCCTGGCCACCCTTGGAACAGCACAGAAGATTTTTAGTCTCTTTTAAGAGATTTTTTTTTAATATGATTTTAACTAGGGCTATAACACTCCAAATCAGCACACCCTGAATTACTGAGCAACTTCATAAGTATTTATTTCAATGACACGTTATTCAATATAGAGTCTCCAGAAATTGGAGAGGACACTGCAGCTGCTACATGTCCCTAAAGAAATTGATTCTGTTCACAGGTATCAAGTCTGGATCTTGAGCAGCTCTGGGCTAATAAAATGATGTAGTTTTAATGGTTTTAATCCCAGTACTTTAGAAAATGCACATGAATAGCATATGAATATGTGTGAGCTCTCTGAGCAAATAAAGGTTTTTCCTGTGTATTGCCTTCAGGATTTCGGCACAAATTTTCAAACACAGAGCATAAAGCTGGGCATCTCTATATTTAAACATGTAGGTAAGCTCAGCCTTGCTGGCAGTGAAGAAAATAGAGGGTAGTATGAACAGATATGAAGAAATGTGTTGGTTTATTTAGGAAAACAAGCTCTCAGACACATCACAGTGCCCTACCTACCCTGCCAGTATAGATAACAGCACTCAATTATCCCTTTCTTAAAGCATCCTAGCCCCTTTTGAAATATCCTTTTCATGCCATTGTTCCAACTGAAAACATCTTGTGAAGGTTGCTTCTTCAAGTTAAGAACACAAGTCTTATTCCCAGACAAAACCTGGTCTGATTATACTTAGATCCAGTTGTTCTTGAGCTAACACTGCAAATACATCAAGGAGATTTATAAATGTAACATCAGAGCAGGAGAAATAGCATTTAAGCTGAAGATGAGAGAGCAATCACACCTCTCAAGTTTCAGTTTACAAAGCTGAACTACTTTTTATTGTGTCCTCTGACAAAAAGGTTGTAAGAGACCCAGTCCCCAAAACTCTTGGGTCATGCTTAGATCCCTTCACAGAATTTCCCAACATCTCAGCTTTTCATGCTAGCTTTTGATAGGGGGCTTACAAAAGTAATGGGTTCCTGAGATTTGTTCCAGGCTTTGATCATCACAGCAATCATTTTCTGGCATTTGAATTTGCATGACTTCAAATTTAACTATACATGGCTAGAACTGAGCAAATTTCACATGAGGCTTTAGAGTGCCTTGTACAATAAACATTTCTTACCTCCACAGGCAATGCATTCTCTGATACACCCTCACATTGCATTTTGGTTTTTATGGGGCCACATGACTCTGGAAACTCATACTCACTGTGTCACTGGCTCAGATGGTCCCTGCCCATGGCAGGGGGGTTGGAACTTGATGGTCTTTAAGGTCCCTTCCAACCCAAACCATTCTGTGATTCTATGAAGACTCCCCATTTTGGCTGGTAAGCAGTCAGCTGATAGAGGACAGATGTTTCTGCCGGCTTCAGATGCATGAACCATGCACTTTGCACTAGCAAACTTCATTTCCCCTATTTTTATGAAATCCTCAAGGTCATTAAGCAAATTCCATTTATATACTAAAGCTCTTAGTGCCAACATCATTAATGCAAACATGAAATAGGGTCAGAATTAAGACTAGCCCTGTGGAAATTCACGGATAACTTTCCTTAAAGTTCCTCTTTCAGCACATCCTGATTTGTTACCAGCTTCGTGTTCACCAGAAAATTCTTATGCTCAGCCTCATGTTTTCTGCCTTGTATAATAACTCTGTAGATGCTGGTCTATCAAATACTTTATTGAAGGTAAATTTCCATTCTGCTATCAGAGATGGATATTGGATATTTACACGTCACAGCTCAGAGGCTGGTGGCCCCAGCTTTGGTGCATGTGAGAACACAGAGGTTGTTAAAGATGAGGAAATGACAATTTGTTTCAGAGTGAAGTGGTCTGGAATAGAAATGCATAGATGAGGCGATTTGATGGAAAAACAAACAAGCTTGAGACAAATTGTAAATCATTTCTTGATGAGATACAAATCCAGCAAAGTTCCCTCCAGTGATTTTTGTTCTTTGCCTAAATTATAGCAAGCTCAGTTGTTCTAAGTATTCCTTAAATTGCTGAAAGGAGTGAAGTAGCAAGAACCTTGCTGAAAGAAATACAAATACAAAATACAATAATAATTCAAACAATGAGAATTGCACTGCTCTATCAAGCACAGGCATAAAACAACTCTTGTACCTCTTAAGAAGGAGAGTGTGAGCACACACAGGAGGAAATACTATTCAAAAGCAATAGATATGTAGTGTCTTACAGGATTCTTTAAAGATATGCAAGGCATTTGTGCTGGGGAGAATAAATCTTTTGTGGCCAGGACTGGCAAAGGAGGGATCCATTGCTCACATCACCCCCATTCTATCTTGTCACTATTGTGCACGGGTGATTGCTGTGTCTCAAAAGAACTGTGTAAATCTTAGGTACATGTGACCTCTTTACTCAAAATTGTTTCTTTTTCTCTGCCTTTGCCATGGCACTGCACAGAAGGGAACATGAAATAAGGGTGCATTTGCACTGCTGTCCCACCCACCCCTCCCTGAGCTGCCTCTAGCCCCAGGCAGGGGAGGAAGTTCTGAACTTGCCTTTCTGGGGAAGATGTTACAAGTACAGGGGAAATGAGCTAAGGGGATGGCCACTGCAGGAGGTGGCAGCAGAAAACAAGAGCTGGCCAGGGAAAAGAAAGGTGATGACAGACAGGGGACCAGAGAAGACCAAACCAGAAGACAGTGCTGCACAAGGGACCTGCAGCTTGAGCTTGTTTTGCCAATATAGCCTTAAAGGGTTCCAGAAACCTGCTTGGGAAGAGACCCTCCTGAAGAAGTCTGATACCCATAGTCATGGGTAACAGCTTAGCAGAACAGGATTCATAAAACATCCCTTATGCACACAGGACAAACCACAAACCCCTCCCCACAATCAGGTGGCAGTCTCTCAGTAGCTGCCAAAAAGGTTAGAGGAAGTCCCTGTTTCAGGAGGAGACTCATGGGGCAAGCTGCTGCTCGGGTGACCAAGCACTCCTCCAGCTCCAATGCAGAAAGGTGGGGACACAGAACTCCTGCCTGTCCAGTAACTTAAACAACGTAAGCCTTTCATAATGGTTCTAAAGGAAAAAAAAAAAATCCCTGCATACTTTCATGCAGAATTATGAGAGAGCTGTTATCACAAGGGTCCTGGCTGCCTGCAGGAATGCACTTGGTTGGTAAAATTCATTTTCAAAGAGCCTCTGAAAAAAACAAATCAAATGTAGCCAGATCCTTAGATCTTCCGATATTTACATTTCTTCAGATTTTGTTAGGTCTAAACCAAAGCAAAATTAGTTATTTTAAATTCAACTACAATGTTTATTTTCATGCTCATCCTGCTTTTGAAGAAGGTGTTGCTATCCCATTTTGTTCTCTGGCTAGGTAACACTTTCAGCACCAGCATCACCAGTGTTCCTTTGCAACTGCCTTCACTGGAAAGCAGTTCGTGCCACAAGTGTAACAAGGTTCCCTCCCCAGGAACCTGAGCTTGCCCTGATTTCCAACTAAGAGCTCAGTTGCAGGCACTCGTTTCCAAATCTGAAATGCTCAGATAAAAGTTCTGTGGGATTTTTCACTGCAATGCATTTTGATTCACTACAGTAATTCTGCTCAATTAATAAAGTGATTAACAATAAAAAGGGCTCAGTAATTGAAATCCCTTTGAAAGTACACTAATTTATTCTCTCTAAGCTTTGCCTCAAATCTTTATTAATTCTGACGTCAAGCAAAATGACCACAAATTATAAAGGATCATCCCAAAATCCAACCATCACAATAATTTTCTTGTCCTACATGCTGAGTTTTCAAAGCCTCCCATAAAGTAAACAATATGACAACACAGATATAAAAGAATTTAAGGTGATTCTACTAATGAACACATTATAAGAGAAGTGTTCCCTATTCATACATTGAAATAGTTCACAAAACCTAGGGAAATTACCCAGCTGCAAAACAAAAATGCTTTTTTTTCTCTCCTAAAACTCCTCTTCTTGTAATGCAACTGTATGATTTTACCTGTTAGCCAATAAACAAGAAGATGACAGGGTATTTCAACTGAATGCTTGCATGACAGACTGCTGACTTTCCATTTTACACTGAACTTCGTGTTTTACTAAAACACTTTATAATATCTGAGCAAACCCAGAAATATTTGGTATGAATATATAACTCTAAGCAAACCCAGAAATGTTTGGTATTAATAAGATAAGTCAAACATAAACAAAATTGCTGTTTTCCTTCTCCACTGATCTGTAGGAATCTTTGTACATACACACACGTACATAAAACCTCCACAAGGGGGCGCTCTAATCTTCCCCAAATCTTCCCCAAAGCTTAACCCGCTTTCCAAAAAATTGATGTCATAAAGCTTTTGTCTACAGATACTATAGTATCTTAGGAAAAGAGCTTTCTACCAACTAGAAGTGACTTTGTGATAGAATTTCACACAACAAAAACTGTAGTATGAAAGGGAATCACTTTTTATGCATAATTTCCACTTTATACTTGGCATGCTAAGAACTTCGATCAAGCTTTTCCATGTTCACTACTTGAAATACCCTGCCAAAATGAGACCTTTTACACACACACGGAGACACAGACACAGAGCCAGCTCACACTGCCATGGTGAGGCAGCCTCCAGGATGCAGCCTGGTTCTGTGTTATATTGTCATTTGTAGGCAAAGCCCAAAGTGAGCGACCATGAGGGATTTCCACCCTGTAACAATGCGTTCTGTGAGTGCCACAGTTAAGGTACAAATGGTATTAAAGCTATTTGCACTGTCCTCTCAACTCCCTGAAGATATGAAAAACAAATTTTGTTTGTCATACCTTGTTCAATCAGCTTTAATATTCTAAATGTCTTACAGACACAATAAGTCCTCATCTTCTTAGCTCAACTGTAGCTCTGTGATGTTTTTATTTACCACATCTTTGACCTTGGAATACCTAGAAGAAATGGGACCATCTCCTCCTTCTGACCTCAAATCTTAATTAATCAGGATTAGTCACACATGCCAAAGTGTGGACTGCACTGTATCAGTTGTGGATGTTATGCTCTGAGAAAGAAGCTAAGAAGATGAAACAAAGAAGTCTAGGCTTCGAAACAACTTTTATAAAGGATTCTTTACCTTTCAGGAAAACTAGATAGCGATTATATTAATTCAGTCCTGCAGATACAGCACAAACCCACCGATCTGCTAACTCAATCAAATCAATCTCTGCACCTTGATCTGCAGCACAAACTTTAAGGGAAGTTTCCATGATTTCTCAGAGATAGCACACTATGATACAGTCATGTTTAACACATGTCCATGACAGAGTTCAGGCTGCTGCAAGACTTGTGCATCCACATAAAATATAACACTCAAGCACCTGATGGGTCTCCATAAGAATACTGGCTCAAGCAAGTCGTCATGGATGCCCGTGGCTCTGTAACTTTCCTCTGGAATGGACAAATCCTAATCAATGAAGCACATCTGTACGGTGGCAAAAAAGCACTTCCCAGTCCCTTCAGGCCATGAACTGACTACTTGAAGCATGACATTTGATTAGCCTTATTATCTCAACTCATTTATACAAAAATGTTTTCAGGGGCCATGAAGCCATCCAGCCTTTATTAAAATCCAGCCACATTCTCTGAACTGTTGTTCCCTTCTCTTCCTTTTTCCTTTTTGCCTTTTTTTTTCTGTAAAAACAAGGAGGAAATTCTTTTTCTTTCTTTCTTTCTTTTTTTTTTAACTGTGGGTTATCATCTTTGCAATTTTATTATTGTCAAATAACCTTCTCCTCATACATTAGTGCAGCAGGCTGTTGCCATACCTGCTTACATATGCAAATAGGTCAGGCTTTCTAGTCTTTCCCCACAGAGATATTTGACATTGAGACTCAACATGATCTTGCATCTTTCTGAATTAAAGGCCAGGGGAATTGTGTGTGGGGCTTCCTTTCCTAAAGTATTTCTCACAGAAATTAATGAACATCTGTGCAGATGCTGAATGTGAAATCTAGCAGCAGACAAAGCCTAGCTGAAAGTGAGTTTAAGGTCTAGGAATACCTAATGGTAAGCATGTTTATCTTCGGATTGCTTCCCTTCCCTTTGAAGAGCCAGAGTGCTCTTCAGGTCACAAACTTTTCTTGCTTTAAAAGGAGTGGGATGATGACAGAGTTATGAAAGCTATTTCAGCATTAACAAGGAGCAAAGTTGCTGATGTGTATCCTAAGTAACACAAAGGTTTGAACATGAAACATTCATTAGGATTTCTTTAAAGACTCTGTAAACTGCTTTCTGTTTCATATGGAGTACTGCTGCCAATACGAGTATAGAAGTGATGCAAACAGGAAAGCAAAATTCAGGTTAAATCTTACATTATCATGAATATTTTTGTATAGTTTTAATGACTTCAATATTCCCATCTTTCATCTAACAGAGATTACATAGTCTGGGTCAATCTAATTTGTGATACATATATTGAATATTACATAATTTAACATCAATTAACACCTATGAATTTAAAAAAGAAATCTCATCAGAGCTGAGCAACTGAAGATATGCTACCTTCCTAGAAAAATTAGCTAAAACTAATCTGGTTTGTTGTGGGGTTTTTGTTTGTTTGTGGGGTTTTGTTTTTTGTTTTTTGGGGTTTTTTTACTTTGAAGATGTCCCTTTTCAATGGTCGTTTTCTAAAGCAAAATTTTTGTCTATAACTGTATAACTGTATAACTGTATAATTTTTAATATATGACAAAACCATATATCCCAGTAGTCTCACCAAGTGCTGTTCAGTACTTGTATCCCTGCTCTCCCACTGGGGATAGAAACCACTGTATGTTCAGGCTAAAGAACAGCTCTGCTGGGATGAAAAGGACATCTGCATGTACACAGACCTTTATTCATGAGACTTTAATTTGCTCCATGGCCTTAATAAATACACCAGCATTAAGTATTCTCATGCAAATCATGACTCTAAAAATGACTCACTTCAGACATTTTTTCATGTTGTTTCCAGTTATACTGCTTTTACTACAAGGAACAACAACTAGTACAGGCTGGGTTTTATCATGGAAAACCCATGCTCTTTTGGCACCATTTTGTTTCTTTTTTCTTCTCTTTCTGCTCTTTGTTTTCCCTCATTATTTGTGTCCTCACACAGCAGCAGCATTACTCTATGCCTGGTGGAGCTGCAGAGGAAACGGGGTGTTTCCATGTACCACAGACTCTTGGGCTGATACAGAAGATATTCAGGTTTCTCCTAGCTAAGTTCAGGTTTAAGCCCATTTGTTCCTGCACCAAGTTTTTCTACACAGGGAGCTGGCTGCAGGGAAGATATGAGAGGGAGTGGGATGGTGTCACTCAAAGCCCTTGTCAGCCACAGAGCTGTGCTGCTGCTTGTTGGGGTGGGCACAGGGGCTGGGCAGCTGGCTCAGGAGGGCAGGATGAAGGCTGGGGCATGAGGGACAGCTCTCACCTGGAGGTGTGCTGGTTTAGGTATGTGACTGCTTCCCCACAGGCCATTTTCATGGTGCTGCCGTCATCTGTGCTCTTCTTCTACAAGATAACTTTTTTTAATTGAGATTTTTTAATTTCAGCTCATTGAAACTGGAACCGCCTCATTTTTGCATAACAACACCCAGGCACACAGACTTCTGAGGGCTCAGTTTAGATCCCTGTGCATTAGGTATATTACTGTTACTTCAGGCTTTCTCAACAAATCTGAAAGCCAAAAATTATTTTGAAAACCTTGGTATGCAATCTTCTCCGTTCTGCAGATTTACTCCTGTTATTTGGAGTTATACATTGGCATAACCCTATCATTCAGCATATGGCATGTGGCATCGGTGTAACTTTCAATGCCAGATATCCTAAGGCAGTTAAAATATTATAGTACTGCAATTGGACTTTGTTATTTTAACCTAGCCTGGACTTAGCTTTGCTTCCTACAAAGGTTTTAAGACAACTATGTTCTATAAAAACAGATGAATTATCATATTAAAAAGGTGTTGAAGAAGCTACTTGACATGGCAGATAAACCTACCAACAGCTACTAAATACAAAGAAATCTCCAATAAACACGAAATTCTCAAGCCTTGAATTTTTCAACTAGGGGAGTATATTCAGGGGTATTGTCATTACATGCTTGCCTTGTTCTTGTCCTCCTTGACTCTCCATTTTTGGAGGCAAGGCATTAGGTTAGATGGACCTTTGGTGTGACTCAGCTTAGCCATCCCTGTGCTACTTCAAGCCACCCACATAATGGTACTTTTTTTCCTTGACATTGATGAGAGAAGTATCTCATGTTGATGAGTTAAGTCAAAGCAAAAAAAAAAAATTAAAAAAATCTGTACTGTTTTAGTCATATGCATAAGGAAGAATCTGGATGTCATGCTTGCCATAGAAAATGTTCTCTCACCTTCAACAAGAAATCTGTTTTCTGTTTTCTTAAAAATGGACGTGGGTGTTACAAATGGCAGTTCTTTACCACTTTTAAAAATGAACACTTTCCATTCATTTAAGAAGAGACTATCAGAAAATATATTATTACCAAGGGTCGGTGGGAGGCAACATCAAGCAGCATGTCAGCTCTGAAAGAGAAATGAACCATGGAAACAGACTGAATGCAGGAGCCGACCGCTGGGGTTCAGCACACAGGACAGGAGCCCCCCATCAAAGCCACAGCACAGAATGGCAGCTGAGATCTTCAGGCAGGCTGAGGAATGGCTCAGCCCCTCCTGACTCCTGCACCGCTGCTCCATTCCAGGTCTGTGAGTGGCTGTGTGGCCTGGCACTGCAAGTATCACCCATGGCAAACCCGGACAGCATGAACTGAATAAAGCACATACCAGCCTCCGCTGGTTTTACGTGTGATATTGGGCAACACAGGCAGGTGCAGAATGAAACAGACTGGTATGGCACAAAACCGATTTGCTGAGCCCTTCTGGACAGCTTGAATTGGCACAGTGGTTTTATGTCAGAGAGCAATTTGCATCAGTGTTCAACCCTGCTTTTGAGCATGTACTAGGATATCTAAAGCCAGTTTGACTGTATGGTCAAAGCAAAAAAAATATTGTGGTCTTTGTACCTAAACTGCCACAGCCATGCAGGAGTTACTCTGGATTTATGAGTGTGCAAACACACCAGGATGATCTGCTTTGTTTTGCTGCCCTGGGCACTTCTGTGTCTGTCCCAGCTTACCAAATCTCTGCAAGTTTTTCCATGTAATACACATCTTCTTGCATCAGTCTGTTAGAACTATACGAATGAAAGTAAATTACACATCTAAGATATTAAATTCCTTAAATGTTGAATATCACACATAAAATTCAAGGGGTACAGCATATTTAATTACAAAAGCATTAGCAATTCCATGAGAAAAGTAATGTTTAAAAGCCTCCATTACAAGGTGAATTATTGTCCAGGGAGTTGGAAAATCCTAGAAAGAATATTATTTGTGAAACTTTTATTTTGCCACTGTAACACCCTACTTATTTGCAATAAAATTTATTATTTTTCCATAGAATCCCTGCTTTGTTCAGTGCACTGAACAGGCAGTGCTCAGTGAGATGCCTGTTCAATATTTCTTTTTATCACCATCTGAAAGCCCATAGTTCACTGTTTTATTTACAGCAGATTGCACAGACTCTGCTCAGGCACAGAATATTGCATCTCTTCATTGCTTTTACTATCACAATCATCCTTGGACTATGGTGTACTAAATTTCTTTTTGATTAGTACTTCCTACAACTCCTATTACAGTCATATCCTTGCACTTTTGCACACCACCAAATCTTGATTTGTTTTGGGTCAAAAGGAAACGTAACCAAAGACTGGGGACAAATTCCCTCCTTGAAGAGACAGCAAGTACACAACTGCAACGATCTCATGAGCAATTGGGAGAGGCAAGCTTGAGTCTCTTAGCTCTAGAAGAAAATGCAGAAACATCCCTCAGTTCCTACACACCACGACCAGCTTTTGACAAAAACAGGCCCGACTGCTGCTTGGACTGGCACTCACATCTGCAGGTACCCTGTGTGCCACAAGGGTCCTGAAGGAAGGTGTTTCCCACTTTCACTTCCCCCGAGAGGGACTCATGGGGCTTTCCAGACTCTCCAAAGCAGGCAACAGGAATTCACATGCACAGAGACTCCTCAGACACCTTTCAAATCACAGCTATGGCTTCCAATGACAGAATTGAGCAAGGTTTTGAGTATGAGATTCCCAGACTTCGTACTCACTCCTTATGGCTTGGGGCCCCAGATGACTTCATTAATACCAACAACTTTGTAAATCAGGACATCCCTTTTCTGTTTCATCTGGAATTCTGAACTGGAACAATACTTTAAAATATCAGCATCTTGAAGATTTAGTAATTTATCTATCCTAGAGTCTTGTTGTGTGCATTTCTATTGGCCATGCACTTATTTCAAGTGTGCATGGCCCAGGACAATGAAACGGTTGTTGTTTCGAAAACCATTACTACTAAAAATTCCACTTCCAACAGAAATTCAATTCAACAGATAATTCAACAGACATTTTGTGGATATTTTATGGACATTTTGCATGGGTGGTCCATGGACTAAGGGAACGATATCTGCTTATTATATCAAAGGATGGGAGGTGGGGGATGGTGAGCAATGAAGTTATGTTGAATAGTGTGGTATGATGAAAATGGTATGGCGTAATGGGTGGAATGTGCTGGTTTCAACTGTATGGAGTTAATTTTCTGCATGATGGCTGCTATGGGGCTGTGCTTTGGATTTTTGCTAACACGGAGTTGATAACATAGAGATGTTTTTGTTATTGCTCAGCAGGGCACATACACAAGCAAGGCCTTTTCTGGTCTTCATACTGCTGTGCTGGTGAGGAAGCTGGGGATGCATGTGAGGCTGGGAGGGGACACAACCAGGACAGGTGACCCAAACTGATCAAAGGGATATTCCAGACCATGTGACATCATGCTCAGTATTTAAACAGGGGGAAGGAGGAAGAAAGAGGTGTTTGGAGTGATGGCCTTTTGTCTTCCCAAGTCACCCTTACATGTGATGGGACCCTGCTCTCCTGGGATGGCTGAACTCCTGTCTGCCCATGGCAAGCAGTGAATTAATTCCTTCTTTTGTTTTGCTTGTGTGCATGGCTTCTGCTTTCCCCGTTTATCTTTATCTCAACCCATGGGTTCTCTTGCTGCTATCTGATTTTCTCCCCGAGCCCAATGGTGGGGGAGTGAGTGAGCATCTGCATGGGGCTTGGTTGATAGCTGGGGTTAAACCACAACATTCTCTCACTTTTTATTTGGAAATGGCTGTCTCATATTCTTCATGGCGTCTTTCAGGCAGTATGAATCTTAATGAAGAAATGACTGACATTAATAAGGCAGTAATGTGTTTTCATAGCCACCACTCAGTGGCAGATGCTCAAAATAACTAAGACACAGGTAATGGACAATCAAGAGAAAGAGGATTTGGTTTTTTCCACCTATTTCTCATGAAGAACTTTATTCCTGAGTGCAAAAACTGTCTTCAAATTGTTGATAAAGGAAAAAAAAAATCTAATACACAAGGAATATTTGATGCACCCATAAATAATCCAAAGTTTTCCTTTTTTTAATCCAGAGGACATATGGATGAAATAACAGGTATTGTCAGTCAGCCAACAAGTAACATTAATATCCTTTAAGAACATACTTCTAGGCTACACAGAAAACGTAGTTTTAAATTCAGCCTTGCACTTTATACTCACTAATGGGCACAGCTTAACGGGCAAAGTTACCTGAAGACAAAAATAGCAGCTCAATTAGATGGGGACCATCTTGGCCATCTTGTCGCCATTACCACCGTGTACAAAGTTAAAGGTGTGTCTGTGCACTTTGCTGAACAAGGACAGCCTTTAACTGCCTTGCTGAACCAGGACATCAATTATTTGTGGACATTTAAAAAGGTATTATCTAATCCATTATGTAGTGAGACAGTTGTTAGCACAGTAAATTAGCTGGATGATAGGTGGACCATACATGCTTGGAATTAAAGCAATCACGGTGTTATTTTCTCTGACAGGGGTTTATTCACTCAAAGTGCAAGTAAATGATGTAATTATGAGTAAACAAATAATTGTCACAAACAAATAATTGAAGTAATATTTCAATTCTGAAGATGTTTTGCATTCATCTGAGTTTGAAACCTGACTGCTTCATGCCTCAAAAATCTGCAAAAAGGAGACCTTACTCCTCAGGGAAGCAGAGAAACAAAGGTTACAGGAGACCTACTTCTGTCCAAACACCTGCAAGAGCCCAGGCTGAAACACAGAGGTGAAAGGATGGGTAACCCCAGTGAGAGGCACTGTGTTCCTGACTCATCAAGCAGCATCTTTGCAAAGGTAAAACAGGAGAGGGCAAGCCAGTGCCCTTTCAAGAAGATAGACTTCTTCAGTTTAATTTTTCAGACAAAAGTAGTATTTTTGATCTTGAACATACTGAGATATGTCCAAAATAAAATTATGTGACTCTGTGGGATACAGTATCAATGATTATAAACAAGATTATATCTATATTTGAATTCTTCTTTCTCAATGACTGGAGATATCTTTTTTTTTTTCCCAGGCAATCAAATTTTTGGAGATTCTTTGAATACAATGGTCTTCTGCTCCTTGAAGTCTGTAGGATAGTACTGAACTCTTAAAATTCTCTTTCTTTCTTAACTCCAGTAAATTGAAATACAGATTTTTGTGAGATCTCTTCTGAGATCTACAGACTGTTGGTCAAAGTTCCTCTCACTTTTCCCAGTTGTGAGCTCAGAATTACAATGCCTGTGCTTTGCTGTGAACCACTGAAATAACTAATCTCTGTAAATGGTTTTTATTTTAAATGTCCTTGCTCTGGAATCTTGTGAGTGTACTCTGCTATGCTAGTGCACTATGGAGTAACACAGATCTCCATGGTTTGAGAACAGCTGTGTCCAATCTTCCTTACTCTTCTGACATTTTAATTTAATTTAATTTAATTATGTGGATGAAAAGCTTCCTCTGGGGAGTCTGGGAGTAGAAAACAGGTACCATACATTCAAAGACAGATACTCTTCATCTCTTATCTCTAAAATGTCAGCCTCCCCTATTTCTAATCTATATTACAGGATGAAAATGGTTAGTGTATACACATTCAAAGCATCCTCAATTTAACATACAGCCTTTTGACTTCTGTTGACACCTACTCCTTGCCACAGGACTTCTAGGCTAAGACCTACCCAACCTGCTGCCAGTCATTGTGAAATTCTGAGTCTCAGGCAGTTCATCTGCAGTTAGCAGAGATAGGCAGGTACTTTCAGAAATGATTTATCCCCTCCTAAGACAGCTGTCTTCAAGACATGGAATGAGTTTGTCCCTGAAAGAGTGTTCCAGTTGAGCTCTACACAGTAATATTCACTTTTGCTGGCAACCCCCTGCCACAGCCACCATCACAATTCTTGATGTCAGTGATCTCAGATCAAATGCACCTCAGTGCTGACAGTCAGCACATAGAATGATGCCTGCACTTAGTAGATGCTTCTTTCCTTACAGCAATAGGTGAACAACATGGCAACCAGTCATAGTCTTTGAGGGCCAGCTGGAAAGGCATTTTCCCCAGGTAGCATACATTATATTACTGGAAAAAAATTACTTAGTTGCATCATTTCTTTTACAAAATGCTGACTTTTAAAAGATATCTGAGTGCTACTTGTGGTGGTGGTGGTTCATTGTTGGACTGAGTTTCCCAGCTTTGTAAGTGTGGCTGCACAGCAGTCCACTGAGCCATTGGTCTATTGCCTTATCATTCAAAATAAATTATGGCCCAATTAATTTTTCAAACTTTTGTGTCAGAGCTTTTGGCAAGACCTGCTCATGGCTGTCACTTGGCAGAGGATATTATGATGCCATTTGGCACGTGCTTGGTAGGTGTGGAGTTACTCAGTTCCTTCTGCTTCCAATAAGAACAAATAACATTGAGGGGTTCCCTTGGGAAATGCAGCAGTGGGTTGCCTGGGCTTAGGGCTTGATGGGTGATAGCAATTTTGGAAAATTGGAAAATTTCTAGATTTTCCAATTTGGAAATTGAAAATTCCAAAGGATGGAAATCAGGCTTTTAAATGGGCATCTAAGATCCCAGTAGAAGGTAACTGGCTTCTTGCACAGTAGATAATTGCACGGATTTCGGTCACCATGGTTCAGGTATTAAAGGACTGCAGTAAGTCACACAAACTGCTGTAACATCTAATATTGTCCCATAAAATCACGAAAAAAAGGTTAATACTTCCCAGCTGTTGACATGGTTATACAGACTGGTAATTAAACAATAGGGAAAAAATAGAAATTAACATCAAGTCTGGAAATACTGCAAGGAGGAATTCATAATGGGTGCTATTTTGATCAATGTTATCAGATGCACAGTTATCCAGTATAATATATGATGATTAAATGCTTTAAGAGAAAAGATAGCAAGTGGACTAATTATGACAATGACAGTAATTTGAAACATACCAGTTAACTTCATGAAAACAATATAAAGGTACTTGAAAGAATTTAGTAAAAAAAATAAGAAGTACAGAAACACATGCAGAAAAATATATTCTGAAACAAGTATTTTATGTGCTGGAAACATTTTAGGCCTTAAAAACATCCAGGCTGGCTACAGCCCTTAGCAACCTGACCTAGTGCATGGTATCCCTGCTCATGGCAGCAAGGTTGAAACTATACAATTTTTAGAGGAATCCTTGTAACTCAAAGCATTCCATCATTCTACCAGTAAGGAATAATATGAGTAGTGCTTTTTACACTTATATTTTGGCAAAAAATGGGAAATTTGTCGTTTCACACCCAGAAATATCCTATTGTATGGTATGACTTCGATGACTAAAGGATTTAAATGTCTCAGTTAATGACAACATTTTGAGATAAGAAAAAAATACTAAAAAATTTGAGGATATGGCAGACAAGTTTTGATAGGGCAAGAATAAATCTCAGTAGGTGAGCTACATTAACTCTTGCTTCTTGAATTTTGAAAACAATGAAATTCACCTACTGCAGTTTTCTCAGGACAATGCCCAGTTGGGTTTTGCGTGAGTGTCTCTGCAAATGGAGACTCCAGAACCTCCCTGGGCAGCCTCTGCCTGTGCTTGGTCACTCTCACAGTGAAGAAGTGTTTCCTGATGTTCAGGAAACATCTCCTGTGTTTCAGTTTGCGCCCCCTGCCTCTGGTCCTGTTCCTGGGCACCACTGAGTGGAGCTTGGCTCTATCCTCTTTGCATCCTCCCCTTTGGTATTGTACGTGTTGGAAAAATCACTCCTGAGTCTTCACTAATTCAAGGCCAAATAGTCTCAGCTTTCTCAGCTTCTCCTTATACCCCCGTGCTCCAAAACTTAATCATCTTAGTGATCCTTCGCTAAACTTGCTCCAGTATGCCCATGTCTTATACTGGGGTGCTCAGGGATGAATTCACCATCCCATCACAGATGTGGTCCCACCAGTGCTGAGCAGAGGGGAAGAATCACCTCTCTTAATGTCAGTGGTTGTAGAATGGGGTCCCCTTAAAACAACGCCATTTAAAACTTTATAATTTAAAGCACACAAACAAAGCAACGAAAGAAATCAGTTAGGGAAAAGTAAGTGGCTAAACAGTAAGCAAAGGCATGACAATAATTTATAACCCTTGCAAATTAAACAGAAAAAAAGATACCTGGATGGTGGCAGCAGTATTTGCTCTGAGAAATTATGGCAACTGTGCTAACTTAAGTTACTTGGATTTGTATTAAGCATAACCAGATCTAAGCACTGGGAATAAACGCTGGCAGTAGCAGAGGGAAAAACAATGTTAGAAAATGCAATATGTCTCTTCCATTTTTAACTTCTAGGAACATGTGCTGCTTCCTTTCTGAATGTTAGCAGATGTCAGCACCCTGCAGACTGGTTTCTCAGTGGAGAAGAAATCAGAGTGGATATACTCTAAACACAAATTGAGTAATTTACATTTAGACACTCATCCTGGAGCGGAGATTGTCATAAATAACACGCAGGCGATCCCTTCTTTCAAGACACTCAGCCAAACGCCAATGCCCTGTTCCCAGGGAGCAACTTCAATCAAAGATATCGATATGGCCGAAAGCAAACTCTGTGGCCTCTCACACAGCGATGGCCTCATCAGAAAGGTGTATTAAAATGTCAGCAGGAAAGAGATGCCAATCTCTGCCTTTCCTAGCACACAATGACATTTTGAAAGCAGTGCCACCTGGTGACACCTGCCAAACAACACTCTGCTGCACAGCAGAGCATGCACCACCTCAGAAATACCTCAAAGGAGGATCTGGAATTTAATGAAACCAGAAAGAAGAAATTAAAAAAAAGGTGACTTTTCAATTTATTTCCTTCTATAATTCCTTGTCAAGTTTCCACATGCAAAAATCTTTTCTCTTTTTCTGAACAGTGGTGAGAGCATGCGATGGTTTAATCACTGGCATCAGTTCCTGCCTGCTGGCACTGTAATTTATCTCAGCAGAGTGCAGCCCTCCCCTGTGATAAGCTGCCGTGCTACCACAAGTTATGAATCCTCTCGCTAACAGTGAGCCTGACCCACAGCCAACAGTACTGGGCTGGGTAGAGCAGGTTTCGAAGCACAGTGAAGCTGATGCTGGAGTGATCACACAGCCTTTAAATGTTGCAAACATTTTAAACACCCAACACAATCTGGAGCAGCATCTCCTCTTCACAAGGCTAACACAACAGTTTTGTTATGCTGGCCACCATGAGAGCCAGCGTGCTGCACCAGGAATGGGCCTTAGACAAATCTGTACACTGGGGTTTAGCTAGAGAAGGTGAGTCAGCTTTCTTCTGGTTCAGACACTACCAGCATGTGTCAGAGGAAATCCCACCCTCACTCACTGTATTTTTCCCCTCTCTCTAAAACACCTCTTTTATTTTTTTTTCTTTCTTTCTTTTTTTTCCCCCAGTTTCAGTTCCACATCAAACTATAAACTGTAAGTACAAGGGAGCCAAGAATTGGCAGGCTGAGAGGCAAGCCAAAGTAATACCTTCTCCATAAGCATCTCAAAATATGGCAGGGTTGTTACACAAAGCAAAAACCTATTGCTTTAAACTGTCATATCCTTCAGCTGCTGTAAACGTAGTCTTTTATCTGTCCTCTGGATCTATTTTTACCTGCCTATTCCCAAGTACCAAAATTCAGCCAGCAAAGAGAAATCTGTTACTGCTGAAGGTCTGTGCAACTTTAATTCCCCTTAGGTCTTGCTATGCATGCCATCCTCAGTGTCCACTGAATGACTGACATTAATTACTTCAATCACAGCATGTACACTAGCTCTGTAGAAAAGGAAAAGGATTAAAGCAGGAGCAAGTGGAGGAAATTTTCTGTGGGAGGATGCAACACCTCCAGATTCAATAGTTAACTTCTGTTGGTGTGTGCTGCTAAAACTGATGCCCAAGCTATGACCTACCCAGACACTTGTGTGCATCGAAACCATCACAGTGTTCAAGTCCAAAGAACGGACCTGTCATGCCATCCACGTGGGAATGAAAAGAAAAGACACTTGCTAAGTGCTTTGTGCTGAAGGGTTATTTTTCTTCTTCTTCTCACTTGCAAATCAAAAGACTTGATTATAAAAAAATTAGGAGCAGTCTCTGAAACACAGAACACCCTGTACACATGCAAATAATAAAAACATCAGAAAAGGAAAATCAGTTGTCCAATTTCCTTCAGACTTCTGGGTGTTTTTTGAGAAACAAACATTCACTGAACTGGATATGGGAGGTGGTTTGAGATATTTAATCATCTAGTTGCTGAAGATGAGAGCAAGCCAAGAGATGCCAAAGCACCATCATGAGAGGTTCAAAGCTCTTTAGCCATTTTCTTGTTTCTCTTTAAAATGGGGATTTTTCTTCCTATTTAGAGAGCTATTAAAACAAAGAGAGAGCTAGTGTCAGTTCATGCTCTGGATCTAAATATTTTAAAAGGCAAGCAATAATACTGAAAATATCTGCATGCATATATTCCACCATGAGTCATTATATTTTAATATTTTGGCGTCTGGCAAATCACCAAGTGCATCACTATCTACCCAGTAAGATAATTAAGTTAAAAGTCATAACAAATGTAAAAAACACATAATGAAACAATCTAAAAGCTATGCATTCACATTTTCCTTGGAATATTTTCTGATTACCCTCTTGCAAATTGTCAGCTACCCAGTGATAGTAAAATTGTTTGAATAATTTTAAGAGAAAAATCAAACACATTAACTTTTAATAATATTTTATGAGACTCATAATTCTTTGGGATGTAATAACCTCTTATCCTACTGCGATTAGTCACTGGGATCCATCATGCTGGTCCCCTGGCTACTCAAGACAATCTAAATTTTGAGTAATACTGGAAAAGGTAATAGAGATCCAAAATTAATATGATCCTTTGTGCTTGTAATGTTATCTCTAATGGAAGCGGGTTTTTTATAAGAATTAAAATTTATCAAAGAGCAAATTGTGAAGATCCAATTGTGAAGACGACGTAATTTGTAGGTGATAACACCGTGATGGGGCTCTGGTACAAGGATTTAATTATTGTCTTGAGTAACCTCTGTCCTAATGACAGTTGTCTGAAATGACACTAGACACCGAAACTCCTACTGTCAAGGCCAGCAGCCAGAGGCAGGAAGACAGTAAATCCCTCAACTTGACAGAGTGAGGGAAGTCTCACATCACCGCTAGCCAGCCCACAGCTCACCAAGCCCACCAGCCCAGGTGTGGGTGGTACTCTGTGTCTCACAGAAAACCACCACATTCCTCTCGCATTGTCATCGGAACTGTCTGCAGCCGCGCTTATCAACTGGATGCCTTGGCTAATTTCACCCCAAAATAGTGTTTGTTTACATAAATCTATTCTCCACGGTAAAACAGCTCACACTTGAGTGTTTCAAACGTTACCCTATTAATGGGAGACAGGATGGCAAGAGTAGATGTCCTGTTGAAAATTAGCACACTCTCCAATTGCCTGTGTTAGTCCTGCCTGTCGGTAAGTGGTGATTAACACCCCGCTGGCTGCAGCTGTACTTCTCAATATAGCTTCTCTGAGTAGGAGGATGCACAGAGAGTACCTCATTACTATGTCTTTAAAGCTGTAAAGCAAGGAATAATGCAAAATAAATCCTTTAAACTAAAGGTCATGGACTAGAATATGTTGGCACGAACACCTGCTCGCACTTTTTAAAGAAAAAAATCACAAAGACAAGTGGTCTATCTACTTTTATTTTGTTCCCTTTCATTGCAGGTATGCAGAGGGCACACAACTGGATGTTAATAATTCTCAGCCACAGCAGCATGTTTTTATATAATGCCAGAAGAATGGCTTAGGAGCTTAGCTAACAGGCTGCCTTGCTGGCTGAGACACTAGAGCTGGCATTAGCTATTTCTTCTCCTTGCCCCAAGCGTTTTGTTCACTGCAGACTGCAGGAGAACAGACCAGTCATCCTGTTCCCTCCACACTTCCAACACTGAAAACTTTCCTCCAGTTCAAGCCCACTTTGTGTGCACAGTCAATCTGTTAACTGATAGGTAAAACCTGGCTGTATTGCTAAGCTACAAATTCCAATAACTGCAGACTTATATGAGAGAAAATTACTGCCTGACAATGTAGAGAAATCTGCAGGGTCACGTCCTCAATAGATTTTGGTCTCCTTGTGGATAATGCTTCTGACCAGGGAGGATGCTGGTGGCTACCCTCAGTCTTTATCTTTTGCTGTCACTCACACAAACTCAGAGGCCCTGCAGTCACACAGACAAGGGCAGGCAACACTGCTGTGTGTAAAATCTACCAGTGCTTTGGTGTGGTCCCATCGATTCCCCCTCTGGACTGAGATAAACCCTTTGCCTTTGCCAGGCACTCCCTGGGCTCTGCAGGCTGCTGCCAGCGTCCAGCCCCAGCACGTGGAGGAGGCATTGCCAGGCTGAGAGCAGGCACCCAATCCTTTTCCAAGAGGACCCAGCACTCTAGAAAATTTTCACTCCAGAAAATCTAGTCCCACATATGAGCAGCGAATGTATCTAAAAATATAACCACAAATGCATTAGGAAGAGTCTTCTTGCCCTATTACCTGCTGTGGGCATGCTGAAATTAATGCAGCTTCCACCACCACTCCATCTGTCACAGAGGTGACAGTCAGTCTTGGGTAGGTGCCGACAAAGAAAAATAATAATAAAAAGAAGAAAGAAAATATGACTCTTGCTGGTGAAAGAGGTACAGGCTGATTCGAAAGTACTTGAATGGGAAAGGTTTTTATGCAATTGAACCATTGCAAAACAAAGCAATGTGATCCCATCTCCCACTGCTTCAGGAACTGAGCACAGCACTCTTTCAGATCCCAAATGCATTGTCAGGCAATAATTTTCTCTCATATAAATCTGCAGTTACTAGTTTTGTAGCTTAGCAATATGGACTTTTTACCTGTCATTTTATGGATTGAAAGCGAGCACAAATAGAGAGACATGCAGACTCAATTGTCCCCAGAAAACACCACCTCTCACTGCACAGAATTATATTCCCAGGTGCAGGGTTCCCCCATGGCCAGACTGGTCAAGCAGACTGAAGAGAATCCTTTCAGGAGAAGAATTGGAAAAACATTCACTTTGTGTTTCAGTGACTGAAAGAAACAGTATGATAGAGACTGAGCAACAGCTCTTACAGCTCTGCAGAGCTGTGAGATGATGTCTTAAGCACTGGCTGGAGTACTGCACTAATTCAAAGTTGAGGACAGATTTTCTCTGGTTCTTTGTTGTCTTGCTGCTCAACCAAAAAGCTACCAGTGATATTAGTCCTGACAGCCTCTGTGATCAACCAACATCTACCTTCTCTCCAAAAACACTTTACAATATTGTAATAATTTCAGAAACTATCATGTTTCTATAAAATTCACAAAGCGCTGCTAAACATAGAACCTATGCCTTCTGCTTGTTTCTGAGCTGGTTTGTTCAGAAAGCAGGCACAGGGAGTCCTGCTGAGACTAGGGTTTATCCTTTGTAAGATCTCAGTTTGAATACTTCCACTGAGTTAAAAGTTCTCCTTTCCACAGCAAAGGAAAAAACATCCTGCTGGACCCTGAAAGATGAGCTTCCTCCATCTCCCAAAGTTCCATTGGTACTGCATGAAGTACAGCCAGCAAAAGTCAAATTCAATTAAGATTCTGGTATGGGCTGAAAGAAAATAGGCAGTGATTTCAAGAATTCAAAGTTCTTGTGGAATTTGGAAGCTGCAGGTGGGACACCATCCCTTAATTCACTAGGTTTACTGGCAGATCCTGGACCCCTGAAGATCTGCAGAAGCCAAGGGCACCGAGTATCACTGGAGAATGGCAGATAACTCTCTACTGCCCACCCAACATCTTGGTGCTCCCTATATGTGCTGCCTTGAGGGCCCCTAGTGAAGGAGCTTTGCCTTCCACTCACGTGAAACCTGGAAAAGACACAAGATGATAAAGGTCAAGGATATGATGGAACCAACCACTTAGGCATATAGCCTGTCCCAGCAATCCACTGGGTGTGTGGCATAATTCAGCTTTCTGAACTGACATCTAATATTTGCATTTCCCTCCAATACACCTGGGATTACCTGAGAAGTCACCTTGCACTACATATTCACCACCACCCATCAGGATAATTAAATTGTCACCTAACGGGGGGAAGATCACTAGTACAGAGGACAAACCTGATGTAAAAGCCAAGCCTGGACTATTGAACATTTTATTTATCTTTGTGCTTATTTTAAAAGAGATAAGAATAGTCATGAAACATGTGCCAAACTGCAAAAATTTAGCACAGCTTTCCCTGAACATGTCATTTACAGAAAGAAGCACAGAAAAAAGTCATAATTAGATAAACTAATCACATTTCCAGAATTATAAGAAAAAGAACATTTCTTCCTTTGAATACTTGGAAGACACTCAGTCTGGTTATGTCAGAAGGCTTTAGATTAGAATGATGATGCAAATATGCCAAACTTGCCCACCTTTAGAAATGCAGTACAATCAAGATAAGAAACATGTCACCAAGGAAAGCTTATCTACCAAAGTCTGCAGATTTGCAACTGGAATTGTCAAGGAATTCTTGGGAAAAAGTCCTTATGGAAGAAAAAAGTGAGATAAGTTCAGAAGAGAGAGTCCTGATTGCAGAAGTCCTTATTTAAACTCAGGAAGTATTTGGGGGGCGACACCCTCTGCTTCCCAGCACTGTTTTAAATCTGAAGATACCACAGGGATCTCTGGGTTGTTTCCAGACAACTGAGTTTACCTTCACCAAAGACTTGTGTCCCCTGGAATGCAGAAATCTAAAGGAAGATATAAAGTATCTATGTTTTTGCATGTGTTATGGCTGAAATGGTGACTAGAGAAAGCCCTCAGGCAGCAGCAAACTACCTCCCTCTGAAAAATCTGCAGAGTGAGATGGCAGAACCAAATCTGAGCCTCAGTCACTCACCATTAGGGTAATCCCACAGGGTAACTGCAACTAGTGAGGAACCAGCAGTGAGGAGGTGTCACTCCAGCCTGAGCCACACTGGCATAGACTGTGGGCAGATCCTGTTACACTTTTTAATATACATTAAACATAACTGTACAGTCTTTGATCCCATGAACAATTATTATTCTTCCTTATTGCATAGAAGGCATGGTTTGACATGAGGCACCCAAAATCATTATGGAGGTACTGCCTGGCCTGCAGATGGGACAAAGAACTTAAACCACATCTGAGCCATGGCATGATTGTGGTTTTTCTCAATAATGAGAAAAATGGTTTTTTTTAAATTTTCAAAGATTATGGGTTTTTAAGATGTATGATTACATTTTTAGATTAAAAAAACAGAAGGAGTGCAATTTTTTGAGTGCTTCCATAATTTCACCTAGACCCCCAAATAATTAATGCAGTAAGTTACCTGGGAGTATCAATACTAACTGTCAAAACAGTTTAACCTTTTTTTAAATCTTCCTGATATTTTTATAGTCATTAACTATAACACAACAGTATGCTTCTGGGAGGTCCACACCTAATTACCTTTCCTGGGTAAGAAAAGTTGTATTTAAACATTCATACTAAATGCATTCTTTCGTGAAAGACTATGTCTCAAAGCTACATTCATGTAAAATATGCACAAATAAATGCATCTCTGTGATCTGTGGTAACTTTTTGATGCATTAGAATGAAGATAACAAAAACTATGAAAAAAATTCTGACGTTTTTCTTAAAAAGAGGTGTTTCTAGAATACTTGCATAGCTAGTATTCTCCATATGCATAGCACTCAACTAAGATATTTTCAGAAACAGCCTCATTCTATATCATGGCAAGAAACAATACAAAACATATTGGTTATCAAACAGCTGGCATGAATTTTTACTGCATTAAATTTCATCATGTGAGTTACCCAGCTGCCTTAACAAGAAAAACTGCAAATGATCACATTCTCTTAATTCTGCAGTATGGATTTTTCATTCTGCACAATATTTATTTATTCATGCCATAAGAAACATAAAACTTCCCAAACAGAAGGAAAGCGCCATTCAGAAATAATTACGGTTCACAAAGTTTAAAATGTTCTTAAATCAGATTTTTTATAAATATACAACATTTAGAATAGATGCTTACAACCTGTTTGAAAAAAATTGTGCCTGGGACTGAATGCCATTCCTGCTAGGGATTGCCCTCAGGAATACACCTGCTACCTTCTTGCTGTGACAGGGGTCAGCCCGATCAGTCCAGGAGATCGATACAGCGGCAATCCTAATGTTTGTTTTGAAGCACGCCCTGCTATTTGAGAACAAATACAAACAGAAAACAACTTTCAGGCAATTCATTGCAGAGAAGGGGCAAGCCACTCTCCTACTAATCTCTAACTAAATTTCAGAAGCTTCACTCTGTCACAAGAGCACACTCATGAGTCCTACCAGAGATGTAAGAAAACAAAGAGAAGCTGTGTACAAGTTCAGCACTGGCTGCTGGGCCAGTGCAGCCAGCAGGTTTTTGGGGAAAAGCCTGAAGGGAGAGGGAAGCACTCAGTAGCAGCTTGGTGCCGTCTAATTTATCACTGCACAGCCACAGGCTACAACATATGGTGCTCTCAGTGAAGCACCCGAAGGCAGCTTGGTAGGGCTCTATGAAGATCAATGATACACCAAAGAATACCATTAAAAGACACATTCATCTTTCCCCAATCAATAACAGCCTTAAAATGATCTCCGTGACACACTATTCTTACAAGCATTGCTGCTGGGCTTCTTCAGCTCACTTGTCATCCTCCGGCTCAAGTCCTATTACTGCCAACTACTCCACATGCTCCCCTTAGTGGAGGAGTTCGGCTTCCCCTGAAACTTAACAGACAGAATGAGGAAATATATAAGTGACATCAAGTTCAATGAAGATACTGAAATGCATTCAGTCTCTTCAATAGCCTCTGATACAAATGGTGCATGTGGCAAGCGAATTTTGTGTGTGTTTTTATCAGATCAAAAAGTCTACTCTTACACACCCTTCATAGATTTTAGCAAGCCATTGCCAAGGGGATTCAGAATTAATGAAAAGTATCTCAGATCTGAATAAAAAGCAATTAAAAGGGAAGACACAGCTGACTAAAAATGCAAAGCATAATTTATCTTTATGCACAAGCAAAGCATCATGTGAATTTGTGTTCTCTCCATCAACAGGAATTCTTTCCCTCCTGGGATGGGCTTTATCCTCTGCATGGAAAACCAAGGCTATTTCCTGATGCAAGGATGTACTGAAGCAGCATCTTGAGGATGCCAGAGTCCCATAAGTTTCTTGATCAGGCTGGCTGGTGTCCTAACTCCTGCACGACTGGGAACCTCTAGTGGCCTGTGTCCTTGCAGTTCAGCTGCCCTTAGGGTAGCTCCTGGAGAGCAACCCTGCAGCGCCCTGGACTGCAACAGGACAGGCCTCTCTGTGATCAGGGGAGCACAGAGAAGGGCAATACTTCCCTCACTTTTTGGAAAAGTACATAGGCAGTTTCCCTTTCCATGCAGAGGAATCAGAGGATGCCTGTGGGTCCTCAACCCTCCCATCAGGAAATGGTCTTTCTAGGCAATTCAGTATTCACTACCTGAAAAAACAAATACTAAGATTTTGCTTTGGCTGAGAGAAAACAGATGCTGTTTGCCAGGGGCAAGGGGGCTAACACATGAGTTCACACATCCTGGAGAAATCCCTTTTATTTTTGTTGATCAAGATACTAAGTCGAGGTATCTTAAGCATTAATGTCAGAGTGACAGTGCTCATCTGCCTTACAATGGTCAGCTTGGTTAAGCAAGGTTTACTTTCACTATCTTGAGGGCAGTAACTCAGAAGCCATTTAGGAAAGGCCTCCCACAGTCAACGTCCTGCAGTAGCTCTGAGAACCTTTCCTGACCTATGACACACACTAGTCCCTAAATTCACCACATCCGATTTACTGTTCTTTAGCACCATGTGGAGCACGCATAGGAAGAAGCCCTTTGCTTTCCTACCTAGCTGGAGTTTAGTTCTGCCTCATTAAAAACATCACTGTAGCTATATGAACAAGATTTCATTAGGTTCTTGACAGATATTCATTTGGTAGAGGTCACAGTCATGACACTATATGGCTGTTTTTCCTGGACCTAAAATACAGTTCTGCCCAGCTATAAAGTTCAGATTTGAACCCACTGTGTTGGGAAATCAAAAACACAGGCATGTATTTGAATTCAGAATTGCACTTGAGCAAAGTCCTAATATGGACTGAGCTGAGAGGCTACACCACAAGAGCATCCAGAATTGGTAGCATTGCAACTGAGGCTTTGCCTGAGGTGACTGTCCCATCTGATGCTAAAACTTGCAGCTGTGAAAAGGTTTATATATACTTAAGAAACAATTACAGCTAGTGATGCAAAAATAATTCCCACACCAGAAATATTTCAGAAACTAGGAGAAAATATAACTCCATTTTGATTATAATTAGGTTTCCTGTGGTTAGTTAAATGTTTTCTCATTTACCCTTCCATTCTAGCAGGCTAATCAGTCACCTGGTTCTTTATGAACTGTGCACCATGGTGTACATGCAAAACTGGCTGGAGACAGTCTCAGGACCAGCTTCTGCAAATGTGATGCCCCAGGCAGGAAATAGGCATGGGGCACATACACATTAGAAAAAATAATAATAATAGTAATTAAGGAACAAAGCTTAGCTCCACTTTATTACTTAAAACTAATGTAGTTATTATACTGAGCAACAGGACTTTTAATTTCTAATTACTGTATTTATTTTCCTAAACAGATTTCAAAGTTGTTGTAAAAACCTGGATAATTGTTTCACATGAGCAATTAAATATTAAGACTAAATAAACAATATTCATCAGACAGTTATGTTAAACTATGCAATTATTTAGAAAAACAGAAAATGAATAAATAGTTGGCATTCCTAGCCTTTGGGAAAAGAATCACTTTTGCAGTTTCTTATTAAAAGTGGGAGGATTTTTCCTGTCTTGTAAAATTCAGACTTGAGCTATTTTAAAGAGCTGCTTGCAAACTGAATCCATATTTGTGGTGAACATGAAAGCTCTAAAGAATGTTCATTCACTGCTTAAAACAAACTGCTTTTGAGCATAAGACTCCTCGCTGAGGTTTCCTTTAAAGGAAAACTAAATTTGGTGGGAAGTTGAAAGAGGACAGAATGAAAAAAATTAACTTCTCCAAATTTTTCTGTACTTGGTTACATCCCATTGCAGCTTGTCTGCTTTGCAGGATGAATCAATAAAACATATTTCCACTTTTAAAGGAACGCAGAATTAGAGTTGTTTTAGCAATTACCCCATTTACTACAAGGAGGGAAATTAAGATGGGTCTTTGTGATTAGGTGGTTTGCATCGTCTCCCACTGAAGCTCACCAGCAACTCATTAGTGCAGCTCTAATTCCAAGACCACTGTCTACATTCCCATTTAAACACCGTATTTCACCTGTATTGAAAACAAAGTTTAATATATGCTTTGGGTTTTTCTATGATTTTTTTTTTCTACTGGAAGTTGCTCAGAGAAGGGAGAGGAGCATCTATCCCCAACTGCTTCTATGGCTTCCATTTTGCAGTTCAGTTCTAAGTACTTTTTCCTGTGCTGTTCTTAACTTCAAACATCCAAATAACATTTTCAACTAGAATAGTTTCCTAGATCAAGACATTGATCTTTCATTGTGGTTTATCACTTTGAGACTGGAAACAAATGAAACCTTTTTTTCACCTTTAACTGTTAGTTGGCATGAGAGTAGCTTCATAAAATCATGCCAACTATCCCCTAGATAACTGCATGTATTTGTGCATCCACATGTGTTCATTTCAATGTATTATCAGTATTAACCAGCTGTTCCCCTTACTGAGTTCAGGGAATACAAGCAATAATCTAAATGTTGATGTTGTCACATCTAATTGCCCAAAATAAACCGGACAATATTCCAGGGAAAACTGGAATCAGGTATCACTACATATGCTCACCGAGGGATGTCTAATGAAGAGTCAAAACAGAGCATGGAATGCCAAAAAACACCAGTGTTCCCACCCAGTGTTCAAATAACATGGACTTTATCAAAACTAGTGATTGCAAAATTTTGACTTTATAGATATTCATCTCTCTTGGCTGCACATGAAGTTGTGGCTTCATGTAAGCACAAGTGAGCAGCCTGCCTGGTGCTTGCAATGATTTTTCATGAGAAAAAAAAAAATCAAGCATTGCATTATCTTCCAGAAAGGGAAAATTTTATTGGGGGGCTTACAAAGCCACTCATACCCTAGAAATCCAGACATGTTTTACAAGTAACAGTTTTGTAAAAAAAGAGGCAATTTCAGAGCCAGAAACCCATGAGCACAAACATTCACAGACAATTTATAATTCTGTACCATAAATAGCTGGTCCATAATTCATTGGCAAAGAGTTAATGAGAATATTTGTAACTAATACCCATAAGAAAGATAAGGGATGGTATAATGTGGTTTATACTTTCCTACAATACTTTTCAAGGACAGCAGGGGAAGGCTCCTGACAGCAAAAAGCAACAAGAAATATTGCACTGACCTACCAATTTCCTACAATCCCATCAAAGTAATCCATGTGTAGAGACATTAAAGAACAATTTGTCCCAACTGACAGTTTCCAAATAACTAGATGCCTTTTAATTGCTGGCATCATTAACCTTAATAGTATAATTGTATAGCTCCAAATAATAATAATAGTAATATAATTTTCTCTCACTTCCAAATTGTTCAGCAAAAACATGATGCACAGAATAAATTCCAAGAAGGAAGCGAAAAGGAAAAAAAGTTTCTAACAGATAAGAACAGGAACTCTATCAGTTTTATCTGTCAGCTCAGAAGCTTTAAGGAATACCTTCACGTAAAGCTCCTTAGACAAGTAATAAATATTAATAATTGCCAACCACCTATAGGTTTTAAGTGACCTTTTCAAACAACATGTCAGCTCTCCCTATTCTGAGGACACACTGTGGAGCAATGTATAAAACCAGAGTTGTTTTGAATGATTCATTCCAGTGGAAACACAGGTTTCAGCAACGCTACCTGCTACAGCAGCCTCTGCTGAAGGCTTGCTGACATACTCTCTCATTGACAAGTTTAGCTATGCATACAAAAAAAGGAGGGATGTTCTCTCCCCCTAAACACACTAAAAGGCCTTTCCTATCTAGTCTGGAGCTCCTGAGACACTCAGGATTGGATACTAGTCATCACAAGTTGTCTCGGCATTCAAGAGGAAGAGAAAGACATCTCTAAAAGGCAGTTCAGATTTAATGTTCTCAGTGACCCTCTGGGGGTAATAGCTGGGTTAGTCTTTACCTAGCTGGTGGTGGGATGCATTTGGATTAAAATTATCTACCATATTTTACACAGAACAGCACATGTGAGGTGAAAGGAAAATTCCTTTTGTCAGATAAATTTGACAAGTAATTGCAAATAGCTTATATTATAAATAATTGTGAATAATTTTATTATAAATAACCAAACTATTCTACTTGTTTTGGCATAGTCATGATTACAGAAAGGGAAGGGCCCAATAGATCATTTCACTGCATTAGGGAGCATAATGTACCAAATGTCTGATTCAGCACATGAATATCTGAGTAAGGAGCACTGGCCTTCAAGGGAGGCACTTGCTCAGTGTTTCAATACATGCATAAGTGCTGCATTAAATATAAAACCCATTTATGCATGTCTCTATGTCAGTGAAAAACATTATTATATAACCTGAATACTAATCTTTGAGAGAAAACATCACTGGTAAGCAAGGCATGAGGAAGAATAGCCTCCTGGATAATGCATGAGGCTTGTCCTCATCTCTGTTCCTATTTTGGCCATTGTTACACTCTTCCAGTTGTCCTTTGCCAGCCTTTTCATCATCTCTTGACTGTTTCCTCACACATAAAACAGGGATAATCATTCTCAGCTCCTTTAGGTAGTGTTTTGAGACCCATTGATAAAAAGCTAATTACTACAATGAGGTTTCTACAGTAACTATAATTGTCCTGAAAGGCATTAAAGTACACAAAGAGGATAGTCCTTACATTTTGAACTGTAAAATATGCTTGGCAAAAGTAATTATTTAATAAAGTAATTTCCTAAATGTTAAAAATTCAACAAAGTGGGAAGCTTACAAAGTTCTTGATTCTCGTACCTTCAGTTCTGCATTAAGTACACTGATTTTTCAGAGAGGAGCCACATCCAACAGCAGTGAACTCTTTCTTTTGAATCTATATTCTGGATGAGCAGTACTGTTATACTATTTTAGTTATACTATTTTATATATATATATATATATATATATATATATATAGTATACTGTTGCCTGAAAATGTATTTCCAGGGAAGAGGGCAGGGCTTGAAAGCCCTCATCAACTCCTATAAAATCCTTATACTGTTGTTTCTGAGTTTGGTCTGACCCATGCCAAGGTTTCTGTGTTTATCCCCTTCTGCTGCACTACAGCAGGCAATAGCTAATCTCCACAAACCATTCTCCCCAGGAGTCTAATGTGATCAGTAAAACCTAGATAGGCACTGGTCTGCCTCCTGATAGGCTATTTTATTTCTTGGCACAAAGTCACTCAGCTTCAAAGTCAGCCACACACATACTTAATACCCTAAACAGAAAAGTTTAGGAGTGTTCAGAGGACAAGTGAATGCACAACCTCTTTTTTAACTTGAATGCACAAGTACTTTTTTAAATTTAGCACTTCTGTTGAATATTACATTTTCCTCCCCACTCTATGCTCAGAGTTGATGCTTACATAGGAATATCATCGAGTGGGACAGATCTATCAAAAATCAAGATGGTTTGATTCCTGCTATGGCATACACACATATGTACTCTGACTTGAAAATTAAGTAAGACAAAACAAAACTAAAACTTGATTATCAGATGTTTCCATAAAGGCTCAGCTCAAGCAGAGCTATCTCCAGTGCACTATGAATATTCTTGTTAAAAGAGACATTTAAACACTGTGGCTCTCTAGAGCAGCCTTGTTGAGATCTGTGTGGCAGGAGCATGATGCGTGATACTCCCAACAGAACAGTTGAAAGCTTGGATATTCCATAGACAACCAGTAGCAATCTTGTCACCAATCATCTCCAAATTTTATCCATTCCACTCTCCTAAACTGTTACTTAATATGACTTTGTCTGGAGAGGCTTCTAGGAGAGTTCCTGCTTCTAAATGGGCAAAGGAAAAAAGAGCTGTTGTTAATATTTCATGCTAAGAAAACAAGATTCAGCTAATAAAATACAATTAGCAAATCAGTTCAGTGTAGTGAAATACAGCCAAGCCTGCTGCCTAAAATTTTGTTTGCATTTTGTTAATGCCAATTTTTGTCTTTCTCTTGCATTTTTGTAAATTCCAAACGATTACCTTTTTAGTTGCACGGCTTAGGTATACTATTAGGACACAGGCATTGGGGTATAAGTGTTCCTCTGTAAAAAACTCTGTAAAGCTGGGGAAGATTGTGTTTTTGCTTTGCCACTAAAAACGTCTTTTGTCTTAATCTTCTCTGTAGATACCCTTAAGGCTGTGTACAAGAAGAAAATCATCAAAGAGAAACATGCAGATTGTCTCTCATAAAATGCTGATATCAGCAGAGTACAGGCTTTTTGTACACAGAGGTGATATTTTCATCCATTAATACCTCAACCAAGTATTATTGCTTTTTGTCACCTATAAAATTATGTCTTATTTTTAGGCTGCAGACTAGCAGTCTACATATTGGGAGATGTCTGTCTATACTGTATTTGCTATGTGCTGCATAGCAAAAGAGTTGACATTTCTTGGAAACAAGCCACCACACTCACAGAGCTGCATGTTACATTTGATATTCAGGGATGTTCTTCATTAGTTTGTGACAGCTGTTGCCAAGTTTTTCTTCAGAATGCACTGTAAGAGTGAAAGCATACCAAGATCAAAGGTAAGCTTTATAAAAAAAGACTGCTGTAGAAAAGTTAGAAGAGGAAAAAGTTTGCTACTAAAATCACATAAGACTGCAGGACCAGATAACTGAATTTCCCCTTAAACAAGCTCATTCCCCCTGAGATGAAGATGAACTAGAAAACTGACTTATTGGGACCTCTGAATTGAAAAAGATTCTTCATTCTGCATGTGATCACACGGAAGGGACTCTAGGTATAGTTATGATCAAAAATATCTGCTTTGTGCAAACAAGGATGATACCATATGTTAAAAACATATTTCTGACACTTCCAATGAACAATGAACAATTCTGCTGTTGATGTACTTTAGGAACCTACTAAAGACTATGATTTAAAAGGGAGGTGACAAACAAGATTAAACATCGAGGAAAAAATATATACACTTCCAGGAGCTTTCTCTTAATTTGATAAAATGTCAGAAACAGTTTCTCTCCAAATCACAGCAACAGATGATTTGATTGGGGTGAGAGTAATCCCAAGAGCCATGTCTTTTGCCTTTAGGTCTTCTGTTTGCTCAATAAAGCTAGGAAGAGTTGTTCCACATACCTGTTCAGACAGGCCTAAATAATTGTGCCCTTCTGCAAAACTCTTACAAAGAATCAGCTGCCATTAATGAGACCAAGGCACTCACAGGAGTTCAATGGTGTGGCTCCTGACTGATACTTCTCTTGAGTTTTGCCATTATAACTAGAGTTTTCCAACTTCTTTTCTCCTTTGGCACATTTACCAGTTTATAGATACATGCATACACATTTAAACACTCGTGAAGAATTACAGTTTAGATTTTGATACTTAGTAGACCGAAGCATTCTGCAAGTACAAGGTAGGTTTGTTGTAGGCTTCCTCACTTAAGCCAACCAGATGGCCACGTTATCTAGCTGGCTGGATTGTTCCTATGTGACACAGAAAGAGAAGACCAGTAAAATGAATATGAAAAACAATGATGAAAGAAGAGTTAAAGGGGAAAAAAAGGCTTACTGCTTCAAGCTGTGCCCAAGAAGAAGATATTACACCCATTTGCCTGCAATCACTTACAGTGTTAAATTGCACAGCTGTGATGCGGCTTGGTGGTTTCATTCTCTGCTGGTATTGTCTGGAACTTCAGGGAAGGTACATCACATCCCCTCATCCAAGCTAGTGGGCCAGTAAACAGCAAAGAGCTCAAAGTCCCTGAAGGGTACTAAGATCTTTTTGAAAGAAGTATCTGTCTATTCCTATGGAAATTCTGGAATATAATTTCCCCAAGGACATATTAACTACTTCTGTCCAGCTTACTGTATTCGGCTAAAAGCTTATTATATTCAGCTCACAACCTCCTTCTCCCCCTCTCAACAAAATATACCTACTTCCCCTGAGGTGTTTCATAAACAACAAGCTGTTTGCAACAAAACTCAATGTCCCTTCTAACTAAGTCTCAGCAAAATACCAGTCAACTCTCAAAATCAGTGAAGCCCCATCAAATGCAGTTAGCATGGAGGAATCTCAGCAGTCTTCAACAACACTAGAAGAGGTTTCTTTCTTTTAAGAGGCAGCAGGTCACTAACATGGTAAATTCTAGAACTTAACAAGAATGAATTGCACAGAAAATGATGGCTCAAGTAGCAGTCAGACTCCTTAAGAAAAATGCTAGTAGGTCTAAGAGCATGCATAAAAATTTCTCTGTCCAACATTCAAAGGATTCCTATAAAATCATCTGCCAACCCTGGAGCTCAGATCACTTAGAGAAATAATGTAACTGAACATCCCCTTTTAAAATTCAGTTTACACATTCACTCCAGTGTTCTTCTTCTTCTCTTTCCTGATAGGAACTATACCTAAGCCTAAAGGAAAGAATTCATTTTTATGGGACAGTGCGATCTTATTTGGTTTAAAAGCTTCTGATCCATAAAAGACATGATAACAAAACACACAATGTGGTTCCTGTTTACTTAATGCACTATTTCCCCAGGAATTCTGGTACTATCATAAATATAACTTCTTGCTGTTATTCATTTAGAGATATTTCCCTTTTTCAGTCATTCTAACAGGACTAAATTGTTAACATAAATTTTGCCTTCTTCCCACTAATATTACCAATCAAACCTGTGGGATAGTAAGCAGTGTCAATGCTGAACATTGAACACTGACATATGAATGTCGAACATTGACATATCAACATTGAACATTGACATATGAGCACTGTTCCTCTAATAACTCAGTGTGGATGGCACTTTTGCCTTTTGAAAGAAGCCGAAAAATAGACTTTTCAGGGAAGAAATATCTGGCACCTGGATGGATGCTGCACTCCCACCACTCCAAAGGAGCAAAGGAAGGCTGAATGGCAGCAGCATGTGAATGACAGAATTTGGAACCACTAAGGAACCACATCAAAACTACTGGGAGGAAGTCTAGATATCCTCAACAGAAATTTAGTAAGTGGCATCACAATGCCACTTTTTTTTTCATTTTGAGAGCAAAGACAATAAAAGAAATAAGAACAACCACAGTGTATCTTTTTCAATCTTACTAGAGGTCACACTGCTTTTACGTTTGCTTTTTCCGAAGTCTGAAACCTGCATAAGAGTTCTTACCTACTTGGTTGAAAATCTGAAAAAAAAAAATTGTTACTATATGCAACTGGGAAATTTTTACTGACCCTTTTTCTAGGTAGAAAACCAATTTTTAATGCCTCTCCAAAATATTAAGATAGCTTTCCATCTTTCCATCATAGGCAAAAATCCTTAACTCCTGTGCCAGTGTGCTCAACCCTATGCACACTTGAGGTTACTCCTACAGCTATCCAGTGTCTTATTGAAGAGGCTTGCTTCTTCATAGTAGATAACCTATATATATATAGTGGATATACAATAGGTATGATTTTCTAAGACTTCACTTACTTCTGAGTCCTGAACAGTATTTTTAGCAGAAGTTCAGACACTTGTTTTCATTGATTGTGCTATAACTACAGGTTCATGCTGCTTTCTGTGAATTCCTCCATTCCAAAAAAACCAGTAGAAATTAAGATTCTGCTGTGGATGGGGCAGAGGGCAACTGGAGTATGTTCCTCCAAAAGAGTTTAATTGCCTGGAAGAGGTCACAAGGAGAAATGGCTTTTCCTCCAGCTCACGGGTTCAAATACCACCACCAAAGTGGTGCAAATGCAGAGCTTAAAATTCTCATTTAGTTCCCTACATGAAGTCTCCTTATCTTTGACTTGAGAAGAGCAAGATGAATTTCACTGATGAAGAATTTCAGGACAGTGCTTGATACATACTGACTTTATAATTAAAAATATACAACTGAAGGAAAGATGGTCATAAAATGTTGCCTAGGGCTACATCTAATACATGATGTTGTTTTAGTTTCCTCCTTACATTATATTTTTATCATCAACCCAGGGAGTTCATTAAATCTGTAAAGCTGTTGGAGGTTATCTGACAGCAGATTGTATTACTAGAGAGAACTATCGATCCAGGGTACTCAGTCTCATTACAGCACACTTCCATAAAGCTTGCAAGAGGCAGCAATCTGTTGCTTCTGCACTGACTACAGTTATTTCTCATGGATGGAATAATGAAATGTTTTCTGATGTATAATCATGACAGATTTTATCTGGAATGAGTAAAACAAGAAAAAGTCAGTCATAAAATATAGCATGGCTGGAATCAAGGGAAGTAAACTCCTCTGCTCTTCCATCAGCTTGACAAATAACCAACATATTGTGCAGCTCCTTGTATATGACATTAAATCTCAATCAGTTGTTTTCCTACTGTGAAATTAAAATGGAATTATTTATCTGGAATATCAAAAAGGGCACTGCATCATGAACTCTAGTCTTGTTTTGATGCACTATCTTTCCCAATAAAGACTAAAAAATGCCAAATGAACTCCCTTATCATTGAAAATGCAATATATGAAACCTTCAGCAGTACAGGAAATTATCAGTTGAATTTTTAAAACAATTATTAAACAGGGTTTACATCATAACATAATGCTTGTAGCTGGGATTCATTAGCTTGAAATTTGTGAGGAGGAACTCAACTTAAGCAAATCTGCAACCCAAAGGACTCAGAGGAACCCTTTGAGCAGGTTTACATAATGAAACACCAAATTATATGTACCAGTTTATGTTACTATATTGACAGCTGGCAGTACTATATTCTGCTAAAGCAGTGATATGGTAATTCCAGTACTCTCAATTTAATCAAATTTCAGTATTTGGGGCTGAGGTTTTCAAAGACTAATGCATGCACATTTTTTATTTTTTCTCCAGGAAAGTCAGTGATAGAAACATTTAAAAAAAAAAAAATCTCTTCTCTGTATTACCCAATTGATATGTAAGAATTTACAATCACCTATGGAACAGCCTGAATATGATTATGCTTTGGAATACCAAAACACAGCTTAGCTGCTACCCCAGTGCCAGGAGCACATGCACACTGAGGTGTTACCCAAATGTGGCCATATCATACCAGTTCCATATAACAGTTCATACATGTTGATCCATGCAGGACTAGCTACCTTGGCGAGGGAAGGGCAGTGGCAGAAAAAGCTCAAGAAAAGCCTGGGAGCACACTCCCACACAGAGTTTAAGATTTAGGGACCTCTCAGCAATGCTCTGCTGGCAGGAGAGAGAGCTGGGTGAGAAATCCACAGTTCTTCATCTGGCTGCTGCTCTGCTCTCGTGCCAAGAGTTACCTATTGCCTCACAAACTGAAAAGGTCTGCTCCAGGCTGTGGATGTAAAGGAGTCTCCTGCATGGGATTTGTGTGAAATAGTTCACAATAAATTCTGTATCTTGGCACCTCATCCCACCTTCTCCCTACCCACAACCCAGCACACTTCTAAGTATTTAAATTGCTAAGATGGCACAGTACAACTGGTGAATGAAGAACTCTGTATGCAACAGCTCGTTTACCTCATAACAAAGTTTTTGTCATTATGCACTATCTCAGTATAATTATAAAATACACTTGTGTCAGGGTGAATATACATAAAAGGTACCTGTCGCTCCAGAATCTTCATTATACATCATATACATGAAAGAAGGAAATTAAAACAACACAAAACTGCTTTACTTCTGGCAACCCTTGACTTCCACATGCTTAATTTGACACAGCAACACTCTTCTGAAAACAGGGCTTTTTGCATGTCTACATCTTATACTATTACCATGTACATTATACTTTCATTGCACCCTCTAAATGTCTGTTCAGCATTGGTGGGCTGCTTAGAAATAAAGGAAAAAATGTAATTTAACCTGGAAAAGGATACCCCATAGATGGACTGTATGAAAGGAGCAAAAATGCCCCAGAAGATGCTCCATATGAGCTTGTGGCATCAACAAGCAGGAAGGAACAGGAATTGTGTACCTGGGTTAGGGCTTGAGCTCCAGTCAGATCATTTCTTATGGTTAGAACACACAAACCCTTCCCTCTGCTGTCACTGAGGGGAGCCCACAATAGAGACCTTCCAAGCAGAGTTCCTCCATCCAGTTACTTTGCTTTATGAAATGCATAGGGGTAATAATCTGAGACCTTTTCACCTCTATCAAATTTTTTACAGCAGATTCACTGAAGAAAAACAGGCAGACAGATATGGCACAATCACATAACCTAGAAAAGACTTTGCTAAAGTGCTGTTGAGAGCTGAACAGAACATAACCAGCAATCAATAACCCAAACGCTACAATTTGACAAGTGAAAGAGAAGAAAGTCTGACATGAAAGACAGCTTGTTGAAGAGACTGCACATATATGATGTACAGCATGGTCAGTTCTATAATTAGAGAAGCGTAGAAACCTCCTTTATAGAGGTGTCCTTAGATGTTACCAAGTAATTTCATAAACGGCTTCTTGATACTTTCGCACAGAGTGGTTTCTGAGTTTAGATCACTATATCAGAGCCTTATTTCTGAAAACTTGACCTCAAACTCAGTGGCTGCTTCCCACTGGACTTTAAAATTGGCTGAAGCACAAAAAAAATTCTATCAAGTCTCCTACTGGCAATATAGCAAAAGCGTGTTACACAGTAGATTTCTTTTTGCCATTAAAAGTGTCCATTCCTTCCATAATCTCTGGACTGACATATTACATTTTTATTTTCTTCTTTGTAATGTAGTGTCTTTGTTTATTAGAGACCACACAAAAGATAGGAAAGTTCCCTTCTCCAACAATTAATGAATGATACAGTGTCTCTGTTCTCTGAAAAATGGCAAATAAGTTGGACTGAATAAAGAAGTGCCTCAGACAAATCAGCTAAAATATGAAATATAGTATTCGGTTGGATAAATGAAGCAACAATTATGAGAAAGATAACTTCCCTCCAACTATCCCATGGGTGGGAACAATATCAGAACATCTTATAGCATTCTGCCATTTTCCTTTTAGAAGAATTAAATAAAAGTGGAGAACCTATGTAACACTGCACTGAGAGCTGGGAAAAGTTGTTATGGTGAAGGATTTTAGAAGTTAAAACTGTTTAGTTTTCAAAATAAGACCAAGAAGAGATTTGATTACAGCAAAGCTCTACCTTTTCAGGGAGAAAACGCCAATATTAAAGGCCTATTTAACCTAATGGGGAATGACTTAACAAGAACCAATGACTAGAAGCTGAAGCTAGATAAAAATTTAAATGAGAATTATTGCCTCTACTTCTAGCAGAGAAGGTGATTAACCTTTGAAACAAACTACCAGAGGAAGTGCCAGTTACTCCGTTTATTGAAATTTCAGATGAAGGCTGTATGACTTTCTGGAAAATATCCTTCGGTCAAACAGGTCAGTGGGTTCCACATGCAAAGTTTTTCTCTAAGGGTGAAATTTACTTTACTTCTTGAATGCCAGCATTACAGCTGTTATATAGGCATCCCCATCCACTCACATACACATCAACACCTTCACTTTTGTGAGACTCCAGCTCTTTCCAAAGTAAAGAGATGGATCTTTATAGATCCATCCATATAAAGAGCATCTTTATAATATGCTCTATAAAGTGACTAAAGAAGCCAAGGCTAAATTGCTCCTTTTCCCTTCTCTTTCCTCATTAAAAGCGAGGCAGGATATGGCTCCCATTTAGCATTTTCACTTGGAGGGGACATTACTGGACTCAATACAAATAGTCCATGTTCTTGGTGGATCACATACTGCTCTTTGATTCCGGCCCCATTCAGCCACACATCTTACTGATGGACCATTAAGGTCTCATTACAACAGCTGGAAAGCTACTCAGTGGTGTCAGTCACCCAAACTGCCCCATTGCCTAAACTCTTACTGATGTCTCCAAATGGGCACTCCTCTCCACCTGGAAGAGGCTGAGGGTGGTTTAGGAATAATGACAGTGCTCACCAGGGTGGTGGTAAATGTCGCATCCATGTGCAGCCTCACTCCTCCAATCTGCCACAAGACTCAGAAGGACAGATCAGCAGTCGTGTTAAGTCATGTGTTTTCAAAAGTGTTTCATTAAATGACTTGCGGAGGGTTTCACTCTTGAATTACCACTGCATCAAAGGAAATGACATTGTAATAAATTTATGTGTGTTTCTCAACGGGATGATTAACTGATTTTCTGTTTTAGAAGAAAGTGGCATCTTACTACAGGTGCATGTTTTATTACAGTGTCATTGTAACCTCAGTGAGAATAGTCTCCACATTTTGTCAGGTAATGCATAGAGATTGCCAAGTAATACAAACAGATACATCACTACACTGCAGCCATAGTCAACTTTCCATCTGACCCATCCTGATCCTTTTACTTTGTTTTCTCATGCTCCAGAGCCCAGAAAAGCTCTTCCCCCTTCTTCCCTCTGCTCTTATATTATAGAATCATAGAAAGGTTTGGGTTGGAAGGGACCCTGAAGATCATCTAATTCCAACCTCTCTGCCATGGACAGGGACACTTCCACTAGACCAGCTTTCTCAGAACCCCCATCCAGCCTGGCCTTGAACACTGCCCGGGATGGGACATCCACAAATTCTGTGGGCAACCTGCTCTAGTCTCACCACCCTATTCCACCCCAAAGCCATCCTTTTCTCAGTTAGACAGGTTTGCTCTGTGAAAACTTCATGTGAGGGAAAGAAAACTGTTGGATGACCCATTGCAGTTTATTCTTGCTATCTGCTGTTTACTTAGGTGATTTTTACAGTAAAGTGGTATAAAACTGGCAATGGAGATTTCACCACCAGCCACATCTGTTGGAGTCTAGAAGATCCCTCTGACAGCCCTGGAGAGTAAGGGGGCTGTACAGGGGGGTCTGGGATCTGTACAAGGGGGTCAGCCAGCCTCCCACAGAGCCCAGAAGGACTCTGATTCTGGCTTCTATCCATAGAAGTGAATGCTCACATGAAGGAAGAATCACAAATCCTAAGAATTTTGAAGCAGATAGTAGCTTGTTATAGAGTATAAATATAGAGATTAGGATTCATAGCATACGAGGTTGAGAGGACAAGATGGAGGAATTGGGGAGTGGCCCCTAGTTTCCTTGTTCTTGTTCTCATCCCCCATCTTTTGCTGATTTAGACTTTAGAGATTAGTTTAGAATAGAACTGACATGTTAGCGTAGCAAGTTAGTATTGGTAATGTTCTGTAAACAATAAATACGTCTTGGACTGTGGTTGGGTCGGGGATTCGGTACATAAGGTACAGAGCTCTCTGATCCGCGCCAGTCCAGCGGCAGCCCAGCGCCAGTCCAACGGCGTGTCTTGCTTTGCTGGGGACGCCTTGCAAAGCCGAACAAGAACTGTTAGATAATATGAAATAAACAACCTTGATAACTTGAGCTGCTAGACTCACAGTGTCGTCTCTGCCTTCAGTGTGAAACGCTCAGAGCAAAGAGAAGACAGAAAACCTTATTATCTTGGAGAACAGCAACCCCAGAGAAATACCCAGAGAACAGCAACCCTAGGGGAAGATTTCACCACCTCGGGGAACGGCCGCCCCGAGGAGAATCTCGAGGAACATCAACCCCGAGAACATCTCTCCTACAAGACACTGCACACGGCTCACAAAGTTGCGATGAGCCAGCCCAAGTGTATTTATTCCAAAGACATCCATTCACTGCTTGATTTTCTACTGTGCACTTTAAAAAGTGCACCCTTCTCATGAACTATTTGTGACTGCAGCGTTATCCCCTGTATTTCACAGGGGAGGGTATTGTCATTCCACAAATCATACAAAATATTTTTACTTTACTCACTGCAAAATGTTGACTCCACAGTTCTCTATGATTCCCAAAAAAACCCTCTAAGTTTCTCTTTGTTTTATGCTCATCTTAGTGCAGTATGCTTTCCTCTATTTTGGCTCAAGCTTTTCAAATAAATTGTGGCAGGTGATTTTGCTAGGGTTAAGAAAAACACTTACCTGATCTGTCACAGGCAGTCTTAAAGACAGATCAGCTAAGTCTGTCTAAGTAGTGCCTCCCACCCAAATATTTAAATAGCAAGTAGTTTAATATGCTATAATAAAAACCTGTCTGATCCTGACAGCTCCAAATTTCGCAAAGCAGAATGCAGCTGACGGAAAAATAAGGATTAGGCCAAAATGTTCTATCATTCCAGCATCAAATGACTGCACTACAGTTTTTACATGACCTTCATAACACAGAAATAGAAATGCAAACTCTAACTTCCCTTGTGACACAGGTGACTCATTGTATCTCCAAAAAAGCATATCATAATGCATCTTCTACCAGGTTTGAGTAAGTTTTCAAGGTGTTGCATTTAGAAACACTTTACATATTTTTGAGGTATTTATGACCACAGCAACATTTCCTTCATGTATAAAAGGGAATATTGCTGGCAGGAATACCAAAATTGAATACTTAAGTGTATTCATTTACAAGGTCTTCTTCAGCTTGGCTAAAACATCAAAACACTGCTTGCCTTGTTGTCAAAATTAATTTCTTTCAAATTTTTGAGTGTAACCAAAGAGTCAGTTCCAAGTGTCCCTCTCTTAAAACACCAAGAACTCTGACTAGGGAGTAAGGGACAGCTCACCAAAACAGCTCCTTTCTTAGCCACACACCCAGCCTGAAGCAAATCCAGAAACATATTTCTCTGGGATCTCACCACCTCCTTCAAAGCTACAGCTTGAATAGGGTGCTCATTGAACATTCCCTAATAGGAGAACCCTATTCAAAAATTTCAGCGTAAAAATTTCAAATCATTTTTGTGAAGCTGCCAGTTTTAAAGAGGCTCCTAAAAGAAACCTGAGACTCCTCAGTCTGCTGAATTCTTGTATCCAGCATATGCATGGTCTTTCATTATGCATTATCTTAAATTACCTAAAAACCTAAGTATCACACCTACAATCAGAAGATGTCCTGAATGATCATTTCTGCATCTGCAAGAACAGTTCCTACTGATCATGGACAAGTGTCTTGTCTAGGTACAATCTGTAACTGTAAAAGAGCAAAGAGACTTCCCCAGAAATCTGCTCAGCCCAGCAGGACTGACAGGGAAGGGAGTTTCTACTAAGCAGAGTAGGGTAGCAGCACAATTTCTGTCCTCTCAAACCTTTTAGAAAAATGATTAAAAAAATTCTCACCTGAAAGGGTTGGTGTCATCACCTCAATTCAGAAACAAGGGAACAAACCCAGGGGATGTCAAGGAATCTAAAGAGTCTGTGTTACATTCTTTTATTCATTAAACATTTTTCCTAGTTATACTACCAGAAAATACAGCCAGGATATAAAAATATGCATTTGTCCATCTGAGTGTAAGCCAGGCCAGAAGCCAGGTTCTCAGATTTATAACCCTGCCATCACTAAAATAAACTGAATACACAACACAAAGTAAACTGAATATACAAACAAACAAAAAATCATAGTTTTCATTATACGTCCTCACCTTCAAAGTGCACCCTTTATGGTGAGATGCATTAGAAAGGAGAGAATGCTCTTCTCTTTTTTAAGTACTAAAGCCCAGGAAAAAACCCCATCAAGATTTAGAGGAACCGCTGATAAATAAATTATAATTCAGCATTATAATTTTTAAGATGCATGGTTTCTTTATTAAAATCAGCCTTCGAGCACCAAAATGAGGAATCACAGGAGATTAGACCTGTGTTTCTGCTGCACTGCTATGGCTCTGAAAATACAGGGCCCCCGCTGATTTACAGCGCTGGCACTGTCGATTCCACCAAGTGACTACTTACAGGCCTTGCTGCTGGTTTGAAATAGTGCTGAACTTTGGCCAGTGCAGGAGTTTGATTATGGAGGCAATGTCTCCTGGTCCTCTTCATTATGCCGATAAAACAGCAGCTAGCACTTCGCATTAGGCTGAGCTTCTGCTTTAATTACAGGATTTTTACTAAAGCTTGTCTTTTGGTGTCACTTCAGGAAATGTGGAGCCTGCATGTGTAATGTAAAAACAACTAATTGATTCTGTACCACTGTGCCTGCATCACTACTTGCAATAGATTATGGCTCATGGTATTAAAGTGTGGAGAACTAATATAGTGATATCCACTTGCCATGTAAGTAAATATTCGGTATGAAGAAAGGCCTTTTCCTGAATGGTAATGCAAACATTGAATTAATTTCTTTTATTGTTTTAGATAAAACTTTATATTAACTATACAGAAGTTTGATATGAGGAATATTTAGAAAAATGGCTATCTATAGATGGTGACAGATTACTCAAGTTTAAAAACTGAGTCAAATGCTGAATTTAATCAATATGTGATTGTGATGGCAAAGTCAGATTCATGGACACTATTAGAAGCAGACCTGCTCGGAATTAAAAATCCCAATTCCTAACTAGAAACAGGCAGTACCTCATATGAATGTTCAACTTCCCAACCTTATCAGAGATCAGAAAGAAAGAAAATCACAAAACTGCAGTAAATTCTCTCATGGGCCACTGCATTCCTACAGAGTATTAATGAAGGTCACAGGCCACGGGACATTACAATGAGTTCAAAAATTAAGTGATTTCTGTTTTCTTTTCAGGTATCATCCATTTTCAGAATTAGTTTTCATTCCCCTCATCAGGCCCCCATGAGGTAATCTTGCTTAATTAGGACATTTGCAGACACACCCACCATCTGCAGACACACCCATAGCCAAAAGTGGTTACAAACTGGCCTTCAGGATTACAAGTCATATGATGATTTTTGAATGCTAATAGCACAATTCTTGATGCAATGAATTGTGCCCTAAAAGTTGGTATCGCTGTCAACAGACTGTAAGAGCCCAGACTAATAACTAGAGCAGATATCTCCAATTACAGAATCACAGAACAGTCTGAGTTGGAAGGGACCCACAAGGATCAGCCAGTCCAACTCCTACATGAATGGCCCATTATAGGGGATCAAACCAACAACCCTGGCATCACTAGCAATTGAGCTGATCTCAGGGTCAGATGAGTCCCACCCTCAGCATCACTGCACCTACTCTAGCCCAGAAACTTGGATGCACTATTCTCCTACAAAGAGGACCAACATTTTCAGGTATAAGCACAGGACTTATTTTCCTATTGTACCACTTCCGATATAACACAGTTAACTGGCCTGCCACAGCAAAATACACCTCACAACAAGGAGGCACCTCCATGTGACAGAGACAGTGCCTTTCTCCTCCAATGAGTGGTGTAAATGTCTTGCAGCCAACAGGAACTTGAGCTCCTTTACCCTCAAGTTGAACAGTATAATCTCCTTGCTGCTTTACAAGCAACACCATGCAGCAAACCTAAGATAGCTCTGTTTGCACTATCACGGTTCTAAACCTGCTGATGGATTTATTCAGTCACCATTCTCCACTCCATGGGGGATCACTATCACCTCAGCCAACATTTCTAGTATGAAAAACCAATCTATCCCAGAGAGTTACTGATCTAAGCACACTTTCTACAAATTACCAGTTCTGTTTTCAAAAGTGACCAGCCATACAGATAATGTCCTGATATCGACAGCAACACTCAGCACCAGACCATAAATAAGTCAGGTCTAATTCAATTCTCCCTTTCCTAAGTGTGACCCAAGTCTGCCCAGCTACTATTGTGGGTAAAGCTGCACTTGTCCAAGAAGCCTTATGCAAAATTATTTGTTTGCAGAAAGGGACTAATAAGTGGCCATTAAAAAACTAAGCAAAGCAAAACAAAAACCCAAACAATAATTGGATGTATTTTTGCAGAATTTTTGGGGAAAAGAAAAAAGTAAAAAATAATTAAAAGGCGAAAGGCAGCACTTCACTTCTCCTCATGCCTGCAGCTTGTCCCACGCTTCAGTGGGCTCAGTAGAGGCTGCTGCATCACCAGCATGCAGCATGCTGGATCATCATTTGAATGGGAGCCAGCCAGCCATGGCAAGGATAGACTCATGGGCACTAAGCAGAAGAAAAAGTCAGTTTTGAGATAATTACATGTTGAGTGCCCTTCTTAACCCACAGCTGTTGGGGGCATTCAGCACATATGGTTAAGGTTGATGGAATTTTTAAAGTCACTGAAATTTATAAGGTTACCTTGGCAGGTCACCCAGCTTGATTTTTTTTCTTGCTAGAGTACAAAACAGCAGAGAGTGAGAGCACACTGTTTACTGACTGTAGAAGGGGAATGCAGTCATGCTGCGTCAGGAACTGCTCAAGGACCAAAACTGAACCAAAACTCCTCAGTGCTCCAGTGAAAATGACTGAGGGAGAAGACAGACAGTAATAATTATCCATTGCCTCCTATAAAGCACCTTATCACTGTCTTGGCTCTCTCCATCCCTTTCCCCCAAACTCAAAAGGGAGGGAGGCACTAATAAAGAAAGATGCTACTTCCCTTTCTGGCTGCTGCACACCTGTGGATGTGGGTACCTCCTGCAGTGAGCAGAGGAACTTCTTATAGTGTTCAGACTAATTTTTAGCTCAGTCAGGAATTTTGAAAATATTTTTTGAAGGAAAAATCCTCGAGAAAGATCTTTTTTTTTCCTCCCAAAACAACACATTCACAGGAAGGGATTGGCTCACAGAGTCATGACCACTTGCCATTCCCCTTAGATTTTTTATCACATATTTTATGATCCCAGGTGTGTGGCTTCAAATATAGCTGAAGTAAGTAGTCTTAGAAAGACATTATTACTTAGAATAGACTGAAATCAGTTGGAGTTCTTATCTTTAGTCGCTCTTTGGACCATTCCACACAGAACTGAACCCTTGTCTTTATGAGAAGCCAGGCACTGAAGAGCTGTCAAGACTGAATAAGGCTTTTTGGCCTTAGATGCTGCCAGAGGACCTCCCCCCTTACTTACCAATCCCTCTTCTGCTATTCTCTGTTAATAGAGGAGCCTCAGCCACAGCCTCCAAATTAAGTAGCCATGACCCTGCTCCAAGAAGTTCACTCTCAAAAGAGAAAATATATTCTACAAAGTTTCTTACTTTTTATTTTGACTCAGTCTTTAAAACTGTGTCTGTCATGTGTCTTTAAGCAGGTTTTAAAAACAGACCCGTACACCATTATATGAGGCAGTAAGACACCAGCTGAACAGTACACAAAGTGAGAAGTCATCTGATTTGGAGGATCTGAAATGATCTTTCCCAACAAAAGGATGAGGCTTCTTTTAATTTATCACTCTGTGGGAAGGCTACGGTATACAGCCCTGTGCAATACAAGTACAGTGTTATTACAGAGTATTTCCATGCAAATCACTGTGAAATTGCATTGGTGTTTTCAGAGAACTAATAATGATAAATGTGTTGCAAGCTTCTTTACATTTTCTAACAAGTAAAAATGTAGATCTTGGTGACTTACAAGAGGCAAGCTTTGGACATTCAAAGTTTGTGTTAAAAGCAATTGTAACAGTAGAACAACCTTACTGAGTCCTTGCTACAAACATTCCTTCATGACCTGACACAAGAAGATGTAAATAGCCCTGCTCTTTGGAAATCTTATACCTTTTATCTAGAAATTAGTTGCAATGATTGAGTATAGTTGTGAAGTACAAAGGTGTAAAGTGAAAAACAGCAATCTGCACATAGGAGATCTGCTCAAAGTACATAAAAATCATCTGTAGAAGCCAGGATTATTGCAGGAGTTCAAGGAAAAAAGAGGCTATGCATATGCATGGCATTGATATTGAGGAACTTTTACTGAAGACTCAAACACATTCATCTTAACGTGCAGCTGATCCCAGTGAAGAGTTACATGGCATTACAGACACTTAGAACAGCCACATACTGGCCAGGTGCCTGGAAAAACTGATAACTGAAGTATAGTTAAACTGATATGTATGCAAGCTGTAATCTTGATTACTTATGTATTTTGGTATAACATAGACCTTGAAAGAATTAAGTGATGCTTTAAGCATGGCAAGTGAAAAATTACCCATGTAATTTTTCCTTTTGGAAAATCAGACTAATTTGCAGTGCTAATCAGTCTTGCAACAGAGCAAGAACAAAAGCCAGCCATAATAGGCAAAGGCAGTCAAGTGTCTCAGCCATCTGAAGGGAGGTAAAAAGATCTTAAACCTTAGGAATAGAAATGGAGTTACATTTTCTGCACATGGAAAACTTTCAACTAGGACAGATGCAGGTCATCTCTATGAGATAATGAGCTGAGTCTCCAAGTATTAACCAGAAAGTGAACGGGAATCCCCTCATGTTAATATTTTCCATGTGAAGATTATTACAAGCTGCTTGCCCTATATACTACGACTATCAATAAAGCAGACTAATGTAAGTAATTTTGAAAAGGAAGCCAGACTTCAGATGTATAAACTGGGTGATGGAGGTTAACAACTCTGCTGTAGGTTGCTTTATTGCTGGTCTGTATGCTTAAGGAAGAAGGCAAAAGCAAGTCACTGCTGAGACAGAAGTCACAGTGGTTTCAAGAGACCAGGAAAAGTCCCAGGTAAAGTCCATTCAAAGCCCTTTCTTTCACAACAGCTACAAGTGCTGTGTACTAGAGTAGTTTAGATTGCTACCCAAGAGTAATGATGGTGTTCACCAGACATGTGCCTTAATACCACATCCTAGTACACGCTGTGAGGTCCAAATCAGACTGCACCATACAAACAGACTAGCTGGGGCTACTGGAAATATTTAGAGAGTAGATTACCAGTGAGGTGCTGCTATTACTGCATATAACTAAGAAGACTAAAAAATTCAACCAACTACATAGTCAAGCTTAATTCAAGTGAATCAATAGGGTTTCCTGGCTCAAATGCTACAAATAGTTATGAGGGACCTGCTCCAGCCTCTATAGCCAGAAAAAGTCTCATGACTGGAAGAGCTCATTGACGGGCTTGTTGCTACAACCCCTCCAAAAGGATTTGGGATCTACATTGTTGTGTTTTGCTGCTGGAAGTATCTCTGTTGAAAAAGGAAGAAGATGTCTCATAAGTGAGTGAGTCAACAGGATTGGAAGAAGTTAGCCAATGATTTCATATGAGAGGGATCATGTCAGAAATATCAAAGACAGAGTTGATAGAAACTGGAAAGTCAGAATCTCATTCAAACAAACTGGAGCCTAGAGACTAATAGAACAGGCAAGCTTCATGGTTCAAACTTCTGTGACTTCTGTAGTGCCATCACTCAGTGTTGAGATACTGTGCTCACTTGGCCCGAATGCTGTGCCCTCGGAACAGTCGGACTACAGTGAGTACTGATTTCTGCCAAAGAAACAGTTAACACCAAAGCACACGTAGTTTTTGTTTAAGTTCTCCTGCTGTCTACGGGAGCTAATTGCAATCACTTCTTCCTTTCCCAAAGTACCAGCAATAGGTGATGGAAACATTTGTCATAATTATCCTTTCTGAAGAAATAAAATCACCACAACACTGGCTGTCTTGAAAAGGTATCATCAAGATGATCTATTTATACAGAGAGTAAGATGAAGTATTGCCCACACTCACAATATAGTCATATTCACTAATCATACTGGGACACCTCCAGCACCTGCTCCTTTGAAGAACTGGGCAGAGGGAAACCTCAAAAGGAAAGAGGCAGGCTGAAAACTCTTCCCTGCAGTGATCTTATGTAGGGGCACTATATTTGTGTCATGTATGAGGAGCTTCAGCAGACCCATATGTTGTTACTATTCCTTTAGCCATCCTTTAAGTGTTCAAACTTCACTGCTAGTGTGGGAAGTGTGTGACAGATACACAGTATTTCCAGTAATGATACAAATGAATGACATTCTATTCAAACAGTTTAGACAACAGTAATAAAAATAAAAAAGAGCATTAAAAAGAAAGGGGAATGTGTGTGTCAAATAAACCACCTGTAGGCTTGAAAGATGGAGAGATAATTCAAAGTATGCTATTAGAGTAGCAGAATTGAAATAAATGTCAGCCAAGTTTGAGGCTAACATGCTCATTATTCCTTTGATTGCAGTGTTTCACAGTACTTAGCATGTGATGGAAAGCTTTCACTTATTTATGGGAAGAAAAGTAGAGTACAAATTATTAATAGCTCATCTTATTCACTAAGTGTTAAAAAGTAGCAGGAGGAGTGCAATGGTTGCTTAGGAAGCTCTCGCTTAGGAAGTTTTAAAGGAAGTTCCACATACAGCCCAAGCTAATAAAGCACCTTTGAAAGATAATACAGCTTAGTGGCACCACTTTAGAGCAATCTCTTAGAACCCTTCCAGTGATGCAAAAGGAACTAAGGCAGCATCCCAGCCAGTGCTCTGCCATTTCAGCGGCTGTCAATAGCATTCCAGATTTCCAGCCCAACACATATGAGTTCTCAAACTTAATTCTCAAGTCCCAGAAGAAAGATCAATCTGCTTTTGCTAAACCAGAATTGGAATTTTTTAGTAGCCTGAAAAACCAGTAAAGATGTGGGGCTGGCAGAAGAAAGGAGCCAGCTGGGAAACAGAAACCAAACAAAACCAATCAAACCAAAAAAACACCTCAAAACCAAAGCAAAGGTATGTATCTCTGTAAGATACACATCCCAGGAGTTCCCTGGGAAGCCAAAACACTGGAGTAAAAACACACATGTATTTCCTCTACCACTGCCCAGAGGGGCAAATTCCACAACTGTAAAAATGAGGCCAGCACCATCCATCCGTATGCCACCCTGAAAGGCTGATTAGAAAACCTGTTAGGTTAGGAATTGGATGTGAGTTCTGGTGGAGATACATGGTGGAGTCATTCATTGTACCTCCCACACTTAAATTATTCCTGGTGGATGTTTGTCCAACCAATTCCTAAAGAGCTCTACGAGCTCCATCTCTTTCTTCATTACTCCTACTTTGAAAAGTTTTCCTAGTGTAACCTGCAGCTGGCACAAAATACCAATTCCTTCCCCTGAACAGAGATTAAGCTTGTTGAAAACCTCCACAGGTGCACCTAGATATCAGTGTTTTGTCTTTTTAGAAGCATACCTCCTGCTAAGCTTGTGTAAACTAAAATGAGCAATAAGTAACCATGACTTATATTTTAAGACTCTCCAAATAACAACTCGGACTGCCAAAGAACCTCAAGTCATACTTTAACTAACTGTATAGAAAAATCAGTTCATCCACAAGCAATAAGCAGACACCACTGAGACAAAAAGCACCATCTGCTTAGCAGAACTCCATGACACTACACAAGAGTTTATGACAAAAAGTGAAATGCCAGGAGGAAAGCAAACTGATTTTTAAAAGTTCTGTATCTATTACTCAATAGCTCTTCTCCCAGTATGTAATTCTAGTAACACCTGCTCTCCTCAGTGTCTAACATCTCCTTCTTTTATTCCTTTTAGTTCTGCCTAGCCAAGAGATTTATGGCAGTGTGTGGCGTCCCACCCCAAGGCAGAAGGGAGTACCCAAGATTCACAGATGCCCGTGGTGGAAAAGGAATGACAAAAGTCAGAGAGTCTATGAAAACTTAAGAAGTTTTATTAGTAAATTATACACTTGGCATGGAAATTGGTATAAGTTGGTCCCTTATCTTCTAGTATAAACACACAGAAGTGGATTTTAAATTTGGGTAGAGTGAAAGAGAAGAAGAGAGAAAGAAGAAAGACAGAAATGAGAGAAAGAGAAGAAAAATAGAAAATGAGAGAAGGGATGGAGGGAGGGATGAAGCTGATCTTGTGAAATCTGAGTTTTAATATCACTTTCAGAAGACTTGATGGCTTTTGTCATGAACGCTGCAATCTTCAGCAGACTTTGGCAAAAGCATGCAAACTAAACAAAAATTTGTATCAGGGGCTTCAGTTTAGAGTTTCAGAAAGCTGAACTGAATCAGCTTTTGGTTTGACCAAACATAAAGTTGTAGCAATAAAATTAGGATAATAAATTCAGCTTGTACACATGTTATTCTACATACATCTGGTAACTTCTCTTAGAAGGATGAAAACAAAATTGTGTAAGACAATTTCATAGAAAATAGCAGTCATATTGGAAAGACATACTGTTTCACACATACCCATAACTGAAAGAGCTGTATCAGTACAGAAATCTGTTCTTAGATTACAATATGTAAGAAGATGTTTTTTTTATTCCACACGAATGATGCATAGTTCTTACAACAAAGCACAGTTCTAGCAGGAAAGATTGAGAAAAAGTCACGCAGCATTCTTACACCATAGTGGTTAAGGCCACTCTTTGCAAAGTCAAATCCTTTCCCTATCTAATTCAGAGTAAGGAATCTATAAGATCAGTTGAGAGCTTGTATATGTAGAAAGGAAATTGGCCTTTAGGCAAATGAACTATCCATTTAGAATTTGCAAGGGTCAAACTGCTACACCAAAGCATTTAATATGCATTGAAAGAATCTGGCCAGTCTCCCACTGTGTGGAAGACCAAAGGTAGGAAGATCTGACTAATGAATTTATGCACTTACATGGTGAGGACATCAGGTACCATGTTATTACACATACATTGGATTGCTTCTCCTGTTTTGATCCAGTTTGTTTTGCTAAGGTATTATTTGAACTGCTATTTTCTCTTGAAAATTTTTGATGAGCAAACATTTTCTTGTAAATCACTTTCCAGCATATTCCCGGTCTCATTTTAGATGATACCTGTCACATTCTGAACAGCCTGTACACCCTCAGACATTTTCCCATCTAAATGCTAACTAGAGGTGATACTGCCTACTTAGAAAAGTCATATGAAGTCATAGCCCACATTACTATAACAGCAATAAAAGGGCAAGAAAATGAGGAGCTGTGCTATTAAACATGATGAAAATAATAAATGTTGTAGCGTTTGCAAATGGGCTGGGGAGTGTTTTGAAGTGCAAGCATTTTTCTTCCCAGTCTAGAACAGAGCTTTGTAATGAGGAGCAAGGTGCCAGAAGCAGACTCATTGCACTGAGACACGCTGGAATTGGTGGATCTTTCCAGCCTACTTACTGCAGATCAGGCAAAGAGAGTAATGAACTCTCTGCAGTGCACTCGGGCTGAAAAAACTACCACCTACTAGAGGACAAGGCAGATTTCAAGGAGAGACTGGCACTTTACAAGGAAGATACTGGGATTTTGCTATACCGATAACTTTTATAGGAACGGTTGAAAGTGGGTATCAAGGTCTTTTATAGTCAGGCAATAAAAAAATAGAACTATGTGAGAAAATCTTCCACCATAGCTGAAAAATGTAGCTGAAGCCAGGGGGGGAAAAAAATCAAACCTTTTAAAAACAGAATGAAAAAATGGCTATTTTCTTCTTGGGGATTTATATACCTTTTTAACAAAAAGAGAAGGAAGAAGCCTTCTCAGTTTTCATACTCTCCTTGTTCAGGTACATCCTTATGGTTCAGATTCATCCTCCTAGAACAGACTCTTTTCGGGTGCTCAGCATCAGGTTGATAAGTATTGTTTATATCCTGGCCTTGCTGTGCATTACTCTGAGCTAATCCACTTAGGTCCCAGCAATCTATCTGCTGGCCTCAATCTGCCCCTTCAGCCCTTTCTCATAGCAGATGGAACCTCTCTACAGAAACTCAGGCTAATCCCACATTAATCACAGGAGCTCTGGTAGGTGGGGTGTTTTTTCCTTCCTCCCATCTTTAAAATGTGGAATGATACAGATCAGTAGTAATGAGTCCCTGAGGGATGGCAGGTGTAACTCTCCTCTGATAACCTGCTCTCAGGCTTTCCCAGTGGGCACCACACCTTGAGCAGAATATCTCCTGCAGAGGCAGTTTGCTCCCTGGCTGAAGGAAAAGAATATGCCAGACACAAAATAAAGGCCAGTCTATATGCCAGATATTAATCCATTTAAATAACACTGGGGGAAAAAAAGTCCCAATAAACCCAAAACATTTAGCTGCAATGGTGTAAGATTCTGTGCAGACAATCCCTAACCTTGGTAAAGTCAAAAAGGAGGAGAGAAGCAGTCACTTGCACTGAAAATAACCATCAGCTAGTACTCTCTCTACTGTTTTCTACAGTTACTTTCAACTAATTTACTTAGAAACCATAATCACCCATCTTGTCATGCAGACATTAATTAACTACAACATTTACAGAACTACACCAGTCTGTCAAGTATCTCAGTTGTGACAAGCAATGCAGCCAAGGTAAAGCCAACTGATGCAAGCCACTGGATTTCCTTCAGAATAAAGGCAAAGGTTGTGAAATAAACTTCAGGAAGATCCACAAATGAGTAAAACCCTGAGCACAAGGAGCAAAGCCTGCATCACTGACACTGCCCTCAGCTGCAGCACACTTCATTATTAGAGGAAACTAAGTCACTGTGAGCCCTGATTTCCCTCCAAGAAAAGGAACATGGGAGAGTGAGATTGACACAAGCAGCTTAGCATACTCTGGATAATTAACTCTTAGCATACTCTAGGGTGCTGTGATTCAGATGCCATAACTTTCAAACACTGGAACTTCAGCAAAGGAAAAGCCAACTGAGTTTGTACAGTGCTTTATTTTTAATTTGCTGTCATGCAATGATTAGTTTATGCTAGAGTTAAACTTTAATGATTACAGTTTCTGGCTTCTCAGTCTTCACTCCCTTTTGATACATATATCTCTGTTCTCTGTTTTCCTGTTAGCTACATCAGTTTTCAAGAAAATGAAATTGTTATTCCATATGCTTTGGTTTCTTTCTAACAGGATAGGTTTTTTTGTTTCTTCTTCAATAGATTTAATGAACGGGGGCTTTAAAACCCGTCTCAATAATTGCTCACATTAGTGGAACTCCCCACTCCTCCTGAGGTCATTGGTACACCCTGGTCATGTTTTTTCAACTCTGACTTTGTCATTGCTGTGAACTTGCTTGTTGGGTACAAAACCGAAGCCTTTTTTGGCTTTCTGTAGAGGTAGGGCTATACAAACAGATAATACGAGGCAGTGTGCTCCAAGACTGCAGAGCTTTGAATATGTCACTCTAAAATTTAAGAGCCATCTTTCCTCATGGCATCTTTGGACCCCTGCACCTCAACCCCTTTACTTGCTTTAGCTGAAAGAAGCTTCACTTCCTATTAGCTTTGATCCACTTCATAACAAATCAGAATTAATGCAGGCTAAGGAAGCCAGCAAAAATCAGAAATGAATTTCCAGCATCCCGACATATAGCCTTTAGGGAAATTATTTGGCTTGGTCTCCAAGTCTGCTACAAGCTTCTAAGACTTCAGTGGACAAAATTTTGTGACTGTAACTAAAAGGAAATAACTGAAAGAACTCAAATTCCCTGATGTGATTTAGGTTTAAACAAGGACATAGACATTAGGAAAGGGTTTGATTTGTGGTAAACATGAAAAGAAATAAAACTAAGTGTGTGTGTTGCTATTTCACGACCCACTGTGCAAACATTGCTGTAGGCACGGAGGGTTTTATTGCTCATTAGTAAATAATCAAGTTAAAAATAAGATGATTAGGAAACTGCTGATTGATGAGGAATAAAATAACATGACATAAACATCTGTCTCCTAGTCTAATATGTGTTAGTAGAGGAAGACATTGCTAAGGCACTTGAATGCTCAATGCTCTGATGAGATAGTGATTACATTGGGAAGAGGGTAATGCAACTACAGCTGCCATTCCCTTTCCCACATGGGGAATGTTACAGAAATGTGGGTCTGGATTGTGTACTTCCAGAGTGTCTTTAATCCCCTAAGATTTCCACAGGGCACAAACTTTCTTTCCACATAAAACTCTGCTCCCAAGCAACAAAGCTCTTAGACTCTTGCTTGCAGCATGAATCCCTCCTTTACTGGAAAACACTTTCCCAGCTACAGACAATGACAGCTGACATGCCCTCTCACCTCAGGCATGTCCAAATCTGCTGTGTCAAAAACACAGATAGAGCTGTGCAACAAACAGCTTTTAAAACTTAAGCATTAAGGAAACATATCCCACATAGGTATCCCTACTTCATTAAAAAACTTTCCTGGCAGAGAAAAAGCAACACACAGACTCTTCCACTAAGGCATCTTCTTCACTGGTTTCCTCTATTAGGTTTCACACCTACAGAACTTATTTCACTACAAATTTTACTAGTGAACACAACATTTTTTTCAATTTCTACTGAACTCAATTTCTGTCCTCTGAAGAGGACAGAAATACAATTTCTGCCACTGACACCTTACTCCTTTGGTCTACCTTCACACTGACCAGAAGTAAGGTTGCATTTGCAATGACCATCTCTCTATATTTTTAAACCCATAATGAACACACACAAATACAAAATAGACTCTTTTCCCAATTAAACATTAAAATAGTGAGCAAGTATCTTGCAGTGCCAAATAACCTGTCCTCAAAGGTCAAACAGTGTTTTAGGTTTTCCACACCTGGAGAAAAAAATATTAATAAAACTACAAAACTGAATAAATACATGCCATAAGAGATGCAAATAATTTTCAAGATGTCAGCATTTACCTCAGATTATAATACACTTAATTCAGATTTTAGTAGGCTGACTTCAGCCTATTTCAGAGTTATGAGCAAAAAGATACAGATTTTGTATTTAAAGAATCTACCTGCTTTCCCTGGCTACACCATTAAAAATTGATTTATGTAAAAATTTGAGAAAAAATACTAGTTATTATAAAAAAATTAAAGCTTGGCTCAAAAGGAATCACCTTGATTTTGATTTCATATTTTAGTTAAAGAATCAGTAAGGGAATGAAACAGAAGCAGTATTTTCAGAATACAGAATATAATGTCATACCACCCAATACTCCACCTCAAAAACAAATGCACACAGACCAAAAACTCTCTTAAAAGAATATAAATTAGGATTTCTGATAGATAGTAAGTGAAAACAGTAGGAAACAAGGATAAATAAAGATAAGTCCACAATGGTACCTATGTCTTGGATTTATGTAGCATCCTCATTAACAATTTAAAAACAACAAACAATACACTAAGCTTTAAAATGATGTCTTAAACAGGAAGCAGGAGGCAGCTAGATCAGGAATACTGAAAAGGATGGGCAGAAAACACTACCTAGGCAAAACACAAGAGATCTGTGACAAATATGCATGACTGGTATACCAAAAGAGACAGACCACAAAACTGGGAATGAAAGTAGAGTCAGGCAGAGAACTGCAAACTAAGATTAATCTGCTATGCATCACAGCTGTAGCAAGGGCACAGCAAGGCTGCCAGTTTGCACAGACCGAGCAAACACCCTGAAGTCTGCAGTCAAAGCCATGCCTGATCGACCATCAGCACAACTGGCCCATGTCTGCCTGCCTGCTGTAAGCACCACCAACACAAACGTTTCACAGTCTTCATCACACACAGGTTAAGCTTGAGGTGCACGCACTGACATCAGCTCTGCATCACATTCCTGGTGTCTGCACTGGGTCTGGTGGCCGTTCCCAGGGGGCTGAAAGGACAGTTTCCCCTCAGGAGGCTTTGTACCACATTTCTAGTGAAGATCTCCAGCCAAGGAGATGAAGCTATACCTAACCTAAAGCAATACTCCCAAAAGACACATACTGAAGACAGGATGAGCAATATGGAATGCAATCAGAGCTGATGAAAACACCTCCAATTATGTAATTTAAATTACTTAGGAATATTTTCTGGGAAGTAATGTTGCATAAAGAAAGGAATTTGAAGACATGACTTGAAAAGTTTCTTTTTCAATTTTCATCAGTGAATAGGCAAAACACTTCTCAAGCTGACTGGGACCTCTGCTGCAGTCAAGAACATCTGGAGGAATTACATAAATCTCTTGTAACTATGCTGTAGAAAATTAAACTAGAAGATCCCAATAATTGAAAATTATAAAATACTCAGGCAGCAAAATCTAGAGTGTGTTTTTATCAAATAGAAGAGTTGTTAGCTATACTTTCTCTGTACAAACTGAAACTTAAATGGAGTCTATTCATCAATACTTTGGGAAGCTGAACATCTTACCATTTGAGAGAAAAACCACAAAAGGTTTTCAAGAGCCACATGAGGGAAATTCCTACTACTCCTACTGAAACTACAAGCTCTTCCCTCAACTTTCCCACTGGTTGGTTTCCTAAACCTTTAACTTTTTTATATATATGAAGCTTTGTCTATATTTGCTAGAAGTGTAGTATTTTAGGGAGCCAAAAGACTTATAAGATCGTGGCCACACAAGACAGTCCTGCAATGGTCACATCTTTATGTTCTAATGACTCTCTTCCTTTCACAATTCACTGTTTTCACATTTTATATTGTTGCATTTTGTTGCTATAGTTGAAGTCCTACTTTCTATACAGTTTGAATTACATATCTTTTTTTCCTGTTCCACACTTTATCACACAGACAAAAGAAATACATTTCTGTCTACTTTGAGATTATCTTCTCAAGGTCAGCTTCCCAACTGCTCCTGCTGCCAGTCAGCCCAGAATGCACCTATGCACAATGTCTAACTTTCAGCATGATAATCATCCCACTGTATCATAATTTCCATAATGAAGCCAGAGTAAAAACTCTCTCACCAGCTGCCTCAAAATTAAGAGATGTGGAAGGTCTCAAATCAACTGCCTAAGTTTATAAATTGATTACCACACTCTTTAAAAGTCTGTATTTACTAAAGCAAAACTACTGAAATCTTAGGAACCCTATTGTCAGCATCCTTCCTTTTGAGACTGCCGTTCCCCCCAGTGAATAAAGTCAAACCACCAGAAACTGAGCAGAGTTCTACTATTAGTAGTGGTTGTGCATATGCTCTGTATTAATGGAGTCAGTTGCCCCGAGGAATTAGCCATCTATATTCATGGACTAAATGGAATTGTATTCATTGAGCAGTTGATGACAGCACAGTTGAAGAACAGGTCAGTTCTTGTATTTAGGACTTTGCTTTCTGTTGCAGATGAAGGATATTCGCTATGGGTTCAATAGTATTCCACCCAGACCCTTTTCTCCTTTCACCAGTGCTCCAGTCTTCTTCTCTGTAACTGGGATTAGCACAATGAGAACTGATCTAGGGAGCATTAGTAAGGCAAAGTCCAAATAGCAGGTACTTTTGGAACCTATATCAGATGCCTTTCATATCTTGAATGGTATCTTAAAGCCAAGCTACCTGTACTGTGACTGTGTTATCAACAAGGGGTTCAGCAGTTGGCCTCCTCCCAGCTAAAAGGTTCAATGTCCATTCATAGATCCATTTGAATTCAGTGCGGTGTTCAGCACACAGTGAAGGATCAAAATGAAAATGAACACGTACAGAACTGACCTAAAAAATAATAAAGAAATGAAACAAGTATGGTCAGGTGCTAAGTAAAGTGTTGCATTCAATCTCTTTTTAAGGTGTTTACTTCCGCTTTTTATCTTTGCACTACATCTTTACCCCCTTTTCAATGACTCTACTGTGACACATGTGAAACAGCTCCTACTTTGAAAGGGTTCAAGAGTTACCTTCCCTTTACTCTGAATGTTCACTTCATGAAATAACTCAAAACCAGCTGGAGAGACCAACCAAAGGAAGAACAAGAAAAGCTATGTAATTTCCAGCACACAGAGATACAGCTGTCAGATGTCAGAGTCATGTATGCAGCCTTGAAAGAGGCACTTCATTGGAATGTATTCATGAATACATGCACCAATTGGTCCAACAGATTTCCTTGGTCTGGATAAGCTCTATGACTTGGTCTTGCTCTGGCTCCTCTGGTGTATGTCTTGGGAGCAGGATCCCATCCTATGATTACTTTGCAAAAAACGAACCTATACCTTATTTTCAGGAATTTTTCTGCCCTCCCTTTCCCTCTACCCAATAATTTTGATGAACACGCTTTCCTTCTTGAATGTGGACACCTTTGTCTCTCTTGATTGAAAGCATAACATCTGTAGGGTCCTATGAAGTTCATTGTACACACAGACCTGGTGTGGGAAGCTGAAACATAAATCACAATTTCCCATTTTCCTAGCTGTTTGGGAGCATTTTACTGACAGACGTGAGCTCCTTCTGTATCTCCAAGGCATGGTGGGAATTGCGCTCACCTTCTGGCCAGGACAACACTCTCCTCCTCACCCCTTTTACACAACCCTGCCCAGGGAAGACCTGCTCCTGTTTCATTCTCTCTTGCTCAGATATTCTGATCATTCTCTGCAAGTCTGAATCACTCATATTCCCAGACATCAATTCTTTTGTTCTGCAACTAGATACTTAAACTGCTCCCACTGCTTCCTACTTTGTGTGTTCTAACATGCTCACTGCATATTCATCATTAATGTCTTCATGCTTAACATCTCCTCAGCATTCCTCATCTACCAGCACGTGTGGTAGAACTGGCAGGGAACCCACAGAGACCAAGGCATTCTGTGAAAGTCATTTCCAGAATGCGAGACTTTTGCACAGCTTTTGTGTTGTTCAGTGGTCGTGGCTGTAAATACACAGAGGGTGCAAGATGGTACAGAATAATATCTGTGGCATTACTTCAAGAAATACCAAAGCCTTCTCTGTTCCCTCAGCCCACAGAAACACTATGTTCAATTTCCACATCACAGTTTTTTCTACATCTCTGGGAACAACATAGCCCCTTTTTTTCCTTTCAAGGTCCCAGCCCAGCATCATACACATGCTAATACAGAAATTAAATATTTGTTGAGTAGCTTCACATAAGTTTAGAAAACAAGAAAATAAAGTAACTAGACTTACCGCAAGGAAATTATTATTAGAATCGATTTCAACCTTGGCACTGAAGTTTTAAACAAAATAAAGTACAAGTAAGTCCTCCAGCAATGACTGTGCCTGCCAGGTAGATAGGGAATATACCTATTCACTCTGGATCTAACACACTTCACTCTCATTTACAGTTTCCCATTTGATATTTAGATAACTTTATAACATTATTCATTATTCATTATTAAGGCTGGATTCAAATCAGTAACCTTCAGTAGGGAAGTTACATATCCCATTTGTTACTCAGTTCTCCAGATAAGTGCTTCTGCCTCAAACTCATGCATCAGCTTTGATGACAGAGAAGTAGTGTTCACTGAAGTGTTGCTAATGCATTCCTGAGTCTGGCTAATTACACACAATCAACTGATTCTCAAACATCAGGATGCCAAATATTGCCTTAAAACGCTACCACTTGATGGAAACTTTCTATTGCTTGAAGAGGTGAAAATAGTTGAGTTAGTAATCAAAATCAGATCCAACATTTTGAGACCAACCTCCTGAAGGCAGCTACATAGAAATGAAGGCCTTTAGCCCTCCTCCTGTTGTACAGAAAGTAACTTCAGCTGTTTTTTTCCTTCCTTACAAAATTGCATAAATACAAACCTTTAAAAAGCCCCATACAATGTATTTATATGTGTTCAGTAAGAGTATTTTTAAAACTCTCACCTGACTAAATTTGTATGGCAACACATTGCCTGGAAAACAACGGTGCTAGCTCTTTCTCCAAGGAACATGATTACACATGAAATTCCACATGCACTATGGAACAGAATCAGCCTTCTGCAGATAATCCACCAGGACTGTAATTTAAAATCAGCTGCTACCTTCACTCTGGATCAACTAATTTAACTTTCATCTAGAGTTCTCTGATATTTGAATTAGCTAAAATATTGCTGGTCAAGGCACCCTGAAACTCAGGATAACTAACAAAGGAATCCAGTTGTGAAAGACAGTTTCTGTATTTGTAAATCCCTGCAGATGTGCAATAGTAACAGAAATAGCAAGATGACAAGGCCAAGGAAAACAGAAGCTAATAAAATAGACCAAGATGAAACTATTAATATAATAAATCCTACAACAGACTGTACCATGAACTCAGCTTTGTTTCCCAGGCTAAAAGTAAAATTTAATTAGGTGCTACAAATCTAGATAACTAGCACTTGACCTATATCTGTCAATATGGTCTAATGCCGAAAAATATGGCAAAGATTCATGTACATGGAGTGAGGCATGCCAGGGTTTGATCACCCTCCCTACAGGCACACACCTGTCCCTGCCCTGTCACCCAAGACACATCAGTGCCATCCCCTGCTTTGCCACCCAGTTCTTGGTTGTGCTCCTCATCAAGGTGTTTAGGTATCTATAGTGGGACTTCTGAGTAGGTCAACTACCTATGCCTGAGTCAGGTCTTCAAAACACCCACATCTTTGTGTTTTATGCTGTTAACACAAAATACACTTGGCATTGTACCCCAGAATTTTTTTTTGGGTGAGTAACCTGATCAATGTCCTTCAGAGTTATGACTGTTCATTCATTTGTAACTAACCTTTAATAAGGCACTATTTTGAAACACTTCATGTCTTAATCAAAAAAAGGAGGGTGGACAAAGAGCGTCTAAACAAACAAGTCAATTCTCCATCAGTTTGGACATTTTTAGACTAAAATCAAGACTGAACCATTTATGTGTTCATAAAGAAAAAAGTTTGTGTAAGACTCCTGGAGAGGATGAAGGAGGATCTTTCAATGGTACACAGCAGACAATTGAACCTAAAAAGGGTCAGAATTCAAAATACAGCCTGAACTGCAGCACGTGAGTTCCTTCGTTTAAGGCATTGCTTTGCACTGTGGATCTCCTGTGTGTGTAACTCTTCCAACACCTGTTAAACAGAAGTCAGGCACCAAGATCACAGGTATGGATCTAGGAAAACACAGTACCCCGAGAACAACGGCTTTATAGTTACATCATTATCATCACCACCATCATCATCATCATCATCATCATCATCATCATCATCATCATCATCATCATCATCATCATCATCATCATCCATGTGTGTGCAGGACTTCCAAATATTTTTTCTGACTCTCCTGAAATCAAACAATAATGCAGCACTGGCTACCATTCCTATATGAAGGAGAGATGGCCCCTTGGAAAACAGGCATCTATATATTGACAAGCTGTCATCTTTGATGAAGTCAGGAGTAAAGTGCTCTTAAATCACCCTTGGAAGATAAAACTTTTAATGGTAGCTTTGCATTGCTGTAACTAGAAATGGATCTGCAGCTTTGTATTTTAAAGGCCAAATCCTTCTACTCCTTTGTTCCTTCTTTGTATTTTCCCTACCCTTTTCCTTTCCCTTTTCTCCAAATTAACATTTGGAACACTTGAAAATGCTAATTGAGTTTCACTTCATTCAGACAGGAAATAATGACCTCAAGATAATAAGACAAGTTAATAGTCCCCTGCAGGTAAATTAACACAAGACCAAATGCTTGAAGACCTTGAGGATCACAACTGTTAAACTTAAGTATGCATTCAAAGCAACTCTGAGCACCTAACAAAGCAGGTCACAGATCATCAATCAGAACTATTGAAAAAAAAAAACTCTTCAAAGAAACAAGAGAACTGCAGAACACATGAAGATAATTTCTTTTCAACATCTACAATAAAAAAGCCAAGTTAAAGATGCTTTTAAGTAAATATATAAAAAAATCGCAACCTGCATGCTCAATGTGTATGGGAAGGTGTGCTCAATGAAGTCATTAACTCATCCCAAATTCAAACAGACACATTTCAGTAAGCCATCCACCAGAAACAGATACGTTTCCATTGCAATAACATCATATTTTCTTTTTGTAATCACTTTATAGGGTTCAAAATATGATTTTGATTACAGTATAACCATGAAGATGAAATGCTTACAGAAATCATAATTCTGCTTTAAGTCACAAAACAAATATTTCACAGCCCATAAACTGAAAAGTGCTATAAAAGTGCCCAAAGCACAACAGTCACTCCACAAATCACCTTCATGTCAGAATAGACAAAAACGTCTAACCTATAAACACTCATAGAAAAAATAACCTCTCTCTTTAAAATACAGCTGTTGACAAATAAATGGGTAATGCTGACAAATTATTCAAGCTTCAATTCATAGCCCTCTATTAAAATAGCACCAATGTGTTTTAAAAGTTAAAATATGTTGCTGGATCATGTAGAAATTAAAAAAATCAAATAACACTGGTTAAAAAACATAAATTATTATGAGAAATCCAGAATCTGAGTGTTCAATACAGTTTCAAAAATATCACTGTATCTTACACTCCTTTAGGATGCTAAATAATCTTAGTATTTAGAAAGGAGAAGAGCTGTTGTTTACAATCTTCTATTTTTAATTTGAGGTTTTTCCCTTAATTACTCTTTGTTTCAGCACAACTAACAGGTGTCAAGAGCATATTTTCTTTGCTTGCATGAGTTCATCTGCAGTTAAGACACCAATTCTGAACAGAAAAACCTGAAAAGCTCATTTTCCTCTCCCAACACGAGTATAAATTATGTGGTAAGAAGGGGGACCTGGTAAATCGAAAATCTGCAGGAAATGCCCAGATATTCATGGGTGCCCAACAGCACAGGTGGGCAGCAGAGACCTTTCTGACAGAACATTGTCTCCACTGAAGGACTGCTGCAAACATAACCCTGACATTTTATCGGCTGGGACACACTGTTGAAGTCTTAGCATTGATGGCTGATTTGACATCCAGAAAACCCAGTCCAACAGTGATTAGAAACAACAATGAAATTTAGTACATCTGTTACTTCAAACTGGAAACCTTACATTGACAGAACTACGGTAATACAGATACAATAAATCACTATAAATACGATGCAAAATTCTAGCTTTTCCTTTAAAGTACTTACTTCCATTCAAACAGGAAGGGCACAAATCATTAGAGAGATAATAAGCAAACACGAAATATATCAAACAACATTATCTGTGTAATAAAAATTAAAGAGAATAATTTGATTGGAGCTTGCTAATGATTATACTACTTGAATTAATGTTCTGCATAAACAGTATGCTAGGTTTGCAAAGTGAGGCCTCAAAAATGAATGTGAAGATTGTTCCAATTACAAAAAACTATGTATCAGTGTTTTCCTATTCTTTGCTCCTTCTTCTGGAAACAAATGCAAAATAAGATCAAAAACAAACCAAAACAAAACACAACATACTTGGCTATTTTATCACTACTGTCATTGCATTAGGCTGTCATTAGAGACTTTAAACCTTCTGATTAAGCTGGTTCGCCCTTCTCATTTCTGTGCAATTCCCTAAGTGGCTCAGTTCGCTTCTCCAATGATTTTGGGTTTTATCCTTTCTGAACATTACAAAAAGCACACTCCAAAGAATTTTCTATATGGTTTTGTCTGTAGTGGTTACATGCTTCATAGCAGTACTTTCCCAAACAGCACTGATACCATCTCGTGGTTTCTGAACAAAGCTTTTCAATCAAAAGGCTGCATCATCCAGGTTCAGGATGGTCCCTGAGGAACCTGAAATGGCTTCCAGAGAGACTTCATGCAACTACACACAGGTCAGTTACAATGACTGGCCCAAAGCAAAGATATAAAGGTGCTCCAGAAAAGACTTGGTATTTATCCCAACATTTTGCTGCTGGTGCCCCAATCTCACATGAAAAACAGAGCACGGCATACATGCAAATGCATCCCACACCATTAGAGCAGCCCTCTAATTAGTCCATTAATCCATGCATCATTCCAGTCTAAATAGTTCAGTTGCTTTCTCCACATTGTCGTTCTCATTTTCAATAAAAATGATTCCCCAAAGTCCTGTGAAACATCTCATGGATTTGTTGCCTTCAAACTAAAGAGTTTTATAAGAAGTACTGTGGTGGACACCAGTTTTTAGAACCAACAGGGGATAAAGTTTAACCTGAACAAAGAATAATTAGGTAACTGGACCACAATCAGAATAAGACAGATCAACTTAACTAGGTGTCTCTTCTACTAAACTAAATGCATATATTGATTCTCTTTCAATCAGTTTAATAAAGCTAACACTTAGGGTAGGTCTCACTCACCTCACAAAGAAAGTCTCCAGTTGGTCTGAGAAACCTAAATCCTTGTGTTTCCCAGACTTTGTGGCACCACCTGAAAGCTATTTACCTCACTCCCTAAAAATGAATGCCAAAAAGATCTGTGTAATATTTATAGAATGTTATGCTACCATATGAAGCACTTTCTATAAATGTCCCTGTACAGAGATAGAGTGTATTAGAAAAACTCAGTTTCAAAACTTGAACACAATTCAAGTCCAGATGTGGCATTAATTTTTTCATCCTGAGGTATTACAGTTGGAGTTGCTCTGATTTGCTGATTTATACCAAAGAAACACAGGTGCTGCAGTGTCTTGTTTAGGCAAAGAGAAGAGAAAATGGTACAGCATTTCCATATGAAGTTCTGAGGAAATATGCATGACTCAAATTTAATACAGGTTCATACTGTCCTTGTTTAGATGCACATATGCAATAGCCAAATTTAATAATGTCAGAGATCTGCTCACAGAATTTCAATGCTCAATGGGCTTAGTCAAGTTGAAAAACTCATAAATCTGTGGGAAAATATTCGACATTGTTACAACTAAATGATGTTACAATTACATGACAATGACTGAAACAAGGTAGTGAAAAAGGCAGTTAATTTTAGTATTTCCTTATGTAGTTTGTCAGTTCATCTTTCACAGTCATAAATATTCATGGAGGAGCAGAAACAAATATGTTAAAAGTATGTTTTGTTTACCAAAAAAATAATTTTGCCTTCTTACAGGGAACTCTCACCTTCTTCCTACTACCAGTAGCTTTGGCTACTTACTTTTTAAATTGGCTTTTTAAAAAAAAATTAACCCTTCTCCTTACATTCTTCTTTGTCTGGGGAAGAAATATAAATTACCAGCTCTTTTGATTCCTTCTTTAACAGCAAGTGTTCTGTTGTTATGCACATGCATTACTAAATATGACTACTTTGACGTGAATTCATGAAGACTGACTTCTGTTTTTAGTGCCTGTGTCTCTACCTACATTCTGTCCTTCTGCTCATACGTTGCTTAGTCAAAATTGTCTGAACTTGAGCCAGTTTGTACATTGTTCTATAGTGCATGCCTGACTGAGACCTTAAACTTTAACTAATATTCTAAGACATTATTCCTTGCAGGAACTGAATAAAAATATTCTTTAAAGAAACAGTATTGGATAAAAACTTATCCTACTGCCACGCAGACAGAATGTCCAGGGACCAGACACACACTGGGCTCTTTCCTGTAAATCTCCAAACACATTTCACCCTGTAGATGTGATGGTTTCAACTAGAAGCTGTCAGCAGATTTGGAGGAAGTTTGTGGTTCTTGGTAACCTTTCAGATTATAACCCTCACTGGAGCAAGGAATGCAATGCGAAACCATGTGGCACTGGGAGATATTTGGGAAGAGAAGACATGGAACATTTCAGATCTCTTATGCATCAGTCTGTATCACCACCTCACAATTTTTCTCATGTCTATCTGGTGTCCACCCGTGGCATGAAAGGACAGGACTTAGAGAAGGCAAATATTCTCATGTAGCTTGTTTTCAAGTTGGCCAACTGAAGACCAAGTAAATAGCACTCATTTTTTTTTAATACACAGACAGTTGGTATGTTTGCCTTTTGTGCTCTCATCAGTGACCATCAGAAGTTTCCTGAAGACTTGAACTTTCTGCACACACTGGAAATACATTTAATTCATAGTTTTACATCAGTTTTTACAGCAATTGTCTTCCAGATTTTGAAAAGCAGTAACAATATTCTTTTACGAAACAGGGCTGAATCCAACTCACAATAATTATGTGCATAACTTAGTCATGAAGACTACAGCAGCGGAGCAGGGAGCATCCTCTCAGACCAGCATGCTTACATTTCTTCTCCAGAGCCAGTAAGTCCCTCTGGAAGTAAAACTGCAATATCTTCTTGACTCCATTAATGCACAAGAAATTTGTGCATTTTGAGAGGGAGACTAAGCCTGGTCAATTTGTGCAATTACTGTGAAAGAACAGGGTACCAGCCTGGAAATGGAACCTTCAGTCAATCACATCCAAGAATGGATTTTGCTTTTATCAGTAATGGTGCAGTTTACATCCATATTCTGAGGAGCCCTGAGCTGGGAAGATTAGTTCAGCATCCTCCTCACTCATTAAACCAGCTCTCTTGTTACCTGCTTTCCTACTTGGCCCAGCTTTCACAGCACAAAAGGTGAAGGCTCTGCTGAGGACACCTCAAGATCAATTTGCTTACCGGGGAATCGGTCAAGCCGATTCCTTTAGCAGGAGATTAGGTCATCCATCTCCAGGCTGGTCAGCAACCAGAACCTGTGTCCCTTACTCCCCGGCCAACAATAAAAAAGCCTCCCACCAAAATCCATTTTAGGTCAGCCCACATCTTGTTTTCTTGGAGATTTATACAGTACCTTTCTAAATCCATCTGATAACACATGCAGGGCCTGAATCTTCCGCAGGCCATTGGAGTTAGGCATTTAGAGAACTTAGTGAATAAGCAACAAGTTCAAGAAAGCAATTAGGTAGCTCCTGAAATTCATCAGACTGGGTGTCTGTCTGGGCTTAAACTCTAGGTATTGAAATTTTAACACAGGGGTTAGGAGTCTAATCTCATCCAGCATCACCTACAAATCATGAGAGCTGCAGCATAAACAGCTCATGATCCAGGCCTCTGCTGAATTTCTACAAAAGCAGAAATTATCTGAAATCTATGGCTTCAAACAGCCTATGTAACCCTGAACTAGCTGTATATATAAAGTGTAGGAAGCAAAATCAATAAATAACTCAAAAGGTCACCTAGCCATGAGTATGCACAAATGCCTTCTTGACAGATACGGTTAACAACCTTCAGCACTGCCTATAGAAACTGTTGGCATCACCTAATCCATTCCAGTGTTTCACTACCCTCACCATAAGATATTCCTACTGTCTAACATGATTTTTTTGGTTTTGGTAGTGGAGTTTGTGATGTTGCTAGCCTGTTCTTTTCTCCATGTAGCAGCATTTATGCATAAAGACTATGTTTTAATACAAAGATTTCCTCAATTCACTGAACATCTCTTCTTAAGTTTCCCAAGTATCACTGACAAGTAAATTATAAATCTTTACTTCATAAAGTGTAGTAGCTGCTTCATTAATTCAGATAGAATAATTACAGTCATCTGAACAAAACTGAATTACACCCATCCAACTAAGTAAACCAGCATGATCCAGAACATTCCAAGTTTCAATTAGCTGTTATTTCCTATGCCTGAAACTACTGTGACCATACTGACATAGTATTTGAGGGTGGCTGTTCAGCTCTCCAGAGCAGTAATCACATTGTAAAAAACATCATAGAATATGGAAGTGTCCTGGAAGAGACGGAAGGACTGAGGGTGGTTGAACATCTCATCCTGTTTCCTGGTTTGTTTGAATTAAAATTGAAGGTTTGGAATAAGAACCTGCCATATCCCTAAGCCTAACTTAATATTAAATAATTGTGCATAAGGCAAAACTTTCAGGACAGAAACATTCTCTAACCCAGGAGAAAGAAAGCAAAGTGCAAAAATAATTCTTTCTCTTGTCAGCACGAAACCTTAACAAATCAGGGCTTCTGATCATTACATTTTCTCATTTTATTCATTCATTTTATTATAAATGAATAAAACATACCTTATGTAAAAAAAAGCATAGCTCTGTATCTTGCATCTCGAGTGTGTCTGCCCTTAATTGTCAATAAAGCCCAAAATTTAAAAAAAATGCGATACTGAAGGAATGCCTATAAATTTAATCAACTATGACCCATTGTTCACCACTTTCCAACAGCTAAGGAAAAAGGAATTGAACTGTAAAATTTGTTCTGGTCAGGAACTTGGCCTCTGCTATCACGTCAGAGTCCAGAGAAAATTAGCATAATGAATTTCAAATACATTGGCTTATCTCATGTAACTCAAAGCCCACAGATTTGATTTAAATCATAATGGACTACATCCTGACACGCAGTCAGATCCATGCATGGGACAGGAGGAATTCTGGCAAAGAGGGAAAAGGAGGTATAAAAGTCACAAAAGATGTTGCCTTGGTAGGGTGAACTGTTTGACATCTATTTTCCAATGCTAGAAGTAGATGTAAATACCATTTAATCCATTGCTGTGTCTCTCCCGTTAAGTACTATTTAATAAAAAGCATTTGAGCACTGCATTCATCGATCCCATCCTTTTTGACTGCACAGTGTTTCAGACACCACCGCAGGTGATGGCCTTTTGATGCTTCTCTAAAAATGCTTTTTTCATTTTCAATTAGGACTCACCAGCAAACAGCAATCCCGTTCTCTCATAACCAACTCCCAGCTTTAGAAGATATGCTTGAAGCTTAAAGAGCATGAACTCTGTACTCTCCAACAAAAAGCATAAACAACACAAGTAAGAGAATCAGAACTGGAGAAGGAACTCTTCTCTGTAGCCCATAGATCCCCAAGAAGATCATACTCTTGAAAGAATAGGGCTGGAAAGGTTAGATTCCTCATATTTGATAGACCAATCTCATCTTAAATAAGCATCAAAATGGAGAGAAATACTGGAATTCCTCATTAATAATTTATCCAAAACTACAGACAAGTTTACTTTTGTTCAAGAAGAAAATATCTGCTAAGGTAACAAAGTGTGTTTCATAACATTGTAAGATCGAAGCATTCACAGAATTTACAGTAGCAAGAAGGTGAAATACCTTCTCATCAGTATTCTGCAGCACTTTGTTATCTGAAATGCTCTTTTCAAAACACTTCTATCAGTCATCAGAGATTATACTCTTTAGGGGAGAACAGAATTAATGTGGCATTTGCCTTACCTCTAGTCAAGCTAACTCACGCTAGAGCCGTTCTGATGTCTCCTGTGTTAACTCGTACACCTGCCATTGGCTCAGTATCAGAAGAAAACACTACTTGCTTCTACACAGTGAAAAATATTTTGGTTTCCACATTCTCAAGGAGCAGTCAGCTGCATTTCATCAAACCTGTGAAAGGGTTGGGATTTCCAGAGTGGGCCAGGTTCTTCCATGACACAAGCCAGATCTAAAAGACTGCTCAGTGCTCAACAGCTCAGAAGAAGATGCCAAACTGGATGAAGTGCTTAGCCTACAGTTTTACTTATAATATTAGATACTGTTTTGGTAATCAAGTTTGTAGAATAGAGTCCTCACCTATTTTCCGTGTTGTCACTTTCCCATAATGTATGTTGCCTTTTTCCTAACCCGGAAATGAAACTCAAGATAATTTTAATAAGGAGGAAATATAAAAGGAGATCTTTATTTGAAGGCCTTCAGAGGCAGTTATAGGAAGATGTCCACAAAATCCCACCCCTCCCAGGACTGAGTACATTTTTATAGGTTTTAGGACATTAACATAATTGATAAAAAGCACCAATTAGGAGAAGTGGTGATGCAATTTCACCCCAGGTCAAGCCCCTTCTCTGGAGTGCCCCTCGGCACTGGCCGTACTTTGTCCATGAGAATGTGTCTCGAAGAGTGGTTCTTGGCCCTGGTTCCCAGGAAGAAACAAGAGAGGATAGGGGTCTTGTACATCCCAGGCATGGAGCTCTGAAATTTGTTTTGTCTTTCTGCTTAGGGAAAGGCCATGGAAAAGTACTGGGCAAACAAGTCTAATATAATAGACTACACAGCTACAAACACGTGTGCGAAGAATATGGAAAACGTAGGGGAAGAGGCAAAACCCAAAATGGCATCATGTGTATATAACTGCAATTATTTTGTCAGAATAATTCATAATTGAAATTTCCTGGCACCTCATTTTTCCTGCACAGCACCATTTGAGGAGCATGAAAGCAGTTTGAAGACAGTCTCCTTACCTACAGTATCTTTCTACTGCTGGTCTTGACCTGAGGAAGAGGTTACTCCGTCTTTTGGAAGAACATTTTGTAAGATGAGTCAAGGATGAAGGCAGGACTTGGAGAGGGCAATTTCATCCACAGAAAAGATGTAATGTTTTACTTATAATTGGATAGCCAGTCCAAATAATTTTTGTTCCAAACAGCTCTTTCTATTCATACATGTTTTAGGTGCAGTGATTTCAAAGATAGTTCAGTATGTGGTGCATATTTTGCACAGCAAACACCAACACATAATTATCTCCCATAATTATTTAAAATAGTTCTCAAACAATTTCTTTTCTAAATTACATTACTGTGCAACTGAAACCATTACAAATGATCATATTGTTTAATTAGCCAGTTTCTCCTAATTTCTTCTACATTTCAGATTTTTAATTAACATTTCATAGCTCTTAAACTGAGTGTAATTACTAACAGCTCACATGAACTCCAAACTAAAATTAAATCTTTTAATAAACTGCAATTCTGAAAACTGTAAGGAAATTTAATGTTTAATAATTAAGCATTTGTTTGGCTAAAATCCTCACCTATTCTAAATTAAGAATTAGTTCAAGAGTCAACATAAAAATGAAGTAAAACACCCAAGCACACAGCAGTCTCTGTTTCAGAAACTAAAACAGCAACACGGAAAAAAGTATATACAGTGTATAAAATATGTATATAAAACAATGCATGTTCTCATTTTCAACTTCTGAAAGAGATGGAAAGCAGAGTTTTTACTTGGTTGAAGATAAAGGCTGCAAGGAAGACCTAAAAATGCTAAAGTAATGGTGGGGAGCTACAATTTTGGCAGCAGGCAAGGCAATGATTTGTACAATCAGTGAAAATGCTTAGAGTACAATTCAAGGTTTTGGAGGTATAGCAGGAGACTATTCCTAAAGATGAAGAAAGATATTAGAGAAGCACATATTTCAGATGTGATAGACATTAATGGGAAATTATGGGGAAAATCAAGTGAAAGTAAACTCAGCAAGGCTGAGAGGAAAGGAAAAGAACCTGCTATTTTAAGGAGAGGAATAAGTATAAAGGGCAATTGCCTTGAAAAGTGAAATTCAACCTACCCAGGGAATAGGTTGAAAAGGTCTCCTGGGAGTGGAGCAGAAAGGATGGAAGTGTTCTGGAGAGCTAAAAGAATTTTATTAAATACAAAAGCAAGGAGTATGCTATTGCAGAGGAAGGGTACAGAGCAGAGTGATAAAACAATATGACTGTGTTTAGAACCCTTCAGTGACCTCAAAATAAAAAACCCTATACAGAAAGCTTAAATAGAGACACCTATTTATGGACGAGGACAGAGGAACAGCACCAGCACATAGGAGTAACACTGCAAAGGTTATGACACAGTACAAGTTATAGTTTGTAAGGGACAAAAGAGGCAACAAAAAAGGTTAATTGAAGGAATAGACAGTGAAACACTTTATTTCTGTAATAGGAAAAGAAAACATATAATGCATGAAGCAGGGAAGTCTTAAGTATTCAACACCTACCTTCTTTCAGTCATTTATTCTCCCCCACCTCAAATTAATTAACCCTGCTTTAACAGCTGAACAGGATTGCGAAGGAACAAGGTGGGAATTACTGAGTAATAGTTATCTGAGTCAGGCCAGCATCTGAACTCCCCCCACACTCCTTTATGAAGTAGGTGAGAATGTCTCTGAACTTAATCCACCTCAAAATATTGTCAACAATATGAATTTGTTTAAAGGCAAAAAAGATTTGGACTGAAATTCCTTCTTTAATTAGTTCAGACCAGGAATTTCTGTCAAAATCTCCTTCTTGGTAACACTCCTGTAGCAGAGTATTACATGAGAGCCTAAAATAGTGTCCTTAATATTTTGTTGGAGCTCTTCCCTCTTGCACAGTGAGTTTTACCAGCAAATGAAACAGACAGCAAGAAGAAAAATACTCTCTAATTTAGATGACTGGGTCCTAGTCCTTGTCTCTTGTCCAAAGTGAAAGCATGCCGGCAGGAAAAGCAGAGGATGAGACCTGGTGCTTAGGTGTATTTCAGATTTGGAAAATTTCTGTTTGTGCCCTTGAGATAGAGAGAGGAACTGAATAAAGTTCGCCCACATCAAGGGTGAATGCCCTAATCACCAAATTAGTTATGGGATTAACAAATAGAAAACTTCCAATTTAGCCTTGGATTTTTTCCAGCCACAATTATTTGATGCCTTCAAATGCTTCTGAGACTTTAAATCACACTGTTCAGCAAATTTGCAGTTTCTTAGTAAATATAAACATACAGCTCTAATGAAAATCGCCTGAAGGTGAACAGAGAAGGAAAGAAAAGTTATAATTAGTTAAACCAGGATACAATTTTCTGACAAAACGTTCAGCTGGCAGTTACGGCCTTCATTCCTGCCACCCCACTTCCCCTCGGCCTCTTCTAGTGGACCCTTTCTGATTCCAGAGGAAGCCTCCAGCTTGGAAAGCACTTTGCTTCCTGCATGCCATGGCAGAACTGCAGAGCAGTAGCAGCTACTTCACCATAATATCATTTACATTGCATAAATATGGAAAATCAGAGTGTATTAATTCGTAAGAGATGCTTTTAAGCTCTGTATGTTCCTAGCACTGTTCTCACTCACCTGTCTCCCTTCTCATCCTCACATTTGTAAAAACAACACCAAGTTATATTCAGTCTTTGTGATAGAAGGCATATGTAGAGCACTAATTGGCAACAAAGGCTGAGAACAGTGCATTAGCTAAGTCTTGAAAATATTTCTTATCCACACACCCATTCCGTCACTTTTACCAGGCTGACATCTGAGCCAGCAGTTTGGCCCAAGCTGTTGTTCGAGGAGCAATGCGATAGCCAGATGGCAATGGTAGCATCCACACCAACTTCACATTCAGTGCTCACTGAGAAGGAGAGGAATGAAGCCACATTTAATCCTCAGAAAAGGTCTGGGGAAAGCAGTGCAGCTGTTCATCAGATTTGGACTTCACCACTCCTCCTGACTGCAAACCATCAATGTATAGCAGGGGATTGCAGTCAACCATTCCAGAACTGCCAGTCTGTCCATTTTTGGTGTCTATAAAATATGTTATCAAAGCCATCTCCACATCCTTTCCTTAAGGAGACTAGGAATTGATAAATTTTGGTGGAGTTAGCTTTCCTCCACCTTTCTCATAGTTTTGCATACAGAAACCACTGTTGCCAAGCTATCATTTAAACTGCTAAATTTATGTGTCAGGAATATTTTTTCTCCTTGTGTTTTAAATCAATAATCTTAATATTAACCTTAAATTAAGATTAATAATCTTAATCTCTGATATGTGCCAGTTATGTTTTGTTGTTTGAAAGTGAAACCTAAACTACCAAATATCTTATTTTTTACCGTAGGGCAAATCTATGTTTGTGGTAAGAGAAATAAGGTTCTCTGAGCAACAGTCTAAAGTTTTAAATGTTTGTTTGTCGTCTGGGGTAAATGTATAACTGAGATTCTCTGAAGAGCATCTTCAGTATCCTTCAGGCTCTAAGAGGCTTTTTCCCAAAAGGGGCATGTTGTCTTAGGAAAGCACAAGTTTAGCTATTTCCTTCCTAGGAAATGCATGATGGGGTGCATCATTCTACATGGTTACATTTTACACTCAGCAACCCCATTAAGACCCTCCCAAAATAAAAGTATTTACATTATTGACACAGGAATGAGCAACAGGCACATGACAGAAGCAAGCCAAACCTGAGGTGCAAGAGTGACAACTCACTAAATAGCTCAGCCCCATACTGGATGCATGTGCTGCATTACTTGAATTGTAGCTCAATGTCACACAGCATGTGATAGAAAAAGGAATTCAAACAGGAAGAGTGAATATCTGCTTCTAAATGGAAAAAAAAAATTCCAACAGGACTAGACATATTTAAAGAATTCCTAAAGGAATGCCAATAAAGTTCAATTGTATTTGTTCATAAGCAGCAGCACATTACAGGCAGCCTGTGATTGATATCACCTACAGAAAATGAAAGGCTTGCAGAGAGCTGTAATAGCAGTTAATACAATAGAGACAGCAATTTGTTTTAATGAAAGTTACTCTCAGCCCTCAACTAGTTCGAGAGGCCAAATAACTCTCTCAGGATCTGTACTGCCAAACTTGCAAGCTTCATTTTAGGTGCCTGGAAAAGCACCCCTCAAAGCAGTGGGAAAGAGGCAGGTGTCCCTGAAGGCTTCCAGAAGGAAAACCTCTCTGCCCAACTTTCAGCCTTTTTGTCATCAGACAGGTTTACCTAACATATTTTAAAAGATTCATCTCTAATCCCAGTAGTTAATACTGTGTTACTGAACACTTCCCTTTAATTATGAAATAAGTATTTGTCAATCTTCCTTGCTTTCATTCTGGATGTGATTACCCATCCAGGTCTCTGCTGCCAAAAATTAATGGCTTGATTTCACAGGTTGGTAGATGTTAGATTACTGTGGAGTTTCTGCACGGGCAACAACCTACCACCAATAATAGAAGAAAAGTATTGGAATCGTACACAGAAAAGTTGCAAGAAAAACATGATACGCTGGGGAAAAAGTAGTAAATTTAGAACTTATGATTTTTCTCTCATTGTATATATATCTGCAGAATACCTTGATCAATAAACGCTTACTAAACCTGAGAGAAACAGAAAAAGCAAGCATTCCTGGCTGGCCTCAGTTATTGTAACCAAAATAAACCAAGTTACAGAAAAATGTATTTTCAATTTCTTCTTGACAGAGAAAGAAAATGAGGTTCATCTGTGTGGTTCCTAAAGTTCTTCCAAAAAGCTGTGTAAGAGTTATTATTAGTTACATAAATCTTGGAAGCTTGTTGCAATCCAGACTGTTATCACTAAGGACTATAGAGAAGAAATCACAGTGAAAATTTAGCTACAAAGTGGTTTATCTAGCTGAAGCAATAATGAGCTGCCCTACACTCCTCTTGATAACTCAGCTCCCACCTGTCTCACCTGTTTTAGTTCCTTGTTCCCATCACCATGAGATTGCATTTGACCTGTAGGGTCAAATGAACAATTCTTAGGGGTTAGGGGTTTTTTTTGGTTGTTGTTGTGGGGTTATTTTTGGTTTTGTTTTGGGGTTTTTTTTACAGAAAAGCCCGTTCATCTTTACAGAAGCCCATTCCTCTTCACCATATACACCGCTTCTCTCTCAGAAGCCTCTGTTGCTCCACTCTCCCTTTCCAGGCATCACCAGCCCTCCTCATCATCCTTCTCTAGTTACCTTCTGGCGTCCAGGTTGTATGGGATATATGGTGCCACAGGAATGATGATGTTTTAGCAGAAATCAACACCTTTTCATGCCTCTCCTGTAACAAAGCTGTTTTCAGTTGCTCCCTTTATGCAGCCCACACTGCTGGTCCCTGGGCCTGGATATATGGAAGGAATACTTCCTTCTCCTGCACCTGCTTTTACTCTACAAGACACCTTTGGTAAATACTGAAAAGTACCCCCAGTGACATTCACCACCACTGATTCACCTTCCTTTAGCTCAACCACCCTCTACTTCCTTTTAATGCCTTCATTTTAGCTCAAAGAAATATCCTGTTGACAGTCACTGAGACCTTTTAGATGTCTAGGATTTGCTCCTCAAAATCCCAAAGCATTTTTCTGTCTCTGTTTCTCTCTCCACATACAATATTGTTGATTTCTTTGAAAAATACCAAATGAAAACTTTTTTTGGCCATTTTCTTTCTTTCAGTCCTACTTTCCATGGAGAGAAATGAGCCAACCTGGCTCTGCCATGTCCCCCATCTCTCTCTCCTACAAAACCTGCACTTCCCCCCTGTCTTATCAGCTGAGATCTCAGCTCACTGTTGACACATCTGCACTGTAAATGTCTATAATGCAGCCTATTAGACTCAGATGGTAATTTTTTTGGCCTTTCCATCAACAGGGAAATACGTCCCCTTAGTGCACAATTCACCTTCCCCCAAGTCACCTTTCAAAAAGAGGACAAATGAGTTGTGCCCCCAAAGTCTCTGCTTTTCTGCATCACCCATAACAGGAAACTCAACAATGAAGTCAGACAGATGTAGCTTGTTAAAATTAAACAACAAAACAAACCCCCAGCTTGCATCCATGTCTGTCTTATAGTTGCCCATGTAAGTTCAACACGACTCAAAAGCTTGTCATACCTCCTTTCATGTTTCTTCTGATCACCACCACAGTGCAGATCTTGGTCCTGCAATTTGTACATCAGACTTAACTCTGATTTTTAAAAACTTTCTTTTAGTCAGGAGATCCCTAAGTCCTGCACATGTTTCCAACTTAAAGCAAAATTGTTCTTCAAATGTCTGCCCACGGTTCTCCATTGCCTCCAGCCTCCCAAAGCCAGGCCAGTGGTACTGTGTGCAAATGTTGTTTCTCACATCACCATTTAGAGCATTGACTGACACTGCATTGTGTCAGTAACTGCAACAATACTGTATTGCTCTATTCCTTCTTCCCTGAAATAACTTATTCTCTCATCTTAAATTTAAATCACTAATTCTTAAGCACAGAGATAATATTTCTGTTCTGCATTTACCTATGTTGCAATGGGATACTGTATCATGACTATGCCTTTGAGGTATTATAAATATAAGTAAATAACAAATACACACAATAACACAATTACATTAGTTTTGCTTCCAGCTATGCAATTTTTCCTGGGAATTAAGCAAAAGAAAAATTAGACCTAGCAAATGCTTCTGTGGGACTCCCTCAAATTAGAATTTTTCCTTTATTAGAAATGCCACATAACAAATAAGAGAAGAGTAATAGAAAAACATTAGCAGATTTACAAAAGGACCAAAAAGCACAGGTATAATTATATCTAGTTTATTGCTAATTTGTAGGGCTCAGAATACTTCTGTACATTTACTTTCCTGTGTTTTCCTGATTTGGTTTTAGTTTCTTCATTTTGCTGTAGCTCACACACTTGAACTCAACAGCACTAGAAAAATAAGGCAAGTCTACAAAGTTGTTTTCACAGATTTATCCAGCTCTAGGAAAAATATTACAAGAATGTCCTACTTATTTCGACATTCTGCAATTGTAAACCTTCCCAAGTTTTCAAAAGTAAGGTTTTAAGAGCAATTCTTTCCATTTACAAGAGGTTATTAAGTTATTCCCATCTGTCAGTAAAAATCAGAAACTGCCTTTTTGGATGGCAGGCAAAAAACTATGCAAGGTCACCCCTGCAACCTGAAGTTTTTTAAGATCTCTTCAGCTATTTTAGAACCCTGCTTATAAACAATTACAATAATAGGATTTTTATTACACCAAAATAAAATCATTATCTTAATGTTGAAGAAGCACAAAGATATAAATGGTGCACTTTTTAACGCCTAGACTATCCATTACCATATTTACCCACACAGCTACTAGGTTACATACGTACATATACTTGCAGGCAGGGCAGGGCTCATTTGCACATCTTTAATTTGATAACTTTTTCTTTTTTTAAAATGTTGCTGATTGAAATCAGTGTCTTAATGTTGCACAGTTATTTCTTTTGTTTACTGCAAGCAATTAAGGCAACCAATGGCAGTAATTTTTCTCAACACTACAAAACAATACAAAATAACCCTTTCCAGTTCTTCATTTATTCATGTTACATAAAATATAGCTGGAAATTCACTTAAATTCCAGTAACTGCAGTTCATATGCAGACAACAGCCAGCAGGAGGGAGTAAAGAGAGTAAAGCTTTTAACACACCTTGTCCACAACACAAGAGATCCTGTGTTGCTTATGGGATATAAGGTTTTTGTGCTAAGGCATGTTCACTATGAATTGGCACTTGCTCTGTGAGCTGCTGAGTTAGCCACTGGCATAACTCTTTGGTCAAGCAAATTGCATCAGCTTGACCAAAATTTCTGGTTTGTCAATAGGAAAGCTAGATAAAACATACACATTCAGAAGTAAGAATGATTCTGAATGTGTTGTTGGTGATAGACTGCATGTTACACTCAGCAAGGGAAGTTTTAGTCTCCTGAGATGTCTAATAATCTTCTCACATTTCCTCTCCCAAGTAGTTACTGCACTCCTTTAAATGACTTCTAACACTGAGGAAATTCAGAAAACATAGTGCAGTTCATCCAACCTACATTTCACAGACTTAAAAAGGAATAAAAATGTTGTTAAAGCTGCATGAATGACAACTTAATCCCATATCAGGTAGAGGTAAACATAGCAAGAAGCCAAATTAAATGCCATCTCTTTTTCTGTTTTTCTCCTTGGACTGCCACACACCAAACATTTCATATGATCTACGAGGTTTCCAGGATAATAAAGCAAAAAAGATACATTTGTATAATTCTTTTTGTATTTACAGCAAGACAAATTGTCTTGTTTAGAAACACCAGGGCTGATTGGAGTTGTACAACAGGGTATAAAATTGTCATTGCTGCAGTCAATGTTTGCATATAGTCAAATATCACACTGACAGTACAAGAGGAATTTATTGTGCTTTGAAGGAACTGTATCTGTACATTGTTGTCTGAACTAAACCTCTGAAATCTTCCTTTACAGTTCTAATTTTTTAATTTTACTCTGTTTCCAATGTGTACAGATTGATTCAAGATGCGAATGCAAATCTGGAAAAATACCAGAAAGTTATTTTTACCTATGTTGTGCTGGCTGTACTAAGATGTTTTGGTATTTACACAAAATATGTTTTCTGTTTGCAATTTTTCTTCTGTTTATTCCGTGAAAAACTGAAGTGATAGTCACCAATGTTTTCAATGGTGGTGCCTGAAATTATCCTTCCATATTTAGGCTTATGGCCTCAATTAAAGCCAGACATATTTTAGAAGACATTGGGAACTAAGAGTTTCCAACAATTTGATCATCACCTGAAAATCTTGCATCTTATAGACCTAATAAAACCAGATGCTTACCCGTGGCACAGTTTACACAGTTCACTCCTGTTCCAGCCGAATCTCCCAGCATCTGCATGGAGAAATCTCCGGAGCGCTCACAGTGCTCCACCACCCCCTGAGGTCTGCACTGCTGCATCAGCACCAGCAGCAGCCCCTTCTGCCACTCTGGGCACTGTGAGCAGCCGCCAGCTCCCAGGGTGTGAGTGGGACCAGTCCACAAGCAGCACAAGGAGAGACGTGGGGGCAGATCAAAGGGTCCACAGAGCTCAGTGCCAGGAGGCCACAAGCACATAAGGTTAAGGTGCAAGCATGGATAAACTCCTAGCATGCACCAACTTTAGATCTATGCACTTTCTAGTCCAAAAGGGGAAACTTTCAACCTGAGTGGATTTTTCTTCTGGTAATTTGTTCAATGCCTTTTTGAACCTCTATACAGTTTGAGCATCCATTCATTGTCACCCAAGGGGAAAAAATTTTACAGCTCAAATAAATGTTGCATGCAGAAATATTTCTCTGACAGAGTTCTGCTCATTTTTGTCATCTGTCTCTAGAATTACAACTATTGACAAGATTTGATCATTCTATCCAAAGCACTTTCTAAAATAAAAACAATCTGTTTCTAAAAATCTCCTCCTCCCTGAAGTGAAAGTCATGAACAGCAACTTACCATTTCTTCCCAATGCAGAACAATGTAAGCCTAGTAGGAATAACTAGGAAAATTTCCCAGCTTGCTTGGTGAAGGCACAGAATGCCCTTCAACATCTGTACTCCATCAGGAATTTTGAGTACAAAAAATTTTGAAAGAGGGACAGTCCTCTGGTACTACAACCACTCCTTTCAATTTATATAGTCTGTACATGCTAAGGGTGTATCCTGTCCCATCATCCAGGTCACTAATGAAGATGTTAAACAGTGCTGGTCCCATTATCCAGCCTTGGGGCACACCACTGGTTACTGGTCTGTAGCTGGACTTTGTGCAACTGATCACATCAACCTTTTATCTGTTCAGCCAGTTTCTAGTACACCTCAGCATCGATTTATCCTAGCAAATTAAATCCCCAATAGACAATAACATAACCGTTGTCTAGCAAACTGAGACAGATAGAAGAAACCAGAACATTTTGGTGCAAAGTGCATCACTTTGTAAGTCAAATACTTCAGTCCAGCTTCATTCACTTTCAGCTGCAAGGTGCCTGCTGTGAAGAAAACAGTGGGACACCAGTGTCATAGGCATCCTCTGTGGTGTTTAGACTTTCACTGTAGATGACAGCACACTAATGATGCTGGTCTTTCCTTAGCTTTTCTCCCCTGAGATAAAAGATAAGGTCATCAAGCGGGATGTATTATGTCCTAATACAATACTAAGGCTTTTATCAGTACCATATAAAAATTTGGTTCCCTTAAGCTGATTATCCTACGGCCATACAGATTTTCTGGGACATACTAGTCATTGTGATGTCTGTCAGACATCACGTTCTTTGCAACTCCACTAGGAGCAACAGAGCTTATAGCAGGTCCTGAAGGAGGGTCTTCATGGTTCAGCTGCTTTGCAGGAAGCATGCCCATGATCATGGTGTCTTTCCCTGTCCCCCATATGCCCTGTTCAAAACCCACATGATTTTTATAGAGCCTGACTGTGACATTGGTCACCCCAGTCTAAAATCTGAAGAGTCTTCCCAGGCCTGATCCCAGTCTGACAGCTGCTGCTCAGAGCTCTGCTGAGCTTGCGGGATCCACCCAGCGGGACAGGATCCACAAAGCGGCACACCGCGCTGTCCAGGTGTCACACGTCCACCGCGTGGTGCAAAGACTGCAGCACCAGCCTTTTACAAACAGCCAGACAAATTCAGAGGCCACATAAAAGTGGGATCTAGAAGTTTTTAATCTGTTTAGTGTGTCTATGCTTTAATTTTTTTCAGTGAAAATGGGATTTCAGTTAAGGAAAAAAATCAATAGCAGCTCTGCCTTTGAGCCTTGTTTCTGAGGCCTAAGTGACCCTTGAGCCTGGTAATCCATAAAGGGCCTGTTCCCCGTTCTTCTCTATTTCTCATTTCATACCTTCGATCCTCCTAAAATCTCCTTTCCCCAGGCAGTTAAGTCTGTGATTAATTTGGATATTTCACACTTTGCAGTGTGTGAAAGTCAGGTTTACTTACAATCATAAATGAACTAGGCTATAAATAAAGTCATCACTGTACACTCTGATTCACAGAGCTCCTGTCCAGGTTGGTTTTTCTCATGTATCTTAAGCAGCTGTTTTACAAAATGGCAGTCTCAATTAAAACAGGATGAAGAGACATTGGGCTAACTTCACCTTGTGTAGTTATTTGTCACCAGACAAAATGAATACAAATCTGCCCCTATTCTGTTACAATATAATTTGAAAACTTTTGCACCCATAAGTCTCAAGCAGTACCCTTTCCAGCTACAGTATTATAATTAATCTTTAAAAACGAACCCATTTGGCCTTTAATAAAGTCATGTAAAATAAAGTCACATAAAATGCAGATTCTTAACCAAAGCTACCTATCACCTGGTCTCCAAATTAAACAGTTGCAAATGCTGAGATAACTACAGATATCTCTCTTCCTCATTGTTTCATTTCCAAAGGAACTACTGAAGAACTGCAAGTTCAATTCTGTTTTGCCAGGGATCATTGAGGATTTCTCAATACATTTTAGAAAATCCCAGAGTGGCAAAGGATCCCAAAATATTAGCAGAGGACAAAGCTGTCTGGCATTAGACTGCTCTCTGCTGATGGAGCATAAAAGCCACACAGGTGAGAAGTAATTGATTATTTAAGAAGAGCTTGGAAAAGGATGATTTTCATCCGTCAGGTGAAATATACTATATAATATTATATTTTAATGTAATTTATAATAAAATATATTGTCTCTCCCTGAAAATCAAAGCTCTAAAAAGCATGGGAAAAAGATTCAGATATGAAATGAATGCTCACAGAAAAATATACAAGGAGGAAGAAGCAAGGGGAAAGAGAATGTTCTGCTTAAAAAAACCCAGATGGTATACTACCATCACATTCAAAATCTTCAATTTTCTGTATTTGATTAAAAACCAGGTTTGTGTAAATCTCTCATCACAAACCAGAAATTAATCATTTAAAATATGATTTCTACATGCACATAGGTGGAGAGCATTTCCTTCATTTTCTTCTTGCCAAGAGAGATTAAAGATGACATGGGAGGAGGGTGTCAATACTGATGCCTCTTCACAGGCTAAGTTCAGGGATCACTTCAGAAACTACAAAGAGTTGGTGGTATCCTGAGTTTCCTTAGCAGAAATCAATGGCATGTCCTACTTAAAGTTCTCAGTGCAGGTAAAATATCCTGTATTTTCCTTCAGTAGGTGCCCTGATGTATCTCCACAATGAAGGATTGCTTGTGCAGGAAGGTGAATGCAATGCTCACTGCAGAAATAATGTTTAATTTTTCCACATTCAGAAAGGGCTTATTCAATGTCTACCTTAAGCCTACTGAACCACTAATTCCAGCTTGGGGGTCCATTAGGAACTAAAGCTTTGCCCACAGACAAAAAAAGTAAAGTTATGCCCTCATTCAGGAAAGCAGATGGGAAATGAGGAAACTGCAGGGAAAAACAAGAAAATAGAAGTTGTTTTTTTTTTAAATCAGGAAAAAATAAAAGAAGCAAAAAAAAGTCAAAAGGTCTTTTACATCAACTTTCTTCTGTTAAGAAAGATTCAGGAGAACTTCAGTAAAACATGTAAGTCTCACACACCTTCTGGAAACCTTCTGGAGTTGTAAGTTACAATGATGAAAAAAAGGTGAAATGTTTAGTGTAGACCTGGTTCCATCCTGCCATACTGGATGGAAATTACCATAATTATTTATGACATATCCCAAGAGCACTCTAGGAAAAATGACTTAAAAATTAATTTTAATGTACCTCTACATACAAAAGATTCATATCATAAAGACAAATTATCCCAGGTTAAAAATGCTCTTCTAATGTAAAACTCAATTGAATGTCCCTTTATGTCCTGTTCAGCATTCAGCATTATTTTTTGGGGGGCATGGAGATGGGTTTGGTTTGTGGTTTTTTTTTCTCTTAAATACAGTCATCTGATCTAAAGCTTTCATGTAAAACTTACATGGATGTTTATAATTGTGCTGGAAATAAAATAGCTAGGGCCATTTAGCTCAGTCTAGCATGTGGAAAGATGGCTGGGGGTGAAACAGCAGCTTGGCTTTCCTGGGGCACTGACAGACACATCAAACACTAAGGGTCAAGGAAATCTTTCCCATGACACAGTGCCATTAAAATCTGCACAAAAACCTATTTGCAATCTATTAGGAAACCATAAAATGATTTCTTTCAAAGTTTTTAAATATTATTTCTTAAGTGTTTCTCTGGAAAGCGCAGTAATTCACGGCAGTGCTCACAGAACTGGTCCAACACAGAAGGCTGGTCATCAATCTGATTTAACATGAGCCTGTAGTGGCCAAAAAGAAGTAAATCATGACACATTTAATTTCTACACACTGAATTGTCCAATCACATCCTATCTACTAAAAAAAAAAAACCCCAACCCAAAGTCATATCTCCACTGATAATCATTCCTTTATGCACTTTTTGGTTTTAGATACCATGGTTACAGATGCAGGCATTGGAGGAAGTCTCCTTTTCTTTCAGTCCCACTCAGAGTTTCATAGTGTTGTCTGTTAAAAACACAACTAACTTTTAACTGGACACAGTTCAGAAAGAGAAGGTGAGTAGTAACATACAAACATGTGCTCATGCTGCTTCAGTCAGTCAGTCTGGGAGAACCAGAACTGTCTGGGAGAATAATGCTTTGGAGACCTTCTTGACATCCAACTAGGTTCTTCCAAGGAAGAAAGAAGGTCTTAGTTTCAAAGGCACTTTAGAGGCAGTCACTGCCATGCCATTCTCACAATACAGACTGGATCTGTAACTGTTTCTTGCTCCTCAGCACACATCATGCTATAGACTGAAAAAAAGTGTAGGCGTTCTCAAAAGAAGAATGTAACCTCTTGGACTATGACATGCACTAGTCAGGAATATGCAACCACTAGAAAAATAAAAAGGATTTTAAAGGACAGCAACTGGATTCCCATGTTTTAAGAAACAGACAATTTATAGCAAATAATAATAATAATAATAATAATAATAATAATAATGTTATAGATAAATATAATTATATTATTTAATCTAATATAATAATATAATTAATATATATCAATATAATATATTTAATATAATTATATTTTTCTTATTATAAATTATAATAAATTATTAATAATTATAGACAATTTATAATAAATTGTCCTTTCATTGACTATGTGGATTCAGTCCTATAAAAGAATTAAAACACTGGAAAGTCACAGAAGTAATGTTAATTTTTTTGATTACATAAGAAAATGAATATGATTCTTTTTCCTGTTGTTCCAAAGAGGCACTTATTTTTCTCATTAGCAGGATAAATTAAGTTACACGTTTTGATAACTGTGAAGTAGTTAATTTGTTTTCAAAACTTTTTATAAAATTTCAACATGGTCAAATACCATTTATTTGTAACTAATGATTCGGGAAGCCTCTGTTGCCAGATCCTTTTAACAAGTCTGCTTTGGGCACACTAATGACAAGTACTGTCCTATTGTTTTAATGTCTGCAGCATCATTCCCAGAAATTTGTACTGAACAAATGTTTTGTTAATATTTTTCCAGTGATACAAGCTGCGGAGTACTTGAACCACTTAAACGACATACTGAGGTCAGCATGTTGGTTTTTGGTACAAATGTCCCACCTTCCTCCATTTCAGGGCTCTGAGAGCCCATCAGGTTCACCAGCACTTGTCATTTTCTGTTCCTTAAAGCACAAATAGCTTTCTACACAGGAGACTCCCAACAAAGCAAAGCAAATACAGAAAACCAACCAAGCAAGCAGTCCCATCGTGTAACAGCCTATCTGCTGGGCTTGGAGGGAATTTGCACTCAGATTCCTTTTCTTCACTTTTTGGAGTGGGAAAGTAGGGACCAGGTGCACGGAAACAAGAAGGAAAATTTCTGCTTATATCTAAATGCACAGACCTTGTGGAAACATCACAGGAAACGCTCCTAATTTTTGTCACAAAATTTACCACATGGGGAAACTTCCCCAAATGCCCTTTTCTAGGGGCAAATAATTTCTACACACACACATACCCTGATGTATAATGGCTTCTAGTTTTCATTAAAATCTGAGTTGTGTGGCTACTGCAAAACAAAAATGTGTATTCATTACTGACCAAGCAGAGGTAATTTGTGCTTGACACACCATCTCAGGATAACAAGCAGGTTTGCATTGATCACAGCTGGATTATTAGGTGGGAAGGCAGATGCCTTGTGTGCTATCACTCCCACAGATCAGACCCCTTACAGTCCCTAATTTTTTCCCTCTGATTAATTTTTTTTTCGCAGACCTAAAACTTATTGGGATGGTCCTTCTTATTATACACCAAGAAAAAGATGGTGCAGGGGTGGAACACCATAGGTTTTCAGAAGCCTCCGTTAACATCCACACTCTTCTTCAAATACCTGGTTCAGGTATGGTATTCATTCTTCAGATGGACCTGGTTCCTTCTTACTTTTCTTTGCTCCTTTTCAGGCAAGCAGTGGCACTATAAAAACCTGCAAGTTTTCAAAGTAGTGAGCAGAAGCAGTTATGGAGCCTTAAAAATAATAAAATAAAATAATAAAAATTTAAACCCCCACAGAGTAATGTAGCTTGCAGTTGCCAGCTAAGAAGGCCACATGGGAAATCAACTCCTGCATTTTCCCAGCAAACAGACTCACCCCACACTTTAACATCTCACTAATAAGTCTATTTATGAAAAATAAAAGCTAAAATAAAAAAAATAAAAAAAACAGAAGAAAGTGACCCAGAGATACAGCTTGAGAAGTTCTCAAAAGTGAGGTAATCATGGAGAAGCTGAAAAAATCTTTGGTGGTAAGCCTTTAATCAGCACATTTAAAAAAACCTCAAGCCTGTATTTGGAAATATTTGTTGAGACTCACTTTCTCAGAGTAAAACATACTGTAGATAAGCCATCTCATAAAATGCATTTGAATCACTCCTCTATTTCATCATTTTGTTTTCAGAAGTTGCAGTACATGAATATGTTTTTATGACCCAATATCCTGATGTTTTGGCAAGAACTTCGCTTTACTGCCTGCCTGCTTAAAAGCCAGGCTGTCAAGATTATGCAGCATTTCAGCACTAAGTCTGATGTTGCTTATTTAAATAATTTACTGCATGTCCTCCTTGTGCTCCTCTTGCTCCCTCTGAGACTCGTGTGGCACATGGCTCAAATGGCGTGATGCACACTTGGTGCAGAGAAGGAAAGTGACAAGTTGGATGGGGCTTTGAGCAATCTGGTCCAATGGAAGGTGTCCCTGGGTGTGGCAGGGTGTTGGAACCAGATGACCTATAAGGTTCCTTCCAAACCAAATCATTCTATGAAACCATTGCTGGAACTCTGGACATGGTCCCCCAGAGTCAAGACTCATGGGCTGAGGAGAGCCATGTCTGAATATTAAGTTGTGTGGGTTTGGATAACTTGATGTACTTTGTGGTATCTTTTCTCTGTTGTTTCTCAGACCCGTTCTTGCTCACACACTAGGAGAAACTAGGACTCTGGTAAAACAGAAGTACAGAAACTGAGCTGCAAGTACATTTTTTTTTCCTTTTCTTCCTTTTTTTTTTAACTATTTTCATTTTTTTTGAAATCCTTCTTCCAAATTTTCTTCTTTAATGGAAGATTTTTAATTTTACACCCAGAAAAAGGAATTTGAAAATGAACAAATGAATTATCCTCATATGAAAGCTGACTGTTAGCAACAATATTTTAAGCAAATGCATTATATTGTATTGTGGCTAAATTTGCGAGCATTCTGCACAAACCACCTAAAGAGATTTCTGTTTATCAAAGTCCCATGTTCATTGATCTAGATTTCTCTGAAACATTAGGATTTCCAAAATAATTCACAAACAAGCAAACTAAACAAAAGGAAAAACAACTGTTCAAGCTTGTACTGTACTTTCAGTGTTAACTTGTCACTTACAAAAAAATATCGAAAATACTATCACGAGTATCTACACAAGCAATGTGTTGAAATGTGAAGGAGTTGGTAGAGTACAGAATTATCTAGCCCCAGAACATGGGATACTTATTTTGCCCACCTCAGTGACTTCTGTGTTAACACTGTATTAACAAAACCTTTGCAGCTACACTGCCCTGCAAAGTAAAATACTTCAGGGAATTGGTATCATTTTGCTCCACCAAGCATTTACATTAATTTTGCATTATGCATGCCACCCCACACTTTCCCATTTACTAGTTACAGAGTAAACTTTAACTGAAGTCAATAACATACATTAATAGCCTCCAGCTGTATGTTTACTAAGATATTCTCAAGCACTCAATGCATAGCATGAATAGCATGATCATTTCACAAACCATTTCATCTCAGTGTGAGGATATGTGTATGTCCCTGCTATTATAACACAAGGCTACAAAACCAGTATCTAACATAACACTGAGAGGACATTGTCTGTTTTCTAAATCTTGTCAGCTCCTGTATGGCAGAAGGCATTGTGGGCCTAACTGGATCATATTCTTCCATGAAGAACATCACTCAATGGAAGAAAAGGTGATGTTACTTCTGTTTTCTACCTTTTTTTTTCTGTGATGGAAAGGCAAGGCTCCCCTGTTAAGCAACCTTTGCCAGAGACTAATTCACTGGAAAATTGCTTCTCTAGCCCTAGCTCCTTCTCCTCTTGAATTGCATCTGATTGTCTCCACTGGCAGATTTATATACACACATGACAGACATGGCCAAGAATTAGTTTGCCTTTACTGATTTCAAATTACATATATTAATCATTGTTCTGATTACTATTTTCCGTATTTGAAGTCTATTTTTCAAATATTATAACTATCCCAAATCATTATTAGAAATGTAAAATTTGTCAATGCACATTTTCTCTCAGCTTAGTTGTGATTCTCTAAGGCCTTTACACAGCCAATCACTGGGATAAGAAACAACTCTACACAAAGAACCCAACACCTGAGAGGAAAAAAGTTCTTTCAGTTACTCTAGGAACAAATGGTCAAATAACTGAGAGAAGAAACTTTGTTATGGTAGTAAAGTCTGTTATTTTTTTCAAAAAAATACAACTAAAGTGACTGTGTGTTAAAATGCACTTCAGATGGAATTATCAAGATGAATAGCATACCTCTTAAATAACAAGGAAGCATCTAAATAAGAGCAGCTTAATAGAAATCATGTTAATAAATTCACTTCAGTGACATTGAAAAAAAAAATAAAAAAGTTCTTTTAGTGCAATTGATGTGCTGTCTCTTTCAATGAAATTTTCATTTGCCAGTCATCATTTTGGTGGAAGACTAAATTATTTGCTGCTTGTCAGTGAGGGGCAGAGTGTAGACGAAATGTAAGAAGTTGACAAGTTAGATGATAGAAATGAATAAAATTTATGTTCCTATGAACCTAATGGCAAGTAATTATCTCTGAACTGGCAGTACAAATGTGCTTTTTCATTATGAATATCTGACGTGCATTAGAAATTTCCAGAAGACATATTATTTATACAGTAAAGCAACAGAGTGGAAAACTTGTTAAATATATGGCTTCTGCACCCAGCATTTAATAGAAAAGTTTAATTGAGTGGTGAACCTTCTAGAAATTTTTTATGCCATATTAAAAGGCAGGTGCTAAAAAAATCCCCAAAAATACGCCATAAGTCCCTAAGTCAACATTCTGAATATTTTTTGTTTTTCTTTAACATTTACCAGAATCCCATATATGGCTGCATTGTATGTTCTGGTCCTAACCTGCAGCATTAACAAAGCTGGCTATAAGAGGATGAATGTGTGTGTGTGTGTGCCTACGTAATACAACAGACAATACCACAAAATATAGCACCTCCTAACAGCAGTATTGAACTGTAACTCGGCAGCCAAAAAGTTGCATATATCAGAATTATGGTGTACTGGACTACTGTTGTTCTTTGTCATGTGCTTATGTACACTTACACTCCCAGCACAGAAGTCTTGATTCATACTTTTTCTAATCTCAGATAGGAGCTGTGCCTCATTTGGATGCACGGCACTCCAGTCAGCATTTTGTGTATGACCCTGTACCTTGATTAGCAAACAATATTCGGATCCTGCTAGAAAGACAGAATGTTTAATTTCCTTGCAGACAGTACAACATTACTCATCCCTTAAGTACTTAAGTGGTTCACTAATAATTTATCCTCACAATATCCCTGAAAGATGAGCAGTTGGTATTATCCAAACTTACAGATGAGAAAATAAAGCACAGGAAAATCAAGGTCAAACATACCCATTAAAGGGAGATGCTTATTTTGAGCATCTAGAGCAGGCCATTGCTGAATATGCAGACACATGGCCACAGCTGCAAACATTCGTGAGCAGCTGGAAGGAGCCACCAGAAGAAAGCACAGTGAGCTCATCCTGAGCTAATATTTTGCCATTAAAAGTTTCATTTAGTAGTTTTGTGTAAAAGAAAGTAGTTTCCATACATAAAAACATCAGGAATTCTTAGCACACCTTGTGCATTATTATTGAAAAATTAAATGCTTGTGTCTTGGAAGTTTTAAGAAGCAAATCAGGCCTACTCAATATATTCCGTTTGAAAATACTTTTGCAGGAACTTAGTATTTTTAAGTTACGTAGGAGTACTACAAGTTCAACCCGTACAAAAATTATCTCAAAGAACATCTCATATACAAGTGGGCAGGACTTGCTAACTGATTTTTGGAGCTGATAAATCTAAAAGTGACTAAGCAAGTATGTCTGATACTTCAAGAGTGTTATTTTTGTATATTTCATAAAAACCCTTAAACACCGCCTTGTAACAGAACAATGCGGAACAGGACAAACAGTCCTCCACAGAACTGATAACTCAAAGCGGATATAAAAAGCTACATCGGGCAGATTGCCTTGTGCTCTTCAGCTACACTGTACTGAGTCCTTCCTTCCCAGAAGGAAGGGGTAGGTGTGATTTGAGAAAACGGCACTCTCAAAGGATGATGACTACTCTCACAGGCATCACCCCAATGTTCTCTTCCCCAGAGGAAGCACCTGTGCTCTCTCACAAGTGATTCTCTCTAGGTTCTTCCATCCTGGGACCTAAGAAGGGGGTATAGCCTGCTTGGATTTTCTTCCATTTTAATACAGCCCCCCATGACAGGTAACCTTAGTCTCAGGACACACAAGTGTCCTATTATTAACTTGGCACCTCAGAGAGCACAAACAATGGAAGGAGTTCAGTTAAGTGAAAATCAGCTGGGCTGAAGTTTTCAGTCAACAAAGAAGAAAATTATGGTTTTTGCAGTATTTGTCTTCACTGCCTGTCCCATTATCAGAATTTGCTAAACTCTTCTTGAAAATATCAAACTCGATAGTACAGCAGTCCTGACAACTTCAGTATTGAAAGGGAAGCATTTCAAAAAGCAGAACCCCCTAAGAGCTTGCTTCCTGAGGCTGGTACTCCAAATGAATTTTCCATTTCAGCAGTTGAGAAACACAGCACTTTGAGCAAGTTTACTTTTACTACAGTATTTCATGATTTACAGAAAAGGCATTTTATTGACAACAAAATTACAATATTTATGTCCTTAGCCCATATGAGGCTACATGTTGTTATCTGACATCCATCAAAGACCAACACATATCAAGAAACATTAACTTATATTACTCGTGTGTGACAGAGGGATAGTATCAGCAAATATGACAGGACAACAGCATTAGCACACATACACATCCTTCTGCTCATAGAAAATTTAAATATAATATGTTTCCTAACCAGAAACATCTAAGAAATCAGTTTGTACCTAACACACAACCTGGACTGCAAATTCTTTGCCGCGTTTATTGTATGTGGGTTTTTCCCCATCAGCAGGAGGAGCTCCTTGCTTGCTCTTGTGCAAAGCATTGTCCCACACAGTATCTCTCTCTGAATTGGAGACACATGGACTTCACGGGTGGGCAAATAAGGAATTGGCTGGATGGTCACACTAAAAGATTTGCAGTCAATGGCTCAGTGTCCAAGTGGAGACCAATGAAGACTGGAGTTGCTCAGGGGTCTGTCTGGGGCTTTTTTTGACAGTACTGTTTGGGTACAGTTTAACACCTTTTTTGGTGACCTGGACAGTTGGACTTGAGTGCAAGTTTGCCAAGGATACCAAGCTGTGTGGTGAGGTTGACATGCTGGAGGCAAGAGAGGGACCTTGACAGCCTTAGGAGATGATGTCTGTGTGAAACTCATGAAGTTCAACGAGGCCAAAGTCCTTCACATGGGTCAGGGCAATCCCAAACACAAATAAAGACTGGGTGGCAAATGGATTGAGAGAAGCCCTGAGGAGAAGGACTTGGGGTGTTGGTGGACGAAACACTGCACATGACTTGTCAATGTGTGCTCACAGCCCAGAAAGCCAACAAGAAAGAACTGTGGCCACCAGGTCAAGGGAGGGGATTCTGTCCTTTGCTTTTGTGAGACTCCACCTGGAGTGCTCCATCCAGCTCCGAGGCCCCCAAGATAAGAAGGACATGGACCTGTTGGAGCAAGTCCAGAGAAAGGCCATGAAGATGATCAGAGGGCACCTCTGGAGCACCTCTCCTATGAAGACAGGCTGAGAGACTTGGTGTTGTGAAGCCTGGGAAAAATAAGGCTCTGAGGAGACTTAAAGGCAGCCTTCCACTACCTAAAGGGGGCCTCTGCAAGAGAGCTGGGCAGGGTTTTTTTTAAAAAAAAATGTAGTGACAGTACAGAAAAAGAAGAAAGGGAAAGGGAAAGGGAAAGGGAAAAGGGAAAGGGAAAGGGAAAGGGAAAGGGAAAGGGAAAGGGAAAGGGAAAGGGAAAGGGAAAGGGAAAGGGAAAGGGAAAGGGAAAGGGAAAGGGAAAGGGAAAGGGAAAGGGAAAAGGGAAAGAAAGAAAAGGAAAAGGAAAAGGAAAAGGAAAAGGAAAAGGAAAAGGAAAAGGAAAAGGAAAAGGAAAAGGAAAAGGAAAAGGAAAAGGAAAAGGAAAAGGAAAAGGAAAAGGAAAAGGAAAAGGAAAAGGAAAAGGAAAAGGAAAAAGAGAAAAGTCCCCCAAATCAACCAACCCAAGGAAAAACAGCAAAGGCAGTATGGTTACTCCACCAATTTCTGGGAAAAAAAACCCCAGTAACTTAAACCATACATTTGTAGGCTTCTCAGGAGGACTAGCTGTATGGGAAAAATGAAAAAATGCTGAAGCAACTGCCTGACATCAGTTACTGAGTTAACTACCTGAAGTGACAGCACTTGGGTTTTCCCCCCTACATAGCAAAAAAAGCCAAAGTTAATTTTATGAAGTTAAAACACTCTAATGATTAAAAAAAAATCAGTTTGTGTGTTCTAATAATAACATATTCAGTTAAAATGTAAAGATCTCATGCCTGTTAATAAGTGTAGGAATAAGGACAAAGGAATGTTTGAGCTGAGCATTAAAAATGAATCCTCAATCTCTGAGAAGTGAAAGGTTCCCTCAAGGTTTCTATTACTGTTTCTCAGCAGGTCTACACATCCAGTAGCAATTTGGTGCTCCCAAGCAAAAATACTGAAGGTTTAAGGTCAGTCTCTATTGTCCTAGTAGGAGAGAGAAGATAAAGCACTGAACAGCAGCTATCCTCAGTTATCTAGGATTACACAAACCTGAAGAATTCCTTTTTATTTCAAACCCATGCTGGGCAAATTGGGTTAGCTCTTAAATCAGAAGTCTGTTACACACCTTTCGGCAGATACATCATTACAGCTGTCACTGCAATTGTTTTCTTTTATTTTCTTTAGAAACCATAGGCAACTGTACAATTTTAGAAATTTCCTCTATCACATACAGATCCCTGTTTCTCTTTCCTCTATTTGATTTGAAGGACAATAGATAAACTCCCTTATTCAAGCGAATACATGATACTGTCACCTTTTCCTTGATCTTCAAATTTCTATTTTTTACCCTTACCACCAATATCTAAAAAAGGGTGCAGTGGGACCCCACCCGTTTCCCTTAAAATATTTCAAAATCCACTAATTTTACTCCATATTTTGGGGATAGTACTTCCAACTACATCTGTATGTTGGTACTTACTAAGTCAGTCTGCGAAGATGGACAGAGACATTAATTTATCTCTGTCACCTCTTACATCCACGTGAGGATGGATACAAAATGCCCTCTGGAAAGGCCATCCACTTACACTTTCCTATCCTGTATGTCCAGCTTTGGCAGGATCAGTCCTGTCCATCATCACTGTACCAGAATATCGATAAGGAGGGCTTGTACAAGAGCTTTTTGGACTTATCCTGCCAGTGTCCAAGGCATTGCCTGACTCTCAGTGAGTCACTGCCCCATGCCCATCCATCTCATTAATTTTCATCTACTAAGCTTTTCCTGACCCCAGTGTAAGCCACGTTTTCATTCTGCCTAAGGACTCACCCTGCCATTTCTCTCTGGAGCACTTTCTCCCTGGCTGACTCTTATGCAGAGAAACAAAGTGCAATCAAAGACTTTAAATAGCATCCCCATCTTCCTTCAAATTCTTCATGAAAATGCATCTTCTGTGGTCTTCTGCAAAACAAAACACCCTTGCACTAATGAGGCCACTGGTTACTCAGGACTACTCAGTGACTACTCAGGACTACTGATTAATATATGTGGTTCTTTCCAAATCACCCTCCTAAACAAGAAACTCCCTTGCCATCAGGCTTCTTGAAGCTACTAAGCAAATGCATTTTATTTACCTGTTGAATCCCTCCACAATCCTAAAATTGAAGCTCTCTGGTTGGTTCAAACTTTATTTGTAAATTCAGCCTGCATGATTGTATAAACCTCTGGCTACTCTCACATACATTATTACAAATAGCTGTTGCAGCCTCCTGCTCCTGGGTTATAAAATTGTTTCGTTTAAAGAGAAAATCACAGCATTTCTCAATTCTCTGAATAAACTCAAAGGATTAACAGAGACTGAGAACATTTTGGTAAAGATATTAGCAAAGCATGCCTAGTGTAGTCACCACCTTGACAACTTTCCTGCAACTTCAGTAATTCTTTTAAAGATTCCTTTTGGAGTTAAAATCATTTGCAGTGATCTTTCTTTTCACATGAAACAAAGAGCTAAGTACCAATTTAGCTCACAAAAGAGGTAATGTGACTAATTTAGCACTAAAACTACCTCCAAAGTATCTTTCACATCTCAGTTACCTAACCGTGAAGGGGTCTATCTTCCTCTGTTGACTAGAAGGGAAGTATAAGCAATTGCATCTCCAATGCAGGTACTTGCACCTAGTGTGTGCAAGGTGAGTATACGCCTCATGCTTGTGTCATCAAGCTTAAACCCAAAGTCTATGTGTTTGATAAATAGGAGGCAATTAAAATCTCAGCATTACCTTTTTTTTTTTAAATCCTTTCCTTTTAGAGGCTGAGTGATAGCTTCAGATCCTACTCTGTGATCACCAATCTACCACATTTTGGAGAAAAATAGTAAGTCAAAATGCTTTTGCAATAAAGCGTAATAGGATCATTTAAGACTGAGGGTACATGCTGGAGACATGTTTCGTCTCCACATCAGCAGAGCACAACCCAGTTCAGCAGGTTAAGGTAGATGAAGAATGAAATCTGTGAGCGTTCTTGTTTTGAGTGTGAAGCTGAGCTCATTAGGACATGCCTGAAAAGTCCCAGTTTCTAAGCAGAATTCTAGCCTGGGCTTGTCACTTGTTTACATCAATTGAGCCCTTTGGCCTATTCCTTTCTCTGTGTATTTTATTTTATCACACACAGGGAGTAGTCACTGACCTCATTTGGACTACACTTTCCTCTCAATTGACTTTGAAGAAAAACTGTATCAGCATCAATAGGCAAATTTACTGGTGTTCACCCAAGCATGACAAAAGGTAAGAGCTCATGTTCCCCTGCCCCGGCATTCATCAGAGCCAGAGAGACACACACAAAAGAAAGGGCACACTCCAATGACACACACCCAGCCATGGGAATCCTGCCACAGCATCAGCCCAGGGTTTCTCGGTCACAGCACACAGCAGTCACACAGGCAGCAGCTTAACCCCTGGAAAGCTGCTGATTTACTGTAATGCATATTTAACAGCCACAGTCACTGCAAGAAACAAATTCTGTCCAGTTGGGCAGCTAGGTTGGTCATGCCCACCTTTTCTTTTTAACTGGCAAATAATTAATTTGACAAACACTATCAATATTCAAACACTTGCTTGATTTCAGGGGGGAAAAATACAAATATTTTAGACTATTTCTATTTCTAAGTAAAAAACAGACTAGAAAGTAGAATATAGAAATACTAGAAAGGAGAAATAATAGAATAGAAGGAGAAAGTGCTGAGTCTCTTGGTCCAACACAAGTGTTACTATTTTGGGCATTCTTCTTATCTGATTGAGGATTCAGAGAAGCTCCCTTTTCATCTCTTCTTTTGCCCTGTCAGTGGTGATAAAGGAATGAAGTGTGGGGGAAAAAAGGTTACCCTGCAGTGTTGAGCACACCACTGACTTTACAGGAGAAAAAGGAAAAACTGTCACCTAAAATTGGGTGTCCTGCACAGAAGCAAAGCCTCTGATCTGTGCCACCCTGCAGAACCAAAGAACAGACCTACTCAAATAACTCTGGAGAGTGGCGCTCATTAAAGGGAACCATCTCAGAATGGGTGGAGAAAGAACAGGCAGAAAGAACAGAACAGGCAGAGCAGCCCAGGCAGCAACAACAACAACAGAAAAGCCACTTCTGTGACTTGCAGAAGAAAATTCTTTTCCCTCCTCTTCCCAAAATTAGTAATTTTGTAGAAAGAAAAACAACAACTGGTCAAAAGAGAGAACAGAACAGTGATCTAATGTATGACAGGGGTCAAAAACTCAAGACAAGGCAAGGCATGAACTGAAGGATTAAACAGAAGGACTGTACTGGGTAAGGCATTTCTGTGCCTGGTGGGCTTGTTCAGTATTTGAATCTGCTGAAACACTTCTGGTATTTTTGGAGGGGCTGTGGAATTGAGCTGGGCTATCCTTCAGCCAGTTCAGGCCCTTAACTAAGATGTGTGGCCTCAAAAAGGTTCATAGCAGCATAGCACAGGGGAATGAATGAGCAGAAACTGCTTTTTAATTGGTAGAGCTTCCTGAAACAGCATGTACTGTGTATGGAAAATGTTCTGTTTCTGCAGCTGACAATGGCAATTTCAGACAAGAAACAGTGAGGATGTGGGTGCTTAATGGCAAAATGTTGGTTCTGCAGACTTCAAGTTAAGCTGCTTCATAGTATGGCAATTTTAACTTCAGCTATTTTACCACTGTTGTTAACACCTTGAAATTTTACATACTACAAAACCTGCATTTTTTGTTTCTTGCCACACTTTCAAACCAATATGCATTAAGGGAGTGCTCTGTAACACTCGAGCAATGACTTCTGACATCTCATCTGTGTCCCTCTGCAGCACGCCTGAAGAAGTCACACAGACCAATTCCATTCAGAGATCCTGCCACAAGCCCACTTGTATTCCTAAATAGCATTAACCACCCACTACAGTGTCCTTTTATTTCTTTTTGCTTCACATGCTTGACACACCTGGCCAGCTCTAATGATGCACGGGATGGTGGAGCAGGGAAGAGGCTGTGGAATTCCTTGGCACTGTCCTGGCAGGAGCCTTTCTAAGGAGGCATTAGCTCATGCTACATCCTTGCATCCACAGCTTTTTGTCATATGGCTGTCACTGTATCTCACTGTATGGACTGATGCACTGACACTTCATGAATTACAGAACTTTGATGAGGCATTTCTGAAAAAACATGAGATCTGCCACTTAGTCTGATTGACCCCTTCACCACTGTAATTTTCAATCCTACTTTGTGACAAAGCACCAACTAGAAAATTCTGGGAAACATCATACTTTTATGGACTAAAATATCATGCTTAACCCTATGCAGGAGAGCACCCAGCAGAAAAGCAATCTGCCCAGCTCCAAAAGTACATCTGGAACAGCATGGTGCTGCATCCTTGTGAGTAACCAGAGATGAGGCCTGCAGAGATCACCTGTTGTTTCTGTTCTCTTGAACAGGAAGATCATTAATTTCATAATGACCACCACTATCAGAATGCATGCCAGTGTTCAGATGAAGAAGACATTAAATGGTAAAAATTATGGTGAGATGAGAACGTTTTTCTAGTTCTGAGAGGACAGACTTAGGTAGCTATTTTGTGTCATTTACATCACTCTCTTCTCGGTTTCACAGCCATGTGAAGCAAAAGGAAAGGATGAGTGTTTGTTCCAAATTCGTGGACAGATCTAAAATTAAAAGCCTAAAGTAAGATTGCAGCACCAGAGCTGACCATAAAAAGCATGCTTGGGGGACGGTGTGCCCAAAGCTCTGCTGCTCCTAGTTATGGCAGTATCCCAACTCCATTATCACCTACAAGTAGCTGATAATGGACTTGAACCCACCCAGGGGACTAACCCATTGAATTCTCTAGTTTATCACTTTATCTTTCGATAGATGGCAATCTACTGGGACCACACCCCTGCCTGACCCACAGCTCCCATCTCCCATCGCATTTCCCAACAACTGCATAGGGGTTTATGCAACTCAGGAAGCAGGACACTGCACAGCTCCAAGACACACTTCACTGCACCAAATGATAAACATATCCATGTGTATTTCATACATGATCATTTTTCCAGATATTTCAAAACCATGTTGCTTGATCATATCCTCCAGTGATATGCATAATTGTAAAAATCTCAAGTGTACACATCAGCTATCTTTATCTATCTGACACTGATGTTTTTTGGGGTTAGTGTTTCTATAACACCACAGAAGTGGATGTGTAGGACCAAGTGCTCACACAAGCCTCAAGAACTGTTTTATTCACTGATTGAGGAAATTGTACCTGATGTATGTCAGGACAGGGTCCTATCTTTGTTCCAGGTGGTAACACCTAAATTCTCTGCCTCAGGAGAAGAAAGTAAATAATCCACCATGCCATGCTGCTCTTCAGTATGAGTATCTGAGAAGCCCTTCATCTGTCCACCTAAGTAAGCTCTTATTCTCGGAGCATTCCTCACTCACCTCCCTCCAAGTGTGACACAACAAGCTACAACTTGCTGCTTTGCATATTAGCAGCACACAAAGACCCTGGGACATTTCCTGCACCATTTTTGATCAGAGGAAAAGATTTTTTTGTCTCTTTTGGATTTAGCAATCATCCCAGGTACCAGGTTGACCCAAATCAGTAGCAGCAACAAGACCATCTAAATTTATGCCTGACACAGCACTACTCAAACCAAGGGTGTAATTCTGAGTGGTGATCACTATGGCACAGTGCAGTGCTGGTCAGCAGCTGGCTTGCAAATTGACCACAGGTCTGTAGATCAAATCAAACATTTTAATTATCTTGTATTTTGCATGAAATCATTATATCTCCTATAATCACCACCTGTAAAATTACTGTAGGGATAGGGAACTTCATAACCGTCCCTGAGGCAGCCAGGCATTTTATTCTGCCTGCTTGGCATCGTTCATGTCTTACATTCCTATTAAGCAGCCAGGTCTGACACCTGTCTCTTTAACCCACTCCCACAGATAACCACATACATCTGCATGTAAATGATTAACACTCCCCTCTCGTGAAGCCACACATCTTCGCGCTCCAGTGAGAATAACTGCTTATACTATTGCAAATAATAAAACGTGTCATTCAATCCTTGTAATAAAAGCTTAAACTCCAGTGTGAGGTGACGTGGGTGTAAGTCAACATCAGCAATTTGGACTCAAAGGCAGTTTAACACTATTCATAGGTTCAAAGAGGAGTAAATTGTGTCTTCAGGCTCCTATACCATCATCCCAGTATTCAGACTTCTGCCAACAATAACCTATTACACACTGCTCGAACCCCACAGGGATCATTCCTCTTTGTCTACTTTCTCCTCTTAATTTTGGCACATAAATTACACTAGCTTTGGTTGACAGGGAAAATGCAAAGCTGATGTGTAGAACAGTGTAAATAACCCATATATAATAGTTTTTAAAAAGTTTACTTCTTCTTACTGTTGGGCACATGTAACCTCATGAAGGAGTACAATATTCCAGAAGACATTTACCAGTGAGCTCTCATCCAACTGTAGTGTATCTGTACTTGCATCTTTTAACACTGTGAAGGTTTCTAACATACTTTAAGGCAAATGTTCTGCCCTCTGCCACAGATTTCCAGCCCTGAATAACTGAGCTCCAGAGGTGCATATTTCTCCTAACTGTATCCTACCATGAGATATTAATATAAGCAAGGGAGAAATACTGAAGAAACATAGAAATTATTTTAAATTGGGCTGGAATTATTTAGTTGGAAAACAGTTTTTCTTTGTATTTCTTCATTCTTGTAAGATAGTATGATTTGTTTCTAGTTTTAAAAATTGATTCACAGATCCATGATGCATGACCTTCCCTTCTTCCACTAAAATGGTATGTTCTTAAACTGAGCTCATTCTGTATTTTACGCTTAACAACTGCTGCTGGAAATGTTCTTGCTCTTTTCCCAGGATCAAGCAAGCCTTCATTAAAGGGAATGCTTAGAGGTAAAGAGACGAAATCTCCTACCCTCAAAGTGCTCCTAATTCTGGGTGCAAGAGTACTGGCATATGGTTCTTGTACCTTTGTGATTTTTTTTTTAAAGAAGAGAACTACAGTAATGAAATCAAATGGATAAATTTACTGAAACAACAAAAGGAAGGGACATTCAGAAAGACAGACGAGTATCCCCTTACAGGGAGGAAGTGCCATACCAAAGCATTTCAAGTGTTATCCAACTAGTACTTACACAGACCTTTTTGTGAAAACACTCTCATTGCCTGCAGTTTATCAGCCTTGCCCAACCTACCCAAAAGGTGATCTAAGGGCTCATATGCCATTTCCATGGGAGATGGGACATTAAAATAAAATATATTTCAGCTCTTTGATTCCCATTGATTTTGTGGGTAATACAATAACCAGAATGAGATAGCTGAAACCAATAAAAACTGATTTATAGCATTAAAGGCATTCTTTATAGCTCTTATTTATGGTACATTACATCTGAAATCCAATTTCACAGGCTGCTGTTTGAAACTTTCTGTTCAATCATAAATACACTACATACAGCATAGCTCAGTGCCACAGAGTAAGATTACACAAATGCCTATGTTCCCAGAAGGAACTGCACTTCTGCTGTAAACGAGTTTGACAGTAATTTTTCCCAACCAACTTGCAACCAAAAAGTTCCACGCAGCACTCAATAAATTTAGAATATATGGTTGCTCCTTTAGTCATAATAAACAACTATTTATTAACGTATTTCAGTTATTGAAAAGGCATTAAGAGAAATCACAGAAAACAAACTTGGCATATGTTGTATGATAAACTACTGAGTACATTTCAGCATTGTAGCAGGGACACTGTTTGAAAGGCACACACAAGCAGGCACATGTTCCTCTCCCATTTATAGGGATGGGAACGCTACAATCCTGCTTGTTTAATTTTTGAAGAGTGAAAAAAGGAGCCTCCTCAGTGTATCTCAAAGCTGCTCACTTCAAAGGAACATACCACATTCGGGTCACTTACTATAATCACTGTCAAGAAAAGGGCAAAAAATCAGATCTGACTTTTACAGAGACACTGTCATTTGAATCTGGAGCAAGTTCTCATTTATTTGAAAAGACTTTTCCCCGAAAGTAAAATCACTGCAAATGATGTAAGCCAGGCTTTACACAAATCTAAGTTGAAAGATGTTTTCTCTCTGTCTCTGATACGAAGGCAGACTTTGTCTTTGTGTGATGTTTCCTTTCTTATAAAAGATTATTTTTAAAGATGTAACTACATTGACATGTTACAAAACAGAGTACCTGTAGTGTTACTACTTTAAAAACTAAGAGACAAAAAAAAATCATATTATGCCATATGACATTTTGCTCCTCTAGAGACCCAACTCCACAGAGAAATAGAGCAAGACAAAATTTTATCTCCAAACATACGGGAGTACTTCTGATCTTTGGCTCCTCAACTATAAAGCCACAGACTCCTGCAGGGAATAGAAAATATATCAATGTTGTAGAAACAGACAGTGGCTGGAGACCTAGTGAAAGTAACAACAAAAAAACCCAGTCGACTTAGAATACGTTTTTGGGATAGGGAGGGGAGGATGGGAAAGGAGAACCCAAGTCCCAGGTTACCAGCTGAGAGCAGACCAGACCTGACAGATGTACTTCACCCAAAATTCTACTGGAAGCAGAAGGGAGGGGAGGGCACTTTCAGTGAGGAATCTTTAGACTCCAAAGCATTAATAATTTCATGTCCAGACTTTCACCTCCAGAACACCAATTCAAATCTGATCTACGTCAGCAGTGACCCAAACTTATTAAATGGCCTGCACGTTGAAACGATCTGATAGACTTAATTGGTTTCTAGTGTATTTGAAATAAAGCTGGCCACTACCTTTGACATTCATAGAAAACTTTACAATGGTTGAAGGCAACAGATGAGAAACACTCCCCCAGAACACTCCCCCTCAGTGCGTGCTGAACAGCTCCCAGGAGCGACACTCCCTCGCACCATAAACAAAAAGGAACCTACCTGGCATTAAAGCAATGTAAAATATATACCAATGAGAATTTGTCAGTGTGTGGTATTTTTCGAAAGAGTAATTACTGTATAACATGGATGTTTATTTAATTTTCTTTTGTTTTGGGTGGTTTTGCCACTGAAAGAAAGGTTTGGCCACTAAACCCACAGATTGAGTGAGACTGCACAGTTGGCTGACAAGTATATGAGCAACCATTTGATATCCTGGATTCCTCTAGATTATAACCCAGATCCTACAGCAGCAGCATAGTGGAACCACGGTTAAAAAGGGGCAGAATGGATAAGAACTGCAGATTCCATTAGCCAGGTCCTGGTCACAGGCAGAAAAACCTTCTGTTTTCCTTGACATCATTTAAAATGACTTGTACCTGAGAAAATATGTAACTTTATACCATTTTAGAAGGCTTCTGGACCTAAAACACAGACTCTGGAGCCTTGTGGAAAAAAATCTTTTATATATATGTCACTGAAATGAAATAATATCATATCACCTATTCTGAGTTTTCATGAAAGAAAATTAACTAAGCTTGATCACAAACTATTTACATCCAAATCGAGATTTCACTTCAAGACAAGACATATCTAAGTATGTGTTTCCAATTTTAATGATGACTCCAGACCAAGGCCCCTTCCATTGTCTTCCAGTATAAAATGGGTAGTACTGCTATAGAAATTATGTTTCAATTTTTCAGCAATCCAGTGTTTTGCTTACAATGCAGTTTCATTTGTAAAAGAATTTATGATGAGTCTGCTCAGCATATTAAATGCAGCATGCTAGCACTTTGATGACCTTTCCAATGGAAAAATGTCCCCACCCAATCCCCACCAAAAAACCCTAAAAATTCTGTGATCTATCTCAAGGACAGATTAATAGGAGGAGCAAAATTTTGCAAATTAGAGAAAAACATTTCAGCTAGTTGTTCAAAATTTTAAAAAGGTCACTAGAAATACTTAAATAAATGTACAATATTAAACATATTATTGTATACAATGTATAAAACTTAGAAAAGTATTTAGAATACTCATATTTCTGAATTCTTCACTAAACCATTCTAATGGGAAAAGAGTGACATTTATATTGGATAGTTCACTGACAAGTCCCACTTTATGTAGAAGTTCAGTTAAGACGATGCACTGAATTTGAAAATTAATTAAAACAATAAATCTATATTTTATATTCTAGATTGCAAACATGCGACCATGTTCGGTTCCAGTAAAGTACACTCTTTGAAAAATAATATAGAAGTGTCAGAGGGATACAAAATTACAGCGATAATGGTAAAAGACATGAGAATATTACTTAAGCAGATAAATTACTAGAACTATAAATTATGTTATATTTTCACGCTTTTCCTATAAGACAAGATCAAATTCAAAGATAATACATTTAAGTCTAATTAAAGGAACCTTAAAAAAATATTAAATACAATACATTCCCACAAGATAAAGAGCAAGCTAGGCTGCCATAAACACAAAAATACAAACCACTCTGGATTATGACAACAGCTCGAAATTACCCAAATGTCATTTTTTAATTTTCTGTTAAATGAAATGCATAGCTCCCTACACATGCAGAAAGTAACAAATGTAATGCTGATGCAGCTATAATGCTTCACATTGACACATAGCTTTTCTCTGGATACCTGAATAGGAAATTAATACCATAACAGACACCAAAGTTAACATCTCACAAAATCTAGCTCTACCTGCTTAACCAAAGAAAAGCAACAAAGAATCGCAAAATGGAGTCAGCTGCAGCAGAAATTCAAACTTCACTGTCCTGCCTATGGGGTAGACAGATGGGTGGACAACAGCACACTAAGCCTCTTCAGCAAATCCTTAGTCTCCAAAATAAGGGCAATTAAAAAACACATGCATTTTTCCTCTTTATCTTTTGTACTTACTGTTATCAGGCTTCAGAAAGCTTACTAAAAAAAGGCAGAAAAATAATAGAAATGGAAACATAATGTCTTGAGTTCTCAGATTCACTTTCCTTGAATAACAGCTACCTCTCCCATGCCCCCTCTCATGAACGGCTCATGCTCTGTTTCAAAAACAGCCAAGAGGGTAATTAGACATATAATGGGTGTACAGCCCAGGAGAGATGTCAAAGATATTCTGTATGTGAAGCCATATCTCTCTCAAGAGAAGTTCAAAGATGAAGAAAAGAGGCACATTGTACAATTTACACTGAAGGATGGCACATAAATCTCAGAGTACATTACCCAGGATCCCACCTAACCTCAGAGATGTTGCAAGTCTTGTCGACACTGCAAAAGGAGGACCAGCATCTGATTCTCTGTCCCACCAGTAGCTCCATTTTATTTTGTGTTCATCCCATCCAACCCAGACCAGACGAAGCAAAATGGTTTTGTGGGGGGGAATTTTCAAAGCACTTGAAATGGCTCTGCTGCAATAAACAAGAACAGGGCTTTACAGCAAGAAACTGAGTAGGCACATGAATGCCACGGCAGGCAAGAGGCAGATATGTAGCCATACTGGAGAAGGCCAAGTCTGCTCAGGCAGTGTCAGAGAACTGCATGGAAGAGGAAGATGAACTATGTCCCTTTTTGTCCACAACACTATCTGAGAGCAGTTCCTACAGTAAACTATCCTCAAGCAAAGTGAACCCATACCTGGAAAACCATCTGATTCTAGGAATGTGATGCATACCCCAGGAATGCCTCCCTCTGGCAAAGAAGAGTGGCTGCTACAATGACTTTATCATCAAAACTACATGCCTTAGAAACAGGATAAAAAGTGGAGAGATGGTCCAGGCTCAGCATGAGAAGGGCATCAAAACCATTGGCAGGAACTTTTTATATCTCTTATTGTCAGCCCAGAGTTGCAGTCTCAGAATCCTCTGGGGCTGCAAGGAGGGAAGGGGCAGGGATTCCGAAATGTCCCCACAGTGCCCTCCTGCTTTATACTCTGAGACAGATGGAGTCAGGCAAGCCATTAGCTGGCAAAACCCCAGCCCAAACCTTTTCACTGTTATTTGGTTCCAGCTTTCAGAGAAATCTAAGATGTGTATTTTCCACAAGTTCTAAAAGACAACTAAAAGACCTTTGCCAATGTTTTCCCACTGATGGTGGAGGACTAAAAATATAATTTCTGTATAAGTTAACCATGGGGTTAAGTTGAGGTATGTGTAGGGGGAGGAAGGTAGAGAACGTACAACTGGAACTTGACACAGCTCAGCTTTGGAACGAGCGTCAGCTTCTGCAACCAGCTCCATGCTATTGTAATGACTGAACCAAGTGTGACTGCAACTCAGGGGATAATTGAGAAGCATTGTTTTAACCAAATCAAGTGTGGATCAGGGTAGAAGCGTAGGTATGATTTAAGATCGTAACTAAGGAATAGGATAATCAGTATCTAGGGGTGGAGGTTAGTTAACATGTGTATAATTTAAACTATAAAAATCACAAATCGACTCTGTATTCTCGGGCACAAGATTTGGGCACTGTATCCTCCTGTGTCCTGCGCGCTTGAATAAAGAACCGCATATGATCGCCTTCGTGTGGTTATATGTTTTCCTACGCTAACACCACCAGTATGTGGACAAAAGTCTGAAAATCACAGTACTAAAAGCACACCGGAATCACAACCTGAATTGACAGTACTTCTACCTCCCATAAAAAGACCCTTCTTACATTAAAGTAGAAGTATAAGGAAAGAAGAGATAATGCACCAAAAGGTAAATTTAAAATAGTATCCTAAATGCTCCAGAGCAAACTATTTTTGATGTATATTATGTATTTTCCTAACTTTTCCTTTTCATTAAAATGTCAGTTCAATACTGTGCAATCTACTATAATTCAGGGACTGAAGAATGTCAGTCTCAGGAGAAAACAGGGTTAAGATTTAATAGAATAATGTTGAAGCACACAGTAAACAACTATAATTAGTAAAGCAAACTAGACTTTGTATTTCATTTTCATTTATTTCATATCTAAAGATGTTATTATGTTTTATTTACTAATTCATAAGATTGAAGAATTTTTAAGGCACTTTAAATTATTGATGTGACTTCAGTTCTCCAGTGTGCTCAACATATTTCTGGCTTCATAATCTAAAGCCTAGAGGATCTGAATTTGTTCATGTAACTCCTATCCAGCTGTTAGAAAGAGAAAAGAAGGGAGACTCCTCAGATCAGCCCCCATCATGCAACAGGGAATCATCATAGAATCAGAGAATGGTTTGGGTTGGAAGGGACTTTAAAGATTATCAGGTTCCAACCTCCCTGACATGGTCAGGGACACCTTCCACCAGAGCAGGTTGCTCAGAGCCCCATCCAGCCTGGCCATGAACATTTCCAGGGGTGGGTTATCCACCTATATGAGACACATGGAAGATTAACCTTGGTTTTACAGTCTAAAATTAAAAATCTCGATAGTAGCTGCCAAGGGGAGCCATCCCCCACACAGCGAGTATGGGATACAGAATATTTTCTTGTGTTTCTGGAGTACAGGTAATCACAGAGGGCTACATGCTATCATTAGAAATCTCACATATTTGGAGGGCTTCACCACTTCCACAAAATGTTATCAATTTCTAATGACAGAATCTCTACGGCAGAGTGATTTTTATTCTTATTAACCATGACAATTAAACAAAATATACTTGTTTGTTAACTGTAAATTTTTCAGACAACATGTATCATACTGTGAAAATGATAAATTCTCACTTTTAATTGACTTTTGCCTAATTAATAACAAAAGTGTTTCTTATGTCTTTATGACCAGTATTAATGAAGTCCGTGAACTGACTGCAGTGGGGAAAGTTACTGCATGCCAAAAGTGCTTCATAATTATTCTACATTGATGAATAATTTTCATAGCCAGGTAGATCAAAGCCAATTCACTTAACTTTCAGTTAGAAGTATTTTTAAATGTTACTGTTTGCACCAGTTGTACCAGATGGCAACCAACATGCCCTGCTCTTTTTAGAAAGTTCACAACATCCCTTTCACCAGTCATCTTCTCTACTGCAATCCAATATTAAATATTTCTCAGTTTCTTTGGCTGACAAAACAAATCATAACTACTCAGAGAAAATACCTCCTAATATGCATAGGTTTGCAAATACCTTTAAAATGCACCAATATTTTTTCATATTTTTAAGCCAATTTTTATTTTTTTTGTTGTCATAAATCTCATAGGGACTTGAAAGGATTAAAAGATTAAAAATAAGTATCTGACTTCAAGTAGAGACCTGTAGAAATAGCACAGAGGTATGTAATCAGTGCAAGTGAAGCCAATACCCGAGAAACAAATCTTAGCAATCTGTGGAAGCCTTCTGCTGAACAATGAAGCTCTGGGGAGCTGTCTTGCAGTTAGGGAAGTGAGATCACATTCCTATCATTAACTCCACACTACTCACTAGGATTTATTTGACTTACACTGTTTGAACTCTGACTGTAGGAGCAGCAGTGAACAACTGGTCAGGTACAAGCTCACTTTGACTGAGCCTTTCTAATGCGATGGGGTGGTGTATAGCAACCTCTGGAATTTTCAAGGATGTTTGTATTGAAAAATCTCATCCATGTACAAAACCCTTTGGATACTGATGATTTATTGCCAAGAAGCTTCACTGGTCCCCACTCTATGCTCCGCAGTTTCCTGACTGCAGAACTGAAGATGTAGGCAAGAGACTGATCTTCTCTGATGATTTCTCTGCAGCCATAGGCTATAAAATGTTCCTACTGAAGTTCTCAAAGTCCAAGGAGAACTCATACTTCACTTTTTTCTCTTCCTAACAGATGACCAGCAGAATAACCTGGACAGAGATGACAGAAGGCTGACAAGGTGAACAGCAAGGCATGAGAATGCCAATTTGCTTAAACTGGACAAATACATTTTCAGGCAAGTCATTTTCCTAAACAAAACAAATGATGAAACTGCCCATTATGAAAGAGAAATGTTCTCACACAGAGCAAGAAATCTATGAAGAAGCATTTTAGCCCATGATTTTTTAATATTTTTTTCTCCAAAACAAGGAGAGGGAAAGAGGAAGAGCTTGAGTTCCTGCAAAACTAAACTCAGAAGGAGGAACTGAAGGATAAGTTCTTATTTCACAAATAGGTGCTAAAGTAGGATGGTAAGACAGTTCAAACTGAATTGCACGATAACAAACAGTCTGCCTCTAGGCAGAAGCACTGTGGAGCCTGCAATTTATGCTGTGAGGGAAGAGAAATGCAGAAGAAAAACCTCATGAAAACGAGTGATTAGTCAATAAAATGGCAAGTGAAATTCAGTGTAAACAAATGTGGTGCACATGGGGAAAACAGTAATCTGAACCATGCATTCAGCCTAGCAATGAGATCTTAATGGGCTGTTTCCACTCAGAAATGAGACTCTGAGATAACAGGAATTTTTATGAAAACATAAGCTCTGGACCGATCAGCTGCATTTACTCCAGGGTTGGTGGGTCATCCAAACCAGATGCCTTTCTTTTCTAACAATGTATTCAAATGTCTTTCTGCAACATACTTCAGTTGCAAACATCAGATTCTGAGGCTTGGGATGTAATTTGCTTTGTGTTTCTGCAATACAACCATAATCACACTGGAAAGATTAAAATGCTTTATTAGGCCTATTTAGGTAAATCCTTCTATGCAGTTTATTATCTTCAATTAATGTTATGGTAAATTACTCTTCAGCCATCCTCACATCTTAAAAATAACACCAGAACACTCAACGTGACTTCCCTTTTTTTAAAAAAATGCAAACGTACCCAGGACCTACCCTTCACTGAAAGGGCTTTCTCTACTGCCTTGACATGCATATTCATTAAAAAACCACTCCCTGGAAACCTTTCACAAAACAAAAGAACACTGCTTATTTGGTTAGGCAGACGAGTAATCATATTTACAGAACTGTGAGACTGAAATACTGCAGTTACAGCAAAGCACAAAATTGAGGTCCAGTCTCAGAGCACACTGGCAACCACACACTGACTCCTCCATTGCCCGTGTTTGGTATGAAAGAAGAAAAAAATAAATAAATGTAAAAGTGTTTTGCACAAGCTTCATGCTACTTAGCCTGTCAACTCTGTGAATCTCAGCAAAGAGAAGGGTCAGAGCAGCCTAGGAGCTATTCAAAGTGTTCAAAATCAGGTTGGACGGGGCCTTGAGCAACCTGATCTACTGGAAGATGTCCCTGAACGTGGCAGGGGGGGTTGAACTAGATGAAGGTTGAAGGTCCAACCTTCAAATGATTCCACAACTCCATGTTTCTATTGAATTGAAGACTTAGGCAGCAACAACCCAGGAGGTCCACATAAGCAGCTACAGTAAGCAGAACAGAGCACACCTTCCCCACTCTCCTACCCTCAGGGCAGGGGATTGCCCAAAACACAGGAGAGAGGACAGTGATAGGACCCCACTCTTCATTCCTCCTTTGTAACTCCATAGCAGCATTAGGACCATTGCTGAAAACAAGAACAAGTAGAGGAAAAACTGGATTTTAAAGGTTAACAGGAAAGGTGTAGCTCATGTCATTTGTCGTATTATGTTTTGTCTTTTCCTGTTCCCAAACAACTCTCCCTGCATAGAAAGGAAATATTTTTCATGATAAGGTAGGTTCGTGCTATGAAAAATCTAATGAGTGGATGAAACAGCAATTCATTATCTATTTAAATATTGCAGTGGGTTAATCCAGCAAATAAAAGTGGAGCATGAAGCAGATGGCTCTTTATAGTTTTCATGATTTCTTAAGCATTCCCTCCCAGTGTAAAGTCATTCTTGTATTTAACATAAAATGTACAGCTTTCACCATGTGCACATTATGCAACCATTCATGCAACCTCATAAATGTCTTACACCTTATAGAGTAATTATTTTTATGCCTTTTTTAAAGGAAAAGCTGTAACATGTCATGGCAAAGTATTCTCAGATGTCTTGAAATAATCTGAAGTAGCTGCCAATAGCAAATGATAAATCCACTAAATGCAAATATTTGCTCAACTTACTTTTTGGACATATATTAATATTCTGGGTTCAAGAAATAACACAGGAAAAGCATTTTGACATTGGATTTGGGTGTAATATTTCAAGTGTTTAGTATCTTGCAGAACATGTGCCAGGAAAATAGGTATCTGAGCTCCTCTCTGCTTCATTAAAGCAATTACTGTTCATACTGAAATAGCAACTGCGTACAGGCAAGTGCTGCTTTGGATTTCATAAAAACATGTTCTCTGCCACTGAAAAAAAGTAAATGTAAAAATCAGTGATTGTGATTGTCTCTTAGTTGTTTGCATAGGTGACAGTCCAGTCCAAAGCTGTCCATATGCTTGTAAAAAAAAAGACTATGCAAATATCTTAAAAAATACTCTTCCTCAATTCTCTGACTCACATTAAGTAAAAATTTCTAAAAACAGTTTTTGTTATTAAAATGCACTAAGATGCTAACACACCAAATGCAATTAATATATCACAAATTAAATCTGCTGTGTGCAAAAAGCCAACATCTCATATACCAACTAATCTCAATTACAAGTAAAGCAGCACTTATATATATATATTTTGCAATGGGGAATTGACCTCTGGATGAAAAACAGAATGTCACCATTATCAAGTTTTATACCTTTGTTCCTTTTTTAAACTGTTATATTGGTACTAAATACCACAGAGTAATCCAATGTTCAAACAGTGCAGCTACCCAGGAACAGACAGGAATGCCTAGACAAAGCCTCAAGAGCCTCCATGGAGAAGAAGCTGGGAGAAGCAAGGAAAAAGTCTGAAAAAGGAGACAAGACAAAGGAGAAAAGACAAAGCAGGACAGGTCAGAAGTGCTTGGTGAAAGGCAGCAGGGACATGGGCACCCAGGAGCACACATTGTTCCAGAGCTGGAATTAACCCCAGGATTTCCAGCAAGGTAAGCCAGTTTGTATGAAGCTATTGAAAAAGTCATTCAGAGAAAGCAGCTGCTGACTGCTAAATTAGGTTTAGCAGCAAAGCTCTGAACTGTGCATCTCAAATTTTTTAATCCTTCTGATGAACTATTTCTGTACTGAATTATTTGCTGCTTTCTTCCTAATGGATCTGCTAAAACTACTGAAAAGTGCAGGCACAAAACTGTGTTGAAACAACCTTGTGATGACTTTAAGTCAAGCACTCCAGAGATATGACAGCAGGAATCTGGTTTTGTCTGCCAATTTACCTTACTCCCCTCCATGCACACAAACTACAATTTGGTCTTTAATTGTCCCATCAGAGTAGCTCATGGAGGTTGGATTCAAATGGTGGGATCTGTTTCAGACTGATACCCAATGAATTCCTGAAGCAGCAGTCTGGCTGTACGTGACCATTTCTGACAGGCACAGGAGGAGGTATTTGGCTTTTTAGGCAGACGTTATGCAGTGATTGAAAACCATAAATGTCAACTGAAAAAATCCTTAGGATAGGTAAAACCAGCTGACAGGCACAGCAACTGGACGATATTGATACCTGTCTGAACACAGCTCTTTATGACACCGTTTGCAAGAAAACCTGATGCACTGCCAAGTAAGTTGTTGCAGACATTTTATACCAAAGGCATATAATAGCAAGGTGTAAAAAAAACCATTGTGGGGAGTACAAAGAGACAATGCATGTCACAATTACATGTTTTTCAGATGGTATGAATTCACATGAGGAAGCCCCCAGGCTAAGTCGATTCCTGAAGCACCTGAAGGTTGAGTCTGAAATAAGTAAAAAGCTCTTAGAGTATTCATAAGATTTCTTAGCATTAAATGCTATTTTACAAAGCAAAGAATTTAAAAACCTAGGTCCTACTTGCCTAATTGCGATTAGCTCAAGCATAATAATTTCCCCTGAAGTTCCTCAGTGGCCCACTCCCTTAGCTCACACCAGGCAAAACATTGCTGAGACACCAACAGAACTCACGAATTTGTGAGGCAAACAAATCTTACTGTAGGAAAAGAAATTTTTTCTCACATGGCCAAGATTATAAAAATATCCGAAAGTAATTATGGAGAATAGGCTGAAGAAGACTATCATAGCAGGTTATTATATTTAAAGAAATGCCATCCTATCTAGTGAAAAAGCAAGGAAGAGATTCCATATGAAAAAATAGTAAGAGAACATTTAATTGGAAGCTGTGTCACAGGCACAAAAATTAAGTTTGCATGCTGCTTTTGCAAGCTTATTATGGTCTTATTACAATTTCTGTATTTGCAGCAAATTTTTATTAATATTTCATGCTATACTGAAGTAAGATAGATGCATTTAAACTGAAAATAATTGGTCTTCTACTGTATTTATTTATATTCAGCAGTTTATATTTGTTTTTCTATTTCATATATTTAATTTGCATTTATTTTGGCTAGCATAGAATATTTAAAATGGGTATTATAAAGTCAAAGATATTCTTACAGCATGAAAGAGATTTAGAGAGGAAAATTTTGTCAGTTTAAAATTGGAGCAAGCATAATTGAATAATGAGGAGAAATCGGAACTATCTAAAAGAATTATAATTAGAGCCCAAGTCAAAGATGACAAATTTCACCATTTAGAGAGATCATGATGAAAATGGTAAATATGAGTTGTCATGCTTTAATTAAAAAGGAGTGAAAATGGCATGAAAGCATTCATTGTTAAAATGTTCTTAGCACTGTAATTATTTTTATTGATTAAAGTAATTATTAATTCATGAACAGGCTCTCAAATGTTGATACTGTAATTCAGTAAATGAATAACGGAATATGCTATCTCATTTATTCATGAAACTCTTGTAATTCCATAAATAGATTTTTATAAATGCATGATAGGTAAAAAAAAAACCAAAAAACAAACCCATAGCCCAACCTGAGACAAACTCCTGAACATATCCAAACTTACAGAGTGCAGAACCTCACTGAGAAATCTACCCTTTGCTGTTTGCCCAGCATTAGATTACACCATTGCTCAGCCACTCACTGCATCTGAATGGCTTTTCAGCAGAACTGCCTTTCAGCAGAATGTATTAGCCTGGGGACGGGAATAATTTTGATACTTTACAAAAAAAGGCTCTCTTCCTTCAGATCTGTCCTATTCTTCCTCCTGGAGATTTTTTGTGCCTGAGTCGTAGAAAAAAAATTGTGTCCATATTTCTGAAATTTGTGGGACATTTTAGACCTATATGCACAAGCTGGTGTGGATGACAGGGACCCCTGGAAAAACACACATGAGCTTGGCAATTCCCACCTGCATCAGCCCCGCTGTGAACAGCAAATTACTTCCAGGCAGCTTCCCTGGAAGCATCACCCTGACAGAGTTCAAGAAGCATTTGGACAATGCTCTCAGGCACATGGCGGGATTCTTGGGGTATCCTGTGCAGGACCAGGAGCTGGACTTGATGATCCTTGTGGGTCTCTTCCAGCTCAAGAGATTCTGTGACTCTGATGAGTCTGTTTTTTGTATGGAGGGTCAAGAGCCATAATTCCCACCCCTTGCTGATTGTAGTTCAAAAGGCCTTATTCTCAAAAGGGCAAAATTCCAGAATTCCTGGGAACTGAGTGTGGTGGGAGATAAGAACTCCATGAGCATCTCTCTGGCAGGTTGGTGGCGATAACCTACCCACCAGAGACAACAACCATCCTCTGAGAGTTGTTCTGGCACCTTCTAGAACACTTTCCCTGTGCTAAGAATTTCAGGACTGGCTGCTGACACCTGAGTAGGCAAAAGCAGACACTGGGGGAAGCTCCTGCAGGTGCACAGAGTGGGAGTGCACAGTCAGGTCAGCAGCTGGGCTGACTCAGTGACATGGGGGGCTCTGCACAGGGGAAGAGGTGCTGGGAAGAGGTGTTTATAATGCACTGCAAGGCAGCCTAGGACAGTGTCTAAAGCCTTTTCTGCCTGGCTGCTGTACCCCTCAGACACAGTTGCAGGGCAGAGGTGTGATAAAACTAGCTTTTGGTCTGTACTTTGTGTCATCTGACATGCTCTGAGGAGAACCTTGCAAGCCAGACTCCGCATCAGCCTGGACGGGATCAGCTGCACTCAGCCAGTGTGACTTTAGATGTATTCCAAGGGTGTTCCTCCCCTTTGCTGACAGTCTGCAATGCTTAAACTCTTTATTTTTACATTTGTTATTATTATTTCTATTTTTTGTTATTTCTTTTAACTCTGATTCATTTTTAATGCTACCCTTGTGATTAATAGCACATTGCTTTCACTCTCCTCTCCCACCCAACCCTGCTCCAGTTTTCCACTCATTTCTGATCTCGGAGCTCTGGGGTGGGGAACACTGCTGCACCTGCAGCCTGTGTCACCCCATCAGCCCTCCCTGAAGTGCTCAGCACAGGGTGCCCATCCTTCCCAGCACCTCCTTCCCTCTCTACCCAGACAATCCTGATTCAGGGCAACATCTCATGGACAAGCCTTTGCACCTCATGTCTTACCAGCAAGTCCCCATTCTGGTGGAGGAAAGCCCTGATGATGGCCCCAGTGAGGAAAACAGGCTGATGCTGCACTGCAGTGCAGGTGTCTGACAGCCTCTCTCACAGATAGAGTCCTAGTGCCAGCTCCGTGCATTTTACCCAAACAGAAACAGGCAAAACAGGCAAGAACTCACTGCTTTTGGCAAAAAAAATTAAATATATTATTCATTAAAAAAATTACAGTCTTCTGAGGCACAAGATCCCTGTTGATACCGGTTACAGGGACACTGGGATGGTGTGGGGTGAGGTGAATCCCCAGATACCAGTTGTCCTGTGAAGAGGCACCATCAGCCAGAGAGCATCTGGGAGATCTGCATCCTGGTCCTTCTCCTGACTCTGCTTCACCTCTAGCTCTAGTTTGATCTTTGCTTTTTCAGACAGTCAATATCAGTTTGTCTCAGTGCTGCTCCACGTCTCTGGGGCACCCTGTGCAAATGCACTTCAGAAACGACTACTAATTGATATTAATTAAGAGGACAGTTAAAGGACTGCACTGGGGAAATCTCAGCAGAGTACTGCCAGCAGTTGCTTTGTCAAGCCAGCAAAAAGCCAACTCACATGTGTTTCTCCCTCAGCCATGACACGCCTATGCAACATACAACAGCAGCACACCCAAGAATACTGCAAGCCCTAGAATAGAGTACACGGCCAGCAATTCAGAATCCTGAGTCTTGGCCTCTTCTTCAACCTCTTGCCCTGCAGGAGAAGAGAAAACAGAACACATTACTGTGCTACAAATAATCTCACAAGTGGCCTCATTCCCAAAAGACCAAAGTTCTGAAATTCCTGGGAACTGGGTGTGGTGGGAGGTGAGCAATCTCTCCTCCTATCCAGACATGACTACAAGCATCTCTGTGGCAGTGCACACTGGTGGCAGTCACCTCAGCACACCAGGGACAACAGTTATCCTCAGGGAGCTGCTCCTGTTTCTTTCTCTACACAGTCTGCAGCCCTGACAAAGCCTGCTGGTCTCTGCAACCCAAACCTGCCTGCTCCTCCTTTCCAGCAGCCAAGGGCCCTCTCTCCTGTGGTGCCTGGCAGGGTGCTCTCCCTCTCCTGGCTTGGGTGCAGTTAGCTCCTCTGCATATCCCTCACACGCTCCAGAAGCACCACCAACAGTCATCCCACCATGGCTATCAGTCTGCTGGCTGAACATCCACCAAAAGCAGAAGTGCCTGCAGAATCTCTCATGGGTTGTCGTTCTTGCCTTGAAGCTGGGCTGTGCATGAGCTGAACACAAATTCAGCACACATCTGTTCCTAACATCTGGATATTCACACCTGCACAAAGCAACTCTGACCAGTAATTGTACAACTGTGGCAGAAGCTGCCCCCGAGACTCATCTAAGAGCTCAGCTGGTAGCAGACACTGTGCTGGACCATCCCTGTGCCTCTGCAGCCCATGCAAGGCAACAATCAAGTGTCCCTGCAGTGAGGCTCTGACCAATCCCTTCCTGCTGCACAGGCTACAGAAGTTAAAAGCTCAGCTCCCCAGGACTAACAGTTAATAGAGTAAGTTATACTAACCTTTTTTAATTTCCTCCAAGGCTTTCAGGACCTTCTTTGTAACTTCAAGTGTCTGATGGGAATCATTCCCTGTTTTAGCTTTACAGGAGGACATTAACAGAAATTCTGAAGTTACATTTCACATGACTAACGTGGAAAAGGAAAGCTTGTTCTGTGAAGTCAGTGGAGACTCACAGATACTCACCCGTGGGATACAAGCTGGGAGCCAGCACAGGATCCACCTGAGGAGCTGGAAAAGCCCTCTCTCTGGTCACATCTACAACCAAACAGCCATGAGATGTACCCATTACACGTTCTCTCTGTTGTCATACCTGAACACAGGATGTGTATGGAGTTCATGTAGTGACAGGCACACACCGGGGGCTGGCTAACCATCGCCAAGTGGGGGAGAACCCACAGCCGAGTTTCTGGCCCCGCACTGTCACTCCCCACCTCTCTGCTTGCTAGGAACCCTCCAACCCCCCCAAAGTAGCTGCAGCCCCCCCACACCTCCTCGTGGTGTGTTTGCCCCATGCTGCACCCTGGAGCCTTTCTGGCTCACCCAGCCTTAGCCCTGGCCTGCTGCTGCCAGCCTGGGGCTGGGTGCAGGAGCCTGCCTGCCTACCTGCTCCCTGCCCTCCTGCTGGAGCAGACTGGGTGTCCTGGGCTTGCACGACCACCAGGAAGAGGAGGAGGCACTGGGTGAGGACCATGGCCCCCTATGCCTGCAGCATGCTGTTGCTGCTGTTGCTGTTGCAGCACTGCCCGCAGCTGGCACAGAACAAGTCTGAGGGGCTCTGTGACCTCACGGCCCCGTGGGGCCATGACCTCCACCAGGGCTCCCCAAGGTGCTCCCAATGTCCATGGATTCTGGAATCTGCCCACTGCTGAATTTCCTGTTTCTGCATGAGCATGGAAGGAGCAGAAGTGGAGAAGGGTGGACCTATTTTGGGAGGCAGCTCTGTGCATGGGAGTGCAGAGCCACTCAGGTCTTTCTTCTCAGAAATCTATATCAAAAGCTCTGTATAAAGACTGCATGAAAGAGCCAACTGCAAGTGCCTTTTGACTATTTTTGTCAGGCAGTATTCTATCAAAAAAATAGCTTTTCCCCTCTCCTTTGCTACAGTTTCATTACCGTTAAAGACACCATTTCCTGCCTCTGCTACTGTCTAAAATCAGCATGCTGCCCCTAGGCTTATCCCTAGTGAGCCAGGCTTACCCCCTTCCCCCTTCAAATCTAGTTTGCTCTCTCAACAAAGCCATGTTAACTCCTGAACAGAGATCCTTTTCTTCTTCCAGACAGGTGTGCCCCACTGCAGCCACCAGGCCTGTAAGCTGACCTGTGATCAAAACCCTCTTCAAAATTCTGCTGGTAATGTGTCAGATTCTGCACTTGCAACAGGGAAACCCTAGATGTAGGATGTAGACTGAGAGACTGGAGAGTGGAAAGGGACTCTGTGCTGGTGTGGCCTCACCCTCAAGTCAGTGTGCAGTTTAGGGCACCACAACAGAAGATATAAAGCTAATAGAAAGCATCCAAAGGAGGGCAACGGAGTTGGTGAAGGGTCTGGCGAGACACAATATGGTGTGGTTGAGGTGACTTACCCTATTCAGCCTGGAGAAGAGTAGTCTGAGGGGTTACCTCAGTCTCATGGGGCAAACTGGAGGAGCTGGCAGTGATCTCTTCTCTCTGATGACCCAGTGACATGACCCAAAAGAAGCTCTGTCAGGAGAAGTTTAGGTTGGATATTAGGAAAGGTTTCTTTACCCAGAGCATGGTCGGGCACTGGAACAGGCTCCCCAGGGAAGTGGTCATGACACTAAGGCTGACAGAGTTCAAGAAGTGTTTGGACAATGCCCTCGGGCACATGGTGTAATTCTTAGGATTGGATTATTCTTATGGGTCACTTCCAAGTCAGGAGATTCTAATATTAATCTTGGTAGGGGGATAAAAAATATGGCTGTGGTGATATTTAAGGTCATGGGTTCTCAAGTGGTGTCTGATGTGAGGAGAGTGGGTTTGTATAAAGATCCATCAGCTGTGAGCCAGATGGATAGCAATCCTGCAACAGGATATGACTGTAAGCAGGATGTCAAAGAGATTTTAATTATGCAACAACTTAAATCTAAGTAAGAAGAAAAAAAAGATGGGGGGAGAAGCTCATTTTGGAGATGTCAAGAATACTTTGTGTGACAGATTGCTAGATTCTTTTGTTTAGGAGGCTAGACAAGGGTCATAAGTGAGAAATAGAGGAAGCACAGCAGCTACTTATTTGTTTTTAATACTCACAATTTTTCTTGCAGATTAGCTTTTCATCATGCTTGAGGAAAGAGCTAGAGGGGTGTTGAGTATGGCACACCATGCTCAAATCACTTGTGATTATCTAACTCCTTCCATAACACAAGTACCCCAAACACAAACTAGAAAAAGAGAGTAAAAGCTTGGTGATTTTTGAGTTTGTCACCGTATTTTAAGAGTTCTTCTGTCAATGCACTTCTCTGACACAAGACTGTAACTACAAGACATAAAACACTATGAATGGGTATGAAACACAAGCACTGTTCCCTGTTCACAGGCACGAAGTAACGTTGCAAACTGGCACTTCAGGGCACAGGAAACAGAAATGGAAAATACCCCACTAAATGGTAAATAGAATGCCTGATCACTTAAGGAGGACATCCTCACTCTGCATATTCTAGACACATTTAGGTACTGTACCCAAACCTCTGAGCTTGCAGTGAGTCAGACACATACCACACACTGTCAGGTCCACAGCACACAACACACTACCCAGCCTACAACTACTGATACTGATAAAATAATGAGCTCAAAGAGTGCTAAAAACTAAAGTTCAAAGAGTGAACTACAAAAAATAGATGGCCTCTAATGGAACATATTTGCAAAGACAACACTTGAACTCCTGCAAAGAGTACTGTCAGAGATTGCCAAGAAGCCACCTGATGCCCAGTGTGAAGCTATCATGCAAACAAATGGAAGACAGTAATCCCAACATCCAAACTTTGTCACTTCCTAAGGCTAACAATCTTACAATCTTACAACTTTGACTTTCTCTATAGGGTTTACCTTAAAAAAGACACATAGAACATGAATAAATCCTGTAACCCCCAAGTTCCAGCAACACTCTGGGAATAATCTCTGTCATGTGAAATAGACCCTTAGAAAATCCTGCAGAGCTCTGTTTCATTGAGGACCATTAATATAGCTTAATAAAATCCTGCCTAGCAAGTTCTCTGGAATCCTGGATGTTTTGGATCAGCATCCTCTGGAAGGCTGGACACCAGAGTGACTTCTAAAGCTACAGCTGCCAGCCCTGGGGAAGAAATTCCACATTGAAAGTTGCTTCATGACAAACAGGACAATTCAAATAATTTCCAAAAGTGTCTTTAGTTCTCCTCAGTTTCTGTAGACATAATGATGAAGAATAGAGACAGACATCTCTTCCCACATGTTTTTACAGGAAATTATGACACAGCCTTAGTAAATGGATATGATTAATTGTTTATAGAAACAGTCTCATTTCTGACAGCACAGGAAAAGAAAAAGGTGTAAGTAAAGTTAAGATTCTCACATCTTTTCCACACCATGAAAAAGACTACCGAAATCAAGACTCACAGAAAAGCCTGTTCCTCCTGCAAAGGAAGATGGGAAATTGGTTCTGCTAGAACTGAAGAAAGTAAGAAAAGCTAGAAGTAGTCAGTATTTGGGCTACAACCAGTTTTCAGAGTATTAATGCAAGGGAGAAGACCTGCACACCTGCATTACTGAGAGGGAGAAGACTAAGCAGACAGAGGAGAGAATGACCAGAAGAACTTCATACCACACATGGCTTTGGCTGTCAGATGAGAAAATCTCACCCTTTACTGCCTGACCTGTATTGCTGCTATCCATAGTCACTCTGCTTTGCACTGGAATGTTTTAATACTGTTTTTAACTGCTGTTACTACAATACTCGTCACCATATTTATTTCTTCTGGACAATATTTTATCTGGGTAACTCACCCAAAGAGACACAAATTTTGAGGAAAGAAAAAGAAATCTTAAGATAAAATGCTTACGTACCACTCATTTCTTTAAAAGTGTTGGCAGCTATTTGAGTTTGCATTTTGGACAAACACTTGATTGCCTACAGTTTCACAAAAGAGAACAAAAATATTAAGGAAGTATAGCTTTCTATTTTGAATTGAATTGCCCCATAAACAGAAAATATTGTTCTATTTGTTCTCTATCCAACATGTCATTTTTGTAGACTTTTGTTTTAGTTGAAAATATAATCTCATGAGACATTTATACTACAGATTTTAAGGACAGGTATCCGCCAGGCTTTGAATCTCTTCAATGAGAACAGGAGGTAAATAAATCCAAAGTCTTTAAAACTGCATTTACTAACTTTTCATTGTCACACTGGAAATCATGAGTGAATAAAGAATTCTTCAAAGAAGCTGCTAGATCATTACATGTTAAAACATCCCAAACCCTTTGCTCAATCATACATTATAATGTGCTGGAGTTCAGTGATGTCCACACTAAATAGAGTTGTTTAATCATTTGTAGAAACATTCTCACTTCTGATAGAGCAGGAGAAGAAAGGGTCATCAGCGAGGCTGGATTCTTCTTGAAAAACTTCATTGGAAATGCACATGATTCCATAAGCCTTAGCATACCCTGGATAAGATAAACTTATCATTAGCATGCACTCAAGCAGCTTCATAGGCTGCTAGGAACACTCAAAAGCATCCTTGCACAGACTTGGTGTGCACAGGAGACAGCAGAACAGAGAAATGGTGTGCTCCTGCCATCACCATTAGGACCAGTACCAACAAAGCACTTCTTTAATTGTTATTTTGGCATTGTGTAGTAAATGGTCTTAAGCAAACAGGATTTTTGAGTGTGAGTATCCCATTGCTCTTCTTCCAGCTCTACCCAGACTTACTCAAGCTATCACATGTAGGAGAGTTTACCCTTACATAGTCCTCACTCACTGGAGAATTCATTATATTTGAAAAGTGAAGGGCACTTACTTTGCAAACTTTCATTAACTCTCTCAAGAAGGAGGTGCTACTAGGACTCCAAAGTCTTTGAAAGTTAGAAGCCTTGACTTCTACATGAACCCTCTTATCATAACAGAAATCAGACTCATAGTCTTTCAAGAACAGAAACATGAAGCAAATTGAATGATCCTACAGAATTAAACACTGCTATGAAAAGCTGTTGAAAATAAAGCAAGTAGATGCTGTAATCACAAACCTGCAAGCATGAGATAGCAGTGAGTTAGTCTTTGTATCTTACTTTTACAACACATATAAACCCCAAACCGTTTCCTTCTAAACTGCAAAAGCAGATTCCCCTATTGATAGGGATGCTAAAAAACACCTTCTACTACAACAGAAGTAATTTTTAAATACACCAAATTATAAATGCACCAGCATTTAATTTGGTATTGAAATATGATTAAGATTCCTGATTGAAATTAAACAAGAAAAAAGAATTGCAGTCTTGCATGTCTTCACCGATAAAAACCAAGGAAACCTCAGAGCACCTTCTCACCACAAGAATATTTCCTCCTCATCTCCTCCCTTACTTAATTACAGAAATCTTGAGGTACAAACTGTACAACAGATACAATGCAAAATAAAACTGCTCTACCATATATTATCAGAACAAGAAACCTCATCTCTTTTTAAAAGTATGAGCTATTTTTCACAGTAGGATAAGGAAGAATTCAAGAAAAAAAGAACATAGAAAATCCAGAGCAGCTTAGCACTGAAACAGCAAATGAAAAAGTATCTCTCATTAATTCCTTTTCCCAGTTCTACCAGCAAAAAACCCATACCAATTATTTTAAAGTATAAAAGCTGTCATGTTGTGCATCAATCCAAGTTCCATAGCATCTATATGAATTAAAAACAAACCTGCAAACAGTGTGGCAAAATGTACATTTGCAGGCAATCACATGTCTAAAGGGAAATGCAAATGTATTTTGAGTCCTGCTCACAATCTACTGATCTTTTGATGAGAAGAGAGGCCAGGATCAACCACAAGAAGATATATAAGAAAGTTTAAAAAACTTTTTTTTTTAAATCTCTGTGTCTTTCGGAAGTTTCGTATTGATTTCTTTGATGGAAAACTCAAAATTAGCAAGAACAACAGACTCATTTCCTTGCTTCCTGATAACAAGAGGGTTGATGTAGTCATATTTATTGACATAATGTTGAGTGCTTATATGTGTCTTTTTATACAGAGGAACATCTAGATTATTCATTTAAATGCATTTAAAATGCATATTTCCTTTTTTTAGGATCCTTTTAGAAGCTTGAAAACTATAGCAACAGAAAAACACAGACTTACCATAATTTAGGGTTGTTTAGTAAACCATGTCAATCCTATAGAGCTCAAACACAATCTCAATAAATAGTCACTGAAGAGATTTAATTTATAGACCTCAAAGACCCTTGATTATTGGATTCTTCATAGACTTACTAGCAAGTCTACTACATTGTATTTAAATAGCAGAGATGAAATTACAATGAGAAGGAAATAAACTACTAGTTCTTTTGTCCTAAGTATTGTTGTTTTATATTCAGTTTACAATCACATTCCTTTGGAACAGAACTGCAGGTTTTGCACTACAATGTAAAAATCCAAACAAAGCAAGACCAAGCCAAGCAAAATCTCCAGCCTTGGAGAGACCTTGTTAAATTTGCAACTAAACCCACTTTTAAAGCAGGAGGGACAAAGTTCAGGCTGCATCTCTTTGAGCAAATCTAAGTATGTGGCCAGAGCTCCTCCTCTACAGAACCTCTGCATCACTAGAGATAATTCTGCACATGCCTTTGATGACTTCTGCTTACTCTACTTATCTGAGCAAATTCCAAGCACGGCTGCAAATGGCAGGGGGGCCTTGGTGTGTTTGGTTTTTTGTTTCCGAAATAAGACCACAAGATGTAAGGTGAAGTGCTTAGAAAAAGAGATATTCTCATTGATTGATGTGTAATACACTGCACGTCCCCTGTTCAGCAGGAGCGTTGCATTTTTCTCCTAGATGGTGTCTCCAACCACAAGGAAATGCTAGGAGCAGCCAAGATCCTTTCAAACAATGTCATCCACACCAGTCAAAAATACTTGTCCTTCCTTCCTTGCTGCTACAAAATAGAGAGAAATTACATTTATCAAAACCCAAATAGGGTGTATATTAATAAGAAAAAAAGAAGCAGATTCTGGACCTTGAAACTTCTGAGCTCCATCTGCATCCTCATTTACTTTCCAGCATGCACCACAAGTGGAAAATGAGTGCAGTGGAAACATGCTCTTAAGGACTGAAAAATATGGTTGTGAGAAAAGGAAGGAGCAGAAAAGTGAAGCAGAGAATTCTGGTTTTATATTTACAGCTTTCTAAGCTTTTTATCACTATACTTACTGTATGTTTGCTGGTAAGTTTTCTATGCAGTTCAAGCAGAAAAATTGAAAAACTGAGAAAAAGAAATCCCACTGCATTCAACAGTGCATCAGACAGTGGCAACACCTTCATGACACATTCCTGGTGAAAGAAAAGGCTGAGTTTGCATTAATTTTTCTGCCTGAAGACTAACAGGTGAAACAAAATAGGGAAATACCCCTCCAGCTTGCTGTACAGGACCATTTTGTTTAGAAGAATGAACTAAACTATTCCCATTAACTGGTTCATTCAACATCCTAATTTTGGGAAAGTGCTTAAAAATAAAAGCACCGTACAAAATGAGGGGAATAATTTTTGTTTTCATCCAATTTTGAATGTAAATATAACTTAATGAAAGGCTTATGTTAAAAGCATGATGATCACATGATTTTGGAACCCCCCTGAGCTGTTTCTGAAGCCCCTTTCTGCTCACTCTCTAAAAAGCCAAACATGACCAGGTTGCTAGTCCAAGTAACTCACAAGCTGACAGTTAACAGGTGAGAATCTTCTGTTCTTTCCAGCTTTGAAACTGTCTCCTACAAAAATGACCACGATTTTGTAACATCTTAGGACAGAGAATCGTATTTTCTACTTATAAAGAATATTTTTAGGAAGAAATTGAATTCAAAAACCAGTGAAGAGTTCATGAAAATGAAAGACTGTATGAAAATAAACAAAAAAATATATTTATTTTCCTATACCGCAAAATATATTAGTGCTGTGGAGAAATTCCAAATTCATACTTGGGTAGGCAATAGAGCTGGTAAAGTGAGTCCCAAATACACAAAACTTGAGAAATTGTAAGCTGGTGAAGAAGAACCTCGAGACTGAGGAATGCTGCCTTAGCCTCATCTCTGCCTTGTGCTAGAGCCTTCACTGAAGTCAACGTGCTTTGTGCATTTATACATTTTTATTGCCACTGCCTTCCCCATACCAGCATCTGACATTTTTTGAAAATAATTATGATTATCTCTTAGCAAGACATACCTAGTGGAGATTGAAGTCACTTACATGATTTCTTGAGAAAGTGTGGCGAATAAAGTAAATAAAACCCTACAGTGAAATTTCATCTTTATTGAACCTGTTATTCTCAAGATTGCAGAGGTTATGAAAACATGCTCCGTATCCCCACAATAACTTGAAAAAAGTCATTTAATTACTTCCATCTTACATAATGAAGTTTTATCTTTACCTTTGCATCAAATCCAGATGTATCCTTCATTTTCATTTGCTATTTTGATGGACGTACTTCATCTGGAAGTCTCTTTTGTCTTTTTAAGAACTATCAACTAAGAGCTCTTCCCATAAAAAGTTTTTTGATTGATGAGCAGATGCTTAGTTCCTAATGATATTTCCGAGGTTAGTCTACTCTAAATGAAACAGATTAGCTAATTTTTAGCCGCTGAAGAATCATCTTAAATAAAGGTCACAGAACATCTCACTATGCAATTAATAAAGATTCAGCTAGTAATTCCTTGATCAAATATTAGTATTTTTGATTGGTCCCAGAAGAAATATCCTTTTTTAATGCAAACCTGGCACATGAATCAGAGGCACAGCTGCTGCCTGATATAATCAGTGTACAATATTCTAATCCCATGAACTCTGACTCAGCAAGCATCTGCTTTCCAAACCAACTTTATCAAACAACATTTTTTCTTCAGAATTTTGTCAGCCAGGGTATAAAAGGAAACAAATTTAAAACCCTTTTGCAAATGCACTTTGAAATAAAGTACTATATTCTACCTTCTTTCTAGAAGATATTCCCTGTGAATTTAAATGGTTATGACACTGAGTTAGACTGTTTAATTAGTAAAGAGGACACTGCTAAGTTTTTTTTTAACTAACACTTTATTCAGGCTACATTTAGAAGATTTGTTAGATCCGTAAAGCTTGATGTGAAAGTTTTAAGTGTTAGTGTTTTACTATACCTGTTCCCATGAGGTTTTTTCCTGGTTTGCCGAGCGTTCATATTAGAGGAGAAATGTGCAGTTTCTCGTGCTCGTTAATGTAAACACAGGACCATGTTTTGTAAACACTGCCCTTGTTATGAATTCCTTCTCAAGGAGAAGGGGAGGTTGAATGACAGCCTCCTTGGCCAGTGTGGTGGGAGGTGGGAATTCCATCCTCCAATCCACAGGCCTCATAGGAAATGTATGAGTGGGTTTTTGTAAATAGTCTTCCTGCACTGCTCTGCCCGATGAACCCAGAACTGTGTCCTGAGTCTCATTTCTGGTCGGGCCCCGCGGTGATACTATACCAACAGTCCCTTGGGTAGTAGGAATTAAGTAAATTTATAACATCTCTGTTTAAGTCTGTACATTGATTACCTGTCTGCTTCTAAACACACAGAGAAAAACATAAATAGTGGAGATCCAGAGCTACCATTCTCTTCTACTACCTTGAAATTAATATCACAATTTTTTGATTGCAAATTTCCTGTGCAGTTTATAGACTGAGAACTTTCCTACCACCGACAGAAAAAAAAAATTCAGTTGCAGATTCTTTCAGAAGTGAACAATATTAATACCAAAACACATGGACTTTTCAGGAGAGGCAGAATGCCAGTTTCTTCTCATCTTTTTGCCTTAATGCTTTTTGGAGTGCAATCATTTGGATGCAAACAAGCAGTAGAATCATTCTACGTAGCTGAGGATGAGCCAGAAACAAGGAACATGACAGCAACAACATGTTGTAAAAGGAAAAGCACAAAATTGTAGACATGGCGACATGGAACATTGTAACTCTGAGGCCCATCTAGCCTTCTACTCAAACCAAGACTATCACAAACATTGTGCCATTAGGTCACCTGGAATTTTATCAAACCAAGTCTTGAAAAACCTTCAAGAATGGGGACGTTGGGTGACCTGCCCCAGTGTTGCCTGATCCACCTACTCAAGTTATTTTTCTAATGTGCAGCCTAAACTGCCTCATATACCATCTGCTGTTGCCACTTGCTATATTCTCCATCACTACTTAGATCTTGCCCTATCTGTAAATGCTTTTCAAGGCATTTCTTCACTACTGGAAAAGCCCAGTTCCTTCAACATCACTCACACAGTATGCAAATTCTAGCTCCTGCTCATTGCAGTAGCCCTCCTTCAACATCTGTCTGGTTTCTCAACATCCTTACACCAAAGTCTTATGTGCAACCTCACAGAGTGACACAGAGACGAATAAAAGCTCCTCTCAATCTGTTGATCTCATTCCTTTGCATAAGCCAGAGAAGAACTGCTGAGGAGAGATGGTGTAAGGATGTAATTAATGAAAAGGAGCCTTAGCACAGCACACACATCCACATACCACTGACAGGTGCAGGTGCACAGGTAAAACAAAAAATACAGGGATGCATGCTCCATTGCTTCTTCTCCCAAATTTGAGGCAGGCCTAGTTTTCAAACAATACTGCTCCACCATGAGGAATATACTTTCTCTTCACCTCCTTTATGTGTTTTATTGCTGAGGGTTTGTTATGCTATCTTTGCCAATCGTAACAGGACTTAATGTGCATGGCTTAGACGGCTGCCTATTTCAGAGTGGATTAATTCCCCCCTGAAAACATCTCTCTTACTCAAGTGAAAGTGGAGGGAATCTAGAGTTCATCTCTCTCAGTCAAGTGAAAGTTGAGGGACTCTTGAGCTCAGCTTCACTGTGTCAGAGCTCTACAGTGTGGGTGTCTACAAATGAATGAGTCATTTGAGGTGGATACATACAGCCAAACACTTTCATGATCTTTTTTTTTTAAACCAATACAAGAATAATTTTCAAAACAATATTACATTATACCCTCTAAGTTATTGGCAGGTTTGAAGATAAACTACTACAAAATAAAACAGCTTAAAGACAAATTAGTCCTATAATTGGTTAACTATCGCTTTTTACCCAACACATATTAAGAACATTCCATATGCATTCAATCATTATGGATTCATTAAAGATAACTGCCACAATGATATAATCTAAAGCTATTTTCTAAAAAGAAACAAACATAAACAAACCTCCATTGTAAGATTCTATCTTTCTCCAAATGTTACACAGTTAAAATAAGCCCTCTGTATTTAAAACTAAATGTTAGAATTACCATAAGCAACTGTAATTGAGGTAACAGCATAAGAAATATTATTTCCTATTATTTCTAATAATTGCTAATAAGTTCAGAGTACCACTGTCCTAGTTGAATACAAATATATGATTAACTAGTACAAAAATAAAATAGCTAATTTCACTGGAGGAAAGCTTTACAGAAGTCTGTTTTAGTGCCAGAGGAATAAGAAATCTCACAGTCCTAGGATTGACTTTTTTAGCTTACTTAAGTATTATATTCTAATTTTCCAAAACCTACTTGACAGCCCAAATCAGCTTCCAGTTATATGCCATACCAGTTTTACTGATTCTTGACTTTTCAGGGTTTAATCCCAGCTAGTGACTAATTAAGTACCATGCATCTGCTGACTCCCCCATCTCATCCTCCATGGGATGTGGATTGAGATAAGACCAGTTTAATAATTGAAATAAAATTGTTATTACTGTTGATCACATTCATTGGGGCCTCATGACATTGATCTCGGCAATTTATTCGCAAAAAATGGATCTCCCCTTCAGGTTCTCTTGACCTTGTTTTGCTTCAGGGCAAAACTGGCTTTCTCAGGGATTTGGACTATTTTCTTCCCCTTCTCAAAACTTCCTCTTCTGTTACCTCACATGATGATGCCATCACTGTACTGCAGGCTTTCCCCAGCTTCACCCTGTTCCAGTGCACTCTGCATCAGTCCATGGCAGATGGCAGGGCTGTGTGTCCATCCCAGGAATTCCCGGTGTACTGGACACGCCCACAAGGGAAAACAAACTGTGGCCTGCACCCTGCCACCAAAGGGATTGAGAAAAATCCATTCGTGGCATCAGCTGTGTTTTACCACTTGGCTGCCTCTGCCTCCAGTTCCTACTGAAGGGAGTAGGACACACCCATTTCAAATTGCTGGAATTACATACTTGCCCCTGTTATCCCACACACTCTGCCACTCCTGACTATCCACTCTCAGGACAGATCTCTGTATGGCATTCTTAAATAGTAGTTTAACCTTAAACTACTTTAACCTTAAATAGGACCTGGAACACATTCAGAAAATACAGCAATAGGAACATGGTGGTTTGAACATTGTAAGGATATTCAAAATTCTGAAGAGCTACTGTTATAATCCTGGAGGAGAAAGAGAAGAGAAAGGGAATGTCTCTGCCATGATCTGGATCTCAGAGGAGGAAAGGTAAAAGGTAAAAGAAACTTAATTATAGCTTCCTGGAGCACGGATACGACTGCAATGCTGAGTGCAAATACCAGATTAGTTTCACAACCAGCAATTCTATCACATCATAAACCAGTGTTTGTTGCAAAGTACAGCATGACAGCCTTAGTCCAGTTCCCACAGCTATCAAATAACACAACAGGCAACGTGTACTGCAAGTAAGGGATTACATAATGCAACTTTAAGAACAGCCACATCAACTTTGAGAGCAAAGAAATCATTGTGACCAGTGACTATTAAGTACAATGAATGCTTGTAACAAATTTGTTCTAACATATTCTAGGCAGATTTGTCCATAACTCAATCCCCTGAGCCCCAGGGTGGGCATCAAAAGGACTATCTTGGCTTAACTCAGTTGGCAACTAAATATGACACAGACATTCACTCACAGTCTACACAACCCCATGGGACGGGGAGAAAAATCAGAAAAAAAGGTAAAACCTGTGAGTTGAGATAAGAACAGTTTAATAATTGAAATAAAATAAAATCTAATTATAATAACAGAATGGAAAGAGATATTTATAAAAAGTGAGAGTAATAAGCCCCAAGCAGATCAAGCACTGCACAGCAGGTTTCCCACTACCCACTGACAGGTGCCCAGCTCATTCCCAAGCAAACATCAGTCACTCCCAGCCAACTCCCCAGTTTGTATCCTGAGTGTGGTATTCCATGGTATGGAGTGACCCTTTGACCAGTTCAGGTCAGCTTCTCCTGGCCATGCTCCCTCCAGCTTCTTGTGCACCCCTCTGCTGCCAGAGCATGGGAAACTGAAAAGTCCCTGACTCAGGGTAAGCACTGCTGAGCCACAACTAAAACTTCAATGTGTTATCAACATTATTTTCACTCTAAATTCAAACCACAGCACTGCAGCAACTACTAGGAAGAAATTTATTTCAGCCAAAACCAGGAAAGTCTACATTATTACTTTTAATCTGTTACACACTCAAAAGCTCCTGCACTTCTATAATTATTAATAACAAGTTGTTAGCTCCAGTTTCAGGCCTCATTTAATGATACTCAACTAGAAGGCCACACTCCAGGTCCTGCCATCATTCTGACTGAGGATTTAAATTTCATGCAGGTCCTACAGGCAGAGATACAAATACTATAGAAATCCATATGACCTCATGCTCTTGGAATGGCAACACAAAACAGAACATCATCACAGGGTTCCCAAAACATTACCCTCATGGGGGAACGAAAGGAGCAGTTGGAGAGAGAGCCTTGAAAATCCCTAGTCCTCCTTCAGCCGAAGAGGTATGAAATGGCAGGCAGTGTGGGAGCCAACGGGACTGCCCAGGAGATGCATGCTCCAGCACATCACCCCAGAATAACAGAGAAGATGCAGATATGGCAGGGTAAGGGAAGTGTCCAAGGAGTATGGGGCCCGCAAAAGGGAGGGGAAGCAAGGGTTCTCTGGCCATCAAAGGAACAAGCAGAACAGGTAGAAAGGGATGAAAAATATCAACATGGGATACTCATGAATAACATGAAAATGATAAAGACTAATTGTATGCTGACATCACAAGGCGGGGGGGAGGGGGGGTGGGTACCTGGGAGGTGGGGGACTGAAGAAAACGACAGGCAAATCCAAGAAAGAAAGTAACACTAAAGTCACAACATTTTATTTATTTCAGATTTATGTGTTTTGATATTCATTTGTTGAAGGCAAGATTCCTTTTGAAGCATCAATCATTTTTGCAAGATGAGAGAAGTCGTTTTTCATCCAGACTCTCTCTTCCCATTTCCTTTTTCCTTGCCTTTTTGAAGACCAACAGATCACTTCACTATGCTATCTATTGGTAGCAAGGCAGCAATTTGGGATGTACAGGCATACTCTGCACACTCTTCCTCAACAGCAAAGTGCAGGGAGGGAGGCGAGACAACCTTTCTTCTGAGGAACCGAGTGTAGCAAGAAGGACCTGCCTTACAGAGACTGTAGTATCTGCAGAGAGGAAGTCACAGATCAGGCTTTGGATGCTGCAGCTTCACACAGACTCCCCAGAGCCAGTAGCCAACATCCAGACTTCAGAAAGTCAGATGGAAGGAAAATTCCTCAGTATCAGAGGAGTCAGTGTGGCATTTGCTGCTATTTAGAGCCATTAAACTGCCTAGAAGCAAACACCTTTTGAACAGACACAGTGGTTTGAAATCAACAAAAATGCTATATACTTTCTTTTCATACCATCTTATCTATCTACTCTGGGTTTTTTGGATTAAAGAAGTTACTTATTCTAGCTTTGACTCAGATAAAATCAGCCTTGAGTTCAAAAGCTTTGTGTCTTTTTCAGAGAGCTTATTATAGGATAAAGATCTATGGACATCTACCTCAAAGGTCTGACTCAAAGCTTTATTCACAGAGCAAACGAGGAAAGCAGGAGTAAGCCTTCATCTGGAGAAGACCTTGTTTTGCCATGAACAGGTTCATATTTTATTCTTGACCTTGCCAGAGCAAGCTACTGCATAAGCATTCACAAGGACACGTCAACGTTCTTGGAGGACAAAGATGGAAATTAACCTCACTTCAAGTCTAGAAATTCATGAGAGATTGCCTGAGCTTAAGACAGAGCAGTACAGAGAAGAGTAGAATTGTCCATTGCAATTTACTACCATCCCATGGCATCCCTTCCCAGGAAATGCTTGCAGTTCCAGCAGCTGTGTAGGAAAATAGGGCTCAAGCCTGACTAATTGTCTGCCCTTGAAAAGAGCAGAAACTGGCTGTGTGAGGCAAGAAAGCAGCTGGAACAGGAAGTGGTCTTCCCTGTGATTTGGGTATTCCAGGCAATTCACAGCACAGTGGGCCTGATTAGGTTGATGGTTACTGAAGAGATGTTGCTTCATAGAGCCTACTCAAGTGACCTGATGCAGAGGGATCCCGTATGGAAGGGTTCACAGAAGCGTCTGTGACTTGCTGTGTTTAGCAAAACAAAAAAAGTCAAGTGTAGATGGTGTCTGGTATTCTGTAACCGAGGAGAAACTCTAGGTAGAGACTCGTGTGGGAAATACAGAGACAGCTTTTAAGGCAGAGGTAGAACACCATGTACAGCACCAGACTCGTCACACACTGGTTTACTGGAAACAGTGAAGTCCAGTACCTTTTCTTCAAATTAAATCACTCATAAGCAAAGGATGAGTTGGAAGCTGATTTTGACTGAATTAACCTGGCAACTCATTGCATATGTCATGTAACTTGATTCTCTTTCCTCTCTAATTCCCTGAAGACACTCCAAGACAAGTGAAAATGACTTTGAAATCAGGCCTCTACAGTCAGGAATCACTTGCATGAGAGAAAACAACCACAGCCCAAGCTTTTGAAGCACAAGGGTCTGTAATTACTCAAAAATTGAAGAGAGGTTGTTTTTTCCTTTAGAGACAGGTGATAACACAGGTCATGCTACACTTTGGTCACTGCTTATATTAAAATTTTGCTCCTCTACTCCACAATTGATGTGTGTTTTCATCAAAGTTTTCCACCTTTTTCCCACGTTGACAACAAAAAAAGCTTAAACTGACAGAGAAAGTGGTGTCTTGCTTTCTTAGAAACACAGGCTTCCATGAACAATCAGGCACTTATTTCCAATATTTCCCAGATCTCCACCCCCCTAGGTTTCCCCATCATCTTTTCCTCCAGAACGGTGTGCTCTAAGCTGTATTTGCTACAGTTATGAGATCGTCGCTGGAGCAAATCAGGATGCCTTGGTCTTTAAAATGCATTTAGCCAAGTGGTAATAGGCAAGCACTGGCTTGTAAATGTTTACTGCTGTTTCGTGCATTATTCCTCCCTTGTTAAAATGCTGCAAAAAGATTACACGCAATTTAAAACTTGATGGATGTGTACATACCAGAGCAAGAGGCATACAAAATTGTTACATTACTGCTAAAATGATTGAGATCATGTGACTACAGAAAGCTCCATAAAATCCTGGAAAAGCCCTTGATTCAGTAGAGTGCAGTAATATCTGAACAAGATCCCAACATCATGTTGTTCAACTGGACACAAGTTTCTATACTCAATAAAAAGACTATAGGAAAGACCAATATTTTTACTTTGTTCAGAATACCAACTAAGCCCATTCCTCTCTTTTCTGTACTACATATAAAGCAGTTATCAAATCTAAAATATCACCTTCTAGTTTTTTCCTCAGCTATATTAATAAATCTGTCATGAAACTTTAGCTTCATGAATTTAATAGTTTGGGGACACTGCAATGTAAAAAGTCTGGAAATTTTGCAATAAAAATGTAAGAAAATGTTATTTGTTTTAAAACAAGCCAGAATGAAGTTATTTATCATTATAATTCTGCTACATTCTGTTTGTTTTATTCCATTATTCAAAAATTTGAAGCAGCACTATTACTTTTTTGCTAGACTGGATGGCTACAATCAAAGTGAATTTTCTGCCTCAACTCATCCTTTTATTCCAGACAACTCTAATTAGGCTGTTCTCAGGAATGGAAATGAATGAAGTATAAAAACTAAAAGATATCTTCTGTCATATCAAAAAAACCCATACATTCCTGGTCTTAATGAAATCAATATGAAGCAACCCCAGGCACACAGGTCCATTGCCATTCCAGACAAATTGGAGGCACTATTGCTCAGAGAGAGGTTCATAGACCACATTAAAAAGTTGCTTCAGCCCAAGAACAGCCTTGTTCTGAAAATCCCACAAAAACATTCTGCTGGCATGAAGTAAGATAATACATACACTGAATAGTGTCTCCTCACTGGTCTTTCCCAAAGCAACAGCCTCACTCAATTCAGGCATATGCAGGTAGACAAATAAATGAATCATCACACTGGGCAAGATCAGGAGGAGCACAAACTGGGTCATGTGGAAGCTACAGTGAGGGATGGAAAGTCATACTGTACTTGGGTATCCCAGTCCATACTTCACCTGTTATTTATGATCAGACACCAACACAGCTAAACTTCATCACAGCTAATATAGCTCTCAGAATTCAGGTCTCAATGTTTTGAGTTTTTGTCACCCTGAGCGCACCTTAAAGTTTTAAGATCTACACAGAAGATAGTGGATCAACAAGCAAGACCTGCTGCCCAGTGGATGCTTATCAATCCACTCAGATAACAGAAAGGGCAGTGACAATTAATTACAAATTGCACCGGCTATTGACATGAGAAACTCTGGTCTGAAAAGGACGATCTGATAGCTAGCATAGGAGCATCAATCATGCAGACCAGCAAATCAGACAGCAGAAAAGACATAAATCTTGAACACCACCCAGCCTTTGGGAAGAAACACCTTTTGGTGTTGAAAGGTAAGTCATACTTCAACAGCTTCATATTTGTCTAAGAAAACCAAAAATAAACCAGTTTGACAGAGACAAAATTGTAGTACCCTCAGGGATTGATTAGTTCCTGTATGTATTCAGCTGCCACTCCACGCAAGTGTCCCTGATACAGATGTCAACTGCAGATAACACAAAATTCAGGGTCCATCTGGTGGGCAACTACCTGGCAGAGTAAGGGGCAAGTTCTGGCGCGTGGGTCTTCAAATACACAATTCCCTTGTGCAGCATTCATTTGTGCAGCATTTGTGCAGCAGCAGTTCAAATCACAGAACCAGCACCACCCAATCACTCCTTACAGCTTTCCCAGTGGCAGCTGTGCCACACATCTGCACTGGCAGTGCTGGCAATGCATCTGTGCTGTGGCATCTGTCAGAGAGGCAGCGCTTGTTTGCCTGGTTTGCTCCCCAAATTCTGCCTATTGCTCAACATTCCCAGGAAGCACTACTCACCCCTTGCACCTTCTACAGTCCAGAGAGAATAACACCTCCACAAGGTGACTTACCTTAGGCAAAGAGGCAAAATAGCATATTCAGGCATTTGATTCAAAAACTTGATGTACTAATAGCAACACTATATAGGAAAACAATTTTGAAATTTTATTGTAAGTACAAAATCCTCACAAACAGCTGAATATGCTGAGGAAACATACAAACACAAGGAGCATTATTATTTGAACTCAAATACTCTACCAGCAGGATATTTTTGAGCAGTGCTGTAAATGAAAAATAATTTTCAGAAGACATATTAGCTCCTTTCCCTTGATGACATTAATTTTGAGGACATTAGAAGAGACAAGACCTGAGACAATCTTAAAGAATCATAGCTCAATTAGTAGGAATTAGGAAAATTGTGCTGTTACCTTCAAGTCTGAAAGAAAAAGGCTTTGGGCTCAGTCATGGAGGCATTAACACATCAAATTAAAATTAAACATGAATAATAGGAATAGACAGGGGTGTTACAAAACAAATGCCTGGACATTCTAAATGGAAGTAGAAGTGGGGGGAAAAAGACCCCGTTCAAAAGAAGTATTAACTTTTAAAATGGTGTCGTTTCAGTGTCTACGATAAATTAAAGGAACTCAAAACTTTTTAAAGTAAAATTTGCAGGACTAATATTTACAAGGTTTTTCAACACTTTATGTACATGTGGACACTTTCAATGTTCTCTGACACACTGAGGCATGAACAAAGCAACTAGTTGCATCTTTCCACGTATTCTGTATTGTTTTACTCCCTCCTTAAGTCATCTTGAGATTTCTTTTAATGAAATTTGCTGTCCTGATATCCGTGAGGGTAGAAAGACATGCATTAATGTGAAATTTCAGTGAAAAACACAGAATGAACTACAGTATGTAACTGAGCTTGTCACTAAAATACAGGTAAAAGCAGGCAGCCAGGCATTTCCAAGAACAAAAAACAGAGAGCAGTTGTCTAATCCACAAAGGCAATATCCAAAGGCCTATCCCACATCAGGAGGAGTGACTCAAAGCCAAATGGAGCAACACCTTGCTTCTAGATAAAAAGCTATTGGGGATTACTTTAATAGAGAACACTTAGGTAATCATGTTTGATGGGTGAGACTGCATCATTTATCAAAAATCTATGCTAAAATTTAATTTTCCATGTGAGTCAAAGACAGCAGTGGCAGCACTGCTTGTTGTTGCTGATCTGTGGCTGCTGATGCCTTCTGAAGTGGAATGATGGATGCCACATGTTCCAGCTGTGATTAAATTTGCTTTGACAAAGCAGCATGGAAATCTGATTTTCAATAGACCCTTGCATTTCACCCAGTGCTGAGTAAACAGATACACAACGTAATGCTATATGGTTGTCAAGCTGATGGTTAATTCATTCTGCCAGTCCAATCAATCTACTCATTAAAATATTACCTGTCAATACCAAGTAGGTTCAGCTTGGAAATTGCATGGAAACGGGAAGCTGTTAGAAGTAAACAATGCCAAAGCCAAATGTGTCATAAAGCTATTTCTCCAGGTCCTCCTAACAGCTTCAGTCACCCCCAGTGAAAGGTCAGCAGAGGCCTCTTGCTTCAGCATGCTCACTGCTGCTCAGAATTCTCACCATGCCAAGACAAAGGTACAATGTACCAAAACCACTCTTGCTGCGTTGCTGCTTGAAGAGAAGGAAGCAGAAAATCACATTAAGAATACAGCTTATCTAAATACTATTATCCCAATACTAGGAAAACCTGCCCCTAAACTGCCTTCAGTGGGAGACATCCTTCCTACCTTGACTGATAAGGGAGAGGAGGTGGCAAAACACAGTGGTGAGATTTTTACTGCACTGAGCGCAGGCACCCTCACATAACCTTTGCGTTTTACCCTTCATTTGGAGGAGATGAGGATATTACACACTAATCTTTATCGGCAGCACTTCTGTGGACATTCCTGCCCTCTCTGCAGTGCCTGAGTGCTCCTGCCAGCTGTCATAGCCACACATGCCTGATGCTCCTGATACAATCTCTGCTTTCAGCATTCAGCTCCTCACCACACAGCAAATCAACATGGCAAGTACTCTGACTATATCCTCTAAAAGTCCCCACAAAAATATCAATGTAATGATTTTTTATTCTTTTTTTAACACGAGGATGTTCAGAATCATACTATGGTTATTAAATTGTAAAACAACCCCTAGCCCTTTGACAGTGTCAAACAGAGCAGTAATTAGTAAGCTTAATTGAATCAGGATGAAAAATAAAAAACGTGTCAATAAGCACTAGCAACCATTTCCTATTCTTCCTATTCCTCTGCTATTTGGACCTTTAAAACTTGAAAAAACAAGTTGATCTAGTATTATCTCCTTTCTAAGAGAAAGAAGAAAGATTTAATTCAAATTATACCATAAGAAAGCTGAAAGCCCTTGGCTCATGATCACATGACTTAGGAATTGCTTGACTTCGACCAAAATCATAATTGAATAATGCTTGTTACTTACAGAAAATTAAAATATACCCTAAGTTCTTGTAATTTTTTAGGAAACTTGCTTTGTTTTCAGATAGTTCTGTTGAAAACCACCTTTATTCAAAGTATTAAAGTATTAATATACCACATCCAAAGCAGGCAACATAGCTAAAAATAACTGTAAGAAACAAAGTGAGGAACTAAAGGAAAAAGGATTTAGCCTAGCTACATCAAGGTCACATCTAAAAGCTTTCTTTCACTTTCCTCCAGGTGACTTCAACGCACACTGAGGTCTTCTGCATGCCCTATCCTAAGAGACAGTCCTAACTACAGAGAGCCCACACCTGGCAGCATGCCTTCACTTGCACAGGCGTTGACCTCTCTGCACTCCCCTGGGGCTTCAAACAGAATTATGTCCCTTGAAATATATTTACAACCTCTTCTCTTCTTCATAATTTCATTACTTCTCCTTTAGTAAAAAGAGTTTCTTGTCACTCCTCTTTTTCCTTCCTCAGGTATGTAGAAATTCCGTGTTAGACAAGGTGTCATCTCTCGAGTAGCCAAAATCAACTGCTAGACCGGATAACAGAATAAATGCACTTCAGAAATAATGTCTTTGGGGGCAAACCTGAGAGCTTGTGTTTTTGCAGAAATCTGCTTTTCCTTACTGGAATCACAAAGTCTTATTGCTTTGAAGAAAGAACTAAAAATCCCTACCCACTCACCCTAGATCTGCCAGCAGACAATTTCTGCTGCATTCTTGCTGGCATTTCCTGCCAGAAGACCATGCAAACTGAGCAGTCTGAGCTGTGGTATTCATGGATGATATCCTTGGTGGCTAAATGATACACTAGGCAAATAAGAAGGAACATCACACAAGGCATCTGGAAAGTTTCCACCATGAAGAACATGGAAGGAGCAGTTGCCTGCTGCAGACCAGCTCAATGTCCCAAGGGAGACACAACATGTTCAAAGGTCTAAAATCAGAAGTCCTGGAGCATTTGAATCTGTTGTGTAATTTCAATGGGACACGAGATGGAAACTATTCTCTACCTGGCATGTTACAAAGACTGTTACAAAGTTTCTAAGTGGAAAGAAATGGTGTGAGACAACAGGATGGAGGCGAGAAGCTCTAAGAGACATGGTTTGAATACTGCATAGTTCTGATCCACTGTTAAAAGTAATAAACTGGCTCTCTCTTAGTTTATTTTACTACAAAGGTCTAAGATTTTGGTCCAGTAAATTAGGGTTGAAACCTGAGGCACCTTCATCAGCAGTTATGCAATCATATACTGTACAACTAAAAACTCTGAAAAACTTCACTCTATAGTGCTTCAAAAATGGTTCTTAAACTCATGTGTGATTACTTTTAGCAGTTTCAAGAGCACTTTCCTAATTAACTGCTCCATGTGCCTAGATTTCTCTGAAATTTTTCTATTTTTATTTACTGAAAATTATTTTTGAAGAACCAAACCCACTGCTAGAGTGTAGAAAAATATCAAATATAAGCTCTGGGTAAATATATAGCAAACAGGAAAGCATTAATTTGAGTGTCAAAAGAGACTGGACAGGAAAAAAAATAAGGCCCACTGAATAATAGTTAATCGTGTCTTAACTAGATTAGCATTACAACTAAGAGATAAATTCATCAGAAGACATGAAGTAGTACTGTCCCTCTCAACACCAACACAAACAGAACCAGCAAATTTATCTTTGACAAAATAGAAACACCTCTTGTAATTAGAGAAAAAGCAAGGTAATATTTAATGAAAGCAGAACAAAACACTATCACCAATAGCAGATGGAAGGAGAGATGGATGAAAGGTACAGAAAGAATAAAATTGAGATGTGAAAAAACTATAGCTAAAAACTATATGATATAGTTAAAACACTTATGATAAGAAAAAACCTAAACATGTCAACCCCTTAAGGATTTTTCTTACTTTTTCACTCAGGAGTGAATTAACAAGATGTTCACTAGTTTAGATGTTCATTAGTTAGTTATCATGGAACCCGCTACTGAATATTTGTTTTGGTTTTTAATTATTTTTTAAGACATTTATTTGCATTCTAATACTTTCAAAGCTATGGATACTTCAAAATGAATGAATAAGCTTTAGCACGTAGACGAGACCTCAAAATATTTGGTATGTTCATTTTTCAGTACAAATTATGTGTAATAGGTCATCAGTTCATATCCTACTAATTGATTAGGTAACATTTCAAAAAGCAGCCACACGAAAGTAGCTTGGGAGTTGAATTTCAGAGGGGAGAGGAAGTGGGAAATGGGCCATTCAGTGTTTCTATATTGAAAAAATACAATATAATGGTCAAGCAAGCATCTTTAGAGGCTTTTGCTCTTTTCAACACAGATCTACTGCCATGGGTAGCTGATGTTATTCTTGCAGAATTGTGTACCATTAAGGTGTTGAATAGAGCAACAAATTTCTTGTTATCTTGGTACTAGATAGTATGATGTGTTGCTCTAGGACAATAACAGACTTGCTGCATTGTGTACTATATGTGTTCTGTTTCCATTTTTTGATTATTCTACAAGCAACCTTTCTGCTCATCTGGGCAGACTTCACAATTTACCATCACTATTGGTTTCCCATTTCAAAAACAAGCTTTAAATTTAATTTGCTTTTATCATTATGCAGTGGTAAAACAATGTTTTGAAGCCATCTCTAAATTCACAAAGCAGTTTTCCAGCAAAACAAAATCAGACATTTGAAGAAATGAACATAATTGAATCCAGAAAACATGCAGGTTCTCTCTTCCACAAAGATTCATTTGATTCTAGATTATACATTCCTTGGAGAAAAAAACCCAAACCACAAGTCAAAATAATTTATTGATTAGCAACAGACTATGAAGGAGGATGAGCCAACGTTAATGCATTACCAGTGATAAGGACACCTAGGAAATATTTTATGCCATTCACTAAGATAACAAAATAAAATAACTTTTATATCAATTTTTTCTTTGAGAGCATTTTGATGCATGGCATTGATTAATACATTGGTTACAGCTCTAAGTTTTCATCTGACCACCCAAAATCAACAGAAATTTTATTGCTATTCAACAATTGCCAGGCAAAAACACAGGTAAATATAAATCACAATGTTATCAAAAGCCCACAGCAGTCAGAAACTGGATACAAAAAAAAACCCTAAAAAGTTTTATCCAGGAACAGTTTATCAGTGATAAATAAGCAATATGCCACTGAGTCTTGCAACATAAATCAGGAAAGAACTGGCTGAGACAACGTTAGTCTGACTAATACCTTAGTTAACAGTCCACATCAGAGACCTCACTTCACCCTCAGTGCTCATAACAAAATATTCAGTCCTTCTACTCTGCAAGGCCCTGTCAAGGTCAGGACAGCTCTCCTGGACACCGCCAGTGCCAGAGGCAGAGGAATGAGGGAATTGTCACACACATATCATTACCAGCCACTGTGTAATCTGTTTGCTGCACACATCATTATCTTCCACATTAAAAGCATCGTGAGGTTAAACAATATAGAGCATAAAGCTTCCCTACCAACTGATACACACAGGAACACACTCAGACATAAGATACAGATGGATAGCACAGGGTTGTTAGTGCTGGGCAAGCTCTGATAGCTCTATCATCAGGTATTTTGCATACACAATTTCAAATTACAGTGAATTAATATTACGATTTTTATCAGCAGATAAAATTAATTCTTTCATTGTCAAATATTAGCTCTCTTTCATCTTGAAATTTATGCATGTAACACTGAGGACACAAGCAAGACATACAGCTATAGAAAGAGTACGTTAATTGCCTTAGACACTATTAATGTTTCAAAATTTAAAAAATGCACAAATTATTTGCACTGTACTTTTTTTCCAGATATTTGTTCACTCAGAACACTCAGACTTGAACTCCAGCTGACAAAATATTTGGATTTAAAGTTCTTTAGTTAAATTTTATCTAAGTCTCTGATTTGGAATATAAGTGATCACTCTTAAGTTTGTCTCAATTTTTAAGTGACCTAATCAAATTAAGGCCATTGCAATTCTAAAGCAGAAAGGTTAAACAAGGATTTTATCTAATTTAACTAACTCAAACTTGGCCACTTAGTGAATTCAAAGAGATGGAAACTAATTTAATTAATCTACTTTAAAAATCAATTTGGATTAGTTTTCCCGAATGACTCAGTATAGACAGCCCCCCATTCTCCTAACACGGATAAAAGTATTACTCTGCTGGCCTGCACATATCGATACAAGATGATTCATTATCAAATAGTAAATTTCAGAATCAGCTAAGAAATATACCAGCTGACAGCAAAATTATTCACTTCTCCAGGCCCAGGCTGGAGAAAAGCAGGCTCTGAGACACCTTCCAGCAGCTTTCTAGTACCCAAAATAGGCCTACAGGAAAGCTGGAGAGCAATGTTTTATAAGTTGATAGGACAAATTGTAATGGATTCAAAAGGTTAAGAGGGTAGGTTTAGAATAGATATTAGGAGGAAGTTCTTTATTGTTAGGGTGGAAATTCTTAACTGTGAGGCACTGGAGCAGGTTGCCCAGAGAGGCTGTGGATGTCCCATCCCCTGGAGTGTTCAAGGCCAGGCTGGATGAGACTTGGAGCAACCAGGTGTAATGAAAGATGTCCCTGCCCATTGCAAGGGGTTTGGAACTAGGTGGTCTTTAAGTAAAGATCCCTTTCAACCCATTCTATGAGTCCATGATTTTGGCTAAGTACTGACAACTGTTATTGAAAGAGCAGCACAGCAACACCAACCAGCCAACATCAGCCAAGCACACTGTTCACTCAGTTCCAGGCCAGCATCAGTGACAGCTTTCAAGAGAGCCAAACAAAGAGCTCAGATGGGGTAATGCCAAGTGTGACTGTGTCCTGTCATCCTCAGGTGCTGGATGGATATTCCCAGCTCTGCATCATCTCCTATATGCCCTATATTCAACAGAAGTAAACAAGATAGCAAGTAATACTGGGGAGAGGGACATCAAGAAATGTACCTACCTTGTTGTTGCTTGGCATCTGCTTTGTGATGTACACTGAGTTTTCAGTGAAGGCCAGATTCACAGTTTGCATCCACACTTGCACAGCCTTGTCAGTCGGAGTACACAGAACTGAGATTTTCTGCATTTTTCACAACCCTGTAATGACTGGAACAGTTCTCCATTGCCTACTGTAACCCACCAAATTATTAGTTACAAATGGGTAAGCCATTTCTGTAAAACATTAGGCTTCTAGATCACTCTACAGCAGGCTCTTGCTCATTTCCTTAAAATTTCTCCCAAAGGTTTTCAGTGGAAAATATTGGCAGTTGTTCTAACTGGAAGCAAGAATAAAGTAATTTGGTGCCCATACGCAAGTTTGCCCAATATCATCACATTTGGAGTTCCCATTTTTCCTGCTGTTTGGGGATCCTAATTTTTAACACACACATTTGAGAAAACACAGATGGATACAAACATCACTCAAATTTTCTTCCTCCTCTTTGCCTCCTCTAAATTCAGCAGCTATAAATATACAGCTAACAAGTAAATATTTAACAACTAATAAGCATTCAGCCATTAGGATGATTCTTGTTTACTTTTGCCTTGTGGCCTTTATGCCTTGCAATGTCTTTATTCTGTGCCATGCTTTGCCTGTTGTGCACAAGGAGGGGAAGGATTTTTTCTACTATACTATTAATTGAAATACGTATCATAGATTCAACATCAATAGCAATGGCAGGGGAAATAAAGCCACAGAGAAGCATCAGCATCAAATGCTGCTGGAAGAGAGTAAAAAAGACTTATGGGAGAGGAACACAGTTTCCTTCACACCTGCTCCCATTGGGTATGGACTGAAAAAAAGCTGTATTTGAGTTACATGCAGCTCTTTCGTGAATCCTAACAGTAAAATGCAGAAAAAAGCCCAGTTTTTATCTGCATTCTTTTTTATACTAACACTCCTAATCAAATACATACCTCATAATTATTTGACTACCTGCCTTTCAGTTTTTATTGTTTCCCTGAATAATTTGGATGCATTAATCAAATAATAAAGCCAACAGGAAGAGAGATTTCCCTCATAAAGAAAATACATTATTTAGTGAAACAGATCACATTTGTCTTTCTAAAATTTACATTCAGACACTTTTCTGAGAGTAATTCAGATTTTAAAAAAGGATGCCAAAACAAATGTGTTTTAAGGTATCCTCAAAAGATTCCAAATTTAATCCAGGGTCCATACTGTTCTTTAACACATGTAGCCTTAGCAATGCAGTATTTTACAATATTCTCATGGCTAGACACAAAGCAGAGGTTTAAAATGTGATTTCGAAGTGTGACATGAACCCAGGAAGTTTTTCTTACATTTAAAACCTGTAGCATTTTAGGAGCTCACATCATTTCTTGACCCTCTAATTTTAGTACATCATAATGAGCATTTTCAAATAGGTGAAGACATACTTCTGAACAAATATTCAGGAGACTCATATAAATGGACTGAGGAAAGAAAATATCTTAGTAACATTCAAAGAGTTAGCTCCCACATTATCCATTTAAGCTCCAGTGTTAACAACCAGCGGCTCTACAACTTCCTCATACATCAGAAAATCACCACCTTCTGTCATCATTACTCTCTTAAAATAACTGTGTAAGGCTTTGCACATTAGATATCTGTGTGCAGGTACATCTGCACACACTCACATCTAGAGAAGAGCTGTTTGACCTGAACACAAATCTGATTTGAACTACAAACTTTTTTACTGCGCTACCAAAACAAAAACATAAATGGACGGAATAAGGATGCTCAAGTGGCTGTTTCATTAAACTGGCTTCTCTCACACCTCTTCAGGATATTGTAATGGCAGTCATCAATTCTGGCATTCAAGGACAGCAAATGATTTATCGCCAAATACACTAAACTAATTAAAACCATCTTGCATAGTGCAAGATGAAAATACCATCTTCTGCTCAAAGCAGGGCACAGGTGAAAACTATACTGCAGAAACATTTACAAGCAAGTTTCTTACTTGTTATAATTGAATACACACCAAGCCAAAGTCAGTATTCCCAGTCTTCACATGGATGACAGATTTGTCATTCAGAATAATCAGATCAAAGGGAAAACAAGATGAAAATAAATCAAGAGCTCTATATTCAATAATATTATCTACACTCCCACGTAGTACTTTTCCTCAGCAAATATAAAAGCCCTTGATTATAATTACAAAAAGCTAGCAATTAACCTATTTCAGGGTATAATTTACCAGGTGTTTTTACAATTTTCTATGCTAAAAAGAACTGCTGACTTCTAATGAGACTAGTGCAAATAAATTTAAACTTTTACCACCACTTTATAGAAACACCATGGGGAAAGCATTGAGGATATTGATGGCAGTGTATTTTTCCTTTCATTCTATACACTTTAGGTCTAATGTAATGATTCTCTTTTTCTGCCACAACAAGGTGCCACTGCCTCTCTTTTGAAAGTTGCAATCTTCCCCAGGTATTGCTGGATGCAATCAGAAGGAGTCACAGCCAAAGGCAACAGGCAGAGTTTATATACCATGTGTCCTGGCCAAACAAGGAGGCACACAAACAATATGAACAGTAAACTTGTTTTCCTAGAAGCAGTGTACAACCAGGCCTGCAATTAAGACAGAAAAAGGTGTGTGCAATGGTAGAGCAGTACTTTATGTGCTGCCTAAATTCCTTGGGAATGCTATGAGACAAAGCAGCACCTGCTCCTGATCAGTAGTACCCCTGAAGGTGCCCGGAGGAGGCTCAGCAAGACCACTCTGTTACTGGGAGACACTGTTGAGTAGATGAGGGTAACAAGAGCCCCTACCCTTGAAGCACCAGATTTTTCTAAATTGATCAAAATTTATGCCATGTGCATTTATGCATTTTTTCTACAGAACTTGCCTGGGGTTTTCAGCTCAACTTGAAAACAGATAAACAACTTATAAAAATATCTGAACAAAGAATCTATGTTTCTGCATAAACTCTCTAGTTCGTTATTTTTTTCCCAAGCTTTTGTGTAATGCAGCACACAACTTATGTTCACTTACAACTACATATATATACCAAGCACTTAATCATACTTGGCAAATTAACAAAATCTAATTATGTATTTAGTTTTATCATGCTATAACACATGCTAACAAGGAATAAATGATTGGTGCTTCTTGTCATCTATCTCAAAAGCAAAAGCTACAGCAAGTAATGTGTAAAATTTAAATGTGGGCAAGTGGAAAAAACACAGAAGTATTTAAGGTGCCTCATAAGGTAGGAAAAACTAAAATAGGGAGAGTAGAAGTACACAAAGTACATAGGGTACACAATCAACCACTGAAGACATATTACATTGACTGTTTTTGTTTTATTATCCAGAAGAACAAGGCAATAAATAATGAAACTGAATTACAGAAGTTGTATATATAGAATTAATAAAGAAAAAATTATAACGTATCTTTGGTTTGAGAAATTGTTGAGGGTGGGGGTTTTTAAGTTTCTAAATCATGTATAATTAACCATGGAGGTTGTTGCATGTATACACATGCAGAAAAGATACTGACAAATGTACACCCGTTATCCATGAAATGAGATTACATACTCAAAGGAACACTCGATTACAACAGATAAGATAAAAAGACCATAAACCCCTGCAGTGCTTCACAAAATAATCCATGACAGATGCTCACTGTGAAGCACCACCAGATGTGGGATACTGGAAAGAAGATGTTACTGGTTTGTTCTAACACAGCAGTTCCTGATTTTCTAGAAAAATCTAATCTCTTCAGGAAACATTCCAAAGCTGAAAAAGGTTTTGAAATGAAGAAAGGAAAGGGTAATACTCTGTTGAAGCACCCAAATATAACTACTCTTTTAGGCAACAGGAAGATCTACATAGAAAAAAATTCTTTGTTATCACAATAATCAACTTCAGAGTCATAGAGAGGAGGACAGTAGCTCATATGAATGCTAGGGATGTTCAGGGATAACACAAGAAAGGCTTTTAAGCCAGCTATTTACAATTGAAAATCTGTTAATTAATAGAAAGCCTGAAGGGATAACAAAGGATTGATGGCACTCCAGTAAAGGATGAAAGGCAGCACTTCCCTCTCAAGGAAGACTTTTTAGAGGTCTCACCAGCAGAGGACAACTGTCCAAAATTCACCATGACCCTGCCTGCCCCCATTTTCTCCAATTCCACTATAAATCAGGCCAGTATTATTCCCCCAGGAATCCTGCAGCTTCCAGCCCTAGACTAGGGCAGAGAACAGATTAAAAAGACCCAGAAGGCAATGGGAGGCTGTTGTGCAGGGAGGGACCAAGTCAGAGCCTTAAAGTCCTCCTTTAGTCATGGATCCCTGCCACACGAGGCAGCTCATTTATAGAAGGCACACGTGAGGGGAAAACATGTGATGGCAGTGAGATGGGATTTTGGTTTCATTATGTCCCCTGCAGAAGTTCGCTGAGAAGGAAATGCAGCTGGTGCTCCCACCCCAAATGCCACGGTCAGTGAAGATGTGCGTTCTTCCCCCGCCGCGCTGGCCGGCTGCTCTTTGGTCAGCAGAACACCAACCAGCTCTCATTGGGATCCCGCAGGCCACCCAGAGGAGCCTGCGGACAGAAACCACAGCCACACCATGGCTGCATGACATTGCCACCTTTAAGGAGCAGTTTTTCTTCCTGCAGAGAAAGGTGGCCCCGGGAGGAGACCTTCCAGCTGTCTGCATGTGTGTGTGAGTTAAAAGGTACTACAGAAAACACTTCAGCTGTCACTCAGCTGCACAGCCCTCTGTCCCTTTCTCTGCAAATTCATGCAGTGGTGGCATATCCATCTGTCATTTAACACGTGAGAGGTGCAGCTTCTCAGCCAAGCCAGCATGGGCAAATCTAATGTTTTATTTGGGAACCCAAAATATATTATCCTCTAGTGCTGATTTACAGCTCCACTCTCTAAAATCTACAGCATAGATGGCAAACTGCCCCTATTTCACTGCTGCCCTGCAACAGCCTCCACACAAGCCCCTGCCTACATTTTCAGCAGCAGTGAAATTGTCTGCTTGCAGCTTTCTCACACATATGTGAGAAAGCTCTCCAGCTCTCCAGCTCTGCAACACACAGACAAAGGCAACTACACTACCAGTCCCTCACATCTACATTTGTTGCTCCTTTTTTTTAATGCATAAAAAATTGCCTTCTCTTTCTTTTTGAACTCATTTTTTGGTGTGAGGCAACCAACCACAGATTGTGCTGCCCTTTGAATCAGCCCTTCTTTTGACTTAGCATTGACCATCAAAGATGCAGCAGGCATGAAAGGTCACATCATCAGGACTGCTTATCTTTAATCAGACATCCATTTCTCCCTCTGCTTTGATCACTTTCCATCTCATTTTAGATCTCAGTAGACTTTTTACCCCCTCCTTAATTTTTCTTTTCCTTCCTTCTTTTCCCTTATGTGACAGAAAGCTCATCTACACACACACACAGCTATTTCCATTTATTTCTGTACCTATGTTATTTAGGCCTGCACAGGGTTCTCAGAGAATAAGATCCATGGAAAACAAAATAAATAATTTTTTTTAAAAATTAAAATAAATAAAATAAAATATTAAAAATAAAAAGTATATAATATACTCTGCAACCTCTTACACTACATTTCTGAGGACAAGCAAAGGAAGCTGAGATTAATTTCTGGCAATGAACAGAAAAGAAGCAGGAGATGAGAAGGGTCCAGTCAATAATCCTTGATGGGCTGCTATTCTGTAAAGATCCGTTCAAGTGTCTTTTACAACTGAGTGAACCTGACTACACTGCTCTTTTGAACTCTAGCCTCCCACACACAGCAAAAGAAATGGAAGAGCAGTCTCACTGAGACCAAAGTGCCTTTTAGCTCAGGATCTTCAGCAACAGGACAAAGCGACCACACAGAGACACATTCCAGGGATATGCTCCCAGCTGGATGCAGATCAGCACTGTCCTAAATCACAGGCATATCACCTGTGTACTTTGACTGAGATTTTTCTGTGTTTGGTGACACATTTTTATTCCATTTTGCTCAATTTCCCTTTGTTTTCTGAACCCATGTAAAGAGCATGCAATATCCTCGAGCACACAACACAGGAAGCATCTCCCTTTGTTCTGAACCTGACATACATTACCTTTGTTTGTTGCCTCTGACATCTGATGAGAGACATCCTGAAACTGTTTACCTTTTCTATCTGCTTACTATATTCACTGCTTAATCCTCTCATTCCAAGGATGCTAAGTCCAGCTTTATTTAATCATTTACTTGTACAGAATTGCTTTCACACCTTTTTTTCTCTCTTTATTATCTGCATTGTACTTTGTGCAGTTCTATCTATTCATTGTCAAGATGGCAGGGGGACAGAACCATACAAGTTATAGGTTTCTGCAGCTCTGCCTGCTTTGTTTTTTATTCTCCACATAATCACCCCCAATATTCTGTTTCTTGGACTACCACTGAGCACAGAGGCAATGTTTTTATGGAATTACCTGTTATTATTTGAAGATTTTTTTTTTCTTTAATGGAAACAGAATGTTCAAGAACTCACTGCCACTCACATAAAGTTAGGATAATTCTTCCTTTTCAATGTACTCTTCAATATTTCATCTGCCATCCATCACCCAGTCACACAATACTTTTAATCATATATTTCAAATTAGCATTAAATTGAGTAAACATCCTTCTTACCTGTTAGTGTCACTTAGTGAGCTTGCATAACTTTGGTTATATTAAGCAGAAAATAAGCTTTCAAAACAAACAAAAAATACCTGTTAGCTCAAGCAGCATTTTTCCACCCTCCAGTAAGAGTTTACTCAGATGATTTATTACTCACACACTGCTGCTACACAGTGCTGTAATGCCTTGGTGTGTTCCATTCTGCCTGGGTGGAATCCAGATAGATTTTCCTTTCTCCCCTCCAGGTAAATTTGTTCAGACAGGCTCAAAACAACATTAACAACATACTATTTTTACACTATCCAACAAAGCACGGGAATGATTTCAAGTAATTGTAGATGCTTTGTTTTTCTTGTAATTAATTTGACTCTCTGCCTGCAATATACATCAGCAGCTGACACACCGGAAGATACAGCAAAGCAGCAGCATGTATAGGTAACAAAATAATACATTAGTGGAGAGAAAGGTGAGGTGAGTTAATGGATAGTTTTCCCTTCTGTGATCCTCTAAAAAGAAATATTTATCCTTCTAAAGAAATAAAAAGGTATCTAAAAATCTGTGACTGACGAGAATTTTTACTAGTTCACTCATTAAGTTTAAATCTTTTTTACATTCCCCCTGCTTCTTTCTGCTGCAAAGGCTGGGGGCATAAGGGCTTTATTTACCTGTTTATTTTCTTCTCCACACCTAGGAGCTTCTGGGAATATTGCAGGTTTTAAAGTAATAGGACCATGCCTAAGGTGTTGGCAGCACAAGGCCAAGCTATGGGCCCCTGGAATGCAAGCTGTCAGGCTGGGCTGGTGTCACAGCCATGCAGTGGGTGCAGCACAGGAGCACCAGGGCACCTGGCAATGCCCTTTTTGGGCAGTTCTTAAAGCACCCAAAGAAGCAATTGCAAAGTAGAAGCAGAGAACCACAGAATGGTAAGAAAAATCAGTCAGAAATCAGTCTTGAGCAGGTTAGAAAAGATGATAAATTTCAACTCAGTGAAAAATTAACTTGGGAAGCAGAGGACTGTTTTATGTGCAGGATTGGTTCATCCATCCAAACAGTAAGTCAAAGTCCCAAGAAAATAAATCCCCACTTGCTGTTTCTGGATGCACAAACTGGGCACCACATGATTACAGCAGAGCATTCAAGATCCCAAGGCTGGAAGCCAATTCCCACAGGCAGACAGACCTAAAAGAGGCTTCATGAATGTGCAAAGTCACAGGCTGAGTTTGTCCAGGCAGCTGGTGCAGGACCTGAACACAGGCACACGTTCTCTGCCATTCCTTGTTCCCCACTGCACACACAGACACGCCACAGGCAGAGGGGTCTAGAAAGGAGCACTGGACAGGCAGCACCAGGCTGGTGCCCAGCCAGCTCTGCAGCGTGAAGTGCACATCTTCTAAAAATATCAACGGACATTTATTTTTTTAAAAAATTGTACATTCAGATATTTTAGTTGCGGGACAAAAGCCAAACTGCCCTGCTGCTAGCAGGCTGCGTCAAAATGGAAAGGTATTAAACAAATTATTGAAGTGTTAAGTCATGTATGCTTATGTATGTATGCTGCCCAAAATAATAAAGGGTCAGAAAACTGTAGGGTACAAATATATGCACCTTTAATTTCAGGGTAAGATGCAGGGTTCTGAACTTAGAGAACAAGTTTACATATTTCTTACCAGCCTTCTACATCTCTAAATTCCTGAATGCATGTGCCAGGTGCCACCCCAGAGCCTGCTATGGATGATGTTTCAGATCCAGTTTGCTGCACAGGGTCCAGCTTCCACATTAAGCAAAAGGAAGGGAGTCCTTAGAGAGGAGCTCTGGGCAGGCACACCCTGTGAGTGCCTCTGGCTGTAACTGTGTATATAACAAATGCAATTTATGTCATAGTATATATAATAGGATATATAACAATATGTCTGAACTTACAATAGAAGCAATGATAGTAAGTAGATCTTGTTGAACTAAGACATCTGAAACCCAGCTGAAAACTGGATATCTGATGCTACTGGTATCTGTTACTCACTAACAGAATTTTTATTCATAAACAGACATTACAACGTTTATCCTATTTCTTTGTACACTTGTATACACTTCTAGGAAAAGACAAGTCAGCACTGCCTTCTAACCATTTTCTCTTTATTCATACAGCACAGTAGGCAAGCAGAAGACAAAAGGGTTGCAGAGCCGTGGCAATTTTTGTATACGCTGTCCAAATGTTACCTACTGTAACATAACGTCACCAAAAAAAATAAGGGTTTCTTTTCTTGATCTTAAAATGCTAATCATGGAAAACAGAGCCATCATGGATATTCAGGGACTACACCCATACAGGCAATGTTAGGTTTGCACAAGAATAAAAGAGATTAGACTCCTAATGGTGTGGATCAGATTCTACTGTGGACTACCTTTAAAAATTTCCCCGTATTCTTTTTATGCTCTGAGTTCCTGGTTCTCATAAAACCTAGATTAGGGCAACCTAACAGAGGCATGCTCTTACTTCAGAAATAAAGTGATTTGTTGTGTTTCACTTCAAAGGAAGACTAGTTCCAAAAACTGCAATATGGCATTCAAGCCCTGAAATCCAGCTACCCCATCTTTTACAGACTCGCTTAACTTCTTGCTTCTGATAGGCAAGAAACTACTGTTTAAACAGGAAAAAAAGGAAAAAGAAAAAAGGCATTTCACCTAAAGGTAGGAGAGATAAAACTGGAATTAAATACCACAAAAATCTAAGAAAAATAGTTTTCCTTAATATAAGGTTGAACTGCTATAGGTGACCTTGTAATGTTAAAGTGCACCTTGATTTTAGTATAGTTGTTCCTTAACAGGCTGTGTAAATCAAAAGCAATGAATAATTTTTCCCCACAGCTGTTATAAGGTAACACTTTCAAAATAAAATTTCTAAACAAGGCAAGAAAATGAACTACCTGCAAGTGAATAGGAAAAATAGCCATAAATGGGACAGTGAAACATCAGTAAGCCAAAACTGTCTACACAAACCAATTTATTACTTCTAATTGCTTCATTTAACCCTCCTCAAAAAAAAAAAAAAGAAAAAACAACAACAACAACAAAAAGAACCAACAAAAAACCCATACCCAAACCAAAACCAAACCAAACCAAACCAAACCAAAACAAACAACAAAAAAAAACCCAAAAAAAAAAAACAAAAAAAAAACCCCAAAAAAACCCCAAACAAAACCAACAACAACAACAAAACCCAAACAAAAACAAACAAACAAAAAACACACACACAAAAAAAAAACCAAAAAAAAAAAAAAAAAAAAAAAAAAAAAAAACCAAAAAAAAAACCCAAAAAAACCCCAAAAGGTAATGTACAAGGTTAAAAGGCAGGCAATATTTTGCAGGTTAGTTACGAGAGAGGAAATCTGGAGACTGGAGTTTAAATCAGGCTGAGCAGTGACTAGCAGGGCACGAGGACAACCTGAAGAGCTTCTTGGTGCTCTGCACTTGCTCTCAAGACTGAAATTCCTTCTCTGCTTTTCCTCTGGGTAATAAATATGTAAATACAACCTGGTGGCACAAGTACAGAGTGTAGGAATTAAATAAGACTCATGGTGAGAGCTGAAGGAGCTGGTTATAGAGCAGCCAGGCTATGCTAAATAACCTTTGCTCTCCCTGGGTATGGTCTACTGCAGAACACTTTCTGATAGAAACCTACTAAAATAGTATGTGCAGCCACAGCTTCACTCCTAATGTCCCAGCATAGATCAAAAAGAAGGATTCAACTAAGTCAACGATGGAGAAAAACTAATTTCATGGTAAAATAATTCTAAAATATATTTAAGGTACATTGGCGAGGCTACTTTAAAGGGAATCTGCATTACAAAACATGTAAGGGAATTGAAGACTATATTCTCATGTTCTTCTGCTGCTAAAAAAGCAGTTATTCTTTATCACTTTCTGACTACAGTATTTTATGTAAACAATTTTCTGAGAAGAAAATTCCTTTCTTCACTGTTTTGGTTTGGGTTTTATTTTTTAGACAGAATAGAAGGCACTGCTGCTTTTTCCTTCACCCAGATTTTCTGTTTTCCTCCTAGAGGACACAGAAAAACAAGATGAAGAGAAAAATTGAAAATAACACTTTAACTTACAAAAAAGCAACTGCCTAAATGCGAATCCCTAACACCTGCCTACGAGAAGTTACTTAGTACAAATGTAAAATTGTGTTTACACTTTTACATATGACAATACCAGGGGGGTCACTGCAGAAAACCTGTCAAAGCAGCTCCATCTGAATTTTGCACATTTAGAGGGTGAGAAATGGAGGGTAGTTCTGCACTCCCTGCTGCAGCAAAAACATCTCCTCGAAATACACCTTAATTTGTTAACAAAAATGGAACAGCCAGGTTTTCAAACCTGGGCTTTTCCAAGCACAGAATATTCAATGTTTGAACAATATTTGTGATCCTGAAATGAGGAACTTAACTTTTGACTAGAATACAGAATACCTGAAAATATGTAACACTCCACATCCCAGATTGCTGGTGTATTCACCACCAGGCAAAAAAACCCCAACAATCAATCAAATTGTAAGTAGATGAGAATTTTAAACTGAAGTGTAGCATATTTTGTTTTCAAAAACCCGAATTATAACAGGGAAAAAAGTGCTAAGACCAACAGACAAGAAACGTATGTACATTTAACAAAGAGTTTATTAAGGCGTAAGAGTTGCCATTCAAAGTTCAAATTTCTGATAATGGTCTCTTATGTTTGCAATGCCAAATTGCATTACAAAAATTACTTATCAAAAAAAACATTTGAAATATAGTAATTTTCTCTCATTTATGTATCTTGTAACTGGAGAAGCAAGTTCTTTAACCACAGAAACCCAAATTATTAAAATTATATCACTTTTCTGTAATTGTGAAGTTTTGCTATTATTAAATATGATGTTACTAGATTTATCATAACTCAAAAGAAACATTGAATTTTCATATCAGAGCAAAAAATATTAATTTAATTTTCATCGTTAAAAAGAAAAAATAAAGGCTGAAATGGATCACAGGCGGAAATAAATTGGTTAATTTTCATTTCATGTATATTGAGAAATTAAATGGTAAAAAAATGAGGACATACAACACCACTTAATTATAATTTCTTTAACATCTGTTACTGGCATGTAAGATGCATTTCATTGTATGAATTTTAAAATTATTTACCAACCCTGTGGTCAGTTGCCCTACCAAGGCTCTGTTTGCTTAGAAAAAATGCTATGGAAGAAGACCATAACTGAAGGAGCATTTTTCTTCCCTTTCTTTTTAAAACCAATTTTACTCTACCATTCTCTTTTATAGACACAAGTCTATAACAACAGCTTAGCTGGTTGTTCTCTGTGCATCCTTTCTCATCCCATCAGATGCTGGAAATACGAAGGAAATCCCATAAATGCCAGGTTGTAGCGCATCTTGACACGTGTGATGTGATCTGCACTGCAGCCAAGTCAACCCTCATTTGATTCCTGACACTGATCCATGTCACCTGTCCAAGGAGCACCACCAGTCACCAATGCTGCTGAGATCAAGCACTACCTGCGCTCCACAGCAGTAAAATGCAATCATCTCTGCTCCAATACTCCCCACCTAGCCACAGACTTTTTTCTGCCATGTTTTTCAGAAGAAAGTTTTAAGATTATGCTTATTTTCACGCTTATAGTCAGGATTATTATTAGCTCCTTGGTTTTCTCGCCTTGAAGGGATTTCCCAGGTGGTAACAGAGCCTTGCTCAAGCACTGTCTTATGTCACAGACTGTGCTGCTTCTGCCTATGTTCTGTATGAATTTCATCAGCTCCCCCTCTAGTCCCTGTATTTTTTGCTAGTGGACTTGCTGCGGCCTCATATATGAAAGTAATACTAATATGATCAGGAAAACTCAAGTCCCCAACACGCAATCTCAAAACATTTTGCTTTCTGTAATGGGTTGTTACTATAGCAAGCCAGAAAGTTTGCAGCTGAGAAAATGCCCAGAGCCAACAAAGGAACCCAAAAGACAAAATTGGACATTGTAGTTTGAACACCAAACATATCTGTGTGGGAATCTGAGGTGTTTGCTAAAAATGAAACAAACTATGCTGCATTATTGTTTATTCTGAATTTTAATCATTTGCTTCAGATAATGAGAACACACTGATGACCTTTTATAATTAGACTAATAGACTCCCCCATGCAAAGCTCTTGAGTCCTGTCTGTTGTGGAGCATTACTTTTGGACCACATGACTGAGCTCAAATGTGGCTCTAGGCAAAGCAATTAATCTCAATTTATCCCAATTTCTCTCTAAGAAGTTATTCTGTTACTCTTTTATCTCACAGACACTGTGAGTAGCATGGGTAAATATTCTGAAGGTGAAATTTTCCATCAATGGTCTTCCAAACACTAACCAACCACTGGCCCAGGATGGCTGTTTTCAGTTCTCCCTGTCACACAGAAGGGATGACACAAGATTCTTGCTAAAAACAGATGTGTTTCAAACAAAATGCTTACAAAGAGAAAATCACTATGTGCAGCCAAAGGAAGAAGAGTAAAACTTGCCAAAATTAATATTATAAAAAATATTATGCTCTTTTAAAAAAATAATTGGGGGAAATTCAAGAGACTTGGATAGCCTTGTACATATTTTACCAAAACTCATTTTCTATTGTACCTCAGAGGCACATGATGATGATGATATTTCCACGGCTGAATTAACATGGCCAGCATTCCGTAAAGTAAATAGGCTCCTATTGATTAAATTAAGCATGGGGTGAACTTAAGCTGTTTTATCTGACCCTCAGTGAATATTCTGCTGGCTGGGAATGTCCTGAAAGAGGAAGAGAAGTGCCTGGAATCAATACTGTCCAAACCAATTTTTTTTCACTGTTATCAAGGACAACCCTGTAATTAAGAAGCAATTCCCTTAAACTGTCCAGCACAGCACACAAGGATGACTGCCTAAGACAACTTCTCTGAGATGCAGTTTGCACCTTGCCTCATGGGTTTGAAAAATATTATCACCCAAGCAGACTCTCAAGTGTATATGAAAGGCTTCACTGCAAATAAATTTTTGGTCCAAAGAAAAATGCCTTTCATATTTACAAGATGTCATCCTGATGAGCTCAGGACATAAGCAGGGATCATCTTGAAGAAGTCAGGACATATTAGATAAAAGTACATAAAGCCAAGTTAGTCTGAGGTGTTAGGTTTGTAAAAACCTTAATAACTAGGAAGTCCTAGCTACATTGCAGAACTATAGGTAATTTACTTTAATCCACAGAGATAACTCCGGTTACAGATTTGCCTAATAACCACTGCAATATTTTGGCCTGAGAGATCTCAGCACGTCTCAACACATTCCAAAAGCATATTTGCTAATTTCCTCACATCAGGATCTGTGACATATGTCATATATACCTGTTCCATCCACGGTTCCAACAGCGACCTCCTTCCCCAGATCTGAGCTTTGCAGAACACTGTGTGTGTGCTTGGCCTTACTGTACCTCCTCACTCTCTCTGTATTTATATCGAGGAGGGAAACGGTTTTCCCTGCCCAGAATTAAAATCACAACAACCACCACCAAACAAAACCACCTCCAGAAATCTAAATTACAATAAGATGTAGAAATGGTTACTAACCAAAAGAAGAATCAAAAAGTTTATCTTGAATTTCTAAAAGAGAATTCATTAATTTAAACACCTTAACAGAGGTTTTTCTCTTTTTTGTTGTAATTTTTTCCTTTGTTTGCTTGTTTGTTTGAGGTTTTTTGCTTGTTTCAGATCTAGTTTACCCCTATGAGACATGAACTGTTCTATAAGTTGGCTCTAAATTTATGAGAATTTGGAGCTACAAGCCATTTTATTAGAAATAAGCATTACAGTAGAATATAAATAAGTTATAATGATGTTCAGCTAAACAGGTAAATAATGCTAAATAGTAAGGTAAAGTTATATACAGCACTTGAAAACAAGTCCATGACAAATGTCTGAATCTAACAAGCTTGTTCACATGAGCTATTTATCAGAATTACCACCTGTCTTGGCAAAGACTATTGATGATTTAGTAATTCTAGTAATTAAATGGTTTAATTTCTAACAGTAACTGGCAAATGATTTGCAAATCATTTTTGGCTTATGTGCTCCTTGCTGAGAACCTCTTTTCAAAATATTAGATAAACTGAAAAAATACATATTTTAGAGGAGAAATTTACCTATAAACCTGATGTATTTCTGCAGTGTATCTCACACCCTGGAAGGGTGCATAGGAAGGACTTCTCAGAATGAGTAATAGAGCACAGCAGCTTGGAAGAAATGAAGCACTGTAATTTTGCCTTTTTATTCATACTGCTTCAATGCCCTGCAGACCCACTGCTTCTCACCAAGCATTTGAATAATGTGTAGTTCCTGAAGTCCTGCAGCTCCTTCATGGAACATCATCAACTTTATAAAAAGGAAAGGGGTTTCAGGTAAAAAGCAATTGCTCAGGTTAGATGGTGCATTAAAAGCTATTTCAGTTGCAAGACAGAAAGAGTAAACTGTGGAAATGTTTTTTAACAAAGGAGACTGAACATCATAAAATCACATAAGACCTGTGAGATTGAGATGTTTACCATTTATCAGGCAAGATAAACCAGGCAAAGCAAACATTAGTTAGAGATCAGAACAAAGATAAAGTTCCTCCAAGTTCAGAAAGCATTTTTTGTGTCCACTGTTCCCCATCAATATTCAATCAGCTCCAGGGCAGATCCCCAGCACAGTAAACTAAAGCAGTGATTAGAGACAAATAAACCCAAACCAGTATTTATGGTTTATACAAGGCCTAATGATCATTTAAGACTATGATTTGGCTAGGACTTGATGCAATGTGAGGAACAGAGCAATATAAAATGAGTTTTTTAGACTAAAAGTGTATATGTTGCTGTAATTTCAGCATAATATCAAAGACATCGATCTTAAGGAAAAATACTTTGTAAGCTTTGTTTCCTTATTGTTTTAATATTTGCTTTATAAGTAAATACAGAATCAGAAACTTGGGTTAAGATCAGGTAGAGCCTTCTTGGAGCTGATGATGTGCATGTTAATGAAGATGCATTAGAAGATGTGACTTCCTCTACCCTGCATTCCAAAGATGGTTTAACAGAGGATCAGTAGCATCTATCTCCAAAACAAAGATGCACAGACCCTACAGAAACCCCTTGGGTATGCACAGGCACAGGAGAGAAAAAGAAGCCTTCTGCTTCTAAGGCAGACAGGTATGCTGGGTTTAAAAAACAGAGGGATAAGTCCAGGGAGCAGCACTGTTAGGAGGAGTTAATGGAGCTCTTGCTCCTGAACTGCCCTGATTTGTCACCCTGCAGCTACCTTATTAGGGAAGGGACTAAACGATTTGGACCAGAAAAAGGGAATGCACAGTTGTTCCATCCTGCTTTAGTGATCCTAAACACAACAGTTCCCAGTGACACTACTGTGCTGAGACACTTAGGGCACTGTCTGTGCTGCTCAGGAGTCATGGGGAATGTATTGTGCACATCATTCATTCTGTCACTTGTAAACAGAGTGATCTGTACACACTTTGGAGGTTCTTCGAGGAGTGGGATACTCAGAAATATTCAAAATTTGTGTATGACATACAGACATCTCTGCTAAGACTGCTTGTACTTCTGGAAGTGTGCACAAGCAGACTTTCAGGCAATAAAGAAATTTAATTGGAGTTACATTCGTTAAAAGTGCTTGTTATTTAAAAGGGCTTGATGAAAATTTGGGAAAGGTTAGGATGACAGAAGGATACTAACACTAAAATTCTTTGCAGGCATCACTTCACATCAGCTCTATTTGGACTGAGCTCTTAGCTTTTTAAAGAGAAGAGAATCAACTTAAAATCAGGTTAGGATTAGAACCCAATGGCTGTTTGGAAGAAGAGGCAATTCTTTACTGCGAGTTTAGCAGAATAACTAGGAATGAAAGAGAATCCTTTACTCCACATAGGGAGATGCTAGAGTCGTGGGGAGGAGAATCCATGAACTACTTGCATTCAAGAAAGGGAAATATTTTTAGAGTAACCCAGTAGACCAAAACATCATAAAGAAATTGATAAAGGTAACAAAGAATATAATAGATATCCTTAGAACAAGGTGGATTTTGCTTTTCCCTTTAAACTCTCTATTTGAAACTAGTAAAGCAAAACTGAAATAGCAACGATGAAACTTTTGAAGCAAGTATGTGAGGCAGAACCAAGGACCCTACACTGAGAATGTTCCATGTATAACTTTCCAATGTAGCAAAACAAAGCAGTAAATCAATATGAAAAATCCAAGTAAATAATTTTTTAGCAACCATAATGCCAGCCTTGCCCTTCTGAAACCTAATGCAGCTATTCTTCAACCAAAGGAAGATGCTGTGTAAGACCAAAGATTTTTTAATCTGCTTTTTTGTTCCTGACAGTGTCCAGTAATGAAGACTGAAAGATCATAAAAACAGGCCAAGCTTGTAATGCTTTTTTCTTAGCACAGTGGAGATTTCAGTTCAGGGATTTCCTGATACAGAGATGGTATCTTTGTGTTTAATAACCCTCAGCAGTTTCTTTCTTCTTTCACCTTTTACTTTTTTTTTCAACACATGAAGACTTTTAGCATTACAGAAGCAGTCTCTTGCCAAAAAAAAAAAATCAATGTTTCATTAATTAATGTGAAAATCTGTCTTAATGTGTTAATGTTGAACCTGTCACCTGCTGACATTTAATAACTCCAAGTTCTTATATTACAAAAGGTAATGAAAATCATGCCTCACATAAAACATTATTCAGCTAGAGCATGGTTTTACAAATGCTCAAAAGATCCCTTTTTCTTGAAAACCTAGACAAAAAAATCGGTGCGATACAGGTAACAGTAGAATTTTTAATATATTGATTTCTTTCTTGTGCCTTATACTAGGTGATTGCTTGGAACACAATCTTAAGTGTTTCTTGCACATTAGGGTCAGAGTCATGCTAAGACTTACACATATATTGGCTGCATCTTCATTCTATACCAATGGTTTATCATTCTGCAAGCAATAAACAAAAATACAAGACATCCATGACTGCATGAACATGAAAGGATAGGACAGCGTGAGCAGCCCCAAAACTCCCATCAGGGAGATAATGATCATGGGGAGCTTGCAGGAAAGAAAAAAAAGCATGCCGTAGATGCCACCAGTTAGTTTTTAATTCTTCCTGTACAAGCAAAAAGCTAATTAAGTTTCCCTGCTTGAACAGCATTTATATTTATAGTAACTTGTGAGACTTTCTTTTTTAAGACAGAAAATACAGGCTTTATGAAGCCAGAGCATTTGTTGAAGTTGTCAGGTTAGTTCTGCAGTATCTTTATATTCCTTTTCCAAATTTTAAGAGGCTACAAAAATAGCATTTGTCAGAGACCCTACACTCTGTGTTACTGTAAAACTACAGCCAAGTGTTAAGTAGTTACTATGATCAAGTAGCTTTCATTTTACAATTTCATATTACAACTTGATTTTTAGTTCTCTCTCTATAACAAACACAAAAAAGGTCATAAAAATGTTACGTAAAACAACATACCCTTTCTCTCTGTAGTGGAATATCTTAGACTACAATTTCTGATAGGTTCAAAGTTCTCAAATGCGAATCATAACTTTTTTCTTCTTTTCCCAGAAATATTAAGCATTTTTCATCACTTGATGAACAATGCAAAAACACAAAACCAACAGGGAAAAACACCCATGAGCCTTTCTCAACAATAAAATGTATACAAATGGCAGACCTTTGCAACACTTCAAAATGTCAAGAATCCTTTTAGATACTTTAGGAACTATAAACAAGTACAAGTAAAGCAATTCATATCTCAAACACATTTAGATTAAATATTTCTCTTTGAACGTCATCTTTTCTATAAGACTGTGGCAAAGTGAAAATTAATCCAGCACAATGGATCAATCATGTATTGCAAGTATCTATAAAAGTATCTTACACAAACATACTGTACATATGCAAATGTCTATGTTTCTTTTACAGGAGGAAAACCAGCACTGTCTAGATTTCTCAAATTCATATTGGGAAAATGAAAGCAATTAGAACCTACCCACACAGCAATGGTACAGCCAGACCTGCAGTACTGGTTCCAGTACTGGAGAGAGACCAGCAAAGGACCACAGAAAAGATGAAGAGCCTGGTGCAGCTCTTCTCTGATGAGAGGCTGTGAGAGCTGGGACTGTTCAGCTCTAGAAAAGAGAAGGCTTGGAATGTTTGGAGGATCTCATCAATGTATATAAATAAGGGGAAGGTACAAATATTTGGGAGGGAGCTATCACTCCCTTCCCTATTTCCATTCCTACTAGTGATTGACACTGGATACTTAGCAAAAGAATGTACCATCCTCTTTCATTGAGCAATTCTTTCCCTCTGCCCAACCCTCCAGCAACCTTTCATCTTCCTGCATATTGTGTTCAGGGATTCCCAGTTCTCATCATCATGCTTAACAGCCTTAGAAGGAAGCATCCGTCATGAATTCGTCTAATTGCTTTTGAAACCATTCACTTCACACTTTAAGCCTCCACAACAGTCTTGCAGCAATGAACTCTGCAGTATAATTATGCACATAATGATGAACTACTTCCCTTCATTTGTCTTCAAGCTACTGCTTGATCATTTCACTGGATATGGCCTTGCTTTTGTACAATGGGAAAAAGCAAATAACTCCTTCTTCGCCTTCTCCATGATATTAATGATTTTGTATGCTTCACTCTTAATTCTTTTGAGTCATTATTTTTCTAAACAGAAAAATTCTTTAAAGTCTCTTTACACAGAAATTGTTCCTTCTCTCTGATGCAAGACCTCTTGGACTTACACAAGAACATGATGCTTTTCACTTATACTTTCTTCTCCTCTCATGATCATTTCCTGTTATCAAAACCCTCCTACAATTCCTCCTTTTCTAGCTGAAGAATGCAATTTACTCCTTCTGTGTGCAGAATCTGTTCCATCCTTTATATAATGTTATTACATCCCTCTTGAGAGTCAGAGACAAGACCTGCATCCAAGTAAAAGCCATGCACTGTAACACAATGGCATTTTAGTTTTTCAAAAGCTGATGCTACCTGAATGATTCTATTTTTGTCCTAGATTTTCAAATCTAAACTTTATCTACATGATGGTAGAAAACTGTTATGAGAAATGGCCCATATCAAGAGAGAGAGAGAGAACATATTTGAATTTCAATCCAGTCAAGAGACAGCTTTTTAAAGAAACCTCAAAACAGAGTGAAGCCGTTCCTCTAGCAAATACCAGATGAAAGGATCATAGAAGTCAATACCACCTTGAAGAAATGTATGTTTGTGCTGGTATATAGCTCGTTTTAAGCCAGCCATTAGCCTTGCCACACACAAGCCTAGTTCTCCTCAGTCTCTTGACTTTGCCCTCGTGCCACACACAAAGAAACTGTTACCTGGATGACAAAACTAGCACTGCAATAACAGACACTACAGCTAAAGCATGGCAGTATTATTCCATCAGTACTCATCCATGGAGTATCGTGTTCCGCAGGCAAACCCAGGCTCTGAGTTTTAGAAGGATTTTTTTTTTCTAAAGGCTTCAGTCTTTCTCTGCTGTACCAAATTGCACAACCTTCATGTTTTGGAATCGATCTCTCTAGCAGGCAGTTATGTTCTACCTCCATGGATATTTCTTTAGCCACTTGCTCCAGATGGCTTCACTACAGGTCTCAGAAAAATTCCTCCTGAACTTGTTCAAGCCTGGTCCAGAGATGATGATCTGAGCAGTTCTATCCTGGACACATCTCATATGCACTGCCTCACAGAACTCCTGTGAGCTCATGGCACACTGCAGTCACCATCTGAACAGAATTAAGCAAGCTCTATGCTAAGATAGAGCAGTGTATTTTGCAAGCACTCCTGCTTCTTTGGAGTCTCCAGCACTCTCCTTTCCTCAAACCATAGAAGGAAGACTGTACTGCCCCTTGAGACAGCAGTTAAAAGGACAAGTAAGCACTTCAGACATGAACTCTGAAGAATGAGGAATGTGAACAAAATAAATACATAGGACAGAAAGAAAAAAAAAAAACCCAGGATGGAAGGGAATGAAAAATGGCAGTGGAAAGAGAGTTTGAAGAGAACTAGAGCAGAGAAGGTGGGATATAGTATGACAAGCTTCCAAAAAAAAAACATAAGAAGACATAGATATGAACATTTATAGTTCAGAGTATAACATCAGGGAGAAAAAAGAAAGCTATCATGGCCCTGAGAAAATGGTGATAAGTGGGATTATGCTGACTGGAGAGTAATTCTTCATGAAGTCAGCTCTGTTCTACCAGCAGGTTTGCATTCTTCATTGATCTCTCTGGGACGGTTTATCATTTTCCAGCAATGGTACCTAAATAAGGGAGATTCTCCTGACTTGGCTACAGTAAGTAAATGCCTGAGTGAAGTCACTGTAAACACCACTGTCAGTTTAGCTCTCTACCATCTTCTAGGAGAGAGTCTAAAGACATGGCATTCTTTTTGTCCTGATAGACGTGCTTGCTGCAAAAAACCCCTGAAACACCACAGATGATCCATCAAGGGGAAGGAAAGGAGAATCCACTGAGATTCAGCATATTCAGACTTTTAAATTCAGACATCTAGAATGCTAAAACAGAAATAGGATGCTAAAGTTTCAAGTCCACCATTCAAAGACCAAACATGAAAAAAAACCCTACTTAAGTAATGTTGTCATCTCTGTTAAATGCACTATGTAATTACACGATCATGTACTCTGCTTTTCCATTAAATTACATAAAGCATAGACGAATCTGAGAACGTCAGTGATACTTGTCTCCAAAATCAGCCATATGGATCTTTATTTCTGCTGTCACAAAAGTTAGATCATGAGTAATGACTGAGACAGAAGACTTGAGAAGAAAATCACATTCAGGGTGGTTTATACTCTCCAGAACTGGAAAACTGTGATCTCTAACATTGGTGTGCAATCCCTGTATGATGTTGATCAAGGCTCCTCTTTAAAGATAATCATGAAAATCCAAGCTCTTCTCCACCAGTTAAGTCAGGTCTCTACATCAGATGATCCAGTAGTCTCCATAAGATGCCTTTCTACATCTTTACTACACCCAGTACAACCACTTGAGGTCTGATGTATTATTTAATAAATCCACATCACTATAACTGCCATTGATACCAAAACGCAGTAAGATATTACAAAATAAAAATGTTCAGCTCCAGAGTTCCCAAATTCCTCAGGCCAAAATTATTTATTAAAATCTCTGTGCCGTATTTTCCTCATATGTGTGCAGTGATTACAGCACCACCTCACTGCACAGGGATGCTCTAAAGATTGTTTGCAAAGATCTAAGAGGTTGCTGTAATTAGGGAGGAGATGGTGTTTTTTCTAATGTGCCTTTGATAACCTGACATCTTACAGTGAGGACTACAAAGAACAGCTCAGGGAAATGAAAAGATTGTATCTGCTGTAGGATGCATCTGTCGTACATAAATGACGCACAAGAATGCACAATGAACATGAGCATACATACAGCAAGTGCCTGTTCACTCAACAGGACTGATCCTCTGGGATAAATGAGATGGGAATTTTTGCTGTTGACAAGATGTCTTTGTATTTTCCAGAATGATTTCTTAAAATGTTTTAAAACTTTTCCATTAAAAAGAATGATAAAGATTCATATCTGTGCTTCTAAGTACCCACTATAAACAAGGAAAAAAGTAAAAAAAAATACCAACATATCATTTCTGATAAGAAGAAAAATATAATTCCTTACCTACCTGCAGAGGGGAGAAAAAAACCAAAATGGATTTATAAACATGAGAAATTCAGACTGATTTTGTATCTCCCCAACCCACAGAAGTCATCCACAAGTCAAAAAAAAGTCTGGTATAAAACCAACTGCCCTATGAATGGCTCTTTAAATAGAATGCTGCATGGCTTAAGCCCTTATGTTTCGTGAAAATAAATAATTCCTTCAGTGATTGCAAACTTTTTATTACTTTCTGAAAACTACAGACACAAAACTCCACAGAAGTGAATACGCAACCCAGTGAGTCATCTGAGAAACAAATTAGTTCCATTTAATTCTTCAACGTTACTTTATAAATTAATTCTAATGAAATGTCTGAGTCATTAATGCTAGCAATGTCAAAGGAATACATTCTGTTTATAAATTTTCATGATTTTGAGTTATATGAAAGTGTGTCCAGTTTTCTGGGTTTTTTCCAAAAGTTGTTTCCCAAGTGTCTGCAAGCAGGTGATCACAGAAGCATGTACACTGTATTTTGAAAGACATTAATAATTTCAATGCTTTCACTAGGATACAGAAACAGTCACATAAATTTGTGTTTCTTAGGGCAGCCAGAGTGTAACCAATGCCAGATCCAAGAACAGACCTTAAACATCATGTGTGTGTGAGCACTGTGTAACTTCACAAATAACAAACAGTACTTGAAAAACAAATTATCTACAGATGGTTTTCTCTACTACTGCTTTCTGAGAAGTGTCATGATCTTTCTCAAACCCGGGCTACACAGAGTTTGCACGGAGGAAGGGGAGCATACACTCCCTAACTTCCAAATCACGCATCTCATTTGAAAGTGCGCATCGCCTCCACTACTCCATCTGGAAGTAAGAGTGGCTCCAAGCACTCGTGCCACATGTAGCTGGGTCAGACGGTTGGTTATGATTAAATTCTGCCACAGCTTGCTGACCTGAATAAATCCTAAGACATACAGAACAAGATGATGAATTCTCACCCAAGAATACCAACCGCTTTCTCTAATAGCTGGATGATGTAGAGTGATTCAGTGTTACTCCTGGGACTCTTTTAAAAGATAATCTTAGTCATGGCTTGTGTGTTGATTTGGAGAGAATAACTTGCATATTTACCACTGGGATTGTGAAAGGCACCAGAAATATTTGTGATAAATGACTGTAAAGGAAAAGTAACTTCAGAAAACCTTGAGAAGTATTCTCTCCTATTCAAAACTACCTTGTTAATTTTACTTTAAAATATTTCGTTCAATGTCATGGACAATTTGTTTTATGCCATAGAGAATGTGCCAGTGATGCTGACTAATTCCCCTGTAAATATCAGGTGATCCTGGTTCAGCACTTCACAGCAAATTATTCTGAAGACTAGAAAAATAGGTTTTCCAGACTTTTATTCCTTAATCTATTTCTTTCCAATACATACTATACAATCTGCCAACACTAAAGCACAGTAATTCACTTTGAATACATAAAGGAGTTTGAGCCCAGCATGTATCGAGAATATCTATTTCTTCATTTATTCTTATTTGATGGATCTATTTTTAGATCTTCCTACTGAAGGTATCCTGATTTCTGCTAAAGCATACTACTACTGGGCTCTCTTTTAAGAGAATTAGGGTGCAACTTACTGGAATCTAACATTTTTTCCTTCAGTAGATTAATACATATTACACAAAAAATCAGTCTCATTCACACCTTTTTACTCATTTTAAATAAATAAATCAATACATATATACATACATACATACATACATACATACATACATAAAGTTCAGAAGTGGCACAGAATCCCAGGGATACTGGGATGTAAAGATGAAATGTTGATATGCATGTAAAAGATTTCAATACAAAATTTGAGCTGATTTGTAGTATGCCCACTTCCACTTAATCTATCCAATTACTTCCATAAGGTACCTATGAACACAAGCTACTAAAATAATTTGAAAATTGCATCTTCTATTATATACTACTGTCTAGATAAATTAGCTCTAAATATCAGTGACTAATACTGCTGGGACAAACTTCGTAATTAAAAGAATATAAAGGATGGAAAAATTGAAGCATTAGCCTTTCCTGTATTCTGGTATTCATGCAATTGTTAATACAGTTTTGCTTTTACATGCAAGTCTGTTTCTTTGAGAGTAATGAGTCAGCAGTGCCCTGGCAGCCAGGAGAGCCAATCATGTCTGGGGGGCCATCACGCACAGCATCACCACCCAGGCAAGGGCGGGGATTGTCCCACTCTGCTCTGCACTGGAACAGCCTCACCTTGAGTGCTGGGGGCAGTTTTGGGTGCCACAATATGAGAAAGTCATGAAGCTACCAGAGAGCATCCAGAAGAGAGCAATAAGGATGGTGAAGGGGCTGAAAGGGAAGCAGTATGAGGAGTGGCTGAGGTCACTTGGTCTGTTCAGCCTGGAGAAGAAAAGCCTGAGGGGAGACCTCATTGTAGTCTTCAACAGCCTCATAAGGGGAAGTGGAGGGGCAGACATTGATGTTTTCTCTATGATGAGCAGTGACAGGACTCAAGGGGACAGCATCAAGCTGAGTCAGGGGACATTTATCTTGGATATCAGGAGAAAGTTTTTCACCCAAATGGTTGTTGAGCACTAGAACAGGCTCCCCAGGAGAGCGGTCACAGCACCAAGCCAATCTGAATTCAAGAACTTTGGAACATGCTACCAGATACTGGGTGTCCGGCAAAGGGCTAGGAGTTGGACTTGATGATCTTGAGCGGTCCCTTCCAATTCAGCATATTCTATGATTTTATGAACACTAAATATACAGATTAAGAAAATAATCAGAAATTTTCTAGCAGGTTGATCCAAAGAAGCATTTAGTGGACTTTGGTGCGCGAATCAAGAGTGTGATGCCACCTCCACTCTTTATCCTCTTCCTCTAACAGTGTTCCTAAATTAACTATTCTATGGTCTTTCAACATACCAGTTTCCTAAGTATCTCTAGGGTATGTTGTGCATGGGTTTGGTTGTTTCCAGAACTGAGCAACTGGCTACCCATCTGATTACACCAGATTTAAAGCCAGGAAACTACAGAAAGCAATGCAAGAGCTCTCTGAGAAACCAGTCACAACATCCTACTAAGTACCAAATTCACATGACCATCCCCAAACCAGACCTAAGAATTTTCTTTTTTTAAACTGAGCTGCTAGCAGAAAAGTTTCTTCGCTTACTAGCCTCCCATGCTCACCTCTAACCCACAGGCTGCAGAATTGAAACTCATGCATTTACTGCTCTGAACAGCTCTGCACAAACCCAGGTTAGACTGAAAAGGCTAACTTTTCCCAGTACTCTTGAAACTTGGCTAACAAAGCCAAGAACTAGGGGAGAAGGGGGTGTTTGGGGCATAACAGGCTGGGGGCAGGGTAGATCCTGCAAGAGTTACCTGTGAAGGAGAAGGTCAGGGATTGCTCTGTGCTGGTCACAGCCACATCAGCAGCTGACAAAAAAGACCCGTCACCTACCATAACTATTCATCTTATTTCATGATCCTGGAATCAGAAATTACAAGTTAATATAAATTTCAGCAATAATTTCCCAGTTCATGACTGATCTTGCTCATGATGAGGAGGCAAAGGCTCTCCTTTAGTGTGTTCATCTGCACCTTGGAGGATGTTCAGTTTCTGCGCTTGCAGAATTGGATGAACAAGTGAGGTGAGAAGAAAGCTTTTTCTCAAGGCTTTGATGGATGGCATTAGGTTATGGAGTCAGAACACCAAATTACTGTTAAAAGAGCCATCCATTTCTGAATTAATTTAGATATTCTTGTAAGTTTCTTCATATAAATTATATACTTTTGGATAGTAAGGAATACAGCAACCAGCCTGTGGAACAGTGGCACAGGAATTTACTGTGTTTGTTACATGAAAGGTACTGAGGATATCAATTCCTCAGGCTTCTGGGCACACAGTGAATGTCCATTTAAGATCCATAAGGAACCAGAGGGACCCATAACTTTCCACATAACATGTCATACACAAAATTTTCCACTCAGCTACAATTCTCCACAGCTGGTCTTCCAATTTTATCCTTTCAAGTCAAGTTGAAAACTATGAATTCAGTATAATGAAAGCCCAAAGCTCTCCACCTCCTGGTTTAACATTTCTATCAAATAACAAGCATTGTGCTCCTTTCCAGGTGTTTTTTTTCCATAAGTCTTCCACTTCTATGTTTCTTCTACACCATTTTTGAGGCTTTGTTTTCCACAAACGTTCTTTTACAATGTATTTGAGTAGAGAGGCTGGAGATTGAACTCAGCTTCTCTCCTGACCATTTTTAACATTGTTCTGACTGGTACTAAGCACTGCACCAGCATTTTCGGGCTCCTATCACAGTGATTTCCAGATCTCTTTTCTGAGTGCTAATGGATAATTTACAGCCCATCACTGTGTTAGCAGCAACAATTTTATCCCCTTTACGCTACTTTGAATTTATAGCTACAATTTTATTTCCTGCATTATTGCACAGTCACTGAGTATCATGAGATTCTTCAGTAATTCTTTGGTTTTAATTTAATGCTTTAATTATTTGATGCTACAGAATTATGTCTTTTTTATGACTATTTGTAATTTTTCCAGATTCAGAAATATGTTGAATAGTATATATTTAATGAGATTCCAGTTAGATCCCAACCATAATCTGCTGCCAGATTTGTGGTAACCTCCCCCCAACAAAGAAATATCCTGTTAACTCCATACACTGCCTAACTGCCAAACTGAGTTTACTAACAAAACTTGGCTCAACATACTCCTACTCAATGAACTAATGACACTATCTCCAACATCCCAAAGCCTCAAAGAAATTAGTAAGTGGAAAAATGGAAATCAGTATGTCTAAAAGATGAGGGAAGACAAGAGATTACTGTATTCCCCGGTTTGCCATGACTCCACAGAGCTCTTCAGTTGATGCTCTGCTTTCTCAAACAGGAGTTAATACCCCACACAGCACCTACATCAACAACTGGGCATTGCTTTGAGAAAGTGTCAATCTTCATGCTGAAATACTTGGGTTAAACTGGAATGCCATGACTAGCATCTAACCCAGCAGCAAGAGCAATGATTTTCCTCTATTCCTGCTTACACAATCCTTTGGCATCAGTTCTAGCATGTCTTTTCATATGCTGATTCAACTCACTAGCCAGAAATAGGCTTTATTTATTTCACTAGCCTAGTTTCCTTCCAAGCTACTGAGTTTAACTCTTAGGCAAAGCAGTGTGGTGAACATCAGAGACAATGAGTGTGAGCACAGCCCCTACTTCCTTTGAGATGAATTCTTCCCATCCCACACAGCCCCACACCATCAGGGCAGGGGATAGAGCAAGTTACAAGAGCATGGCTCTCTCTCCCCTCCCATGACCTATCAGATTTTACCTCCAACTCAAGAGACAAACATACTCACTCAAAACCAAAAGTTTCCTTTTTAAACTGAATCTTCACTAGATTACTAGAAAATAAATGAGAAATGTTTCTTGAATCATACTAATAAATGTCAAGATCATATCTAGAATTACTACATCAAATTTGTCATCACCAAATTATCATTTATTCCTCTAGGAAATATTAAGATTAATTGACTGCAAATTCCCAAAGACACAGAATACTAATAGTATCACTACAAATGTGCATTTATTTTAATTAATCTGCAAACAAGTCTGTGGTCTTGAGACTGAAATGTCCGCTTAGTGTTCCAGGGAAACTCTTACAAGACATTGTGATCAGAATATTATTTTTCTATCAATACTATAACAATTCTTGGCCTAGATCTTAGTGGCTAAGATCTAGGCATTTCAGAGAGAATTTATATTCATCATACAATCTGATCATAGTTAGAGTTAGATGGAGGCAAAGTCTAAAGTGATTAAGGCTGCTAGAAGTAATTTTTTCACTTGAGTAAATGCATTCAACATCTAAATCCTCTCCAGAATCATCATCTGATGCTTATCAGCTAAAACCACAATCTCAGATACTCCTATCCCAACTTCATCCCATCCTTACCAGGTGGGACACACAGAAATCTGCTCAAAACCAGAGTGACTGTGCTCCAGCTTTCCAGTGCACTTGTCCAAGCATTAGCTGCCTTCTGCTACCCCATGACATTGTGTTAGTCACATTCAGTGGATGATGCTGCTCCAAGGTGTGTGAATTAAGTAACCACTAATTCATCCTGCTCTCAGCAACCAGGCTCTGGTGCAGCTAAATCTCCCAGAAACGTGCAGTCAATTGTTATTAGATTATTAGTAGAGCCTCCCTGACCTTTGCTATCTTGAAATTAAGCTGCTCAGGGACTGAAATAAGCATCTCATTTAGGTGCACAATAGTAATTTCATCTTAAAGTATAATGCCTGTAAGCCATTTATAAGTATTTTCTAAGGTATCTGAGACTGTTACTTAGTAGTTGACATTTCCAAATTACACACTTCCTGAACTGTTCCATATGGGGTAAAATGGCATCTAATTCAGCTTTTCATGCTCTTAGCTACATGGAACTTACCTTCCTTAATATTACAAAACTTTGTTTGATCCACCTTGTAGGGAGTTAAAGTGTTGCCCTCAAATGCCTACAACAACTGTTTTGTCCACAACAGGCAGTAGTGTTCAAAATAAAAATTATTTAATTGTTCAAGCACATGAGTTGTCTCTCATCTGTGCATATACAGATTTGCTGGAAGCAGGAATTGTTTTCTCTTTTTCTACAGCCTTTAAATTTGCAGAAGGTAGTTTTTAGCACCCACTGCATCTGATCATCAGGGTTTTAGGACTCTTAATCTGGAGGTAACACTTGGTTCCCTACATTGTGTTCACCTATGTAAGTAAAAAGGTTAGAGAAACACAGTACTTTGACACTTACCTAATTTCTACCAAATTTCTACAGAAATAGACTAAAAAGTTTCCTGAATCCCTGCAATAGACATTAGGGATTGTATGAAGGGAAAATAATTGCCTGCTTCCCCTATAAAATGACAAAATATTATTAACCACATTAATACAAAACTTGGTTTATGACCTACCTCCTTGAATTATACTGTCATTTTGTGTTGTCAACACTGTTATACGAGAATCTTTAAAATAAAAAGAGGAGCCTTAGGAATGATGCAACCTCTTAGGAAGGCTATCATAACTCCAGTTGTGAAATCTCTTTTAGGGATCTGATGAAGTAAATGGTACAATGCTGTCAGGTGAACTCTACTAGAAACAGACTTTGTTCCCCATTTCTTTTGCATAGAGGGCATGGAGGCTGTTTTCCTGATGTTTTCCAATGACTGCTTCACCCTTTGGCAAGTATGGCTAACAACTGAGCTCCATTGATACTGGAGAGACCACAAGAGTCTCCTTTACCTCTCTTCATGAGCTGTGATGCTGGTAACTCATGACATGTAAACAGACTGTGCACCACTCAAACAGAATATGACAGTAACATACCCAAGCTCAATTTTGGACAAATACTTGGATCTTAAAGTCCTTCGACAGAAAAACAATGGATGAAAGAGTACAGAAAAATACAAATATTTTTGGTTTTTATAGATCAAAATGGAAACCTACACAGCTGCTATTCCACAGAACATAAGGAAGGTAAGAAGAGAATAAGTATCTGTAGATGCTGAATAACTGGCCTCCCTCTCCCAGAAAAGAATGAAAATAAGTCTCAACTGCCTTGCTCCCTCCTCCTACACATCCCAGGAAGGGGTTTGAGGGGTGGCATGCACAACAGAATAATTTTAAAGCCTGGACTTATATGAACCAGGACCATCTCATGCAGATCTAAACCAGAACAGGAATTGCACCCAGCCGTCTGTACTCTCTACCCAGTTACAACAATCTCTGACATGCAAATGCAGCATCCTGTTCACATTAGGAGGATCAGGAAGTAGTTTGCTTTGTAGCTGAGACTGAAATAGATGAAACTGCTTTTCTGCTCTCATAATGAACCAGTAACTCCAAGGCTCATATGTAACAACTGGCATGGGTAGATGGCCAAAGGTTTCAATGGATATGAAACTTGACAGAAGGCCAACAAACAAGTGGTCCCATCCAAGGGCAGACTGCAGGAAAAAAATAAAATCAGGAGGACTAGTGGACCTGAGCTTTGGAAGAACAGTAAGACAGCAAAATCAGATCATCTCTGCCTGACACACTCCCTAAGTGAGATTTAGATGTATGCACAACAGGTGCGTAGTTAAATATACATGAATTAATAAAGATTCTGCCTGCCATTTGAAGTGACACTACAGCATCTGTCCCACCTCCTGCCTGAGGCTCCAGAGTGACCTAGAACCATTAGACACACTGGACTGTGGGGAAGAATACTCAGCTCTACAGTTTGCTTGTCAGACATTTCCATTACCTCTCCTGTTGATAAACCAGTGAAATGTACTTGATGTAAGTAATTAACTATTTCTCCCTGGCATCTCTGCAGTGCAACTGTAATGCAATAGCAAACAGATGTCACAGGAACCAACAAATGCTGGCATTTAAAGAAGTGTTCAGTACTATTCTTATACTCAACTACAGTGGAACCAAGAAATCTATGAACTGCCCATGCCCAACAGGGTAACTCCTATAAATGCATTTCCAGAGCCAAGACAGAAAGTTCATGAAGCCTGCAAGGACACTGAGGCCAATGAAATAGGAAGACATTTCCCTGTAGCCTAGAGATCATGTGTTTATGGTCACTCAGCCAACAGTATTAACCCAAATCTACCCTAGTGCTCTAACAGAAAAAAAAAATCAGAAACCAAAACTGAAACTTTACCTAGAAGAGAACCATAACATTATTTATTATATTTTATTTTATTATTATTTATTATTTATTATTATTTAGGTTGGGAAAGACCTTTAAGATTGAATTGCAACTGCAATGATCCTGCACAAAACTGAAAAGGGCCCCAAACCATCTGGAAAGGTTATCAAACCATGCCAAAACTGCAATTCTTTTGGATCCTCCCTGCAACTTTTTGCCATTTTTACTTGTTTCCATCAGGGCAAATATATGACCTGTAAGCACTGAATGAAGAAGTGTACAATCCAAATTTCCATCACAGTTTAATGAAACATTTATTGAACACCAGTTGTTATTAGCTTTTGAAATTAGGAATTCTACAAGTCAGTGTCCAGCCTGAAGTTTGGATTCTATTCTCTAAAAAAAATATAATAAGTAAGGTGTGTGTCACAAAGCGATAAGCCTACGTGTTACCTTTTAACCTCCATGCTTTTTATTAATTAGCCAACACTATAACTTGAGATTGTTTTTCCTATGAGAACCTAAAAAGAGTATGAACCACCACTCACAGAATTAAACCTTTCTGATTAAAAATATCATAGCTACTTTTGTAAATATGCTGCATTAGGGCAGACGGTGTAAGAACCAAGTGATCACTGTGTATACATCATACTTCTCAAAAAACCTTTGAAAATGTTGTCCCTCAAAAATAAAAGTCCTCTAATTAGTTTCCATCCTTAGATAACCTACCCAGATAAAACGAAAACATTTTATACACAGCAGAGAAGATCTTCCCTGTTGTAGAAGAAAAGGGGGAGGGAGGATTTTCACCAGCTTGAGCCAGAGAAACTATTTATCTTGTTGATAAGTTTAGCATGGTAAAACTCATATCGCTGAAGTGATTGTCCTATCATTACATCACCATATTCTGAACCCGCTAGTTGTAAGAACATGACAGGGTTTCAAATGCACTGACAGTATTGCAGACAAGCAAATTTAAATATGCATGAGGTGAATCGAGCACTCATTTACAGGAACACTTGGAAACAATGATCAGTGACACAGCTCTCTTGCAGTTCTGGGGTTTATTTTATTTGAACAAGTTGCATTAAACTTCACATAAAAATATATGTAGTCTTCTTCTGCATTAATTTTGAAGGGTGGAAAGGATAAGAAAAATTAGCATTGGTAATCACATGCAAACAGATCTGACATAATTTTATTTGAACAAAAAATAGATTATTTAAAATAGCACAAGCAGCAGGTCTGAGATGGATTAGCAGTAAGTAATCCTCCAATACTTCCTTGTAACAGCTGATTACATTGTTCGCAAAACTGCAGGAAAGTTGTCCTCTATTTCTCCAAGAAACACTCATTGTAATTTAGTTTGTAACCATCTTATGAGACTGGGCATTTTATTGCCCCCATTAGAGCTGTCCCTAACATCTTAAAAGAAGGTTCTTGGGACTTTTTGTTCCTTCTACTGAAGGGACCACCACCTTCAGCTACTGTGACATTAGAGATGGGCCTGCATTACCCAGCCTAACAAAAACTAAAAAGATTCCAGCATTTATGTTTACAGAATGTATTATGTTTGGAAGATACCTACAGAGCTACAGTGCAGTAATTCTGAATTGCTTTCTTGGTGAATATAGTCACTTTAAGATTTGGTTTGATGGAGTAAAAGCTCAACAGTCTGCATTTGTTCACAGCTGGCCAAGCTGTACTGATTCAACAAAATACTAGCAGTGATTTCTTTTATGCTAATATCAAATTTTTAATCCATAGCATAGCTACAGACCTTCAACATGGGGGTCCTGTGAGTCCCATAAAAGCCTTTAGCAAACTGTGTTGCCTTTGCAATTTTTTTCCCTCAAAAGAAACAGTGTAGTTTGTAAAGACAGGTAAGATACTACGGTGCAACCTTTTGAGTGATTAAATGCCTCTTCACGAGTCCAATAACCAACTGCAACAATTTTCTGTAGGTTTGCTCAATCTCTTGTGGTGCAGGTGTAACAGCAGTTCTCATTCCATAAGTCTATGTTATTTATCACTGCTGTCCTGTGTTCCTAAAAGATCTGAAAAGATGAGCGATTTCTGCAATCTCACTGGTACAACATGTGATACACACTTTAGAATGCAGGAAGAAAATTATTTATCATTTTTGCTTTTTTTTCCTCTAAATCAACATTAAGACTTTTCTATGTCTTTCTGGTAATAAACCTGTAACACAGTACTAATTTCTTTTGGTTTGAATGTTTTTTAGAAAAAAACCCTCACTGCTTCCCTCTACTTCCTAGCTATAGATACTTTCTTTGATGCTCTTCCCTTACTCTTTCTAAAGGAACTCCCAATATCTTCCTCCCAGACAATTTCAAATACAGTTTCCCTCAGTTCTGGGAAATTAGCCTTTTTGATATAAGCTTGTGATTGGACTTGTGCTCTATTTTCCTACACTAAGCATAATCAGATCAGAATTACTGGTCCCCAGGCAACCATCAGCTTCTAATCCAGTGGTTATTTCATCTTTATCCATCAAAATGAAACCCAAAATTGACTTATCATATATTCAATGCAATACCTTTTTGCTTTAGTGAATTATCCTCTATTTTCTAGCAACAATAGCTTGTTTTATGTCCAACTGCACAGATCTTCCACTAAATGTCTCTTAAATTGAAGTTCCCCCATAAGACCAGCATTTTATTAACTGTGAATTACAGAGGTACTTAAAGTAACTTTTCTCTAGCATCATTTGATGGTTGGTACAGATCCCTCTGGCAGCATATCGACCCACACACATTCAACACCTCACGGTTACTTTCTCAGTAACACTCACAAAGGTAATGAAGTCCTTAAAAACAGAGTGCTACCTGACATGTTATTCTCTCTATCCTTCATACAGGGACTCTAATTCAGTTCAAATGATCCTGATGGTTACATAAAACTTCTTATCACACTTTTTGCTTCTTGAGATAGCTACCATCATTGAACAAGGAACTGAAAGATATATTCTCCCTATTATTTGGAGCTTCACTGTAACTTTCTTAGATGCACCAAGCTGCAGTCTGTACGTATTTGCCTTCCTTGCCAAATTCATATAAAAATGGTAACTGAAAACTCTCCTGGCTATTTGTATGAAGTTTTCAATTAAGGTCATTGATCTTCTTCTTGCAAGCTGTAGATCACCTTGTTTCTATGGCTTTTCTGATTATAGATGCAAAGTAGATTTCCACAGAAATGGACTTTCAGTTTGACTTCCCCAGGAGTACCTCCTGCTTAACCTCCAGAACTTTCTACAGTAACAAAAGAGGGAATGGATAAAGGCTCCCAAACAATATCTTAAACTCACAAGGATGAATTTGGTCTTTTTTTTTTTTTTTTTTTCCCTTTCTTTCTTTCTCTCTTTTTTTAAATAAAGCATACATCCATCTTCCTAGGACAACCCTTTGGGAACAATTAAGAACATGTTTGGTGCATACCTTTGACTTTGTTAAGCATCAGTGACAAAAGATCAGCAATACTCTTTTTTCCTAAATCAAATAGGTCATGCTCATTTAAAAAGAGAGTGAGTTCAAAATCAAGTCATAATACGTGAACATCAAAAAGATGTTCATTAAAAGGCATAGATTTTCTGATAAATTAATCTTCCCCTAAATTTAAACTGAATGTTCATATGCAAATAAATAAAGTCCTCCTTCTATACAAAACTGGGTTACATGATTTTATTTAGAAATTAAACTTAAATACTGCCCAATATCAATTGTTTTGTAATCCTAATTCTTAGTAACTAGTGTTATGGATTTTTAAAAGTTCAAAACAGTTGTCCACAGTTTTGATAAGAAAATACCTAATTTGATTCTCAGCTTTAATCTTCTTGACTTTGGTGTTCTCTGAAAGGAAGTTGGCTATTGTCCATCTTAACTCATGTAACATTTTGTTGCTTATGTTTAATGTAATTGCAAACATGACATGCACTCATAATTAAGCCCAAAGGCTAAGCCAAGAGCCTGAGACATGCCGGAAAATGCTAAAATCAGAGTGGCTAATCTCTTCAAGAGCAAGAAGTGGAAAATACACTACTAATGAAAATAAACCAATAAAAATATCTATTATAGTGCAAACATGCTGTGACACCATTGCCCATGACATTGAAAAGTATATAGCCACTTTACTAATGAAATTAAATTATACTGGTTATAACAGACATGAGTCTGCACAGCCTGCTTAATGAGTCTAAACCTAATCAGAGGAACCTGTGATAGTCTGGTCCTGTCTGGACAGACCTGAAAAGCTGGAAAGCTTTCACTGCCACACAGCAATAAGTCTTCAAAACCTTGCAAAATCACTTCTGGTACTTGCTCCTTCCTCTTCCTCGCTCAATCTGCTGAAAATGTAGTATCTAACATTATCTCAGGAAGCCTTTCCAAAAAATCTCCAAACACAAACACTTGAATAACTGTGGATGCATCTCACAGACCTTCTTTGGCACTATGACCTTGTCACAGACAAATTATATATAGCAGCCTTTATAGCTCTGGGCTGTGAGAAGGGGGAACTAAGATAGAGTATGTGCATGATGGATTGAAGGGGTGTAAACCTTTGCCTGGAAATTACAGCATCCCAAAAGTAACATGAAGGAATAACCCTAAAGACCAATGCCCAAAAGCAGTATGAGGAAATAACCAAAAATTGGACGAAATCATTCAAAGCAGTGCAAGATTCAGAGACTCATGTAATGGTCAGGGCAAGAGACTAGTGATATCTCCTGGCATGGTGAAGCAGTTTTGTCGGAGGAAAGGGGGAAGATCCTCTAAAGACCTGGAAGAACATCAGCCAACAAGACTGACAGCTGTGCAGAAGCACTGGAGCCCTTTCCCTCATCAGTGGACCTGGAACAAAACTCCATGTTGGTCCCTGACTTGGACCATGGCCAGAACAACTCCATCCTGCTCAGTGGCTGAGACCCAGCCCAAGTAGCCTCCATCAGCCAGAGATGGAAGAGCAGGGGCAAGACCCCTCTGGATAGCCACAGTGTGGGCAGCACAGTAGGCAACTGGAATAGGTCTTAGGTAGTGCTATAATCTGTTAATGCTTTATGTAGCATTTTCCTCAGTTTTACTGCTTTGCTAACCTCGGGTACTTTACCAGCTAACAGAAGAAGTATCTCAATTAAGCAAGGGTTTGTCTCTGATCGAGCGTCTGTCACGGCTCCGCCGTGACAGAGCTCAGCACATGGGCAGGAGGTACTGCAGGTATCCAAAGCTGCAGATCCACCCCTGTGCTCCAGTGCCACAGCTGCCCCCTGACAAACTGGGAGAGCACACAGGCAGCGTGAGGCTGCCTTGCAGTGCATAAACACCCACTTTACTGACTCAGTAGAAAGCAACTTCAATGCTTCTCGGTAATTCCTCCCCACTGCACAAAAGATCGTGCTATCAACTCTGTATTTATTTTACACAGACAATGTGATGCTTGAACAGATGACCATGGCCACTCTTGGAATACAGCATGTTATGCCTTGTTTCCTTCTCAAAGAACATAGATAACCAAGAGAAATTGTGCTAATAGGCTCCAACAATCATGAATAATAAAAAAGCAGACCAAAACAAAACTAAACATCTGGCTGACTAAAGGAAAAAAAAAAAACAAAACAAACATCACACCCCCACACCCACCGACAACCCCTAAGGACAGAAGAAAATTCTTAGATTTCTTACATGGCAATGGGTGACTAATTACCAGGAAAGCATTACCATGCTGAGGAATACTAGGATGGTAGCAACCCCAGGGAGGAAAAAAAGATCTTCAATATTTGGTATCCCAGAGGATACAGAACAAACTGGAATAGCTTATGGTATTATGAACTTATAAATCTACTATAGTAAAAATATCAAAAGAAGTCCTGCCCTTATGAATTATGAATAAATTATATTTTAGTGCAATGATATAAGCATAATACTGGATTTTACTGATCAGTCTCATCCATATCTAAAGGAAAACAAAAATGGACATAGATAATTTTGACAGGGGACAGATTCTGAAGAAGAATCTAATAAAAGTGCAATACACAGAGGAAAGACTTGACAGCAACTGGTATCAGTCTATCCAGGCACTAACAGGAGAAGAGACTGTAGTAAGTACAGAAAGTCCCTTTTCCCATAACATGTTTCATCCTTTCCACACTTCTATAGCTTGAGGTCTACAAAATCTACTATTTTACAGCAAATATAAAGGACATAAGAGCTGTTCTGAGGCTGAAACTGGAAACTGGAAATCCAAAAACAAGACCAACCCTCACACAAGAGCACAATCTTTTATATTGTGAAAACAATGAACTCCTAGAAGCACTGGAGCTGAATAAGACAGTCTGAATGAATTAATGAAACGTTGCCAAAAGTGGACAAAACAAAATAAATCCAAAACTACCAGATGCAGCAAAAGAGCAGCAGAAGAGCTGATTACATGGCAACTGCATTAACTTAAATACTAAGCTGCCCTAAGACCAGCATGAAAGGTGATAGAATTATGCTCTCACATGCCAAACCCTGCTTGTGCAAACATCAAACTCAGAAAAATCCACTAGTGAGCAGGAGTACTAACCTTTATATTTTGATAACAGAGTGAGAAGTCTCATCCTACATATATGATTACCTAATATATGATTATTTTAACATTATAAATTTTACACAATTTTCATATATAATGGAGAATCAGACCCTGACAATGCCTCCTTTGAAAAAATGAAACACCCCAAAAAAACCACATAAGAAGGAAAAAGGAATTGTTGACATCTTAAAATACATAGTTTCAGCAAGACTACAGAAAAACATGGAAGGTACGATCAAACCTGCAGTTCACTGTCCAGTCTGCAGTCTCCACTCTGTGCCTGCTTACCACAGCGAAAATCAACATCTCATGTTAGGAGTTTTATAACAAAAACAACTGTAAGAGGACTGCATGAATACAAGTGTAAAAGGGCAATCAGAAAGGTAAGTTTGACATCTCTCTGCATATTCTTCCCCAGTAACAATGTCAGGCAATAGCTGCAGGCTTTCACACAAGAAACATGACAGCTAGCGAAAATGGAAGTACTCCAATTTCACCTAGGTACTGTTTGCCTCCCCAGCCTCTTACTAGGCAGCTGAAAGTTGTGTGAGGAACAGCAAAACTGGAAGCCTCTATTTCTATAATTTTTTTACAAAAGCATAGGGAACAAGAACACCAAATAATTCTCAGTAGAAAGGCGTTAAATAAGTCAATTAGAGGACATTCTATCTTACACAAATAAATATCAAAGAATTTTCATTCATAATTTAAACTAAGGATTAAGAGAGCAATTATTCACCCAATCTGTTCATTTAAGAATCCATCAGCTAAAGAGATTTACATGCCTTATGGTCACAGAATATGAGACAGCTTTGTGCCTATACCTGCATTAGTTCCTTTAATAAATGCAGTCTTAGTGTGTATTAACATTTCTGAGCTGTCACCTGTGAAATTTGCAATAAAGAAATCATTCACTTCTCCCTTGTAACATACAGTAACTACAGTGAGGAAAGCCAACTCAAAGGATTTATTTTTAGCAAACTGATCATTGTGAAAAGGTAGTTAATTTTTCTTTACAAGACTAAATAAAATAAGTGAGAGACTATTTAAGCCACACTATTTAAGGTATGACTGTATGATAATGGGCTTGTTACCAGTAACAATCTATGGCACCATTACGTAAGATCTGTAAGGTACATAAGCAGCATCCTACATAACTCACAGTAACTATTGAGTTATTTCACTTCTCATTCACAAGTTCAAATGGCAAATATGCATCTGAAATTCAGCACAACTTCTTACTGCTTACCATAAACCAGAGAGCTCAATCTACATAAGGGTTATACAACAAATCTAATCTGCATTCCATCTTTTTCCTTCTATACAGAAAGATAGCTATTAGAGTAACAGAGTACTAGAAAGGACAGACAAAGGGCCAAGCATTTTGCCCATAATAACCTGCAGAATTGCTGGAATCATATGGAGAAGGGATTAAGATACAGTAACATATCACCTTCAAAACATTCTTCAATGAAGGCACGTTAAAAAACAGAGTCTGACACAGCAATTTCTTTATCAAGGAGGCCTGATGAACCTTTGCATTGTTGGAAAGTGCATCTGCATGAGAACACACATCTTTTACAAATGTCTAGGAAACAAGACAGTCTTCATTGAAACTGCACATGAAGTCAATCCAATTTTCATAGCATTCTTTATGTCCTAAAAACTATTTCTTTATTCTGAGTTTTCCTTTTTTGATATTCTGCCATAACAGCTTTAGACACAGCACCACAACACAGCATAAATCCTCTCAACAGGATCATGCTTCAGGCATTTTATTCACAAAGATTATTTGCTAAAGCTGTACTCATTACATGTATTGCCTGTATTAATTTTTTGTAGAAGTAGAATCTATATGCAGCATAACTACATTTCCATAAAATACACATCTGATCCACAGACTGAACTGCAGGTTGTCTTAATTCTGAACAAGCCCTCACACAGCCAATGAAACCAGGGGATAATAAAGGCAGGTATTCACCCCACCACAGAGCTTAGGAGGCATTCTCCATGGACCTGGCCACAAAGCAGATCCAGATACTGCAGATGCTTGTGGAGGAAACTTGTCTTTACAGTACCTATAACATGTGAAGGTATGTACCAGGCTCTTCCTTTTGCTCTACACATGCAGCAAAAGCAATATGCCATTTTTCCCCTTGATCCTCTCTTAGCAGGGTGCTATCAGGACTATCAGTAAGCCTTGAAAGTGTACTCAATCAACTTAAACTCATTTCCCTTGCCTTCTTGTTTCTGTGCACATTTTCTATACAGGTGACTTCAAGAATGATACATTCAAACTCTCGGACTGCGATATACATCTCAGTATTTTTTGGCAAAACAGTGACTAAAGAAACTTATTCAAGTGGAACACTCCTCAGTACTAACACACTTCCAGGGCAACTGGAACTCGTTTCCATGACAAATGGCTAGGATTATGAGAAAGGACTGTTTTGTACTTTCCAGGAATTACAAGGTTTTTTTAATAAAGACATTGATATGCCCTGACCTCCTGTGAAGAGCAATCCCAGAGGTAACTCCAGATTAGCTGGCTCTCCAGTCTTGGAAAAAGCTGCTATCTCACTGAATACCTGCTGAAAGGACACTGCTAAACTTTTTTGTTATTTCACATTTACAGAAAGGCCACCTGAAAGGCTTGATCCTGGGCAAGTAGGCTGCTTCACACACAGCATATGTGACAAGTATGTTGAATCTGCTGGTTCCACAGGAGGAGGCTTGGGGAAAAGCAGAGAAAGATGAATTTTGTGACTCCAAAAAACCCCAGGAGTCATGCACAATATCAGAAAGGGACTCAAGACAGACACAGTGAGAATTTACTAGTAGTGATATAAGGGCAGAGGACAAGGGAAAAGAGACAGAAATCTCTCAGTCTTTTTGTAAAGGTGATAACCACCAGAAAGATCTCTTTCCTAATTTTGGTCGACGAGAAAAGCTACCAAAACAATCTACCAAAATGTTTGGCAAGCCCATGAGATGTATCAAAATCAAGTACATTGAATATGAATTATTGCTCTTCTAGAAATCAAATCCCGTGAGAGAAAAGAAGGGATTTTGCACCACTGAATGAGTTGATGTAAAATTGAACCCATGGAAAACTGCAATCACATGCTTCAGCATGCCCTGAGCTTTAATGAAGTCAATATTCTTGAAGGATGAGTTCCTCAAGAGAAAAGGTGTCACAGCCTGAGGAGGTGAGAACAGAAAGTCCCTCAAAACACTTAACAGCCCTTGTATCTGCAAGGAAGAAGATCAGGTCGACCTTGGAAAAAGGAAAGGTCCATTATTAAAGTACTTCCTCTATTTCCTGAAAGTGGGATAACATGGCCTAAAGGCAAAGCCTAGAACTGGGTGTGAGATTTGGGGTTGTCTCTCTTCTAGAGCTGGAAGGCAGGTGATCATAAAATGAGCTAGCAAAGTAACTTGTGACACAGATTTTGGAGTGACAGAAGCCACATTATCATGACAAACTTCATAATTTACAGAAGAGTAATTAAGTTTGTACATTCATTCAAAAGACAGGAGAAATATCTGTAACATTTTCAGGAAGGCATTTGAAACCTTCTTAGATAAACCTTTCCCCTGCTAAAACAGAGGTACAGGACTAATGCCTCCAGCAAGTGAGTCTCAGACTGATGGTAATCCAACACAGGGCTTTTAACTCGAAGCTCCAAGTGCTTTGTGCAACCTGCATGTAGTCTGGTCTCATCTCCCTCTTTATCCCTTTCAAACAGCAGTATTGACATAAACATACAGCTAGAGATAGGTAAAATATATAGATAGACAGACAGACAGACAGATAGATAGATACATACATACATAGACATTATATGCCTTTCTGTTTTGTTCAACACAATTTAATTTAGTCCACTAGTGAGTTCCCTTCAGCCCATGCTTTCATTTGAAACCACCTACACATACTGCTTAACTTAAGAGGAGCTTCAGTTATTTCCAGGATTTGATCAAAAAGCACACTCCATAATGACCTAAACCTGGACACACAGTGTTTCCTCTCCCATGGGATGTCTTCTACTAGCCCACCAGCAACCAAAACATCTCTAAGAACAGTGATACCCTCTGAACAAATGTTCAGCCCTGTTGTCGGAGTCTAGAACATCCCTCTGGCCACCCTGGAGGGTTTGGAGATCGGACAGGGGGTCTGGGATCTGTCCAAGGGGCTCAGCCAGCCTCACACAGAGCCCAGGAGGACACTGACTCTGATCCCTGGCCATGGGAGTGAATGCCCACATTGTATGAAGAATCACAAGCTGAGAGAATTCAAAATAAGTAGTAGCTAGTTTATCATAGAATGTAAATGCAGAATCTAGGATTCTCAGTATATGGGGTTGAAGAGGCAAGATGGAGGAATTGGGGAGTGGCCCCTGTGCTCCTTGTTCTTGCTCTCGTCCCCCATTTTCTGCTGAGTTGGATCTCAAGGATTGGTTTAGAGTAGAAATGACATGTTAACATAAGTAGTAAGTATTGCTGTGATTCTGTAAATAAAAAGTACGTTTTGGATGGTGGTTGGATCAGGGGAATGGTACAAAAGGTCCTGGACACTCTGATCTGCGCAGTCCGCCGCGTGTCCTGCTCTGCTGGAGATGCCTTGCAGAGCTGAGACAGAACTAAGATAAGGTACCCTGCCAGGGAAGCCTGGCAGAGCTGAAAAAGGACTGAGATAATGAAGAATAAACAACCTTGGAAATGTGCACTGGCGGACTCAGCTTGTCGTCTCTACCTCTGGTGTGAAACACTTAGGGCAAAGAGAAGACTGAAAACCTTATTACCTCTGGGAACAGCAACCCAGGGGAAACTCCTAGGGAACAGCAACCTTGGGAGAACCCTTAGTACCTTGGGGAACACCAACCCCAAGGAGAATCTCAGGGAATCAACAACCCTGAGACCCTGTCACCAGAGCAGCTGGATCCCAATATGTACAAACTTCAGTACAAACTCAAGTAAAAATGTGCAGAGGCCAGATACAATAGAAACATCTTTGCACAATCTCTCCTTAAGAGCTCTGGCAAATTTACAAAGCAAATACAGGCAAACCCTCAGTAGGTCTGTGTTGCCCTACTTCCATCAACATCAATGAAGCTATGAAAATTTAAGGCAGCAGAGGATCTTGCATCAGAAAACTACATGTCATCCTTCTCAAAATCTTACACTGCAATCCAAATGAAATAAATCATCTTTGCATAGCCCAAATGCTAAATATCTTTTTTCCCTTGCTCTTCACTGTACTCTGAAAGACAATGGAAATCACACATCGCAGATGTTTAGGCAGGAAGACAGACTCTCAAGGGTTTGGTTTTGATGCTCACTCCAAGCTTTAAATGCTTAACTAAACCTGTCAAAATCCCTTGTTGCCTCATAATCTAAGCACAGAACACCTGGACACATACAAATTTTCACAGCTTCTTGTGTCACTGATCAAAGAGTAAGATGATGAAAGAAAACATTCAAAAGTTTTAACTCTATTTGGATATAACAGGCATGAACAGTTCGGACTCTTGGCCAAAGCTTCTTTCAACATTAAGAACTACATCTGGCAAGGAATTTGAGAGTCAATTTCACATTAAAGCCTAAGAGTCTATGCTTTGTGCAGAACACAGAAGAAAAAAAACCCTTAACTTTTCCTATTGAAAAACAAAAGCTGATCTGTCCTTAAGCAATAAAGGCAAAAATTTATGGGGCTGAATTATCAACCACTCACTTTTACAAGGTATTGAAGGACACAGAATCAAAATTGAGGACTCTGTGGATGCTCTTCCTCTAAAAAGGCAACAGAGACACTCAAAGGGCCAGCAGGGAGATCAAAAGCACCAAAATTATCAATGAAAACAAATCCCAAGTGTTGGAGAAAAAGCCGTCCTTCTCTACACCTTGACAAGCTTTTTAGCACAGCAAGTTATAAAGACAGGGTGCTCAGAAGAGATACATCAGTTGAGTCCACCAGCTTCATAATTTTTTCTTTTCACATTCAACACTGAGGCTGGCTCTCTTCACTTTCCAGAACATGGGCAGCCAGTGCCACCGGGACACTTCAGCTTGTCCTTGGATGTGACTGTGACCTTCTTGGCCCAGTGTCTGCGTTCTGAGTTTTATCTGGAGTTTTCTTGCTTTTCCTTTTTCCCTTGCTCCTTTGTTCCTTGCTTTCTTTAAAAGTTCTACCAGAACTCTTTTTGTTCCCACCATGGCATTTATCTGAGACTGCTTAGTAAAAGACAGGCTAAAAAGAAAGAATGGATGAGCAGAACAAATACTGATTTCATTTAAAATGTATACTTTAAAACTTTGAGCAAAAATATTCTTCCTTTATATATTATTGAGCATGACTAAATATGATTTGGCTCCAGATGGAGATACCTAAACATTGGTGACTTGCTTTTCTACTCAGCAGAGATTTAATTGCTACATTCAGAGAACCCTCAAGGAGCAATTTGGCTCTCCTGCGACAGACCCTAAGACTGGTCAGCAAATTCACTCTTCTGGCTCTGTCACTGTATTGATTTTATCTCCTTGGACAGGAGTGGCACACTCAAGGATAGCTATCTAAATTACTGGATAAATAACTAAATTACAGGTATTTTCATGCAGTCCCTTAACTTGGTATGGACAGTCAGGCTTTAATAACCAAAACAGTGCATCTGATTCTTGGGTGAGACACCACCTCAGAAGAATTCAAGAAGTTCATGCCACTGGAAATGCCAGCTGAGGGTTCTAGATCAGACCAGGCTCTGCTGGTTCTGGCTCACTCATGTACTGGACCAAGTCAAACACACTGTTGACAAAACGCGAGTGGGAAGTGGCGTCAGTGTTATCAAACCTAAATAATGTAAAGGTAGATAGCATCCTCGTTACTCCAAGTTTTCAGTACAAAAATTAGATCTACTTTAAAGTTTTAATCCAAAGTTTTAATCTTCATATTGCTCCCCATATTGGTGTTGAAGTATGAGCAATGTTTAATAGCCTCCAGCATCTATTCCAGAAAGACAAGCTTTTAAGAGCAGCAGTTGTAGAAATTGGGCCAGCTTCCAACTGCTTGACAGGTCTTTTATTGCTGCTGTAATACATCCAAAATGTGGAAATGTCACATGTTTTAATACTATAACTATTGATTAGTAATGTTACAGAATAATAGACTTTTAAGTTGTGAAAATAGCCTAATAACACATTAAGGCCTAATGAAGCAACTTAGCCAAGGCCCTTCCCTCTATTTCAGTGTATTTTCATACACTACATTAATATAGATATATCTCATTGACATTTAGAAGAGAAATTATGATTTTGTCTCTAAACCAAGGAACTAGCTAACACACAAGTAGACTGAGAAAACTGTAGAACAGGAAAGTCAGTCAAACCCTACACTGAAAACATGAACTTGATGCTTGAGAGCAATAATGTTAAGGTAGAAAGCTTGTAATTCAAACAGGTGTTATAAATATACACTAAAGAAAGTTAATTAACCTAAGCAGTGCAATGTAAACTGCTTCATGGGGCACACAAGAAATACAGGTGACACTTATGACATAATTAACTGAAGAAGTTAATGGCTTCAGCAGTGTCCTATGTGGGTTAGGCATGGCTGGTGCTTAGTGTGTTTGTGGCTGTAGTAACGACAGTGCTCAGCTTCCTTCTCCTCTGTTTCTCAAGGCAGTCCAAATTATAATGCCTCTGTTCCAACTTACTCAACTCTCTATAATACCCCATAAATGAGAAATGCCATAAGCAGACACAGAAGCATACAAACACTTTGTTGTATTTATCTTCAACCAGTTGATTAAAACAACAGGCACTTAACCAGCAACAGCTTCTTCCCATGGAATATCCTCTGCCAGCACCTGCTGCGGCTTCCTCCTACAAGACCTTTTTGGTCTTCTCAACAGGGGCTTTGAAAACACCTGATAACTCAGTAATATTCCTGTTAAATATAGCTCTTCACAGCAAAAAGTTTAATCTAATAGCACAATTTACCAACGTTTATTGATCAGTGTTCTAAATTAATGCAGTTATTATCATATTGCCATGAACCAAGATGCACCAACGAAGCCTATGTAAAAGTAATATTTAGTCCCTTCTTTAATTTTACATAAAATCTTTCCCATGTTGCTTGATCTCCATTTGATCTAACAAGGGTGGTCACAACTCCTGCTCCCAAGGAATCCAATCTCATCCAGGTTGAAGTTTGATTCCTACAGGCTTTCATAGATAATCTTTTCACACTGCAAGTGCAATATAGAAACAACACCCTGAGAAGAAGAAAAATGCAAATAAAACCAGTATGAGTTAGCAGTGAAAGGCTGTGGTATAAGCTGCTTTACCTTACTAGATACTCAATAACACTGTTTTCACATCTTGATAATGTTACAATTACTTGTGCAAAGTGAACTGAAATTTTTATACTTCCCTTCTTTGGTTAGTGAAATGTCACAGTATTTAGGGTTAGTGTAAAGTAATACTTTGATTCATCAGCACTCCTACATATAATATTTGGGAATAATGACCATAAGAACCATTACCATTTTTTAAAGCAATAAGCCATTAATGCATATGTGCTTGAATAAATTTGCTTTACTGCATTTTATCTTGCAATGAGTATTTTAGAAAGAGAGAAGAGAGGGGCAAGGGGGAAAAAAAGCCAGGATCAGATAGAGACACCTGAGTCTCTAGATTTCCAATTTGCACACAATCATGAAATATGTCTTTTAGAAGCATTGAGCATCTATTTATTATTCTTTAAAATAAAGCCCTGCTTTGCATAAACAGACAATTATTATAAGACCAAATGAGACTAGTGCAGAATGGCATTATTACCACCACACCTAAACTAAACACATCACCTTAAAAATATCAACAGCTGCCAGGCAATTCTGACTGCCCTACACATGAATACAGTTTTGCTGGAAGCAAAACAACATTCACAAGGATGAAGGCAGTCCCTCAGTCCCAGCCCCCAAGGGCAGGAACCATTTCAGCTTTCCCACTTTCCATCTCTCAACTCCTGTTTTTTTTATTTTTTTTCCCAAGCAAACACCATTTGTCCCTTTCCCCCTGCCAGAACTTTGGCAACACGGTGAAAAAGAAGCAAGCAGCAGAATGTCTCATTTTTACACTACAGATTTCTTACTTTATACAGCAGATTTCTTATTTTAGAGGAACACATCCAAAGGCAGACTTGTTACTAAGATTTTGGGTTGTAACAGATATCTCATGTTTTACACAGCACTAGATACTAGTATATTGACAGATATAATAACTGGACAGTTCTCAGTAGTCTGCTCCCTTTATTCAGTCATAACACCTTGTTTAACAGCATTCCTTCTTTTGAAGTCCTTTTTTTTCACAGGATAATGTTAGTTCTTAGTAAATTTGAAACCAATTAACCAGCTTGCTAGGCTTTTTGCTGTTACCAAACAGCTGATGGACTCAAATACAAGCCAGTGTTCAGTTTACTGTTTGGAAATCAAAATTATTTGTGCTGACTAGTCTGCTGCTGTGAGATATTTACAGCAATACAAGCATATTTTACGTGGTGTTTGCATATTATGGAACTCAACCCACTTTGTACACAGTAAATGCTACTAATAAGTTTAAAAATAAATTCAAACTATTTCTTTTTATGGACATACTGCATCTCCACTCAGGAAGATTACAAATACTATTTTTAGTCCTAAAAAACATTAGATATAACTCTTGGAAGAGGTTTCCAAACACAGCTTTCACATTCTGAAAAGTCCATACCACATTTTTCGCTTCAAAAAGGACTTGGTGATCCCTACTGTCCTCCCTTCATTTCATTCTCAGTCAAGTGTAATGAAGCAACATGAAACCATTTTACTCAAAATCGCTCTATTCTTCAGCCTTTTTCTGTATTGCTGTTGCAGGAAGGACAGAGGACACAGTAAGGAGCAAACAAATAGGCACAAATAACTAGAACAGGCACAGAGTAGAAAATAAAACTCAGTAGCTTCTTTTTTTTTCATCATTCCTACAGAAAAACTTCATCCCTAAAGCCTGGAATATACTTAGGTCTTAGGAAATGCTCTAGAGATCAACTCCATGCCCCTTGACACTACAACTGCAGAGATAAACAAGACTTTCAGCATGAATAAGGCAGCTACTAACAATACTCCAGGAATTTGAGTATTTTAATAATTATACTTTCTGCTCAACTATGCAGAGGACTAGCAAAAAAAGGCAAACAATTGACCTGTATCTTGTTTCATTCCCAAAGTTCAAAAATTTTAATACTTACACGGTCCACTGCCATTAGATTTGAAAAACAAAGAAACAGTCTTTGTGGCCAATTTTAAGATCAAACATTGCTGATTTCTGGATCCATCACTTATTCTAATTTTTACAAATTGCTCAGCTGCAGAGATATACTGCAGCCGAAATAATAAAAGTCTACAATATCAGCATTTCATTAGGATAAAAGCAGAGAAGATGCTCTTTCCTAACCTAATACAAAAGAAGCTAAATTAACTGACATTTTGTCTTCAAAGCACTATGACCTGTGGTTGCATTTGTTGTGTGAGATAAAAAGGTGGAGACCAACCATGCAAGAGCATGAAGCAGTATTTAAAGTTTGAAATAGTTTTGGAAATAAAGATCCAGAATGCTCAATTAAAGGCTCTGCTTGACAATCTCTGATTTTGTAGATCCATGTATTCCCATATACTGGCTATGGTAACTGCTCTAGTCACTATCTAACTAAATGGGACAGAGAAATTACACACTAAAAGTCAACTTCTAGACTGGAAGTGGAGGAGGAGTCTTGTCTGGAATTTTTGTTTACAGTAGTGAAGGCAATGGTGTTCTCTCTAGTATCATTGTGTATCTACTTCTCAAAGTTCTTAAATTTTATGCATGATCGTTCCTGTGGCTGAGCACTACAGTTTCTCAGAATCCAGTTTGTGATTCTGAGTTTTATCACTGTAAAAGGCCAGTTCCTGGTTGCACTCCCTTCTCACAACACTATGAATTTTGCTTTCATATCATGCTTCTGTATCCCACTTCGGGAGCAGAGTGAAGACCAGCAACTTTTACTCAAAGCTTCCCAAAGCCCAGTGTCTAAGACAGTACTCAGAAATGTCGAGGTCAGCTGAAGCAATAGCCAGCGCCTCAGCTTTCCTGACAATTTTCCAGGGGGAAAAAATAACTAGGAAAGTACAAATAAAAAGGCTCCTCTCACATCTGACAGGAATGACTCTCCATGAAACAGGAATAATGTGCTCATAGATATACAAGCTTAAGTGGGTCACAGGTTGATATCAGTCGACACTTTGCCCAACCAGGCATGTCTCTGCCTTAAGTACCTTACTGAAGAAGTATTTTGGGGACAAAGTATTAGTTTGAACACAAAAGCACTATTACTATTACAGTTAATTCAGCTTTGAATGGTGAAGCAAGAGGGTTCTGAAGAGATGGACAGGTGGACAATAAAGAAGTTGAAATGTCCCTTGCACAGGTGTTGTGATCATTACTGTTAGTTTTTTTAGTGATTACTACTTTACCTACTGATTTTTATTAGACTATACACCAGCAACATCAACTAAAATTAAACCCAGAAACTTACATACAGTTTGAAATATTCATCCCAAGCTCAAAGCAACTTATTGGACGGGGGGAAAAATGGGCAAATTTATTTTTTTAAATGGTGGTTATGTAAAATGATACAAGAGATGTATCAGTGACTCTTGTTTATATCAGAAAATGCTGAAGAAGAATGAAGAGCAAATATGGCCTATTGGCCCTACTAGATCTAAGTGGGAAAAGAAAGCTATTTCTCACTGAAAACTGTAAGGATCTATCACTCCATTTGCAAGGACCACCTTGGGAAAACAAATACAGATATATTAATCTTCTAGACAAGAACTAGTACACAAGGTGGAAAAAATATTGACGAGGTAGGTTTTGCTTTCATTTCTTTTCCAAACAAAAGAGATTTTAGCCATGTTTTCAGAAGCAGATGAGAAAAAGAAGGCACCGACAGAAAGGCAACACTGGAAACAGTACTGAGGACTTACTTATCTGTGAGGTATAAAGCTATTGATAAAAACTTCCAGTGCTGACTCCCAGCTGGCTGTGTTGAGCTGTAATGTAGCTGTTCCTACTGTGATAATTGTGACTGCTAATGCCCTCAGATCCCAAGACTCAAGCATATAATAGAGATACAACTTAAACCTTAAACCACACCATGAAAGACAATGAGAGCTGAATTTCACTCTAACTCAGCAACAAGCCTTACTAATGAGGTGCTACTCTCACACTGCAGGAGTGTGTGGCTGGACAGGTCTGACGCTTTTCAGTTTGTATTGCTGTCACAGTAAACTGAAGGTAATTTCAGTAGAAAATACAAACCCTTCTCCTACTGTTAGCATTCAAATCTCATCTTCACTCAACAAGAAGCAACTCCCCACCATGACCTTACTATTTACACCTGGAGGCACAGCATTTCCAACTGAGAGCCACCAAATGAACTGATAGTTTTCCTAGATACAAACAAGTATAAAATGGGCTGAGTTTCACTCTGGAGATGGTATTTCAACTGCACCACGTGCATCACTCTGAAACACTAGGTGACCCTGAGTAAGGACAGAAGATGGGAGAAAGAAAACAGGTATGTTGGCTTAGGATGGTATAAAGGAATTATCAGAATCCTTTTTGCAGGAGATGCAGTTGAATTAATATTTTAAACAATTAATTATGTCCCTCACCTCTGCAAGTCATAGTGCAATTCATAACAACTCACAGTGTCTTAGACTTCAACATATTAAATGTTTAAAAAGTAAATCAAACTGTGAAGGGTTAATATTTATAAAGTATAGACCAAAAAGCATTTACTGGGGATGAACCATTCACTCCCCTCCTCCCAAGAACAACTATCTGAACCCCCTAAGCAGTCTACGTTCAGAACAATTCCCTGGAAAAATGGATTAATGGAAAACACTGAATGTGAGGCTCTCAAAGAAGCGTGGCAAATGTGATTTCTGATCAACTGTGTAATTCTACACATGTATCACTCTCCACAGTACTTTACCATGTTCACACATTATTTTTCACGTGCTTTTACCATCATAACATGGGCAGTGTACCAACTTCTGCACAATATTTGTTCTACAAACAAATAAGAATGCCATAAACTCTGCTGCCTAAAACTCACTGAACTCATTTAGGCTGGAAAGCTTGTCCATAAAGAAAAATATAAATATCCCTTTTATTAAACAGAGAAATGCAAATGATCAAGAAACCTGTGAGTTCCGTGTGAACAGATGACCTTCTCTGACATTGGTTCAGCATCTCCTACAACCTCCCAACAGGTCAATAAAAGACCACCAGCTTGAGGCATTCACAAATAGTAACTATGCCTCTCACACTACATCAAAGGAAATAAAATGTGTCACGACATTAAAAGCTTTTTTAGAAGAACCCTTTACTGTCTCTAAGCAATCAAATCACCAGGTTCCACCTCCTAGTGTTTCTCCTACATAGTGGAAAGACAAGAAATGCCCACAGATGAAAGGGTTTTGCACTTGACAAAAAAATGAGTGTTCTGAAAGTACACTAAATCCCTTAAACAATAATTAAGCACCAAATGAACCATTTAAAAATCCAACGCTACCATTAGAACAAATTAAATCAAGCCAAGATTAACATATTAAGTTTGCTCAACCCCAAAGCAGATAACTTCACATAGTTCCTGTTCAGCTATGTGCAAACTATTTTTCAAAATATCTGACCGTAAAGATGGGCCAACAATACATGCAATTAAGTAAATGAGATAACTGGGTAACTTATATTCAAAGGATAATGGCAAACTAGCTCTTTATCTCTTCCCCTACACTAGTTATGATACTCCATTTCCAAGGCTTCTGCTGATAAAAACAGTTTTCACATTCTAACATATCCTAATGTCCAATTTAAAAGCTGTGCCCTTTTGGATTAGGATCTGCGTGTTACTTGCTGATTCTTTTGGGGGAGAAGTGAGTACGGAGGAAATTTCCACAGGATTCTTTAAATATCCAGAAAGTCTATTTCCCTGAAAACTATTTTGTTCACTTGTGTTGAAATTTTTGGCATTCCTTTGACCTTTATGTCAATAAAAACAGCAGGATCCAGGCAGCTGAAAGACTTCAGTAAAGTAGGTTACCTTCTCTGTATTTTTCAAACCAGGAATGACCAAACACAGGGCCACTACACAGGGCTGTAGGTTAAATATGGACCTTTGAGTTATACACAGAAATAATATGAATTTCAGTATTTTTAAGTGCGAAAAAAACCCCAAACATTTTCAGAGCCACATGCATGTTTATCACATAAAAGTGAAAAAAACTTGGTTTAATTCTGAAAAGAAGGAAACTCTTTTCTTGGGAAATTTATATGTTACCCATTCGTGACCATGGCAATAATACACAGGTACTGTTTGTTTGCAAGAATATTTACAGACTCAACACTTTTCACTCCTAACACTGGAAGGTTTTTTCATTTTTACCATACAAGCTTTAATTTATAGAGCAAGCTAAGTAGGGCTATCCTTTTAAGTGGTCATCATGCAATGAGGTAGGAATTAAATAGCTTACATTTTCATATAATGGTAAGTGTAAATAAGGATTATGCATTTAACTTTAAAGAGTTTAGAGATAAGTTCAAAATCATAAAAATGGCAATAATAAAGAAAAAATACCTCAGTGTTTCCCACACTCCAAGTGTTTCAAAACATGTGGGCTTGTTCTTCATTTCACAAAAATATAAAACTGAAGTACCTTTGTATGAAATTGCCCCTAAACCAGCTTCCCATGAGATGAATATTGTTTATTCAGGAATACAGCAAGGCTACAATGTTTTTAAATTAAAAAATGTTTGACAACAGACCAATTTTCAGTACAACTACTATTTATCTTATTCAACAACCAACTGACACAATAGACACTGACACTTATAACTGCCTCCCAGAATCTGTATGAAATTGTTTTCATATGTAATTTCAGTGTAAACTGACTAAACAGCAACCAAAAAGCCAGGCAAAATACAAAGGCTGAGGACTTCAATATTGAGCCTGAGCAGCAGTTTATGCTATTGATGATACCTAGGAGTGGCCTCTGCTGTGCCCTCTCCACACAGTTGTAATATGAAGAATAGAGCATACTATAACTGTTCCAGAAGCTGCTAATGCCCAGAACAAACTGACCAACATGGCTTTGCAAGTAACATTTAAATTTCAAAGGCAGTGCAAGATAATCTTTTCAAGGAATTAGGACATATGATTTCATTGCCAGCTGACATAGCTGTCACATTTAACATTAATCACACTTCTATTTATGCTATTTAGAAACCTAATTATCCAATCCACTCATTCTAACCAAATTTGAAAGCTCCCTAAAATTAAATTTGACTAGTATATCAAAACTTCACCTTACTTTCAATTCAGTGATTAAGCCATAATTCTATGACACATTTATTTAGATTGTATCTGGAAAGGAAGCATATCAATAGGGTAAAGGATATTGTAAGCACCTTCTGAGGTTTCTACTTAATTCTTCAGTATTTACAGTAGAGAGAGTAATGCAAATAATCAGATGGAAATTTTTATGAAAGAAAACTAACAACCTCTTTAAAAACACCTGAGGGTTCTGATGAGGCTGGTTCCACTTTCTTTTGACTGCCCCATCAGGCCTACAAACTCCTCAGGCATGAACCTAAAACTTAACATTTTTCACAGTTTGATGAAACATTTTTATTTGTGTTAAATGCTATTGCAAATTGACAATTAACAGCTCTTCATTATAATGCTGTTTTTTTACAAAGACACAGAAATGCCAGAAGCAAGAGTAACTCCTATTCTGGCTGGCTCATACGATGCCTACACGTGGCAGGAACAAATTAGAATCTCCTAATCAACATCTCTGCTCTGCTGTAAACTCTGCATACATTTTTTGTTTTTTGGTTGGTGGGGTTTGGGGGTTTTTTAGTGACGTGGATTTTGGTTTTGTGGGCTGGATGTGTTTTGGTTTTTGGTTGCTTTTTAAATTAACAAGCCATTATTACAAACTACTTCATCAAACTGGACTTTAAGGCTTTCTCCCAACACTCAGGAGATGCTGCTCCTCCAACCATCCCAAAAGACACCCGTGCACAGGTTTGTTGGGGGGGCATTGCAGATACTCAGAATGCACATTCATTAGCAATGTACACCATACATCACTGTCTTTGCTGACAGCTATCACATGCATTACAAAGCTCTCAGTTATTACTAGGAACTGACATATACTCCACCACTTTAGTCTTAGCAAAAAATACTGGTTGACAAGACATGAAAGACATACAGCATGCCTAAGCTATCCAATAATGAATAATTTAAATCCTTTGCAGAGACAGGACATAAATCAATCTTTTTTTTCATTGACAATGAAGTTGACAATCCATCCACTGAATGACAAAACTTCCTCCTTGGAAGCAATTAGACCTTTTATCCGTAAGGTCAAGTACATTGAGAAAGATCTACTGGACCACAGGTACTGAAGTCAAAGTGGTAAAATTGAAACAAGTGTCCTGTGGCTTATTTCTCTTTCTCCCTTCATGAGAAAGAGTTTCTATTGCCCAAGATTCTTTTTTTAATCCTGTCCCCACTCCCAAGTTCACTACATCTTTGTCAAGGCTATAAAACCTGGAGCACAAGCATAAAATTAGGAACAGCATCTTGACTTCTAGCTTTGGGTTTTGTGGTAGCCACACTGAAATGCTTCTTGTATTAATCAGTCTGCATTTTAAAGATGCTGAAGGATAGAGTACAAAGAAACCAAGTGCTTATGGTATTCACAATATGAACTGCCCTACAGCTCCTGTCCAACCTATGTTTGGCAGCAGAGCAAAAATATACAAGATATGACTGTGCTGTATCTCTGACAGCTCATGGCAAACCCTGTCTTGCTTTGATACAGGTGACAAGAATGCCTACTTATGAATGCACACAGGGAGGAGGGAGACCACCAACAATATATCCGCTGCAGTTTTTTGGTGAGCACTCGCCACGATTATGCCACAAATGCCAGCACGCAGCATATTACATCCATGCCCAAGCCAAAAAAAAAAAATAGCAGTCCTAACGGGTTCACACACTGCCTTATTTGTCATCCACAGGTGACAGCTCACAGCCTGGCAGAGGCCACAGGTGGTCAAGAAGTGTCAACAAAGTGTGAAGTTTCCTATGTTGGGCAGAAGAATTTGAAGTTTTGGAAAAAAAGGTGGCATCATGAGAGGAAGAAGAAAGAAAAAACACCCACCCAGGATTCAATCCTTTGTCTACAAAGTCAGAAATAGAACAGCAATAGGAATTTCTCCCACAAAGCAATAGAAATTCAGATGACCCTCAGGCCACAGGGCACTGGCCTTAAAAGCAGGTCCTATGCTGTTTTCATATCCCATTCTGAAACTGCCAGCTGACTCTGCAGCTGTTCCAAAAGTTATTACAAGAGAATGACTCTGGCACTGATGTCGCCTACATGAAAATTACTGTTGAAATAAGAAGAAGTGGAAAATGGAGAAAAGATAACAGATGTTGTTCGTAACATCCAGGAGACCTACAAAAATGCAATAGAGTTCAGAAAATCCATATTAAGGCTCAAAATAAAAAGTTACTATCTCTCACTTCAAAAAGTGGAGGCTTTTTTTAGATGCAGAGATGAGCATAAGCAACCAGGAGTGCATTATTCTGAACAGAATTAAAATAGCTGAGGGGTTTATTACTAAGAAGGAAGCTTAAGTAGTGCAACACAGTACCTGAAAGTACTCACAGCATGGATTTGGGGTGCCTGGGAAGCCAGAACTCTGCCAAATTGGTTTCCACTGGTAGGTCATGATCAAAGGGTTCATTCCCAAACTGCCTGCCTGCAGAGCACACCTGCAAGACCAGGGCTCCCCAGTTGTGGGAATACCTGCAGCCACGAGGAAGAACTTAGGATTACACAGCAAAATGAGCTGACAGCTAAACATAAGAAGGCTCCTTCTCTTTTTTGTAAGCAAGGATACAGAAAAGCCTCCAAAATTAATACTTCCAAGAAGCTTACAAGATATTGAAATTGCAAATATTTCACTCATTCCAAAACACAAAGCTGCTTTCTTTTAAAGCTAAAATGGAATTAGAAGACAGTAATGCAACACAATTAGAAGTATTACTGGGTTAGTACCAGAACAGGGCACTCTCACTTGCCAAGCAAGAGGTTAAATATACAGCTGTGAGCATCAAGGAACGTAAGCACCAAGGGCAAAAAGAAGACAGAAGCTGAGGAGACAAGTGTTGCCAGACATCTCTAAAGGGAAGAGAGACTTCAGACTGGGACTCTTTCCCACAAATCCCACAACTGGATAACGCTAATTTTATTCAGGAGCTATGAAGAAGAAGCTGCTATAGACCAACAAAAAGCAGCTGTTCTAAAATGTGTAAAGAATTTCAAAATTTACTTTCTCCTTCCCCCCAGCATAATTTATTTCTATTATGTACAGAGTGAACAAAAATAATTATACACTTATTGAAATTACAGTAATAGTTCAGGAGTTAAGATTAAAAAAAGAATGCACTACAGTAATGGTAATGTAAAGTGAATTTTTTCTCCTTTTTTCACTGATCTTCATATAAAGCTTTATTTAAATGTTATCAGCTTCAGCACTGGTTAATCACTTTCACAATTCTTTAACATGAAATTAGTCCCCCTTTCTCATCAACTGGTGGAAGGTTATGCCAATCCAAATGAAGGATTATATCAGAAGTCAAGTCAAACCATTTACATTTTTCATTCACTGTAACAGTCTTTAAGTGTGATTAATCAAATCAACCCTCCCTTTTCAGCCAGAGCTGTAATTGCTAAGTGCAAATTAAAGCATATTATATATGACATATGATACTTAATCTGAACACAAATTTTTATTAAGGTTTAAATCAAACTTTGCTAAATGTGTTAAAGATATCCACTGAATATATCTTAACATTACATACATGCCCTACGGAAAAAGAAAAAATATTACAAAAAATTACAAAAATACTTCAAACCTCATAGATAATCCAATTGCTTTGACAAAAAAAAAAAAACCACAAAGAGTAACAGTAATATCGCGCTTGTAAGGATATATAAACTATCTTCACAGATTCTATCATGCATTTTAAGAGGAGATAGCAGATAATTCTAGAATCCTAAACAATTCTTTTTCAGCAAAAATGTACAAAAATCTTTCACAATGATAAAGAAGAGCTACTAATTCTGTGAATAACTCCCTTCTGGAGTAAGCTAAGTTAAGCTAAGTAAGATAAGACTTCAGTTATTTTAATAATTGTTGACATCTGCTGAAAAGCCCGTTGCTACTGTCCCCTAAGCAAACAGGGGCAAGAAAATTATACCAGTAAGGGATCTAAAGGATGAGAGTTGATATTCTTATTCAATACCTTGATGTTTACTTTACCCTCTTAATTTTTCATCCATTAGTAACCATATTGATGCTTTCTGATGTGCTTAAATAGTCCTCTTTGTCCTACTATATGTATAATGGTGAACCTATTTTATTGACAATATCTGGAACAAAATAATATTGTCTCAGAAAGGCAAACAGGAAAAAGAAGGCTGCAGAACCTCTGAAAAACCTTCACAGTCTAACAAGAAAAAAAATCCCAACCAAAACATGATACAGTATCACTTTTGGAGGGTTTGCTACCTACAGAAACATGAGGTGGCATATTGCTTTAGTTCAAAAATTTTAAAAAAAAATGCATTTGGGGGTATAGTAACGGAATCCATCTTCAGCACACTGAACAGTCAAAATGCAACATATTTGAGGACAAACAATTATGAAGAGTTAATCAGTTACCTTTAGTATAATATTTTTCCTAAGAAATATTTTCCTTTAGAAATATTTTTCCACAGAAAGCATGTGTTTCGCCCGAACAGACTTTACAGTTTACATCACAGAACAGCTAATATAATCTGTATTAAAAATGAAACACTATTTTATATATATATATGTAGATAAATAGAAGACATCTATTCCTGTGCCTTAAGTACACAATCTTACCTGAAATAACTACACTGTTGCATATTACGGGAAAAAGTGTGTTGTGTCAGATAACAGGATGCTTTCCACCCAGCTCACATCATAAGCCATGCACGTGGAATGTGAGCACACTTGTCACTGGGCCTGTGACAGCCCCAGTGCACAGCCCAGTCTGACACCTACACATCCCACGCAGGATCTAGCAGGTGTGTGATGACCAGCCAGCTGGCTGACACTGCATGGAACAAGACAGAGGGGAGAGGTTAGACAGTGGCAGAGGCTCCCCTCCCCACGGGGAGAAAGTACTGTTCCATTTCCCAGCTTCAGCAGTCACAGAACAGGAAATCTAGCACCTTTGGGAACTTTATTTTTCTTTCCTATCTGACAATTGGACAATAGCTTTAGAAATTATTTTAGGGAAAGGAAGATGCATTTGACAAGTCAGCTGACAGAGAGAGAGCAAGCCTTTGACCTCTACCATGTCTCCATGCCTGGAAACCAGGATGAAATGTCCTTGTGAGTAAAACTCACATAATCCAAGTGTGAATTTGTTGTATTCAATCCTCATTTTTCATTCACTATGAGCAGTGTTTCTTCTAGGAGGGATATATCCAACCATCTGCACAATGAAGAATAAAGTAAATGCTAAAGGTGAACTTCAAGAAGTCTTAGCTGCCATGAGATGCCTGGATGTGAAAGCCTAATGCAGACTTACCTGTTCCACTGTGTGATACCTACATTCTGTCTGGTACCTGAAATACATTTTTGAACTTAATTTAAGGCACAATTAAGCCACCGTGCAATTACCACATTCTCATCTGTTTTTCCCATCAATTCCTGAATAGCATTTCTAATTGGATCTCACTAGTTTAAAATATTAAGCAGAAACAAACAAATCACCTAATTCCATCCATGCTGCATTCCTGTCATTACATACACTTCAAATTACCAGTTTAATACCTTATCCCTCTTGCACTCATCCCTCATGGGTATGAGGGGAAGAAGAGAAAGACAAAAAAGGGAGAACTAAAAAGGTACAGTACTGAAACAGACCTCTACCTCTCCATAACATGGCAAGACAGAATTTCATAGTCTTGCTATGAGTCCAATGGTAAATAGACTTCTGCTTCTGAAATCAAAAACTTTTAATTGCAGTTTGCACAGCTTAGGTGAGGGAAACATCCTTCCCCACCCAACCCAGCTTGGGATCCATTCCTGAAGAAAGAATCATCAGATTCTAAGCTGTCCGTGGTCAGAATGACACTTTGCATGCATACTATGCTGCTGTTTGCTACATAGAGAAACATTTCTCATCTTCTGGAAAAGTTTTCGCTCATGACACAAGTCTACCACAAGTGCTATCTGTAACATTCTACAGAGTACCACTCTTTAAATAATACACTCAGATGCTTCATGAAGGCTCTGGATTTACAAAGTTTTCTCTGAAGCTGCCCTAATTACTGGAAGGTTTGACTTTTTTTTAATTATGAATTAAGAGAAGCCAAGAACAAGATTATTAGTAGTCACAACATTAATCTTTTCGCTGTACCTAACAACTTAATTTACTGTATAAAACACAAGCCCTTGTGGAGTTGCTGTTCTACTGAGCTGACGTTGATGTACTTGCTAGGAAGTTACTTCTACCTCTTCTGTTGTCCTCTGAGATGCAACAGATGGGCTCTCAGGAAATTGAATCTGATAGGAAACACACTCACTGACTTCAGTGAGCTCTTACAAGGCCAGAACAAAAAATAAGGTTCACAAGTGACAAAGAAACTCAACACATTTCATTTAAATACAAAGGCTTCTTTGACAGTGGAAAAGAATTCCTGATTCAGCAATGAGTTTTAGAAAATATACTGTCTTTTAATATTATTATTATCATCACTTAATAAAGATGCATTTTAACAATTTTCAGGACAGACTTTACATACTCTGCTTTCATCACTGACAAGGAACAGCACCACTCACAATACACACTGAACAGCAGATTCCAGCCCTTAACTCCCCAGCACAGTTGAGCAGCTTCATGCTACATTACTTTGGTAATGCAAAAAGAACTCAAAAATAGAGACATTTTTAACTTGGACTGTCTAAGTCTCCAGGGAAATGAGGCTTAGGCAGTCCCTCATCTGTTCACTTGTCACATCTAAATTTGCTGGCCAATTTCAACTAAATTTGATAAAGAGTTTGGATACTCAAAAAGAATTAAGGTCCTGCAAATTCTACAAAAACTAGAAGCTGAGTACAAAAGAGACATCTACAAAATACTTATAGGTGAAGGCAAAGAACTTTTAACCCATCTATTATCCATCACCTCATTAATGAAATAAAAACACTCAGCATGTGTTTGAGTATACACTCAGTATTTGAGTATATATTGTATATATACTGAGTATATATTCACCATATATATTTAAAACCTATGGGGGAAACCTGCTCTAGACAGCCCCTGAGGAAAGGGGGTGGATTAAATGGTCTTTCTGTCTGACCTGCAAAATTATGGGATGGGGTGGTGGTGTCATATGTGTAGTTTCAGAGAAGCCACACCTAAGCAGGGATCCTAGAAAAGGATCTCAAGGGGAAGAGGAGGAAGACTTCCTTGAAAGGTCAAGGAAATAAATCCAAAGGACCATTAATAGCATAATCCAAAGGCATTATGCTACTAATGGTCCTTTTTTCTTCGGCGACCTTCAGAATTTCACTGAAGACTTGTCACTTTACTCTCCATGTGCTATTAGCAGAATCATTTGGGAAATAATCTCTAAGGTTACAAGCTACACAAATGTCATTACAGTACATTTACACAGTAGTGTAAAACATAGTTTTGATAGCAAAGACCATTCCTTTAACCTTTTGCACTGATGTGAATGTACCCAACATGAGGAGTTGCATAGCTTTTGAAAACACTCCTTATTAAATGAAGAAATAAACACAAAAATGTAGAGATGAAGCTTAGACTTGTCATTTTGGTGAAGCAGAGTACTGGGGAACAAATTTTGAAACAACTACTGAGTAGAAATAGTGAGAACCAGTAAACTACAGCAAATGGGGAATTTAAAGAGATGACCAAACTTTTCCAGCCTAACAGGATGCTCCAGGAGAGTCTTGTACAAACAAAAGAATAAGAGTGGAGTCTGGGGGATACCTGTCTGGGCCCTCCCCACCAGCAGACCACCTGTAGGCACATTTCCTGGATGAAGTGTGTACCCTTTTGTGAAAGAAACTGATGAGAAGACGAAGGAGTTGTGTAGCCAACAGCAGATTCAGGGTGGAAACTTGGTAAGGAGCAAGGTGACAGATCACAGGAGCAGGATCAGCCCCTGCTATGGACATGCAAAAGGAGGCATCTGCAAGCAAGTTTGTCATCTCAACTCCTCTTAGAAACAGCAGGCCATCAAAACCATTAATTCATGAGGACTGGAACAACCCCACCCTGGTCAAGTCAAATAACTTGACCACACCAACAAATGGGGTAGAAGAGGGCTTCAGAAGCCTAGGAAGCACTAGACTGAAAATCTGTGTTCAAGGCCAGTTCACAGAGCCGTCTGGATGCTGACAATGGCAGTGACAGGCTGGAGGAATCAGAAACTGCAAGGCTAAGAAAAAACATCACTGCTGGAAAACAATGGAAAACATGAAAACCTCACAGAGGTGAGTGCTTTGATGGGGTACAGGATCCAAACAAGGATTTATGATCAAGTGCAAATTTGAAGGAGTGTAAGGAAAAGCAAACTTGGTGTGGTTTGGATTAGCACACCAAGTTCCTAAAACTGCTGAAGGGCTACTCTGGCACAGTGTCTTTAGATTTCGCACTCCTGCAGGAGTAACAAAAGCTGAAGGGTTCACTAGCATTGGGCTTAATTTTAAAAAAGACAACAGCAGGAAAATAGCACAAAACTTTTGCGAAGTATGACAGAAAGGAAAAGCTATGTGGGCAATCTCAACACTATTTAATAGCCCTGTAATAGAAGGTAAAATGATGCACACTATGTATGAAAGTATTTGAGAAAATACAAGTGAAAATAATGTATGGCTGAGCAAAATAGTAACAGGCTGTTGGAAGAAAAAAAAAATTGCACCTATTGAAATTACAAAATTGTAATTCTGACAGGCCAACAAATTAAAAACAATAAATCATGCCCAAAAATATTTAAGGAACAGTCTGGAAAAGACACAAAAACTAATTATGCCACTTTTGAACTACAAGTTCCATCCCATTGGAAGACTAATATGACTAATGGACACCAACCTTTGATAAGACCTAGGTAAGTAAAAAGCAGTAGGCCAGGTAAATGACTCCAGAGAAAGTCAGAGGAACTATTCCACAATATATTGCCACTGACTACACGGACAAACAGGATATCTTGCAAAAGGCTTAAAGCTTTTGTAAATTGGTATCAAGACTGGCAAACCTTTAAAGAAGATTCCACATGCAAAAAAAGCAAATTAGAAATCTCATCAAGCACTATCAGTATCCTTCACAAAAAGGTCTTAAAAGACACAAAGCAGCCAGAGGGTAAAGTAATGTTGTTGCTTGGATAATGCACCTTTATGAAGGCCAGAAAATCAAAGAAAAAGAAATGGGCAGGAGTCCTCCTGGAAACACACTGCCTGGAATTATTTTGTGGGAATCTCTTCAGATTCACTCTACTCTGGTATCTATAGACAAACTAATTATTCAGCAGGAGGTGCAGAGGACATCATGGCCTGGTATAAATTCATGGGACAACTGCATCTGCAATAGTCTGGGCACTTCTGATTCCTCTTAGCACAAAAAGGATGTAAAGGGGAATGTACTGAGAGGGAGAGCAAGCACCTTGAAACATGTGGAATATACTAACCTGGGGAATCATTAAGACACCTGGACTCCTCAGTCCAGAAGATGAGGTAACTGAGATGCAACAGTAATTTGCAGGATAATGAAAAACACGAAAATGGAGACAGAACAACTGCTCAGTGAAACTTCCTATTTAATAACCTAGGAACATTAAATGAAGTTAATGTGTGTCAAGCTCATAGAGGGCATTCCTCCTAGTAGTTATTCTTGCTCAAGTACCTGCAACAGACACGAGAAGTTTCATATGTTTAAAAAGCAACTGGATGTATTTTTTTGGACTAAAACTTCTTCAAGCAATAAATAGTAAAATCCACCACAGGCTAGGAGAATATTCTGGGGTCTTTGTCCTGTAACAATGAAAGTCAATATCCTATTGCCAAGAGGAGACTAAGTCAGTGCAATCATTTGTATACTTACCTGGCATATTTCAACTGAAAAGCATTGGGGTAATGGCCATTTTCAGACACTTTGACAAGGCAAGATCCTCTAATTTTGTCCTAACCATCAAAGCTATACTCATCATATTCAGAATAAGATTTAAAAAAGGTTTTTGCCTAGCAAAGATACAAAGAAAACTTGGCTTTCATATATGACTAATTCAGAAGACAGACATACTAGTGAATATTTATATCATCCCAGATTTTCATGAAAATCTGTAGATTACAAATAAATCTTTATAAGAAGTTTCTGTTACATAACCAAGCTGTGTTATCCACTTCAGAAGGCATCAAAGGAACTAATCTCAGCTCTTCACAGTGAAACAATGCTTCTATTACATTTCCTTGGCCTTAACTTTCAGGCTACATAGGAAAGAGTCTAAGTAGTAATATATGTACAGCAACCCAAGTTTGCACGTTTTTCTGTAACACATGCAACTCAGACATAATATCCCAGGAAACAATACTTTAAAACCTTCATACATTCTACATTAACAAAGTAAGGCAGTTAAATGAAACTCCAATATATTAAGGTAGCTAGAGGCAAAGAGAAGAGAGTAGCAGGGGGAAGCAACATATGATAGTATTATATATCCCCAGTGACATGAATAAATTTTTTTTGTTTGCATTTAGTCTTCATATAGCCTTCTTCCCCAGATCTGAATTTCATTTATCACTGTATGCTGATAAGCTGTCAACAGCAGCAACACTTTCATATATTATTGTGCAAGAACAATAAAAACATGACCCTTATTAAGGCTTCTCAAAGGGGGAAAAAAGCCTAAAACAAAACAGTAATTTATAATATTCTTATTTTCCATCAAATAGAAAGGGAATTTATTCCACAGAAACAGCATATTCGAAGTTTCCCTTGGGGCAGGAGGGGGAATGTTACTAAAACAGAGACAAAGTGGCTGCTTTGCAATATGCCATAATAGGTTAACCAAAGTTTGAACTGTGAAAAGTTAACATAATACATGTTTTACAGGATGAGAGAAACACTGAAATTATTTCAGAATTATCTTTTGGGAAGATACAGACATTGCTATTTAAAAAAAGCTTTTCATCAGGAACAGTTTCTGAATAAAAACAATTCTTTCAAGAAGATGAACCAAAATCTGCCTACAGAGCAGAACAGTATCTGTAACAGATCTCACATTTATTCCCATTTTTAAAAGAGGTTAATTTAACAGTTTTTCTCCAATACAAAACAACAGCAGAAATAGATTCTGAAGAGTATCTGGGACTCCCCGCACAGCACTTAGAAGAAAGAACAAAATCTCTGAACAGTTCTCATAGCTACAAAGAAACATGTATTGAAAATGTGTTTAAAAATTCAGCCATGCACTGGAGCTGTTGGAGAAAATAGACTGTTCACCATCCCAAGATCTGTAGAGTAACTGTTGAGTTCCATGGTGGTAGCAGAGAAACTCCAGTTACTTTTACAGAATCCCTTTATAGATGGATCCCCAGATAAAATACACAGAAAATTATTACCTTTTATATTGCAATAATGCCAATAACCAGTATTTAACATGTTTGGTAAACAAATTCCTGGGACAGATAAAAATACTTTATCTTTAAGCAGTATTTGGTCTTCTCAAAGCTATGCAACAGAGACTTCTATATGCATCCTTAACATGTCCAGGTCAGTGTCATGTGTGAGCATATCTACATAATCATTTCACTGTTTCCAGGCTGTGCACACTCCAGTATTTTATCAGCAGGTGCACACTGTGCACCCACCTTACAATACATGCAGACATACAAATCTACACAACTAACCAGAAGACAGCTTTCAAGGGTCTTACTGATCCGCATATTATCTTGCAAATGTAGCATGTTAGGCAAACCTTTTGATTTTTCACCTGATAGATCCTTTAGCAGTTTTTTTTAGCCCTCAGACCTGCTACTCCAACAAGGCCTCATAACACCTTAGGATAGGTTTGGATGGCACATAATCATCTCTGGCTAGATGGTGGCACATATAACCATTCCTAGAAACTTTATTTTTTTCACTTAGAATATCAGTCCAAGAAAATCTGTCACAATAGGGCTTGAACACATTAAGAGCCTTCACATATTCTAAAGGCAGGCTAAGGAATGAGAAACTCTGCCAAGTACTAAAGTCCAAGGCAGAACCAGGTACATCACACCCCCATTCTTTCAGCTGCTGCCAGTGACACAGCAGGCACTGGAGAGGGATGCTGTTGCATCCACCATTCCCCCATTAGCACAGGCATCACCTTTGCCCTTTGATTTGACTTGAGAGGGAAGAAACTTAACCTTCCCTTCCTCTGCAATGGCTGCTATCCCTAGTTTCTAGTTTCCAAGCAAGAATCATGAGACACAACAGCTCCTGGGAACAACCACACCCACCAACCCAGAGCCAGCACAGGAATTTTTAGCAGGCCTTTGGAAAACAGCCCAATGTAATGAGTGTGTTCCGTGACTGTGACTCAGGTAACAGTTTAGAAAATGTTGTCTCCCAACATCAGTCTCACACCAAGAACTTCACAAATTAAATTAACATAATTTGTTGTAAAATCATGGAGACACACATGAACACCTTTAAAAATGAACTGTGTTAAACATACTCGGCATTAAAGAGACTTTGTTACTCATATACATCACGTTCACAGAAAAAGCCCATGGAAACAACTTTGAAGGTAAGAGAGTCTGTTTCTAAGAATAAGGAACTCTTAATAAAAATATACAAATGAGCTTCATGCAGTGCAAGCAACAACTGTTACTAATTTTAGTAAAATTCTCACAATTATTTCTGTATTAAACTTTAGTCTACCCACACATGGTTTGTATTCTGTAACCATTTGGTTATAACCTGATTTAAACAAGAGTGTATAATATACAAGATGGCAAGGATCTACATGTGGAATTTACTTAAACAGCCTAAAAACTAGGATCATGGGTAACAAATAAATAAGCTTTTGGACTACATAATCTCCATCACCAGTCAGATCAACTTAACCCATCTGAATAAATGCTCAAGACTTCCAGGACTCTTCCAAGATCAGTTAATGTATTCATTTTGGAGTAATTTTTGTATGTGAAGATTTTATTTAGGTCATAAAACCCACTTAATTCTGACTTGTGCTTTGAGATAACCTGATGCTTACATCACCACCTCCTTTAAAAATAAAACCAATTTTAGTTCTAGCCACAGACCCCCAGCTTTCACATGTTCCTAACAATAGCAAAGACAGCACAGTAATTGTGTGAGAAGTCAGGAACAAAAAAAGAAGATTGAAAGGAAAAGAGGTTATCATTTTACAAAGAACATCTATGCTGAAACTCTTCTTAGAAAAAAAAAAGTAATAAAAAGGCCCCAAATTTTGCCTGACATCAGTTTTTAGTGACCTGATTCTCTTTGGAATGCACAGTTGTAACTTACCATGTCTTCAGCTCTCCTCTCCTTTTATCTAATAATACACACAAGCAACAGTCTTTTGAAACTTTTACAGAAACACTGTCAGGTACTTAGTTCCTGCTGAAGACAGAGTATTGAACTACACAAAAGAAAATCAGCATGATAGAAGTTATGTATGCCTTAACTTTTGGAGATAACAAGAAGGCAGGAATAAATAGCCACAGTAAAGAAGGAGTAACACAAAAGAATGCTCACAAACATAGAGCTCTTACCAAATAGAAAAAGATACAAGACATACTTGATAAAAGTTCAAATCAAGCATTAAAACAATTGAGTGTATTCTACATTCTGGTTGGGGTTTGTTTTTGCCTATTACAAGTAATATGTAGTTACCAACAAACTTCATAAATAATTGACACACAATAAAAAGTCTCGCTGAAAAAACATGTAACAGCCTCAGCCTGGGTAACCCCACACAGTTTAAAATGTGTCATTAATTGTATCAATGACTGTATTCCTTTAAAAAAGGATTTTGACAATGCCATCTTGGCACACAAGGTCAAAAGACGTGGCTCCAAATTTCGGTCATCACCTGAACTAGTCAAATCTCTGAGAAAAGGATGACAGAAGGGAAGACAATACTTTTGTTAAATTTAATGTGGCAATGAACAAAGCAAACATGTAACTAGCATTGTTCCGGTCAACTTATCTTCACATTTAGGCCTCAAGTTCCACCAAAAGGTAGAACACCAAAGAGGAATGAAGGAGTACACACAGGAGGAACTGGATAGGAGATTACCTGTTCTGTTCTTTTCTTTACTACTGGTACCTAAGTGTTTTTTTCTACATGCCAATGGATTGTGCATCCGTCCCTCTTTGGACACCACTGGTCTCCAGCACCAAGCCATCTCTTATGTAAGCACTAGACTAGTTCTGCAGAGGCACAAGAAAACGGATAATGTCCAATCCAGGATATTAAAGTGCACAATGGAGACAGCTTTCTTGTTCTTCAGAAGCAACCTTGAGGAGTACACCACACTCAACCACAGCTCAAAAGCTACAAGCTGATAGCAGACATTTCTCTTGGCAGCATTTCCATGACATCTTATATAAGCAAATTGTCTGCACTTTTGCAGTATCTTTTGTTGTGTTCCAGACTTTGCCCCAGATAATGAAGAACTGACAGCAGAGCTGCCTGCTATTTCAGTCCTACCACGGAAGACCTGGTGCGGAAATACAGGCAGCAAATGCTATTACTCAGATAGAGTGAAATTACATCTTATAATTCAAGTCATTGTCTTTAAAACAAACCAAAAAAACCCGCAAAAATCAATAGGCTATTTCATTGTCAACTAACGAATCACTGAATAACACCCAGAAATTTAATTACTTCTCCCTATTAAAATAAATTTAACCGGAGTGGAAATCGGGATTTCTACCCTGCCACACACTGCTTAAAAAGTGAATCTGCAACAACAGAAAGGGGAAGCTACACAAACAGCAGGACTCCTAAGAAACCATGCTGAACACACATCAACACTTCCTAGAGAAGAGCTCTTGAACAAGAGGAGGTATCATTTGTCCTCACAATCACAATTTTAATAAAAAAGTACTCTCCAGACCCAATTTATTGCAAAAATAGAACAGATACATTATATATATCATCTGTTACATGAAGCCAAAACCAGACACCAAACACAGATTTTGTACTAAGCACTCAAACTAAGTTAAGGCAAACTTTCACCACAATAACCACCATGCTGGAAGGTTATCTCAGTAAGAGTGATCCAATTAAACTTTTTTTCACAGTTGGGTGTCCACCCCAGAAGCTTCAGACTACACAGTCTCACTCAGTCTTTTCAACCATGAAACCTAAACTGACTAGCCAAGCACAGCCTGTTGCACAAAGACTGAGCTACAGAACCAAATGCAAACATGAAACCCCAAGTCCAAGAATGAAATAGTAAAAAAATCCAGAGGCCTTTAGTCACATTCAGGAACTCCAAAGTTTATAGAAGGTGACGCTTAACACTTAGTTCCTGCTATCTCTAAGCTCTACATGCATGTCTCTGGTGGCTTCCCACAATGATGAAAGCAGCAGGCTCAATCTGGGAAATAGAAAGCCAAATAACAGTCACTAGAAACACCATCTATTTGGGCTTCATAAATTCTTTCTTTTTGTTTTTTAGGGGTTTTTTTGCCCCCTCATCTCAATACCAAGTTACCCTACTTAATTTCAGATTTCTTCCATTTAATGCTTAATTCAGAAAGTGAGGTAATTCAGTAGGCAATGAGGCAATTTATATCTATTCCCACTGCTGCTTCCTCCCAACTTGAGCGTGTATAAATAAGCATATAAAGTCACTCAAAGGGAAACAGCAGCCCCCAAACATCCACTGCTTTAGAAGAGCATTACTTCTGGCTGCACTGGAAAAGTGTGTCCCACCACAATTGCTTGAAGAGCACTGTCATGTATTTACAACCTCTATTTACTGCTAGACTGGCACAGCCCCACCCAAATCTCCTCAAACACAGGTGCTGGCCTGAACTTAGTAACAAGTGCTGTATCCATCAACTATGTGGGAGAGAAGGCACTGTAACTCCTTTACGAAAAAAAAAAAAAAAGCCAACCTGGATACCTTTTCTCCCAAGCAGGTAAGAAAACCAAATGAAACCAGTATCAAAAAGGAATAATGAGATTTATTTCCTGAAACAGTACTTTCCTCCTACGACAAGCCTCCAAAGCATTTTTGTGGTGGTGAAAGGAGTCTCGGATCAACTCATTCCTTTACAAGGCAGGTTAGAGTGGTTTTTAAATTACTAGTTCTCGAAAAGATTCCTTTTAACATCTATAAGTCATTTAGACATGCTTTCTACATAAGAACAGTTAGAAACCTCACAGCAGACTCAAAATCAAAATTTATGCTCATTTATTTATAGCTGAGTTACTCCAAGACTTTGATCAAGACAGAGCAATAGATATGAAACAATATTTTAAAAGAGCTATTGGTTTCTCAGTTGTAACAACTAACTCAAATTGAGGCAATTCAAACTTCATTTTTCAATTTTTCACATTTCTAATATTTTGAAATGCTCAGTGTACAGCTCAAAATTAACATCTCCTTATTATAACTTGATTTCAATAGCTTGCAAGAAGCAGCATTTTTCTCAGCTCCATTTTAAGAGCTTTGCTGATGCACACAGCACACAAGAGAAACCCAGCCGTGAGAAATGATAAAACAAGCCACTTGGACAGACTCAGCATCTTGGTTCCTGTGAAAGCGCTGAAAGGCGTAAGAAACGAGAGATCTCAGAGAAAAGGCGTTGGCTTGTGATTATAACCACAAGCAGGAATACGACTGTGGGGTATGTGTCAACTGTAACCCTGTCCCTGCTCCCCTCTCCTTTTTTCTTAACACAAGGACAGATGAGAAATCTCAAGTGTACTGGCTTGGCACCCTCCACACTGCCCCTGCCACACGCCTTGCTCAATGCCCATCTGCCACTGCAGAGGGCAGGGTGAATGGCAGACTTGAGAGCTGAAAAAGATCTTCATTTATGTATTTTCTAGGATAGTTTGTCTCCCACATATCTATGCATTGCAGGTGCATCCATTGGTGCTCAGATTGCACAAGCGCTTTTTTAATCAACGGGAAAATACTGGCAATGCTGAGTATTTCACAGGAGAAAAATAATAGGACAAAAATATTATTAAGGACACTTAAACTGGGAATAAAAACATAACAGAGCAGGAGAACTTCCTCTTTCACAGCTGTGAAAGACACAGTGATCTGGTTTGCATCTCCTTTCTTATTCACCAGAGACAACCTACATGTTAATGGCAGCTAGAATCCAAGTCCAGTGCAACCCTACTCACACAAGCTACTCTTTCCTTTTGGCCCTTAAGAAATTATTTAAAAAAACACAGACAAGTAGAAGTAGTTCATTTCTGAGGCACTCAGATCATCAAGAAAACAAAGAGAACAGCTCCCAGATTCTAAAACATAACCATTACCTTGATGGAAAGAAAAACCTTGCCTTCTACTATGTTACACAAGGTGATCTAACATTTGAAGAGTGCAGCTCTCCAAATCCATGTCATTCAGGATATAAACTTGAATGTCTTTGAATTACTTGAAACCAAATAATTCAGCTTATCAACACCAAAATCATACATACAAAATCACACATACACACAGAGCTTGTCACTGTGGGAATCAGGTACGTGTTCTTTGCCTTTACAGTATGTGGGATGTTTTTTCCTTCACACACCACAGCATTTTAATTGACTTACAGATGGGGGACACCCCCTAAGAAATTATAAGGAAACATGATTTCATTCTGACAAGTAACTTTGTACATACTCTTTTGAGAAGTTATTTTGAATTCAAAAGTTGCTCTGTAATCTATTCAATGACTGGACTCATCAGCTCAAAATGAAAAAATATGAACACAGAAGATACAGATTACAGATGTATGGCACATGGTAACCACTAAATGTCAACATTTTAGTTGTCAGATCTTGCTTTGCAGATGTTTACTTTCAAGTTTCACTTAACTAAATAGGAGTTTCTATAAAAATACTTTTTCCTATCTCTTCTGAGCTGTTTTTCCTCTATTTAAAAGTCAACTTAGAGCTCAAATTATTCAGCATCTATGTGCTTTATACACCATACAAAATTAAGTAGTCATTTTTCTATAGGGAAAGAATACAACGAGCATGTGCAAGCATACTTGCACATCTGTTATCTTGAACAATCTGCTATTTTTTTGTTTGTTGCTGCAGGGTCCAAAATCCCCAAATAATTATTGCAAAGGCCCACTGCAATCCAGTTGTATAAACACAAATAAGCCTAAGATAACGCCCTGGGCACCAAGAGTAATGACAGAGGTGGAAGAGATAGTTTAGTCAGGCATGAAATTGATTTTATAATAGCAAATATCTGTTGCCTTCCATGTGCTAAGTAAATAATTCTAAAGAAAAGAGTAAAGATAATAATAAAAAAATAATCATTACCTGCTCCTACTAAATCAAATGAAAGAGTGAAACTTGTTCTTACATTGGCCCTGAAACCTGTTTAACAGCTAATTAAAGCAATTACTCCTAGCATTACAAAATCCTTAATCATCAACAATTTCAGATGCAGAGACTTTTTAAAAATTTTCTTCACAGTTAAAAAAGAGCACTGTCATATAACAGTGTCATATAATATGACACTCTATTATATATAAACACTGTCATATAATAAAATTAGCATTTTCATTAAATGAGGAGTTTTATCAGCAGAACTTTCACCAGCAGCCACTACATTGTTAACCACCAACACAAATCCCAAACTTGGACTAGTCTAGTTAACAGAAGATATTCTTCACAAACTTTACCAGATTAACTGTTCAGCAACAAGAAGTATTAAAGTATTCAGTAATTTTGGTGTTTTTCTCAAAAGACTTCTGTACAACACTTGAAAGTAGCCCTAGAACAGTCTTTTTTTTCTCCTATTCAGAAACAAAATTGACAGCCAATAGGTATCCACTACACTGCGAAGCAATTACAAAGGTTCTCTTCTGGATCTCCCCACACCAGCATCTGGAATTCTGCATTTCTTCACATTGTTCACTCTTTTAAGCTTACCTCAGCTACTTTTCTCCTCAGCTCCAAAGCCATCTGACACATGCTCAGCTTGCATGCTTTCATTTCTAAGTTCCAGCCACAAACAATGTTTCAGTTTTAATCAAGCTTTATGTTCAGCATCTTTTCATAGCCTTTTAATAGCAGCTAGTTTTCTAGTGCTGTTCCTGGTGGTCTACTGGAGTTTATTACACTGCTGTTTTGAACACTGATCATTTTCAAGTTACTAAGTGTTGCTGTGCTGTAACAAGACACAGAACAATAACTGGAGCTAATGGCTTGGCCATTATGAGGTGTTCAGCTTGACAGTATAGCCAGTCATAAATCAGACGACCAAAAGGTTAACAAAAGGCAATGACAACTTTATTAAACTTTACCTTGAGCTTTGCTATTTCTGCCTACATTTAAAACCTCAAAATATTCTTGAGTAGATCATTAAGGGATAGAAACACAGTATTACAAACAAGAAAGAAACTAATTCAATCCTATTCAGCTAAGATCTAGAGCAATTTTGAGTTGAGGCAGGGCAAGTCCCCAAATGAATTCCAAGTTGGAACAAATGACCACATGGTTAAAACAGAAATGCTCAAAACATTTGTTTAGTAATGTCTTATATCCAGTTCAGAACACCCCCAACACTCACATTCAGCCATTAACTGACATCTCCTGCAGAAGACCAGAATGACGCATCAGGAAACACTGAAAGGGATCAGCTTTTGGCAGAACAGCAACATCTTTCACTGGCAATAAGTGCACTTTTCAAAAGTTTCTGTATGAAACACCTTTAATTTACAGCCAACTCCGGCTCCCTTCTCTCCTCTCCTTTTAGGTGGTTATGGCGTGGCAACACTTAGAGGAATGGAAACCTGCAGACACACAGAAATGTTCAGCTAAAAAACACGAAACACGTTATTTGAAAAATAATTTGAAAAACCTATCTTTTTTCCTCAATTACAAAACTCATTCCTAATGTGTCTAAAAAAATTAAAAAAAAAAAAAGGGGAAGACAAGTATTGGGCAACAGAGTCCAGAGAGATTTAATACGCTGTCATGCAAATTCCATCAGCTACGTTATTTGTGCAACAACAATCCAGAGAGACAGCTTAAATAATAATTTATTTAAGGGACAAACTTAACTAATTACTCAAAGTAAAAACATTTGTAATTATTAAAAATATTTTATATATAGGGCTGCCTTATTAGATTAAGAAGCTTAGGTAGTTTGTTCCCAAAGTTAATAACAAGTTATTTTGGTGTCACCAGAGAATTTGAGCAACACAAGACAATTTCACTGTTCCTTAACAACCTGTGTCAACGCAGCTCTACTTTGCAACTTTACTTCTTTTTCATGTGGCAACAAAGCAGCAGAGGTGACCTGCACCTGATCCCCTCCTTTTTTCTTTCCTTTTGTTGTTGTTGAATAAAACCCACAGTTTTCAAACTTGCTTTTGCGTTCACTGACTATACGCCCACCAAAAGATACTGGTAAATCTACAAGCAGAACCTCAGGCCTGGGCTATCACACTTCAGGCACAAACCAGCAAACAGCTTGTGCTGTTCCTCTTCCTTCAAGTTGACTTCATCACAGAATGGGTCATGCTGGAAGGGATCACAAGTGATACTTCTTCAATTTTTATTTGTTTAGAGCAAAGATTTCCTTATGCTTTCAATCCAGTTTCTTCTAGTGAAACACATTCTGTAGATAGGTCTACCAGAGCAGGCCCAGGGTTCCTCTCAATGAAATTAAGAATCCACTCAAAACCAAGCTTTTATCTTTCTGTATCAATAACGTCAAGCAAGTTTCATCTACATAAAATCCAAATGAACTTTCTTTCATAACAATAATGAATACCATCATAGCTACCTTTCTACTGCATGAGCTTCACTTGGAATTTTCAGTACAGCAATTACAGTCACAGGAAGCAAATTATCCCAACATCTATCATTTCAGGCATGATGGCTTTACTTACAATAGAAATTACTTCTTTTAATGGGAAATTAAAGTAAACACATGCCACTAGATTTTCTGTTTCAGGGTGCTCTTGACATCTTAAACTGTTTTGATCTTTTATCAAAATGAAGTGATTGCCATTTCACTCCCTCTCACACAAAGCAGCATCTCTAGCAGACAAATCTGAACTTTTAATAATTTCATATATACTCATAACAACCCTGCCTATTCTCCACAACCTTTGCAACATCAGGGATGGGCCCAAAATCTAGCTCGCAAGGTAAAACACTTACTACAGATGTGTATCAAGACTTAAAAGAAAGATCTAGTACCATGCTGGCATTCTTGTTAACTCTGGTTTTAGCGGGCAGAGCTTATTTTGACAAGCTAGGGTCTCTCTTCCCTCTACCCACTCCTTAAATTGTTACCTGGGAGAGAAGAGACCGACCCCCACCTTGCAACAACCTCCATTCTGGTAGTTTTAGAGAGCAGTAAGGTCTCCTCTGAGCCTCCTTTTCTCCAGGCCAAACAATTCCAGCTCCCTCAGCTGTTCCTCACAGGACTCCTGCTCTGGATCCTTCACCAGCTTTGTTGCCCTTCTTTGAATATGCTCCAGTAATTGATACAAGGCACACTTCAGCCACCAAATGTGAAGAAAGCACAACAAACAAAAGGCTAAGCTTCTCCAAAATAAGGCAAAAAAACAGTCGGTAGACAAGACATCAGTGCAGAAAAATTATCAACAGAGAATTCAGTAAGAGATGTGAGTGCAATAGAAAAGTCTCTTCTGATGGTTTTGTTGCAGTTTTGTGCATTGATGGAATGGGCCAAACAAGCAACATGGATATTGCTTCTTTTAATAGTTTGCTAGAGTGAAGTGGTATTTTGCTAGAGGCAAAAAGAACTGAAGAGAAAGAATTAAAAATAAATAGGCCAGAACGAAGCTTATTTTCAATTTCAGTTGCAAAACCAATGTAGCAACAACTTTCTCTTCTTTTAGTATGAAAAATAATTATGGCATATTGCAATGTCACCAACATAAAACAAAGACTGAACACAAGGGTGTTTGGTGCTTGCTTTTTTTATCATTTCAAGAGAAAACTGCTCTACTGAGAAGTTTCTTTGTGCGTAGTAACATGAAAGTAGAAAACCAGAGTGTAAATCTGATATGCTCAATCTCTAGATTTGAGCTTCCACTGAAATAAAAGAAAACAATCTTCACAACTAACTGAAAACTTAAACATATCTCAAAAATAAGGCTGCTTGCTTCTCTTGCTTTTAGTATGATTTCACAGTTTAGCACTTGCTCCATGGTGACTGTGTGTACACCCCAAAAAGCAGTAGCCTAGGTCATGAAGGTCAAATCAAATTCAAATATTGGACAAATAGATCTATTGATCACAATAAATGCATTTTCTATTTTGTTCCTGAAGCCTCCAGGCACTGGAAACAAACCTTTGGGCAAAACAACCTATGGGTTGACTTCTATTGCTGTTATGTATCTGCCAGCCCTTGAGAGAAAAAGAAAAATAATTTTACTGCTATTTCCTGGTTTTACTTCTTTACTTCTCAGGTCTGTTAAAGACAACAGGAGTTTTTTCCTCTCTCCACTGCAATACTAACACATCAGTTCTCAGTTCTATTTTTGCAGGCTGGAATAATCTACCTCTACACTTCTCCTCTGGAAGTCACATACTTTACACATTTTTCTGAGTAATGCTTCCTCTTTAAAGATGAGGATTTCAGTGATATGAATGAGTACATTTCGGAGGTGAGACTTAAGACTCATAACTTTTCCTTACCAGTGTCATCAACATCAGCTCTGTGAGCTCTTGAAATTAGATATACACCAGCTAAGCATTAAAAAAATGGCTTAGAGGAAAAAAAGAGTATAAAAGTAGGTACTAAGATTTATATAAAGATACTAATTATTATGGGATAGAATAAATTATCCTGTCTCTTGGTTTCTCCTTTGGAAATCACATACTCCAGATGCTGATTATTCTGATTTCTTTCTTCTGTATTGTGTTTACCTGTATTGTGTTCTTCTCTCTTACAGTGCCCAAAATGGGGCAGAATAATTCAGAGGGTTTAGCAAGGGTGAACAGAACAAAAACTTAACTACTTGTACCACATGCCCGCAGACGATGATCCTTTTTATGTAGACCAATATAAATTGGCTTACATCAAAAGATGAAAGAGTTTGATATCATCAAATAGTGATCAGCTGCAGCTTGTGTTGGCTGCAGCTAGGGTAGAGTTAATTTTCTTCACAGTGGCTGGTAAGAGGCTGATTTGGATTTGTGCTAAACACAGGGTTGATCATACAGATATGTTTTTATTATTGGTGAGCTGAGCTTACACAGAGCCAAGGCCTTTTCTGCTTTTCTTACTGCCACGTGGGCAAGGAAGTTGGGGGTGCACAGGACCACTTCTCCAAACTATCAAGCTCCCTTGAAGTTCTGAAACCGTACCTTCAACATCTCAGCAGATGCTCTCACCTCTGTCACAAACATCCATATAATTAACTAACTAACTACTGATGTCTTTAGACAGATGAGCCTCAGGACTTCAAAGTAATTCCCAGCAAAAGTGGAATACTGAAATATGTTCTGCATACAGTTTGCAGATTTTGGACTGAAGATTTGCATTCTTCTTCTCCAAATCATTCTTCCCCTGTCTAACTTGTGAATATCCCATTTCAGGAGCTCACTAGAGGTCATGTGGATGGCACCTAATATTTCTTTCCATACCTTCACCAAAATTTGATATGCAAAAGTCAGGTGACTCAGTCCCACCTCTGAACTTCTAATTTGTAAAGAGAAAATATTATCTTACTTGGAATGGCAATGCTCTGCTTTCTCTGTTAGCTGAGTTTTTATTAGATTTACTTAAACACTCAGATTTCCCCAGCTGATCCTATCCACTTTTTGAAGTTCAAATTCTGAGTCACAAAGGGAACTGGAGGGCTGGTAAGGTCAGCCCAACTTCATAATCTCAAACATACAAACCAAATCATATGTAAGTCAGGTCACAGATGGTGTCAGAGGATACCATTCATAAGGTTTTGACGAGAGAGCACTGACATTAGAACATCTAGAAGAGGAACCAAACAGAATTCCATTTTAAGAAAAACACCTACTGATACAGCCTTCATTAAAACACTAGAAAACTACCCTGTTGTAAAATAAATTAGTGTGTTAGCACTTTGAATTGTAAATGGTTTGGGTTTTGAGTAGCACTTTGCCAAAACATGAAATACTTAGTTTGACTTTAGTTGATCTTCAGGTCACTTAAATCCAGAAACTTGGAAGATAAATATATACTTAACTCCTGGTCTCATCAAAAGCCTTTAAGGTGAGTAAAACCATTCTGGAATTTGAGCCTTGTGTCTCTGATTCTCAAATCCCCTTCTATAAAATCGTGACAACTTTTCTTTGCTATTCCTCATTGTCTGAGGGCAAGCTACTCAGCTAAGATGATCACAAAGACTAAGCAACTGCATTGGTTTGATTTTTGTATTCTCCTTCATAGATTTCAGTACTCTTAAAATATTCTTCCTCTAGCAGTACCTTTTCATGCAATGCAAGATATATATTTGTACACCTTTGTTTCTAAAAGTATTGCTCTTAACGCTGGCACAAGTGCAGCAGAAACAACAGTAATCAATTTGTTTTGGCCTTATGAAACAAGTGTCATTTTGATAAATGATCCTAATTAAGTTGATATTTCAGGTAGAAAGTGTATTGAGTTAATGTGTTGGCATCTCTCTAGTTATAGTCAGACAAGTACAGATGTTGCAATAAAGCAGCAGCAGTACATTATTAACTTTGCAAGTCACTCAGTCTGCATTCACTAAGTTTGATCAAAGGCACACAACTCAGCAATTGAAAGAAAATGCTGATTTTAAGTTTTAATTATTCAGCAACATACACAAGTAGTAGTCTCGGGAAGTTTCAAAGCTATAGGTCATTCCTTGATGATCCATCTCCAGCATGGAAATGATTAATTAGTATAGTGGAAGCACAATTGTTTAGAAAACCTTGCTCAAACACCAAAAGACAAAACCTGTGTATCTTCTCTTTTACATAAATCCAATTACCGAGTGTCCCGTTAAGGCTAAAAGACATCATACATTTACATAAACCTAATTACCAAATGTCCCGTTAAGGCTAAAAGACATCATACATTTACATAAATCTAACTACAAGATGTCTTGTTAAAGCCAAAAGACATCATATGTTTATGCATTACTTTCTTATGCTGTGCAAGTCTTTGATCCGTGCCTCATGGCTGGCAAATACAAGTTGAGTTTCCATTTAGCAATTGCAACAGATAAAATAAACACTAATCATCTGCTCTGAAGTCAAAGCAATCTTACATTTTCTCCATTTTTCTACTGAGTCCTCTGCAGCTCTAAATCGATTTATTGTGCTTACAATTTGCACAGAGTTGCAGCTACGTTTCCTACTAAAAGCCACCTCTCTTGCAGCAAGGGAGCAGCTTTGTCACAAGCAGTAGGAGGTAGCTAGGTAGGTAACCACAAGCACCGGTGGGATGCCAGGCAACTCTGTCACTGCGGGTTTGTGGTACCCCAGCACAGGCTGGAGCTAACTTCTGAGATAACAGCTTCCTCCTCAGACACCACAGGGCTACACATCTTCTTCTGGAATCGACAGGGGACTCCCAGCCTGCTGTGCAGCCAGCAGTGGTTCAACTCAGAGGATCCTTCCCACCCTCAAACACATCTTCCTGAAAACACTTCCAGAAGCATAGAGACTGAAAAGGAACAAGTGCTTCCCACCTGCAGCAGGGCTCAAAGGAGTTTGAAGAACCATGCCACAGCTCCACAGCTACTCAAACCTTTAGCCCTTTGGAAGTTGTCTTCCCTTCTTTTATCAAGTTTGGCCTGCTAGAAACAAGCGTGTAAGGCTGAAAATACCTTCTGAGGTTTCTTATATCCAATTACCCATCTCCTCAGGGGCTTCCTCTAGTAAGACAGCTGAAAGAAGTGGTTTCTCATTTTTTTTCAGATCCACAGAAAGGTTTCCTCTGGAGAAAAAGATTCTGTTCTTAAAATCTACCTGTCAAAAATCAGGATAGTTTCCACAGGTGTTTACCCCAAAGAAATAACCTTGACATTAGATCAGACTACTTTCATGTTGCAGACCATGAGGCGGGGGGGATCAGTCACCATGGCTGTAAGATCCTTCAGGCTGACACATCAACTAAGACAGCCTAGAAATGGATGTACCATGGGCATGACAACAGATGAAAATTACTTCAGGCAGCCATGCCTCTGTCAAACTCAGATACCTCAATACAAACACAAAAAATAATAAAAAACTGCACACCATAGAAAAACATATACTTCTATATAGTAATGAAAACAGGGGGAAAAGGGTGAAAAAGGAACAAATTCAATACAAAGTCAGTAAATTCAGTTGGCTACAGCAGTAGAATACTCTTTTATGGTCACAACAGAATGGACTATTTAGGCATCATTAGAGAAAATAGGGCAAATTATATATCTACTTCATTGAAGAAACCGTATCATTAGTAGCATTTCCACACTTACATAAAGAAAAATTACTTACAGTCACAAAATAACCAAGAGAATACCAAGAAAACATCACTTTTAAGCATTATTTTTAAAAAAGGTAAATTTTCATTTTCTTCAAATTTTGCCAAAAAGGTACCTAACACCACCAATAAGATCTTGCTGGATTGATGAGGAATACTAGGAGCTAGTAATTTCACTTACCTCACAACAATTGTTCCAATGTGGACAGATCATGTAAGGTAGTCAAATTAGTCTTAATGCTTTAAGATCATTAAGCACTAGTACTAGCGCCAAAGAAGTTAACTCTCACAAGAACATAAGCAGTCCTAGCAAATGACAAAGTACTCTGCGGACTCGTATGCACTTTTCACAGATCTGTTCATGCCAACTCTTTCTATAAAATAGGGAACTACAAGGAAAAACAATAGATGAAGCTTTGTTAACAGCCCCAAAGCTTTGCAGGTGGTGCCCCATACAGTTGCCTACAGTGTTGGTATAATAATAACAGATAAAAAGATTTCCAAGAGTCAAGAGTCTCATTTACAAAGGTGACTCTACCTGTCAACATCTCTGCAAAAACAAAGTACTTTGAGATAGCTGATGTTTCCTAGGCATCAAAGATATTTCTTTGAGCCTTCTTAGATGGACTGATCATGGTTGTAGGGTTGCTTCCTGCAAGAAGGAGCAACCAGGTTCTGCCAGTGGTAGAACTTCACTGCTGATGCAGAAAATGAAAAGATTCTCACTATGAATCACAGCATTCATCTTCTCAGCAAACTAGCTTGAGTGTACAAACACAGCTTGAGGGGACCATGTCATGCAGGAGCTGATCTGGAGACTGCACCAACTCTACCAACCACTCTTACAAGAACAGACCTCTACCCGTTCCCAAGATAAACACTTTCATTTCTTCCTGCACCAGTACCAGGCTCCACAGTGACCTGACACACGCCTTTGCCTGGCTCTGATACAGAGACAGTGCCAGTCTGCAGTGCTGGAGTGGTGATCTGGCAGGAGGGAAGCAGGACTGCTTCATCTCTGCTCAGTGCCAAGGATATTTTACTGGCGTAGTTGCCATGAGTTCTGCAGACACCATTTAGCCAAAACTTCAGAATAGAATATTCCCCCAAAATGACCCACCCAAGTCAGGGTTAGAATCTCTCTTGCAAACTATGCAAAAATACAGGTGCTGACATCTGTCTCTGAACTTGCCTGTCTTCATTGAGAAGGCTCAAGACAGACACAGAGCCCAAAAAGCAAAATGCATGCAGCCTTCTGTGGCTATCTGAAAAGGAGTTAAAACAGCATCTCAAACATCAATAGCATTGAGGAGTCTGATACATTGCTTTGGTCACAACCTGGCTAACACATTTTCAAAGAGTGAATGGGAATACATCTTCAGCACAAGGAAGGGAAAAAAGAAAGGGTACTAGGGATACTTCCTAACATTATTCTAGTAGTAAAACTACTGAAGACAACCACTGGGATATGCACTACCATGCATTTGTCCTCAGGTACTGCAAGAGGGTACCCCTGAATCTCAGCTGGGCCCAGAATCACCTGTTTTGATTTCAGGATGGCATATATCCATTTCTAGTAAAGTGCAAATCCTAAGGGAAATACGTAGTAAATAACTGATTTTTTTCACTACAAAAATTAAAATTCACAAGGCCATAAAGATCTAGAAGAAAAAAGCTTCTGTATCACAATCACACCTTAATCATAGATAAATCTTTTAGATTTTAATTTTGAATATTTCTTTACATACACTGCATATATAAAAGGGTCAGAATTCAACACCAATAACATCAATGCTTAAATAATCCACTATTTAGTCCAGTAATTTTGCTGTTCTGTTTAATCACTTTGCAACGAAAAAAGCATCTGTGCACTAAGCACCACTCAGAAAATTTCTAAAAATAGCATTTTACTTCCTCTAGACTAAACTTTCTTTTGAATTTTTTTCCCTGCCACAGATAGCTAAATCTTCCTGCACTAGTGACTTGGAAACAAGAATATGTAAAAGTTGCAATTCACTTCACTGCACCATCTTGTGGCTAACAGTAGCAGCCACAACAAGAATGATGCACAGCAGTACCGTCAGGTGTTGACAAGACCTCTGCGCTGCCTCGTGCTTTTAGGATTTAAACTGACTCCTTCAAATCATGCCATGGAAAGCTATCAGTCTCATTCCCTCAGCCAGATTACAACAGAGGGCAGAAAATTATGAATTTACTTCGTTTTTGAATGTCTATTTGTCAATGCAGCAAGTTTTAAACATTCACAATCATACAGTCGTGTTATCTCACTTACTTAGCTCTGGATTTTATCCTTCCTTTGACTATGGTCCCTATAGACAGCTGTACATCACAAATGCAAGAAACCCTGACAAACCTCAGGCAAACAAGATGACAATCTTGTGGCATGTAGTATCAAAATATGGTGTACCACCTCACACCTTTGCCTGTCAAGTCTGAGATGGCAAAGCATATTTTTCAATACTACTTGAAAAAAACTTAATGCACAACAGCTCCTTTTATATTCACTTCATTGAGAAAACCAGAAGGCATTTGCAAATAGCCACAGGCACTGACTACAATAGCTATATCCCCTCCTAGAAACTCTTATGCTTGTAGAAAAGGCAAGGACAATTTTCATACAGGTGCATGAACATGAATATACATGAGGATGAAAACGAGCATACATGAGCATGAACACATTTTCAAAACTCCAGCATTTTATATTGTTTTCCAGCATTCTTAAGCCAAACTGAAAAAAAAAGAAGAAAAAAAAAAAAAAAAAAGACAAGCAGAGGTCTTACAGCCACAATTAGAAACATCTTAATGCTGCTCTTGAAAGTAAATAGAATGTAAAGTACATGGAGTTGTTAAGGGCAATACAGCTATTTTACTATATAGGTCAGAGAAGGAACAAAACCAGTGAACATTTCACTAGATCAGTTGATAGTCTTACAAAAATGAGGTTTTGATGACTATTAATAAATATTTAAACAGTTAATATTTGGGAGGCATGAAGGCTTTACAACTAAATGACAAAAAGCTACATTGTTTACTATTGTTCAATAATACCACTTTTAAAAACTTTACAAAATATCAATAAAGTATTAACTTTCCAAGAGCAGAGAGCTATTAGCTCATTCCTAGCAGTGAATTTAAAACATTCTCATCTCATTGAAAACCATTAGCCATCAAAATATTTATGCACAAGCTGTTATAAAGGCCACTTTACTAAAACTAGACAGTTTTTCTATTCAGCAGTAGCAAATGAAGTAAATACCAGTATAAATGCAGAAAAGTACTTACAAAATCACAAAAGGGAAAAGGAGTATCCTCACTACTGATTATATGTAAGAAGACCCCTTAATAGGCTAGGTTTAAATAGCCTCGTTGTTCATCTTTATAAATAACTTTAAGTGTACTAATACTGATTCAGCAACACCTAAAGTTGTCAAAGCAATTACTGGCTGTAGTGGTTTGATGCTGGCCAGATTCCAGGCACCCACCAAAGCCACTCTCTCACTCTCCTATACAGCTGGAGAGGGGAGACAAATACAGAGAACGGTTTGTGGGTTGAGATAAGGATGGGGACAGATCACTCTCATGGGCAAAACAGACATTAATTTGGGATTCCTCCCCACAGTGGTTCAGGGAGACAGGGAATGGGAGTCATGGTCAGTTCAGCAAGCACTGTTTCTGCTGCTGCTCAGGGAGAAGTCACTCCCCTGCTCCAGAGTGGGCTCCTTTCTCCACAGGTCTGCAGGTCCCTGCCAGGACCCTGCTCCAGCATGGGTCTCCCACAGGGTCACAGCCTCCTCTCAGGCACCCACCTGCTCTGGTGTGGGTGTCCTCCATGGGCTGAGGGTGGATCTCTGCATCCCTGTGATCCTCCATGGGCTGCAGGGCTCAGCTGCCTCACCATGGGCTGCAGAGGAATCCCAGCTCCACTGCCTGGAACATATCTGCCTCCTTCTGCACTTCCCTTGGTGTCTGCAGAGCTCTTCCTCTCACATATTCTCAACCCTGCTCTCCTCTGGCTGAAATTACAACTACACAGTAAAACTTTGAGGTTTTTCCCTTCTCAAATATGTTATCACAGAGGCATTATTATCATTTCCTATCAGCCCAGCCTTGGCCAGTGGCATGTCTGTCCTGGAGCCAGCTTGGCATTGGCTCTGCTGGACATGGAAGAAGTTTCTGGCAGCTTCTCACAGAAGCCACTCCTGTAGCAGCCCCTTGCAAACCCAATAGAGTAGCAGTTAAAGCAGAATAATGAGCTCTTTTCTAGTTACCAAGTGCAAATGAAAGAAAAATCAACCATGCTAAAAGGCGGTAGATTTTTTTTCTCCTCACACACATCAGCCAATTAACAAATACTGTTTCAACACAGCATTGCTGGGCCACAAAAACCTCCAAACCTCTCCATTAGTCTGTGGACATCCAAATCAACTTTTATCCCATATGCTCACTGCCTGCAAGTACTTTACCTACAATATTCAAATCACTGAACTGAAACCTTTCATTATTCTATTGTGTTCTTACTCTGCACAAGATGAAGACCACGGAGCTTGTTCAGAAACAGTCATATTTCCCTTTAGCTGCAATAGCCGCAGCACAAGGTACTGCCCAGACCTGTATCAAAGGCATTTAGTACCTTCCTGCATATATACCTCGCCAGTTGTTACACAAAAACCTAACATCACTATTCCATGATAAGCTAATTTGCTTCATAAAACAAACTCAGGTTTTTCTTAGGTATTTCTCCCCAGAGTTTACATCAGCATCCTTGATGTTGTATTAAAATGCTTGTACTGCCCAATCTGGAAGAAGCCAAGGGAAATAAATTTGTACCTAAAATTTATTTATATCATTAATTTTAACTACCCAATCTAAAATTATATTTAAATATAATAAAACCTGTGTTAGAGACCAACCCAACTAAAATCAGTTCTGCAAAGCTAAAAGCTTGCTGTTTGAAATGCAGCATGTTCTCTAATAAAATTATGAAGTTGCACCAGTGTCTAACACGTGGAACTACAAATTCCCAAAGCAGTAACCCAGTTTTGCCAGCACCATCCTCTTCTGCAGGATAAGAGAGAGATTTTTTTTCATTTTATTTTGTTCAACTGGTTCCACTCATTACACAGATCCTTTGTAGTTAAGAATCTGACTTAGGCAGGAAAACTTTATGCACTTTCACATGAAGAATGAGCATTTTGAGGTGGACATGACAATATCTACACACAGATCCCACCTAAACGGCAGTATGAAAACGTGTGTCCAATGAGAAACAATGGGATTACCACAGTGCAGTTTCAAAGAGCCTTTTGAAAGATGAGGCAAAGGCAATATCACCAACAAATAAAGAAAAAAACTGCAGACATCCTAGTGAACTATTAGCAGGCAGCATTACAGGTATCATACAAAAAACCAGATTTTTAAAAGTAAAAGGTTTACTTATGAATACAGGAAAGCAGAAGTCTAACTTTCTTTTCAAAAACATATGCAGCTTTATATGAGGCAAAAAAAAGAGAAGACAGGTTTATGTGGGAGGAATGATACATGACATACCCTAGTAAGATGGATAGAAATGCACTTCTCCATTTGTTATCTTTTTCTACAAGGGTAAACAAATGAGGGCTTGGTTTCATTCACTAATAAAAAGCATATGTACAATTTTATACCTTAACATATTTCTATTTAAGTTCACACCACCATTTAGCTCTGATGAGCACTGCATATATTTCACATCCAAGTGAACAGTACAATTAATAAGACAAAGTCATTTTAGAGAAGATTCTCAATTTAATAAATCTTTATTAGGTTCTAATATGGATGTAAAGACAAGATCTGTTACTTTGACTGCTACCTGAGAAATACAATTAAAGCCTAATTTGTTGAAAAGCACTTTCAGGCACAGATACAGGATTTGATGGGCATGCAATTAAATAAATTACACTTTCAGAATAGTAGAATAACTCCAAATGCTAGGTAACGTACAAACAACCTCCTAGGAAAATCAAACCATGTGCAGGTATTTTCCAATACCATAAAAAAAATCTAAATGTCATTTTACTTGAATCAAATAAAAGCCTTTTGATCAAATAAGTATACTAAGCAATATTATGCCCCTTGCTGGCTCATTTTTGTCATCTGGTTGTAAATTATCTTTAAACAATACCTGACAAATATTTGCCTTACTCTTCCAGGATCTGGATCAGGATGAAGAACAGTTCTAAACATCCTGGCAGAAGTAAGAGGGGGGAAAAATAGAACCCAATATCTAGAATAAACCATTAGCATTATCTTATATCATGGCCCATATCTGGTTGGATTTATTATTTTTGCTCTTTTTTGAAATAAATACTGTATTCTACATTTGGTACTACAAGTTCCTATTTAAGACAAGCAAAATCCCTAAACAAAACCCAAGAAAACAATGTTCATGACTGCTGAACAAAAAGTCCAGAGTTACTATGATAAAAGAAATCTGTGCTTTCCTATTGCCTCATTTAGATGCACAAACTTGTTCCTGCCACTTTCCATCCTACCTACCACCCCCTACAGTGATTAGCATATCTGGAAAGAACAAGGCATCCCTGTGGGAAAGAGTCTAGATTCCAAGTGGTAACTATACTGAATTAAAACTCAAACTATTTCAGAACTGTCATACTTTATGACATAAAACTTTCATTAATAAAAAACCCAACGTGGATCTCTTTTTTGCTCTGAACTTCATGCTTCTTCTTTCCTGACTGTTGGCTGCTTATGCTATATACAGGGCATACAATGATAGCCAGCAATAAACACATGGCAATGTATTTAGGAGAATTGCTGTCCAGAAATGAATTATGAATATAGAAGTATATGCACAGTGTAGTATCTCCAGAAAGCAACTATCAAGACAAATGACATTCAAATGGGCAAGACATTCCTATTCCTTAATTATTTCTGACAGTACTGAAGGCTTCTTGGAGTGAAAATGTAAGCTTTTTATGGCCTATTAAAGATTATAAATTCACAGTTATCAAATAAGGAAAGCATCTTCAGTTGCCATATGAATGGCTCAATGAAACTGAAATTGGAATTGAGGTTTTAAAAAAAACTTGATCTAAGCAAACAAAAATAAGGGACTGGAGAAAAATGGGAAGTATATGTATCACTATGTAATTTGTCAGTTTGGCCTCCTTTGTAATACTACATACTGCAAAGCTCTAAAATCCTGGCATCAACGTGAACTTAAATGCCACACAGATGATCTAATACAGAGAGATTTAAAGGAATTAGAATGGCTTCCATAAAAGATAAATAATAGATTGTTGTTGTTTGCTTTTATATTATTAAAAAATTGTAAGTCTCTGTGGCATGTCTGTGGATAGTTAAAGACTCATCTATCCTCCATGCTGAAGAGGGAAGTCAGTAAAATAAGCCAATAAAAAGTCAACAAAATAAGTACCAAGCAGTAAAAAAAATTACATCCTGTGTAAGTCTTCAGCAATCATCGCCAGAGTTCATCTAAACCAAAAATTTAAAGGGATTGATATTTATGGACTTGTAACAATTAATGAAATAGAGATGCCCAATTGCCTCTGGTGAAAGAGTTGGGGAAAAGAGAGAGCATAATATTATTGGACACTGACCCTACAGAATCTTTGGGGGTTTGTTTTGTTTTCCTTCATTTTCCTGGCTTTGCTGCTTAGTTGTTTGGGTTTTCCTTCTTTTAAAGGTTGGATAGTGAAGACATCTGGACAGACCAGAGAATTTCACCTAGCATGGCAAATCTTATTTTTTCCGTATGCTATTCTCTACGCTAGTGTGCATCTTGCCAACAATGACAATTTGTGAACATATATAAACCAAATTGCTGGCCACTAAAACTATAAGCTATCCAGCAAGTCCACTTTGTACATTACCAAATCAGAAAATAATTTTGCTGGACAAGATTCTGGAGGTCTCCTATATCCAAACACCTGCCCAAAGTCAGTCTGATCAGATGGCACTGGGCAGTGTCCACTCGTGAATATCTCCCAGCACAGAGACTCCAACACTGAATGAGACATCCCAGCCCAGTATTTTAACCATCCACTAGGCTAAAAAAAGCCCCAAACCCTAAGATTCCTACTCCCCAAATTTTATTAGTGGGAGGATCCAAAAGCCCACAGGATCATCCCTTTTCTGATGGCTATGACAAGACGTGGGTTTCTTTGGTGTCTCACTCTGGCATTGCCTCTAGATAGCATGGCTTTCTATTTCAAATATCAACTACCAGCCTTCAGTCTGGTAGGCTTTTCAAATCCCATGACCAGGTGGTAGGATTGATGCTTGGGTGGGTGGGAGATACATGGAAACAGAAGGAGCAAGGAAGTAACTGAACTAAAATAGGAAACAAGAGTGAGGTAGGAACATGACACAGAACAACAGGGGAAAAAAACAGTAAGAAGAGCAAAACAGGAGCCCAGAAAACCAGGGAAGATGTTCTCCAAATCACAACCATGGAGAAAAAAGTGGAGATGGGAAAACAAGTAGGGGAAAAAATCCCACAAAACAACAAAGAAGATACAGCAAAAAGCCCTTTGGGTATAACGTAAATCACACTTTTTTCTGGTTCAAAAATTGATTTATACTGCCACCTATTAAATTAATGCTCCAAAGCCAACACAGCCTTTATATTCTCTTGGTTAAAAGAGTGTGAGCTTTTTTTTTTTCATTAGTATTTTGAGTCTGTTTCTTCCCGATGAAGGATAAGATTAGTCAAAAAATTTCAAGGATGGGTGATTTCTCTAATACTTTCTGACTCCTTAGGACTGTATGTCTGGTGTTTCCATATGCATCCTTCCCTGCTGGAAAACATCACCTGTAAAAACTGGTGAATCCTAACTGCAGATTGTGACAGCAAATGGCGAACCGTGACAGTGGCTAAATTTCACATCAAATATGATCTGAGCGTGATCTAAAGCTGCAACTGTCTGTGATATTTCTACAGCTGCTAAGCTCAACTGATTGATTGTAACCCACAGCACTAATCAAGCTGGCATAAGAATCAACAGTCTCAGCCCTCCCAGCCCCAGTTGTTATCCTCAAGCTGTCTTCCTTCCCTTACATGCAGCTGCACAAACGTAAATATAGCTAATTTTAATTGAGACAGATTTCCAAAACAATTCAATTTACAGCCACATGAGCTTTGGGGTTGAGGAAGGCTGGAACAAAGGAGAAACAAACATTGGCATAGTAACTGAGACATGAGAGAAGTGACTTTTTTTGAGGAAGTGCCAGTTTGCTGGAAGTCTTCAGCTGTAGTTTCATACCCATTTTAAAGCAGCTCACAGGAATACCATACATGTGACTGCCTACATGATCTCCTTGAAGACAGTAAAGATAGAACGTGCTTAACCACAGCACAATTATTTTTAAGAGATCAAAATAGGGAGACATCTGGTACTATGTACCTAGTCAAACAATAACCTCCTTATCAGTTTCCTTCATTTTAGACATTTTAGAAAGAAAGAAACAATCTTTCTTTTGCAAGAACACATTTCCAGAAATGGCTGTATTGGTCCTGCACCCCACTCACTATCAAACTCTCCATATTGCCATGAAGTGGGTTGTTCCCCCACAGCTGTATGACTAAGGGGTTTGGACAAAGCAGCAAATCATCTGCTTTTCGTTACCACATTTACCAGTGCCTTGAATTTATGCTGAGTTACATTTGATCTAGAATACCAATCAATATATGAATACACTACAGGATAAAACCAGAAAAACTTCTCCTGTAATGGTTTTTTGTTATGGAACAGGCCACTTAATGAGACCTTCCCAAAGACTCCTCTAACAGCATCCTTAACATTTCAAGGATCTGAATTAACACCTTGTAGAACTAAAGTATTAATTACACAACAGTTTGAGAGACATTGACTACTATAATAAATTGCTGTGGGCATGAAGGGCTTTGATTAATCTTACTCTCCATATGCTTATACATAACATTAATTTATAATATCCTTCAAATAAAAGCCTGCCACATTTCAATAATCTTCCAACTAGAAACTTTTAAATGGCACATCATTTTTTTCAGAAGCTACACATGGCAGATTCAGAGCAGATATTAAACCATTTTATCATAAAGAATAAGCTTTACAGCTCTGCTATACAAAAGGAATTCTTACTATATGATTCAAACAAATCTTCGCCATTCTCAAATGTACTTTTTTTACTACACTGCCTTAAAACAGCAATTTGGTAATTCACATGCAAAAAATACTTTATTAGTCTGGGGTGATTAAACGTTTTAATTTTTTATCAATAAGGTAGAGAGGAGGTTTGGGTTCATTTGGGGGTTGGTTTGTTGTATTATGTTTTGAGAGGCAATTCTTCCCACTGTCTTACCATTCTGTATAATTTTTAAAGATATAATACTAAATTGGGCACAGAAGCATACAGGCCAATACATTCACACAAATAAGATATGTATCACACATGACTAGATATGAAAAAACCCCATGGAACTCATCTTTGTACATAAGCGAATATTATAAAAATCATTCACTGCACACCAAAAAGGTTCAGAGGTAGACACAGGCATCAGAACAACTCAAAGGTAGAGATTAGTCTCAAGAAATACAATAAAATCTAAACTTGTAACAAGAAGATTCCTGACTGAGACTGCTTGCACTGATGACCTACAAATGACCCTCCCAACCCAGACCGCAGAATCACAGAATGATTTGGGTTGGAAGGGATCCTTGGGGATCAGCTAATCCACCCTTCCTGCCACAGGCAGGGACATCTTTCCCTAGATGGGGTTGCTCAGAGCTCAAGATCATTCTGTGATACAATGAAACACACACATGATAAGGTCTCAAAAAGCAAATTACAGAATGAAGAAACGGAAGAAAATGACACTGTGTAGAGAAGATGGAATCGCAGAGTACAGTCACAAGCTTATGCAAGCTTAAACATTCATATATCCAAAATAAGTCAAAATTTTAAAACAAAAGATATGGTACAAATCAATGTGAAGGTTCTTTTGCAACTTTCTTTCTCCATTATTACAATGTACACCCATAACTTTAAAGTTTGGCTAACATTTTAACAATAGATTCACAGAAGGACCAATTTTGTATAATAATTTCAATGACTTTTATGCTTTAAGGTGTTAGAAAAGGCACTGACTAACCATTCACAACAATGGTAACCAGAATCTGCTTTTTGTACTGGTAACATCTGAAGAGTTGCCGAGCCATTTTGATTAATATTACACTGAATCAAAAGCATTCAAAAAAACCACTAGCTCCAACTTTATTTCAGTCTTCAGCAGGCTACCTAAATGACAGAAATACAAAAGCTACACAAAACAGATGAAACAGACAGAACATTTAGAATACGTTCTAAGCTTTAATTCCAAAGGCATTTCTGAAGTATTAAACTGCTCCCACTTTATTGCCCACTGAGTCAATTCACTTCCCACCAAGATTATTTTTTTAAAAAAACTATTCCATTCAGTAATGTCAATTCCACCAGAAATGGACTTCAACATTGATACAAGGCTGACTGCTAATACAACAACTTCCCATTTTCATTTTAATTTATAACAAAGCAGTCTAAAATGTACTATAGGCAAAAGACATACCAGAAGATTATTTTGTCAAATTGCTTTCTCATGCATTTTATGTAAAGAAATTGCCTCTTAAATAGCTTTATGTGTTTAAATTCAATTTAATTTAGATCAAATTTTAATAATAATGATGATGATAATACAATAATTGATGGTCTTATTGGAGACTCAATAAATGGAGACACAGCTTGGGCTACATGGGTGTGTAGAAAACTAGGCAAATATGGGTGTGGATAAATAATGCCTTCCCAGAAAACTCAGCATTCAATGATTCTGCCAAACAAGTGCCTTAACTACTTCTGGCACCTCTGAATGGCTCTAAATGAATTTTCTTTCCATTACTTTGTCTAGCTGTGTTTCAAGAGACTGGTTTCAAAAGGAGCAATGCCTAAGGTAAATAATTTACTCCTTTTCTTTTTCTCATCATACCAAGTAATTTTTTTAATCCACAGAAAGCATACTAAGAACACTGAAAGAGGTATTTCCATCTTTCTAAGTTACACTGAAGTCTCCATGCAATTCCAGGGAAGTTTATGGCTGAAGAATTTGTTTTCAAGAAGCTAAGGGTTAGTGCTCTGTCAGATGTACTTGTAGAATACACACAAATTGAAGTGTTGTGATAACACTGAAAGTATTTTCTGCAACACAAATTTGAAATTGTTTTTATCTCTCAATAAGCCTTTCCATAATAATTACATATTCTCATGGGAATAACAAAAAGTCACAAATACAAGATAACAATGTTGTAAGTGATTACTAACAACATTTCCATCAGACAAGAAACAAACTGTATGCTGTTATTCACACAACTCCTAATCAAAGACAAGAATCTCTTGAAAACTGCCAAAAAGAAAACACTCTTGCTGGGGAAGTACAAAACTAAGAAATACAACATAACTCTTCAAAATGCAAAAGAGACGGGAGATGAAGATTTTCTATTCATTATATATGACAACTTATTATTTTTCAAGAACAACAGGGCCCTCAGAAAGACATACCATACCAGCCTGGGAAAGGCTGTGGAGAGTGTATTGATTTTGCAATTTTCTTCACTCCTTCCAAGAGCCTACTCTCAGTACCTCTGCACCACAATAGGCAACAAGGGGCTGTTGCCTGTTGAAGAGTGGCAGGAGAACTGCTACATACCACAGCATGGAGAAAAGGGAGGTAACAGAACTTCTTGGAAACATAAACAAAATTTTGAAATAGTAATTGTCCTTTGAACAGGACAAAGACTCATTACATACAGCTCTGTCCGACCCAGAGAAAATGGTTCAACCTAGTATTTGGAAGCAAAGAACTACCACAAAAGTTAATTTGCAATTGCTAAACTGGCTAAATTGTTAAACGCATTTAACAGATTCACATGTCTAAGAAATATTTCTCCTACTTTTCAGAACATTTAAGCCTATCAATCTCTTTTGCATATTTCCTAGTTGTGCATGAGGCAAGGTAAAAGACATTTTGGTTAAACTTGTATATACAACTTGATTCAGCTGCTGACAGCAGACAAACATAGGACTTCCAAACATTTTTGGAAGAAAACCTACTTTGATCAAACATCTCCTTGAGAAGAACATCCCAACTAGACTTAAATCCATCACCAAAAATTTGTAACATACACAAAGAGGTCTCTCATACAAGATACAGATTGGATATTTACTAGAGTATCCATTTGCAAGGGTTACTCATTACTTTCATTCCTTTAAGTAGTTAGTAGCCGTATTCTTAATAGTATACAACAAAACCTGGCAAGGAGCATACAAGAAGTCTAGAACAGGTAGTTCACACTGCTGATTAGAAAATGAAATATTGATAGGAACCTCTTTTAACTCCAGGCTGTAATAATTTGGACCCAAAGAGTTTAAAGACAAGTTTCTTCAAAGCACTGAATTTCTTTCAGTATTTTATTATGACAGGACAAATTGGTTATAGAGTACAGCTAAATGACTCCTATCATACTCCATTATCATTTGTTAATACGTTTTGTCAAGCTTTTACCAATAAGACTAAAACTTACCCTGTTTACTGTCTGCATAAGGCTTAGGAGATATTTTGAAGAACAACAGTAGATCAAGATAATAATGAGACATACATGTATAAGAAGTACTGTAAGGGAAAAAATTCTTGAAATCACTTGGGTGTTATTCCAAGAGAAAGATTAGTTTAGAAAAACTGCATGCAATGGAAATGCTTGAAATCTTTAAGATTTTAAATGGGACCTTTCACAGAAGATCACTTGGATGTCAGAAATTTGCCTATGAGAACTCATGCAAACATGATAAAGTCTGAAAAATCAGAGCTGATAGATGTGAATAGTCCCTTAAGGCATCTAGAATTTAGCAGCATCTTTAATTTTCAATTATAGGAAAGATGTATTGAAACGAAGTACCCATGAGTATACTCTGGCTTGAGGGGGCTTTCTTTTTGGTTTTGGTAGCTGTCACATCAGCTCCCCCTGCAGAGCTGTTGATACAGCATCACCCACTCCCAGAGAAACACACAGTGCACTGCTTACGGTGCTGGATTTGTGACCAACGCAACCACAAAGTCACAGAACTCCACCTATCAAAGGTTTCTCACCCTACTGATAGGAGAGGGGAATGCCATCATAAAATTCTTCTTCACATCTTCTCTACTGTAACTGTAGTTCCCAGACGTACAGACACCTAGAATACAAAGCACATTCATATATTGAGCTCACAACTTTTTACCAGCTGGCTGCTGGAAGAAGTGCTCTGACTACGGACAAAAACTGGACAAAGGAAGTTGACTTAAATATAAAATTAATGAGAAACTTTAATAAGGTATTTAAGATTTTATTTCTGCCAGTAAGTTTTCTTGTACATACCTAAATCTGAGTGCACTCATACTTTAGGAACATCTTCCACGATTTTCAAAGAATCCTTTCCCTAGTCTTTGATAAAGAAAGATCCACCCCAGGGATAAATCAGTTGAATTAGGCCAGAGATCCTCAATGTGGAATGTAGTACTTTATATTTCTCTTGCTTTCCTGTTCCTAAGTACTTTTCCTTACCCAGCTTTTCTTCTTTTACATCTATCTGTGATTTAATTGGAGTAAAAGACTAAATCTTCTCCTGTGGATCTGCAACTACAGAGGCAATCAGAAACAGCATCTTAAAAAGACAGATGCCGCAGTCATCTGCTTGGAAGTTCTCCAAGTGGCTAATAAAACACTTTTCTATGCCAACCTAAGCCAGAAGCTGCAAAGTAAGGGGTCAAACACTAAAACACAGCATCTTTTCCTTTTAATCTTCCAATTGGATTGTAAGCAGCCCTGCAGAGAAGGACTCGGGGTTACTGGTAGATGAAAAACTGGACAAGAGGCAGCACTGTGTGCTTGCAGCCCAGAAAGGCATCTGTCTCTTGGCCTGCATAAAAAGAAACCTGTCCAACAGGCTGAGGGAAATGATTCTGTTCCTTGTGAGACCCCACCTGAGTACTGCATCCAGCTTTGGGACTCTCAGTGTAAGGCCATGGACCTGCTGGAGTGACTCCAGAGGAGGGCCACGAAAGTGCTCAGAGGGCTGGAGCACCTCTTCTGCGAGGGAAGGCTGAGAGAACTGGGGTTGTTCAGCCTGGAGAAGAGAAGGCTCCAGGGAGACCCTACTGCAGGCTTTTGAACTTTAACAGGGGCTTATAAGAAAGGTGGAGAGAGCCCTTTTACCAGCAGAGTGATGCAGTAGCAACAGAACAAGAGGTAGCAGTTTTAAACTAAAAGAGGTAGATTTAGGTTAGATTTGAAGTAATGAGGTTGGTAAGACACCACAGGTGTCACAAGGGAACAGGCTTCCCCAATGAGGTGGAAGGTCCATCCTTGAAACATTCAAGGTCAGGTTGGATGGGGCTTTGACCAACCTCATCTAGAAGAAGGTGACCCTGTCCATGGCAGGGGGTTGGACTAGGTGATCTCTCAAAATCCATTCTAACCCAAAAGATTTCATGGTTCTGTTATTCTATATTCTTACACTTGCCAGATCATCTCTTGGCCTTAAAAAGGTGTTGAATTTTTTTTTTGGTGAGGTACACAAACATTGCGGCAATGAGAACCACAGAAAAATCCACACAGAAATTAATAGCCTCCAGTAAACAGAGCCTGGGGCTCAAAATTAACAACCAGGCTAAGATAAAATATTGATTAATGTCTTGGGAAGTGAATATCATCTATCCTCTTCACTGAATGAGGTAGGACTGCGGGGCGGGGCGGCGGGGGGGTGTCAAGGGTCCGGAGAGAAATGTACAAGTGATTATGCAGCCAGAGATTGTACCACACTGCCCATGCACAAGGGGACACAGAGGTAAATTAAAAACATACCACCTAAATTATGGTATTTCTTAAGCATTCAATTTATAAATGTTTATAATTAGCACTGCTGCCTTTATCATCAAAGTAGGTTAACAGTGAATTTACAAACACCTTGAATCATCTCATATAATTCATTATATTATTATTCAAGCAAGTAGAAGACATCAAAATACTGCTCATTGTATTATTCCATTTTACTTTTATCAACATTTTATTCTTTCATTTAACAAATCCTCAAATGTTACCTATAAAAAACAGTGTTTTATGGAGAGTTCCTGTTTGAATGCATTAGGCTTCAATTAATTTGTATATGCAAACATTCACACAACTGTAACAATCCAGCATTAAAGGAAAACAAGCATTTTGCCTGAGGAACATTTATGTACTTACAGATATGTACAAAACTAACCTCAATGTGCTCATGTTTCTCCACAGAGACAGATGCAGCCTCCACTGGTAAGGCACTTAGGGTATAAACAGAGACACTGATTTCAAAATATTGAAACACAGTACTGCTTCTTAGGCATTTTCTTTCCTTCAGGCCATATTTCAACTTTCCCAAAATACATCACAGATATTTAAGTTATTAACATGTAAAAAATGAAATTAACTATAGATGCCACAAAAGACAAGGAATTCTGAATTCCACGTCTGTAGTTAAATCACACATCTTGGATGCGTAACGTGACCTTCAAATCATGAGGCATCAGTAATAAACACCTTGTACAATCAGAAATTAATACAGTCCTAGAAAATACACCAAGTTGAACTTTTTTGGATGGAATAGAAGAACGATCATTTCTCTGCCTACATATATACTACTATTAATATTTAAGAGAACTTCAAAAGTGTAACTGGGCATGCAAAATCATTTTTAATCAATCCAGTGGTTCTTAGAAGACATTCAGGGTCAAATAAGATACAGTAGTTTAAATTAATGCAACCAGTTCTGTTTCAGGCACCCTCAGGTAACATCCCTCTCTTCCTCAAGGGTTTTCCTTGGAAATATAGCAGGTTTAGACAAATCTGCATCTTCATCTCGCCTACCAGCCAGTTCTAAGTGCCTACTGTACTCTAAGGGAACTACCAGAATCATCAGCTAGTGAACTAGGGGAATATCTTTTAAAAAGGCCTCTCCACAACATTTATACAGCTGATGCCTGCCTTCAGCTCTGAAAATGGAGTCCCTCCTTGAAGTTTGGCACCCACAACTTTTAGTCACTTCGAAAGAATGTTGAACAAGTTAGTAATTCCAGTACTATCCTCACATATTCTTCAAACTATTTGGTTTTGAGTTCATACAGCCAGGTTTTCTTTGTTGCTTGGTGCTTCCATTATTTAGTTTATTCTCTTCCCTGAAGTGACTGACTCTTTTCCCCTGAAGTGCATTCTGCTGTCACCTCTCAATCCCTCAACTGCCTTTATAAAGAGTTATGCATAACAGACCATTATCAGTGAGCAAGTACACCTGATTCATTCCACATAGAAAATACATAACACTTTTAAAACCTATGCATTCGAAGCATAATTGTCGCCCACAGTTATCAAAGCACACGTATATTGTAAAGCTGGCTCTTAGTAATGCAAAACAATGACAAATAAGTAATTTTTAAAAGGTTAAACATTACAGCAATTGTGAAAATCAGTGCTGATTTTAAGGGCAATAACTATTCACTTCACTTCCAATCTTCAACAAAATAATCTTCCTGACTGTTAATGCAAATCTGAAGATGTCTGTTCATTTCCATAAACATTTGTACTAAAAATTATTAGCTCTTGAATCATAATGCTATTCTTTGTGGTCAGAGTGTATTACCATGAACATTAGTTCACCCTGCATTAAAAAAGAAAACAACAAACTACTGTTCAATATTTTGCTTTTTATAATCCTTAGCTTTTCAGAAAAGCTATCTCATTAGCTAGTAGCTCAACAGTGATTTATTTCCTGCTGTATTCCATAAATAATGTCCAGAAGAAAACAGAGAACAGAAAAAAGTGATCTGACAGCTCCTTTAAAAAAAAGATCCAACACAATTATCTACAAGAAGAAAATAATTACTGCTATTATAAATCAACTTGACCTTTGAGTAGTAGATGCAAACCTTCCTCTGAAAAATTACAGATTCAAATATAAAAAAAAAAAATAGAAGGATACAACACTTCATGTGGACTTCCAGCTATGTCATTCTAGCAGAATAATGTTCCATGTTTTAAAGTTATCAGATAAAAAAAAAAGTATTATATTAAATACTGAAACAAACTATCTGAAATCTGTAGCACTCAAACAAAATACCATTATCCTTGCTTTCCAATGCAAATAAAAGATGGACTAAGCTCCCTCCCTATTCACCACATTTGTCACTAATGGAAATCACTGTATTGGGGAAGGGCAGAAGATTTTGGTGCCAGTATTAAAAAAAAAGTTATTCTGGGTAGATTGTAGCACTCACAATTTTTGATAAGGAAGATTTTTTATTGATTTCAAACAGTGGCATTGAGGCCATAAGTCCCTTGTATGCTACACCCTTATTTGATAAAGATTATCTTGCTGTTAATATCACCTGAAAGTCAGAGAAATATGAGTCACTACCTATTTTAGTGAAATGCTGAAAGCAGTTTAACACTTAGCAACTCAAAACACCATTTTAAGTGACAGAATTGTGTAAATCTGTAATTTCAAAAGTGCCTCAAAACCCACAAATATCAAATTAGTTGGTCATTTTAGATCCTACTTAAAAGGATAAAGTTCTGAAAGATTTATCAAATAATCTGAAGTCTGTGGTTCTGTGATATCTGTGAAGTAGCTAGCTGAGTTTTGTAAGAAGGGAGGGATAAAGAGACCTTGTCTTAAAAGTAAGCAAGACATTTTGATTAATTGGCAAATTATTTCTGGATCACTCCATGAAGATTTCTATTAGAAAGTGAGTATACCTCATATTGTATTAAGGAAATCTCCACATTTCTTTATTTGAGAAAAGTTTTCTTCCACTGGTATCACTTGTGGAGGTCTCAGGGTGGCCTCAATCTTCATAGAACAAACTGTAAGTTTAGTTAGTGGAACTGGTTCCAGATGAAGCATTTGAGTCAAGCAGTCTGAAATACTGAGCCTTCATAAGAAGCAATAATCTCTTTAAGACTGCTCAGTGAGCTGACCTCCCTATTTATTACTATTTCTCAATAGCAGCACAGGAATATGGGAAGCTATAGATAAGCATTCACTCCATCTTCTGAAACAAGGATGCTGCTCACTTTAAATCGTATCCAACTATGGATATTAGCATTCTCTGCTACTGTTAGAAGTATCTAAAATAAAAACAAACAAACCAGTAAAACCACTCTCTTTGAAGGAAACCATTTTTCCTTTCATCCAACAGCCAGAAGCTGCAAATGCAGGATATATTATTTGATAGGACTGCCCAACACATGTCACTGAATTGCCAAAGCGTGCACCAGGGACACTTCTGCAATTGTAAATAAAACTCTGTGTGCGCTCGGGGAACAGTTTGACTACAAGCTAGGCAATAACAAAAAGACACATTTAGCATTTCCTAAATTAGAACAGATGAACTTCAGAGTTTCATTTACCCCCGTCTATAAACCTAAAGAGCTCTTAAATCCATATAAAACAGTATTTTTGTTTTTCTCAACTTGTCAGCATTGAAAAACTATTCTCTGAACAGAAAGCAACTGTATTAAGGTAGTTACAGTAAAATACCTTGGTAATTGCAGTCCTCTTTCTACCAAGATAATATGCCTAGGTGTGACTTCAAAAATGAACACCAAATAACCTATAGCAACGCTAATCTGCAAGAACAGAATCATCCTCAATCTTAAACAAAATGAAGTCTCAAGTCCCACAATAAAATGTGCATGTAGGTTTTGCCTAAGTAGAGTATGATGTAATTAATTTTTCACCCACTAAGCTTATCAATTAATTGCACATTTTATCAATTCCTCAAGAAATTTAAGAGAAAGCACTTGTCAAAGAAACATTAGACATTCATACCATCAGCTGCAGGTACAAAATTTGCTTCTATTAATGTCAAATAAAAAAGTTTGACAGTGTCATTATGCCATTGTTATTACATCCAAAGCAGTCATTAATGATGGTGGTACATACACTGCAGTGGAGAAAAGGAAATAAAGCAAGGGATTCCTCACCTGAGTTCCCAGGAAGCACAAGGAAGCCCTGTACTATCACTGCAGCTCTGGAGCTGCTTTTCCACCTGCCCCTCCTTTGCTGTTCTCCCCACAGGCACTTCAGCTTGAGAGGCACACAGTACCAAACAATATTTGACCAAGACTATTAAATCCTGTGTCTAGAGAGGGGAAGTAGAGAAGTACCTTGGCCCTTTCTCCCCCGTTCCTTCTCTACACTCAGTAGCCAGACACTGTTAAATAAGAAAAAAATAATCTATCCTGATTTTAATAGGGCCAAAGTCAGTCTTGACCTACTTTCAAGAGAAAAAAAAATTAATGAAGTGTCATTAGCTTAAAATTTCTTCCTATGCACTTCCAAAACATTAAGGACATTTTTTTTGTAACAAATTATTCTCTGCAATATGCTTCTTACCTCCTCTCTCTAAAGTACATCCACACATATATACAGGAACGACATAAAGGGTGCAAAGGAATATGAGCTGACATAACTGGAATAAAATACCACCTCGATTGCTCTGATCAAAGTTACAAAGAAAAAAAAAAGGTCACTTAATAGCTGTAAAGAATGTGGAGTCACTGTCATTGGGGGAATACTGAGAGCAAACAAACACTATTTTCCTGTGTGTAGCTGATCTAAATGGTCGAGTACAAGCCTCTGTGGAAAGCACTCAGGAAAACAGAAGCATGGCCAACTCACACTTAATATTATGCTAAAAAGATACAAATTCACGTTCATTCTTTACAGAATTTGATGTTTTCACTGTTTCATGAGGTTGCAGTTTACAGTATGCCATAAAACTCCCTGCAATTCATAAAATGCCATGTGGCAAATGCCATGTGGCAAAGACTAAACCAGCAGTTTTCAGGAATGAGATGGTAAAGAAAGGAAATGTCTTCCCTAAACACTGAGCACTCAGCCATTAAAAATATAGTAAAGAAGCACACATGTGACAGATAGGGACAGATGGCAAGTAGGGAAGCTACAGGGCAGCTAAGACTGACAGTGTTTTTGACAGCTTCAGAAAGCAGAACCACAGTAAAGCATCAAAAGGTGACTGAGTAAGGATATTTTCTCAGGGACTCTGAGGAAAAATCTCAATATGGAAAATGCAGGTTATCTCAAGCTGGGCAACCACTGCGAGGGAATGAACAGGGTTTGAAAGAAGGACTAAGGAAAAGCCAGCACACTCAAATGATGCGAAGCAAGCAGTAATATGTTTTTAAGCCTTGTAACTGACTCTCCTTCACCTGAGGTTTTCCTGGGTTTATTTGGTCAGGTTTACTGTATTTGTTTTAATAAAGTCCTTAGATTCAGGGACTGAAAAGTTCAGTCCCTATGCTCAATATAAAAATGGGATGTGGATGCACATAGAAAGTAATTCCAACTAAATGCACTGTCTGATTCAGGGTCCTAAGTTGAATTTCTGAAGAAAAAAAATATCCATCATTTTTTAAAAAGCCTTGTAGCTGGAGATTTAAAATTACATTTTCAAGAGCCAGTGTGGTTTATCTTAAAAATGCCAAATGAAGGTAAAGGATTTCTTTGCTTTATACATATTTAAGAACTCCCAGGTAGTATTTCTAAGCATTGCTACCATATGTACCTGTGCTAACAGCTGTACCACTAAATAAAAAGCTGTCAGAATTTGCAGATTCAGAACTTCAGCTGAAAGGGATTTACCATAGCAGATGTATCTAAGCACATCTTTTTATGTGCAAGTACTTTTCATACCGACATCTCATCAAGCCAAAAATGCCTTTTCTTTATGGAAAAGATTAAAAGGTGCATATACATGCAGCTCACAGAAACTTCACACGAAGTTTACTGTACTCCATGATGATTATTTTGATTCAATGGATTTATAATCCATCTATTGCAGTGCAAGTGTCTGCATGAGTCTGAGTCTGAGTGCTATATGGGCAATTAAAACCAAGAAACTTGAAGCTGATGTGACAAACCAAATACCCGTAAAGGCATGAAAAAATTGGGGCATGCATAAACTTGTCTCCTTACCTCAAAATTTGCATTTTATTCAGGAAAGTTACAAGGCTTTCACTTCTATTATTTATAAACTGTTTCTCTATCAATGATTCTCAAAATGAGCACTGTACTACAAGGAGTCCCTTAATGTACAAGTTTTGGACAGGCAACTGCTAAGATTTAAAGGATTTGTGTTATTTCTAAAACCAGGAAAAATATACTAGGCTCACCTATTTTAAGTTTCAAATGCTGGGAAGAGCAATTCCCACAGTCTCCACTACACTTCATTGCCAAACTACAGATATCCTTCTGTTTCTTCTCTCCACTCACATTCAATTCTGAAAGGCCCCAGTCTCTCAGAAATACCCACAGCCTTACTTAAATTTGCTCTGATTTCATCACTGCAATCAACCTAAGGTTACAACAGAGTGCATCCCATGTCCTTTTTTCCCCCCACTAATCCTCCCTCAAACAAGCCTAAAAACAAAATATGCCTCCTCTACACCTTCCAAAACTTTTAATTTCCACATCAAATTCAGAATTCCTGTCCTGAGGTTTCCCATATTTCTAACCATGCCACAATCCTTAACTTTTTCTCCCAACTTTTCCTAACCTATAGGTGTCTGATGATCAGCTTCTTCAATGGAATTCGTCACTTTTTTCTGAATCTTCCAAGTCATAATAAAAAAATAAGTCAATAAACAAATCAACCATTTGTAACCCGGAGTTCAATCTTCTAAGACTGAATTTCACTTAGATTTTGGACTATCAAGTTTAGCACCCTGGTTTCAGTGTACAATACAAACACTTAAAGCCTCATTGCCAGCAATAGCAAAAAAAAAACAAACCACAAAACCAAACAACAAAAACAACAACAACAAAAAGAATTAAAGGGAGAGCAGCAGGACATATATCTGACTCATATCAGATATGAAACTTTTTTTTTATACAACCAGCCTAAGCTCCACACTGAAAAGCCCCAAATGAGACCCCTGGCTTACTAGCATCACTGCACAAGCAGAGATAGAACTAGTTAGTTTACAGCATGAATTTCTGCACAACTTCCTGTTACATCTTTACAACACAGTGTCTTAAAGCATGAAGAGTGATAGAGAGCATTTTATTGTTGGGGAAGTGTGTAGGCCATTAATCAGTTCTGAACAAAATAGAAAAAAGGCTAAGCATGCTCTAATAGCTTTTCAGTAACAAAATACTGTTGCTGAACTTCTCATATAAGAGATTCTTCTTCTCACAATGGTATTTCAGATCTAGAAAAAAGTGTATCGTACGATCTAAGAATAAATTTTTAGTTCTTCATTTGGAATCTTTTCTTAAGATTGTGACCAGGAAAAGGTATGAGAGCAGAAAAAAAACCGTACTAAGATAAATATGGTCACCATTTTTATCTGAAGCGTACTACAACCACTCAACTTCCCTTGCAGATATGTTTTTGACCCCCTTCTAGATACTACAACATTATTCAGGCATGATTTTCTATTACAAAAGCTACATGGGACTCCCACTGTTCTGTATTAGGCAACTATCTGCCAATTCTACTTCCTGTAATAACTCCTCCTAGCTTTCTCATTGTGGATGCTAAGGTTATTGTTAAGTAGTAGGAGTCTTTAAAAATGATTTTCAAATTGTTCAAAAGACAAGTTTTAAGCAGAGGGTCACATCTATATTTACTAGTCTGGTTGCTTAATTCCTTAATTCTTTTCAATACCATCTAGTTCTGGAAACTGGCACTTTTAAATACCATCTGGTTTACGTCTCTTTTTTTCATCCCTCCTTTTTCTTTTTAAGCTTGTTCCATAATTGCTTCTACCAACACCTCAATTTGAAGAAAGATCCTTTGATACGTCCTCCATAATGAAAGGTTCCAGTTCAGAACTTCTTCAAGCTCGAAAATGAACTTGGATACGAGAGGTAAGACAACAGCTTCTTTTTTGATAGAGCTTTATTTCTAGAGGATATAAGGAGAGATCATCTATTAGCCCTGTGTATTCTCCAGTGGGCTTCTTGTCCACAGCGTGTTTCAAAAAGATTAACTTTATACCTCCTGCAAATTGTTCCTCAAGCACCTTTCTTAGCTGAATGTATGCATTTTATCTTATACTGCCAGAAAATTTATGCAGCTTTGTATTTTGCTCTTGCAGACAAAACTTGAATTTTAAAAAATGGTGAAAACTGCTTTGTGTAACCACCTTTTACCCTGCTGTTTAACTATGCCATGGCAGTTTCTTCTTGGACTTATGTCTCATAGGTGCATGCATTTCCTCCAACATTTCCACATGGCATATTCATCAAGTAATTTCCATGCCACTTACAAGGATTTTAATTTTGTAAATTGTCTTTAATATGGTATTTAATTTTAAGTCATTTTCTTTAGAAAACAAAACCCCCAAAGCAGGGGATTTTCAGAGATGGTGGTAGATGATCCTCCAAAAAATTTAAATACATTTTACAGAATGACAGTAATGCTTTGAGCCAGATTCTACACATAATGGTCAGAAGCACAAACAAAACTGCTTCTCCCTCTTCTGGTTTGCAGACTAACTGCTCCATGAAACACTCACTAGCTGTGCCTAGCAATTTAGTCTCCACATCAATCACTGCCTCAGCCACTGCTGCTGCCATGCAGGCACCAGGCTGACCAGGGAGCAATACAACTAGGAGGTTAGAAGAGAATGAAAGGGCTCCAAAGACAAAGAAGAAGACAACAACCACATAACAGAATCAGCTTGTGTGCATTTACACACCACATTGCTCACGGGGCTCCAGGACTTGGAATAACACATCTATGATTTTTCATGAGCTGCTGTTTCTCATAATTTCTGACCCATGATTATAGAGAAAAGAAATATGAATTCAGATACTAGATGTGAATTCAAGAAGTAGAAGGCAAACAGATCTCTATTAAAAGATAATGAGAAGGCATATGCTAACTGCTTAAAATTGGCTTTCAAAAATTTGAAACTAAAATCTGCCTTCTGAGACTGAACAAGCCACTGCAGAGCCAATACACCTGCTGAAAACTGGCTCAATAGAACTGTGTGCATTCCTGGGTCTTGTTGCAAACATGCTCTATTTGGATTTCCTTGCACATTGCTTCTCTCATGAAATCTCTTTTTCCTCTGTTGAAGGCAGTGGTATCTCCCCCTCTACTTGTACCTAAGTTCTCCTCTTTACTTCATACATTTCCAGTCCCATCAAACCATCACCTTTTCTCCCCAAGTTACAGAAGCTTTAACACCTCCCTCCTTTGCCTCTGTGGCAGGGGGACAAAGCCAGGGCCCATGTCCCTTCCCTTCACCTGCTGGGAAGGACTCCCCTGCTCCTGCCCCACAATGAAACTGGTGTCTCACATGCAGAGCTGGGTTTCTGTACTGCCATGGGACAGTTAATGGTAAAACACAGTATTTTTCTGCCAACACTGTCAACACTAATCTTAAATACCTTCTTCTCCAAGTCATTGTGAAAGTAAAAGACTGAGGCATGTGCTATTGAGGCAACTTGCAATTGTTTAATGCTTTATTCTAGGACAAACGGAACACAAATCAAAAGGAAGCAATTATAAAACTCCTCTGAGCAGCAGCTTAAGGGAAAAGACAGAAAAACAGACTTACACAAAAATGCGTCTTTTCAATCCCCTGGCTTTTCAGGTAGGAAGAAAAGACCATTATTTTTCCTTCTCTGTTTCTGTGTACTGCTAAGAACAGAGTGAACGGTAAAAGAAATAATTTAGGATAGATTAAACTGGCCAGCTCTGGTAGCTCTTGCAAAGCCAAACAGCTAAAAGCCCCTTTGAACTTGGACAGGGCAGACCAGCTCAAGAGCCCATGCCAGCCTGCAGCTTGCTGAACACGCTGAGCAGAGAGGAGCACTGCTCCAACCAGCTCATTCTGTATGCAAAGCAAGCAGGTACAATGCAAAGGGGATGTGAGTCACGCAAGAAAAACATATAAAACAAAGGCAAAAGAGCTGGCGAGATAGAAAGGACAGCAATGTGGGAGAGTGGGCAACATCAGGCTGCCAAGAAGGTAAATCACAAGTGTAGAATGTGACCTGAATAATACAAGAAGTAGGTATCCTTACAGAAAAAAAGATAAAAATTAAGAAAGTGATTGTGAAAAAGAAATCTTTAATATTCTCCATCTCCTTTGAAGCTCTTCTGCTCTCCATATATACAGTACAAAGTGAAAATCCTTTAAGCATATAATATAAATTTACCTCCTGAAAGGATACACAACTTCCAATTTGGCTTAAAATATCAATGCAATTACCTTCTTGCTATGAAGACTTCCCAATTCACCATTTTTTGTCTGTTGTTTGAGTTTATGCTTAATATTTTCGTTGAAACTACCTGGTAATGTTCTGGAATACAAGTAGCAGAGGATGAAACAAGAAAGAAAAAGCTCTAGCATCTCCACTCCTCTCCTAATCCAACCCACAATTTTGTATGGCCACACTTAAGCTTCCCAGTCAACCTGTAAGTCAGATGCAGTCCATCAGTTTTCCTATTACTTTACTGCAAGGCCCAGCAGCCATTTAGATGGCTGGTACTGACCCATATCACAGTGGAATTCTTTATCCCATTCTCAGGTATCTGGCAATTTAATCAAAATGAAAAGAGGTATAGCCTGATAAAAAATAATCTGCACAAGTTAGAGGCAGTGCTGCAAAACTCAACATACATTTACATAGTCCTGGAGAGCAAAACAAAGACTTTGCTGAAGAAAGAAATGTGTTAGAGAGGGCCTGAGCTGTTTAGGAAACATAATTTCAGTTACTCCTTTCATTTAGGCACTTAAATTCTCTGTTTTGAAGAAATAATTTCAATGGGTGTTTTCAGGCTTTAAAAGCCTGACAAAAAGGCATGACCACTTTAACACAGTTGAGCTGAAGCTTGTGACACAAGTCTGTCTTGAAAACAGCAACTTTAAATCTCTACTTCATAGAAGTAAAGTGTTAAGCAGTCAAAAATAAAGATACACACACAAACTAATCATTTGAGATCACACCTTCTGAATTTTTTCTGCTTGGCACTCTAAAGCTTTTACAATCCACTTTAAATAAATGTACATCTCTTTGCCTGTATATTTGCTGCTTTTTTCTGGATTCTGTATTTGCCTACAGAAGCTTTGAAACTTGCACAATAAAATTTTACATATATTTAAAGCTCAATCCAATAATTCAGGGAAAAAGGGCAAAACAGTTACGTTCGGTCATTACAAACTCTGGGAAGTTACGCTAATATAAGAGCAAGTTTTATACCATCATTTAACTGTGAAGAGTTTAATAACATTAGCACTGTAGATGGAAGTTAGAGCTCTGAAGAACAACATCTGCAATATGAAAACTATAAAAATGTTAGCTTTATCAATAAAAATAATTCCAATAGAAATGGTTGACTCAACATACCCTGAAATAAAAAAAAAATCAAAAAGACATATGTGACTGCCTCTTATTTACTAAACTGCTACTCAAGTTCTAATTTACCTACTAAAATCAATTTAGTAAGAAAAAATGTACCCTCCCAGGCACCAGAGAAACATACCATCCCATTTTTACAAGAAACTTGCAAAGGAATGTATTTATTGTAATACATGCTCAATCCCAACTTTACACTGGATGTCATGGAAACATCACAGCCCATTTAAAATGTTATTGCTGTAATAAGTTGTTTCTTCCAATAAATTAATTGTCCACAGTGAAAAAACTTCATTGCATATATCCCTCATTTATTTAATACAGCATCTGAGCCTATTCCAGGAATTCTCAAATTGAGGAATTCTCAGGAATTCTCCTTGAGGAACAAAAGGCAGTTAAAATACTTACTTCAACACCTTCTGATGTTGCAGCATCTTCTCCATTGTAATCTTTCTTCCCAATTTCCATAAATAAAAACCAAATTGCACACTCAGCTTCAAGAAGGATTCAAGGAGCTACAGGCTGATGAGTCTCATCTCCGTGCCTGGAAAGGTGATTGAGCAAACTTCCCTGCAGCAGTGAATGTTCACATTGACATTATGAAGGATTTTGCCAGGGTTTCCCATCATGTTATTTGAGGAATGCTGGTGAGACATGGGTACTATGTCTGATGGTGGCTGATACTCATGGTGTCACTCAAGAACTGGCAGTGATGCCAATACTGTTTAAAACTCTCTATTAATGACCTGGATGGTGGGACAGGGTCTGGTCTCAGCAGTTTCAGGGGTAATGCCGCACTGGAAAAAGAGATCAACACTCCAAGAGCAGTGCTTCTATTTCAAGCAACTTTAAGAGGCAAGAGAACTGTGCTGATGGGAAACTCATGAAGATCAACCACAGTAAGGGATTTACTGTGAGGGTGGTGGGACTGAGAGGCTGTGGACACCCTATCTCTGAAAGTGTTCATGGCCAGGCTGGACGAGGCTTTGAACAACCTGCTCTAGTGGAAGGTGTCCCTGCCCATGGCAGGCAAGTTGGAGCCAGGTGATCTTTGATACCCCTTCCAACCCAAACCCATTGTACAATTCCATAACTCCAAGTAAAAGAAATAACTCGCTCCCAAGGTGAAGTAATACACAAGACAGGCTGGGCATGCAGAGGACACAGTTCTGCAGAAATAGATCTGGGGCTCCTGGTGGATGCTGTTGAGTAACAGCCACCAAAATGCACCCTTGGGAAGCAGAGCAGGCTAACCAAGTATCAAGCTCTGTTGGCAGGAACAACTGAGCAGGCTGGGAGAAGTGATTTCTCCTCACTCCAGCTTTCAGCACTGGTAAGACAGAACCTGGATTGATGTGTCTGATTTTGAGCTCACCAATAAAAGACAGACCTTGGCACAGTGGGGAGCTGTCAGCAGAGAGACAACAAGATGATCAAGGGCCTGGGACACATGACACAAAGAGTGACCAAGTGAGGCTTGTCCAGTCTGGGGACAAGGCAGCAATCAGGCAGACCTCATTACCCTGTTCAATTTTCATGTGGAAGTAAATAGAAAAGTCATAACCTGACTCTTTTTAGATGCACACAGCAGTAAGACAGGAAGAAACAAACACAATTTGGAAAACGGGACATTTCTGCTAGCTGAGGAAAAAAGCTCTTTTTCCCTTGAGGGTGGCCAAACACTGCAAGAAGCACCTCAAAGACCCTGTGGCACCATCATCTCTGGAGCTACTCAAAATTTCCAGGCATAGCCTAGAACAACCTGCTCTAGTTAGACTGATTTTAAGCAGGGGTTTGAGCTACATGACTGCCAGAGGTCCCTTCCTATGCAATTCTATAACTATAATTATAATAATTATTTATTATAATAATTCTATAAGAATTCTATAATAAATCCAATTACTTGTAATAGAAAACAAAATATATTATTAAGTTACTCTTCTCATCTGAACCTTGTTCAGTCAGCAATAGAAATGACATAGCTTTAGCCTAACAAAGGTGTTTCTGGCATGAAAACAAAGGTTTTGCAGTTACAGAAATTATTCATCACTAACACTGAGAACTTCTTGGAAAATAATGGTCCTACTCCTAGCACTAAAAATTAAAGTCCAGTTAAAGAATGAAAACAACATTTGACAGCTCTGCTATTAGGGATTTACACTGCTGGAGCTGAAGATGCTCAATTTACTATTTGACTCTCTTATTACAACACTCCTCTAACTTCAGAAAACCTATACCAGAAAAATAAAACACCTATGTAGAACAGGAGCTCAAGCTACCTAGTATTTGAAGTTTTTCATTACCTCCATTTCTCTTCCAGCAAGTCTATAAGGAACATATAGAGAGCTTTAAACCCTAAACCATTTGTATTTGAAAAAATCCCAAACTTTCAAATTGCATGATTTTGATCCTTACTCAACCTTGCAAGACTGCAGAGTTATTTCTGCTCCCTGCTCTCTTCCAGACTTCACTCTCACTTGAGGCTCGCAGCTTATACCTACACTGCTTCTGCTCTTCCTCAGAGGAGCTCCTCAAGCAAACACCATTAGTTGTTATTCCTCATATCCTCACGTTCTCAGGCAAAGCCTGTGTGCAAAGATACATGGAATTAAAGCCAAAAATTTGCAAATAGACACTTTGAAGTATGCAAATACACAAACACTGAGATACAAATGTATTTGCTACTTAAACAAAAGCCAGCTCACAAATCAAATGGAAATCTGTAAGTCAGCAAGTTCTTTACATTGATATCATTGGAATTTAGATAAGAAATAACAAAAGTTTGTATTTTTTATTAGTACTTTGTGAAGGGCTTTATTTCACTGACCTCTCTCACAAGTAAATTTATTTCCAGAAAGTGACTGGTCTCAGAGATGTCAGCTCCTCCACATAAATCCTGAAGGGATCATTTCCACCCAGGACCAAAGAGCACCACGTGGCGAGACCTCTCATCAACAACAAGTTACTTCACAGAACAGGAAATATACTCTCAAGTGAATTACAAATATCATGGTTTGTTCCACCCTTTTGAAACTGGCCATCTGCTCATTGCTTTCCCCATCCCAACATTATTCTTCATATGGCCTTCAAAGTTTATCCACCACTATGCTGGTATGTTGTCATTTCTATCAGTTTGTAAACATTCAGAGCCACAGTCCACCCTGCATGACTGTCACTTTCACTGACATATAACTGTATTAATGAAACACTTCTAATGTGTCTGAAAACCACATTTATAGCAAGCATTTTCTAACAGATTACCAATTATTAAAGAAAAAAACAGGGGTTAAGACATTAAGTTTAAATACTGTTTTTTCTAAGATGACTTTAAGCTGTGGGCCTCACTCTAGATTTATTTTAGAAGAAGACGTAAGACCACCTACGTGTAAGCTTCATAGGAGAACCAAAATCCTAATAGGCCCTATCATTACAAGAACCCATGTTATACCTTTTCAGTCAATACATATTGAGATCTCAAGCACTGATCATGTAACAGGCCATAAGTACTTCCACAGTTATTGATTTTGATACTCCAGGAATTTCTCTGAAAAAAGATTCATGCCAGCTCAAACAAAATCCCAGAATACTTCTGTTAAGTTTCTCCCCTTAAAATAGTAGTTGTTTCAGGGCTGACTGATTGTAACCTAGTGGCTGTCCAAAGAAGACTCTTAATTCATGCCATTAGCCTCCTACACAGTCTTTAAAACCTTGCTCAGCAATAATTGAGCTTTTAAGGGACTTAAAGTTACCTTCTGAGGCAACTGGGAACATTACAACATCCAATGTAGCATAGAAATTTGGGTTATAAATACTTCCAGAGAACAGGCAGCAAGTTGAATGCAATACTAAAAATATAGAATACAGGCTTTCCCTTGTTCTCATTAGGTGTCATTCTGCTCAAACAGCAGCAGAGTCTTTACATTCTATATAAGCTCAGTTCACTGCCATGGCTTCACCAAACTCTGGGAGAAGATGCTTTACTCTTGCTTACTTAGAAGTTATGACACTGAAAACTGTCAGCACACCTGAAGGTGGAAATCATTCCATTCAATCAGATCTTTATACTTTCAGCTTCTCTGTGATCACTAGAGCTGAGCTGGCAGATTTTGCTCTTGTCCACAGAGTTCTCAAAAAAAAAAAAAAAAAAAAACAAAAAAAAACACCCCAACAATTCCACAAGCAAGCTTACAATTTTATTCCTATTTTTTGCCACTGGCTGGGTCTACAGATCTGATCTGTATCAGTGAGTGTAATGGCGTTACACAGCAACTTTTCCCATACACAAAGTAACTTCTCCCATTCTGCCTCAAACTCATACATATCGTAATGCTGTTAAGAATTTAAGCAATATGCTACTCAAGAGGATTGGAAACTACTCTAAGTTAGGCAGCTGGTTAATAGAAATTAAAAAAGCATCATAATATGAGAAAGTTAAAACAGCTCTTATGTCTTATAACACTGTAGAGCCCAGGGGGATGCTCCTGACACTTCTACTCTTTTCTTCTCCCACAGGACTTCTCTGCCTGGCTCCTGCACAAAAAAGAGGACAGCTCCTGCATTGTACAGAAAACCTTATTTTTTTTCCAGAAAGAAATAGCAGAAAAAACCAAATTTGCTTGAATAAATCACTAAATTCTCTTCCAGACAACTAGAACTGCAGTTCAGGTGATCATTTTCATAGCATGCATCCTCCCAGCTCAGAACTTAACTCTGTTCCAGTTATCCATAAATTAGAGTGATGGATGAATAAGAACTATCTGTTCCCATTTGAAATAGTGCTGACCACTCTTTTATCATTCCTGGCAATTAACAATAAATATGAGTTCTAGTCATTTTTTGTAAGCAACCTGGAGATTTATAGCAGTACTTTCAAAAGTCTGAAGACAAGACTTATCTTTGGGTGAAAGATTTTTCAGGGTTGTGACAACCTTGATGAAGAAAAGTTCTGGCACATCAATCATTTGTTTGCTATTCTGACAAGGGAAACCTCACACGTGACACATACAGTGCAAGAGTAGTTAAGGATAGTTGCTAGTTGTTGCCACAAGTTCTAGACAAGTTGTCTGTAAACAAATAGAAGAAAAAATAGCTGACATCATTACTAGTTCAATCAATTTGTGTCAAAACAGCCTAATTTCTGTCTAAAATACAGTAACTGACTTCAAATAGGAACATTTGGAAGGAAATGGGGTTTTTTTAAAAAAAAATACTTTAGGCAACATCTCTAATTACTTCAATAAGCTAAAAAACCCACAGTCTAGAAAAAAAATATGATGTGTCAAAGGCAAAACTCCCCGGAAAGCAATTCTGAGAGTTATCAAACAAAATAGTCATTAAAAAAGGATTTCATTCTATTCAATGTTTGCATCAGCACCATGGATGCTGAAAACAAAACCATTGTTACTAAATGTACCAATGATACAAAGCTAGGAAGGACAAAAAACTTAAATCAATTTTGCAAATGAAAAAATTGACAGAAGGGGAATGAAACTCACTGGGGATGAGCACAAAACTCCTATAAAAAGACACTGAAATATATAAGTAATAGTCTTTAATAAAATTAATAATATCTAAATACCAAGCTGACAGTCAATTTCAGGCAACTGAAAAATAGTAAATACCAGTGAAGTGTCCAAGCACAACTTTCAAAATAAGCCAAATAGTATTTTCTGGTCCATTTTGTACTGCACTTAAGAGACAAAATACTGTACTCCCACTGAAACACCACTTTTCAAGAAAACAACTGACAAAAACCCAAAGAGCAGGCCATTCTTTGTGTTCCTCCAATAAAGGCAGAGTGAATTGGATTTGGTTACTATTTAAGCAGGGAAGCTTGAAAGAGGGCTTGCTAAGAACCAACGTACCCAGAAGGCTACTGCAGAGAAAACAGCATCGATTTGTTCTCAGGTTCTCAAAAGACAGGAGATGCAATGGGCTTAAAACTGAAGTTAACAAGATTCACACTAAGCACTTTGGGAAGGCACCACCACTTTTCAATTTTAAGGACAATGAAACCCTTGAGCAGATTACACTGGAGACAGGTAAGGAAGTAAAAAACCCACAGTCAGTAGCAGGACAAAAGAAAATTGTTTAGTCTTTGTTGTTCCTTACATTTATTAAAAAAACTATATAGAATTTACTGGCTCCAGCACCCATTTCACTGGAAGACACTAAAGTACAATAGAGAGTTTGTGCTTTTTTTCAGTTTAAACATTTGTGACTTTATTCTCTTCTCTCCACTATCTTCAGCAGAGTCTTACTTTTCAATTAACACTCTTACATTTGTGTGATGATCAGTTACCACAGCTGCAAAGATCAGAGTCTGTCTTATGTTATATTATAGCTAGAGCTTAAAAAACACACAATAGTCAAATAAAGGAATGTAAAAGAAGGAAAAAGAATCCTACTAATATTTTCTAGTCCACTCTCCCCACTCCAGGACTCATGGGTTTACTGCTGATTTACACTTCCATAGAAAAATGTAGCATATGGTAAGTTAAACAGGACAAGAAAATACAGATATAATGGAAGTGAATTAATGAAAATCAATAGTTTTGAAGACTGAATTGCATTGACAATAAATTATGGGGTTTACACAACTCAAGTGATTTCACTGTTTCATATTAGAAAGTAGACAAATCTTACAATAAAGTGCTCTTTCAAGTGTGTAGTTTAAAAGATTGCGTTCCTAGTTTAATCAAACTTCAAATAAACAATAATGAGTAATTATTAATTATATTGCAGGCATCATCAGCTAGGGATAAAATGTGATAAGGACTTCTCAGGTTCTCTCAACCCCTCCTTTATAGAGCAGAGAGGCAAAGCAAGCCCCACCTCACACTTCAAGGATTACCTGGTAACCTAAGAGACAATCAGTTTGGACAATGTCTCTGAAATACTAGATGTGGAACTATTCTTCTCTAGTTTTAGACATAAAGACCCAATTCACAATTCTAGTCTTTCTCTTGTTATCAGTGAATGGCAGAACTGGCCCTCAAGAAGACAATTCAGCAGGTCTCAGACATGTCTGAGACTCTTAAAAGGGCTGCCTGTGTTATTCTATTTCTCCCCACTGTCTGCAGAGGCAGCCTAATGTCACTCAGACTTGACACCAACTCTTCCCCGGCATACCAGGTTAGACATCTCACAACATTTCTCTTCCCATTCTTTCCTCATGCAGTGCTGGTTAAGATTCCACAGTCTCAGCTTCTTGGCACCTCTCCAGGAAAGCCAAGTAGTGGGGGTGGAGCTGAACACAAGTATCACCATCTTCAATGGCTTCCAGAGAGGGCAGTGCAAACATATAAAAAACTGTTTCTTTAAAAAAAAAATAATTAAAAAATAAATTTAAAAGGCACTATCCAGACAGCAACTTTTGTAAAAGTGAAAGCTACACATTAGTATGAAAAACTAATAGCCTGGCTCTGTAGACACTTAAACAGGTATTTTAGCAGAAAATCTTACATCCTGAACATGAAAACATATGCAAATGTTTGAAGAAATATAGTCTATAGGTTTTGTCTTTGTTTGGTTGCTTTTTAAAGTAATGTCATTCAAAGGAATTACTTTGCTTTTTAACAAAAGACATAGTTCTACAACTTCATGGTAGTATCCAATACATTAATAATAAACAACTTTTCATATTGAAGCTGGGACAAGACACACCATTCCACTAAGTCCCAACAGGGGTAAAAGTCCATGCCAGCATTTGAAATTAAAGAAGTTCCAATTTGTGGAGCACAGCATCAGTTTTTGCCCCATGTTCCAGCTTGGACCCTGAGACTTCAAAACTAAGACAAATTCTCTTCAAAACCATAACATTATTTAAACACATTGTCCATGAAACACAAAGACTGAGGAGAGGTTGTGCTTCACAGATCTTCTAGGACGTTTACCATGATCATCTGCTCCTTAGCAGCTAGCCCCTTCCCACATGAATTCTAATTACAGTTTCTTCATGAAGTCTTCTGAAGATCTGTGTTAAAAGGTAGAACTTAATCTAACTTACAATATTTTTAGCCCTCTATGAAACAAATTTTCACTATCGTACACTATAAATCATTTATTCCCTCCCTGTAGTAAAAGACAGGCCACATACACAGGCATCTGAAAGAACAGATCATGTTAACACCTGATACGTGGAGAAACAAACAAACAAACAAACCCCTGAAATACTCGTAACATCATCACTGCATCAAATATATGGCACAGCAGATCAAACACCTCGGAACCAAATTCGTAAGAGTTTGTCCTGCCGGCCACCAAGAAAACCCATTGTCAGATATTTAATCAATTTAGCCTAATTTTCTGACACCAGAGCTGGAAGGCAGAAGGGAAAAGTTGAACTATTCAATAAGTCTAGTGCTTCAAATGCATTCAGAAGCCTTAAAGGAAGACTTAAAAATATTCAGTATGCTTTACATTAGATTCGTATGATAGTTTCTTGCCTATTTTAGCTATAAAGTGTCCTCAATTCTCCATTCAGACATTAAAAAAAGACTTAAGATGCATGCTTCTAATCGTACAGCAAAGTAGTTTGGGCTTGATTCCAATTTCACCAGGAGCAAAGACATTCTCAGCAGAGATAATCCATACTTCAGGGTTATTTGATTCCTTTTAGAGCTCCTTGGGAAGCGGGAGTCAAGCTACCTGGTTATAATGACAAAACAAAGGGAAAAATGTACAGCTGTCTCCTAGCACAGGCTATAATACAAGAATGAACAAGTATTAAAATGATGCAATATATTATTATTCACAGTGCTTTCCTCATTTATGTAAAGACAAATCAAGAAGTGCAATCTTACACTAGCCAAACAATCCACTAATTAAACCAAATTAGCTAACAAAAAATTCAGAAAACAATATTCACCTATAATAGCAAAGTATCACTACATGTCTTTTTTCAAAGTAATTACTAACTATGCACTGAATAACCACTATGACTGGCTGTGTAGTTCAACTTGAAGTTTTAAATTCATCTAATACAAGGATGGTTTTCTGTAATAGTACTGAAGCCACTACTCCAATTTTATTGCCCATTTGTAATCTTTGCAATTGAATTTAGCACTCAGTTGTTTATCTACTAATATTCTTCAGGAGAGAGAAAAAGTGGACTTCACTGGCAGACTATGTATTTTCAGACATTTTTACAAAAACTGCTCTTCCTCCTCCCCTCCCTTCTACATCGCAAGTCTCTTGAATATTTCTTAAAGCTCTACGGCTTACCACCAAGTTATTTTGTCCTTGAAGACATTCACAGCATTTCTCTTCCATCAGCAAATACACACACCTCACCTTCACCTAATTTTTTTTAATATAAAATTGTATGAATTACCTTAACAGTATTCTGCAAGTACAGCCCAAGTCCACAACCATCCACAATAAATTCAAATTATCCTGACTGAAGTCTTTCCAAATGCAACTAGCTTTGCTGTATGGGAGGGCCTTCGATGTTCACATCAAATAACCTTCAAATTGTTCAACAATGACAATAATCAACTCTATTGTCTTGATGAATAAACCCTGTGAAAATGTGCCCATGAATGTCATGGACTATACATGTTCTCAAGTGACAAGATACAAACCACAATGTGGAAGTGATTCTACTGAAAATTTAAAGTTTGTGGACTCATAAAATCAAGATGGATACTAAAATAAAAGAACATAAGGTAGCTGCCAAACTATATAACTTTTAAAAAGGCATTCTTCCCATATTTTCCTTAATATTTTACAGAATTGAAGTTACAATTATTAAAGTACAGAGGTTGAAGAGTGAATTCAGCTCCTAACTTCCTAATACACATGTCCAAAATCAATCAAGCAAATAAAACCAGGTTCTAGTGCTAGCCTGAATAATCTGATTGAATGGTAAACAAATCAGAACAAAGACCAAAACTTACTGAATCACCTAAAGGCATCTCTTATCAAGAGAGATCACCCATCTGACAATTACTGCACGTTTAGAACGGACAAGACCTCTCACAAGACCCAACAAAACCACACTAAAACATGCAGGGAGGCAGCATGCCCTCACACGGAATTCCCTTTTCCACTGTCACCAGATCACCAAAGGGCCATCCACAGCGGGATGTTTGCCAGTGCAGCGCTCCTTGCACAGAGCCTGCCGCGCACGCTCTCCCGGCTTTGGGCTTGCACGGGGAGCGAGCGGCCAGCGCAGCACGGGGAGCGCGGACCCCGCCAATCTGCCAACACGAAACGCGGCTGAAAGAGAGTTTAAGGGCTTCTGGAGACTTCCAACTCCGCTAGTTACAACATGCAGCAGCTGCAACGATCCATCAGATTCTGCAGAGGCACCCTTCTTGCTGCAGAAGAGCGTAGTGATTTGTTAAAGACAAGTTTCGAAAGGACAGAGAGGAGAAACTTGCGGGACTTTCTCTCCCGCTAACCTATGCGAAAGGCAGCTGCGTGCGCGCTACGTGGAATCAGCACGAATTTGAGGCAAAGCGAAAGCATCCCAGGTAACACACCGGGAAGGCAAGAGCCCACAGCAGAACCTCCCCCGGAACACCAGCCTCGCCCCGCCGTTTGTTTCCTAGTGAGGATGGCAGCGGCCAGTTCTCGCCCAGGGGCTGGCGAGCGCCAGGGCGCCTTCCCAGGGCGCTGGGAAAGGCGGGCTCTGATCTGGAGCGGCTGGAAAGCAGGCACTGACCTGAGGGTGCGGTTGCCGGCGCAGCCGCGGCGCTCCATGGCGGCGGGCACGCAGCTGGTGAGCTCGGTCCAGTCGGCGTGCAGCCCGCAGCTCCAGCCGGTGGAGAAGCGGGAGAAGAGCCAGGTGTCCTTGTCGCCGCCCGGGCGGTGGCAGGCGCACTTCTTCTGCCCGGCCCGGCAGTAGCAGGGCTGCTCCAGGTGGATGTTGCGCACCAGGTGCCGCCCGAAGGTGGTGCCGCCCGTCTTCTGGATGTGGAGGAAGACGATCACGTCGCGGCCCCGCATGTCGAACCGCACCCGCCGGCACAGCTCCCCCCGGGCGAAGGGGAACTTGGCCGCCAGCCGCGGCATCGCCGCCGCCTCCTCCTCTTCCTCCCGCTCCTCCGGGCCCCCCCCGCGGCGGGCGGCGGACGCCGGCGGGCGGCGGGGGCAGGCGGCGCCGGGGCAGGCGGGCGACACGTACTGGTAGACGATGAGCAAGAAGAGCAGCGCCAGCAGCGGCGGCAGCAGCCACCTGTTGAAGCGCTCGTCCATGGCGGTGCGCGGGGGCAGCGCGGCGCGGGATCAGGCGCTGCCGGCCGCTGCCGGGGCGGCCGCCCCGCTCGGATCCCGCAGCCGAGGGGCGCCCGGCTCCCTCCCCGACGGCATGGTCCTGGCAGGCGGGAGGCCGCGGCTCGCTCCGCTCAGCCCAGCGCGCCGCGCCACACCCCGCCCGAGGCGGCCATCCCGAGCTCGCTGCCCGCGGTCGGGCACCGAGCGCCGTGCCCCGGCCGCACAGCTCCGCTCCCGATCCCGCTCCGCCGCAACTCCAGCCCAAACAGAGCGCCCGGCTCCCGGCGGGGCACGCCCCGCCCCCGCCCGCCGGCCAATCGCGGCCGGGCCGGCCGCCCAGCCAGCCAATGGGTGGGCCCAGCACGCCGGCCCTGCCGCCAATGGGAGCACGCGGCCGCCCGGCGGGGGCGTGGGGAGCCGCCCCGCGAGCCCCTTCAGGTACCGGACCGGGACCGGCCGCGCGCGGGGCGGGGGGAGGCGGCAGCAGCCAATGAGAGAGCGGGGGCGGGGCGTCGAGCAGCCAATGGGACGGGCCGGAGGCGCAGCCAGGTGAGCGGGGCTCCGTTAAATTCCTCATTTCCCACCCTTGTCCTGTGGGGAATGCGGGGCTGGCGCTGTTCGTGGTGTTACGCCCGTGCTTATAACTGCAAGCGCTTCATACAAGGAGGTCGAACAGCACCGACCACCGCACAGATTAATTAACTAATTGTAGGTTCGCTGGTACGCGGCGCTGCTGGTTCTTGCGGTCTTCAAAGTACAAGGTCTCTTAACTGCGAATCCCCTGAGCAGAACGCTTTTACCTCCTCGAGGCAAAAACATCGGTTCCCCGGCAGCGCAAGCTGCTCCATTTAAATGTCAAAAGGTTACTACAATCCACATCCTGAATCTGTGTTGTTTTCCCTACTGAAAATTATCCTTTTTAAAATAGACATTCAAATCTTTAGCCCGCAGATCATACTCAGCTGAGTTTTGCAAAAAAAACCAAAAAAACCCAACCAAACAAAAAAATCCAAACCAAAAAAAACCCCAACCAACCAAAACCACCACTGTTTGGCCTGCAGTGTGCTCCCCATAATGTTAATAGTCTGTTACAAGCACTTCATATCCAAAACCAAGCCTCATATGGCTCCTGGATTACAATATATTAATATGCAAAGCATTTTGTCTTAGAACTGATTGCACATCTCACTTATTTAATTACAGAATGCCTTTATTTACTGAGGGATTAATTAGATATCTGACAGTGCTAAAGCAACTTTTTTTGCTCAGCTAAAGACAGCTTCACCTCTGCAAGACTGATAACAGAAGAGCAGTGCCTTCCCACGGGACCACTTAACTTTAGAACTTATAAAAATAGACAAATGCATTTTAAACTGAAGATTTTTTTATAGAAACCAAGGGTACTTGGATTTTTGGTGTACAGTATCTGCTCCCATTAAAGCTTGCCAGAAATGATAAAAAATTACCAGAAAATGGTCTAAACAGAAGGTGCTCAGACTGTAAATGTTGTGAGGTGTCCACAAGAACAACAGCCTACACCACCCATCTCCCAACATCTACCACACATGCATGCACACTCCCAGTGTCCCATAGTAGTGTTGTGGTATTACACCAGTAAAAGTCAGACAGTGGCAAATTTTTGGGTCTTGCCAAAACATGAAAAGAGATGATGCACTTCTACCTTCAGTGAATTTTTTTAAGGAAAACGCCATGGGTTACTTGGTGAAATTCACCCTTGTACACCCATGCACCACAGTGCTGGAAGTCTTTTCATCCTTTGGAAGAAGAATTCAGAGTCTGGTGTCAAACAAAACTATTTAGTCTTCTTCCTCTAAAGACAAGAGATGTGCACTTGCTGACTCTTATTGAAGTAGAAACATCATTTTCACCTTGAGAAATCACTGTGTTCTTTGCCAGCATGAGCAGCAGAGCACCCACCTTCTCTCTAGGGAGACCAGACTGTTCTCTGCTTTGGCCACCTCCGTGCTCACCTGCTTTCAGACTTCCTGTGCCTCCCAAGTGTGGACTTAGTCAGGTTGTCTTTTAACCTCTTTTTTTACTAGGTGACACAAAGCCTGTCCTAAAGAAATTTAAATATTTATATGTATAAGATACAGAATCATTTTGTTCTCATCTCAGCCTATTCATTACTTAACAAGAAATATGGCAAAATTCATTTGAAATAGAAGTGCTGCTAAAGGATTTAGACACAAATATCTCTTCTGATGCTTTTAGCATGATACAGAAATATCATAATTTAAGATTTTCTCATTAAATACCAGATTGTTAACACTGTACCGTCATCTCCATGAAAAAAAGCTCGAAACTAAAATTATTAAACAGAGAAACACTCAATTTCGGTAGAATTTTAAATTCTTATTTATTTAAACTTACTCAAAACAGTTATTGATTCATGAAGACAGGTAAAAAATAATGGAATAGATGTACAAGAGAAGTAAAAATATTTATAATAATGTTTAGCTTAAAAACTTGACTCTTAAAAGGTTCTCCTTCTTCTGAAACTAGAAGTTGTTACTTGCAGTGCCACATGAGTCAATATGTGTTTATGCAGCTTTCAAAGGCAGGCTTTTAGTTATGAATTTGAATGCTCTTAATGATGGTCTGTGGACCACACTTTATGTAGAGTCACAAACCACAGCACAACCAACAACATAGAGTTTTCATTTGGTAGTATTTTATGTTCTCTTTATAGAGGCCCACGTTACTGTGCAAGTCCTTGTGGGATTAAGTTCTAATAAAATCATTTAGCTTCTTTGCAAGTCCGTGGCTGTAACTCCTTAGCATCAATGAAGCAATGAAAAGGATCATTTTGAAAACAGTTGTGTTCCCATTGATTTAATGGGATCATGACTGGGTTTAAAATGAAGCCCTAAAAGTTGCAAACACTGCTCAATCACAACATTTTCCCTTTTGAACAAAACTCATCTATAAATCTCCAGTGAGACTTTACCTACAAGGAAAATCCAAGGTCAGTTAAAAGCTAATTTTGAGATAATCTTACAAAATCAATGTAGTTTTTGTGGATTTCACAATAAAGCAGTTACATGTAAGACTTTGGATTCTATTATTTTTTTCATAATTCTCTAAGATCTTATGCTGACAGCAGATATCTCAGAGTTCACCCACCAAGCATTCAAATAAAATTATACTGAAATGACCTACTCCTTGTGACAATTTCAGGCAGAATACCTTCCCCTGTTAAAATTTACATGCTTAATCTACCATCATTTCTACCAGAAACAGGCTAATATGTAAAAGTGTTACACAGAAAAATATTTTAGAATTCCCACATAGTATGTCCTTGTCCTTGCCAATTCCCAGATAATGCTTAACACATTTTCCAAGTTGCTAAAAATAAAAATTGGCATACTTACAATATATTTTAAAGGATAATACAGCACTTGGTAGTCTGAAGCAATGGGCATGTGAAACATTGTCAGTGCCAGCATCAAGATTTGTACAAAATGCATGAGTAAACAAATGATATTTTATGAAGCAAAGGTACAAAACCATGTTTTCATTTAGCAATTACATGTCTGACAAGGTTAACATCTAATAGATCTTTTAATGTAAAATTAAAGTGACACTTACCTCACACTGGTTTCTTTAAATTATTTATCACTGCTTGACCTGAGCTGTTTCAATACTTGTAACCAGCTGAGATTTCCAATAAACCAATTTTTCATCATGCAGCAAGTCCCCGGTGTTTCCCTTGTCACGAGGATAGAAATTGTTAAATTAATAAATGAATGCTAACTTCAGTAATTTGTCTGGGATTAATTTGTTTCCATGTTTAAAGTGTAAAACTCCCTTATTTTTCATCAGATTAAATTCTACTATGTGCTCTTATCAAACCTTCATTTCCATGGCACATTGAGTGCCTTATTCTTCCTTGTAAAACAATTTATGCATCATACTGCCAGCAGTCCTTCTTCTTGTAACGTTGCAATTCAGCATAAGGCTTGTTACTTTACACTTCTGCTCGCCATTCTTTTTCTGGATGTAGTAATTTCATTAAACGTATGACCACCTTTAATTTCCTTTACTCAGAATGCAAACACTACAGAAACAAGGTTTTCAGTCAATGTCTCATATGTGCCAGTCCATATGCAGGAGCTTCTGCAAGTCATTCCTTACACCACATTGCTGCATGTTTTCCTTACAAGAGAAATGATCAGCTATAATTCCACCTCTGACCTTGGACAACTGGAACATCGTACATTGCTTCCAACATTCTAATATTTTTCTTTTTTTGTTTGTTTACAACCATATAACTCCTCATAGAACTAATACCTTTCAATACCTTTATTACGGTTACAATGGTTGTGAAGGTAGTTTCGCAATAAAGGAACATATCTGAAAACTTTGAGCTACATTTTTTAGATAATGCCAAAACAGGATATTTAAAGACGGATTCCCTTTCTACCAGGTAAACTTGGTCATCTTTTGTTCTTTCACTCCTGGGCTTTGCAACGGGGACATCTAGCAGAATAAAGAATGACCAAATGTTCTAACCATGTTTGGGCATGTGCCAACTATCTCTCTCTCAAACACCTCCTGGATATAATTTGAGGGTCAGCTATTCCAGAAAGCATTTCCAACCAGCACTCAGTGACCAAGATTATAGCTTCAGTGTAGGTCAGACCATGTCACGCTATTTGGCCTCAGTACCCACGACAGTTTCTGAATATGTTTAATTTACTAATGGAGACAACACTGCTGAGCATTTGCAGGTTTCAATTTAAGCAAGAAAAATTTGTGTTCACCCTCTTCAATTTTGTACTGTGGCATAACCAAGTTACACTTAGAAAACTCAGGTTGAAAATGAAGTGTGTTAGCTAGCAAAGAAAATCTCTGGCATGTAAGGCTGCATATTGGGCTTACTGGAGTCCACTGTCCAGACAATGGGGTGGTCCTTAGGGAGCCTTGCTGGTATCCAGCTATAATCCCAATTGAAACAAGGATGATGCTAAGCAAATTAGCCAAAGGGCATCTGGCTGCTCTGGTTGCCATTCAAAAGATGTGTGTGGCTTCATGATGTGGCCAGATAGAGTCAGTGAGTGGGAAGATACTTTTGTGTGAAGTGGGAAATATTCCAATTATTGAAAGATGCAATATCAAATGACAAGCAGCCAAAGGGAGAAAGCAAAGAGTATGAAATGCAAGGTGGTTGGTGGGGTTTTTTGTTGCTTTGGGTTTTTTGGGTTTGTTTTTTTTTGTGTGGGTTTTTTTTTTCTTTTGTAATTCCAAACCCTAAACACAGGGTGCTTGTGTATGCTATCTACAATCAGAATCTGCAACATGAAGACAGCATGAGGAAAGCATTTCACAGAACACAGGAAATTGTTTTCTCATTTCTGCCCTCTGCGTATAAAAACCTAAGTGTACTCACACATATTCCTTCCATCTCTCAGCCCTCTGAAACCTGCAAAATATTTATGATGAAAACTCTGGAGTGTAGAGAAGTTTCTGGGTACTTATTACAGATGAAAGGCACATCACCTGCACTATATCCACACTTATTTTTCCACATTTGGGTCCAAATGGAGATGCTTCCGACTCAGTCACTCTGACAACCATGTGAAATATATTGCTACGGCATTTTCATATGGTGTTTTGGTTTTCCTAGTAAAAAACAGGCTAACAGCATGTGATAAACTTGTTTAAAGATTAGGGTGTCCAAGAAGTCAACACCTAAGTTTTCAAATTGCAGCTTCCTCTCTGATCAGGGAGGCCAATGCACAGAGAGATACAGCTCTTCTGAAATTCGTGCATGCTTCCTCCTGCCTAACAAAAACTAACAAATATGCCTATCAGCATTCCCCACCAAGACCCCAAAACGGCTCATACGGCAATGTATAGGAATTGCAAGACTGTGTAATACTGCCACCTGGTGATAAGCGTCACAGAAGCATTTTCCTACTCCTAGCATCACACAAAAGCCTTTTGCTTCCTTTCGGGTGGTCTGAATCTGCAAGGGCCCATCAAACGTCACTTATCCAACCACCAATTTATCTTGAGCACCTCTGCTGGTGCTTAGAAGTGAAATTACTGAGGTTTTAAAAGTTATGAAGGCCGTATCTTGTCTTTTCCTTCAAAATAGGCTTCTAGATATGCCATGGACAGACATTGATTAATCTTGATCCCCATCAGGACTCCACATGAAGCCTAGAAACTTGAGTGTCTTGAGAAAAAAAATCTGAAATAATATTAGAAATTGTTCACTAGATCGTCCCTCTCTCTTTTTTTTTTTTTTTTTTTTTTTTTTTAATCTTCTCAGTCTTTGGGATGTAATGTAAAAATAAAAAATAAATAAATACAAAAGGAAAAAAAATAAAAAAGGCAAAGCCAAAAAGCCCCACTAGAAAAAACCAAAAAAATTTCCAAGAAGTTTCCCTCTCCAAGATGGAAAAAAGATTTCTGTAGTACATGATCTCTGAGTCCTTCATCTGATCTCTGTGGGATACAGGTGAAAAATGAAGAAAAAACATGGCAAATGGTAGATCAGGCTCAACTTCTTAGCACCCCTATCTGGCTTTCACAGCCGTCTGCAAGTCTGAACCTTTCTTTTATAACTGACCTCCAACTCCTTAGTGAAAATCACAGCAAGCTGAGAACTGCTATCACTTTCTGAGTTGACGCTATTTCGTACAAGACCTTTCTTGGATTCATTTCAAAAAACCAACCTGGACCCTTTGAAGTTTAAATTCAAGAACTGCACTCTTTAATGTGCTGCTATGAGAATTTTTAGAACAATTAAGTCCTTTTCTTTGGGGATTTTTCTTAACTCTTTTTTATTTAACTATAATTCTGCAAGCCCCTAAGGGCATGTAATCAGTGGTTCTTCCCTAACATATGGCCATACAAAGACTTAATGTTTTCTCTTTGTGCATTCATAATATATAGGAATGGTAATATTTATCCTTTAATTACCCTCCCAGGATCAGTGAAATACTGGTCCCATCGTAAGTTAAAGGTTCAGTTGGACTTCTGGAAAAGGCAAAGAGGAATTCAGGTTTAATGCTGAAGGGAGCTAAGTCATTTCACAGCTGAGGCTGCAGCAGAATTACTCCTGTTACCTCAAAACTGGCCAACCTACAACAATCACAGCACAGAAAAGTCACCGGCACTGTAGGTGAGAGGTTAGAGACTCATATTTGGTTTGGTTTGAAGTCTCAGTTTGAGACATCCATCTCTGGCACTAATTTATCTTATGATCTTGGATTAAAGTATGTTGGGAACTGTAGTTACCATGAGAACTGGAAATTTTAACCTATAATGGCAGTCTGTGGCAGCAAATGTCAAGAAGAAAATAGTTCTCTTTAGCCTCAGCAGAGGGAAGGATCTGTTGGCCTTGCAGTCCATTTGCAACAGACCAGTGACTACATAAGAAATATGAGAGGGAAGAAAAATTGTTCGACATTGTGACAGGTTTCAGATGAATAAACTGTAAATTCAGAGGCAGAGTTGAGGTGAAGATTGCTGGAGTGTTCAGATTAAGAACTGGCAAAAAATAAGGGAATAATTCTTTGGCTGTCAGAAGAAGGAGATCAAAATACAAATTGGTCAAAGCAGCTTGTTTGGCCAAGGGGTCTAAGGGCAGCTCAAGTTGAAGTGGTTCAGTGAGAAGGATGTACCCACAAACTACCAACACTGCACGTCATCTTGTGGCAAAAGAAAAACTGGAACAGAATAAGAATTGCACTGCTAAAAGAAGACAGGGATGGTCCACAGCAGTGTAGTCCCACTGTGGCTGGCTGACCATTGATAGTGAGTGAAATACCAGAATATGACCTCTAAAATAATTAGCAACCCTCTATCCTTTCCCATGGCTTTGTGCAAGCATAACTTAGAATTGACAAGCATTAAAATATTTGAATTGATGCTTATAATAGGAAAAATTCACATACTGTAAGTGTATTTTATTTAAATACAGATGTTTTCAGCACAATTATCAGCACATCACCTCTCCCAACTAAGAAATAGTAGGATGCAAATTGTCCAGACATTTTATAATTGCATTCCTTTAATAAAGTGGTTGGGAATCCCAAATTTATAGAAAAACTATAACTGTTTTTGAAAATAGGAGCTTACGATTTCTGTTAAAAGAAAGACTCTTTGAAAGATTTTTTTGAAAAAATTTTCTGGGGCCTCCAGCAGGCAGTATCTCACTTTTCATTCTTTAGTATCACAGAGTAGACCTATCATTTAGCCTTAATCCTTTCAGAAGGCCCAAGTTTATCAACCTAATATACTATAGCAAGTTCTTGTTGACAACTGCCAGTTATCAAAATTATAGTATGAACAGCAGTATATCAAAAGTGAATAACCACTACAAGCAGTCTATTTCTTATTTAACTTCATTTAATGTAGGAAATCAGGATCAAAGAATGACAGGAAATCAAAATAAAGCCACATTTTCCAGACAGAAATCTATCTTTATTATAACTTCCCCTTAGTTTGACGTGTTAATTCTGTGTGATTACTGTATGGTAATCACACAGAATTATGACCATTTAATTTAATTTATAATTAAATAAATGTTGATTTTATTTTAGAGACAAAGTTATTCAAAAGATAGCATTCATCCAGCACTAATCCTGTTTCCTTTATTTTTTCTTCCTTTCTGTGTCATCAGTGTCCCATAATTTGGAGCTGCACATTTCTTCTTCTGCAGTGCTGGGGGGGGAGGAAAAGCTCATCCCACTGCTCAGGAGATAGAGGTAGCAGCAGTTGGCACATCAAGGGTTAAACAATTTGCTTTTCTTTAACAACACTCCATTTTTGCCCTCCAAGTTTATCTACATTAAAATATTCTAAATGTAGTGTGTTTCTGTAAGTCTAATTATATGCGGCATGCGAAAACATATTTGATAATCATATTGCTAATTACGTGCAATCACTTCAATACACAGGTGCAAAGCTCCAGAAATATGCATATTTTAATCACCTTGTATATAGATATAAACCACAACTTTTCATTTAAGTGTTCAGTGACTCCTTATTTTTCTGGGAATACACTTGAATTTTTGACTGGCTAGTGCCAGAGAGAGAAATATACAAGCTACTACAAATCTGGAATTTAATTTATATGTGTATGTTCCAGTGCTAAAAACCCTATAATTCCTTACTTTTCCATGATTTATCAACATTTTAAAGCACACATTTTATAATTTATTGATGGATACAGCATGCTGACTTCAGAGATACAGGAATCATAATTTTTATTTTTCTTTGAGGAGCTTTAATTCTCATAGTGTTCCTTTAGCAGAAATTTACCTCAAAAATTATGTATATGCACATGGAAATGCAACTTCTCCTGTTTGGATTACACTTGAAGAACCTTCTTAATGGTTTAAAAACAGAATGTCATAAAAATCTTGAGCAATAAATTCTCTTTCATTACATTTGTAATAGCTTGTGGCTGCACTTTTTGCTTCTCTTTGATTTACATGTGACTTATTTTTCACATTGATTTTTAAAGCTGCCTTCACAAGATGGATTGCAATTATCATTGTGTGTAAATCATAAAAATTGAAAATTTTATATACTCAGATTAACTAAAAAGGACATAAAATATTAATTTGTGTAATTCAAAAGTAATATTTCTATTTTACCTCTAAAGATATTTAGCATAAATTACTGGAAGGAATAGCTTTAGATTACCTGTCCATAAATATTCTTTTTCACTTTGGCAAGTGAGCTGAAATGACCCCTGACAGACAAGAAACTCATCTACTGGTCTGCTTCTAACATTAACACAATGACAGACCAATAAAAGGGACACAGTAAAACCAGAAAAGCAGTATTGAAATTTATTCCACTAGAAACAAATCCATCATATTTCACATAATAAAGCAGCTGGCTTGTTCTGTTTTGCTTTAGCTACACACATTTTTAATTAAAGTAAATTACACTTAAGAGTCACACAATAGTTGTTATGGGTATTACGCACACCAGCCACCGTAACAGTGTTCAACAAGGTTTTTGCTAAATCAATAAGCCAAAAAGAGACTCTTCTATGAAGTTCTTTTTATAAATAATGCTACAGCTTAAGCTGTGTGCCTCTAAAAAAGAACCCCAAATAAAGAAATTACTGGGCAATTATACCCTTACAAGTCTCTCATGCAACTGATTGGACCAGCAGTAATATTAAGTTCATGATGGTCACAACATGAAGCACAGGGAGATCCATCTAAATATGAGGAAAAGCTTCTTTACTGTGGGGTGACAGCACTGACATGGCTGCCCAGAGAGGTCATGGAGATACTCAAAACCTGCCTGGACATGATCCTGTGCACCTGCTCTAGCAGGATTAGCAGGGATTCAGACTACATGATCTCCAGAGGTCTCTTCCAACTTCAGTCATTCCATGATTCTGTGATTCCGACCGGGGTCTTCCTGCTCTTTCTTGGCTCCCTTCACAGTCCCTACATGGGCCATTTCTCCTCTCTAAGGTTGCAGCTTCTGCTGATGATTTTAATTTCCTTATCTCCTGACTTGAACTGGCTCTGGGCCTTCTTTTACTTGACCATAACATATGTTCAAAATATCTACGTGAAAGTTCACAGCTTTCACAACTCCAGCAACTTTAGCTACTAATGCTAAGCAAGTTGTGCAAAGCAAGTTCTGTATAAGTTCTGTATACTGCACACCAAATTGCACCACATAGTTTAGGTTGGATGAGTGCACTGGAGGCCAGCTTGTTCTACTCATGCATAAAGCAGGATCAGCTTCAAAGTCACCTCAGGTTGCTCAGCACCTTGCCCAGTCAAGAGTCACAGCACCATAAAAGACAGGTGTAATTCCATGTCACCATGCTGAAATCAAAACAACACAACACACAGGGTTTGGAAAGTCATTTTTGTTTGGTGAAACATTGGAACAGGTTGGATAATAGGTGGTGGTTGTTCCATCCCTGGAAATATTCAAGGTCTGTGGGGATGGGGATCTGAATAACCTGATCTAGTGGAAGGTGGTCCTGCCCATGGCAGGGAGGATTGGCCTAGATGATCTTTGGTGGTCCCTCCTAACCAAATTATTCTGTGATTCTTTCAAGAAGTGCATTATAGTTTTTGTTCCTGCATTAGAGGTGCACTAGCAAGACATTCAATGGGAAGTGAGGAATAAATATGAGATCTGTCCTGCCAGCTGCTCAGTCACACAAAGCCTGCACGCCAGCTGGTCATGGCACCCTGCTCTGCTGTGACCTGAATGCTGCTCCATGCAGAACCAGGAACAGGGAATTACTGCACAAGTTACCTCTTCAAGAGCCCATGCTGCCTTGCAAAGCAATAGTTTCTACTGAGCCTCTAATTCAGCCTGAGCCAGGAACTTTCTCAGAGCCCTGGCTCCCAGCATATGCTATCACTGGAGCACTCTGGGTGGTGCAGTCTGCACCCTGCACAGGTGGAAATAAAATCGCAATTCTGACCCAGTTTTAAAAGGATAGAAGAGTTTGTTCAAAGAAAAACTGCACTTGGCTTTAAGCAGACAGTACGTCGTGGTTCTACAGTCCTCACTTCTGTCAAAGGTGACTCGGTTGAGTGCACATTCAGGACTCAGTGGCTAATTTCCCAACTTACATTTTTCTATGAATTCTGGAAAGGATTCAGAACTCTGCTCACTTATCTGACTAAAAAGAAAAAATCACTGATATACTTTGTCATATAGGTGAATTTTATCCTTCTATTTTCCACCTTGCATGTAGGAATAGCACCTTTTGATCCCTACATGATAGGCCTACTGTTTAAATCCTACTATCCTATTCTGGGAAATAGTGTATTTCCTCAGTGAATGCACCTGTACCTTCACAGTAAAGTCTTTTTTGGTGCTAGTGTGGCACTATGTGGCCAACATTGTCCTGAGGCACTTCATTGCACACACCAGCTTATCAATTAATGTAAAAATAGTCAACTTTGTGCATTTTGTTTATAAATATTTTATCTTCTGAAGCTATAGTCTCCCGAACAGTTGCATGTGACAAATCATATCTAAAATACAAGTATGTGGCTGTTATTTGAATAATCAACAATGGTGATTTAATAGCTTTATTGTACATTTTAGGCTTAATTATATATCATCAGCATATCACCTGTGTTCCTTTCACTGATTACATAGATTCACAACCTACAACTAGAGAAAGAAGGAAAAATGTCCTTTTTTTCAACACCCAAGAACCTCACCGTAAATAAGAGATTAATTATGAGCACAGGTCAGTTGATAATCAAGATTGTTAGCTGGCATCAGAAGTACCAACTCATGCTATGTGATGAGCTTGACCCAGGAATAATAAGCTAAGATTTAGCTTATTATTATTCTTGTTCTGTTTTTGTTCTATTATTATTATAGACAAACTCAGAAAAACCCTGCAACACTGCAGATAAGCCCTGCTTTTATCCACTGGTGCATTAGTTGCTCAGACTTGGCATGATAGGAGGCAGGGCAATACAAAAATCAACACAACCACACTTTGTTAGCACAGCAGAGCAGTGGCATTGCTTCTGAACTTGAGCTGATGTATCCAAATGGAGCTGCATTCCCCATTATGAACACATTTTACTGTTCTCCACTACACAGTAGAGACAAGCCCAGAGTTTTGTAGGAAGTTTGTTGACCTAGTCCAGGAAGTACATTCTCCAGATCTCTGAGGTGGATAATAATTTTAAATGAGGCTGTAAGTCCTATGTTTATTCCACAAAGCAAAATGTTGGGTTTTTTCTCTTTTTCCTTTTTTTTTCTTTTCAGTAAAAGTTAGGAAGAGAAGCATCCTGGTAGCAAACCATTTGCTATTGCTGCAGCTGTATGCATGGGCATGGCAAAGCAGCATAAATTCTCATTGCTAGAAAGCTGCCCCTGAGCAGATTCTGTGAGCTGTTGAAATCAGGTTTATGTTATTTTTGCATCATTTTTTCTTTCACTGTAAATCAAAATGAAGTTAACAGACTATTTTGTATGGTCTGCACCAGAATAAGGCTATTCAAATAACTATGGCTGGTCTATAATGGAATGGACAAAGTGATGCAGTACAGCATCCTTAGTCTTTTCGGGGAAACACCTCAAATGCCTGTTATAGTAGTGACTTTGACAGGTTCTGAAGAGATTGGCCTCCAATCTCACACAAGATAAAAGGATGCCAGCAGCTACTGCTCAGGAGGCCACCAATTAATAACCACATAACATGAATATTTTTTGATTAGGGTTTGACATTTACATCACCTCCAAGTAAGGGAGAAAGGGAGCCTTTCACCATGGAAATTGTTTTCAATCTGTTAAGAAAATAAAGTTTTATTTTCAGCTAACTGAATATGCTGATGAAGCTCAACTTATTTTCACTTATTGCTACAGTTTCTATAAAACAGATAAAGCTTACTGTGACTTACAAAACATTTGCATCTTACTGAGAAGCATTCATTAATCACTCCTTCTATTCACACTGAAACCACTATGATAATCAATTTCTATTTGCACAGCTGAGATATGAGTAATTTTAAATTTTGGCTCTAATTGTTTTTCTGTTCTGCTGAAAAATGGTTTCAGAGAACTAAGGGGTTTTTTTCACACACAAACAGATACATATATATGGAATGTATGTACAAGAATGGCCAAGTGTTACTTGAAATAATTATGTAAAATTTTGCTGTAGAAATGAAGATTAAGTCTGCTCTCCATCTTCTAGGTTTACATTTTGCTTAACAGATTAAAATATTTCTCAAATATACAGAAACAGTTTTTTTAAAAGTGTGTACTGGCTCTTCGTGGATAGAATGTAGTTTAGGTACCAAAGCAAAGGAAGTGCTGATAAATATGCAAAAGCTTGTATAAGGCATGCAATGTTCTCTTACAACACTACATTTTTTTCCAAGGAGCAATCCAAACTGCATCTTAAACAATGGATTAGGTTGCCCAGAAAGGTTATGCAGGTGCCAGCCTTGGATTTTTTTTCAACACTTGACTGGACCTCAGACCTAACCTTGTTCTGAGCTGGAGGCTAGACTAGAGCCTGAGGTCCCTTCCAACTTCACCCATCTATGATCATAAATCTAAGGCCCCTAATAAAACAATAACCCTAAATGTGTGTGAGAGAGATTTCAGTAGAAACTCCTTCTGTCTAACAGAGATCTCCGAATTTAAGCAGAAAGGATATTTTCTCAAGAAAACTACTAGACTAGCTATTTTCTCTAGTTCACCACAGACTAATTATCTGACCTTTGATTCAGAGCTACCACTTTATCTTGCCACTGAATTCAAAGCTATTTATATTTCCATAGTCAGTGCCAACAGTTTTTATTTATCTTCTTGTAGCAAATCATAAATTGTCACAGCTCAAGATGAAACAAGTACAAGCTTAGGAGCTCACATTTAAGCAACAATAGCAAACTCTTCAATATCAATATAAAACAAAATGTAACACAGCAACTTTATATAGAAAAGCACTTGATAGATTAGGGTAAACTGTGTGCATCCATCATCACATTGTATCACACAGAGATATGAAAAATGCATGGTAAATGTATATACATGGGGCATGTGCTATGTACAGCTCAGTTTTGCTTGAAGAAACATCAAAAAGCAACTTGTAACTCCTTTAACTATAGGATTACTTGGGCTGCCATGTTTTCTGGTAGATGGTCAATATAAACCATCTATGGCCCATTCTGGGCAGAACAAGTGTAGTATGAGCTCTTCTAAGTTTATCAAAAGCATTTTGAACCTTGCTAGGGAGTGGTGGAAGTGTGTTTTATCAGCTCATTGCATGTGTACTTACTTTCTATGGATGGAAGAGTTTGGCCCCATACTTGGGTTATTAGCACAGAAAGACAAGGAGGTGCAAATTTACTCATCCATACAGTACTCTGGCCATACCATCCCTGTTAGCCACAGCAACTCCTGAACTGTCAGCATGAAAGAAATGAAGCTGCTTAGACAGTATCACAGCCTTTCTCCATAGAAAAGGCGCTGAATTTTGTTATTTCTAAAGGCATTACACATAAACCAAGAGTAATATTCCTGTGTTTTCATTACTTCTGCAGAGGTGTATTAAGGCTGCACAACAAGTTTTAGGTAAGATTTACTTAACCTATTAACATTAAAATTTGCATCACTGACGTGACACAGCGGTAGCTGGAAATTATCTGACATTTTATAACAGCATAAATTTGTGTGAATCAGTCTAAAAAATATCTACCACAAAGGCCCCAGGCTGAATTTAGATATGAGTGACCCTCGGGAGGTATTTTTCATACTTTGACATTATAAAGACACAGAAGCATGTTAAGTGCAGGCATTCTGTGAAGGCAAGTTTCTGTACCATAGTTTGAGATGAGCACTAGCCATCCAAACTATAAAATCCATAGCATGCCCACCGGAGTTACGCCCTCACTGGCTCCCACCACCCACAAAGCAACTTTGAGCAGTCAGGAGATGACTATGTGCAAAAGAAATTGAACTGTATGCAGTAGTAAGACATTCCAGGTTCCAGCTTCGAGTTCATGAGTCACATTTTGGAAAAGGCAATACCCTGCTTTTTATACAACTGGGGGGTTCTTCCTCCAATGAACAACTGTGCAGAGCTGCTCTGTATTAGCATCCCACAACACAGTTCCAACAGCACCAGCCTCTCTGAGGTCTGGAAAACTGAGGGAATGTAGCAGCTTTGAGGAAATGGAATTAACTATGGGGATTTTGAACAGAGAAAAAAAAATTAGAAATTAGAGAACACGAGTCTGAAAATTCCAAGTTAAGTTAGGCAGAAGGTAGAGGCAGGGTTCCTGTGAAGCTCATGCTTCTTGAAAAAAAAATGCAGATAAGAAACAAAACACATCTCAAAATAAAAGTGGGTTTGGAAAACTTGGAGGAAGGGGAAATTAAATTCCTCCCTCTCAGGGGAACTGTTGTATGTGTATATTCAGTCTGAGGCTGCTCACCCAGAGTAAGCTTTTTATTACTGTTTGCAGGCTGGTGAAGGCCGAGGGGAACAGCCCGCTAGGACACGGTCAGCGGGAGCTCAGGGGAGCGCCAGGGCAGGCGGCTGCTGTCCCTGGACACAGCCATGGCCCGCCTCAGCCTCCTGCAGCCACCTCTATCCAGGCCTAGGACACCCTACGTAAATCATACACTTGCACAAAACTACGTCAAACCACTAAAAGAAAAAAAAAATTAAAAGTAACGGGACTGCCCCCACGCCAGCAGGGCGGGGTGAGACAGGCGCGGCGCAAGGGGGGGAACCACAGCTCTACTTCTGCGCTTGCGCACTGCTGGCGCCGCGTGTCACGGACCGTCCGCCCCGCTATTTATGCGCCGTCAGCCGCTGATTGGCCTCGGGGCTGACCAATAGCGCAGCGCGGAGGGCGCGGCGTAGCCAGTAGGAGAGCGGCATGGCTGTGTGGGCGGGGCGCGGCCGGGACGGCGGGGGTGTGCGGGGCTGGGCGTCCCCAAGCACCGCTGCTCCTCATGGCGGGCTGGGTGCCGCTGCTGCTGCCGGCGCTCCTGCTCTCTCTGCTGTGCGCGCGGCCATGCTCCTGCGGCACTGCTCCGGCCTCTTCCTCACACCCCGTGACCGCCCGCCTGGCGGCGAAGTGGCCGGCGACCCCGCTGCTGCTGGAGGCGAGGTGCGTGCAGCCTCCTCCTCTTTCTCCTTCTCCTCCTCCTGGCAGCAGCCGCCCTGTCCCGGCTGTCTCCTGAGGAACAGGAGGGCGGAGGGAACCCCTTTTCCCTCCGCTGAGCGGGAAGGAGGGCTGGCAGCGTTTCTCTCTGTCGGAGGGTGTGTTAAAGTACTTTTTGGATGTGAGGTTTTCTCACATCCTTTCTCCCCTCTGAAAATGCTGTGGACAGTGCTGGCCAGGCTGTGCCACGCTTTGAGGGAGCTGTACGAGCGGCGTCGTATTTAACCCGCTCAGGCGTTTCGCAGGTCACTGGGTTGAGGACATGCAATGGGCCAATTGCACAATCCCTGCCCTCCATAAAATAACATCTTCGTCTGCCTCTAAGCCGTCTGCACATTAATTAAGTCATTATAAAGGTACTCGTGTAGATGTGAACCTGTAAGAGTGAAACACGGTGGTATTTTAAAAGGTATTGTTAACTGGTAATCATAACTTCAGCCTGGAGAAGAGAAGGCTTTGGGATGACCTAATTTCAGTCCTGAAGGAAGCCTACAAGAAAGATGGGGAGGGAGCCTTTCTTACAAAGACATGCAGTGAGAGAACAAAGAGAAATGGCTTCAAACTGAGAGGAGGTTTAGACTAGATGTACGGAAGAAATTCTTCACTGTAAGGGTGGGGAGGCACTGGAACAGTTTGCTCAGGGAAGTTGTGGATGCTCCATCCCTGGCAGTGTTCAAGGCCAGGCTGGACAGGGCTCAGAGCAAAGTGCTCTAATGGAAGGCATCCCTGCCCATAGCATAGGGAATTGGAAACAGATGATCTTTAAGGTCCTTTCCAACCCAAACCACTCTGTGATCTGCTATAGAAAGGGAAAATGTTCTCCAGTTTTAGATGCTTGTGGCTCCCCTGCCCATTTGGCTTAAATTTTTTTTGTTTTTAAACTTGCTACTGTTTGGAGAACACCCATGAAGGAGAGAACTACAAGCTTCTGTGATCAAAGGAGAGGCAAACTTCCAAAGTAAAGATTAGAAAACAATATACTCATGCTAACAAATGGAACTTTTTAGTAGACATAAGTAGAGGGAGTGAAAGCAACTGATGTTCCCTTAACGAAAACCACAAACCTTAGAAACGTTACCTGTAAATCATAGAATCACAGAATGGTTTGGATTGGAAGGGACCTTAAATACCTCCTAGTTCCAACCCCTCTGCCATGGGCAGGGACATTTTCTGCTAGACCAGGTTGCTCAGAGCCCAATTCAGCCTGGCCTTGAACACGCCAGGGATGGGGCACCCACAACTTCTCTGGGAAACATGTTCCAGTGCCTCACCACCCTTACAGTAAAGAATTCCTTCTGTATATGTAACCTAAATTTTGCCTCTTCCACTTTGGGAAAAAAAAATGGGAGGGGTGGTATTTGATATAAAGTAAACCTTACCTTTTATGCTTTGTAAGGATTAACCCGTGTTTGAAAGTGTTTCAAAGATTGATCATCTCCCTCCATACACAGCAAAGTAGATGTTACTGAGGAAAGCCTGTAATTTAATGAAAAACTAACCTGACAGAGAGTGTGTTCTTATTTGTATAGTTAGCTACAATTAAATAAAATCTGTATACTGAATTGATTTCATTTACAAATGTATATTGGAATATCTGTGGAAAAAGAAAGTGAACATGTTGAGTGTTTTCTCTAATAAGAGAACAGTCTGCATGCTTTACAGTTCTGATTGTTGAGTTTGGATGATAGTACTCTGTTCAAAATATCTTTTGACCAAAATACAGCTCAGTTCGGTGTTTACGCTATGGAGATGGTTGTTGGCCATTGAATATCTAACATCTTATTGCTGATGGGTATTATTATTTTAAACAACTGAAGGGTTTTACTGTGGTACATCTTTGGACAAAATCAACCTGTGGACAATTAATTTTTATTTTTAAACAGTGAATTTATTGCAGAGGATGGTAATGAGAAGTTTTGGCAGTTCTTGGAAACTGTACGAGAATTAACAGTTTATAAGAAAGGAGGTAAGTTAAACAGCATGCTGATTTTTAACATATTATCTTGTGCTATTTAACTTTGAGACACATTAATTAGTTCTAGGCAGGTCAAGCCTGACTCTTCCATTATTGCTTACTAGGTAGGTTCCTTTCAGAAAGTTGTAGCATATTTTCCCCTAGGAGCAATACTTGCAGAGAAGTTTAAAAAAAAAAAAAAAAAAGGAAGTCAAGATGGACTAAGGTGCCCTTACAATATGGAACAAAAGTGTAAAGATTAAAGATACCTACCTGCTTACGTGACTTGCCAAGAGCTTATAGGATATTGAGACTCCATGTTTTATGCAAGATGGATAGTTGCAGTGCATAAAATCACACACATAAGTAAAATTAAAATGCTAGGAAATGCTAAAGGAAAAACTTTAATAATTTCCAGAAAAGCTTTAGTACTTGTACATGGCATAGTGACTGTTTTCTAGAATCAATACTGATGTTTTAGAATAAAGGTTTTTCACTGACAAAAGAGAACTAAAAAAGCCTTGCATGATTAGACAGAAGAATATTAAGTTGTTGGAAATTTGGAGAGAAGACCAAAGCATAAAATGCAGCAAAATCAACATAAAAGCTACCCCAGAATAAACCTTGGAAAACAGTTTACTGAAAATGTCCATGGTAATGAAAAACTGGGAGACATGTGGGCTTTTACACCGGGTTGGGCAGTATTAGACCTGCTTGGTAGGTCAACAGATGAACAAGGTGAAAAAGGCTTCAAAACAAGGTAAGGCTGCTTCATTTTGCTCTTTACTTACAGAATAGTACAACTCTTTAGGTATGAGTGCCAGCACCTAACACTACCACTGGAAGAGACTTGAGGGAAATTGAGTGTTAAATTAATAGTCAAAAGATAAAAAGTTGTAGGAAGATCATGCAGAAAGGGGCAGTGAGAAGTGCAGGTACATGAAAAGTGCTGTGTATGGAAGAGAGGACTTGAGAAACAACGTTTCAACAATTGTGACCACTGAATAAAACTTTAAAAAGATTGTGCTGTGCTTGTGATAATGTTATTTGAGTGTTCAGCAGCACCCCAAGCAGCCAGTAGTGGTAAGAAGGGAACAGGGTCACACATGGTAAACATAATTTTGCTGCTTGACTCCATGATGTGCTTTGTCAAGTAAAGTGTGATTTTTGACTTTACTATCTCCCTGTGTTTTCCTTATCATTTCTTTAGACTGGAAAAAGTACAAGCAGAAAATGTACAAAGAACTGTGATTTTAATTGTAGAGTATCAACTGGGAAAATTATAAAAAAACACCCAAAATTACAGTGAGATTGTGATCTCAAGGTCAGAGGTATGTATGTACAAAACCAGAGAGAGTCACTGAGAACAGAATGCCCAGGTGGTGAATGCTGTCGAAAGCCATTCTGTATAAGGCATGAGGACATGGAAAATGGAGATAGGTGCAGAATTTGACTTGTGGTCAGCTGCTAGCAGCATTTGTTTGTTTGTTGAGTTTGCTGTTGTCTAATGTTGTTTAAGGTCTTTGTCAGCACACAGGACAGTGGCATGTGTTATACCCTCAGCAAGGTTGGGAGTGACACAAAACAGGGAGGAGAAGCTAGGACTGTAATTAGAGGGACCTTGGCAGGCTGGAGAGACAGGCCAACAGAAACATTGGGAAATTCAGCAAAAGCACTTTACAGACTCCCTGCATGTGGGCTGGAATAATCTCAGCAACAGCATAATCTTGGCGCTGACTGACTAGAAAGTAGTTTTTTTGAGAGGCAGAGTGGGGATCCTTGCAAACAGTGAGAAGACCAACTACATGCCAGGCTGCATCTGCAGGAGCAAGAGCGTAGCCAGCAGGTCAAAGTGTTTATTCCACTGTATGAGACACCTGTAAATCTGAATCTGGAGTACTGGGGCCATGTTGGGCTCCCTGTTAAAAGAAAGAGTCCATCATTGGAGCAAATCTAGGAGAGGATCTCTGCAATGGCTAGGGAGGTGGAGCAGAGTTCTGAGGAAAGGCTGAGAGAACTGTTAGTGAACCTGAGAATGGAAGGAGTAAGGAGAGACCTTGTATCTTCAGCTTCCTAGTAGAGAAATATGCAAAGAAAGTGGGACCAGGCCCTTCCTGAAGGTGTACACAGTAGTATGAAAAAAAGCAAAGGGCAGAAGTTGAAACATGGAAGTTGTGGTTAGATACTAGAGAAAATGTTTCTGCCCTGGGATTGGGTAAACTCTGAAACTGACTGCTCAGGAAGCTCTGGAATCTCTATTCATTAGGATCATTCAGAATTCTACTGCATGAGGCCTTGAGCAGCCTAGTCAAGCCTTGAAATGATATCTCTAAGTAACAGTTTGGATAAGGTGACCTCCACAAGTCACTTTTAACTTATTCTTTTTTTTCTATGACTGATTTAGATGCAGTTAGTATTGCCTTGAGATAAGACTGCTGTATCAGATGATGTGTCAGGGTTTTTTTTATCAGCCATCTCCTTTTTGCTTGCTTGGACACACTTTCCAAGGAGTTTGAGGCTTTAATGACATTTATTATTAGTGACACAGATGTCTGTTGAAATTAGCTGTTAGTTAAATACCTACTTCACCTGGATAAACTCTGTGATTGAGAGTAAATTCTGTGACTAAGAATAAATAAATTACAGTAGAATGATCTCCATGACCTGTCATGCCAGTGAACTGTTAGATGCTGGCAGTTGGCAACCTTGAGACTATACTAAAATACTGCTTTAATTAAACATATTGAGAAGTGTATGTGTGTATTTATCTTTATGGCCAACACACAACTATGACAGTAATGCAGGGAAACTTGAAGTTCTGGCACCAAGTGGCTTTGCTAAAAGTGAAGTCACAGTTGGGTTAGTCTTGATCTTAGGAAATGGATGCTCTTTGTGAACAGGAAGTCTGCATTAGAAGTTTACAATAAACTGGTCAGTTTGAGTGGAGAATCTGGTGCTGTAAGACTTCAGTGGCACAGTTTACTGCGAGGTGTGTGTAATAGTTTACCTCTGAGGAGAAGTTGGTTCTCTGTATGGTGTGGAATGAGTTCTGTCTTAGTTGCTGCATGTCAAGACACATTGACATAAAGGGATGTTCATGATGTGTTAAAACTGATGTAGCAACAACTACTTCAGTAAATTAAAGGATCTGGCTGAAAAAGGGTTGGTTGGGAAAATTGACTTTTCAGTTATTCTCTGAGTGATGCCAAGAGCAGACAGGATGAATAAGCAGGAAATAAAAGCATTGTTTGTTTAAATAGAAACATTTTCATACAAAGTAAAGAATTCCTAGATTTGAAGCTGAAAATCTGTGTTTAAAAATGAATTGGATGATAGATTTGTATTTCAACATACTGTTGAATGTTTCAGAAGAGTTCTAAAGTATTAAAGCTAGAAGGCAGCTTAAAAAATCAAATAGGGTAGCTTGTTTTTTGTTTTTTTTTTCCTAAATCCTTGCTTGGTTGATTTTCAATCTGTTTTTTTAATCAGTTCTCAGGATTTGTTGTTTTAAATTTAGAATAATCAACATCTCCTGTTAATGTAATCATTTAAAATATTTAGCATTACCAAATTAGGTTTATTAATGGTCTGTTTAGCTGTGATATTTGTAGCAGTTTAATGGATTTGGTAGGAAATATGTACATGAAATTTGGTGAAACACTTAATCTGGTGATGTATTTGGTGGTTTTAGCTTTTTTCTTTTGTAATATGAGCTCAAATCAACTCGGGCAGCATCTTGATTATACCATATGGGAAGCAGGAGAAGGTCAGTGATGAGATACACTATCAAATTAATGTGAGTTCTTCAGATAACATGAGCAACATTGTTTATATCTAGGTAATGTGCAACATCTTTTCTGCCAGGCTTGTGAAATACGTGGAAAGGCAGATGATGCTAATTTTGAGCTGCAGGTATGTTATAAAAAAGTGAAAGCTGCAAAAATTTTGTACTAAAACCAGCATTTATAAAACACTGAAGATGGCATTTTAAACTTGCTGCTGCTTTTATGTCCCTAAAGGTTAATTTATAATCACCAAGGGAAAGTAAGTAGCCAGTTCCCTGCCGACTAATTATCACTTGAGTGTTTACCATCTTCCCAAGTGCTTCAGTTTATATATTGAATTTTTAGCAGCCTCATAAATATATATTAAAACCCAAAACAAAACCAACATGCAAACATATTTTCTCTATGGAAGCAATTTTCTCTGAAAAATATAACAGTATATTTCATATAAACAACAATCATGCAAATTATTTTTTGCAATCTAGAAGACTACATATCATTCACAACTAAATTAGACAATATTTTTTATGTGTATATAAACCCTAAAGATTCCAGAGGAATCAATTTCACAAACATGGCATTTCTATACTAATAATGCAGTAAAATAACATATTCCCTCTTCACTGGCATCTTGCTTGAATGGCACAGGTTTGACTGGCCAGTGATTGCCTGAACTGCTGTTACCTGGGATCTCTAATTCCCTAGTTCATCTGTGGATCCAGACATTCATATCTATGCAATTGGAACAATCCTCATACATCCATCCCACCAAGTAATTATTCCAGCACACTCTGTTCTTCTGGTTAATAATGTCCCTTATGTTTACTCTCCCTACCTCCTGTGCCTCAGTACTTTGAATTCTCTTGTGAGTTACTGGCTTATATTCAGATTAATTTTGTGCTGTGTGTACATGAGGTCTGAGAAGATGTGCTGTAATACTTTTTTATCTTTTGTGACTGCCCTGGTTGTCTCTTTTAATTATTTTTCACTTACCTGTGATGAAAGATAACTGCTGTAAGTTGTGGCTAGTAACTGTCAACATTTAAATGTGAGTCTGCTTAGCTGGTTGTTCAGTTCTTGCTGGAGTCAGTCTAATCAATTTGGCTACAGGAGCTGAGAGAGTTTTTCAGCAGGCAAATCAAGGCATCTTCAGAGTGAGCTTTTAAGGTTTTGCTGGCTGCTTGGCTATATTTCTCATGGCTAGGATGAAAGTTTACAGATGTGAAGCTCATACATGTGCATTCAGATGTCTGCAGTCTGGAGCTGCTGTTAATGTGGTCTCTTATTTACTTTTAAATTGACTTTGTTAATGATTCAGTGGTAATATGCTGTCATGCAGGATTTTATAACCAGAAAAATCTGGTTCTTTCTGATTCCCTGTAACATCCTAAGAAACTTACGATGACTTCTACTCTTTTGGCAATGTTCAGATGAGCTTAGAGGGCAGGCACTACCAAATTTCAAGGATTCAATACTAGGTGAAAATAATTTGCAAAGCTCAAACCAATAGTTCTATTTAACTGAAATTAGCTCAGTTGGTTAGAGCATGGTGCTAATAACACCAAGGTCACAGATTCCATCCATGTACAGGCTCTAAGAGTTCACTTAAGTTCACTGTAGTGTTGAACTTTAGGGTCCTTGTGGATTCCTTCCATGTCAGAATATTCTGTGTGATTCTGTGTATGTAATAAACTCTGTAAATTGATTTTGTATTAGGTGGCTTATATGGCATTTGATATGAATTAATGTATCTTTGTGAAGTTTAAAGTACAATTGTATTCTAAGTGAAACCAACAGTGTTAATAGAGGTTGCCGTAGTAGGAGTGGATGCATGATTTGCTAAATATATCCTTGTCAATGTTATACAGTCATTTTTGTAAGCAGATAAATATTATCTTTTTTCTTTCTTTCTTTCTTTTTTTGTTTTTTGTTTTTTACTTTCTAAAATCGTCATTCTCATAATCATCTTCCAGGAAAAAATGTCAGCTGTTTTAAACACAGCAGTGAAAGCACAGATGAAATTTATAAGCCAAAAAAATTAAAGACTTGTGGCAAAAAATATTTTATTGAGGCAGTATCTTTAGAATTATGTATTTCTCTGTATGTGTTGCTCTTCATTGTCTTCAACAGGATATTATTTGGGGCTGAATGGACAGGCAGAAATTTCAGATTTAACTTTATTTTTGTGGAGATAATTTGAAGAAGAATACAGTTATTGAAGAAAAGTTTCAATCTGGAAGGGATTTGTTGCTTCCAAATTTTTATATTCACTGTTTGGAATGTGTGAAGCCAAAATTATCTCATTTAGAATAATAGAATCATTAAGGCTGGACAAGACATCCAAGGCTGAGTCCAGCCTTTGACTGATTGCCACTCTGCCAATTAAACCACAGCACCATGTGCCACATCCGGTCACTTCTTGAGTACCTCCAGGAATGGTGACTGCACTGTCACCCTGGGCAGCTCGTTCTAGTGCTCAACCAGCCTTTCAGTGAAGGAATTCTTCCTGATGTGCAACCTGAACCTCCCCTGGCACAGCTTGAGGCCATTTCCCTTTGTCCTGTCAGTACTTGGCAGGGAGAAGAGGCTGACCCAAACCTGGCTACAGCCTCCTTTTAGGTGGTTGCAGAGAGTGATCTCCTTTGAGCCTCCTCTTCTCCAGGCTAAACATCCCCAGCTCCCTCATCTGCTCCTCACAGGGCTTGTGCTCGAGAGCTTTCACCAGCTTTGTTGCCATTTGGGTGCTGCCAGAGCTATGTGTACCTGTGGAGAACATAGATAGGTTTTTCATCCATTGATTTTCATGTAAGACAGTAACAATTATATGTCATGAATTAGACTCAGCCAGCAAACTAAGTAGCACATGTCTACTCTCTGTGCTCCCCAGTAGGATGAGGAAGAGCATTAGGAAAAGGTAAAACCTGTGGGCTGAGATAAAACAGTTTAATCATTGAAAGAAAATGAAATATAATAATAAAAATAACAACAGGAAGGAAAATGAGAGGAACAAATCTTCACTCAAGTGATGCACAATACAACTGCTCATGACCCACTGACTGATGGCCAGCCTGTCCCCAAGCAGAGATCAACAGCTCCCAGCCAACTCCCCAGTTTGTATCCTGAGTGTGGTATTCCATGGTATGGAGTGACCCTTTGACCGGTTCAGGTCAGCTTCTCCTGGCCATGCTCCCTCCAGCTTCTTGTGCACCCCTCTGCTGCCAGAGCATGGGAAACTGAAAAGTCCCTGACTCAGGGTAAGCACTGCTGAGCCACAACTAAAACTTCAGTGTGTTATCATGTTATTCTCATATCAAATCCAAAACACTGCACTGTACCAGCTATTAGGAAGGAAATTAACTCTACCCCTGCTGAAACCAAGACATTAGATAGAATTCATGGGAAGGGGCTTTCTTGAAATGCAGATTATACACTATTCTAATGATAGGGTGTTTTTCTAGTGAATTACAGCAAGTTCAGCCTTTCTAAATAATGAGTTTTAAGGGGGAGAAGGCAGAAAGGAGATACTAGAGGCTTTAAGAGCAAAAGAAGACTTTTTTATTTTTTTACAATCACGACGTGGTTGTGAAGAAGAAAATGAGAGGATAAAAGCTGCTTAGTTATGAAAATTGAATATGCCTCCAGAATGAGAATTGAAGGTTAATTATTTTCAACCAATGTTCTGTATTACCACTTCTGTCATTTCCAGACACTGTCCACCTACCTTCTTACTCAGAGTCCTAATTTTGACCTTGAAAATACAAGATGTGCAGGGAAGGGGGAGCTACTTCGCATGTTGTATCCATTCTCACACTGTTGTTCATCATATATTTTTAAGGAAGAAATAGAATATGTGAGAGTAGCCCACAGGATGACACCTTTAGAAGATTTTTATTTAAGTTGCACAGTTGGAGTGTTTCAAAACTAAATGTGAGGAAATTATTTGTAAAATGATGCTCTATTCAGGACTCTCCATAAATGTTTTTTGAGAGACATTATTGTTGAGTGGGTTTTTATATTACTGAAAATAATTTCTATATTAACTAGTGCTACAGAGCTCTCTTTTGTTGTATTTTTGTTTTTGTGATATTAGGCCTCTGTATTCATAGGGAAGGAAACAGTTATTAATAGTCAGCACTGAAGACTTTTGAATGCCAAGCAGCACTGGCATTAATGCTTGTTTGTTATGTAGTGAAGATAGATATGCCACATCATTTAGGGCTAAATACTAAAAGTTTGTCTTTTTTTTTTTTTTTTCTCTCTTCAACAGATTCAGAGTACTCCTATTACAATTTAATCTTGAAGAAAGCAGGACAATTTTTATCCAATTTGCAAATCAATCTGTTGAAGTTTGCACTTTCCATACGGGCTTATTCTCCAACTGTTCAGATGTTTCAGCAGGTGACAATATTGCCTGATATATTTGGTACATGATTGAATGAGATATTTTGGCTAAACAATGTTTGTTGGTATTGTTCAGTAAAATATATGTCGTTATCATTTGAAATCTAACATGATAAAGGTGATGCTTTATAAGCTGGTTATATTGACAGGAACGAATATTCATGTTCAATTGTATGGATAGCATTCCTTGCAGGGAATTTTTTTGTAACTGTTCATCTTTTAAAACTCAGATTGTGGGGATTTTTTGCATGGCTTCAAATCATCCTGTGGGAATTCAGACATTCCCAGAGCAAGACACTTCCTGTAGCTTCAAGTAATTTATGTTTGCTATTTAGTGGATTTCTTGCCTCTCTCATTGTTTTAGTATTTGAAAAGTTGAAAAATTAGAAAAACATGCATTATTAATTAAAAAGTGAGAGGCCACAAATTCACTGTGCCTCTAAACCTAAAATTGCTATTCCTCCTTTTAGCAATGCCACCTTCAGGATAAGGTGAGAAATCCATGTTTCTGAAAGGTAATAAGCTGTAATAAAGTTAGGGAGTTTTGCAGGTGATCTCTGGAGAAATACCATAATCTCAGAGTCAAGTGTTTTTGTTTTTACCTTTCAGCCAGTGAATCCAGACTCACTGACATGTAGTCACATGATTCCCGCTTCATACTGGAATAGCTGAGTAGACTTTTTTAGAAAAAGGCAGGGGATGGGAAAGAGAGAGAATCAAAAATTGTCGTTATTTGTTTGGGATTTATTGGCTTAGAAGTCTAATCTTTGGATGTTAGCATGATTGCTGATAGCAACCAAAGTTAAAAATATCTCAGAGTACAGGCTGTGATTTCAGCTTGTTGAGGAGATTTCTCAGTCCTGTCTTTGTAGAACATAAATGCACTTTTCATTTTCTGGAGTATGACTGCATTTAATAGACTGTGCCTCACAAAGGTTATAGGCTCTTAATCTTCTAATATATTTCTTTATTTTTTCTTTTCCTCCCACATGTACCCAGTTTTGAATGGGCTTAATTAGAAACACAGCTTAATGGCAGCTGTTGAGTTATTTTAATCAAAGGGATGTGAGTTTAAGTGCAATCAAAGCATTCTGGTTGAGTATAATTGTTGAAATATTAGATTGCAGCTGATGAACCTCCACCAGAAGGCTGCAGTGCATTTGTGGTTATCCATGAGAAGCACACCTGTAAGACTAATGAAATAAAAAAGCTACTGAAGAAGGCTACTAAGAGGTAAATATAATGATCTGGTTTAAGAGGAAAAATAGGTTACTAAAGAGCTTAATATTATGAGAGTTCATCAGTTATGAATCAAAGTAAGTTTTAAAATAAAATTATAGACTTTTGTCCTCTAATCACATGGACAATTTTTTATTTTTTCCTTTTTTTCTTTTACATGGAATAGTCAAGTTTAAGTTATAGAGTACTTTCTATACAAACTTACAGGGTTTTTTTTACAGTGTATCTGACACAGTACTCTACTGACAGACTTTTCTCTGTAGTCAATGTCACTGTAGTTGAGGTTTTCTGGATTGCAAGGGCTTGGCATAGAAGAGGAGTCTGCCTCAGCTGGCATAACCTTTCCTCACCTTGTGCTAGACATTGCACCTGCCAACCCTTTCTGCAGGTTTTGTCCTGTGGTAACTAGCATCAGTCCAAAATTGGAGCTCTGAAGTAAAATGTGTAGGACCTATCAAAATAAAAGTAACAAAGTAATGAAAATGTAATATTTAATCTCTATTTTTTAACAAAAAGTATTAATTTGGGGTTTTTTTAAGACCTGCATGTAGCATTCTTTTCTTTGTTGGTTGTTTCTTTTCTCCTGAAATGGTCTCCATAATATACATTAGTATCCATACCCTCAGCCACTTCATGGAGATATGCAGAGCTGAAAGATGATGTGGTAGGGTGTATTTCTGGGATTTTGCTTTCTGTCAAATATAAATTGTGGGGGAAACTCTGAAAACCTATGAATTTGTCTCTTTGGTTGCTTCTGAAAATAATTTTGTGTTCCACATGTGTGATTCATGATATATTCTAAGTCCATTGATAAAATTACCGCGTACTAAATTGGTGTCTTTTGTTTATTCAATAGCCAAGATTTCTGTAGAAACAACTCATTGTCTAGTTCACAATTTCCCATTTTTACCAGTTATATTCTTCTAAAAAGAAGTCTTTTTTTCCTAGATAAAAGCCAAAATATACTACAGATAATTTAAAATGTTACTGAATTCTTGTGGCCATATATTAAGGCATTATGAGACCATAACATTTTATTGCAATAGTAAACTTTTAAAGCAATTAACTGGATTCACCACATTCTCCTCTCTGGAGATATTATTTCCAAATGTACAAAATTCTGAAAAATCACAATTCTAAATAATAGAATCCTGAATTATTCAGAATTGAGAGAGTTAGATTGCTAGAAATCATTAGGAACTTGCAAGAAAACGGAAGTTTCTTTTATTTGATTGGTCTTCTATTTTCAATAACTTTGTGGTCAGTCACATCACACCATTCAGAGTTGCAGGGAAAAAATCTTGATAAATTTTCCCTCCTTCTCACCGCCCCAAAAGTAGTTGTGTCACTCAAATATTTAGAGTACCTGGAGTTAGATTGTGAGAAGAACATGTTCATGTTCACATGTTCAGGTAATCGTTCTCACTGTTAGTTCCATTTGTACTCTGGGTGGCAGATACTTCACCTCTGCTGGTGATATTTAGGCAGCTGGTAACGATAGGGCTGTGCTCCTGTTGTTTTTTTTCTACCAGGTGAACGAGTGATATAAGGGGCAGTGTGCCGTGTCACTGTTGGTAGCTCTAAACCAGTCATTCTTTTTCTGTCTTTTCATAGAAGAGATCTTTTTGATTTATTGATTATTCTTTTCTTTCAAAGTATTTTCCTTTATGCTCCATTCTGTATCTGCTGTCTGTCATGACTCTTCAAGTTCAGCCTGGCCAATTTAAGCTGTGCTTTCAGTTGTTCACCATATTTGAATGAGGATGCTAGAAATGTCCTGATTTTAGGGACTGATAATTTCAAATCTCACTGGAAGAGAAAGAAGAGGCTGCAGCATTCTTTTTGTGTGATTCATCATCTCAACCCAACATCCAGAAAGTCTCAGGCTAAATATTCTGCATGTCAGAGTTAAGGTTATTGCTTCATTAGTCCTTTATGCAACAGCAACTGTGATTATGTCTTTTGCACTTTCAGCCATGTTGCAATGGACTGTGTGGCTCCAGTTGGATGTAGTTTGTGTGGAGGTGTAATGGCTCCAGAGCTCAGGGGTCTGGGCATGTCAAAGAACATACGGTTAAATGGTTGGGATTGCTTATCTTGCTGACTGTCCAAAACACAACCCTAAGGTTTCTGGGGCTGTCACTGTGAAGAGCAGAAGCATTAATTGGAGTCACATTTTGCTCAAAACAATCAGTGCCTTGCATTTGTCAGTACATGTTTGCTGTCTTCTATCACACTGCTTCTGCATCCTATCCTGGGTACTATCTAGACAAGCAAATTGCCTGTACTACCCTAGCAAGTGTTGAACTCCACATCTGTGTAATTTTTTTATCTTTTTCTTTTTGTCTGCCCAGCTGTTCTTCCTTGTCTTTTGGGCAGCCTTCTTATGAGCATCTCTTATGGCAGAAAATTAATTACCTTTCAGTTCTAAGAGCAGGAGAATCAATTCCTTGTCACTACTATTCAGTGTTGAAGAGAAACAAAGAACAGAGGCTTATCTTGGATTTACAAGGGCAGAACACTAATTCTCAACCCAAGGTCATTAGAGGAGCTCTATGCAGTGTTATTCATTGCAGCACTTAATATTTTCATGAAGCATGTTCATTGTGATATGAGGTTGTCACTATTCAAGTCATGGCAGCACTCAGTAACCACCTTGGTTGGTTGGTTGAAGTAGAGTGGATAAAGTTAGTTAGGAAAAGAGAAGCTCCCTTGCTTGAGGTTTTCCGCTCTCTCCATGACAGTGGCAGCTCTTGTCTCTCTGGTTATGAGGTTGCACAAGTCATGTCCCACAGGTATGCTTTCATTGGGGCAAATCTGAATCCGTCCTTCCACAGAGCTCACTCATTCAGGAGTCGTTTCAGACTCCTGGATCTCACCTGTTTGGTCTGCCTTGTCCTGTGATAGCAGTGGGTCAGCTTGCCTGACATTTCTGTAACACCCAACTACCTGCACCCAAGTTAATTCCTAAACTGGGCCCCTCCTTTTATTTCTGCCTTACAAATTAGGTCCTTGATTGCATACCTACCAAACTTACATAGGACATTGATGTTAAAACCCTGAGTAACCTCGTACAAATTGCTCCTGCTTGAAGTGAGGGTTTGCAGCACATTACCTCTAAGGGTTGTGTAATTTATTCTATGTTTTTTTACACTGAAGGTGTTCCAAAGATCTGCATCACAGGATCTGTGGTGTTCTGCACACACCTTTCCAGTCTGGCTCTTCAATGAGTGTCTACGACACACAGTTCTGTACTGTGTGTTGAATTAGTTTCCTAACATGTCTTGGGGATACTTGGAGACAGTTTACTGGTCTTTTGACCTCCATTGCAAAGGCAACTTTGAAAAAGTGTGCTCATCGATAATTAGTACCTTGAGCATATTACTCATATCCTTTGGTACTTCTCCATCCTTCCCAGGTTTTATTCAAAAGATCTTTTTATTCGTCTAAGAAATCATTGCAGCGTAACCTTTCTAGTCCTGGTTTTCAATTAGGAGGGTAGGTGGGCAGTCAAAATCTGCAAAATTAGCTAAATTTAACAGAGCTTGATGGTTTCAAAATAGTATAACCCCAGTTAGCTTCAAGGTGTGTTGACAGTTTTTTCAAACTTCACAGAATCTCCCTCTGCTGCTCTGTTACTCACTGATTGCTCTGTGCATCTGTAATAGATGCAATATATCATTCAAGTTAAAATCTTCAGGCTGTTACTGATGCACAAAATCTCCAGGTGCTATGCTTTTCATGTGCTTTGTGTTGTGATTTAATAAAATCTATTTCAATTATTTATAGTTGGTGCTGATTTTTCAGTTTTTTATACTTTAATTTGTGAATTTGTTTTTCTGGGTTTGTTTGTGAGCAATCATTATTATTTGTGATGATTTTAACATGGCTTGTATATTTTTAGCATAGAAACGTTTACTAGTTTTTTAAATTATGAAGTAGAAAACCTGCCATTCTTTTAATTAATATTCTGACTTTATAATATCACAATTATTTGTTTTAAAACCAGACCCAGGCCCTATCTTTTTAAGGGAGACCATAAATTTCCAACTCTCAAAGAGGATGGCCCAGTAGTTATTCTATATGCAGAAATGGGTACAAAAGACTTTGTCAAATTCCACAAGATTTTATCTGAGAAGGCACAAAAGGAGGAAATTGTTTATGTTCTCCGGCACTATGTTCAGGTATGCAATTCAAATCAACATTGTTTCAGCAAACTGTTAGTATTCTGTCTTTGCTTTGCTTGGTTTTTGACAAAACACATTTTTCTACATTTATTTTTGCATTTGGCTAAATAATATGCAATACATTTTCTAATATTAAAACTCTCTAGGTAAGTAATTCACCAACTACAAACTATGAAGGCAGAAAAGCATGGTAATGTTACCACTCCTGCATGCAAGCACTGATTGCATCACTGATCTTGCAATACCTCTTTTTAGGTTATATGTCTGGGGTTTGTATGGTGTACAAAGATCTTGAGTGAATCTTGGTGCAGCAGATTGAACATATCAGTAACTAGAGTTAGAAAAATGGAAAGTAGACTAGAGACTCAACTGAGGAATTACCAATTATATTTTTACATATTCTCCATGTAATCTCATGTTCATTGAGACACAGCAGCATGGGCTGTCACGGCCAACATGAGCAGTTATAAAATGTTTGTGTTCCATAGTGTCATTATTTGAAACATAATGTTTCTGAATTCTTTTCTTAACTTCTTCTTCTCCCTGAAACAAAACAAGAAAAATACTGGTACATGGAACTGTATTGTCCCCAGTTTTGAGTATTGGAAGGCTTTTGTGATTTATATTCAAAGTACAGATCTTAAATAGTGTGACTAATCTGAGAATAATCTGATGGAGTTAGAGGTTGCTGTGATTTATGTAGACCAGGCATTTCAGGGAGATGAGAAACATAGTTTGCAGATGACTTTGAGTTGTTTGCTCACAGTAATGAAAGAGAGAATTTGAAGAAACCAGTCTTGAATTCAAAGTCATATGGGTATAGCTTTTATTGAGCTCCAGTCTTTTATGCTTTTATTTCAATTAAATGCCTGCTTGCATATTAAATGTCTCATTGCTCTGCTTGGCTTATGCATCATGGTCTCCCCAAATGCATGTTGTCTTCTTGCCTGCACCTTTTCTCTCTTCAGACCTCTATTCCCTTTTCTTCCTTCCTCACAACCTCAATTTTTATTCTTTGGTACACACTGGGATGGATTCTCCCTCCTTTTTTGCATTAAATGCCAGAAGAGGGAGCATTGATAACAGAAGAGGTATGGTCTTTCTGCTGTCTCTTTCTTTTTTTAACTGAGTATCACTGAGACTACTTACAGAGTGCTCTCTGCTCCCTCTGCCTTGAGTTTTGCTTAGAGGATGGATGGAGAAGTTTCCCAGCCCTGCTGGGTTTTCACTTGTATTTCAGAGGATTCTCAGTACAGAATGGTTCTTAGAAATTACAAGCTAAGCTCAAAGGCTTTCAAGAAATTGCTGCTGTGCATGTGCAAATTACATTTTGAAAAGGGGATTTTCATACATTTGGGGCAAATTAGGACATGTATTCAGAAATAAGTGTGCTTTGTGTAATTACACTATTGAATGTCAAACTTCCACTCCAAAGTTAGAAGTAGCTGTTGTTTGTTTTTAGTGAGTGGCAACCTGTTTTTAGCAGTGATGCTTTAATGCATTTTATTATTACTTCTTGCAAAAAGTGATTAAATGTTTTACCAAAACTTTTTTAAGAGTAAGTCTGATGCAAAAATAGAGGATTTCCTCTTAACATCCTGAAAATCTGGCAGCATTACCAAGAAATGAGTATCAGTTTAAAATGTGAATTGTGAGACATTAATAATTGTGTAGGGTCCTATGAGCTCTGCCTATTCTAGTCTCTCTTTTAGTATTGTGTGAAGATTACAATTTTGACCAGCCTTTGTGTGATTTGCAGGAGATAAAGGACATTGTCACATTCTTTTACATGCCTTCTCAGTGGACTGTCAATATGCCTTACACTTGGAATTGAAAGATGAATTTAAGTAATGGCTTAAATGTCATAGCATTTTAAAGTTACAATATTAGATATTGTTAATCTCCTTTAAATATATATTTTTAAGTTATGTTTTTTTCTTCTGTTAAAATAATATCATCAAGCAGAAACCAAATTCCAGAAAAATGTATTTATCTGGATATGGTGTGGAACTTGCAATAAAGAGTACAGAATATAAAGCAGTAGATGACACGCAGGTTAAAGGTATGTGGGTTTTTAATTGATTTGATATCTTTTGAAGCTGCTATTGAAATGGCTACAGTATCTACACCTTAGTGTTTCAGGGCTGAGGGTTTTTTTTCTGAATTTCTATGGAAATACTTTCACAATCTTCTATAGAAAAGATGTGATGAACCAAAGAATGTATCCAAATGAGACATTTACTGCAGAAACTGGTAACTACAGCATGGTGACACAGAGAAATTACTTTGCAGGGACATTCACAAAATAAAAAGAAAGTTAACTCTCTTTGATAAGACTAGGGTTTAATGACTTTTGAGTCATGTCAAAAAATGGTTTAGTTTTTTTAAAGGGGAAGAAACTGATCTCTGACTAACATCAAATGCCAGCTGGAGATTCAAGTGCTTTAAGGTGACCAGGCTTTTCAAGTGTAAATTTGGTAGTAGTTGACTGATAAGAGTTATACCTTATCACTTAATCACACTGAGAAATGGCTGTTTAGGGAAGTGAACTGTTGAACCACACCTATTTAATTTTTTATAAAAATTGTTACCACTGAATTAATTATATTAAAATATTAATTTTAATGTTGCAAAGTTCTGCAGAGTAATTATTTTCATGCCATAAGTATAAATTTAATTAAAACTACATCTGGGAATGACAACTTTGTGGTTGTGTGTTTCAGTTAACTGTTTTATAATTAATGAAAACATAATACTACAATAATTTTCTTGGCTTATGATGTCCACATGTGTTATGTGTTCAGGAGCAAATGAGACAAAAGAAGAGGAAGATGAGGAAGAGGAAGAGGAAAGTGATGTCCAAGGATTTCTCTTCGGCAGATTAAAGTGAGTTCATATAAGTTATAAATAAATTTTTATGTTTGTTTCTGGAAGCTCAACCAGTTGGGTTTTTTCATAGAAGAATTGAGATTTATGTTGGAAATTATTTTATTTGGTGGAAATTGATTTATTTTTTTATGTCTTGTGGACCTAAAGACGCAACGGTTGTTTATTCTGTTAATTTCAATGTATTGCTCTTAGTTTTCTAATTATCTTAGAATGTATGCAGTAAACTTTTTTAATTAAAAATATCTGCCTGGGTAACACTCACAAAAGCTTAGAACATTATGATTTCACATTTGTTAGATCATTGGAATCAAAATGTTGGTTTTCAAAATGTGAGACTAGCACAAGAAATCCAAACCCATGTGCTGTATCTCCATAAGATGTTTTTAAGAATAGTAATGGATTTCATAAAGCTAAGGAGTGGTATTTCTAGGAAGATGGGCTTATTATAGATACCAACTCATTTTGGAGTTTGTGAATTTGTGTTCTCTTCCAACAGGAACTTTTATCTCCAAGCTGCAATCTGTTAAATGAAATCAAATGTTACCCTACTGAGCACTTCTTCTAGTCCTCAGTTGGTGGATTCATTTGGTGGTTTCAGTTATCCAAAGTGCTTCCCTTTTCCTGTAATAAATCCATGCAGTGGATCATAAATTTTTTTTCTTCAGCAAAAACCCTTGAGATTGTGGGTCTTCTCTAGATGGCATTCTCTCATTATTTAAAACAAAAAGTAAATTTTTTTAGATATTGTCACTAAACTGTAAATCTCTAAAGCTGCTAATTCTGTCTAAGTTCTTGAAAGCCCATCCCCTCCCTTCCTGCCTTTTTGTTCTCAAGCACATTGAGGTAGAAGCACACTCAGATCTTGAGGCTTCCCTGTTGTTTCACCTATGTGCTTGAGATTCTGCACAGCAGGTAATGCCAAATGCTTATGCTGTATGTTTTTTCTGAGCCTTTTTTCTTCTTGTATTTTGCTAGGTTTAGCTCTTGATTCTCCACTGTGACTGATTGGTGAAGCTGTCAGATAATTCTTTTTGACATTGTTTCTAGATTCATTGGTTTTTCCTCTTCTCCTTTTCATACAGGAGGTGAAATAGATGTTTCAGTAGTCTGTAAATTGTCCCTTTGTTAGAGCCATGTCAAAAGTTTTACTTTTCTCAGCTGTGAAGTAGTCATGAATGTAAGCAAAAGACGTAAAATGTTTAGAAATTTAATGGAGATTTTTTTCAAGAATATCTTGTCTCAGGCTGAAGTATTTGCCCTCAAAACTTACCTATTATAATAGGTAAATAGCTAAGCTTTTGTGTACCATGTTCTTTAGGTATGACAGATTATTTGTGTGCTCAGTAGATTGATATTGTCAGTGCTGTCAATTTATAGAACATGTTCTCAACATTGTCTTGCCTGTACCTCTTGTAGTTAATGCCACAAAGAGTTCATTCCTTTACAGTCAATATATGGTACAGTTGATGTACAGTTAGGTATACATCATCCTAAGCTAAGTGAACAGTTACCTGGATGGTGTCTTAATACTGCCCAATCTTTGACTTCATTTATTCTGTCAAAATTTATGTGGCAGGTTTTGAGACAGATCACTACAAAATAAGTGAACTCCTGGTACTTAGTAGGAATTTCCTTACGGAGAGAGTTGTCAAGCATTGGGACAGGCTGGCCAGGAAAGTGATTGAGTTGCCATGCCTGGGTAGATCTGGCACTTAGGGACATGGTTTAGGGATGGACTTGACAGTGCTGGCCTAATGGACTTAAGGATCTTAAAGGTCCTTTCTGACCTAAATGATTCTATGCTTCTCTTTAACTGAGGTTTAGCCCTCAGAAATCCATATTTTCTCACCCAAAATCCATATTTTTTTTTTCAAGAATGAGTTAAATTTTATTCTTCGTTGTTATCCTAAGAATACAATATTAGCTGTGAGCAGTACTGTGGATAAAAGCAGACATTGATGGATGTAATTGATTCTTTTTTGTAATAAAATGTTTTATTGTAGACGGATGCATCCTGATCTGAAAAACAATCTGATAGAGTTTAAGAAACATCTAATTGAAACTACAAACAGCATGGAACCACTGAAGGTCTGGGAGATGCAGGGTATGTACTGCATTTTTTTTTAATTAACATGATCCTCTATTTAATATTTCTTTGTTATTTTAATCTATTGACATTATGATAAAAACTTCTTGTAAAAGGAGACATCATTTCATAAAAAGGGCATAATACCTGAAGTATTTAAAAGGCATGTGCTGATACCTTGTATTGTATGCTAGAAATTAAAGCAACATTGAAGTAATTTTATAAAATGGAGAGATATATTGTCTGCTTTTCTACTTGATGTGTCATCTCGGGTATTAAAACTTGTTTTAGATATATTTTTTGGAGGTCAGGAAAAAGATATAGTTTTTACATGACTGCTGGGTTGGGATGAAATGCATGTTAGGACAGGTTGTTTCCTTTAACTTATAAATTTTATCAATGTACTAGAGTTCACATCGATGCATTTTTTTGATATACTATCAAGTGGAAGAACATGCTTTTAAAAGCTTCCCTGTAGAAAAGGAAAACACATATGTTGATTGCTAAAGCTTGTGTACTCATGACTTGCAGGACATTCAGTGGCTTGAAAGAAATTGTAAATCGCTCTAAAATATAAATCTCTCATAAAATGTCACAACATTTAAGTTTACACAAGTAAATTTTCCCCCTTACATTCCTCAGCTTTAGAGGACAACCTGGTCAGAATGAGTTTACTTATATATTAGTGCAGTGAAGGAGACTGAGCAATCATCTGAGCTTCAGTTTCTTTTGGGACCCTGATGTGACAGAGCTTGCTAGCAATGTCCAGTCTGATATTACCTGTGTGAGATAATTGTAGTTCACTTGCAGTCTTTTATCAATGAAGTTCAACTGCAGGATTTATCTTTGTCCCAAATTAAAAACAATTGTAAAATATTGCTTTAAAGTTCTCTTGAGAAATCACTTCGGAAAAAAAATAGAAAAAGAAAATAGTAGGTTTGACTGTTTTTGTGTATGATTGAATGCCACTTGGCTGATATAAAAGCTGAAGCAGCCATAAGACTTCAATCCCTTTAATGTCTACCTTCAAAAGACAGTACAAGGTCTGTGTTTACTGGTGGTCTTTTCTGTGGTGTTATGCCTATATATATATTAAAAAAAAGGAAACTGGTGCTGCTCCCCAAGAAACCAGTTCTTAGTGTTGAAAATAGCTCGGTGTTGGGATGCTGTTAATTTATGTCAGGAAGACTTGTGGCTTATGGTTCAGATCTTCATTCTTCAGCCACTATATTTTGGTGCAGTTGCTTTGATACCTCACTGCTGACATGACAGGGTGCTTTCTCTAGTTCTTTCTTAATGACTAATTATAGTGGCTGAATTAATGGCTCAGCTTCTCTCTGATTTCCTTTAATTAGCTTCAAAGTAAAAATCTAACTAAATTTAAGCAAAACTACTTCAGCTATAGGGCATACTTCTATTTATAAATGAACCTAAACACCATTCAAGAGCTGTCTTTCAAGAGCTTTTATATTTTAGGTAAGTAATTAGTAAGTACTTTTTCCTCAAGGTGCCTTACACTGCGCTCTCAGCTGTGTTAAGGTGCTGCAAAGGGAGGTCTGTAAGTGACAGCCCTGACTAGAGAGGACCAAGGAGGTAAAAAGATGTCAGCTGGCCTCAGTGCTATTTGAATATTTGTATCCTAGCTGTTTAGCATAAAATGGAAATTATTAACAATTTGTGAAGGGTTTTAAGTGTATGACCCAAGTTTACAGCTTCCTCGCTATCTGTAGTAACAGCAGCAAATGGGTGTTGTTGCTTCAGCTGATCACAGCTTATGTGCCTGTTGAAAGGGTGCTGAAAGCTACTTTTAAGAGTGATTTCTTTTTATATTTCTTGTTAAAAGTATTAAGAAATAAAGTCAACATTCCACCTCTCACTCACCTATTCTTTTCAGCCAAGAAGTACCTTATCAGGCTAAACTAGGAATGTCTTACTTTGATTCAGCCTTCCTTTTTTTAAATTCGTAATTGCTTCAAGAACATGGTGCAGTGTTCTACTAGGCAGCATCCTCTATGACCTTCTGCCCAGCACTTTTTACTGTATGTGCCATCAGCTTTCCTCAAACTGAGTAACCTGAGGCTTGAAGTTTTTGCTTAAACGTTTAAATTAGAAAATTATGAGGAAAAACCATCACTGCATGATTTAGTTATGCAGATGTGTATAAGGTACACGAAAGCCTCTAGTATAGTACTGCCTTACTCCATTTGGTACCAAAATTGGATTTGTCCTAATCTTACATGTCAAAATTCAAGTTAGACTCCAGAGATAGCTAACTGAATTCCATCATTGTTTTTTCAGTGGACAGACAGATTAAACTGTCCCATTATCTGAGCATTTACTTCATTCTGAAAATGAGATCCCTTTAAAAATTTTCTAGGTGTTTATGAGAACTGAAATTTTACAGTAGTTTGACTTTACATTCACGAGTAGCCATTTACTCTGTGAAATTGCTGCTCCTTTTGAAAATTGTACAATTCACATGCTCTATGCAGCTTTCTACATTAAATATATCTGTTATCTGAAAAGCTTGTCCTGGATCTGGAAAGGTCTTGCTCCTTCATGCAGTTATGGGTGTCTGTGGATTGATGTGTATCTAGGTCTGAGTGTGGTACTACCCTTTTGATGATGGCAGAATACCTCATGATGAATGGTCTGAGCTTCTTCAGAGTGTTTCTGTAAATTTAGAAATTACTTATACAATGTGTATGTTCAAGCAAGTCAAGCAGAATTCTGTAGAAAAGCCTGAATTTAGTATTTCTAACTTTCATATGACCAGTTTTTAAACCTTAATAATGTAACTTTCATAAGTGTTGATTCAATGACTGAAACATAAAGTATATAAATAGTGAGAATGTGTATATGGAACAGTTTTCTGACTATAGGCAGTAATGATTGAGTGGTATTTCCAGTGATTTCTTTAAAACTTATTTTTCTCCCCCCACCCTAGATCTTAGTTTTCAAGCAGCTACTCGAATTATGTCTACCCCTGTTTATGATGCCTTAAAGGTAATGAAAGACATTGCTCAGAACTTCCCAATAAGAGCCAGGTATGATATTTATGCTTTTTTTTTAAATGCTATTTTTATATTTGCATTTGACTGTAATGACGGTAATACAGATTTATAACCAAATCCTACAGTCAGATATTCATGTTTGACAGCTAGATGGATTCCAGGCAATTTCATTGAGTAGAAGATAACTCCAGGGAGAGCTCATGATCAGTTTCTTAAATGTTTCCTGTCTGATGGAGACATGCATCTCCTCCCACGGCAGAAGATGCCAATGAGGACATGCTAATCCTTCAGGCACTTAATCCTCATGGATTTTACTGGACTGGTATTTTCCCAGGTGAAAACTTTTGTTGAATTAGTAGCAGAACAAGTCACAGTGGGAAGAGGCAAAATACTATTAATCAATTTTATGGGGATCCACACGCATTAGTTTTAAGCACAACATTGCTGTTGAGATTGGGCCCTGGCTATTGTATGGTAGTGTTCTTGCTGAGGAAGATCTGTCTTCCATAACAGACTACTTAATAAAAAATCAAGATAAATATCAAATATGTGTCCTGATTTTAGCTGTCCCAGTGTGAAAAATTGTTCTTCTTGTAAGCCGATAGTATTGTAATTGAGAAATGCTTTTCTTCATACTTAATAAGTTCTTCATGTAATCCTATCAGCAATATTTGCTTGAATTACTGAATTAAATGTGATGCTAAATAGGGTTCTTAACTCAGCGTGCTTTCACATTTTGCCACTCTTGTTTAATTATCACAGTATTTCATTGTCACCCCTGATTGTCTGTTAGAGAAAATCTACACTGTAATGGAAAAACTACCCTTGTAACATCTTGTGTCAAGGAAGCAAAATGCCTTTTAAAATGCCTGAAGCATAATTACTATGAAATAGTATGGTATAAGTTTGCACTCAGATTAGCAATCAGAAAATTCAGGTTTCCAGTAGGAGATAGTAGAAGCATTTGTAATGTCAAACTTCAAGTCCAGTTCTGTTCTTTAAAGGACAGGAAAAAGTCGTTTTGAAGTGTGCCAGGTGACATTTAAATCATTGATTTTACAAGTCATTAAATTGTTACATTCCACTCAAACTCCCGTTGTGTATTTGTGGCATTAGAGAGCTCAATTTACGTCCTCTTCAAATATTTTCTGGGTAAAAGTATAACAAGAGTTTAAAATTATTAAAGAGAGAATCACTATATCTGTCCTGCGTGATTTATTCTATTGTGCTAATCTAGCATGTTATTTTTAACATGAGAGATTAAAACTATTTAAATAATTTAAATTTAGTAGGTCTATATTGACAATGTAAATCAAAGGGGCATTGTGTAAAAATAGTGCACAGAATATATGTCATTAATAGTCTAATCATGCTTAACTTGATGAGTCAAAATACTAGTCTGGGAAAAAAACCCCTAGAATAAACAGGAAATGAAGAGATATTGCTTAGTCACTTTAGATAAGTAGCCAATCATTATAAATAATACTATTTTTAAACTGTGTAAGTTTCAGACAGTTTTTATATGAAAACAACCTTTTTTTATTACACAAAATTTGGATTTAAAAGGTTGTATACAAATTTTTGAACTGTAGTTATGAAAATAAAATACTGCATGTTCCTTAAAAATGGAGTTCCTTAGACCATAAAAAATTTAATATACCATTCCTCTGAAATTTTCTTTCACTTTCTGATTTACCACCTGTATTTTTGTCTCAATATTTCCAGCTGAAAAGGTTAGTCTGAGATAGATTTTTACAAAATGTCATTGGATGTAGACAGTGTACCAACTGATATGTCATGGCAACATTTTAATGATTCATTTTATAGGGTATTTTTCATCTTTGATTTGTTGTATACTTCTATTATTGTATTCTTAAAGAGGAGATAATTAAGTATTACAATGCCCTGTTACTCACTATTTATTAATCATTCACAACATTATGACCCTGTGAAAGGTTTCCTTTTTTCCCCTCCACATTCAGTACTACATGGCTATGTGTTCTTCGGGGTAAGAATAAAGATGCTTAAAATTATAGAGAATATTTCAACCTTAAGGCCATTCAAGAACATCTCTGTGTCATGTAGAAAGACAAATAGCATCCATTTACTTCCAGCCAGTGAAGTGTTTCTCTTTAGTTAAAGTCTGTAGCATTTGACGATTCCAAAAACATTAGTAAAAATTTCCTGAAGCACTGAACAAATGACAGAACTCAAAATGAACAGATGTCTTTCACAGGTATCCTTCTTACCTCAGGTTGGTAGGATGGCCTTTTCAAGGATCAACCATCACACTTTTCTGTAAAATTATGCTAGAATCCTGCCTGGTCAACTGTCATGCATGAAGAAGGAGCTATTTAATGATTCCTTGAATTGCTTTCCTATTACTAGAACAGCTATAAGTAAAGCTTACCTTTGTAAATGCTGATGGGTATTTTACTTCCTTGCTAATGTTGGACCAGCTGTATTTTCCTTTTTATCTTTTTTAGTATTTTCAGATTTATGTTTTATTTTTCTACCTAACAATTCACACTAGGAGCCATTTGGAAATATACAGGTTGTCCCTTTTATCTGTGCATTTTTTAGTCAACTGAGTGTGCTTCTGAGAGTTACAGGCCCTACTATTTTTGCTGAGTTCAGCATGATAAAATTCACATTTTCGAAATATTTTTGGAACCATTTTTTACTTCAGAACTTTCTAACACCAAACTTGGAAATCATACAGTTTGCTCCTACTGTATGTCTCTTTGGTCACCTGGAAAGCTTAAATAGTTATTTCAAGTAAACTGATTTTATGTCTTATTTCTGATATATTGTGAGAAATGTGGCTTATACTAGCAAGGTCTATTCTAAATCAGTTTCTTTGGGAGGGAGGTCAGGATTTGTAGTATTAAATGTTTTGTTATCCACAAGTTTGAAACTGGCTTAGCAGGATCATTCTCAGTTTACTTAGTTAACTTTCAGGTTTAAGATGACTCCAGTTTTTCTTGAAGCCCCATACAAATCTGCTAAAACATGTACAGTCCGGTTTTGAAATAAATGCTCGTATAGGTAACTAGAATATTTATTTTGGCATCTGTCGGGACAGTCAGATTTAGGTCAATATGGTTTAGGTTTTTTTTAAAACATGGAGAGATTAATTTGCCTCTGGAAGTATTTTATGATAAGCCTGATAATTATAAACTTCACATACTTCACTGTGGCAGAGGAAGATATAACAATCTTCCAGAACATTCATGAAAGGTAAAAAAGACAAATCAATGTGTTACCTTCAAAAGATGGAATGACTAAGGAAACTACAACTTTGTCTGTCTGTGAATGCTTAACATTTTCAGTGATCTCTATCTACAAATCTCTTTTTTCTGAGTCTCAGCTAATTTTAAAGTGGTCATTCTTTGCATGTTTTCCCTGCCTTTGTCCAGTCAAATCCATGGCTCACCATGCTGTAAAGTTTAGTACCATGGAGACAGTAATATTAACTTAAAATATGTGCATATGGCATCCAGGTAATAATTTAGATGACCAAACAACTTAGTCTTTTATAATATGCATCCAGAAAAAACCAAAGAAGCCATCAGGAAAGATTGAGAATGGTAAAAAATATATTGATGATATTACTGCAAAAAAACCCTAGCCTGAATCTGAAACCTGGGTTTACTAGAGTAAAACAGAACAATAGTTGTCTTAAAAATTCAGTATTTATGATACTGCATTACTCTTCTTTTTAAGACTTAATTACAGTATTCTTCAGTTACAGTGCATTGGATGTTTTAATTAAAATACCAATTTCACATAAAATAATGCTTTTTTTAAAAATATGGTGATTGAGTGATACAAATATTGTATTTTAACAGATCACTGACAAGAGTACCCGTAGACAAGAAAATGCAAAATGAAATAGAAGAAAATCAGAAGGTTTGTTTTTATTTCTTCAGATGGACATTTGAACTACTGTTGTATTGTGGTTTTTGGAGATTATTTTTTTACTGTAGCAAATTTCATGGGGTTTTTTAGAGAAAAAGAGCTAATTGTTCTAAAAATCTATTGTGAGACAGGTAACATTTAAATATGCAATTCACATATTTCACTTTCTGCTATTCGTGAAACTTTTTCCCTTCTCTCTTTTGGTTTTACAGAATTAGGCAAGGCCAAACAGTTTTCATGGAGTGTTGAGTCACAGATTGTGTGCTGGGAAAGCAAAATAGGTATCAGTTACTTTTTCTATAGCCTTGGTGTTGAATCTAGGCCTGCTGTTTATATTTTGGTCAGCATATGCCAACTTCGAGCTTTCCACACTCAGAATCACACATGCAGCTATTCTGTGAGGTGTTTTGAACATCATCTGTGGCAGATGGTGGTTTTGTTTCATCCTTGACTCTCTGCATCTTTTGTTTCTTGTACCATATGAGGAGTCCTTGTTCCTGTGATTTTGACTGGTCTGAGATTTATTCTGAGATGCCACTTAATGTTTATTGAATTTGTGATGTCTGTCTCTGTTCAGTTTGGATTTTTTCTTTCAAGTTGAGTATTGCAGTTAAGTGTTAGGTACCATTCTTGTAGGAGTGGTCATGTGAAATGACATCCATAGTACTGTCCTTAGTCTTGAACTTCAAAACACGTACTTTCATATGGTGTTAAGGCTGACCAACCACTATAGTGAAAGAGATTTATACCTTACTCATGTCACTCCTGCACTTTTGCAACATTTCCATGTATCATTTTGCTTTATATCCATTTAGGCCCTTCCTCTTGCCTTGCCAAGACTAGTATCTCCAGGGGAATATCTTTTCCAGATTCTTTCACTTTCCAAAACAGTGAAAGTGAAGAATGTCCTTCTTGCACTGGTGAAGCCTTCTCATAAAGACCTTGTCATTTCTATTGTAGCAAAAATACCACAGCAGTGTTTTTAAATTCTATGGCATGCAAAACTCATGTAAAGGCTTTACAGTCTTAAGTATTGACAGGCTTGAGTGTAATATCCTTGTAAATGATTATGCAAAGAATTGTGTAGGCCTTTATTTGTCCAGGTGATTAAACATGGGGCTGGTATATTGAGAAGACTTTTGGTATATTTCAGCAGTTCACCTCCTTGAGCTGTTCACCTTTCTTGTGGGCAGGGTACATCTTTGATCCTTGAGTTTTCACAGACATCTTAGAGTGGGCTCAACTGCAGGCCCCTTGTTTCTTGCAGTAGTGAGAAATTCTGTAGTTTTTGCTGGAAGGAGGAAATCAGTACTTGCATGTCATTGTTTTCTGTACACAGCCAAGATACACTTTTTCCTATAGCTGTCTGTTGTTAGGATTACAGTCAGCATAAAATAAATCCCAGATGATCATAGTTCCTCCAGAGCATGAGTGTTGGTATCAGGACTTTTCCTGGTTTTTGAGGACGTTTTTGCAATGACTTTGCTTAATTGCAGCTCTGTTAACACAAAAATCAAAACTAACTGCTGAATCAAAAACTAGTTCTCCACTGCAAAATGAAAAAAAAAAATAAATAAAGGTCTGTCAGGAATTCACCTGACCATTGCTAAATATAAGGATTGGGAGAAGTAACTTAGTATTTGTATCTGAAACAAATTATAATGGATATCTGCGTAGTTGGTCATCTGAATCACTGCTATGATTCCATTAATGTATTAACTACATTAACTTCATGAAGATTTTATGCACCTATCACAATAAGTTTTCATTTCATGTGAGGTCACATCCTTCCTGTAGTCTAAAGGCCTTTAGACAGCTAAAAGCTAAAATTTGTTGAATAAAAGTAAGGAAACTTCCTGAACACTGCTGCTTGAGCACAATGAATTGTCATGTGCATTCTTGAACTGCAGTACATCCAGCTAGCAGCAGGAGAGATATGATCCCATGCTGTGTGTAACTGGATGATTCCCTCTCAAGATAATGAAAGTTGAATAGGAAATGCAATGGGAGGAAATAAAGTTATTAAAAGTGAAAGACATGTGATGATTTAGGTGTAATGGGTTGATACCTAAGCAAGAAATAGACAAAGAACTGCTATAGATAGAAAAAAAAAATCTCATTAAATTGAACTCACAACTTGCAGTCAATAATTCGCTGAAATTTAGCAAGAAAATACTATATGAATATTATCAGCCTTAAATTCTAGTGCTGGATGCCTAAATACTCCTTCCATCAACATTTTTATGACAAAGTGGATGCACTTCTAGATAATCAAATATCTGGCATCAAAATTGTATTAAGAATCTCCCCTCTGATTTATCAATATCTGTAAGTTTCTGAAAGGAGGGTGTCAAGAAGATGGAGCCAGGCTCTCCTCCGTGGTGCTGAGCAGTAGGACAAGAGGAATGGGCAAAAATTGATGAATGGGGAGCTTTGCAAGTGGCTGAGCACTGGAGCAGATTGCCCAGAGAGGCTGTGGAGTATCCCTCACTGGAGGATGTTCAAGAATGCATATCTGGACAGAATCCTGTGCAGTGTGCTTTAGGATGACCTTGTGTGGGGAGGGGGCTGGACAAGATGACACACTGTGATCCCTTCCAACCTTAACCATTCTGCAATTCAGCTCAGTTCTTTTCCTATTTGCATTTCCTACTTACCTTTAACTGTGTGAAAGTAACCACACTGCTTTACAGAAATAATACCACTTTCAATGTTCTCTCATTTTTGCTCTCATTTGTCCAGTTACAGGTTTATGACAGGAGTGATATACTGAGCCTGAGTTGCTTGCTGTAGGCATGCTTTTCTTAAAGGACGTGTTTCGTTAACACTTACTTTGTTTAGCAAATGGGAGCCAAATTGGAAAAAAATACATCATTCTCAATTAGTGTTTTTTGTGTTTTCTATTTCTCTGTTGGGAATTAAGGCAGATCCTGAAATCTGACTGCTCCTTTTGTCATGAGTTGAATACAGGCTGTTGCTCCTGTCACTTATCTTGCTACAGACTGAATGGCCTCACCTCTCTGTAGGAAAATGATAATACATGATTTACTCCCTAAATACAACCGTCCTCTTGTATTTGTTTATTGTGGATCTTTTTTCTTCTTTGCCAAGCAAAGATATGCTGTTCTATCCCTTTCTCATCTGTGTTTTTCCATGGTCCCTTTGTTAGAGGAGATTTTAAGTTTCTACTCTGTTTTTCCTAATTCTCTGAAACAATTCAACGACACGTTTTTCAGAATTGAGAGATGTTAAGTCATTGAGAAAGCTGGTTTCAAGTGGAGGTCTGAAGGATATGTAAGATCTCTCCTTGCTGAATGGATATGTAGAAATAATTTAAAAACTTACAAGCTGTATTTTGTATTTTCACTTTCTGTTGTCAAACACCGAGCACCAGTGTCCTTTTCTCTGTGTTGTACAGGTAGGTTATTCTTATTTGTATCTGTACATCTGAAGTGTATTAAATAGTACTCATAAAATATGTGGTTAATATTTGTCCAACACTCAGATAAAAGAAGAAATTGTGTTGAAGAGATTTCATGTGTTGTTTTGCAGAATTACTTAAGGGGGTTTGTATGTGTTAGTGTAGACATATACCTTAAATAAGTAAGCAATACTTTTTACTTTTTAGCATTTCCATGAAACACTTGGTATTCAACCTGGAGAAGCACGCTTATTTGTAAATGGCCTTCATATTGACCTCGATTTTCATGATCCCTTTAGGTAAGATATACATTTTGTTTGAAGGTCACAGAATTACTAATAATACTGAGGAGTTGTGCTTATGGCCTAATCTCGGCTGTTGCATTTTGGGGGTGAGGAAGTGTTCCAGTAGGAAGAATACTGTTTTACACTAGTTTTGCGTTGAATATGGACATTGTATAAGCAGTTGAGAATAGCTTTTTCTCTTGGAATATGTTTTCCAATTTGCTTATAATTTTACAACTCACCACATAAAATTAATGTGGAAATGGAGGGAATCTAATGTGTGCTTGTAAAAAGTGTGAAAAGCAAATTATAGAAAAGTAAGTAATGCGTTCATATGCCTATTATTTAAAAATCAGGAAAATATAGACATGAAGGCAGTCGCAAAGTCTCACCAGCTGTGTTCTGCTGTGAAGTACTTCAAGGGTTTTTTTATTCTCAAATTTGAACTTTCAGGTTGCGGCATATGTTCCAGTGTCTTGTTGGGTTCTCTAGGGGGGGGTTAGGGTGTGGCTGTGTTTCCTCTGTGCTGTTTTCTGAGTTCTGCCGTGATACGGGCTTAGAGTTCGTCTGTGTCTCCATCACTTGCTGCTTGCTGCTCTACTAACTTGCAAAGCAGCTTCATAGGGTACCCCAGCTTGGATTTCTGCCTCAGGCAGGACAGTGCAGTAAGAAAGCTTTCACTCTTCTGTCCTGCTACTTCTTACTAAAGATGGATAAAATTGCTTCATATAAAATAGATCTGAATGAATAAAAAAATTGTGTTATCTGTTGTAATTATGTTTTGAAATAGGTTTTGGAATGAGAGACATACAGTGTTATTAACTGATGCTGTTTTAAACATTAGGCTGTGGGAGAATATAAAGAGAAAACATTTCTAAGACTATTAAATGAAGATGGTTTTTAGTTTTAAAAATAACTTTTATGTCATGACAAGAGTTCTTTGTAGACATTATGTACTTTATCTTCCTGAAAAAGTATTTTAGAGACTCTTAAACTGGAAGGAAAAGTGATGCATGGCCTTCATGAACTTGGAATCAAAGGGGATACCCTGAGTAAATTTATGAGGTTGCATGTACATCCTACAGATAATAATTATGCCCTAGATATTCGTCACTCTTCAATAACAGTAAGTAACTGAAGTTATTTATTTAGCGCTTACATCTGTGATAATTCTCTGGATGAAGCAGTTTTTCTTTTCTTGTACTGCCATTGAAATACTAGGCATATGGCCATATATCAGTTAGCAGTTGAAAATGTTTTCAAGGGCAATATCCCTTCAATATTTTTTATCAGTAATTTTCTCTAGTTTATACCTTATTAAAATTTTAAGATATAGGGTGTTTAAAGGAAAAGAAAGATATATCTGGAGTAGTTCCATATTCCAAACTATAGAATTTGTCTTTTATAGCAATTAATGTAGCTACATAATACTACATAATATCTCATATTATGCAAGACTTCTAAGTGTACTTTACAAGAATGATAAGTGAATTGTGGGCCACCTAAATATGTTATTTCTAGCTGTACAGTGACTGTGATTTGTACCCTTCTTCAAAATTTACACAGGTTTCATTACAAAGGTTATGCACTAGGGGTAAAGATACTAAAATATTATTTTCTCACACCTGAAAGATTCACTCTTCTGTTTGCCCCAGCTTGCACAGAAGGGGCTAGAAGAACACATCAGCCACATGTTAATTTGCTATTTTGATCTATCTTAAGTTCTGTTGCTGGAGGTTGAAGATAAATACTGTACTTGTATTACTAGATGGTTATGCTGTGTTACACACATCTGTGTGATACATTGTTATAATGTTTGCATTGTCAAAGTCATTTTCACAGTTGAAAAATGGTTTTATTCACATGCTTATGCACAGTACTAATGGTCCTTTTTCCTTTTCCATCTAGTATTAATTTTATTATGTAGTGCAGATAAAAACAGTTTGATTAAAAAGAAAAAATGAAGATAACATGTAGAAGCTATTTTCTGTTATTATTTAACAAAAGAAAGGGAGATATTTTATAATATTATTATGGCCACATCTTTTTCTCAGTGTTCAATGCATGTTTTCTAAATGGCAGCCTTTTTTTTTTTTAAGTGGATTAATAACATAGAACAAGATCACAGCTATAGCACATGGCCTGCAAGCTATCAGGAACTGCTAAAACCCACATTTCCTGGATTTTTACAAGAGATTAGACGCAATTTATATAATTTGGTAAGTTCGCAGAACTCTGGGCTTTTTGTATAGGGTATATGTTAATACATTGGCAGACAATTTATTTAAAAATACACATGCTGGATTTATTGTTAAGTTTTCTGTGTGGATCTGCTAAGAGTAGTGAATATTGCTTTATCTAGTGAGTCAAATGTGGTTATTAGTTTGATTTGCAGATGGATCTGGGCACAGTTTTGTGAAGAGTTTTTATGTTCCTTTCCATGCTACACATAGAAAATTCACTACTATCAAAGCATAGGGAAGGTAATGATAGCTGTCTATGGTTTGGAGATGGTAAACTGACATAAACAAATACATTTAAATTATAAAGCATACAATTTATTAATGTCTTGTAGCTTCATTTTTCCTCTGTAAATCGGATTCTGTATCACTTAGTAAGGTAAGGAAGCAGCTATTCCTGATATAAATTAAAATACAGAAGGTATTCTTACAAACCATAGAATCATAAAATGGTTTGGGTTGTAATGGTCCATTAAAGGTTATCCAGTCCATCTCTCCTGCAATGACCAGGAACCAAAACTTCATCCAGCCTATCCTTTAACAATTTAAATGGTGGTCTATCCACAGCTTCTCTGAGCAGGCAGTTCCCCTGTGATACCTTTGGTGTCTCACCATTCTTATTTCTTCATATGCAGTCTAAATCTGCCCTCTTCTATTTTAACACTGCTAGCTCTTGTTCTATCACTACAGTGTCTCTACTACTGGTAAAATAAGCCTCTCCTTTTTGTAAGTCTCCCTGGACTCATAGGAGAGGTGATTCAGCTTCTGACTGGTTTTTAGCCCATCTTTGGACTCACTTGAGGTCCATGTCTTTGCTGTGCTGGGAAGCCCATAGCTGGGTGCAGCACTCCAGCTGGGGTCTCACCATGGCACAGGGACAGAATCCCCTCCCTTGCCCTGCTGCCCACACTGCTTTGGATGCAGACCAGGACACGTTTGGCTTTCTGGGCCACAAGTGCACACTGCCAGCTCAAGTCCAGCCTCTCATCCACCAGCACCCCCCAAGTCCTTCTTCAGCGCTGCTCTTGATCTGTTCATCCCTCAGCCTGTGTTGATAAACTGGGAGTTGCCCCCGCCTAGATGCAGCACTTTGTACTCAGCCTTGTTGGAATTTATGAGGTTCCCATGGATGCACTTCTTGAGCCTATCCAGGTCTCTCGGAATGGCTTCCCATCCTTCAGCTGTGTCAGCTGCACCACTTAGCTTGGTGTCCTCTGCAAAGCTGTTGAGGGTGCACTTGGTCCCTTTCTTTTGATGTAGTTGCTTGAACTGATGTGAGGTTTGTGTTAAAAAAGAGAATGAAAATACCAGCAATAGACAATAAAAAATGTTTGTTTATAATGAAGCATAAGATGTATGTAATATGAAGTAGATTGCATTATGTATTCAGGGTTAAATACAAGAGCTCTATTATAGAAATCCATAACACACCATTTCACTATAATCTGAAGGGGTATGCTCAAAATTTTTGAAGTTATTCTGCTTCATTTCAGCTACTCTAGCAAATTTGATAAATTGTAAGGAGAGTTTGCAGTGCAAAGTTGAATAAATGAGGTCCAGATGTCCAAGTAAATCTACATAAGGATAATTCGCTATGCAGACACATCCCAGTTTTAGATTCTATGCATGCCTGAAAGATCTGAGTTTATACTCCAAGCTACTAAGTGATAAAGTGGCTACAAAGATAGTGAGACAGGAAGGAAGAATTCTTTCCGAAAGCTCCATTTTTTACTTGAAGTTTTTAGCCAGAATATTCTGTTGATTTATTTTTGTTTGGTTTTCACAACAGAAGAGAGTCTATTAAAAGCATTATATCTTTCTAAAATAGATATGGTGTTTATTAATAAAAACAAAGTAGTGGCATGGAGTCTTTCAAAGGAGAAAAGTGGGATCACTTGATTTGAAGTTCAGTAAATGATTAAATCCTATTTTCACCATTTGATCCAAGTTCCTTAATTCTGTTGTTATTTTCATTTATAGTCTTAATGTTTTCTTACAATGAATGCTCTAAAAAATTGAAAACAGCTGGGGCGTACAGCTCCTTTGGAAATTAATGTTCTTGTCTTAGATTTTATTTCTGAAGAAAAAATAAAAACAGATATCAAGAATAAATATTTGATGCCTGATATGTTTTCTCATCTTAGGTACTTTTTGTTGATCCTGTCCAAGAAGATACTGGTGATTATATGAAGCTAGCAGAATTATTCTATCATCATGATGTACCACTTAGGTAAGGAAAACTGAAAATCTTGTGGAAAAATCTTTCAAAAAGGATGCTTTCATTTTTTCTTTTTTATCTTCTGTTCTACCAGACAAGCATGTGATTTTGAGTTAAGTCCAATGCAGCAACATTCTAATGAGGCACATTGGTTACTCATTTGTGTCAAGCTTATTCAGGTATTAAGTATTCTTGAGCAAATAGATTGCATACCTGAGTGTGAGTAAAATGAACCATAAAAGTCTGATAAAAGTTGATCTTGCCAAGGAGTCCCACTGCGCGCCCTTGCAAAGTTGTATTCTGATAAAAATACTCTGTATGTAAAACATGCATTCAGGGAATTTTTAAAATTCAGTTCTTACAATTGTGGTTGCTTTATCTAATGTTGTTTTGATATGCACACTTGTATATGAGATACACCAAAGTGAGATTATCCTCATCAAGTTTTGGATTTCTGAAAGTGAACTAGTCATCATTTGAGAGAGAGGCACTTCTGAGGAACAGTCTGGTTGATCTTAGATACCTACTTTTAAGAAAAAATGAATTGGTCTCAGAAATTACTGTTTATTTCCACATTTTATAAAAAAAGGATATCCGAAGTTCAGCAAGATGAATTGCATGTTAAATATTTAAAACCTTCCTGTGAAATGGCTTTTTGTGACCTCATAAATTACAGGTGTTTCGTTTTACTTTAACATTTTACTAGTTCTGATCTTTTTCGTGTTTCTCTTAATTTTTTATCATTCACTTACAAAAGCATAATGAAAGGCAGATTGCAGTGTTCTGTGTGTTTTCACAGAAAGGTTTGGGGTGGAAGGGACCATAAAGATAGGATGGCCTAGTCTCAGCCCAGGCTTATCACATGAAAGCAGTATCGATGCACCACCTCCAATAGACCTTTTTACCTCTCAAGCCTCAAATTCCTTTGGGTTTTCTTTCAACTAATGGAAATTTAGGGATTAGTAGTAGATGTATTTAAAACTGACATGAGTGGAAAATGGATGGCAATGTCAGGGTGGTGGAAGGCCCAAAAGGTTAAAAAGGGGAGAGGAGGGCTAGTAGGAGTGGCACACACTGATGATGAGACATCAGTACTCAAGACATCCCTTGCAGAAAAAATAAGACAGACAATGCCCAGCTAAAACAAAGACTCGAGCCATAAGGGATGATGGCAGGAATGTAAAGAATCAAAACCTTCATACAGGTAAGGAGAGAAAGTACTGTGATCAAACCCTATTGACTCACAGAAATCTTAAATATTGTCAGCTTTAAAAGGTATTTGTAAAGTCAGTACATAGCTGTTAACCTAAGCATACTGTAGACCTGATGAAGGATGCATGGCTGCTATCCTGTGTCACCACACAGTCATGGAAACACCATCCAGGTACAGAGTTTTTATCTCTATGTGCTGGGTAGATCACTTGAATGCAAGCATTTAGTTTTTCCACTTTTGTATTAGAGTGTGTGTGAAAAAGATATTGTGTTAAAATTTATGATTTCTTTTTTTTTTTTCATAGAATTGGAATTGTTTTCATTTTAAGTACAAAAGAAGAAATTGATGGAAATGACGATGCTGGAGTAGCTGTTTGGAGAACTTTTAATTACATTGCAGAGGAATCTGACACCTCTCAGGCCTTTTTGTCAATAATTAATGTTAGTTCTTTCACAAGAAATCAGCTGTTTATTTCTGGTTTATAATTTATTATTTTTTTACAGAGTTAAGATCTTGCTACCCTGTGATAACATGAGATGTATGCATTTACTTTATGCAGAAATTAAGTATTAAAAAAACATATATAGCATTAATAGTTTATAGAGTTATTTGCAGAGATACTGTCCTCTTGCAGAAACCAACCTGCTCTTGTAATTTTCCCTATCAACAGGCTTTCTTCAATAATATAAAATGCAGATGCATGCATTGCAGCTTTTAGTATTATGAAAAAATATTCTATATTATTTGTGTTAACATAATGGGCCTGTCTTTGTGTTCTGTGTCTTTTGGACTACAGGGATTTTAATGTCACTTGGACAGTGCTGTAAGATTTGAAAAACCCTTTCTTATTGTCCAGTGTAGGAAGTGAAACAGTCAGATAATTACTTTTCATTGCTCATGTCTGAGCTGTCCATGGGTGCAGAAAACATAGACATATTCCAGGCTTGCAGCTTAATGAGGCAAGTTAACTTTATGAGAGAATGCAGATTCTCATAAGACAGGAACTTTAGAGATGAGAGATGAATGGAGGAGAAATAAGGTGAGCCATTTGTTTGAGGGCTCTGTGGGTAAAAGTTAGAGAATATGGTATTTTTACATAACAATTTTTCTCCCATTTGTTTTCTGGTTTTTGTTTAGTGCCCAGAAAATATCATGGTGTCATGGACAAAAATAGAGAGCTTAAGATTAAAGGAATTGAAGTAACTAGGAATACCTTGGAAGAGAAATCCACAAATGTTAGGGAGCTGACATGCATGGGTAACAATGATCCATGACTACATCAAAAAATATAATTTACTGTGTCTTTCTGAAATGTTGTGTTCCTCTCTTTACTTTGTTTCATAATATAAAAAGGGGGGAGCATAATAAATATAATTGAAAGATAACAAAAATAGAAGTAATAAAATAAAGATTGAGATATTCAGAGCTATAGAGGAAAATAGTGTTCCTCATTTGAAGAGAAATGGATTGAATAATTTTCACTTCAAATTTTTATTGTAAGTATGATGAAAATAATGTTCCTCTATGAAATGAAATAACATTGGTAAGGAAAAATTATCACTGTAGAAAAAAGTATCACTAACTAGCTTAGGCTTGGATTAATATGGATTCAGGTAACTACCCATATTAGTTTATTGAGAGAATTTAGTTTACCTCTCGATTTAGTGGCAAGAAATAACCTTTCACATTCGGCTCACATAGGTGTATTTCTTTTGCCACTTCAGATTTAGACTAAAGGTATAATAATAGATCAATCAGAACAGTGCTCTGATAAAATATTGTGCATATTTGCAATGGTTATAATTACTAAAGCAGTATAAAAACTGCAGTATAACAATAAAAGTACCAGTATAAAATTTGCTAGAGCACTATAAAAAGATTATACACATTTATTGTTTATTTACTTCTATTAATTTTATCAAGTTTTTTGACAACTTACTACATTTGATAATTTATTTTGGTTATAATTCTTGCAGATGTATCATGAAGTGAAAGATGGAAATGTTCTGACAGTAGATGATGTAAAACATGTTCTTAGAAGTGAGTACCCTCATGCTGATGTTCAGAGTATCCTGGATGTTCATTCTGAATACGATAAAGGAAGGAAGGTAGGTTGGGAGCTGTACTGAATAAGAAATACTGCAGTGTGTACAACTCAATGCATTTACTAAGCTGAAGGGTTGCTAAATGTTAAAGCAAGTAAATACAGCACCTTTGAGTCAAATTATTTTTCAGCCACCATTCAGTCATTCATGGAAGTGTTGTAAAGGTTTCTGCATTACTACTCTCACTATGAAAATTTACTCTTGCCTGCTGCTTTCAGGAGCCACAAGTATTTTTCTAATAGGCATGTCAAGGGGTCTCTCTTGAATTCTGCTTTCTTATCAAATAAAGCTTGATTTACAAACATAAAAACCTTTTGAGGTTTTTTTAAGGTTCTTTCTTTAGTAAAAGCAGCTTTTACTGTCTCAGGGTTCTCCTCCAATGTTATTTGCTTAATTTTTATTTTTATTTGCTAGGAATGTTAAACAAAATAAAGGACAATTTCTCAGCAAGGTGATAAAGCAAAAGTTCACAATGTATATGGATCTATAATTTCTTTTGTCATTCTGTTTGACAAATGAGTCCCCTCTGTCCTGTTTGGTTTCCAAATGCTTTCTGTTTTGTTCCTGCTACTCATGACAAGGTATGACAGTGAAGAGTGCTTGGAGATTAGAGTTCATCCTCTCTTGATATTAGTTCCGTTTTTTACTCCACTCAGCCGCAGTCTGTTTAATCCTGTGATATTTCTGATTTGATCAGGCAGGAGCAACCTTTTATAAGAAGAGTGGCCTGGGCCCGCTGCCTCAAGCGCTGTTTAATGGCGTGCCCTTTCCCAGAGAGGAGATGGATGCGGCAGAGTTGGAGACGCTTATTCTTCAGAGGATTTTTGATTCCACCGGCGTCTTCCAGCGGGCAGTGTTCATGGTATGTTTAACATTTCTGAGCCACTGCAGGGTGAAATATTTGATAGTGAATTGTTTCAGTCATGTTTATATATTATGCTTTTTCATATTGAGATGGCTTGAAATTAGTAATATCACACCTGCAGTTACATTGTTACGATCATTTGTGGTCAAGGTTTTGAAACAGTATATTGAAATCATTCAAGGCTGAAGGATCAGCTAAGCATATATTCATTATATGGAATTTTTCAACCAGAAACTGAGACTGTACTGCAGTTGTTCATTGAAAAATATGTATCTGATATTTTGAAATACTGTGTGACATTTATTGTCCATAGCTTCGTGTATATAGAAACTTAAGGCTCAGTTGTAAGATTGTACAAACATTTGGTCTTTGTTTCTCTTGAACATCTGTCTTAAAAGAGCAGATTTTACATTTCTTTCTTACTCCAGGGTTTGTTAGATGATCATGTAAATGCAGTGGATTTTCTTATGGATCAGAACAATGTAGTTTCCCGTATAAATCCCAGTATTCTTGGAGCAGAAAGAAGATACATACATTTCAGATCCACTTCTGGTAACTCCTTTTCTTGGATATTGTTATGACTTGTTTTTTGGTTTTGATTTCCTTTTTTGTAAGTCTAGTACTTTGTGTTTTACATTATGCAGTTCCATTTCATGTGGAAGACTTCTCTACTTTCTCCTTTTTGGACTCACAAGATAAAAGCGCTGTTATTTCAGATAACATGAAGTATTTAACGAGAAAAGGTAATTAATTTTCTCTGTAGGTTATCTATCTGTCTATAGATGGCTATTACAAATTGTTGAAATTTACCAGTAAAATATCCCAAATAAGTCAATTTTCCAAGGATTCCATGTAAATTAAAATTTTCTCAGTATCCCAGTATATTCTTTCAGGAAGCAGAGCATATCTGAATATTATAAGCATAAATTCCAATTAACAGGGTAGTTAGTTTTTGTAGCTTTGAAATGGGATGGATGTTGTGGCCAGTTGTTTTTGTTTTACAGACGTGAAGTTAAAAAGCTTTACAAGACTTTTGCAACTTTGAAGATAGACTCAGCTTCCCTACATACGGTTTTACTTGAGGAAATTGAAATCTGTTGGGTTTTCAAGTGACTTTTACTTGCAGTCTTGTCAAGTGCAGCATGTATAGAGTTTGCATGTTTATACCAAAATTAGGTACTTCTAAATTTAAGGAATAATTTATTATGATTCTAGTTTGTTAACATTAGGTATCTCCTTATTTTTCCTTGTGTTAGATGATTTAATTTTGCTGAATGAGCCTTTGTCTTTCTATTGAAAATAAATGGAATTTGTATTCTGATGAATTATAACTCATTTATAAATTTTGTCTTTGTTAAAACTCAAATTTTTTGTACATTTCAAATGCTTTTTGATATAAAATATTCTCATTGCATATGCAAGTACTTTTTGAGTTGGAAGAAATTACAACAATGGGGTCATAATTCTGTGTGGAATTTTGCAATAGTCTGTGCCTTAAGAAATTCTAGAAGTAGACAGTTAACAGCTGCTCATTTGCATCAGTCCATCAAGAGACACAATAACCCTGTTAATAAAGTGCTTTCTTTCAGTGATTTTTATGTGGTATTTGCAGAGTTTTACTTGACTCATTATCAGAAAGAAATGCCAAACACTTAAATTTCTTTAAAATAAACTTATTTGGCTCTTATTTGATTCTGTGCCTACAGCCACAGGGACATCCCAGTGAGCTGTCAAATGAGTGGCTTTCAGTCTGTAGGCTTATTTCTAAGATTGAGATCTCTTGTGTAAAACCTATAACCTTTAAGCTGGAATCTACATTTTAAATCTCTCTCCCCAGTGTGTTACTCCAGATGACAGCTACAGTTAATAATTTTCCTAGTTAATTCTTTTCCTAGCATCTCACCAGAACCTTGGAAAATTTCTCTCTTTATGCAATATCCTTTAGGGGCTATATGGTAGACCTGAGTAGACTGATATTCTTCTGCAGATAATTTTGCAGAATTTTTCACCTACCATTGCTCTTCTATGACAAGTAAAGAACAGGACACCATAAAGCAAGAAAACCAGAAATTATCTGTGTGTACACTTACAGAGTAGTTTACTTTCCTTGTACTGTATTTAGTATATTCCCATTTGTGTTCAGAAATGATAAGTTTTTTCCTGCCTGTAATTGAAGGACTTTCCCTTTGCTGCCAAGGAAATTGACTGCCCTGGTTTATGCAGTCCTGCAACTACTTAATTATTTTCATTTCTGGCTATATGATCACTCTCCATCAAATGTTCACAAGTAACCTCTGGTAAAGCAGGTGTTGTTCATTGGAATTATTTAGGGCCCTCTTGTCTCAATGTTGCAACAATGAATCAGCTCTTTTAGTGGCTCTCTCCTGTTAACATGATAAATTGACTTCTAAGAATCTTATTTCAGTTCAGAGGGCAAAAGATTCCAGTGTGGTAAAGATTATTCCTATAGTTGAAGTCAGCAGTCAAACGTACACATGAATTTTGAAATGACAAACAGAATTAACTTGGTTTTCATTAGTCATGAGAAGATTCTCCAGAACATCAAACAGGATTATCTTTAATTTGCAGATGAAGATGCATTGTATGCTGTTACTGTCTGGGTTGTTGCTGATTTTGATAAGCCAGCTGGTAGACGACTGCTTGCTAATGCCTTGAAAAGCCTGGTGAGTTTCTAACAGGTTTTATTAAAATAGTTATTGTGAATGTGTTCTTAACAACTCTCTCTGCACATTCAAAAACCATACTCTTAAATAAAAGTGTAGAAGCTTTCGTTGTTGTTGTTGTTGGTCAGGTGCAGACTTAAGAGATTGTGCTTTTGTCTTATTTGGTTCCTGAAGGGAAATGATTGTTTTGTTCATGGACTCTTCTGTGACACTGTGTATCAAAAGGGTGAATTCCTTCCCAGTTAGACTTTGTCCCATGAGGCAGCCCAGAATGGTACGTGGAAGGACTTTAAGATACTGCCTGTTGATGTGAACCATTAAGCAGTGTTCTCCTGTATTATGTGGCACAATTGTGGCCATGAAAGAACCATTTTTCCATGTACTGTTCATGTGCTTCTAAGATCAATTTTTGTATGTGTTTTAAAATGCTAGGAAGATCGTCCACATTTATCAGTTTGCTCATTTTTAAGTTCTTCTGTGTTAATAGTAGGATTTAAAGTATGAATGTCTGAAATATAAATATAATTTAGAAAGTATAAATGTCACATCAATATAAATGACAAAAAGACCCTCTGTTTGGGGCAGGTTAAAAGAGTACTTAAACTGAAATCAGAAAGCATCTAGATTTTCTAATGAAGAATGAAATAGGTACCACCCTAAGGGAATTAGAAAATTGGGATGTTGCCAAGAGAATGTGATAACAACTATGTCTTAGAAAGAGGCTTTAAAAAATCTGAAGAAGAATATGCAGTACAAGTCCTTGTTACAGAAAAATGTTTAATTTCTTGGACTGCTTGATTTATGTCTCAGGCTTGACAGATGTACTCCCTCTGTAGCTTTGTTTTTTAACCCTCTTCAGCAGGGGAAATGTGCCACAGCTCCCATCTAAGAGGTGAGAACTACCCAGGCAAGTCCCAACACCATTGTGTTGATGGGGAGCGTCTGGGAAATCCCCCAAAATATTAGATAAATCTCATGTATTGCTTGATCCAGTGATTTTCAAATGTCATGAAAAATAAAATGGAACAGTATTTTTTTTTAAGTCCACTGGTCTGTATTGAGATTATTCACTCTTTTCTAGTCCCTTTTATCTCTCAAGTCAGGGTCTAGTATAATTCCTGATAGTAGCAGAATTGGCACAGTCACCACTTGCTCATGACTTGCCATCAGCATTTGAAGAAAAGCATGCAAAAATCTAGGGGTGAAAATGGCTGATGGAAGTTCACTTCTAGCTGTTCCAGCTAGTACATGCTATGTTGAAAACTCTGATAGATTTTTACTTCCTTTGAAAAAAGCTTGAGCTGTCTTAGCTGGAAGAGACTCTCGAGGTCATCCAGCTCAGCCTCCCACTCCAAGTGGAATTATTGCCTTCATTACAGCAGGTCAGCTGTAGGTGTGTTTGAAGGATTTCTGAAATCTCCAAGGAGGTGACTGTCACTTCCCTTTTCAAATTACTCTGGTGTTGCACTGCCTTCCTATTGTAGCTCTTTTCTGCCAGGCCAAAATTTGTGACCATTACCCCTTGTTACTCTTTGCTGATAATAGGGAGGGTTTAGCCCTGTCATGTTTTTCACTCCCCCTTTGGTAGCTCTTGGTGGCTATTCAAGTTCTCTGTAGTCTCCTCTTTGCCAGACGGAGCAAGCCCAGATTCTTCAGTGCTTCCTCATGGTTTTCTGACCATCTTGGAAGTACTTTGTGGAAGCCTCTCCAGTGCTGAATACCAGTAGTTGCATTCCTTATTCATTTATTTCTTCCTGCATTGGAGTCCATTTACCTTTCCTTCTGTTAGTGATGTTATTTGATCCTACCTTAGAATCGTCACACTCTCTGCTAAAATTTGAGTGGCATCACTGATTTTAGCAAGTGAAAGATTTTGCTGTTGCTGAAGATTAAAGTGATAAGTGGATTCTCTTGCATTTATTTTATGCTTAGTTCAATAATTTTTGAAAAGTAGAATGACATCTATGAAACTAATTCTGAAGTCTGTAAATGAACACTTGTGTATGTCCTTTGTTAAAAACATGCTTCTGCAAAATGCTCGAAGGCAATTGTTCTGTTAAAAAAACTTAACACTTCTATTTAAAATATTTATCACAGAATAGGTAAATCCTTAGTAATCACATTTTTACTCACAGTTTGAGTTCTGAATTAGTCATTGATGTATCTTTTCTTAAGACAAATAGCTGCAAAAAATTAAATACTTGAGGGCATTTCACATAGTTATAATTGATATGAATACATTTGGTAACAGCAGATGGAACTGTAAAATTACATATTGTTCTGGGTTTTTCTTTGCAGAAAACAAGCAGTCATACACGAGTTGGGATTTTGAACAATCCTTCATCAAAAATACGGGAAGATAACACAGCCATTGCAAGAGGAATTTTGGCTGCTTTTTTAACCCAAAGCAACAGCAACTTAAAAAGTTTCCTAAATAAATTCAGTAAGGAAGAGACAGCAAAATCCCTTGCTTCTGGAACTAAAATTGTTAAATTCCTCATCCCAGTGAGTGCAAACTACATTACATTCTTTCCTTTTTTATTTTATATATGTCTTATTGGAAGCGGGTGATGAGAATAACAGTGTTTGGTCAAATGCCATGAAGTTTATAACCCACATAGACTTTCTTCTCAAGCAGATTTGGATTATTGATGACTTTCATGTGATTGAAAAATAGAGAATTTATTTAAAGGGGAAAACATGAGAATACTGAAAAATTCAGAATATGGGTACCAGATAATCAAGACTAAAATAGTTTAATTTTCAATTGTTGATTCTTTTGATAGCTCTCTCATATAGTTAAAATTGCAGTGTTAATGTTTTTCAAGAATTCAGACTTCAGAGAAAGTTAAGACTACATGAGAGTGGAGCTGAGTTATGAAATAACAGCTGCTAACTACTGTTTTTCCTCTCAGGAGTTGTACATTTTCATCTTTTTAAATAAGAAGAGATAGGAATAAATAGGAAGGAAAGAAGGAGGAGGACCTTCCTTCCTTTAAATAGGAGGGAACACTAGAACTCTCTGGAACCATATTAGAAAATGAATATTTTTGAATCATGCTCTTGTTTCATTGTTTAATAAATTTTGAAAGACATAAAAGTCTCTAATGAAGCTGTGTATGCTAAGTATGTTACTAATTAATGTTATTTTATTAATTATATCTGAATGAATCTGTATGCTTGGTCTGTATATTATTTATTAAGAGATACATATCAGAATATTTTGACAGGTGAGGCACAGTTCCAGTGTAAGTTTTGGCATATTTTTCTCACTTTGAAAATGGATTTATGTGTCTTTCTGGATGATGTTGGCTTCCCCAAAACAAATTCAAATTGTATCGAGTGACCATATTAGAATGACTGTTAGGTTTTTAGAGTTAAAAAATTGCAAATTTTTTTAATATTGTTTGCCTAAAAGTGGGAGTACCATTGAGTTGTTAACACAGCGTTACTTTCCATGCATTTGCTTTCCTTTCTATTCTGCTTGCTTAGCCTCAGGCTCAGCTTTGCTCCCATGGTTGTTCACAGTTCCCCCAGGGTACAAACTGCACTCCAGGTGGTTGTGAGACCATGGCTCGCCACCAGCAGCTATGTGCTTACACTGTAGCTGAGGTGGCTGTTTTACTTTGATTTCTGGTTACCACATCACTTGAAGAAAATCTTAGATTTCCTCATATGTTACAAAATTTATTTTTGCTCAATCATTCCAGCATCTCATGCTTTACCTTTGCTTTAGGGAATGGATGGTGATACTTTTGAGAAGAAGTACAACACTTTAGGACTGGATTTAATTAAAACTCACCAGATGTTCTGCCAGGAGGTTCTGAAGCTGCTTCCTGGGCAAATGGCTGTTATTAGCAATGGCAGGGTAAGAAAGAAATTAAGTGTCTCAATCCTTTTTAGAAATTTTTTTTTGCTTCTGGAACTTCAGTTTTAAACTAAAGAAAATGCATTATATTGATTTCTCATTTATTCAGACAGTTGTTCAAGAATGGTATGAATGTTTGCCTTGCTTTTTTATTGTATTTGATTCCTAATTTGTTCACTAGCTCCATTCCGTTGAAGCTACTATGTGTGTATGTCATTCCCACAGCTATTTTAGAGTTAATCTGACAAAATTCTCAAAATAAATTAGTATCTGATTTATTATTTGTGGTGTTTAAGAATAGCTTTTGATCCTGAAGTTACCTTTACTTTACCATGTAAATAAATGTATATGAGTTACATTGACTAGGTTAGTATTTCAAGCTCTGAAACACCACATTTTTATAAATATTAAGTTGGTTTATGGTCTTAATTCTTAATATGCAGATAAAAGTATAGTAATTTTGTTGTTTCAGTTTTTTGTATGTATATGCTGAAACCAGTAGCCTTAATTACAGTATGTCAATAGATTATCTGTGATCAAAAAATATAATGTTGCATTCAATATTTAGTGCTTGTTAAATGATAGTCAATACCTTACATTACAAACACAATTTACAAACTGCTTTTTAGTTCTTCTATTTTCAATTTACTCTTCCACCATTCAAAAGAAATAGAAAGAAAACTGTGTTGGCATCTCACTACTGGAATCTTCTTTAAATCTATCTTTAAATTGTGATTTTAGTTATTCTTATACATCCTAAATTCTTCTGAGATGCAACTGAAATACTGCTAAGAAACACACAGAATACATTTTTGTTGATAAAACCTTAAAGAATTGTTGGCTTTTTTGTGTCAGCTTCCTCATAACTAAATTAGTGAATTTATTTTATAAATCATTATTACTGTTCTCCGTGGCCAAAAATGCTCAAATAATGTCATATTTTAAGTTTTGGGGAAGTAAGTTTTATATAAATATTTGGATAAATTTAATAATGTATATTCATATCTCTGGAAGTTGTTTTGCTCTAAAACATTCCTTTTAAAAAGACATGGGATATCCTTCTTTTCTGTCCTTTCATCACAGAAGTTTTGCTTCTATGAGCAAATTAATTTTTTCTAATTATGACTTCTCCTAAATTACCATAATATTTCATAATTACACTATGATTTCATCTATTTCATGCATCATTAATAAAAAAACTAGTGGTGGAATTTGTTATATAATCTCTCATTTATAGGAAGCAGTTGAATTTTGAGAAAGGGGCATTCGGCACCAAACTTATATCATGACATTCTACATCCTAGGAGCCCTGTAGGCTATTGAAGTTATCTTGGGTCAATTTGGCCTGATAGACTGAGTAGGAAATCAAAACAACATCCTCAAAGCTATTTTCTGAGACTCCAAGGCATTTCCTTTTCCTTCAGACTATAAAAAATTATAGTAATCCTGTATCCTCTCATATTATGCATTTGGTATCCTTTCCTATTCTTTCCATCCATTCTGCTTCATTTGATAAGTCTTAGAAGGGGATTGTGTTCATAGAATTAAACAACTAAAGAGTGTGGTAGACAAGTAGTAATTTGAGTTTAAAATGTTTTATTTAAGAGAACTTTTTCTTAAAGTTGTTTCTAAATAGTGTATTCCTTAACAGAAAGATGTATAATGGAAAATAGCATGGATGTTTCCATTGCAGTTATTCTTTGTGATTGATAATTAACTGTAATCATATAATTGTAAAAGCCTAATCCTGCACAGTTACTATAAAGTTTAATTAGTTTTATAATTAATAGTATTAATGTATATGGGGATTGGGGTTTCATATTCAATGGTGTGCACTCATTTAAAATATTAGTTTGTTTTTACTTGCAAATAGAGCATTATTGGGACATTCTACACTTAACTTTTTTTTTTCTCTGTCTAAGGTACTGGGTCCTTTAAATGAAAACGAATTCTATGCAGAAGACTTTAATTTGTTGGAAAAGATAACATACAGTACCTCAGCAGAAAAGATTAAAGCTATTGTCAAAGAGATGGGAAACAGTAGTAAAAGGTAAAATTCTCTTGTCTCATAACATGTGTGCAGCCCTGCTGAATTACTCCAAGTACTTGCCCTACTTCCACTGTCCTTACAACCAAGAGTACAGCCAACAGTAAACGATTCCTACTAGGTTTTGTTTACCTCTGAGTAATTGTAAAGAATAATAATGAGCTTGATAGTGTACAGTGCATCTTAAGCCAAAACTGAGCTTTTATATTTGAAGTCATTGTCTTTGGAAATTGTTAGTGAGGGAGCCTCTAGAAGCATGGGCAGATATTGTGCCCTGACACCATAGTAGACAACATTCATACATCTGTTCACTGAAGAAGTGTAAAGATGAGATGAGTTCAGGCCATCTTCTGGACTAAGGATACAGCTTGTGTACAAAGAAGAAAGCAAAATTATATTCTTCTTACAGTGTCTGTCAACTTTCTGAGTATCATTTCTGTTATCGAGAAGGACTGGCACAACTGAACGAATCATTACCAGAAAAACAAAATCAACAAGAGGCAGAACTCAAGGACATAAGTAGTGAGAGACAAAACATATTTAGACAAATATTATGACTTAACAACACTGATATAGAACTAATATTTCTAAGGAAACTTCAGTAGGAAATTCCAATAAAAAAAATTCAAAGATGTGGCCACACTTGAAACCATCTGGTCATTTATGTCCAGGTTGTCCTTGATGTCATAAATGGGAAAAATAATTTTTAAAAAATTAATAAAGAGATAGAAATGTCAGCAGATTTTAATATCATATACTCACTTCTTTTGATTCTGAATCAGGTCTCTATGGCAAATTTGTTACTAATAAAAACTTGTCGTTAATTCAGGTTTAATTTGTCTTGTGGACAAAGCCCCACATTTTCATCAAATTACACATAGTTGAAGACCCAACAATTGAGAAAAATAATTACTGTGAGGCTAAATGAAAACTCTGAATTCTGCAATCTCTTAAAATTATGAAGTGGACCTTTCACTAGGCTTCTCTAAGGCTATAGTGGTTCTTGGATGTTGTCATGCTAAAAGTTTAACTCCAAGCTACAAGTCCCGAGGTGTTAATCACCTTAGAGTCCAAGTCTGGGATTTGGGCTTCCTCAATACCATTTATGCAAAGAGACTATTAAAATGTTAATGTTTTATTCATTTTCTAATGAAAACCAAACTATATGTGCCTTATTTAATACAGTGGCAGTGATTTGATTATGAAAATAGATGCCCTGCTGTCATCTTTGCCTAAAACAGAGATGAGACAAGATGTTGAATTACTCAAAGAAAAGCACAGGTCAGTTTTGTCATGGTAATGCACTTAGAATAATTTTTTATTAACATTTGAATGTACTGATGATTATGTAGAGTCTTTGGAAAGTTGAGAAAGCATTCTAATTTTAAAAGTGTTGTATGAACAGCCTGCTCATCTTCCATAGCATAATGCGTCTTTACGTTTTTCTTATAGTAGTGATACCTATTGATTTCCCAATTTAACCCTTTGCTGAAAAAAGAGCAGATGAGTATATGTTTTGAAAGGACATACAATAATATAGAAACTGTGATCAAATTACAAAGCTTTATAAAAATTTTGTTTTTATAAAACAAAGTGCTGTTTCCGAATCCCTACTTGTTTCTGTAGGTCAAGTTCTCCAGTGTGTGTGCTGATGGGCTGTCCCTGATACTCCTGTAGGAGTAAAATCAGTGGTAGCCTTTTCTAAGGGGCTGACAACTTTTTCAAAGGTACACTAGTAGCAGTCAGTACTGTGCTGCTACATGTGGAAAACAAATTCCAGTAGTCCCTTTTCTGTATTTACAGCATATGACTTCTTTTTTTTTCTTTTTTAAAATGAGGTTTACTGACATTTCCTTCCTGTAAATCCAGAGTACTTTAACTAGGGTCTGCTTGAGTTAGCCTAATCAAGTGTGTGAAACTGAATTATTTTCTGGAATGCATAGATCTACTGCAGCCTATCAAGTTTCACACTGCTCTGATGCAATTTTTGTCCTTTTTCTTTTTTTAAAAATTGTGTCACCACCATTACTTGTTTGATCCAATGGTTCGAAATTTCTAAGAAGGGGACTTCAGATAAATGACAAAAAGATCCTCTTTTAGGTCTTACTGTGTTTTATTTCATCGATTTTGTTGGGAGAATGTATCTAATCAATAACCAGTGTAGAAGTACGTAGATTAATGCTGTATTTTTTATTCCTGTTCACATTTAGCTTTTCTAATTGTATCACAGGGAGCAATCATGATTATTGCTTGAAATGAAGGAAATATTTTCTTGAGCAGTAAAATCTTAAGTGCCTCTGATATTACAAATTCATGTCTAAAGTTTGTCATTTCAACAAATTCAGTTTAGAGTTTTCATGTCTTTTGTTTTTAATACTTTTTTAACAGCGTAGTAAAAGTTGAACCCCAAGAGAATGACCCATTCTATGACGTTATTGCTCTTGTGGATCCATTGACAAGAGAAGCACAGAAGATGACCCATTTATTGATTGTAAGATGGTGGTCATTTCTTTTAATTTGCATATTTGTAGTTCAGTTGTTACTAAACTTGTTCTAATTTCCACATACAGTGTAGTAAAGGGTAAACAAAACTTGATTGTTTTTTCTTTTCCTTCAAAATATGTGTTTAGTTATTTTAATAGATAAATGAAGTTGAAGATGACCTAATTAATTATTATGAATATCTCATTTGAAAGTAAAATTCAGATGCCCCATGGCCCAGTCCTCTTAAAGTGAGTCTGTAAGTGCTCTCTACAGTCAGTAGAAAGAAAGGAGATTGTGTAGGTAATTTTTTGTTTCTCAAAATCTCAGGAGGTATGTCTTCTTTCCATTAAATCAGATCACCTTAGTTTTCCAAGGCATCTAAATGAGGTGGTCTAAATCTGACCTGTAATATCATCATAAGAAGATTGGACTATAAACCTTTCAGCTCTTGGAGGGATATTTCTCAGTTGATTAATACTACCAAGTATATCTAGATAGGCTTCCATTGTGTGTAGCTATTGATCTTCTAAAGAGAAACTGTCCTAAAAACACAGCTGCTAAAGTTATTTTCTTCTTTCACCTATTGCAGAATATCACTGTGTTTCAGGTTCCTTTATAGTTTCCCATAAAAATGTAAATTTTTGTCTTCACTTTATGGTCTGTTACAATTCTGAAGCCTCCAACTTGATTTTTGCTGCATCCTATTTTATCTTTTCTTTTTCTGCAGTAATTATGCAAGTTTCATAAATTCTTAAATTGCTTTTCCCCCTCCCATTTTCTTACCCTTTTGTATCAAATGTTGAAGCATCCATTCACTCTTCATATAGTGGAGCAAAGTAAAATAATTTTTAAATTCATGAAAAATTTTGCCATTTCAAGATTCTAGAACACTATCATTTTTCTAGAAGCAGATCTTTCATTCCACCCTTATCAATTAAAAGGAAAGCTTGATATTACCAAATGAAAATATTTTCATGTTGAAATGCACTGGAAACTCTTCATTTATCCAGAAGTTCATATTATAACTCACATCAAAGATTTCGTAGCTCAGAGCATAAACCTCCATTCCTCTGAGCTCAACAGGCTCTCTCATGCGTGCCTGGGCTAATGACTCCCATGGTGTCCCAAGCTGTTCAGCTGCTGCAGATCCTGCTTGATTCATAAGAGCTCTAGTTTTACTCAAGAAGCCAGCCCTTAGGAGAGAATAACGAAATGCTGTTGAAAGTAAACAAACCAGAAATATTTTAATATAAATTAAACTTCCTAATTATGTCTTTTAAAAAATGAAAAATAGCCTGAAAATTATATATATATATATAAACTTATTATTTTTGCCTGGAAAGCCACTATCTCTTGCTGTAGAAACAAAACAGGCATACAAATGTAACAAGCCCCAAACTCAAAGTTCTTAAATGAATGCCTTTCTGACCAGCTTACATTATATAGGTGATTTAAATACTATAAACTTGAATGACTGGAATATATTTATATTTAAAGACTCTCTTCTTCGGTTACATAATTGGTTTAGAGATGAGAATATTGGATTGGTAACTATTCATGGTGCAAAATTTGTTGAGTAACTACCATGGCAGAACATGTGATTCCTGCCCCACTCTGCATTGAATATGTCCATATCATGATTGGGTTTTTTCATCCTGGTGAAACTACTCTATTGTATTACTTTGTACCACTTAATAGTCACTGCAAATAAATCTTTCAATATTTTAAAATATTTTGTATTTTAAAAATGCAAACAAAAAGTTACTCATATTAAGAGGTATTGAAATTGAGAGAGGTGTAAATAGATAGGCTGTAATCTAAACTTTACTGCGTAGTCTGAGAGACTGGCAGTTTAAGGCTAGAGGAAGGTATGAATCAGAGCATGAATGAGAGCTCAGTCAAAGCTGCTGTCTGTTTTTAAAACATCCTGGATTGTATCATAAGAACTGCTCTAATCCTCTCCAGAGTGAGGCAGGTAGCACCTTCCATATAGTCTGTGTTTTCCTTCTTTCAAAAAGTTTTGTTACAGACTTCAGCATTAAGTATTTTCAGATGTGGCAGAGTCACTGTCTACTGCAAATATTTAAATACCAGCCATAACTTTACCATGGTTGGGCCACATAAGTTCTCAGCAGAATATATGGAAGAGCTAACTAGTTCTGAAGTTATGGAGGTCATCTCTAAGATGATGTGAGAAAATTTCTTTTGCTAAAATGGAGGACAAAATTAAAGAGTTGTGGGATTTTTTCCTCATGGTTCACCAAAAACAGGAGGAACAATTATTCTACATACTCTTAGGATCATCTACCTTTTTTTCCTCTTGTTCCAGTAACTATCCAGTAATTCAAAAACATGGAGAAAAAAACCAAATCTTTTATTTTTTTCCTGTCAGTTATCTTTGCCTTTTTTCCTTTGTTCATTCTGTCTTCTGAGAGGACCTATTATTCTACCCCTAAAGTACAGGAAATCCCTGAAGGAGCCCCTTTGGATAATCTAGTCTGATTTCCTATATAATGCTAGTCACAGGACTCCTTTTTCACAGTCATTATTTGAAGTAGAAATAATTTTTAATCAATTCCTAATTTAAATATTACCAAGCAGTTGAGTAGAGATTAGAGCTCCTACTGAGCTTTTCCAGTGGCTAATTAACCTTATGTTAAACTCAGACTTGGAATTAGATCCATGCTGTAAGCATTGATGCTCACATTGTTTTGCCAGTTCTTTTGAAGATTCTAGTATAAGTTTGTTTTCAGTGCAAATGCTTTGTATTATCCTAAAGTTCACAAACAATTCCAAGTGACTAGTTGAATAATCTTGGTTTACTGAGTTAATGTTCTTCAGATAAGTTGTGGTAACTCGAATAAGTGTCTTGCAAATGACTTTTTATTCTGCACATGCACAATAAAACTACCTCTTGAATAATTTTCAGGCCTCCTGAAGTATTTCAGCCATGTTCTACAGTGCTCCCTGAACTAAATTTCTGTGCTCTTTGAAATTTTCTTATTTAAAGTAAAGAGACTGAACTCTTCAAGTATCCTAAAAGAGCCTTCCTAATTTTGTCACCATTTTTGTGTGTTCATTCAAATGTCCAGGCTTCTGGTGTCCTTAGAAGCCCGAAATAATGGAAGCAAGTTCAGTATTTCAGAAGTTGTATTGTTGAAAAACACAGCGATAATGAATTATTGTCTTATTTGTCATTTCCTATTTAAAGTCCTTTGAAATGTTAATTAAGAGTGGCTTTTTTTTGGCTACTGTACTAAATTTCATGGTCAGATGATGAAATGGAATGATGCATCACCCTTCTGCTAGATAATTTCATTTTACACACAAAAGTCTATCAATGCAGATTACTGAAGAATCGTTCTTCCTAATGGGATGAGGGTTTTGTTCGAAGGTAAAGTCCATACAGGCTTTTATCATTCTTTTTATTCTTGAATGGCAGATAGATATTTGAGTCACTTTGACCTCTATTTTGATTTAGGTGGTCCTATACTTATGTCATGTAATGCTTTCCCTTCTTATCCTTCCAGTGCTCTTGGGTTCTCATTTCCTGCTTCTTCACTTGTTCACACAAATATGCTATTCCCTAGTCTTTATTTTTTATTCAATAGTTTTTCAGTGATGGTATTCAGGTGACACAAAAGATGAGAATAAGAAACTAGGAATGGAACAGGTCCCTAGGGCTAAGTAAAGTTACAGCATTGTAGTAAAGAATGTGTGTAAGCCATGGATAGAAATGAGGAAAGAAAAAATACACTCATAGTAAAAGAGAGATTTAATGATGACTATTGTCTTGCTTTGTTCCAAATTTATTTGCTATTGTAGTAATTTTAGATATTAGCCTTACTAGTATTGGTGTTGTAACTTAGCTTTTATATCTTATTGGCCTCTCTAATGTCCGTAAATTAGGCACAGCTGCTTTATGCTTTCAGATAAGCACTTTGTGTCAGAAAACACAGAAATGAAGGTAACTTGATAAAGGTTTTTAGGAGTGCTTTAAAGAGATTAATAACTTAGTTAGCTTTAAGCAAAACAGATTGCTCACACAAACAAGAAAAAAATTCTGCCCTAATATTATGGTTCCTATATACACATCTAGAACATTACTATTTTAGAAATGAACAGATGAAGAAACTGAGAGGAAAAAAAATAGAAACCTGTTAACTTACCAAAATGCTTTGAAGTTAATTGAATGGTTTAATACAGCATTAATCTATTGTTGACATTTAAAGTTATAAGTAATTATTAAAATAGTTCTCTGAACTTTACTATATTTAACAATTTTCCACATACAACTATTTTAATAAGAGTGAAAGTAGTTGTTTTAAGACTGATTGTTCAATAAAAGGCATGTGCATGTGCACATTAATTTAAGTATTGAAGGTTTTTCTACTTAAAAACCTGCAAGTGTTTTAAAATCACAGTGTAACAAGGGTAATGATATCATTTACTCAAGCACTGGAAAATGGGCATAGCTGCTCTTGAAAAAACTGCATGAGTAGGAGAAGACATTAATATTTTGACTATCAAGAATATCATGTGCTAAATCATGCAGTTTTAGGAAAGGTCATATCTTTATTTAGAATATCTGACAATAACCTTTAATATACAGATATATTTACATCTTTTAAAAGTTTTAGATTTCTGCTGAAACTTGAGAAATGGCAGGTTTTCACAAGGGTAACTTCAGCTTATTTTCAAAGCCTAGTAATTACCAATAACCTTTTTTTACAGAGATTTTTTTTCTGTAGGTACTCAAGGACATTATCAATATGAAACTCAGGTTATTTTTGAATTGCAGATCTAAGCTGTCTGAAGTGCCACTGAAGAGGTTAGTAGTTCATAGCTTTTCATGCTCATTTTGGAAAAACTGCCTTAATGCTTTATATTTTCTTAAGTAAACATTGCTTTGTGTTTCTGAATTTTTTGTTGACTCATTTTTTATTGAACTGTTCCTAAGGAGTTTGCACTTGTTTAGAGAAAAGTTCTTGTTCTAAGGTGTCAGGGAGGGATGGACTATATCACAGGGAAGTGATATAGTCCATCAAATGCACCTGTCATTAACAGGCCTCAAAGAAATCAATGGCGAGTTTTTTATGCCTTTGAAAACTAGCCAAGGGGGATTGTCTAAGTTGTTCCCTTCTTTACAGCCCACTCTTTGTGTAATGAATTTTACAGAGTCAGTACTCCTAAGAATTAAATTCATCTGAATAAATGTACAGTGTGCATTTGTTATACTGAGATGTTGTTATATTTAATTGAGAATGCTATAGTCTGAATGTATCTACTATAAACTGAAGTTTCTTTTATCTATGTGTAAAAGTCAGGGTTCACTAATTCAGTGATAGACATTTACACTGAAATTAATTCTCTCCAAGAGGATTTCTTTTCCTCTAAGAGAAATGTTTAAGCACGGCCATCTCCTTCGCAGGTATTTTACCCAAAAGCCTAACACCTATAATGCTAATTACCCGTGAGAGAGGCTGGTGGTAGTGCCTGTCCTTTAGCCAGTGGGTTGGAAAATTAATCATTTGTCCACAAAACAGAAGGCCTTAGTTTTCTATGCATTTTGAGAGAAATTACTCACATCCCTTATTCCACAAGAGGGTCTTAATTATCAGTCTTCTGAGTGTCGTCTTGTGTGAACATCATTATGATTGCTTTTGAAGCTGGGCACTTTACAGGTCTTGGTGCCTGGTTCTTTCCTTGTGCTTGGAAGAACTTTCACATATGGAATAATTGGGGTAAGAGCTGGAGAGGAACAGAAAAACCCTATCTTTCCTCTGCTCTGTCTTTGGTGCTGCTAGTGGCAGCAAGTACTCAAAGACTTTTCATCCAACAGAGATTAGTCCTTCTGCTTAGTTCAGTGATACAGATTCTGAGATTTCAAGGCTGCTACCAGTCAAGCTGTCTAGATGCACCTCTTCGTTATTTACTTTCATAGCCTTTGGATTGTTAATGGAATATAGGCACAGCCACAGAAAAATTACCAAAAGTGAATAGGTCTGTGTGCATCTACCAGCCCATTTGAGATGCTGTAGGTATTGTCTGATGATATTCCAAAAGACTGGGCAGCTACTTTGCCTCCAAATGTTGCCATACTTGGTAAATATTCACTATATTTGAAAATATTTTAGCAGACCCTCATGTTTGAACTTTGTATTTCAGTAAAAGTTGGGGGTTTGTCACACTTCTTTTTCAACAGCTTCTATCGTTTTGTTCTGGAACCAGAATTAATTTATGGAATCAACAAGCATCTTCCTTCTGAACCCATAGCAAAATTCCTAGAATTGCCAGAATCACCTCTTTTGACCCTAAACATGATCACTCCTGAAAGTTGGTTGGTTGAAGCAGTAAACAGTTCCTGTGACCTTGATAACATTCATTTGCAGGAAGTAAGTAATAGTTTGCAAACATTGTAAAACTTGTGTTGGCGCTTCTGTTTCAAGAGGGAAGTGGGAATGTTGCTAGATTTGTCTTGTGTCTGTTCTCCAGAAATATTTTCTTTGGTAATTGATTATTTAGTCAATATTTTACCATTTCTATTGTCATCATCTTTTTTTCATTTTCTGTCCTAAAAAAAGAAGACAAGTCTTAAAGGAAAGTAGTGGAATAGAAAAAAATCAGAATGCAAAGTACAAGCTATTTGCCTGCTATGTTGAGCTTTGTGTTTAGAGAAATACTACATTTAAGATAAAAGTAAAACAATTAAAGAATTCTTTGTGTTTCATAGTTCTTGTAACCTAGGTAAATCTTCCTATAAACTGGAATATATGACTGTTCATTAATGTAGTTCAAAATATATTTCACTCTCTTTTAGTTCACAGTTGTTTCGATTATTATTTAATTCTGTTTTAATCCCCCATCTTCAAGGTCATTAGATTTGTTTGACTCAATAAGCTTATGCAAAATATTAAGGGTGTTTGATTGACCAAAGTGTATTGTGAAAGTAAAGCTGGGATTCACCTTACCAAGGCAGAGGTGCCTCAGCTTCCTCAACTGATCCTTCCTCTTTGTCTTGGATACCTGTTTTATAATTGAGTGAAGTTCCTTCTGGATGGACTTTTCTTGGGGTTTTTTTGTCTGTGGGAGTTACCTTGAGGTAAATACCACACGTTTGTGAATGTAATGTTCTGTTTTACCACATAGTTAAGTGACATAATTTATTGATGAGGCATTCCTTCCATAGATAAAAGGGGCTGTTAGAGCAGAATATGAACTGGAATATATATTGCTTGAAGGACATTGCTTTGATGTGACAACTGGACAACCTCCTCGAGGGTTACAGTTCACTCTGGGCACAAGGAAGAATCCTGTCATGGTTGATACTATTGTGATGGCCAACCTTGTAAGTACTTAGTGCAGGAATAGTCACTACAATTGCACACTTCTTGTGAGAATTCTTCATGAGCGTCTTGTTCTTTAAATCCATTTCTCTGTGCTGCAAGCTTAGTAATGCCAAAAGTAACAGACGCATCCTGGAGCTGAGCTCATCTCCAGTTTGCTGAGCTTTCCCCCCATTCCTCTCCTGTGATGCAGTTTGAATAGAGCCTAGGTTTGAATATAGCCTACTTTTATACCCTTGCCTGAAGTACCTAAACTGGCAGCTTAATTGTCTCTAGTAGGTGGTAGGAGGCAGCTGTATTCAGGTTGAGATTCCCTGACAAATGTAAGGTATGATTCACATTCTGATTAAAATAACCCTTTTTGTTATACAATGATCCAAAAGGCTCCCATTTTAGATGCTTCAAGTAAGTGCTTAGAGCTTTGGTGGGACATACCCACACCTGAGAATTCCTCTCATCATGCACAGTAATTATTTTTCATGTTGGAAATCTGTAAAGTAGAAGACCATGTGACTTCTGAAGTGAAAGATTTATTTTCTATTGGCTAAGGGAATTTGATAGAGAAGTATTTTGATGAATAATACCTTCTACCTATCTGCTGTTCTCTAGTCTCTGTAAATAGTGTATCATAAGGAATGAAATGCTTAATAAATTGTGAATCTTTGATTTTTGTGCAAGTATTGAATATGGTCTCAACAGTAGATAATGAAACTTCTAACAAATATTCACATTTCAAAGCTTGCTCTGTGTGACTTTAACTTAGTGATAACTGCTTACCATGTTCCTGAAATGGGAAGGAATTGTGTTGACTTGGAAAGTTGTTCCAGACAAAAATTTTGAGTTTCAAATAAGCTTTTCAATTTAGGGTCTGTTCAATAATTTATTTCTTTGCTGCTGTTTCACTTGTTGTCCTTAGTGGAGGTTTTGGACATAACTCAAATTCAGCTAGAAACTAATGGAGCACTGAAAGACATTAAAACAGACATTCAGGAAAGGTGATAGTTGGTTGCATCACTGACACACTCCTTTCAGGGCTAGTATAAATGTTGAATAGTTGATTTTTGTATATGAAGATGGTTGAATCTAAAATGCAACCAGAACAAATGCCTGTCTTTTTTACTTAGGGGTATTTTCAGCTGAAAGCCAATCCAGGTGCTTGGATGCTGAGATTGCGTAAAGGAAGATCGGAGGAGATTTACCAGGTTTTTTCGTAAGTATGAATCCATCACTTGGAAATAAAAATGAATCTGACGGTGCAACATATTTTGAAAAGATCTGACAACACTGCAGGAAGATTTAAAAAGCGCAATATGCAAATGTTGATTTAAAGTTTGTAAGGGATACCTTATTTCCGTGCATTGTTAGTTGTTGTTTGATGGCTTCATGTTTTTTGAAGGCATTTCAGTATGTTAATGCACAATAAACCAAAGCTGCTCAGTTAGACTAGATGCAAGCAGTGTCTCTTACTATTCAGTTACACAGCTACCAGACACTTGCCCTGTCAGTTCCATGCATAGTTAGCATTATCACACAATGGTTGCACCAAATCTGTAGAAATGTCACTCATGGTTTTGTTGATTAATATTTTGGCATTCCCAACATACTTAACATGTAATTTCAAGAGTATGTCCAATGGAGCATTGCTGTCCAGAACTATCTTGATCAGCTGGAGGAAGTACCAGGAATTTCCCTCTCATAATTTTTTTCAGCCCTGGAGATGCCTCTGAATGCAGTATATTTATAGGCGGCATCTTTTTTTAACAGGAGCTTTGTTGTCATTTCAGTTCTAGACTTTTTTCTTTGATTAATTCTGAGTATTTCTTAACTGTCTAAGTCATCTAAGGATCACTGTGGTTACACCTCCACCTTAGGATATCAAAGCACTCTTAATTTTGAGACCCTGGCTGCTTGTTGACTGCACCACATTTCCCTCCTTGGGAGAAACCTCTGTCCATAGAAAGTTGTATTCCTGTAACTGGCATTTAGGTGACATCTCTGTGGCTTCTAGATGTGTAATTTCCATGGCTGATTTTTGTATAAAGGAATACATGTGCTCACCATCATTCCAACTACTCCTTAGAAGAATCACCTTCTCCCCATACTTTTTGTAAAAACACAGACCTGTAGCATATGAGAGCTTTCTCTTGAAGCTTTAGATCTAATCCCTTATAGAGAAGCAGTAGTGTTTATTTAATTTCAGCTCCAGTTCTTCCATATTTTTTCTTTTTTTTCCGTTATCTCTCTTCCCTCTCAAAGTAATTGTGTGGCTTGAAATAGGTCTATTTCTTACAAAATATTTATTACTACTTGAAGCCTATGAATACATAGTTCTATGTTGTTAATTATCAGCTACTATTAAAAATAAAAAACTTGATGAACCTCTTTGTGGTTTTGAACATTTAGTTAATATCAGTGTAACAGGGAGAAATATTAATGGGATGTTAGATTCATTCTATTTGTTTGCATTTTTCAATTTATTTTTTTCCAGAAATTACTTACAATTTGTTGAAAAGGCAGAAAAACATAGTCCTTACCCTTAGAGGTTCACCTAATCTCCACCAACTGTATCTGTACCATTTGTTTAATTTAACATTTAATTCTTAAGAAATATAAAGTGATTTATATAAGATAGCATGGTTTAAAAAATAATGTAATGAGGTGTAGTTGAGTTAAATAATGAAACAAAATGAAACAAACCCACTCTACATTCTAGCCTGGATCAAAGGAAATTTAAATAATCTGCTGGGGTTTTGCCCATTTTTCCTCTATAACACAAATGGGCTTAATGGAACTCAGCTAAGTTACTAAAAACTAATACCTCATGAGGAATCTAAACGATGCAATGTATTTAATCTCATTATTCCAACTCTAGACTTAAAGTACAACAGGAAAAGTATGTTTGCAGGGCTGCACCAGGATCTTTGGTATTTCTTTTACAGTATTTAATAGTATGAATTGCTATCAGAACTCAGGCAACTGTTTGATAGGATGGAATTTGGCCAAGAGTTATTGCAGTATATTCTCCATCCATATATATTGGTCGTATCCTCTCCTGCTGAACTCTGAGATGAACCTGTTTTCTTTGAGGCACAGGCCTGTACATGATAAAGGGAGTTTTAGAATATTCTGTATCTCAGTATTTATCTTATTTGCTTCTCTCATAGTTGGAAGTAATTAATTTTTACTATATGTAAATACACAGCATTTGAAATAAGCTGCCTCTTTCTTCTTAGAGACTGCTTCTAACAAGGAACATTATTTTGATGCAGTCACACTTGTAAATCAATTTGTTATTAATAAATTACTATGAATATTAGGAAAATAAAAATTGTTATACTCAGTAATAATCTGAGCACTGCTTATTATTGGGACTTCGATGTTGGTAGGAAAACAAGTACATATTGCAAGATAAGATTGCAGAAAATGATTTATAGCTAAAGATATAAATAAAATCCTGATGAATGTTTTACTTTTTAAAAAGGCAGGTAGATATAGTTTGTTATATTTTGATGTCATGCAGGCTGCTCAGCTGAAAGGTATATCATTTATAATTTGGGCATGGAGTTTTATACTTATTTCTTGGACTTTAGGTTTTAAAGGAGCTCCATTTGTTGAACCCAAATTCTTTTGTTCCCCATAGGGAAAATTATAATTTGTTTTTACAATTTACCAATTGCCTTTTGGTACTTACTTGTATTTGTATGAAAAACATCTAAGTGTTTTGAAACATGTTAAAGTTATGACATAAATAATCTGCCAGACATGTTTAGCTTTTCACAATTGCATAACAATAAGGTAGCTATTATTACATATGTCATAGTGCTGCCAGTATGCAAGATTTTTGCTTGGATTTAAAAAGGTTGTTCATAGTAGGACAAAAAGTCATCAAACTGAGTTCTCTGCAGAGTAAAACAGTTGGCACTCTGTAAAGATGGAGCCCACAGGGAGGCATCCATGAAAGAGATTTAGGGAGACAAAGCAATGTTCTTGAGTTTACATCCAAACCAAACACTCTGAAAATACTGAAAAGACTTTGGAAAATCCTCTTTATCAGCAGAATCCTCTGTATCTACCTACAAAATTCATACAGTAGGGATTTTGAGGTAGCTGGACAAATAACAGAGAAAATTTTGGTTGTGTGAGCACTGGGGGCAAAAATGGGAACATGGGCCCAGCTGCTGCTGTCAGCAGTTTGTGTTTGGATCAGATTTTACTATCTTAGAACTTCTTAGTGACATACTTTATTTAAAATGGAATTAAAATCTGAGCACTATATATCCCTGTGATGAAAAGACCATTGCTGGCTGGGTGTGCATATGTATGATATTTTAAATGTGTGAAAATCAAACTACAATAGAGAGTAGAAAAGTTCAGATAATTCTGAAATTTGTTTTGTGCAAGGATAGGCCATCTTCATGAGACTTAGTGATTACAGGCACATTTTACAAAAAAATGTATTAATAGAAAATTTAGATGAGTGTTTAAAATCCTGCAGTGTTTAGGTAAGTGGTATGATACACATTGAAACGAGATTTAAATATTTCTGTTTTCTATGGGGAAAAAATGAAGCCTAAGGGGTAGAAGATTACTTTCTTAAACCCATTTTTTGTGTGGGTAGCTTTAGTAAGAGGAACTCACGTAATGCTGATAAAATACAGGAGGGATTAAAGGGAAAATGTATGGGCTATTGAAGTGTAAAAGCTAGGAAAATGGGAAAATTATGTTGTTATTATACTGTATCACAGTAATATTTTTCATATTAGCTACTCTGTGGACTGCAGTACAGGTTGGAGACAACTGAATGGCTTTAGACTGATGTTCAGTAGGGCAGAGGTTGATGTGGTACTTGCACAGCTCTGTCTTCAGGGGTACAGTTTCCAAAGCCAGCCAGTTGAAAGCCAATATTCACTACCTCAGCACTGTGATGAAGCCTTCCCTATACTTTTTAAAGCAGATCTATTTTAAAAGTGCATTTAATGCTATCACACAATTTCTAAGATGTTTTCCATCTTTGAAAAGTAAATTGTTGTTTAATATTTGAACATTATATATATATATAAAATACATAATAATGTGTTTAGCTCTAGGTTACTGCAGTTTTTCATTGATTAGTAAATTTCCTGTGAAAATTCAAATCAAAAAGTGAAGGCAACAACTCTGGACACTGTCTAGTGATGAATAAAACTCAGTTTTTGAAGTTAAAATATAATTAGATGCAAATGAAGTAATTTTTTTCTGTAAATATCAGCAATTCTAAACTTTATTGTCTGATTAAACCCAAGTAACAATGCATATTTTAATGAGACAGTACATTTGCCTGGATTTTTTTTCTTCTCACAGCCATGAAGGAACAGATTCTGTAGCTGACCTGACAGACGTTATTGTGGTATTAAACAACTTCAGAAGCAAAATTATCAAAGTTCAAGTATGTATGCAGTGTTTCCTTATTGAAATATGCTTACATGTCTCAGGCTATATTTAATTGAAATATGTATACTGAAATATATAATTTAGAGTTTGTATAATTAAAGAGAAGGATGTGCAAATTAATGTAGTTAATTTGATCCAATCAGGTTATACTAATTGTGTGGGAGATTTGTTAAATAGCTGTTAAACATAGATAACATTTATCTCATCTAGTTCCAGGTGCCCAAATGTGTAGTCTTGGTGACTTAAATTCCCTTTCTGCTTAGCAGGAGAGAGTCCAAAGGACTGCTCATCCCAGCTCATATGTGGATTTAAACCAAGAGAATGACCACTTGAGACATCCATTTCTCTCCAGTGACTGAGGAGAGATTTTACACAAAGTCCAGATTCCAGAGTGGAAGTCAAAATTTGGTGTGTTGAATTTTACCACAGGCAACCAAATTCGTGTCAATGAAATTGCATTACTTTCATTAGATGTATCAAAAACAGCAAATGAAGCACCACTTATATGGAGGAGAAAGATCCTTATAATACTATGTATTTTCCACTATTTTGTAAATATTTTAAAACACCAGAGATGAGTCTCTTCTGCAGTCCTGTAACTGAAAGTTTCCAGAACCCAGAAAAAATGTGTAAGACTCTGGAGCATGATGAGCCTGTCTTTAAGCCACAGAGAATGTGTAAAAGGGTGCCTAATTCTCCTATTTTGAGCCAAAATAGGAATATTATTCTATGTGAAAGGTGGTATTTATTCAGCTTATAACTAGAATATATAAGCTCAGCTGTTCAGTTGAACTCTAGAATCACTTTACTGATCTGTAGGATGGAGCTTTAGGAGCATTGGCTAAAAAGACTCATGCTTTAATGTCAACAGAAATCTCTGTTAGCTTGGCAATATAAACATGTGAAATGAATATGATTAGAATCGAGTATGTTCACACATTCGGGGTGTAAGAAGCTATTTAGTTTTCAAAAGCAATTAGATTTCTTTTAATCAAGGAAATTGAGGTGGTAAATGAAATTAATCTTGAGCCTTTATAAGCATCTGGATAAACCAGCAGAAACTGCTTAAGTTGGATGGGAGAGCTTATGTTTCAATGACAAATTTGTCACTTTCTCCTTGTGAAGGTCTTATGAAAATGACAATTTCCTCTCAGGTAAGTTCCATTGTGAGGTGCTGCCAGCTAATGGCTGGATCACAAACTCGTGAGGTAGGAAAATGAGATAAAATTTGCCACACTTGTAGTTATTGCTTGCGTAAAGATGTGCAGAGGGCTTGAAACATTCTGGCTGATTTATTAACCACCATACTTAGTGGTTCTAGCCAGGTAGTACACTGTATTTAGATATCACAATGCAAGTAGTAATTACTATCAACTACCTTCCCAAGTTGCATAAAGGCATTTATTTTACTGACTAGGTACAGAAAAAGCCTGATAAAGTGAATGAAGAGCTTCTTACAGATGGAACGACAGGAAAAAAAGGAAATGTGGAATCAGTTGCAAGGTAATGCATAATTTGCTTCTACTTCAGCTGTTCCAGGACATGTTTATTATTTCTCGTAGCAACTAAATTCTCTTACTTGAGAGTGATACAAATGTGTAAAAAGGTTCTTCAGGGGATTTATAATGTAAATAAAAAGGGGGAAAGACAAGCTATAATGTCTTGTAGATCTTCTTTTTTATTCCATTCTTAATCCCTCCTTTACATTTCCAGTTTCTTTCCATTTTCTCCTTTGGCTATTTTTTTCATTTTGCTGTGGCAGGGAATCAGTCTCAATGTGGAAATCTCGGCTGGTTATGTGGTATTTAGATATGTGAAACCGAACATCAAAAAGCAGGCCAATGCTGCTTGCCTGCTCCTAGACATAATTTGTGAAATCTCAAGAAGTATTTTTGCCTTTTACTTTAAAGTTTGAGTTCTGTAAGTAATTGTAATAAGCATCTCAAGCATTACATTTGGGGCTAGTAACTTTGTAGTATTTCTAATTTGTTGTTTTGGACAAGACTCAAAAAAGGTTTTCTTCAGTTTTCAGTAGCTTGGGCAATGGTTGGCAGTCACAGACTGCTGAAGAGAATAAAGAAAAGGCATAGCAGTTCTACTTTATCTACTAATCTCTTGGCTCCAGTCAGTCCTGTACATGCACATCTCTTGATAGACCCAGGACTGGCTTCTGTTCCAGCTTTAATATGTCTCATACGGCCTCTTGTGCCACGAGTACCTACAGACCTAAAACTACATTGAGTCTCTGTTGCTGGTTTTATGTTTATCGCCATTTATCCACAGATGATTTTATTGTTACAATACAATAGAATCATAGAATGTTAAGCGTTGGGAGCATGCTTAAAGATCATCTAGTCTCAAACCCCCTGCCATGCATAGGAGCATCTCCCACTAGAGCTGCTTGTTCAGAGCACCATCCACCTTGGCCTTGAACACTGCCAGGGATGGGGCAGCCACAGCCTCCCAGGGCAACCTGTTCCAGTGTCTAGCCACCCTCATACTAAAGAATTCCTTCCTACTATCTAACCTAAATTTCCCCTTTTTCAGTTTGTACCTATATGGACTAGATTCAGAAACCCTCCCAGGCTGTGCTACAGCTCTCAAAATTTTCTTCCCCTCTGGACCCACACTGCTGCATAAAGATGCCTCCTTTGAAGAATGCTGTTAGTTGAAGGAATTTTTCATTGACTTCAAGCTTCCCACTTCTAATTGGCTGCATCAAAGGATGTGTGTGCAGAGGTCAAAATCTTAACTCCCTCTAAGAAGGTTACCAGGGCAGAGATCTCTCAATCTTGCAGGTCTTGCCTTTTATCACAGTGGCATTCATTGTGCTCTGAGTTGGCTAGGCCAAGGAAGCCCCTCAGCCAGTGAAGTTTATTTGCTCTTCCCAGTGATTCAAGGTTATGGCTCAAGGGCATGATTTGAGACTGACTGTCTGTCAGCCTCTTGCCATCTAGGATCTTGTCAAATACCCTTCCTTTTTGTTATCCCAGAATGAAAAGAATACCCACCAGCACACTGTTCTGTGCAGGAACCCACGTGTGCTCTAACATGGGAGATGTGCACACCACTTTGCCCAAGCTCTTTCATACTTGAGCTGCCCTTCTCCTACTGACTGCTTTTCCCACATGACCTTACAGGTCAGCCCAGCAGCTTTGGGAGATTTCTGCTTTCTGTAAAGCTTTGCAGAATCAATATTTTCAAGATCCTTGCATCAAACCCCGATTTTCTTTTATCGCATGTGATGGCTGCTTTATAAAGAGCTTGACAATTCTTTCAGTCCTGCTATCACTAAATGTAAGACTTGGGACAAAAAGTCAGGAAGGAAGGAGACAGACTGCTTGGACCTGTGAACTGCAGTCTGTGTAGCCTGTGAGAGTTTAGTGCTGGTTGAAAGCTTGTCTGTCTTCTTTGAAGGTGCCACACCATGCAGACAATGCCACTCCACTGATGTCTCTTTCACCATGCCTGAGTGAAAAGAACATGGGTTTCTCAAAAGATTATTCACACCACTTAGACACATTGCAGCCTCTCAGCTATTTCTGAGGTTTCAGCTTTGTATCAGTGGAGCGATCTGAATTCTTTTGAATGCGTTGGAGATCTGAGACTTGTCTCACTTGCTCTTAAAGATTATGAGGATAATTATTTTCACGCTTTCTAAAGGATACTTTTAAAAGAGATATAACCAGAAGAAAAAGTAATAGGAGTGACTCATGCAATCTAAGTGTGTGAGGAATGACTCACCTCACAAAAACAACTATTGAGGTAAATTTCCAACAGTATCAAATGGCTTGATAACCATTTGATAACTGTAACCAATCTGGCTCTGCAGTTCTGAGATCTGTGAAGCAGTGCCTGAGGGAGACTGCAGCCACCATCCCCTACCTCTGTGTGCTGGAAGGTATGTGATTAAAAACCAGCCCTGGTAGACTTTGGTATTCAAAACAAGCAAAGAATGCTGTGCAGCAGAAACAGCAACCTCTGCACAACATACCTCGAGTACATAGGTTAGCTTATAGGGAGAGGAATCCGAGTAATCTGAAAAAGAATTCAACAAGTGTTGCAAAAAACACTGGGAAATCCCATCACCACAGACCTCTCAATGTTATGTGAGAATTCTGGGGAGGGCTCCAACTCCTCAGCCTTGTCATTAGCTGTTGGGATAGCACTGGGCTAAATATGTGCTTTGGCCTTGTGTGGCCATCTTTTTCTTATGCTCAGTCTGGATTTTAAAGGATATGTTCAGTTTAACCTATGGGGCTGTGCAGACTTCCTTCACTTCCAGAATATGCATTGTTTGTTCTGCTGTAGAATGCATGTGGATGAAGCTTGGAAAATAACTGTTTCTGATTTAAAAGTTACCAGTTCTCAAGATATCCTGGCTGTGTGTATTTCTGATTTTTTTTTTTAACTTTGATAAAACATGGAATTCTTGTCAAATTTGGGTTCTGTTTGAATGAATATTGGAGACTGCCAATTGTTTCTGTAGTGCCATTGTTTGTCCTGAGTGACTGGGTATGACATTTTGATCCCAAAAGATTTTGGTATCATAGGCATGTGCAGTGGGAGTAGAATGTAAGTGTATTTATTTACTGCAGGATCTGTATTTCTTTTCTGTATTTTCTTATTTTTGATTCTCTATGAGTTTAATGATAATTTAGTAGGATTTCTTTTTCTGCTGAATGTTTACATAATTATTTATAATAATTCTTAGATTTTCAGAAGAAATTCCAGCAGATGAGAAGGAAAAGGAAAGTGATATTCTTAACATTTTTTCTGTTGCTTCAGGCCATTTATATGAACGTTTTCTAAGGTAAGGAAAGGTAAAAGGGAAAACAATTTTCATAGCAATACTCTAAATTTTCTTAGTAAAATTAAGCCATCTAAAGCAAATGACTTTTTAAACAACATCTAAATAATAATTTTTAAAAGCAGAAAAGTTGTATACAGTGAGGACTAAATGAATCTTGAAGAACAAAGTGATTCAACATATAGATGTTCAAAAATACCATTCCTCTTTGAAGAGAGAAAATGTCTTTCATGTGTGAAGTACAAACATAAAAGATGAAATTCAGCCTCTCTGTAAAAAGACATAACAGAAGTGACTTCATTAGAGTTATATCTGTGTTTAATACAAACTGGATTTACTACATCCACAAATGACCTTACTTTTCTCAGGGTCCTTTCAATGAGCAGTGATTGCTTTTAAGAAATTCTTCCAGTGTTGTCTGATCTGTTCACAACCAGCTCTGTTACTTTTCTGATTTGAGCACTGGTTTAGTGATTTGATTGCTGAGTCATCTGAAGTTTGAGCACTGTGTTTCTTTCCTTCAACCTGCAACCACCTGCATAAAGGGAAAGACACATTTCCTTTAAAGGAGAAAGAGCAATCCTAAACATCCTACCTGCTGCTTTGTCTTATTTCTGAGTTCATTATGTCTTGATTTTTAAGGCAAACTTGGTCTTTTGTAAGGCACTGTTTGTCTGTCTGGTTACACCAAACAAAGGCCACAATTGTGAAAAATAATTGAACCCAAAACGGTGATTCTTACAGTTATTAAGGGTTTTCAGAAGAGGATCTGAATGAACTTTGCTTTTTTTTCTTTTCAGCAACCTATTAAACTCAACTAGTATATTCTAAAATAAGGTTTTTCAGTAGACAAGTTAATATGAGGTACTAACCATTATTCTAATTTTGTCAGACATCTCTCCTAGAACAAAATATGTTAATAGATTCACTTTTGAAATTGTTCCTTCTACTATTGCTTAGCCAGTCTGGATCAAATAAGGCCATCTCAAAATGCCCTTGAACACATGCTCTTTAAAGCTTTTAATTAGAAGTCAATAAAAATTTCTACTTAAATTGGGTTAAAGAAATTATACTTAGAGAGTTTTAGTACTTTCTAAGTGCAGTTGAAACTTAATGACCTGTGTGTATTTGTTTGTTTATTGTAGACTTATATTTCCACAGAATTATGATGCTTTCTGTCCTACGTCATACAAGAACACCAGTTAAATTTTGGTTTCTGAAAAACTATCTCTCCCCAACATTTAAGGTAGGAGGAAAGTCTTCCTCTTCTTTTTTCTTTAAAATTTTAAGTAATTTTTTTAAATGCAATTGACTAATTATATAATTAAAATTAAATTTTCACAGTGGAAAATAATCCCTGAATCTGTTAAATAACAATGTTAGGTATAAGGTTCTTCTCTTCTGGAACATGAAGGCCAGTGATAAATTACAATAATTTATTCTCTTCTGATAATCTCCAAGAGCTTGCATGCAATGCTATTTCTATTGGTGTAGCTAAGGATACTGCTGAAACTAAGGGAACATTTTAAAATAATAAATTATGTAGTCAGTAAGGCAAACATGGCTGCAGCTACATTGGAGCATTCACTCCTTTTGAGTCCTTGTATGTCTCATATATGTGTACCTGATGGGTTTTTGTTCTTCTTTTTGTTCTTCTTCTAGGATGTAATTCCTCACATGGCTAAAAAGTATGGGTTCAAGTATGAGTTGGTCCAGTATAAGTGGCCCCGCTGGCTTTATCAACAGACAGAAAAACAAAGAATTATCTGGGGCTACAAAATTCTTTTCTTGGATGTTCTTTTCCCGTTGGCTGTGGATAAAATAATATTTGTCGATGCTGACCAGGTAAGCAAAAATAATGGCATGTTACTGTATGAGGAATTAATTTGGACTTAAATTGATCCAGTTTCATTCTCTGTTGCCATTTTATTCAGATGTTGGTCTTGAAAGACTTACAGTTGTACAAACTGAACCAGTGGTGTTGCAGAATGTAAATACAAGAATTTTACTTGTCTTCAGTCATGTGGACATTAAGATTTTCCCTACTCTGAGTTGTCCTAAATTGTCTGTGTGGAGAGAAAAGCACCTGGAGAGATGTGTGTGTTCTTAAAGGTGCATTTCAATGAAAGCGTATTGAAATGGTTCCATCTCTGGCTTGACTGTGAGAGGAATTCTCCACTATGGCCAGTGTCTGAGGTGATTTGGACCATTTCTAGATGGCTGAAATTCTTCAAGATTATTCCTGTCTCTATTTTAAATTTGCATGCAGTCCTTCATGCGGAATGAACATTGCATAATGTACTGAAAGGCAAAGTGCTGTCTCAGATGAGGCATTGAAGTGTTAATCACAAGGTTATTAAAAACCTTGAGACAAATTCTGAGGTATTTTGGTCCTTTTCCAAAGCTCGAGAATAAATTAAATTTAGATGTAGCAATGCAGTCTGCAACTCTCTGCAGTTTCATCTGGATACACCATCTGGGAACACTGGTTGTCTGTCCTAACTACTGTAAGGACTTCTCTGTGCTCCCAAATAGCTAAAACTTCTTTTACCACTGATAAATTAGGTAAGTGGGGTTTGATGGAAGAAGGATTGGTTAGCAAATAAAGGGCATTTGTAAAATGTCATTAAAACCTCTTTTTGAAAGTGCTTTACATTAGATACAAGGATTTTTCTAATGATATAATAATTTTGGAGTGCCCAAGTTGGGTAACAAATAAGGAGGATTCTTTAGAAAGGACATGACTGTAGATTTCAAAAGTTATGTTTCTTAATTAAGGAATTTTATATTGGGCAACCAGAAACACTGATCTGTGAATTAAAAAAAATATTTCTAGTTTTATATAATTTACTCAAATATGTTACACAGATGGCCACTGTCAATAATATAATAAACAATAATCAATAAGTTTTTTGTTGAACAATAATTTGGTAGATATCTCCCAGCGGAATAATTTGTCTGTGCCCCGCTGTTGTAGCATCTGAGGGGTTTTTTAAATTAAAATTAAACATTGTGAAGCCTGCTGCAATACCTACCCTCATGGAAACAGTACTAAATTATGAAAAGAAACATATTCCTGTTTAGATTGTGAGAAGTGACCTGAAAGAGCTCAGAGACCTAGACCTGAATGGAGCTCCCTATGGATACACTCCTTTCTGTGACAGCCGCAGGGAGATGGACGGGTACCGCTTCTGGAAATCGGGATACTGGGCCTCACACCTCGGGAAAAGGAAATACCACATCAGGTAGGACAGACCCTGCACACAAAAGTGCAGTTTGTGAATTTGATCAAAATCTGGCTGTTGGTGTTCATCACTGAGGCACTCAAGAGCCATTCTCAGTAAGACAGGAATGAGGCAGGAATTCTGATGACATAATGATTCCACCATTTCATGGTAGTTTCAGCCACTCAATAAAGAAAAATATCCCTTCAGCATGGGAACATATTTTACTTTCTTGTTACTTTTATTACTGTTATCAAAAAGAAGGTGAAACCCCAGAAACCTTCTTTTTTTTTTTTTTTTTATTCTTTTTAGTGCCTTGTATGTTGTGGACCTGAAGAAGTTCAGGAAGATTGCAGCTGGAGACAGGCTTCGGGGCCAGTACCAGGCTCTTAGTCAGGATCCAAACAGTCTGTCAAATCTAGATCAGGTATATATGGCTTTGAGCATTTTGGGTTTATTTACTTATCTTTCTCGATATGTATGGAATACCATGTATCTAAACATAGATGTTGCATAATTCCAAAGCTATTTGCCATTTCCTGCTGTTTTAGCCCATTTTCAGGAGTATGTATGAGCACAGTTCAGAAAACTGAACAATGATGATTATTTTTAATTTAGAAATGAAGAAAACACTCCAACTTAAGGTCTTTTCACCTTTATTTGTAGTTGTTTTGTGTGCATTTGTGTTTTTCTGATGATAACCCTATATTCTGATAATGGTAATTATATTCTTGTTTAGCAAGAGCTTATTTCTTTTTTCTTCTTTTTTTTCCATTAAGGTAAATTAAATTTTCTTTGGTAAGTTAAGTGCAAATGCACTCTGTTGGTTGCTGTACATGGTCACCCTGGAGTGGCTGGAGTTTGTCTCACTTTGGAGGAACTTTGAAAGGCTTTCTTGGTGTTTTCCATGTGTAATTACTAAAGCCCAGAAGATTTTTACCTGCCTCTAGGAGCAGTGGGATCCCATGGTAGCAAAGCCCACATTGCTCAGTGCTCTTCCTCATCCCTGCTCTGCAAGCAAGTCCTCTTACATAAGGACATTATTGCCACTTGCATTTGTTTTCAGAAATAAAAGCAAAAATGGAAAATATCTGTTCTTATGATACTGGACAAAGAAAAGGGGAAGTACAGCCACACTAAAAACACAGACTAGACTGGACACCTGGAGCTGGAGCAGCCTTTAGCTGTATGTTAAGAGCAAAAGGCTGATATAACAGCAACAGCCAGAGTTCACATCTTTCTGGACAACAGAATGAATCACTGGCCCTGATCACTCATGCAGAGTCCTGATGTGAGAGAGCTGTGTGTTCTCCAGTCTTACCCACATCTACAAGGTGTCTTTCAGAAAGATCTTTTAAGATTCAGAGGTTACAGGGTTTCCACCGTAATGCTGGTTTTCAGAAAATTGGTTTTATCTAATGTTCTCAAAATATTAAAATTTCTCATTTTAAGATTCTTATATTTCAAATAACAGCTTTAATACATGATAGCTTATATCTCCTATAAGCCTGTTGGATCAAATCAAAAGCCACTTAAGGACCAGATGTTAAGGTAGCTAAGTCTTGGCAGAATGAAATTGGAATTACTTTGGAAAGTGAATATTTCAAAGTAATATTTTCATAATAATCTGGTTTGACTGTATTGATAGGAGCTTGCTGTCTTCTTTGCTACTTCTTACACAAAATACAGCAGTACTGCTGAAAATACAAACCACAGTGCAATGTGTTTGAGACCTGGAGAGCTTTCATCTACTGATAAGGATGCATTATAACTCTTTTATTACTATTTTCATTTTAAATACCTGTCTGGAGTGCTCATTGCCCTTCTCAAAGAAGCAGCAATCTCAGCTCTCTGCTAATCTGCCAGCAGTGCCATCTTCATGGGTGGTAGTTAAGGTTCTCAAGCCACAAAAGAGAAGTGGATAGAAGGGGAAATGGTGATTTTAAATGCCAAGGAGAATAAGTATAGAACTCATAGGGAGAAAAATTACACATCATAAAAAGTAGACTTCCAGTACAGTAATTTTGTTCAGAGGGGTTTTTGTATTAATTCTTTTTTTTTTTTTTTTTTTTTTTTTTTTACTTCAAATCCTGACACTAACAACTGATTTTCTACGTTTTACTGCATGTAACAATTTTAAAACTCACAGCTTCTAAAAGTACTGTAGTAACTCAGGAATTGTGATTTTATTAGGAAGTCAGAGAGGCACAACAGAAAACCAGCCTCTCTTCTTTTGGAATTGAAATGGTGATAAACCATTCCAAATGGTGATAAACTATCTTCCAAAACTTACAAATTTTTTAAAAATCAAAGCATTTCAAGTAATGTTGAATGTCTTGGCTCTCCATATTCTTATATTTGATGTAATTTTTTGGTACTAATGTCTATATTCGAATTAAATCCTACATCTTTCATAATGCTGCAATATGTGCTGTTTTATTGTCACATTTAGCAATGTGAATTGGCAAAATAAGATGTGACTAATACTTGAGTACTGACATATACTCTAAAATACAATGTGAGGGTTGCACACGTGAGGGAGTTTTTACGAATGGGTGTACCCAGTTGTTGCCCCTGCTGTTTCTAACTCTGGCCAGAGTAGGAGCAGCGAGCGACTGCCTGAGGTGTATCTCTTTTAAAAATGCTGTTCCCTGCATTCAGCCAGATCTTGGCTCAGAGTTTTTATGACAAGACTACCTGACTATGGTAAAGGTCAAAAAAAAACCCCAGAAGTGAAATAAGGAACATAGCCAGAATAGCAATTTAAAGCTTTTCCTTCTCAAGCTCATGTTTCTGGAATCCATTTTCCAAGAAGTCGTCTCTTTAGAGTAGTGGCATAATCTTGTATTATATAATCTTTGAGTCAGGGTTTTTTTGGGTTTTTTTTTCAAATTTAGGCTGTTTGAGTTTTGCTTTTAGAGGTATTTATGGTATGACAGGCAGTACCTTAACCAGTGGTATCAAACAGAAGTATTGCTTATGTCAGGCTAAGGGAGGACAGAGGTAAGGACCAGAAAAAATTGCTTGACAAATGAGTGGTGGAATTGGCCATCAAAGTGAGCATGACTAAGTATTGAATCTACTTGGAAAAGAACTAGGTGAGCCTTTAAAAGGAAATGTAAGAACAATTTGCGGAAGTGGTAATAGAAAAATACTTCTAAATAGCAGCTTGACAATCAGTTACATTACACTCAATGCTAATATATGATTTTACAAAATTTGTACAGGATCTTCCCAATAATATGATTCATCAAGTAGCCATTAAGTCTCTCCCTCAGGAGTGGCTTTGGTGTGAAACCTGGTGTGATGATAAATCCAAGAAAAAGGCTAAAACAATAGACCTGGTGAGTTGATCCTGACTTAAATTTGATTTGTACAGATTACCAACTTTGCTGTGATTTCTGGGGCTCCTCAGGTTAAGTGTGTGTCATGTCATGAGGGCAGCCTTGCTGGAAGGCACTGCAACATTCCATCCCTTCCCCTGAAACATTTTCTCCTCTGAGACCTCTCCCACTTGCTCTGTACCAAATCTGCTTACATTAAAGCTGAAAACTGTACCAGAAAATGAAGTGTTGTTGTCTCAGGATGGGATTGAGGCTTTTCATGCCCATGCATGTATTTTCCTTGTAATTTTTCCATAGTCAGCCAAGTTACTGGAACTGTGAGGAGGTGCTGTTACCTGTCCGGGCACTATGGGCTGCTGGCACTCTCCCCACATGGAAGGTTCCTCCAGAACCTTAACATTATCATGGTTTTCTTGGTCTGTTTCATTGCTATAAACAGGAGATAAAGCAAAGCTTTAAAAGTGCTCAAGACACTATCCATGTTTAGGAAGAAGAAAGTTTCTTTCTTTGGGAATAGAAACAGAGACAAAAATCTTTTTTCCTGTCATTGTTATCCCCATCCCTGTTTTTCTCCCCATTTAGATTTTCTGAAAATGCACACACTATTTGTGATGCTTTAGATATAATTTGGAAGAAAAACAGACAGTTGGAGATTGGTGTGATTTTTTCAGTATGTACGTAGGTTTTTTTTTCTTTGTATCTTTACAGTTGTTAGAATTGTTTGTGCTCTAAAGACAGGTGCTCTCTGTTCAAAACCCACATCAGGTTCAGTTTCAATGTTCTAATGTCAATCTTGCATCTCCCTGGCCAACTTCGTCTAAATCTTAGTAGTCTTGTGCCAGCCGTGTCTGTGCTATGCTTACAGTCAGCAAAAAGTATTTACAATTCATTTCACCTAAATTCTCTGCAAAGGTGTTATTTTCACATTTGCTTGTTTACATCTAATATGTTTTAAACTTTCAGTGCAACAATCCCCAGACCAAAGAACCAAAACTAAAGGCTGCTGCCCGGATAGTTCCTGAATGGGTGGATTATGACTCTGAGATCCGAAACTTAATACAGCAAATCGAAAGAGAGAAGAAAAATCTAACACCATTATTTCAAAAAGGTAATTTACATGCATATTCAGCTGTTAGCTTTTAAAATTAAATATTAGTCTAGTTGAAATTGAGATTGGGGTCAGTAGGCACAAATCTTGTATTTGTGTAATTTCCCTTGTTCTTAGAGAAATGGTCTGGGGTTTGACAGTTGTGTGATGCTTCTTTGCACAGGAGTTACACTGCCAGGACAAAACCTCTTGTCTCATGCCAGAATCTAAGGGAAAGCTCAGTGGTGTTCTGTTCCTGGGCCTCAGACACAACCAACAGTCACACATAATTTTAGCCACAAATAATAAATGAAGCACATTAGCTTAGACTTCATTTGGATAATGTAAAGCTCATGTCTATTAAGCAGTAGGAACTGAGTATTAATTTGCTTCTGCATCTCTCACTCCAGGCTTATCTACCCAGGCCTTTTTGCACTAAATTCTATTTCAGTTAGTGTGGGGATGGGGTTTGGGTTTTTTGTTTGTTTGGGGGGTTGGTTTTTTTGGTTTGGTTTGGTTGGTTTTTGTTTTAACTAGAATTGTTTTAAACTGAATTAGTTAAATAGCACAAAAACCCAGACAAACAAAACCCAAAACCAAAAAAACCCAAACACGTGTACAGGACTCCCAGTAAGACTTGACTTCTTGGACTAATGAGAAACAAGATGAAAAGATGATCTCAGCTTTTAGGGTTGACTAAAAAAACTCAGCAGATAAATATTGAAAAGTCTTGAGTGGAGGAACAAATTCACTTTTCGTTATAAAGAATTCTTAGTGGGTTTTATTCTTTGTGAAAGCTTATAGCAAGGCTCCAGAAATGAAGTTCATGTTGCTGAACTGACTGATTAGCAGGAAATGGAAAGTAAAGGGCATTCTCCACATCTTACAAAGCCAGGCACTGTCTTTATGTAACTCCTTTGTGTATTTGTTCCCCTTTGGTTGCAGGTCTCAAGCACGATGAACTTTAGCACAGCCCATGACCAGCAAAGGTGACAGCTCCAGAGTCTTCTGGGAAGGACTGAACAGAATTTACAGCTGTTATATTGGCACTATTTGCAGCATTCTTTCATGTGAAGGCAAATATTTTATAACTTAAAGTGTTATTTAAAACATTTAAAATGCAATACAAAAATGAGAAATCCACAGGTACCTGGGGGTTTTTTAACTGGTATGGAGCAGCTTTCCTGATGGCTTTGCTTTTCTTTTCCTTCTTTAAAGTACAGTTTGCCCAGAGGACTTTGGAATATGAAGAAAGATGTGTTCAGCATTGTCAGTCGAAGGGAGGACACACACATAAAATATGTACTTTAAAACTGTTCTGTGCATATTCCATGCAATAGGCTACTGTATTTAAATATCAAAAGTTCTGGTTATATGCCCCTAGTTTTGTCCCTCAAGAAATGCTGTGGTGACAGGAAAGAATTTCATAAAAAATAAGATGTCTAATTTAGACCACACAAAGATAACTCCACGTGGAAGCTAAAGCAAGGAATGACACTCTTCATTTATTAAGCAGGATTGCTGCACTCATACAGATTTTTGAAACTGATTTTTGATTCTTAGGCTCCTTTTGGTCACTTAAATAGTGTGTGATAAAATTCCATTATGGTTTTGATTGAGGTGATTTTCCAACCAGCGTACATTGCATTAGAAGGTCAGTACCTGAAAGCTGCTTCTACTCACTTTTGACTATCATCATGCTGTTTATACCTGAAATAAAATAATAAAATACCTGAGTATTTTTTGACTATCAGTGGTGTCTCCTGTAATTTTCTAAACCTGTACTCACAAAACCGTTGCTTTAATAGGATACTGACATTTTGATCCCACAAAAATAGCAGGGAAAAGTTCTTCCAATACACATTATTTGAAAATGGGAAATTTGTATCTTAAAGTGAAATCTAGTACCTTAAATATACACCCTGATGTTCAGGCTGTGCTGGTTTCAAATGGGATTGGATGAGAGCACACATTCTTATAAGACTTAATCTTCCAGTTTAAATGCTTGCAATTATAAAAGACCAGGTACTTTGTACCAAGTGGGTTAATCAGCAAGGATTGTACATTATTTCCATAGCAGCAAACAACTGAATAAATAAGAGAAATGAAGCAGATTTTCACTGTCATTGTGCTCAGATGTTGATTATTTACAATTTCTTACTCTAAGAGTGGGTATTTAAAATCACACCTTGTGATATTTTTCAAGCCATATTACTGAGGAATGTTAGACATGCGGAATTTTTTTACAGCTGTCTGTATTTTCTGTGGTTTTACTTTTATGTATTTTGAACAGTTTTAACATGTCACATACAAATTTTTAGATGTCTGTTGAGGGCTTTCCTTTGTGTGAAGTACCCAGTTGAAAAATGTAACCAAAAATGTGTATTCTGTTTTCATCTGTTGAAACTGGTTGGGAGATGTTGTTCTTTATCTCTTGTAACTCTAGGGGGGAAAGAGGGCAGATGCCTCCTGTTAATGGGAGACCTGATAACACCAGACAAGGCAGTGCCTTCTTATCTGTTCCTCCACCCATCCTCCTCTGAGGGACATCAGCTGTGAATGGGCCATTTAAGGCCTCTCACATGACTGATAACATCACCTCATTCCATTGTGAGATGCTCTGCACAGTGGGAGGAGCCAAAGCCTTTCCACCAGGATAAAACCAGCAATCCCAAACTCCAAGGGAGCCTGTTTCCACTGGATTCCCAGAGGATGACTGGACACTTTTCTTGAGGATCATCTCTACTCCAATGGATCCACATCTGTCACTCCAGAAGGATTTACTTTGGGCTGTTTCCAACACCCTGACCAACAGGGTGTCAGGTTTGCATTCTGACTCTGTCAGTGGTCCTTTGTACTACTGCATTTATCTTATTTTTACCTTTTTTTGTTGTTTGTTTCTTCTCTCTATGAAATTGTATTTCTGACTTGGAGTCTCACTGGTTTTGCTTTCAAACCAGTACAGTAAGCCAATAGCAAAAGTCAGTAAAGCCTAATGTCAGTTCTCTTCATGTCTGTCCCATTTCAGTGCAGGACCTGTTCTGTTATGCTTCTCGTAATTACTTCAGGATCTCATCCAGCAAGTCAAACATATCTGAATGTAAGCTTTAAGCTGGTATTTTTGTACCTTAGAGATGGACTTGTAATTGACCTAGCAGGTGCCTGTGCAGCATTACTGTAAATTCCATGCATAACAAGGAAGAACTGCTTTGCCATAGCAGAGAACAAAACCCCCACCCTTATTCAACTGTTTGCTGCACTATTTTACTTTCAAAATATTTTTCTGAGCTTATATGTCCATCCTGCTGCCTCTGCAGCAGCATTTCACATGGATCAGCCTTGGTATTCCAGGCTTGAAGCGTATATTGGGACATGAGTAAGTACATGGATTAGGACAGAAGTTAAAGGTTCTTTAAGACACCTTCATTCTCTTTGATTATCTGTGTGAGAATGTTATGCAGTATAAAAAGTGGGTAATTCATGCACTGATTTCATGTTCATTTTCTCTGTAGCATCCTGTTATTTTTAAAATTGGATTACCTCTACTGGTTTTTAAAAAAGAAATAGTTCTTTAAATACTATTTCCTTGAGAGTGCTTAAATGATTAGAATATAATTTTATAAATGTAATTTGCTGAAGACACTTTGAAGATGGGAAAGTTTTCATGCAATTTTCTACAGTGTTTTATCTATTTGTACAAAATGTTCTAGTGGGGGTTTTCTTCTGCATAACACTACTTTCAAAGAAAGCTCTTTTTTTGAGATATACAATGGTTTATAAAATAAGAAAGGTCCCACAAATATATTCAATACTTTTTAAAGATCTCTACGGCAGCGTTTTGAGTCATTAGCATGGCATTATATTTTTAATACTAAATCAATGGATTGTGTATGTTGTACAAAATATTAAAAGGTAGCACTGGAGAAAAAATGATGGATTATTTTCTGTTCTCCCTTTTTGTATTACACAATAACCATTTGCTACTTGGTTAACAGATCTAAAGAACAAAAATGGCAACAAGTCCTCGACTGCCTTTCATCTACAGAAAGTGTTTTTTGCAGGGAAGCAACAGAAGTGTTCAAAACAAGGCATCTGCTGTGAGGGGAGGTGTAGAGATGCAGAGAGCCCATTTTTTATTTCCAGTCTGTGTGCTCTGCCTGTGAAAGGTTTTATCCTGGTTTAGAGTGTTGCCAAAACCTGGTGCAACTCTGGAAATAAGCAACAGAATATTTGAACTACTCAAATGAAGACTTTTTAGTTTATCTTCCTATGACAGTGTCTTTTCTATGTCTTGATCTTCTTGAGATCAGGGGATAAACAACAGAAAATGAACAAACCAGGCATTGGTGCAGTATTGTTGATGACCCAGAGCTGTAGCATTAAAAATATTTCTCAGAAAGGTTCCTTTTAAGCCATTGCCTGAATCGAGTACTTGCTTTCAGTCTGAGACTTCATGGAATCCCAGGATCCCAGGCTGGAAAGGACAAGGATGGCCTGCTCCAGCCTTTGGCGAAAGCACAGTCACAAGATGACCCAGCACGCAGTCAGGTAAATTTGTGTCCAGCATCAGGGAATCCAGAATTCCCTGGGGATGTTCCAAGGGCTGTGAAATCAGCACTCTGCAAGGCTTCTACAATTGCTGTAGTTGACTTCTACATCCGAGGTTCTCTTCCCCATAGACCCTGGCTGCTGCCTCCTCCCGTGCCTGCCCGCAGAAGTGCCCTGCTGCAGTGGGCACTTCTGCACCACCTTCGGACCTGAAGAGCGGGGCAAGGAAAGAAGGGAGGACAAATCCACAGCAGTGCTTTCTTGTCATCATAAATATCTTTATTGTGAAAAATACCATAAAATAATTCCCACAGTTCTAGAAAAAACAGTTCTTGCTTTGTAGATTTATGATTCCATATAAAGAGATTTTATAATCTGAAGTATTTTGATAAATCTCTGGCTAGCTTTACTTATCCTTCTTAAAACATGAAACTGCTACTTACTGATTTGCTGAGGGAAAAAAAAAATTATTCTCCCATTTATTTTGTTACAGCTTTATGGATAAGAGTGTGTATTACAGAGCAAACAATACCTTACAATAAGGCACTTTTAAATACAACTAACCTGCTATGCTATCCTGGCTAGTTTCCAGCAAAGCTCCTATAAATCACAGCCCTAAACAGAAGAATAATTCTTGTTCCAAACACTGGTCTGAAAACTGAAACAATAACAAGCATTAAAGTTTTTTTCAAAAAAAGTTTAAGCTAATACATTTTCTGCATATGTCACAAATTTGAGCTCTTCAGTTTATAATTTACTTTGAATCTCTTTTAATACTGATCAATTATTATATCAGTATTTTACCAAGTAAAATATGCTTCCACCCCTTCATTTTAAAGCAAGTTGGAAATGAGTTTATTAAACCTGAAAGAACTCCACGGAGCAAGGTTGCATCTACACCCAGGCCAATGCTGGGAACGATGCTTCATGCACACCTCAGTGCTGACAAACTACCGAGTCACTTACTGCAATGTAACTGAGCATTATTGCACTAGGGCCAGCCACGAATAAATAAGAAGGTGAGTTCAGCTTCCTTGCGTGCTGCCTGCATCACTGACAGCGTGGTGCCAGCGCTTCATTCTCCAGAGTCACGTCAGGAAATGCAGCGCCCGAGCTGGAGAGCCTTCCAACAGAAATGGTTTCTTTTTAACACAACTTTGTCCTTCTGTGCTTCCAGAGCACCTCAACACCCCTCGAAACAGCATCAGGGTGGTAACACTTCTTGTAAACAGCAGCTGCTCAATACTAGGAAAGCCTTGTTCTCCACTGTCGCTTTTGGCTATTGTTTCCAAGAACCTGTTTTCCAACCAAAGGAATCTATGAACAGCAATCATGCATTAATCATCTTCCTTCTTCTACTGACTACATTCAAGCCTTTTTGTTCGTACAATGTAATTTTCCTGTTCCTGTTCATTCATTTTCAAAATGCACACGGTCCTTTTTTGTTCCTGAATGCTCCCAGCCTACAGCAGCACTGTCCTGCTGCCTCCGAGAAACAAACCCACACTGCTCCATCAGTGCCTCTTATGAAGAATTCACTCATGAGGGAACATCTTATTCCTCCTCAGCAAAAAAAAACTGGTAACACCAGGTAACAAATCTCTCAGCTCGAGCTTCTAAAGCTGCACAAGGGCAGTCCTTTGAAAGAGGATTTACTCCAGCAGTCCCCCGGCACACAAGTGCAGCTGCCTGCAGTCTCTACTGTGACTTTCCACAGCCCTGTCCCTCCTGCATGGACAAAATTGGGCACGGTCCTCACGTTGCTCATTCACCACTCACTTAACAGCAGCCCCTGCTGCAGTGAACAAAGCAATACAAGGTGTTCCAACAGCTCACATGCAACCCCAGGGCCAGCACGGCTGGGTCGAGCTCACCCCTCAGGGCCTGGGGCTGACAAGAGCTGCAGGACATGGGACAGCCACAGGACAGCCACAGGCACCTGCCCAACTTCAGGTACTGCCAGCGAGCCCTTGCGGGTGAGAGGCCGAGCCCACGGGGCAGCAGGTTCCTCACTGTGCACTCAGTCCCTGTGTCAGAGCCCCAGCCCCTGAGAGCCGTGCCAGCCTCGAGCACTCTGAACAGCCCTGAGCATCTCCAACAGTTCAAGCAAAAACGTTTCCAACAGGTCACAAGCACAAGTTAAACTTGTAGAAAGTCATTCAACTTCGTGAACATCCAACACTGGAGTTTAACAGGCTGCTGTGATGGTTTTGTACCATAAACAATTACAAATCACCACACAAGCTCCTCAGTTTGAAGATAAATTTGTGAACACTGATCTTGAAATTGCTGTTGAAAAACTTTTTACAAAGCCACATGGCCTCGCCATTATGTTGGTGAAGTACTTGAGGCAGGAGCCAAGGGTTCTGCTTCAACAGTAACTTCATCTACAGTAAGAAAATCCCCCCTTTCAGACTGAGGGCCTTATTTGCTAATTTCATTTGTTTTACTGAGGCTGCTTAGGTTTTTAAGTGCCATGAGTTGAAGGGAGAGAAGATTCCTATCAACTGATTATTGTTTTCCAGTTAAAATCCAATCAAGAGAACACTGATGAACTGTAATTCTTGCATTCCAAGAAAATGGCTGCTGATGAAACTCAGTAATTATGTGTCAGTAATTATGACAGATGCAGTTACAGAACTAGAAGACTTCTCACTCCTACCAGCTGCAGCCCTGGTAACACCACACGGCGCATTCACACGACTCCACCAAACCCATTGTAAGTACGTGCATATAAAAAAAAAACCAGACTTTTGGGAAGGCTAGGGGGAAGTGAGTCCCTCTTCTTGCACACAGCTGTCTCTGCAGTACCGATGCTGTTACATGAAACATAAAATTACTACAATTTCATGTTGCACTAACTCCCTGTTGCGTCACCCAGCAGAACTGAAGTTGTATGACAGGGTAAGGCTGGAGTTAATATCACATTCTTGCAGTACACTCACATCACAACCTGCCTCGGTTCTGACTTTATGTACAGAACCAACAAATTGCTGCAGAGTCAGGGAAATGTCACATCAAATTTTCTGCTCAAATCTCAAGCAGGTATTTTGTTAAAGTGCAAACCACTCAAAAATCATACCTACACAAACACCCAAAATCACATTCAGAAAAGAAGAGTTTTGAAAAACAAGTCTTTCCCCCCACCCCCACCTCACTGCTGACAATTCCACCAACAAAACCACCCCAATTAATTTCAGGTTAGTGAACAACAAAGTGAGCAGGTATTTCAGATACAGTTACTCCCAAGCACTCTTTGTCCAGAGTGATTGTTGGGACTGGTTCAGCGCACAGCCTCTTCCCCACCTCTGGCACTGCCAACACCAATCCAGCAGGTGGTCACTTGGATTTCCTCTTAAAAATACTGGGAGATGGATCATTCTGCTGAGCACAACCAACAGTTTGTTAATGTAGAGACTACTGTAACTACCCTTGCCATGTTTATTAGGCCCCAATCCAGAAAAATATTTACATGCATTTTTATCTTTAAGCATACAGTTGAGTTCTAAATTTAAGCGTTGTCCTAAGTAGCGTCTTACTGTTTTTTCCATCCGTAGGATAAGCATGTTCTGCATATCCACAGCAAATACATAGGCAGCACAATCCCATCAGTGGGAGCTTGTCAAGCTCATCATGAACCAAACCCAATGAAAGAAAAAAGGAGCTTTCTTCCAGCGCAGTAAGACTCTTGGGTTAAGGACAACATTATAGAAATTAAGATTTTGGGTCTTGAACTGAGAGACTTTTTATTTTTCAATGATTTAAGTAAAAAACAGCAGCAGCCACCAGAAACAGTCTTGGCTCTAACTGAAGTGAAATTTGAATGTAAATGGTCCTCCTCCAGAACCAAAGGGGTTGAATCCTTGCCACGTGTTCCAGCTCCTGTGGAAAGGGTTGTTGCCACCCTGCTGGCTCTCCGCATCCAGTGGGTCCTCTCCCGCATCAAACTTCCGCCTCATCTCTGCAGGAAACAAAACCAAGGTGGAATCAGGGCACAGGGCTCCCCTGGAGTACTTCAGTTGCTGTTATAATCTAAATGCAGTTTGCAATAGCACTTGAAGAGAAGGAGACACACACATCTTTTACATAAGTATATCCAGTTAGTCAATCCTAGAAATCTCTACAAGGTGTTATCCCTAGAAGAGATCTTCAAAATATAATTTTTATTTGAATTTTAACAAAAGTCACTGAAACACAATAATTACAGATTATATCTGACTTCGTGCTGTAGACTGGATACAAGTATTAGTGCACTGCTTTCTCAAGATGGGTAAGGGCAGAAAGGGATAAAGGAAAGCTGAAATGCTTGTTAGGACTTACACTTTTGTTTTGACCTTGATGTAAAAAAAACTAACTAAAGTATGAAGCCACTGCATCATTACCTGGGTCAGTGAGGACTTCTTTAGCAGCTGCAATATCGATGAACTTCTTCTCTGCTTTCTTCTTTTCTTCCTCACTCTGGAAGTTATCAGGGTGCCACTGGGATGCCAGCTTTCTGTAAGCTTTTATGATTTCTTGCTTTCGAGCATTTCTGGATGGATAAAATTGCAGATAACTTCATTTTCTGATTGCTCATATGCCACACTAATGAAGTTTATTTTAAACACTGAGACACTAATTAAGGGCATCAGGAAAGTTTTGAGGTGCTGTTAATCTTCTGCAAGTGGCTTTGAAGACTCTTTACACAAAACAAAGGAAGCAAGTTGCAGCCTTAAGCAAAGATTCCTCGCTCTCTCCTTCACCACCCATCTACTTCTCTTGGAAAGATGCTGCTGCCAGTGACTCTGCAGAATACAGTTCTCAGTCTCAGAAATTTACCATCAGATGAATAACAAAAAACAAAGATCTAACTAGTTCACAATTGGAAAGACAACCAATACCAGTTCAGAACTTTGCTTGCTCCTCATTAGCAAGGGAAGTTGTTCAGCCAGTCCTTTCAGACTCTTCCAATCTATCACACTAACTGCCACAATTTTTGTTACTTTTAGTAATTCTTGCCAGTCTTCATTTTTTCTCCAACTCATTCATAGGACTCAGGATCATCTATACTAAGCATTTATTTCCTCTTTTCCTGCTGTTGTTTTTCCATTCTTTATAAAGGAATTGTACACAAAAGCCACTTAACAAGCTGAACAATAAAAATTATGAACAGCAGAAGAGTGAAGATAGCAAGATACAGAACAAAATGAACACTCAGCAGAACAAATGCAAGTGATCAACCCTAGAAGTACTGGTTTAAATAACCACCTTTCACATCATCATCTCTGGTATTAGTATCTCACCTTTTTACTCCCAGGATTTTGTAATAATCCCTCTTCTGAGATTGCTTCAGCATTCTCTGGGCACGTTCCAGCCCTTCCCGAATCTGCTGGTCATTTTCACTATTGGCTTGAGCAGTCTCATAGTCTTTAATGGCTTTTGTAAAAAAAGTCAATGAAAAAAGGTTACACAACTCTACAAACTTCCAGTTAAAGAACTCAGCCACTCAACCAAACTGAAGCTTTGTTATTACCATATACAAACAGCAAAACTTTAGTTTGAACTTGACATGTTTGGGGTTTTTTTTCTAAATTAGAAAACCTTGGAATAGAGGAAGTTCATTTTCACATATGAATTAGATAATTTTCTTTCTTTAGGTTCATCACACTTGTGAGAAATTAAAGAGAAGGGAGGGTACCAATGTAGGTTGCAGCATTCTCTAGACATTACTACAGCCAAAAATTTGAATATAATGAGTATTTATGGGGATACTACATCTACTGGGATGAGGAAACAGAAGCCAAGAAGATTCAGCAATGAGTACTTGAAAAGCTCTGCACATTAGTCCCATACTGTTGTTCAACTGAAGAATGAATTAACCTGAGTTTTTAAATTAATACTAATTCTTCTCCCTCACTCTGCACTCGATCAACACAATAGAAAGTCTCTTCCTCTTTAGTGACTATAAAGACTTAAAGATTTCAGACTACCAGTAAGTTCATATCGTTAGCAAAAGGCAAACAGTGGCTTTTCTGTATCTCTGCATGCATAATATGCAGGTATATTTCAGTGTTTTTTTTTTCCAAAGGCATGCTCTCACTTTTATTTCAAGAGTTGCATTTCTCAGGAATGAAAGCAAGAGAAGAAAGTTTGAAAAAAATTGAGGTCTACACTTTTTAAAATAAATTCTATTATTGCAAATGCTTAAAACACCAAGTTTATATATTCTTTAATATCAAAAATTATCAAGGGAAGCAAGTTGAAGTCTTTAATGAGACTGCTCTTCTTTCACTGGTATAATCCTCAAGGTCTCATTTGCAGATCCAAGTCTCTTAGGTTTCTCAAGTTAGACAAAGTACTTGCATCAGATTATTTCCAAGCAGATGCCATTTCTCAGCAGGTGTTACATTTGTTTTTCACTGTTTCTGAGCAAGACAGCAGGAAGTGCTAATGAATTTGTATTACCCAGACATCTGATACCACTGCAATCTTGTTTCAGTTACTGAAAAAAAAAAGTCCAAAAAGTACTGCCAGAGCCCAAACAATTTCCTAAGCTACTACAAACCAAACAAAATTTCTAATCATTTGCATATCACAGGACACTGCCTTTGCTGCTTGAAGAATTTTGGTTTCTACTGATTTTTTAATAATTTGTCCAGTCATTAGAAAAATCCAAACCAGAGTGTGCACTAATACTTGTGCTGAATACACACTATCAAAACTAATAAAAGCAGTGAAAATGCAGGGATTTTATTATGATGCTTTATTCCTCCAATAACTTTAAGCCCCACTGAACTTAATCTGCTTCAGGTAATACTAGGAGGGGCTAGCAGAATGTCCTGCCAAATGCAGGTCAGATTGCTCAGCCTCACTGAGCACCACATCACCAACAGCACCATAGTGGGAAACCTGCTCAGGGGTCAACTATCTGCCGTGACAGTATCGGATTTCTATTCTTTTATTTCTAAATCAACTTCCTTATTTAAGGACTGCAAGCACTAAGCACAACGGAAGGTGTTTCAGTGCAGCACACAGCAGAGGGAATGCATCCAGCACACTCAGCAAGTACACATTGCACTTTCCCTCTACTTTTGATGGTACACTCCAGTGTAGGGACTTTCCTCTTTCAGAGAGGTAATTGCTCTCTCCATCTCAGGGGTGAAGGTTGGAAGCAGGTGGAACAGGATGGCAGCTTCATGACCACAAGAAGTTTGCTATGAAGCCAGGAGACTTACTACTGATTCCTTCTAGTATGTCAAGTGAGATAGTTAATTCTTTGGAGCCACTGTTTCTAAAAGCAGCAGTATCTCACAAACAAACAGAAGAGTCACTGCTGCTTCTTACTGGCCTGCCGTTTCAGAAAGCTTCCTTTCATCCTGCTCCATGACATGAAAGGAGCAACTACTTCCCTGTATCACTTTCAATTTAAATACTTTGGTCAGATCTAGTTCTCATTATTTCAACAGAAGAATCTTCATGATCTCTCAAAAGGCAATCATATCGTATCTCTAAACAAGTTCACTGGCTTTGGTATCTTGCGAATTTTTAAGATGGAGACAGATTATTCTGTATGTGGAATAATGGCAGATTTCCCATCAAACATGAGTAACTGCAGACAACCTACAAGAGTCTTAGAGAAATAACAGAACCAGTTTATGCTCTTACTGAAACCTCTACACTAGTAGAGTGGGGGGGGGGGTAAAAAAACCCAAGAAAACAAAAAAATCAGTATGTTCTGACCAATTTTGAAACAGCAAGGCAGGTTTTTTCCTTTTCTGACAAACTTGTGCTCTAGACAGATAGACTCCTGTACTTATGAGGTATGCCAGAAATGGAGTCATTAAACATCTGTCTCTGTAGACAAGCCCTGGATCCCATGTGATTATGAAGTAATTAAAACCATTTCATGAACATAGCTTTACATAGTGAACTGCATCTTGAACACTTAACAATAATCACCTTCAAAGTTCTGAATTACAAGTACTTTGAAATTTCCTGCCTTAACAGGAAAATAGATGCCTCCAGCTTGAATTTTTTTTTGAGGGAAGAATGAAAATCATTTTTCCCCTTTAGATATGAGACTACAATTTTAATTGCTCTGGTGTTCTCAACGGCAAAGAGAAAGCAGCCATCAAAAGATAAATGAAGACTCCTCCAGGCAGATGAACATTAATGGGCTGTTAATGCTGCTGATGGAGGCTCTGCTGGAGGGCAGAGTGTAACTACAACCACCTCACTGCTGCCAAGGGCAGGAGGAAGGCGCAGGAGATGCTACAGAACCTGGAGAAGCACAGTTCTGCTCTAGCATGGCTCCTCACTTGGAACCAGGCTAGGCCAAGCCCAGCAGGCATCAGCACAGGAAGTAAGCTCTTCCAGATCCCAGGCATGTCCTGTTTCCTTATATCCTGTAACAGGGCACTTGCCCCAGCACAAGACCAGGCATTTGTGCAGGACCTTGTTACAAAACTTTTCTTTCCTACAATTCCCAACAGTTTGGGTCACCCTCCCTGGAGCTATTTAGAAGTTATGCAGATACGGCACTTGGGGACACGGTTTAGTGGTGGTCTTGACAGTGCTGGGTTAATGGTGGGACTTGATAATCTTAGAGGTCATTTCTATCACTCCATGTAATAGGATGCATGATACAGAAACTCCATATGGAAAATACAGCCTCGGGAATAGAATCAGTTTACTCTCTGAGCAACACTACAGAGATCCACGGAGGAGAAGCAATGGCTGTTACCCTCCTCCACCCTCAGCACATGCTAGGGAATAGAACAGTATTATTTCATGCTGCCATCTCAAGACATGAAAATGGAGCTCCTAAAATGGATTTATATTATCCTAGCTCTAATTACCTTTTACTTCTAAATGCAATTCTCTGACATTGCTGATTATATAAAACATCTGAGTTGAGTAAGCTGCACAGTCTCATAAAACATCCTGAACACAGTCCACTGTTATAAAGACTACTCTGCTGTAGATAGAACAAGTACATTCCACTTGCACTAATCAAGACAAAATTACCACCAAGTAGTTTTGTAAATCTGCAACTACCAGGGCTAATTAGGATAACATAGTGTAGAATCAAAGTGCATGTTAAAAAAGCCTTTGAAATGCTGACTACATTTTAAACGTCCACATAAAGTATGTGCCAGTGGCACACAACTGTACCTTCTTCATACATGTCTTCTAACAAATAAGCTTCTGCTCTGTCTTTTAGGGCATTCACGTTGGTTGGTTCCAGCTGCAGAACTTCTGTACAAAGTTTGATGGCTTCTGTAGCCTGCTGACTCTAGAGAGGCAAAAGTAAAACCAACCTCATGTAGTTGTGGGAGTTCTGTTTTGTGTTTTTTTGAAGACATTTACAGAGAAAGTTAAGCAGAATTACCTTTGATAAGCAGTGACAGATCCTTTCTTTGGCACGAGTAGAATAAATTGGGACTTCTGGCTCAGTTTTCATTACAGTTTCATATTTACTGATAGCATCTTCATATCTGTTTAAATCAAAGCACAGTATCATGAAATGTAATCACTATCTCAGGGTGTTGCATTTTATTTAAAATCCTTAAAATTCACAAATTCTCCATCCTTCTACCAAAGGACTTTCCCTTTAATAGCCTTTAAGGCAAGGTGCAAAACAACAGTATAATAAAAACTTGCAGGCACTTCAAGAATTACATCCCCATTCCCTTTCCTGTGCTGTGAGACAGAAGAGCGGGCACTAGGCCTGTCAGGCTTATGCAGAAAATAACAACTGCTATCCCTCACCATGCACAGCCAAGGGTCTCTGGATCTGCCTCCTGTCCAACAAGACTCTGCACTTCAAATAAGCAAGAAATACACACCTCCCCCACAGATACCTGAGATGGACTCAGCTCTGTGCTCACAGTAAGAGTCCAGACTATCTGCACACTACAAAAGGTACTTATTCACAGAGGTACAAAAAAGCTCCTTATGCCAATTTTAATCAGGCAGATGCTTTCTCCTTTTCTTCTTCACAAGTCATAGAGTAAAGTGTAATTACTGTGGCCTGTAAAGGCCTCAAAATGCTACAGTTACATGGTTTGAGCAAGAAACAGATTAGAACATTTACCTAAAAATGCAAGATTGAGATTGAATCCATGGGTTGCTACAAGCTCTCAGACTCCCTGAAACTGCACTGATGCTGGATCAAATAAGTGAAAAGTGTCTAAACAGACCTCTGGCTTAATACAACTGGCATCAGTTGTGCTTATTCACATTCCTGATGTACTTCATTTTAAAAAGCCACTTTGACAATGCCTAATGATTGGTTCAGGGTCCTTTACAGCTGGATGTCACGTGCTTGGGAACACAAAACTGAAATAAAGCAAGAGCTACAAGAATACAGAGGCACTATCTATCATTTGACAGGGTGCATAAAAGGGAAAAAAGCTTACCAGTCAGAACCACTTCTGCCATCAAGGCACTGCAGATTTACTAAGTGGTTTCACTCTTAAGATATGGTCCTTTCATCACAGACTAGCTGAAGTTGGAAGGAAGTCTCAGAAATCATCTGGTCTAACCCTACTGGCCACACAGGGCCACCTCTAGAAATCTCCCTATGACTGTGTCCAAAATGCTTTTGTGTAACTCTGAAGTGGGGAGACTCCATAAGTCACCCCAAACAACCTGCACCTGGAAATGAGGCAGTGTAAAAAACATTTCCTCATGTTCCAAGGGAATTTCCTGTTTCAGTTTGCACCCATTGGCCTGATCCCATCACAGAACAGAACCTGGCTCAGCCCTCTTTGCACCCTCCCTTCAGGTACATTGATGAAACGTCCCTGTGGCAGAGAAGTCTCAGGGAAAACACTCTCAGCCACCCCAGCCTTTCCTTACAGGAGACAGACACTCTCCACCTCCAACCTTAGTGGAACTTCGTTGGACTTTCTCAGTAGCTTCACCTCTCCTGCACTGGGGAGTCCAGTGCTCAGGTGTGGTCTCATCAGTGCTGAGCAATAATATATGAGAGCTGAAAACTCTCATCCCTGTTTGTCTTACTACCTGCTGCAGAAAGAAGTTAAGTATGCAAAAGGGACACAGCAGCATCAGAAGGAATCAGAATAGAATAGTTGCTATGCGAGTCAATATTTATTTTAATTGTAATTTGAGAGCTCTGTTCAGTACCCACTTCAACTGACACATGCAAAAAGCATCATTTTAATCAGCTCCTCAATCAGTAAGCTGGTGCCTCAATTGTGGGTTTTTTCTATTTGTGTTTCTTTAATATAGCAGTGAATACTTACCTGCCTTCTCTGATGAATTCCTCTGCAGACTCAATCTGCTTATTGAGTTTCTTTACTTGCTTATAGAGAGAGAAGCATTGCTTATGGTCTTGGTCCAGTTTCAGACACTCCCGGACCTCACTTTTCACAGGGAGTAAGGAGAAGGGGGAAAAAAAGAATCAAGCCAACAAACAAACAAAACAAAAAAACCCAACAAACCACTAGGTCACCACATACTATGAAATTTTACCTAAAGACACAATGCAGCATATATAAGCTGTCCAGAACAACACTTGAGTTCTTTACATAAATCTCTCCCTTCATCCAAATATTAATATAAAGTGAAACCAACAAGAGTCTTCCAAAACATACAGGGATATTTATCTGGTATTGGTTTTAATTCTTTCTTACTGCCAAACACACAAAGATTTAATGTTACATTAATAACATAAATGACTAAAGAGCTGAAGAGTACCTCTGAAGAAAAAGGTACTCTGTGAAAGAAATTATATTTAGCAGTTATCAGATGACTATATGGGAAAATTACCATCAATTGTAACTCAGATATATTACAAAATTCCAACACTGAAGTGTATTTTGTGCTGCTTGAAACAGAAAGCTCAGCTAAGATACAAACATCCTTCATGGAATCTCAGCCGAGGCTGATGCTTCCCTGTGAAGAATGTTTAATCTGACTGATTAGGGAAAATATCTCTCAAAATAATCCAAAGACTAAAAAAATTCCCAAAAACCTCCAGAAGGCAATCATATGAAGGAATGAATGTTTTGGATCCCACAGAATCATCATAGCACCATCACGATATCAATTTCAGGAAGAGATTACAAAATCTTGTTTTGTTCCTAAGTACAGACAAAAATATCCAAATAATTGAAAACAATTAGGCCTTTAAGAGGAAGAAACTAAGGGAAGGACAAGAGCAAGCACCCAGCAAGTCCAAGAGCTATAGAACTCTTTCTTAGCATATCTCATGATGCAAAAAAATCATGGTATCAGAAAAGAATAAAGGAAAGAGGCTTATCCCTTTCATTCTGATTCCATTCTGTTCTTCAACAGTGCCCTCAATCATGCTTTTAAATTAACAAAATACCACCTATACTTGAAATCACTGAGCAAAGTGATGGCCACCTACCAAAAGTCATCACAGAAGTGACCTATGAGCTCACAAGATTTGCTGTGGAAAGGGAATGTCTAATGCAGACCAATTACTTTCATGTTTACTTTTGGCCAGCTATAAAACAATTTTTTGCAATTATAATCACATGCAGTTTCCATCCACCAAAAGAAACACAGGCTTTTTCAGTTCTCTTCACCTTATTGAAAGGATTCTGTGGCAGAAATCATTGGAAAGGTTGTGGAGATGAAGACAGCACATCTGAAATTATGACTGGCATAGAAAGCACTTTTGTGCAATAGGAAGGACTGCACCATTTGTGCAGCTAGGCACAGAGTACAAACGGAACAGTCCAGACTGGGCAAGGGCAGCTATCAGCCAGACTGGCTAGGGACATATGGGAATAAGACCTTAAACTTAACTCAGTATCAATAAAAGGATAGGGCATTATGAAAAAGTCATCCAGGAGTGTCTGCTGGAATGAGAGGCAAAGAGCTCTGCACCCCAAGCTATTCATACTTGGATGCTCCTGTACTTTTTATTTATTCTTAAGCTTGTAACCTTAATGTATACATCTTCTGTTTGCATCTTAAACTTAACTTCTATGGAGGTTTAAGGTTGAAAAAAAGCTCCACTAAAGGAAATTTAGAGAAGGAATTTCTTCCTTCTAGAAGTACCATGAAGACAGCACTAGTAAGCAACTCCCATGGACAGGGACTCTGGCTTCTGTTTAAGGAAACAAGATACCTGGAACCATTGATGGCTGGTCTTGCCAATAATATACACTGGTGTCTTCACTGCCAATCCTTAATTTCTGGAAAGGAACTCCCTTTATTAGATCTAGACCACAGCTGATTCTCCATCCAAACCCCACACAAGAGATTCTTCATGGTATATCATGACCTATATAATTATATTTTCTGTCTCAATTATAATGATTACAGAAAATAGTAACATTACCTGAGAGATAATTCATGGTCCCCCAGCTGATAATATATTCTGCTGATTTTATAGAAGGCTTCAGTATTATCACTCTTTAATTTGGCAGCAGCTTTCAAGTCACTAATGGCTTTGCTTGGTTCCCCTTCCTTTATATAACACTCTGCTCGAAGTTCCCGTAGCTCTGCATCCCAAACACAAACCTTGAGAAATCAAAATTAAAGCTTGTTTTTCGTCCATAAGACTTCACTTCTTTTCCTCCCCAAAAGAAAAATCCCATTTAATTTCACTTTGCCAACTGCAATAGCATAAGGTTCAAGCTGCATGCAGAGCTCATAAAATTAGCATCTCTGCTTCCTGGTGGATGCTGTGATGCACCTGCCCAAATAGAAAAACAAAGGCCTGAAAATTTTGTAAATGATTCAATGAACTCATGCAGAGAGATGAATTAAATCTACTGGCATTGCTTAAACTAGGACAGTCTGTTGAGCCTCCAGGAAAGGATATCAGAATCATAAATTATTGTATCTTCCCAAAAGAACAGAGGTAATGAACAGCAAGGACCAAGCTGTTGGTTGTCCTCTAGGAAGAAGCCTGTGGGTAAGATGCAGCTCCATCAGGTTTGACCTTAATATCTGGATTTTAAGAATAAAGAGAGGTAAAAATGTCACAGTAAAGCAAAACTAATTACTCATGAGGAGCTGCCTATCAAAATTTGGTTTAGGGAATTAAATGTATATCTTATCAGTTGTTTGGAAACTATTATCTTTGAGGAGGCTTTCCTGCTTTTTCACACTGCCTCCCCATAAACCAACTCGTGCACTGTGGCAGTTTTGTCACCAAAAGCTCCAAAGTTGTAAATTCCAAGTCAACAGCACCAATTTGTATGTGCAAAGTCACAGCAGTTAACTGTCTTTTAGTACATTTCTATATGACACACAAAACACCCACATGACTGAGTTATTTCCACTTGCACTATCAGGCTATCTACACCAATTAAGACTCAACAAATACAGATACCTAAGAAACAAGCAGAAAATTTAGCTAGCAATCTACATTTTTAATTTTGTGGCAGTTTTTTTATCTTTTGTTACTTCATTTTCTCAAGACAAAGTCTGTCTGCATATACGCAATGAAAAATCCAGATGAAAAAAACCTAACTCCTATAAAACTTCACTGATTTCAGAAAAACTTTTTTCCTAGCTTCCTCAATAATACCAAATTGTGGAAAAACAGAAAAGTATAATCAGTAAAGTTATCTGTAATGGAAGTTTCACTGAAGTATCTTTAAGACAAACTATTATTTTGATTTCTTCTGCAACTAGTGCTCAGCCCTCTCCTCTCTTCAACATCATGACAGATCCACTGTGTTCAGCAAAACTAAACTGGTTACACCAAAGTTATTTTCACATCAGTGAAGAACCTATTAAACAAAAACACACAAGATGTCAGACAGAAGCTCTTACTTTTCTTTCACAGTACCATTTGACTTAACACTTACTGCCAAGATTTCATCAAGAAGAGAAATAGCAGCTTCATAATCCTCTTGCTGGTAGGCAGTTAATGCTTGTGAATGTAGGCGCTGCAGCTCATCAGATTTTGTCAGCTGATTCTGGGCTTCTCTTTCCTCATTATTGCTAGGATTGGATTTGAGCTGCAAACATGAACAAGAAGAGAGACTCAAATCCTTTTTCAAGGATCTCTTTCAGTCCCATTAATAATCATATCATGGAGAACTGACTAAAGCTGCAAATAAAATAGAGCAAAATGAGCTTCAAAACTCCACTGGAAGCATTTATACTGCTGAACTTCAGGAGAAAGAAACATTTTGAGATTCAATACAAGACGTCAGAAGTCAGAGAAATCCAATTCTTCATGCTTGATCGATCATCACTGGACACATCATACACAACAGTCACTGTTCCCATCACCTGCTGGACATTGTGGATCTCTTTGTAGCCTAATTAATTCACCTCTGCTGTCAGTTGTTAAACGCTGGATTCCTCAGCAGCAGTAGACAGTGTAACCATGTGGTATAATTGCATCTCTCACTTTAAGCACTACACATATTTATCCCTTCACGACAGAAATGAAACATGTTCCAGACAGTTGTTACTGTGAAGTTCTATTCTTATATTTTCCCCACAAAGAGAGGCTACAGCAGCAAGTTAAGTGGCTACAGCCAGGGAAAAGGCTCAGCTGGGCAGTCACACATGCTGTTTGTTATACAGTTTTAAACAAGTCTAACTTTTTGTCTATGAGGATGCTCATTTCTCTAACCCCTCTCTCTGAGGGGGTAGAAGTCATTACACTGTACTTGCCTTTTTCACTTACGCAGGGTTTATCTTTTCAAAGAAAATACAAAAAAAGATCTTTTGGACAACTTTACTATCTCAGCGACTCCCTTGCAAAGCCAGGGAATTTATAGCAATACTGTAGCTTGAAAGAAGCACTGGCTTCACACTTGTTGCTGATCAGAACGACTTTCAAGGTTTCAAATGGACAGATCAGCATGACTTTATTTTTTTGTTATTAAATAAAAACTTGTATTATATTGCATTCTATACACAGAATGTGAACTAAAGTCACTCAGACACCAAATACTTTTTTCTTTCCCTATTTATCTTGAAGTGGCCTCTTCCCTTTTCATCACCAGTAAGTTCTTTAAACACACATATTTTGTGCTTATGTCTCCAATGTAATTCAACTTCAGCCCTCAGAAGACCTTTACCAGAATTTCCCGTTTCTACCACTTGAGTATATGAAAGGAAAGAGTCCAAATGCTGTATTAAAATCATGCACAGATCCCACACTTTGTCTTCCACTCCTCTTTTTAAATCTTTTTGAACTTCATGCAGTTTTTCATTTTACCTGGCAAAAATCAAGTTGCACTTAGACCTGAAAATTCTCCTTTATTCCCTACACTTTCTTTCAGTGAGAGGAACATGATCAAAGAGTTTTCTTTCTTTGTAGGCTGATTCCTAATATAAGTATCATAAAGCTTCCAGTTAGAACTCTGCCTATAAGCCCTTGATGCTGTGCATCCACTCTCTCCCTAAAATCTGGAGCTTCTAGTAGAGGCAAATTTCTGCACCTGTAATTTTAAGAAGTACCAAGTCAACAAAACTCTCTGAAGTTCTGAACTTTTCAGTTCCAGCTGACATGTTTGATTTCTTCCTTAATTTCTTAGCATTTTCTTCCTAAAAATTAAGAGTCTTTGCTATGGATGAGCCTTGCTATGGGATGAGCCTTATGCTTCCATAAAAACTTATGATAACACCGCACTCCTTACATTCACAGTATGTTTCTTGTAATGTATTTGGAGAAAATGTCAGTGCAATGTGAAAAGCAATGTTACAATCATGGAGGCAAGTCCAATACTAATAAAAACCATTTGAGTAAAACATCCTGAGTAATTTTAGGTAGTATAACATGTCCAATTAAAGAAAGAGAAAATTTTCAAGGTATCATTCAAACCGAAGTCATTGAGTGTTTGTGTGCTACAGTATGATGAAAATATACATTCAAAATCTTCTGAAGTAATTAGCATATTGCTATGATGCTTAAATCAGTAACATTAACTAAAGCAATAAGAAGCCTGTTTATTCAGCTTGTGAAAAACATCCTGAAGGGAACTGAGGGAACCTCCATGGTTTGTGGTACCTAAGATGAAGACATCCATGCACTCAAGAACAGTGCACAGAGGAAAGTCCTGCATTGGTAACATTAGCTAATACAGCTATAATGACACAGATGGAAAAAAAACCCAACAGAAATATTTAATACCTTTCCTTCTTTAGCTGGGAAGCTGCAGATGATCACTGTACACAGAGGAATACATTTGGAAACACCTAACATTACTCTGACCTGGTCAAGAGAGCCTCAAATACCCAATCCAAGTGTGCCTAGGAACTTAACCTAATTTGATTAACTTACAGTTCCATGAGACAGTCTCTCCCACCTACATCCATATCAGTACTATTACACACACCAACCAGCCACGGAAAGCTGTTGTCCAGCATATTTTGCAACAGGCAAGGGCTTCTCTAGAGGAGAAAGGAATTTGCAGATGTACAGAGCTCAGTCACCTGGTCTTGGCTGACATCTAGTGGAGCTGGAAGCTATGCCGGTAATGTTGAGCTCTGAAGTGTTTGTTCTTCCAAGGCAGACAGAATTGCGTATTTAGGACATCTCCATTTACAGTATTTATTGCAATAAATTGCAACTGTGAGTTGCAATTGCTACAGTCAGTCTTAAAAAATATCAGAATTTAAAAGAAACAAAACAATTTAGTCCTTTCCTCCTGCCTAGACAAGGCAAAACCTCTGCTCTAATTTTGTCCTTCTGCAGAATTCACCAACTCCAATGCTTGTCTTTTTCTCTAGACCATAAGCAGAGTCACTGACAACACTGTAAGGCTCATTCACAGGGCTGCCAGGATTTGCACTGCTTTTGTCACCTTTCCAGAAGGCCTTCCATCAACCACAGTATGCCTATATCCCTTTTATTTTCAGTAAAAATCACTGCTTACAGGTAAAACAAACATTCCAGGGCTTTCATGGCTTGAGGCCCTGGACATGAGTGTTGATGCACCCACAGATCTGTCCTGCTGACTCCTACTAATCAGAAACCACTAAACCAAACAGAAGGAACTTGATATTAAAGCATATGAACTTTAAACCAAAGTTGTAGCAGAGAAATAATTACTATTCATATACATGAGCAACAACTTTGAAAATCACTGAAGGAATTCTACTTACTCCTTGTTTCATGTGGAAAACGTGGCCCATGTAAAGAATTTATTCAGCTTGATCCATCTGTGGGCCAAAATGAGAGGTTTCTAGAAATGCAGTATTGCTTAATATGTGAAGGCGTAGGTCTGAATCACACCCTCTATCCAAACCTCACGATTCATTTCAGCCAACAGGAAAGTAGAGAGTACAAAAAAAAAAAAAAAAAAAGCTAAAAATATCACATGAAGGCTGAATCTCAAGAGGCTCTGCTCCCAAAAAGGAATACTGCATCCTTTGCAGCTAGGCATTCCTACTGCCTTCTCTCACACTAGCACTGCCTCACAAGACAGCCAGTACTGATATGCCATAGAGGGCAGGAATACACAGAGACACTGCTTAGCAATCAATTGTTTAAAGATATTTAGGGTGCTCACTTTTTCCTGATACTATGAAATTATACAGAAATAATTTGAGCATACGAATTTTCATGAATACACAATAAGGGACAGGTTTACTGTTTTATTTGAAGAACAGTTACAATGGGTTTTTTTAATTCTACACAAAGCCACTGGTCTTACAAGCTGCGAAAGGTTACCTGTCATCCTTCCCTCCATTTAGATGGGCTGAATTTTTCTTTCTTTCTCTCCCTCAAAAATGACTGCATCTCCTAAACTGTTGAGATCCCTTTTAAGGAACATGACTATGAGAGAAGGGATGGGAAATCTTAAAGATTTAGAAAACAAGGGAAAACTCTCAAAGGAATAGGTATTCTACTTAAAGATATCAAGATATGTAGCACAATTTAATCCACTCCCCATTGAATAAATTAACCTATTACAAACTACTACTTTAATACTGTTTACTCATTTTGCTTGAACATACTATACTTAACTGAAAATTATGCTCTTTAAAACAGACCACTTGACAATTCCCTAAGTAAACAGGTAATATTGTTCATAGAAAAAAGGAAAATGGAAGTCAAATTGAGGACTAATACGCTATTTTCCTAAATCAGCTTCTGGGAAAGAACTCTATTCTACTTCAGATTTAAAGCCTGATTGAGTACTGAGGCTATTTGACTGACCAAAGGCAGCAAGCAAATGCTTGCAGCAGGTTTGGCAATAGGGAAAGATACTTGACAGTTGACTGGAGAAACAATTCCATATGCGGCATTAAGCAATACTTCAAGAAACAGTAACTGCAAAGAATACACACACAGACTCACAATCACCAGTGACACTGCATAATTGGTACTGCAGCAACTGTGTCCTCAGTTCATCCGAGCTGAGTGACTCTCTCCCACGTTGGCAGACAGCAGGGCTGCCCTGCTGTCAGACCACACACTCCCGAGAAACTTACTGAGGACGAGGCAGCCAGAGGTGCCACTGCTACCTGAACTTCAGAATAAGCTGCTGGAGCTCTGTACAGACACAAGAACTGCCTGGTGCATTTCTACCTGCAGAACACACAGGATAACCACCCCAGTTTTGTCACCCACACTTACTAGTAAGATTTCCATTGAACAGCTGCAATTTGGACCACACAACGTTTTTCATCATTCTCTTCAAAGAGCGCCAACAAGACATCATCTGTTACATTGCGGATTTTTCTTATTTGGGCTTAAGGGACACATCAGCTGTTCAAAATAGCAACTCTTGAAGAGCAAGCAAGAATGAAGAATGAATCTTATTTTTACTCATATTTACATTAATTTTGTGCAATAGAGAGGAAACCAAAATTCACATTCTCTGAGGGCTTTTTTTCTGGGGTTAGATCAGTTTACCTTTGCAGCATAGGGCTGAAATGCACAAAATACCCATCAAAACTAAAAATAATCCAAGTGAGTTTTAGGTGGGTGACTTCCAACTACATGTATATGGAAACTGCACGATTCCTGATCATGGAGAGAAAGTACTGTCAAGACATTCATGAGATGGGAGAACTCTGCAGATTAGACGACACACAGAGGGATGCCACTGAAATGTATTGACTTATCTGGTCATTGACTAAACTAAGAGCCAACAATTCTCTGGAACCAGTGGAAAGAGACAGGAACCTGTGAAGGTTGATCCATGATGCCCCAGTGATTTCCCAGGGAGACATCACTACAGTGATGTAAACCAGAGTTCAACTCCATACTTTGAGTCCCACATCCCTTATTTCTGAATGCAGGCTGCTCCCTAGTACAGCTATCAGTAAGCAGAGATCACCAAGTGTCAGGCACACACAAAAGAGACTTTTCAAAGTGCTCCACTGTTTCAGGCAACACCTCATTTCATCTGCATCATCATACTGCAACTTCACTGGTCATTTATTCATACAAGGTTGCTTAGCTACTACACCTGCAAAGAACAGGAAAGACAAACTCAGGCTTAGACACCATACACTCTATAGAGCATCAGAGTTCAGATGTTACCTTGGCTCAGAACCCAACCTTAAAAGTAGTGATGTAGTTTAACACTGGTCTCCAACTTACCACATTTTTAAAGTCATCCTCTGCTTCATCGAATTTTCCTTGCTTAAGCAGTAAGTGTCCTCTCTGTAATCTTGCCTGAAATGAAACATAACTTTTTATTTACAAATGGGAATTGAGCAAAGTATGAACACAAGTTTCATTTTAGTATAGCTAACAAGCTAAAACATGACACCCATTCTTTGTCTTTTTGATTTAATGATGCTCTTATAAGGCCTCTTTAATGGTAAAGAATTCTCTGCACCAGAACTGGGGGACAAAAACCAGACAATTTTTATGGAAAGAACTCATCTGAAAAGTTTCACAAGTCAAAGGTTGACTTTACACCACTTTCCTGATTATAACTGCTTACACGTTAAGTAAATAGCAGAAATAGTTAACAGTAAACAATTCCCGCATTTAATTATTTCATTAAACTCTCAGAGTAACAGAAGTTATGTTAAAAGACAAGCCAATGATTTAGAAGACTTTGATTTATAAAATAAGAATATTGTCATACAACATTTAATTGTGAATTTAACATTTGCTCCTACATTGTCAACTATACAGGACATGCCACTGCTCCCAAAAAAGGGAGGTGAGCGAATCAGTTGGAGAGGACTTCAGCATCACTTCCCAACTAGTGAGGCAGTCTTCACATACAGTACACAAAATGAGAAAGAGGTAAGCAAATGAGAATCTGCAACAGTCACAGAGGAATGCAGTGACATTAGGACAGCTCATGTGCAGAACAGATACCTCAAATCAAATGCTGATAAAGAGAAAAAAAACCCAGAGGCATCTATGTACTCTCTTCTCCCTGTCCCAAATAGCAAAGCCTTGGTGAACAACAGAGTAACCACAAGTGAGAGAAGTGTTTAGTATAAATCCATGAACTTAGTAAAATGGGTAGTTGTTCAAATAACTGTCTAGACTGTGCTCAGCATAGTTGCAAATTAAGGCACATACACCATTCCTATTATTTTATCCACTTTAAAGTCCTCTGAGGAATAATGTATTCTCTATTCCTGTTGAGCAAAGTCTGAAAAAAAACCCCAAACCCTCTTTGAAGCAGTTTTTTTTCTTTACACTTGAACAATCTTCAATTCCAGTAATACTTACTGATGTGAAGTCCTGCTTTAATTCAACCACTTTACTTAAATCACGAATTGCTGCTTTAGATTTGCCCATGGCTAAGTACACCGTGGCTCTTCTGTAATAAGCAATGTAGTTCTCAGAGTCTCCCTCTGCAAATGAACAAACAGCAATCAGAATACTATCTCAAAGCTACTGAAATTTCTGGTATAATGCAACTGTAATGACTAAAAATATATCATCTGACATTTAAGCCACTGGAAACGAGGGTATACATTAATAAGACATTAAATTTGCAACATTATGCAAGCAGTATTTTCTATGAAGTTTAATTGTTTAACAATAAAGACTACAGAAATACTGTAAATAGCAAATAATTGACAGTGAAGGTCAAATATGCATGTGTTCTTCAGGTTTATATGTGAGAACAGCCTCTGTGTACTAACACTTTATGTCCAAGTGCAGGCCTGCATTTGAAAGCACATTCATTCATCATTTCCCAGCCCAGGTGCTGATCACCATATTGGATAAATACAAACATTCCCCAAATTACTAATATGTTAGTGCAATATCAACACATACACAAACTCGTTGTATCATTCATTGAAATATCTGTAGCTTCTTTCTTTAGCAATAAAGTGGGCACCAACATTCCCTCTCACCAGCAGACAAATGCACATAACACTATCAAAACATGAAGGCTAACTTCAGGGCCCACACATTCCATGTTGTCTCCTGGTTAAATTCCAAGATCCAGTGATTTTAGCACTCTCTAAGCTAGCACATACACCTGTACAAGAGGCAAGCAACAGCCTCTGAAAATAAGAATAATATTCTTAACATTCTTCTCTATGCAGTAATTCACAGAAACAGGTGACAGTTACTGTGGCCTCTCAAGGAAAAGTAATTTCAACTACCAAAACAACCCCATGTTGGAAGACAGAAAACCTTTTACTATGCTATAAAAACATAATAATCAATCCAGAATTTGCAGACAAGAACATCGGTACCCGAGGAACAGAAGTAGTATTTTTCTTCCTCACATTATTTGAGGTTAAAGTTGAACTTCAAAATAAATGGAAGAAATAGCACCACCAAAATCTTATGATCAGCAACCAAGTTTCACAGCTGGCCACTTCCATTACCAAAACACTACTTCAGTTCTCACTGAGAAAGCTATCTGCACTCTTCCTCTACAATATCTTGGTTGTGAAAATGCTAATCTCCAGAGCTGAAATTTAATAGGAATTCCCATGCTGTATGCCTCTTTGTATGTCAGCATTACAAACATCAAATAAATTCAACTCTTACTACCCTTAAAAAAAAAGCAACACCGAGTCCTAAATGTGTAGGCTAGGTACAAATCTGAAATTAAGGAACTTTATTAATACACAGAGGATGAAAGGTAGGAAAGAGCTAACACAGAAAGCATATTCCAGCACCAGATGATTATCTGACAGATAGTTTTGCCTCAGTACTCCAGCAACAGTAATGAGCAGCAACTGACACTTACCCAGATAGAAGGCATAAGCTGGGACTGAAGAAAGAGCTGAAAATTTAACTGAAGAGAGGTAATATGGACAGTTGTTTTCTTCTATTTTAGATGTTTGAAAAAAAAAAAAAAACAACCCAAAAATAGACTGGCTGAGGCAAGACAGAAAGATCTATTTATCTCACAATCTACAATGATGTAGTACAGCCAGGAAAGAATTCTTACCTCCTCACAAGCACAGTAGGCAAATCATGCTTAAAATCTTTTCAAAAAGACAAAATCCAAAGAAGTCTGATGAAAATGAGGCAATCAGGCTAAAATCAGCATTCAACTAAGAATCCCATAAAGGTCACAACTGAGGTGGGCACACAAGAGCTGCTCAAGCCCAGCTGCAAAGCAGTGGGTGTCACCCATGCAGGCACCTGACACCGCTGCTGCCTCTGCACCAACACCAGGAGCTGCACAGCCACACACTGAACTATCTCCTCATCAAATCCAAGTTCAACTTTGCCAACCAACAACAAAGGAGAACATCATGCTGTAGCACTAACTGTGCACAGACCCCACAGAAATGCTTTGGCAGCAACACACAAACAAAAGGAGTAACAGACTGCATCTAGGCAGAACAAGGAGCTTCCATAACAGAAAAAACAAGGAAGTTGCCTCCCCCATTCCCTTTATGTAAGGGAAGTCTATCTTGGAGAATGCAAACAACTCAGAAACAATCACTGTTTCATTTACACCTCACTATTAAAAAAGTAGCAATAGTATGACTCATCAATGTATAACATCTCAGTAAGACTCTTTTCATGGAGAAAAAAAAAGCACTTTTACACCATATAACAAAGTCCAACAACTTAAAGAACCAGGCAATTAAGAAACTGTAGTGTTAATGGACACTGGTCTTTACTGTGCTGTGTCTGTGCTTGAATTAAAGGATTTTATTCAGCTAAGTTGCTTTAAAATTCTTAAAAGCAAACATTTAACTTCTCAGTTTGCTGAAAATGCAGAACACTAAACAAGAATGAACTCAGTAGCTGACTAAAAGAGAGGGACAATTTCACTCTCCACTACCAATTCAGTATCTCAAACTTACAGCATCATTTTCACTGAGATATCATCCACTTCAAATTTAATTAAGAAAAAAAATAAGAGAGAGAGTGACTATTTTAAACACTGAATTTTTTACAGCACTGGATAGGAGAAAGCATGGATAAAGCTTTTACTTTGAAAAACATCATAAAGACGAAACCTGATCCTGATGGGATTAGAGAGACAGGGAATACTTCATCAAATAATATCAGAGTCAATTATAATTCCTTTCATACAGCTAGTTTCCAGAACAACAGTGGCTTACATGTTTATGTAGCGTGTAGTTAATTTTGCAGTTTTCTTTTATCAAAACCAAAGCATAAATATTCTCCTGCATCTCTGTTGGCTTCTGTCCAAACTGCTGCATAAAGATACTCTAACTTCTGTGACTCATGGAATGCAATTTGCAAGAAAGCAGGATATTTGATGAAGCAAACAGTGGGAAAAACTCACCCAAAGGTATTTCAGTACAAGAGCCACCCCCCTGAGATACGCACCTATGGCTGCGTGAAAGTGAGATAAAGCATCCGCCAGCTGTCCAGCAGCCAATAATTTCTTCCCCATTTCAAGTTGTTTTTCTACTTCTGCATTTATTCCACACTCAGCTCCTTAAAGAAAAACAAAAAGATCAAGGTTTAGAATGACCAGTCCGATTACAGCGAACACATACAGTGGTAATACAGGTAACAAACCATTATTGATAGAGGCAGAAGTCACACCTTTCTGCACTTTAGGTAATTGCAGAGGTCTTTTTCCAGCCTAAGGGATTCCAACCGAAAGCACGCTGTAGCCTAATGAACTCCAAGCATGTCCCAATCAAGATGTGTCAAAATACACAAGACACTGCTTCGCACCCCATTGGGACAAGGCACCATACGCATCATCTGCGCATTCAGTGACACACTGTGACTTTCAATTTCAGAGGAATCTGCAAAGCACTCATAACACTCACATGCAGCAAATACACAAAGGCTCCAAGTTAAATCTCCTGACCCTGATGGTAACTTAGTACTTAACTGAGAACTGTGTGGCTACTTAGAGATTGGCTTCTCATCTACTGCCCTTTGGTCTCATCTTCACAATTTCCAGAACAAACTTCTACAGGACTGCAAGTTTTGACACACAATTAAAATCCTCACTCCTTTTCCCTTTAACCAGTAGCACAAAAACCATTCTAAAGTGGTAAGTCTTTGAAGTGCCAGTTTGAGTTTAAAGCTAATAAACTGCTGCTGCTCAACCAACAGGGAAAGACTACTGCTGAGCAGAAATGAGCAGTCAAGTGCAAGTACATGCTGTACATACATCAACTCAGCAACAGGTTCGTTGTTTGTCCTGCTTCCTGCAGTCTTCAGATCAGGGCAGAATTTCACTACAAATTACCCACCCGCTCTTGACTGTTAAAAAGCTTTCACTAGAAAAATTGTCATTGTTGAAAGAATACTCTATGCCTAGATTTAAGCAAGGTAATATATAGAAATCCTGAATAAGCACATTACATGAAAACCCAATGATTTATAATTTCTTTCACTCAGGTTTTGCACTGAGTTGATTCAGACAGCCATTTTAAATACAAAAATGCAGCAGCACTTCAAAGTTGTTTCTTAGAATCTAAATAAAAATGTTACAGTACAACTGATTGAAGGAAAGTACACCCAAACTTCTGACACTGAAAGGTGGTTAAACAACAATGTTTCTGTAATGAGCGAACAGTAATTTCTTATCACCAAATCATCATGATTTTAAATGTAGGAGTTCTCAACACCTGGGATCTTAATTTTTCTTTTCTACTCCATTATACAGCTCATACTTCTTTTAATTCCACATCCTTGAGTTGTCTATACTAAAATGAACAAAATCCCCTCTGCATCCACTAGAGAAAGTTCTGTCTGCTAAAAGATTGACAATAATTCAGCAAGCTGGATTCACGGGCTTCAACTCAACTTTTTGTCTTAGAACAATGATAGAAAATGATTTTTTTTAATTAATAGAAATTACTTCATGAAGTCCCAAATTTTCAGTGAATAGTTTTTGTTTAAGTAGATGGAGTTTAAACTGCCTACATGATAAATAATTATTATTTGAGGATCTTGCTAAAAGATTCATTTTAAAGTCAATTCTAGGTATGCAGAAAATGTATTCCCATTTTATGTGAATGTCCAATTTGCAGCAAAACAGGATATTCTTCCTTGCCCATTTGCTTTGCTAGCTTAAAGCTTCAATCATCAAGTAGTCCAGTGTCCTTTGAAATGACAAAGCAAGCATTAGAAACACAACAAAAAAACTCAGAACCGGAAAAAAAACTCACCACAAATTTCCCTGGATTTGGAATTACACCAGCAGTAAAGCAGGCATCAAACTACAAACAGACTGAAATATTTAACATGACCTAATAACAACTAAATACTCTAAAGTTTCATCCCTCCTGTGTTTCCCCACACAAACACCTGAAATCTTTCAAAACTTGTCAGTTGGGAGGGGTATCCTAGAACTGGGCTATAAATCACTCTTTGAAGAACTTTCCATGCACCCAAATATGGCATTCAATTCCCACAGTCTCAAGCATCCTTGTTTTACATGCAGTCACATCAGGATAGCTCCAAGAACACATTTTTCTGCAGTAAGATGTACCTACACAATTTGGTGTCTTTCAAACACGTTGTGTTCAGTACAGTTTTACAGTTACATAATACTTTAGGTGGAAAAGCCATCATTTTTCCTTGAAAATAATGAAGACAATCAATAAAACAAATGAGAAAGGTGCCCACTGATAGCAAACAAGTAATAAAAGCAGGAGCAACGTGGATAAATAAAGAAGCAAATTGTGAAGTCCTGCAGATTCCCTGTAGAATTAGAGTAATTACACTTGACATACATTAAACCATACATTACACCTCGACTCTGCAAGTTGCTCAACATCATAAATTGATGCATGACTCTCTAGGAGCAGCCTGCATCATCAGCTTAACCATGATGAAAAGTGACATTTACCATAACTATTCTGCACTGACCTGATAGTTGGGCTGTTTATTCACAGAAATCTATTGCTTATTCATTTTCTGGCTGTAGGCAAATAATCGCTCTAAATAAAGCAGCCCACAGTAGACATCAGAAGACTGATAACATAAGCACAGGAGTCCAAGGACTCAGATTCTCTGCAGCTTATTTGGGTACCCATGTACTCTTTGGTCTGGGAATGAACGTAAGAACTAAAGTTCAGCTGGAGCAAAAAACCCACCAAACCCCATATCATAGAGCTCTTCCCAACAGATACACATTGGTGAACTGGATACCACAGGCCCAGTTGAAGAATCTCTGCATGCTCCACCAAGAAACTAAATTTACACAAGAGATATGCAAGCTTACCATTTACAAACTTCCATGTATTTTAATTTGAATATAATTTCTAAAGACTGTCTAAGTGTTAACCTTGAGCCTCAAACAATCACCCACATGAGCTCCATCTGTTAAGTCAAATATTCTGCATAAACTCAGAGCCCACAGTCCTTACACTGGGACAAGTCTATCTAAGAGTCAAAAAAGAAAACCAAACCAACACAAAAAAACCCAAACAGCACAAACCCCCAAACTATTCCCAGATAATTGGTACTAGCCCTGACAACTCAAAGGATAATAATCAGAAGGTACAGGGAAGATAAGCAGGTGCAGCTAACCTGTTTTTCCAGTTAAATACACTCACTTCAAATAAATTATAACTTCCTGGTGGGATTTTTGTTTTACTAGAATAATTGGTGCTAATACATAGGCATCCAAGTCTACAGATTTCAACTATATCCTCATATAATGGGTCCTATTCACGTTGCAAAGAACTCAAGCCCTGCAACTTGAGAACAGTTTGAAGATGTTACATTTGTCTACATGTTCATGTTTTCCCCCCTGTAGAAATTCCCCCCACTTTTTTCTAAATCTTATTCCCAAGCTGAGTAACAAGACTATGAAAATAAACAGAATTAGTTCCTATTGTGTACCAAAACCAGTTGTTAAAATGACAAAGAAGTAGCATGCATGTCACTAATCTTAATTATGTTCATCTAAACATTTTTCCCCATAGAGGAACTTCATGATTGCCTTATCTTGTCAGGAGAGTGGGAGACCCTGCTTTTGCAACATTTTTTAGTCAGAATGACCCTGAATCTTAAGTTTGCTGTTATTTTTAAACGAATTGGTCTTTGCTTTAGGTATATTTGTGAACATGATTTCCAAGAACTGCACTGAACTAAGTAAGATGTGGACAAGCACCGAGAGCTTCAGAGGTTTACAGGGAGCCTCAAAGTATCAAGCTGAGCCATGTGTAACTTTCACCCATCAAGTTTTTACTCCCTCCCTTGGCAAGGGAACTTGGTAAATACAGTAAAGACTGGCACACAAAAAAAGCCTCACCCTCATGTAGCTTTTGTTATCTTGGGCCAAGGGAAAAAACATAAGAGCTCCCAAACTTAGGGCAAAAACAAAAGGTGGGGGAAGAAAAGAAACACTTAATGCTTGTGATCTGACAGTAACTAACCGAGCTCTGTATACTCAGAGCCATTTACTCTTCCCCATATTACATTTCCTTTCTTCTGCCACAAGGAAGGAGGGGGGGAAATGAACAACACTCCTTTATTCCTCCTAAGTCGCCTCTTTTTGGTGTGATTAGTGTGGACAAACAGCAATGAAGAACGAGTCTTCCTAAGAGAAAATCTGTTCCAAACCCATCACAAATTTGGATAAAGAGGAGGAATCAAAAACGTTTTTACTGAGTCTGTTTACCAGCCAGATATAAATAGTGTTCATTGACATCAACTCTAAGATACAAAGTTATACAGATTGACTCCACCACAGATTCATGAATCAGATGACACAAGGCAGACTTCTATTATCAAGACATCAAGACTCAAATTTAAATCTGACTATGACCACTTCTGTGCTCAAAAATCAGTAATATTCATGGGGAGAAGAATCTGGATATTTAACATACCCCCCCAAACAAAGATCTCTAACTACATATTCTGAAAAATTAACTCATGAACTAAGAGGTTAGTGAATTCAGTAAATAAGATCCAGCACTACCACTTCACATTCTATTACTGTACTCTACATCTTTATCAACTGAAGTTAAGAAAATGTCCCTCAAATTAGGAAATGTGGTAAGCCCAAATAGCCATTAAACCACATACTTGAAATAGGCTGGCAACTCTAGGGAAAGAGTCCTCAGCAGGAGCACCACTGTCACAACCTCTGGGGAAAAAAAAACCAACAGTATACTCTGACAAAAAATATTTGTCTTCTAACAATACTAGAATGCATTTAAAAAAAAAAAAACCAAACGACAATTTGACACCACAGTACATGGTCTAATGCAGGGTGTCTCTGCCACAACATGTTCCTGTTGCCACTTGGCCAGCTGAACTATTCTCTAATGCTATGTATCAACCAAATTTTTAATGTTAACCTGCACCTTCCTTAAGCCCATAGACCTTTTCTGACTAGTGACAGCTTCAGTTTCACTTCCATCTGCCACTGGCAAGTAAAGAACGTCCCTCAGGTGAAACCCTGACTGTAACCACCGCTCTATATCAGAGTTAGAAACTTAACAAAAGCCTGTGAATAAAAGGCTGGCTACACAGGTGCTGCTGGCAGGGTATTATGAAAGTAAACAAGCTGCTCAAAGCGCAGATAAGCTTAACTTCAAATACTAATGGTAACTGGTGCAAAAAAAAGCAACAAAACAACAGAAACCATAACAACAAAACAAAAACGGAACAAAGTCAACGCAACCATCAAAAGCCTCAGCAAATCTCAAAGTGTGGTACTAATACCGGCTGCGGCTGAGAAGGGCAACTGGAGAAGCCTTTGAACTTCGGAACTACAAAAAATCCACACCGGAGTGCGAAATTCAGGGCCAGCAGAACGGCCACTGCTGTCACACGGCTGCACTCGAGGGCACCCCGGCAGCCTCAGGCCGCTGCCAGCGGGCCGGGCAGCGCGAAGCGCACACAGCGAGCGTCCTGCAGCCGCACCGCCACAACTCCCGGCTCACCCCAACAGGTCACCGGCAGCGGCCGTGCCCTCCTTACGCACCCTTCGCCACAGCCCCGAGCGATGAGGTGGCAGCGCTGTGCCTCCTTCCTCACACCCCTTCCCGAGATATTCCCCCCCTCAAGACGGCACGGGCCAGGGGTGGCGAAGGGGTATGGGGTGTGTGCCCCGCAGCCCCGGCAGGAGGGACGGAGGGAGGGCGACCGGCCACCACGGCCGAGGGCCCAGCCCCGGCGGGCCGCGGACTGCCGCGGCACAGCCCCCCTCGCAACGCACCCCCACAGGGATTCCGGCCCGGCTCACCCTGGTACTGCAGGTCGAGGAGCACGAGCAGGAAGGGCAACGCGGACCCGAGGCGCCCGGCGGAGGCAGCGGGGGACACCATCTCCTCCTCCGTCGCCGCCCCTCGTCCCGACAGCGGCGCCTCCGGGCCGGGCCCAACCGAGCGGAGGCTCCAGCTCCTCCGGGGAGGGTCGTGGGCGACGCTGATTGGCCGCGCCGCGCGCGCCCGCCCCTGCCTGGCGCCCGCTGCCGGACGTGAGGGAGCGGCGCGAGCGCGCGCGTCCCCGGCGCGCCGGCCCCGCCCCGGCGCGGTGCCCTCACTGAACATGGCGGCGCGGCCGGCACGGGCCCTGCGCGGAGATGGCGGCGCCCCGTCCCGGGCCCCGCTGAAGGCGCACCGGCCTGTGACTGTCTGCGTGTGCATTTCATCTCCTGTCTCTTTGCCCGCTCCCGCTCTGCCCATCTTGCCATCCCTAGAGTCAGAAGTAGTTAACAATTTGCTCAGAGAATTACAGAGAATGAAAATCGGATTGGGAAATACAGTCTTGCCTTATCACAAAAGCAGAGAATTTCCTGAGTTAGAAGGGATCCATCAAGATCGTTGAATCCAACTCCCGGCCCTGCACAGGGCATCCCCAAGAATCACACCATGTGCCTGAGAACATTTTCAAAATCTTCTAGGACTCTGCCAGGCTGGTGCTGTGACCATTTTCCTGAGGAGCCTGTTCCAGTGCCCAGCCACCCTCTGGTGAAGAACCTTTTCCCAATATCCAACCCAAACCTCCCCTGACACAACCTCAGGCTATTCCCTCAGTCCTGTCACTGTCACCACAGAGAAGAGATCAGTGCCTGCCTGTAGAGCAGAATTTTCTGCAAGAGCAAGGACATGTGAACGTGAGCAATCCAACTCCAGCCTACATGCCAGGTTCATCATATTTGGAGATGTGAGCAATCTAAGCCTACGTGTGAGAATCAGCATATTTGGATAAGTAAGCAGTTGGATCAAGAACTTGCAAGGCCACGAGAAAAGGAAGAAGTGATGTGAGAAAGAACTCCCGGATACACAAATGCATAAAAGTAACATATAGAAATGTGCAAAACCACTGTGTGTGCAATATATGCTAAACCAACCACTGCAAGCAGAGAGAGGCGTGCTTTTAGGACTTGACCAATTGTAAAGCAGCATGTAATGCATGATTAGTGCCTTAAAAAGTATAAAGATGTATAGAACTTTGTAACAAACAGCTTTACTTGATCATATTGATCATGGTGTGATGTCCCATTCTTGATTCTCCTGCTACACCTGCCCCTCCCCTTCTCCTCATGAGGAAGTTGTGACTGCAATGGGGTCTTCTCTCAGTCTCCTGCAGGCTGAACAGACCAAATGACCTCAGCCGCTCCTCACACGGCTTCCTCTCTAGGCCTTTCATCCTCATGGCCCTCCTTTGGATATTCTCTAACAGCTTCATGTCTTTCTTATACTGTTGCACTCAAAGCTGCACACAATATTAGAGCTGAGGCCACACTACTGCAGAGTGGGGCAATCACCTCCCCTGCTCGGCTGGTGATGGTCTGCAAAACAATATAGCTGAGATATAAAAATATTTTCAAGGGAATTCATAAAAATTGGGCTGGTTTCAGAAACAAGTTCCTTCAGAAATCTTGAGTCTGGCATGAAAGGGTGGATGACATTAATGTTCAAAATGCTGGAAAGACAGAAAGCTAAGGAATTTTTCCCGAGTTGCTGCCAGTAATATATAGTAACATCAGAGGGCGCCAATTAGCAAGGAATGACTCTTGAAGCTACTCATTGCTTCAGAGACAGTGAACTGAATAAGGTGACATTTGGTGGAGATAGTTATATCTGTGGAGGACCCTGGTGCGTTTTGATACAACTGATAGATACAATTTCATTAATAATCTCGATTCCAAAACCACCTTAACAGAAGTTTCCCTGTCTAGGAAGAAAATAGAAGCAATACAGCAGACTGAACTGAGCAGACAATCTGTTACAATACAAAAGCAACATAGCAGACTGTTGTGTTGCATGCACAATCTAGTATGAAAATAAAGGAGGAGGTGAGAGAAGATGATAACACAGAGGTTATATTCTCCAGACTGCTTCTTATAAGAGGTATCTCTTGTACCTTGTTTTTATTCTTACCTATGTACATCCCTGTCAGAAATTTAGCTGCGATGGAGCTAAATGAAATAGTAGTGTACATCTGCTTAACATGGGATTCTGTTTATGTAGGTTCATCTTTTGGGAATTTCATATTTGGATTGTTGTTAACAGGAGAGGGCTGTGGGCAAATTCCTTTATCTGTGTTCCTTTACAGTAAATGAAAATAGAAAGGCTCCTACAACCCACAGTTCAGCACAAGAACTTAATTTACACTCTAGACTTGCACTTGGAAAATCTGATCATTGTCGTTGGACTTGAAAGGAAGTGTGAGTGTCCACTCTTGTCTAGGGCAAGGGAGCAAAATATTCAGTTTATGAAAACATGCACTTATTAAAACATGTATTTTATCTTTAGGGCATAGAATATGTTTCAACTAAAATGCTACCCTAAAAGTAAAAAGAAATGCTTCAAATATTTAGATACTGTTATTTTCTGAAATAAAGAATTTTATTTTGAAAATATATGAAAAATGTTAACATTAATGAACTCTTCCTGTTTCTTGATTGAAGCAATTTCTGAAATTCAGTCTATTTGCATAACTAGTTTTGGTTTCTCTGAAACTGGGTTTGTTTTACCTATCATTAATTACATTTATTTTTCTCAGCTCAACTCCAGGGTTCAAACCCCTGTGATACCAGCAGTTATTTTGTTTCTTTTGAATGTCTCTGATTTTATAAACTGTGAAAAATACCACTGACAAAGTGCTGTGCCATCACTAAAGGTTTGTTCTTATTTTATGTCTGCCAAAACACCGAAAAAGCAAAGCTCGCACTTCCAAGCACTTTTACAGAATAATTTAGAGCACGTGTGTGTGCAACCTTACCTCTGCCTGCTCTGGCAGACGCCTCCATAGTCTTCCTTCCTAAGTGGATGTTTCCATCTCTCAAGACATTATTCATTCAAGCCGCTCCTCATGCAGAGTTTTACAAGTTCATGCAAGCTTTTGGTCTGTGATGCCACCTAGCATCCTCTTTTACCCACCCAACTGGAGGATATTATAGCCACCTCAGTGAAAAAAGTGCAATGTAGTTGCTAGAAAAATGAACTGGCCATCTCAGTAAAATCCAGCTAGACTTGTTATGTGAAGAGAAACTTTTAAGAGAAACTGTTTTATTTGAAGATTAAAAAAAAATAAATTGAAAATAGTCTGAATCGCCCAAACTTGAAAATAAAATTTATTAAACTACATAGAGCAGCACCTATACAAACTGCTTAATTGTGGCTAGTGGCATTTGTTGGAATGAAGGAGGTGACACAAAAGGGTCAGGTCATCCTACTTTTCTTTTAAATATTTTGTTTTCCTGTGATAAAAATACATAAATTATTTCCTCAGGTAAACTGAGTGATGGACAGTTTGAACAAATGTAACTATTATAGGTATTTGTCACAGTTTAACACCAGCCAGCAACTAGGCATCACACAGCCGCTCACTTGGAAATTGGAAAATGTGCTGTGGTGGGAACTGGCAGGAAGGAAAAGATTAAATAAGCTAGGAATCTGGCTAGACTCATTATTATACCTGCACTGTTCTGGTGAAGTCAACTTTCCACCAGAGTTAATGATTACTTGTACGCGTCACTCTGAGAGCACTGTAGGAGAGAGGTTACTGAAGAGTCTATTTCTCAGTTCCCAAGACACTTTTTCCACTGCCCTCTCAAATTAAAACATCTTGTACCGCATGTGTAGTCCTCCTCCATACCACAAAACACACCGCTAATGTTTTCACTTAATGCATTGCACCAGTGCTCCATGGGCACTGCCAGGCCTGGCTGCCCCTGCCCAGCCTCCCTCAGTGCCCAGTACCCCTGCTACCAGGACATTTCCCAAACAGCCACTGCCGGGATGTCATTGTACTTCACCCCACGATCAGAACACTCTCATTTTTGTCTTCTTCTGTTGCAGGTACCTCTATGAGCCTCACAAATACCTTGCAAATGCTCTTGGTCCTCTCCTAGTAAATCCACACCTGTTTTAGGAGAGTACTTTCTTCACCAAGGTATGTAAGGGTAGAACTTGGCACTAATGTGGGTTAAAGAATACCCACCCTTGCCAAGTGAGGCTGTACCACTTACAGCTAGTAATTAAAGATTAATCAAGCTCTGGAACAAATTAAGAGTGAAAGAATGACAGGTGAGAGCCACCCCTTCAGCATAAAAATCTTGGTTCTAGCTCTCTTCCAATGCCTGCTTGTGTATTTTGTATTAAACAGATAATAGAATAAGCAACCAAAATCCGCATTTCTGCACACTTCATATACCACTCCCCCCATGAACTGAAGGCCATTTCCAGCATTTTCTCACACACTTAGCATTTACTTTGATATAAAAACCACTTTCATTGCAAGAGAGATCCTTAAAAGGCATGCTGAACAGACTGTGGTGTTGCCATTAGGACATTTTAAGGGCATGGGGTATAAAATTTCTTGGGCACCCTAGAGACTGCACTTGTGCATCTTGCTCTTTGAGTGCTCCAACCATTCACATAAACTGCTCATCAACTTGTATTGCGTATTTGCCTCTAGACCTGACCTATAGAGGCTGTGACTGTCACACTGCAGGTTTTCAAAGTCCTCTCTTAATTAAGGTTTACCACACTAAAGCCTTCATAAAGCATCTTCCTCTGGCAATGCCTGCTTTAGTAGTCCACCAGATGCAGATCTGCAGAAGCGAAAGTCACTAGTCCTGAGGACTGGATGTCTACATTGAATATATGTTCAGGTTTTCCTTCATACTAGCCTGATCCTGTGGATTGAACACTCATTAGTGGCTGGAGCATGCTGAGGTACCCTTGGAGCATCAAAACTGAAGCACCTGAATAATTACCTTTTTTCTTAAACCTGGTGTTCACAGCATGTGCGCCCACATCTACACTGGTGCAACAGAATTCCATGGTTCAGTAAGGTAAGTTGGTGTCAGTAAGTCTATGTGCTTTGGAAAACACAGTGGTGTATCCTTGGCCAAATGGAATTCCTAAATGAAGATTAGGTGTTGTAAATGTCTAATGATTGCCTCCGTCACTGAATTTGCCAGCATAATTTATATTAAATACAAACTGTTTGAAAGCTTCCCTGTGGCCACAAAGGCAGCACAGCATTTATAATGGAGAAAACAAAATTCAAAATCCTTACAGGAAAGAGGAATAAAATCAGAGTGAACTGCTGTAATCTGTAGCTGTTGGAATGATTCTACCTGCATGATACAATACAGATTTTCATTGAAAATAACAACTTTACCTGACATTACTTCGTTTAAGATACCTGCAAGAAAGCATACTCCCGGCCTTATCCTTGTACTGGAACATGGTGTTTTCCTGCACAAGTCCGGGAACTCTCATGAAAGATCCACACCTTCTCCCGTTGGAGATTATCACTACGCTCTCGGTGCCTCGGGCTTCCCTCCAGCTCGGCAGGCAGGCGGGCCTCTGCAGCCCCACAAATCCCTTTCCAGCTCGGTGGGCACGCAGGGTGCTGCACATCCCGAGACCCCGCTCCAGCTCTGCGGGCAGATGGGATCCTGTAGCTCCTCAGAGCCCCTCATCCAGCTCGGTAGGCAGGGGGGTTCCTGCAGCCCCCAACCCCCACCCATTTCGGTGGGCAGGCGGGCTCTGCCCCCGCCCCGCCGCTGCCCTGCCGCGCCGCCCTCCCCGCGCCGGCGGGACTCTCCATCCCGCTAAGAAGTTCGCCGCTCCACAGGTTTAAACGTGTCGTGTTCAGCGACTGCGTGGCAAAACGTGCCTTGAATTTCCACAGGCAGCCTTTCCAAAGCTTGTTGTAACTCCCTTGCATTTTACAAAAAGGGAGAGAAAAGGCTGCTTCTCGGTCGGAGAGGCTCGGGACCGGAGCAAGACAAAGGACATCACGCCTGGGCATCAACATCTGCCGGGCAGGTTTTCAAGGAGCAGGGCAGCCCTCGCCTGCCTCGGCCGCCGACCCCTCCACAGCCGCCACCCGCGGCCTCGGGGCAGCGCGGCCGGCGCGGGACGGGCCCGGCAGAGGCGGGGGCGCAGCCGCCGCACCGCCGGTAACGGCCGCAGCGGGAGCGGCCTCAGCCCCGCGCCCCTCCGCGCCCTGCGCCCGCCGAGACCCGCGGAGCTGCAGCCCGAGGTGAGCGCAGGAGTCTCCCTTTCTCCTCCAGACCCCGGGAGCAGGAGGGTGGCGGGAGGCAGAGCCCGGAGTGGCTTCTCCCCTAGGGCAGGCGGGAGGGAGCGGCGAGGCGGCCGCGCTGAGAAGCGGAGCCGGAGGTTTTGGCAGGCAGATGGAGCCCGGCTCAGGGCCTCCCACAGGCCGTGCCGCGCTCGGCCGCCTACCGAAGCGCCGGGTCCGGGCCTGGGCCGCGGACGCCGCCGCGGGGAAGCGCCGCTTTTCCCCCGTGCCACCCGTCCCGGAGAGGAGCGGTGGCCAGGGGAGCAGGAGGTGCCACCCCCGACCGAGGGGTGCTCGCGGGTGGGTGATGACCCTAAATTCCTCACGGGTACAGCTCCCAGAATAGAGTAAATCCGGCAGAAAGAAAGGGGGAAAAAAATCGAAAAGGCCCGCCTCCGTCCGTCCGTACTTTTTCTCCGTCAGATGCCTGAGCGGCTTGTGCATCCTCTCAACTTCGTGGTGCCCCTCCCATCCCTGGCAGTGTTCGAGGCCAGGTTGGATGGGGCTCTGAATGACCTGGTCTACTACGTGTCCCTGCCCATGGCAGCTGGATGGAACTAGACGGTCTTTAAGGTGCCTTCCAGCAAAGACCCTTATATAATGCAGAGATGATGTACCGCTGCAAGGTCACGTTCAGTTAAAGCAGGTTTAGTTGGAGCAGCAAGCAAATCTGTATTCCTGGCTAAATACATTGATTGAGGAGATTAAGCTCCCCTCAGGCATGGTTTACTTTGCTGGCTTTAAATAATGCTTGGTTATTTTTTTCTAATTAAACCCATGCATCTCTCAGTGAAAGGCCCTTATTTGGTGTGTGCTTTTTCAGGCTCCTTCTGCTTGACACACAAAGTGCTAGCTTTCAAAATTCACATGGTTTTTATGTAAAGAAATTTCTCCTATGTCAGATAGATGGAGCACATATTAGGCTTAGATCTTTGGGAGTTAGATTTCATTATGTGTAACTTAACAGTTCCTTTGATTAGAAAAAACATTCAAATACCTATTTTTCAAGGTGTTTTAAAGAATCTGAGACATGAACATTTTGGACAGTAGCCAGTATTTGAGCATTTTATAAGATCTAGCTGTTTACAAGTGTAAGTGTATTATGCACTAAATGGAAGTGAGTCTGTGTTATATTAGAAATAGCTCTGAAGAAGATTAGCAGGGTTTTTTCTTACTTCAGGACTCAAAGCAGTGCAGAGTTCCATGATAAACCAGGCAGATCTATATTTCATATACATAAAAAAAATGTTAAATAGATTTCTTTGAAGATTTGCTGGAGACTCTGTTAATGGAAAAGGAGGTGGCAAAAATGTCATCCTTGCAGGAGAAGACTGCAATGTTGCAAACATTACACAGTATCTTTCTAAACTAAAAACAAGTGGCGTGGTAGGTGGAAGAATCTAAATGGAACTGAACCTTGGATGTGTGACCAGTATGCTTAAGGTTCAAAGTCCAAAAAACAACAACCAACATAGAAATCTACATAAAACTAAGAGCTTGTAATTTGTGAGGGTGCTCATGTTGGTGTAGGTAGCAACATTGCTGGTATTTTTGTGGAAGTAGTTCTATATTACAATTACTGGTAGACATGTTACTGTTTATACTGGAGATGGTGATGTTAAAAGTGCAGATGAGAGGTGGGGTTCATTACAAGCTCCTAGGAGGGGAATGGAGGGAAATACTGAAGGGGGAGTATGAACTATGTGGAGGAGCTGAAAGGGGCCAGAGAGGCCTAACAACATGGTTAGGATCTACATGACCTGTGAGAAGAAGTTGAGGGAGCTGGGTTTGTTTAGTGAGGTGAAAAGAAGGCAAAGGGGCATTGTAGTAGTGGCCTACAGTTACTTGAACAATTGTGGCAAAAATATTCAAATCCTTTTTTAATCTTGGTAATAGCAGATACTTGGTGATACATTAAGAAAAATGTTTTCATCAGGAGGAGAGCACAGACATGCAACAGGTGGTATGGGGAGGTCATGGATTGTCTGTTCATCTTAAATGCCACAGGTGATGTGAACTAGTGTGCAGCAGAAATTTGGACTGGACAATGATCACCAGAGATCCCTTGAGAACATCTCTGTGAGTCTATTGTGCATGATGTAGAGGAACCTATGGAATGGAGTGTATGATCAGATATACATTGTGTGACTGTTCTTGGAGAGGTATGTATCTAGTAATGACCAAAGGGATGAGAAACTGAAATAAGTGTGGAAGGGACTGAAAAGTTAGGGAGGTATAAATGTGGAACATGGCAGTAAGGGAGACATAGCTAGGGGACTGAAATATTAAGAAATAGTAATAGGAAGAGCAGGTTTTTAGAGAGGAGGGCTAAGGATGAATGAGGGAATAGGGTGTATGGTGGAGGAGAAAGATGCTGCTGCTTAGAAACAGTGTTTGAAGCAACTGAGCAGGAACAAGGGAAACACCAAACTGGGGATTACTGGGAATTGAGGTGGGGCAGGGATACAAGCAAAAGTTGTTCGTTGCATTGAAGAAAAGTATTTGGGCATGGATGGTAAGATAGGTGATGTACGTAAGCCATGAGGTGCTTCATGGGGCTGAAGTGTTTGGGTAGAAGTGTTTGGGTAGAATGAGACAGGAACAGCAGAAGTGGTGAGGTTGTAGGGATGTATGGTTGCTGGAGTGGGTCTGGTGTGTGCTGATACCAGGCAGAGGTGTGTTGATTTGATGAGTGAGAAGAGCGTGTGGAAGCAGCATGCAAAGTGTGTGACTGTGTCGAGGTGAGGAAGGTGTTTGAAAGTACCCGGCAGGAGGTTGGTGTGTGGGCACTGGGAGGAGTATGGAGTTGCACTGGAGAGATTGCATAGATGCACATGAAGATGTATAGAGAAACGACATATGTATGAATGGTGGTGGTGGGGAGGTGACAAGTGTTGTCGCATCTGGGAGAAAGTGGAGTAGGCGAGGCTAGAGAAGGGCACAGGACAGCACAGGGGCAGAGGAGTGTGAGTCATGGCGGAGTGAGAAAGGGTTGAGTCAGGAGCAGCAGGGAGGAGGCACAGCATGTGGAGGTACATTGTTGCAGTGAACGTGCGAGCAGGGTGGCATGTACAGACTTCAAAGAAGTGAAGAGAATGTGGAGAGAGAAAGAGTACGCTGTGTATCTGTGTTAAGGGTGCATAAACGTAAAAGCGGAGCCGAGGATGCGTTTGTTGATGCGAGTAGCATGTGAAGATGGTAAAGGACGCGCTGCGTGCGGGGCAGCGGGAGCACCGGGACCCGCGGGAGAGCGCTCCTTAGCGCGGCCCTGCCGGGAGCTGTGGCGGCGTCGCGGGAGGAGGATGCCGGGAGGGAGAAGGACGGAATTTGTGCCGAGCACGGAGCCGAAGGGCCGTGGGGCGGGGAGCGGCGGGGCGGGCGGGAGGCGGCACAGCCCGGCGTCACTGCCACCTCCCCCTGCGCAGGCCGGGGCTGCTATAGCGACGCGGAGGACGCCGGCAACGAGCGGAGCCGCAGGGACCGAGCCTGGACATGGTGAGCGCCGGGACGGGCGGGCGGCGGGGCGGGGAGCTGAGCCGGGCTGAGCCGAGTCTCTCTCCCGCAGCCCTTCTCCCAGCGCACCTACCACCCTCCGGCGGCCGCGGCCGGCGCGGGGCCCGCGGCGTACGCCGCGATCCAGTTCCGCAGGCGGCACGAGAGCCCGGACTGGCGGCGGCTGAGCGCCGTGGACGTGGAGCGGGTGTCGCGGGAGGGGGACGTGGAGGCCCTGCAGACGCACCTGGAGCATGTCACCTACTGCAGCGCCGACGGGGAGCGCTGCCCGCACTGCCAGGGCCCCGCAGATCCGCTGCTGCTGAAGCTGCTGCGCATGGCACAGCTCTCCACCGAGTACCTGCTGCACTCCCAGCAGTACCTCAGCGCCCAGCTCGGCAGCCTGGAGGAGGCCCTGAGGGAGACACAGAGCCAGCGTGACCAACTGGGCAAGGAGGTGGGCCAGCGCTTGCAGGAGATCCAGGGCCTCAAGGAGGAATGCCGGCGGAGGAAGAAGATGATCAGCACCCAGCAGATGATGCTGGAGACACGAGCCAACTACCACCAGGTAAGAGGAGAGGGCCTGGTGGCCCAGTCACCCGCACCTTGTCAGCTCTGAGCCTGCTGGGATGGGCGGCAGAGCAGCCCCACTCTTCTGGGATGCAGCTGCTTCCCAGAAGCAACTGGGTGAAAGGCTGGAAGTGCAAGGACCAGTGACCTTGCAAAAGGAAGTTCATTGCTGGCACTTGTTTTCCTTCTGTGCTTCAGAGACTCTTGGAAGAGTGCTACATCATGTTTAACAAATCCTCTTTCTACTAACAGGTGCTCTTTTACTCTTGGATTCACTTTAGATGCATCTGAAATGTCAGATACACACACATACAAAACCTCTGATAAACGTATACTACTTTGTTGTGTTGCTGTCTTTCCTTGTCTGTCAGCTGCGTGGTCAGAAAATACATGGGGCAAATGCATTAGAACTGATGCTGAGCAGTAAGTAATGTATGGTCTGTGAGAAGTCACTGTCCTGCACTGATGTTCTCCAGGCACAAAGTTTCTGCTTGTGTGTGTGACTCAGAGGTGACTCAAGCAAGATGGTAAAGAGCTTCAGGGAGTTAGCTCAGCTCTGATTCCACAACAATCTGTTCCTAAAGGGTCTTCCTTAAGAACCTTAGTACATAGCTGTTCTGACTGTGTCATGGCACTCTGTTTTTATTGGGAGGGGGTTTTTGTCTCACTACAACAGTGTGGTAGTTAGATTTAAGTATTTTTCAGCATCAGCATTTTAAGGTTTCAGGAATGCAAATTTCAGCTTCAAATGTAATCTGAAGTCTAAAGGGTACACTGGACACAGACTTTACAGGACTTCAGGTTAGCTCTGTATGTTTAAAGTTACAGGCAAAGTTCAATATTTAAGACATTGGCTAAGTTAGCTTAAGTGTTTCTGTAAGGGAAAAGGTACCTTATGCCCCAAGAGTAGAACTATACATGAGGCAAGGTTCACGCATTCAAGTGTTAGTCTCAAGGACAAACTGTTGATATGGTATTATTTCAAAAAAACCTTTACGCAACTCACAAAGCAGTTTGTCTTGTTGCAAAAGAAAACTGATTGCATGTGTCATTTTATGTGTAAACTTTAATAATTCTCCTACTGTGATGGCCAAATATTGTCAAGTCTTCCGGAAATATTTGTAGCATGCAACTGTCTCTGTGGAAGCTGAAAAACATGGTAGTGAACTTGTCTCATTGCTAATCTGTTCAATGGCATTTGCAGTAAAACAGAGATGGAAATATATTTCCCATTTGTAATTTGATTTCATATAAAGTAAACTTCTGATCTCCCCCCTTTCTATCTTCTCTGTTAGTAATTTCTTTTCTCTAAAAGTTGTTTAAGTACACAGGAGAAAAAATGAGTTCAGGGAATGATGTTCAACAATACCTGAAGTTCCTACAGTGTTTTTAGGATTCTGAGTTTGAATGCCAGAGATAAATTAAACTCTTCCCAGTGTTTATAAATGCAGGATAGCAGTGTGATCAGTAAACAACAGCTGTGTGATATTTATCTGTGCCATGATCTGGGTTGCCAGATGAGAGGGGCTTTACTGGTGTTCCTGAGAGGATAGTTCGGATTCCATCCCCTCAAAGTCTTGGATGTTTTGCAAATAAACCTGTTACTTGTTTACAAATAAGCCTTTTTTAGTGGAAGTGCACTTTACAGCTAATGTAAACATTTTAGAATTCAGATGTAATGCCTTTAATCCAACGCTAATATAAGTTTTACTATAATACTACTATAAAATGGCACTGCTACCCACAAGTCATAAATTTAAGACTTGCTGGTCAGTACCTTCATGTGAGTAATAAAAATTTAATTTTAAATAATATTTTTCACTTTTTTGGTACTTTGTTCAGAAATCTTAATTCTCATGTATGTGTAGGCATAAAGTGCATGTTTTGGTTAACACTGTAAAAGTAGTAGCAAGAAAAGTGTTGGATATTTCAAAACCTAAAATTCCCAGTGTTAACCCTGTCTCCTGCAGTAGGAGATTTCTTTCACTACCAGCAAGTCAAGCTGACATGAAGTTTGTGCTTGAATGGATAACATCATTTCACAGCCAATTTAATTCTGTAAATCATGTGCAATCTGTTACATTTGTAAGCTCCCTCTTGGTTGGCAGCAATGCTTTGCTGCCATACTATATCACTTTATTTTGGTTTTATATGAGGTCTTGCATTTGCTCAACAAAATTTGTCTTAATTATTCATGGCTTTAGTGTTTGCTGAAAAGTGTATTTTATACAATACCCACCTACCAGTGGCAGCATTTAAAATATAATATGGAGTCTGGGAATTTCACATAATCACAAAATCGTTTAGCTTGGAAAAGACCTCTGAGATCATCAAGTCCAACCTTTGACTGAGCAACAAGTTGTCAACTAGACCATGGCAGTCAGTGCCGTGTTCAATTACTTCTTGAACACCGCCAGGGATGGTGACTCCACCACCTCCCTTGGCAGTCCGTGCCAATGTTTAACCACCCTTTTAATGAAGAAATTCCTTCTGATGTCCAACCTGACCCTTCCCAGCTTGAGGCTGAGTCCTCTTATCCTGTCATTTGTTGCCTGGGAGAAGCGGCTGACCCCTGTGTAATTACACTCTCCTTTCAGGCAGTTGTAAAGTGTGATAAGGTCTCCCCTGAGCCTCCCTTTCTGCGGGCTAAACATCCCCAGCTCCCTCAGCTGCTCCTTGCATATCTTACCCTCCAGACCTTTCACCAGCTCCATTGCTCTTCTCTGGACATGCTCCAACACCTCAATGTCCTTCTTGTGGTGAGGGACCCAGAACTGGACACAGGATTTGAGGTGTAGCCTCATCAGTGCTGAGTATAGAGGGACAATCACTGCCCTGCTCCTGCTGGCCACAGTACTGCTGATACAGGCCAGGATGACACTGGCCGCCTTGACCACCTGGGCACACTGACTCATGTTCAGCATCTGTTGACCAACACCCCCTGGTCCTTTTCCACTGAGCAGCTTTATAGACACTGCCCTAAGCCTGTAATGCTGAAGGGGGTTTTGTGGCTGAAGTGAAGGACCTGGTGCTTGTTCTTGCTGTACTTCATAAAGTTGGCCTCTGTTCATCAATTCATCCTATTCAGATCGTTCTGCAGAGCCTTCCTACCCTTCATCAGATCAACATTCCTGTCCAATTCATGTCTGCAAATTTACTGAGGGTTCACGCAAGCCCCTCATTCAAATCATCAATAAATGTATTAAACTGGGCTGTCCCCAGCACTGATCCCTGGGGACATGACCATATGGATGCGACACCACCACAATCTCTGGGCCTGTCCATCCAGACAATTCTTAACCCAGAGAAGAGTGCAGCTCTCCAAGCCATGAGCTGCTAGCTTCTCCAGGAGAGTGCTGTGGTAGATGGTGTTGAAGACTTTTCTGAAGCCCAGGTTGGCAATATCCACAGCCTTGCCCTCACCCACTAGGCAGGTCACCTGGTAATAAAAGGATCAGGTTAGTCAGGCAGGACCTGCCTTTCCTAAACCCATGCTGGCTGGGTCTCATTGCTTGCTTGTCCTCCATGTGATCTCGCTGAAGATGATCTGCTCCAGAACATTGCCAGGCACCAAGGTCAGGCTGACAGGCCTGTAGTTCCCCAGATCCTCCTTGTGGCATTGATTATGGTGACAAGATCTTGAACCCATTAAGCTGGTTTCTTACTGTCATATCACATTGATAAGTAAAAATGACTTTTTTGAATGTCTGGGGTTTGTTAAAATGGATTTGTTTGAAAGAAAAGTATGAGATTGAGGTAATCAATGACCCTAAAGTGATTAGGGGCCCTCATGCGTAGTCTTAAAATATGTTACAGAGTTTGTAAATGTAGCTTCTGTCCTTGTACTACCCATCTATTTTTAATATATTCTGAACATTAATAGAATTTAGTTTGAAGGTGAACAAAAAGGATAGTTCAAAAAGGGTGGCATCCAAATTTGACTTCAAGTTTATATTCAAAACTTGTAGGTAAATTATAGAAATAGTAATTGAAACAATTTTGTGCTTCAGAAGGATTCTAGGTAGCATACTAATGTAGCTAAATACTTTTTCTTACAAGATTGTGTACTGTTACTTTACCTTGGTTGAAATGTCTGAGCATTTTACATGTCCTCTGAGTACTGCCATCTTACAACTCATACACTCAAACCCATCTTTATTGGTTTTTTCAACTGTGTGGTGCTCTACTTTGTGGTGTTAGATGAATCCTGGGAACACCTGAGCTGCTAGTTGGCTGAAGTCTGTGTGTTCCGCTGAAGATGGTGGTCATGCCTTTTCCTTATAGTTCTCTACTGACATATATGAATCCTTGTCTGTGGTTTATATCTGAATTTGAACTTGCTTGGCCAGAGTTTATTCTGTTCAGTTTTTACAGTGCCTAGAGCAATCAGATTCTTGCTCATGACCATCACTGTGAAACTTTTGATAGCATTAATATACTAATGACTACAGAAATTGGGTACCATGAAAATTTTTGTTCTTAATTTTGTAAGATGGAATTTGTTACTTTCTTTTTACGTATAAACAAAATGTAATAACCTGTTAAAAACCTTAACCACTGTATTTACCAAAAAGATGTTTCTGTGTGTTTTTAACTGTTTGTGTTTGTTTGTTTTGTAGTGTCCATTTTGTGAAAAGGCTTTTTTGACCTATTCCTTTTTACAAAGCCACATTCAAAGGCGTCACTCAGGAGAGTCTGAGATTGGTATGTACTTCTAATGTTATCAAAAAAAAAAGAGAGAAGTAGTTTAGAAAAGTGTAAATAGAGTGAGGATGTGCAGTCCATGGTTTTGTGTAACTTGGAAGAAAAGTTTTTACTTTTCATTTTTAGGTGGCAGATCCCAGTTTGTGTAAATGCAAGTGCCGCTGATGGATACAATGTATTGGGCAACGCATGTTTCAGTCTCTGGAAAGCAGTTAACAAAAACCTGAGTGCCGTCTTTGCAGCATCTTTTCAAACTAGCATTTCTGTTGAATACTTTAGCCACCAACACAGTTCAGAAGAGTTTCTCTTTAGGCATGTATGATGTGAAGGCGTAGGTAAAATGAACAAGCTGCACTAAGGAAAATAAATTTTGTAAATATATAATAATTATTAATACAGAAATAGTCCAGCCCACCTGAAATCAGTTTGAATAGGATCAGCGTCTCCTAAACTAAACTGACTGTAAAATGTAGTGAGAAAGTGAAACTGTTATGAACAGTCTAACTTCATCTATCTATGATACTCAAGGTTGCTTTACCACTAACTTGCATACTTTTTTCTCTTCACTAAAAGATGTTTAGTTTGAAAAACCATGTTCTCAAAGTTTCTTTCATTCATATCTAACTTCTCTCCCTTCTACTAGGCTGCATGTTATGATTTATAGCTAAGGACTAACAAGTATTGACAAGTAACAGTGATTAGAAACAAGTTAGGAATAAAAGAGCATTTGGGAAGAGAAAAAGTGGGAAGAATCTAATGAGGTCTGAACTGTAGCTTGTCAGGCAAATGAAACACCAGCAAGAGTGAGAGGGATCTGAATAAGCAGCTGAGGAATTGTGAATATATTGGAAGAAGAAAGAAGCTCTTGTGCACCTTACACTTCATAAAAATGATAGTGCAAGATGCTGCAGAAAGGGTTGTAGTATTTGTTGTATAAAAGGATTAGCCCGAAATGGCTTTATGGGGAAGATATCCCATGCAGTTATTTCTGAAATAATATTCAGATTCCCAGACTATGGGCAAGTAAATCCTTGGTAAATTGATGAAATGTTTCACAATTGAAGATTGTTGTGATTTTTGCATATTTTAACTTTTTTTTTGTTTGATATTCCCCCAGTTCTTACCACATAAATAATTTGTTGTATTCAAAGTGGACTCCTTACAAAAGTTATTTAGAATAAACTTAACCTAAGAGATTGAATAACTGAGGTTCACCTTCATATATCCTTTTTCTGAGCCTATATTGCTTAGATTCCTTTGAAATTAGATTATAGAATACTTTTTCATGTAAATATTTCATAAACTATTTCACATGTCAGTGGTACAAGTATTTGAGGGTAAGTTAGCAGTCCAGAGAATATATGCATTTAAAAGAATCTATGGAGGCTCATGGTAGTGGGAGGGGAAATGGTCTAAGAAAGTCACACTTTCTTAGAAGAAGAACTTACTGAAGATGTTACTGAAACACTAGAAATGTATTTGCAGTAAGTATTACAGTTCCAGAAATTGCAACGAACCTTTTTAAAAATTGTGTTTCTTTCAAACAGAACAGAAGAAGAAAGAAAATACAGAAAAATTGCGGGATGAGATTGAAAAACTGAAGGAGCAGTTGCAGCACACCAAGTCCCAGTTAGAGTTTGAACAGCAGGCTAATTTGGCCAGGTTGTCTAAGGTAATACCTAGTAAGTAATGTGAATGTCTCAAAAGAATTAGCACTTTGAACTGTGTTCACTCAACCCAGGGAAGCACTGGATTTCCCAATGTTGAACTTTCAAGATTCAGCTGGACAAGGTCCTGGGCCACCTTGTCTAGTTTGTGTTGTTGTCAAGAGAGGCTGGACCAGATTATCCTGGAGGATAATCTCTTCCAACCTGGTAGTCTATGATGAATGATGATCTTCTTCCTTGTTTTCAGAGGAAATCCTGATCTTCTGTAAAATATGGAGTGGTTTTTTTCTCTGACTCAGCTTCAGACTTCTCTTTCTTCAGTCATTTTGTTCCTTCTTTCTCGGAAGTGTTCGGATTCTGTTTTCAAGAGTACGGAATGACCAAAAGCTGGTAGAGTTTCACTCAGGAGTGCAGGCACTGTCAGAACAATGGGTCTTAGCCCTATGTGGACATATGGAAGGTATTCTACTCATTCATTCTGGGCCTAAGCTTTTGAGGAGTACATCTATAACATATTTCTCCTGCCCCTGAAGCATTGTTTTGTTTAGGAGGTGGAACTTGGAGTATTCATAACAGTGCAAAGTAGATTTTTGGTGCCTTAGGGGCCTCTTTTGAAGTCACTTGTCTTAGCTGAGACTTCTAACTGCAAGGGGACTGCCTGAAATGTCCTGAAGCTACAGTCTGCAGTGTTACACAATAAGAAGCTTTCAAAACTTCTCTGTTTTTCTGGGATGTCAGGGAAGATAGAAATGTGTGGTGTGACTGGTTACAGGTTGTCTGCCATGACTGATACTCACTGTCAATTCAAGTGTCATAATGTTACTGTCTTTTGATTGAAGGAGCAGAAGATCTTTCCCATGTTGGGTTTTTTTTTAAGAGAACTGCGAATGGAGGGAATTTGTATATAAACTGCCTTGCTTCCTATTCTTGATCCCTTCTGCTCCTTTGAGGTGAAAGGATATAGATAATCACATTCTTCCTAGTTGTACAATGATTATATGTTATAATTAGAGAACAAACTCACAGTGAATATTGTGATGGAAAAACATAGGTGCTTCCTAAAAGATATGTATGTCTTGGGCAGTGAAATGCAGGACTTTAAACAATTTGAGAACTATATAAAAAGGCATGACTATGTAATGGAATGGTTGAAATAACCTAATTGATAAAGCTGGGTAAATGTATATGGGGATAAAATAGTTCTAATTTCATCTATGAAACAATGGGTTCTGAGCTGTGTGCTGTTACTGAAGGGCAAGATCTTAAGCTTGTGATACACAGCCCTGGAGAAACCTTAGTGGCAGCTAGCAAAGAAAATCAAATATTACCCATTATTCTGAAAAATCACTGTGCAAGCCATAGCCTAATATGTTGTGTGAGTCTGGTCCTTGCATCTCCACAAAGATAGGCTAGAGCTATGAAAGTTATGGAGATGAGCTGCAAAGATGATCAGGCAGTATTAATATGACTGAGCATGCTGAGAGTTTTCCGTCTGAAAAAGAGACAAACGCTTGATGAAGATGGAGGGTGAGATGCTGATACCTGCGAAATCATGAGTTACACAGAGGGAATAGTGATGAACATTCCCTCTGTGCTCCAGTTCAGGGCTCAGAATCCAACAAACGTACCTAGCAGGAACCAGATCCAAACAACTACAAGTGAAGTGCTTGGCTCTTCATGCAGCTTGTGGAGCTCGTTGTCCAAAGGTGTTGCAGCTGCTCGAAGCTGATGCAGCCGCAGAGGATGACTGCAAAGTGTATGAGGAGAAATGTAGGGAAATCTGTGCAGTTAATGAAGTTCACAGAACTGCATCAGCCTCCAGGAGTCCTCTGAGCTGAAAACAGCTGGCATATTTAGACTGTGAAGGAGAACATGCACATTTGCTTGCCCCAATGTTAGCCTTTCTTACTTATACACCTAAGGCCTTTGTGAGGAACAGGGAGCTGAACTAAGTGGATCTTTGGTATGACCAAGTAAGGTCCTTTGGGTGTTTTTCAGTGGAAAATAATGAACACCAAAACTGCTTTGAAGCATATTTGTTAGCTTGCAAAATGTATAGTTTGCCACCCTAGAATGCTTTAAAAAACTGGTGGGTTTTATGTTTTTTGATGTCACAGGACTTCCCAATTATTGAAAGTGACTGCATTCCACATGAATTTTAGGAGCTTGAATTTGTATTGAATATGAGGAAAAATAACAAATAATTTTTTTTTAAAAAATTCAGGAATCTGAACAGCAAAAATTAAGAGAAGAAGAGATTCTACAATCATTTTATAAATGGAAAGAGGAGGAAAGAGAGAAATTTGCTGATCAAATAGAAAAAGTGAAAGATATGTTTATGAAAGAGCTTAAGGAGTTATATTCAAGAAATTCAACCTTAGAAAGTGTAAGCAATTTAAATTTTCTAACATTTTAGAGCATGAATCCCTTACAATAGATGGCAGTGAATTTCACTTATTTGAAATGTGATATAGTCATTGTAAAGCTCTTCCTACAGATCTATAAAAATAATGATTGAATGGTAGCTATAATTGTATCTTTGTATACAGGTATTTTATTAACATAATTTCAGGTTGTGGATTTTTTTATTGAAAGAATTATTTTGTACAAATGAATGAATGATCCCTTCAGCAATTATGTCAGTTTTTCTTTACTCCTCAGCCTCTGAATGCCTGTTTATAGGTTAATAGATATTGTTGTGGTTGGTGCATGTTAGGTATCCTTATGCTAATATTCTCATAAGTGACATGGAGGGCACCAACCTCTGCATTATAGTCCTGACAGAATTTGTGTGTTTTCAATACTTGCTTTAGAAATGCTCTCTAGCAAGAGAATCATAAAAGTATGGCTGGGTCAGAAAACAAATCCACATGGCATTACCATTGCAGCTTATATTTTGTATCTGCTAGGTCCTGGGTACTTTTATAAGTCATATTTATGTTATATGTAGATATTATTAATGATGTGAAATTTGATAAATGCTGAACTCACAAGAAATGGGAGAAGTATCTGATGCAATTTCTGCATAACTATGTTTAAAGAAAATTTTGTATTCTTCCTCCCTCCTATTAGCAACTATTAGAAATACAAAAGTTCAATATGCAACAAAAATCCAATTTAGGAACACTGAAAGACAGCCATGAATTTACAGAGGAGAAACCTCCACGTTCTCAGGATCATTCAAATGTGGCTAAACTTCTGGAAAAACAGGTAACACTGTAACTTAATGTATTGCTTTTGACAGATTACTTGCTTTCTTTTTATTTTTGTTCATCTCTGAGAAGGATATGAAATCCCTAAGTAAAATTTTCATTCTTCTTAATGCCAAAAATAGCTGCTTTTAAAGATTTAATACTATTTAATACTATCTATATAATGGCAAACAAGAATTTATTTTCTTTATCCTTTATAAATGAAGTAATTGTTACTTATTTATTGTTATTCTCTTATTCTTTATGATTAAATATATCTATCTTTGCCAAGTGTGGTGGCAGTTCAATTCCAGATGACTGTACTAAAGCATTTATATTTACTCATCTGTGAGGCCACTTACAGAAAATTGGAATATTCCATTTCCCAAAATGAAAAAAAAAAAATAGGTAATTTTCTGACAAGATTTTCCAACCTGTGCCTTTTGTTTTCTTTCATGGTTTTTGGCATATGAATGTCTTTGTTTACTACTAGTATTATACAGAACTTTGGTCGCTTCTGCTCAAAAGACGTGCACAACTTAGTTTTGCTTTATGAGGTTTTTTTATTTCATCAAAGAAATTTGGCTTCACTCTAAAACTCATATGTTAATTTTGGGGTTTTGTCATTATTACACAAAATTCATTGTTAATGAGTGCTCTAAATTACATTGTGTAGAAGGAAAACCCCCTTCTCTTGCCACTCTTTTTGTTAATACACAGAGGTGTATCAAAATGCTTATGTATTTCTCACTCACAATGACTGCATACACAAATCAAAGAGCAAATACATTTTTCTACAGTGATTGGTAAGAAAATCACACTCATATGTATAACTCATGCTGTTTAGATGTATAAACTGTTCTAGGCATTAAATACTAGCTTACTCAAATTTCATATAATCTCATCTTTTTCGTATTTATGCTTTATTTAGAAAACTAAAGCTGCATATAATCTGTTATTAAATTACTATTATTATTAAAGCTGCAATAATATGTTATTAACAAGAGACAAAGCTGCATATATAAAACTAAATGTGTTGTTAACAAGAATTAACACGGATTTCCTCTATGCAGGAAAAAAAGTGGACATCTTTAGTACAAGCCGTCCGTCATGACCATGAGACAGAAACGTCCCTGGTAAGTGGCACAGCAAGCCACTTACACCTAAAGCAGACATTCTTTTTTCTTTACATTCCAGTAGTTCTTGATATGCTCTAGTACATCTGCCAAATATCAAAAGTTTAAAAGAGTCTGTCCTCTTAGCTGTATTTATTATATCTGTGTATCTGTTATAGGATCTATAGGTAGGAGCTTGGCATTTCAGTTAAGGCCAGGGTTGAAACTGAGTTTATAATTTCAGAATCTGACAGAAAACTGAAACTATATCTGTCTTTTGAAGAGCTTACAGCTGATTCTGTGAGCACTGTGTTATACAATATTTTCTGTGTTGTGTGGGTAGGCTGAATAGTTGAGATATGGCTTGTCAACATACAGCTTTCATCCACTCTGTACCTGCTGCTACCATGGACCTATGGCGTATGTCTCAGTCTTTTTTCCTCCTTCCTACCACTCCTCTATTGCTTTTTCTGTTGTAGCTTTCTAATGCAGAGTCTTTTCAGCTTTTCTAGGAGAAAACACCATGGCATTTTATTTTGCATCAGTTTATGTTTTACTATACAAAGCTTTATTCCTCAGATTTTTTTTTTACATCTGCATTTCTTTTTAATCTCTTTCCTGCTTTGTTTCTCTTGCTTCTTTCCTTTAATTTTCCTTTCATCTGCGTGACCATGTAAGAACTGAGCAGATCATAGTGGTCTGACCAATGCTTCTCCTCCTCTGGCAAGAAAACATTGGGGAGGAACCAAGGAACAGTCCTCAAAAAGGATGTAGTTAAAGATACACCCACATACAGTGCAAGAATAGAATAAGGGAGGAGTAATGTAAGTATTACTTTTGGGATGGTGCACCTAAATAATGTTCCCTTTGTTCCACTTTGTTAGGTTTATTATACAAATTCACATATCACCTCCTTAAAGTATCATTACTGGATACCATTTATAATTAAAACATTTTTATAGGTTTATAAACCTTTTCCTGCAATCTTGTTTTTGGGCAATGTCAGCAATGTGTTTGTACATCCTTTTCTTTATATTGAGATTTAGGTAGTCTTGCTTGTGCAATTCAAAAGTGATCCAGACAACTGTTTTATAATATATACAGATCCTAGTGAAGTCACAGAAGACATCAAGCTTTTCCTGAGAAAAAAATGTTACAAGTATCTAAGCATAACTCTTGCTTGTTTAGGCTTTATAACATTAAAATATTTTGTATAGTGTTAATATGATGTTACTTTTCTTCTGGTTGCTTTCTAGCTACAGTCACAGATTGAGACAATCAAAACATCGGCAAGAGAAGACCTGAACAGAAATAACATCTTTTACAGGACAAGGATAGAAGAATTGGAGAAGAGGCTTCAGCAGCAGAATGAGATGATCATTAGTCAGAAGAAGCGGGTCTGTTTTGTGAAACACTGTTTCAGAGAGCACAGACACAGAGAAACACTATACTAGCATTTGATCTTTGATATTTCTCTGCATATTTAATATTCACAGTGCCTCATAGCATTGCTGGAGTGTTTTGGTTACACTTTGGAAATTATGTTAATAAATAAGAAGAAGATAAATAATAAGTTAATATGTTAATAAATAAGAATAGATCTGGAAAAGAGACACAGGAATGTAAACCAGGAATGTAAACACATTTGATAAAGCAAGGCTTAATAAACCAAAAATTTTTGATAGTGAAAAGGATTTAATCTGCCACAAAATATTTAAAACAGGATCTAGTGTTTAAAATCTGAAAATACATTACTTCTCACACTAAAAATAGAGTATTATATTCACTACTGTGAGAATAATTATTTAAAATATTACCATGTGACATGTAACAAGACCAAGTGCCAGATTCTCCACCTGAGATGGGGTAACCCTGGTTATACCCACAAACTGGGGAACAAGAGGCTGGAGAGTAATCCTGCAGAAAGAGATCTGGGGATCTGAGGGGATTTCAAGTTGAATATGAATCAGCAGTGCCTTGCCATGTCCTGGGATGCATCAGGCACAGCATCTCCAGCTGGCTGAGGGATGTCACTGTCCCACTCTGCTCTGTGCTGGTGCTGCCTCACCTCGAGTCCTGTGTGCAGTTTTGGGTGCTTCAGTGAAAGGGAGGGCACCAGAGAATTTCAGCACATCCAGAGCAGGGCAAACAAGATGATCAAAGGTCTTGAGGGCATTTTAGGAGGAGCAGCTGTTGTTCTTCAGCTTGGAAAACAGAAGGCTGAGAGGTGATCTCATCACAGCCTCAAGGGAGGCAGTGGAGGAGGAGGTGCTGTTCTGTTGGGTGATCAGTGATAGGACACAAGGAAATGGAATGAAGCAGGGGAGGTTCAGATTGGACAGTAGGAAAGGGTTCTCCACCCTGAGGGTGGTTGTGCACTGGCACTGACTCCCCAGGGAAGTGATCTAAGCCTGTCAGAGCTCTTGGCGTGTCTGGACAATGCTCTTAAGTTTAAGTTTTGGGTAGTTTAGTGAGGGAATTAGACTTGATCCTTATAGGCTCCATCCATCATGAGATAGTCTGTGATTTTGTGTTTGGAAATGAATTGTTTTTGCCTAAAATAAGGTTTTGTTGAAACATAACTGTAGATTTTTAGAGGTGATGGAGGGTAGAAGATCTGGGTAGTCTGGAGCTTAGACTATGACATGATTATGTGGCCTATTCCTCTATTAGATGGTGCATTCATTTTAAATCAACATCTGATTTTACATATTTTGCTTGAGATTAATGTTAAACCTGTACTTGAATGCTTAAAGAATGGAAAGATAAATAATAACTTTTACATCTCCACCTTCAGAAATTTTATAGCTGGAGAAATTGAGGACTTGACCATAAATGAATTTCCTTCAATAAGTGATCTGTGGAAAGTTAACAATATGAGCACAGATGTATAATAGGTTCAGAGGAGTCCAAGTTTGGTGTTTGTGAAATACAGTTGTGTGGATGTACATTCTCAATCTCTGGAAAATAGAAGAGCTTGAGAAATAGTCAACACTTCTGCAGAATCCAAACTTAATGGACAATGAATAGGGGCACTGCTGTCCATAACCAAAAAGATAAACAAAAGAGAATCATGGGCCAATATCTTGTGCCAGCTCCATCTGACACTGACTATGTGTTTGAATGAATTGCGTTCTTCTTCTCTGTGGGAAATTGGAGTGCAGAACATTGTTTTAATGATATAGGATTCACAAGTTTCCTGTTTTCTTTAGATCACATTACAGCTAGCATGTTTCCTTTACTCTGTCAGTTCAGTGCTTGTCCTGGGGTGTCAAATAGACAAACCTGTAAAGCAGGGAGGAGAACTGTTCATGCATTTAAAATCAATGTGTAATTAAACACTCCAGTGTTTCCCTGGAGTGGAAGCTCGCCTTGCAAAATGGAACATGAATTGCTGAGGAGGAAAGTATTGAAACTCTTAAATGCTGAAGTGGCCCATAAGTCTGCTCTCATATGACTTTATAGCTTGCAATAACAGTATGTACATTAAGACAACACAAAAATGTTCATTAAGCATGAACAAAAATATATATTGGGCACAGAAGCAGTATTTTTCTCCCCTAATCATAACCAATAATTTCTGTTATGGAATAGTGCTGAAACTAGGTGTTTTATGCTAAATGTTCGTTCTAGATATTGATCCTTTGTATTTGTATCTATTCATGTATCTGTGTTTTTTCCTTTAGATAAAGGAATTGTCCACGAAACCACCTCCAAGTGTTAAAACATGTGATGGTGAGTACAAACTGTAAGAAAAAACAGACTTAGTTTCTGATTTCTGCAGCCTGGCTGAAAAAAATATAGACATCAACAGGACTAACAAAATACTGCAATAAAATCAGTACTGGAAATGTATTTGTTTTTCACAGGGTACCTACCTGTTTCCATGCCATGCTTTACAAAGATGAGGTTTTGTAGCTGTAAAGACTTCTAATGTACAAAGTTGATTGCTTGAGTAGTGAAGAGATGTTAAATAGAACAACTTTATTCTGTGTTATTTAAAAAACTTACAGATTTGCTTTATAAAGTGTAATTGTAATGGGTTTTTTTTCACGCTTGACTTTCCTTAGGCTGCAGAACTCACAAAAGGGAAAATACAGAAAGAGTAGACAAAACTGATTAACTTGTCAGTTTAGACACAGATGTTCAAAGAATGTTAAGAACTCTTATATTTTTGTCTGTGCCGTACTTTAGCATGTGAAGTCTATTAAAATAGCTAAACCTGGTAATGGTGTTTCAGGATGTTGTCCTGCATCACAAACACCCACATAGTTAATGCTGCAGTTGCAGTGACTTGAAGTAAGTTTATTGCAATAGGTGATGACTGATGAATTCATTCTGATCCCGGTTTGGAAAGCATTTTGCTGTATTAACAAGGCACTGGCTTGAACTGAGTCAAACAGCAGGGAGTAGGTTTAGTTTGAGGAATGCCTAGTAAGAGCATGGCCATGTGGCTTTTCAGCTGTAGCTGGTCATTCACAGACAAGTCCAAGTCCATGGCACACAGGCAGATTTGCTGCTAGCCCCAGGCTGATTTGAGGAATGTAGGACTGAAGTGCTAATTCACTCCAAGGCTACCCTCTGTACAAGATCTGAGGGTTTGCACTCATTGATGTGAAGTGTGGATGCTGCAGATCTCCCTGGGGAATACAAGCCCCAGTCAGTCTGCTCCTGACTAAGTAGCTGTGGGCCAAGACTTCTTCCCTGTGACACAAAGACAGCATGCACTCATGACCAAAAAAATGATCACATTCTAGTCCAGTGATGATTTAGTGAGTAGTTTCTTTTGCTGATTCTAGAAATGTTAAAAATGCTAAGCATATATAGAGATGTACTTTTATGTTGCAAAGGAAAGGTTTTTACTTTGTAAATGTTTCATTTATTTTTCCCCATTACTGTAAAAAGGTAACTAATTTATAAATATGATTAAATATTATATTTAAGAATAGAATTTAAGAATTTTCATTTTTCTGTTACTGTTTACTATAATACAGATCCATTATTTTTTTACTATTATGTTATTTTAGTGAGCACTACTGTAGAGCGTCTTCCAGAACCTAAACGAAGTCCACCAGTTACCCCACACGGTAAGTTTTTTTTGATAGGTTCAGATCCAGTACATTCTAACACTCTTCTCAGATATGCTGCTTGTCAAATCATAGGTCTAAGAGTAGTTATATAGAAAGAACATAATCTGTATGTCAGAATTGAGAATTTCTATGAAATTATTATAATGATGCACTACTGATAAGAATAAATTAAAAGCAAATTTAAATAATTTGAGAATATTTCCTAGAATATGTATATTAATGAAGCACTTAGATGAAATTTATTGAGGAAAAAAGTTTGTGTTTTCTAATGGAAAATATGCTTATCTGGTATATGCACATACTGGATAGGTACATGCATCTACTGGTATTTGTATAGGGAAACACGTGGAGATGTTTGTTTAGAAGTCTTGAAATACTGTATTTTCCATGTGACTTCAAATGACAAGGAGTAAAAATACAGAAGAAATAATCAAAATAGACAGTTATCCTATCCTAGTTATTCCTGAGTATATCTGTGGTTACATATAGATCATTTTTTAGGTATTTTAAGTTGTGGCATTGTGGTATCCTTTAGAAGGGGAAGGGGGCAGGGGAGCTATATTTACATTGTTTTGTACTTTGTGAAAATAGTTTTCACTTTTTTAATCAGCATGCAAATTAATGGAATGTATTGTTACCATACCAATATTCTGTGATCAATTAATTCTTTACTTTCTTTTTAAGTAGTAAAGTAATGAAAAACAAGCAAGCAAAATGTTTAAAAACAGGTTATTAATTTGAATTATAATTAAGTAATAATTTTTTCTAATTATTTCTCTTAGTTTTTAAACCTGTCACAGTGAGAATAAATGGAATTTGTCTCTGAAAAATATACATAATTTTTCTTTTTTGCCAAATACTAAAAGTTCTGAAAATGCCTCTGTGGAGAAAGGTCACTATATATCAAGCTGTCAATAACTTGATGAGGAATGAAAAACTCAGTGCTCATTTTAAACTACTTGTTATGACAAGAATTATTTTAAAAAGGAAAACTGATTTTATTATTGCTAATTATTCTATGGTTACATTGTTTGAGTAATACAGAGATTTCTTTCTAAGCTATGCAAAGTTTAGTAGTTCATTGCTTGAAGCTTTCTAAGTTAAACTATATGGATGACTATTGTGTAGACAAAAGTAATAGTATATTAAGTATAGAGAATTAGGATTAGCATTTTAAGGAATGAATTTTTTTTCATTTAAGCCGGTGTCATTACACCAAAACAGTAGTTCTGGTTCTGGCTAAGAAGTCTCACAGCATGTAGTTTAGCAATTTCCCTGAATTTAAGATTTAAGTTTTATGAAGATTATTGCTGTTAAGGACTTACCCACGAAGCTTGTCAAGCATTAGTCACTTGGTGCATTTGCTTTCATTTGTACTGAGGACAGAAACAGTCCTGTGAACATTAGTATTTTTTGAATTCTAACAATGGAAATCAGCTCATTCAGATCTTTCATAATTTCTTGCTGCTTCAAATATGAAGTTTGTGACATCTTGTGAAACTTCTCAGGATAGAAAAGACTGTTCCTGCCATTGATACACAAAAGATTCACCATCAGTTTATTATGAAACCTCAAAGAAGGTATTCCCTTCAGATTCCTTTGCTGATTACTATTTTATTTATCTCTGCAGGTCTCTCTGTCTGTCCCCTTTCTTCCCTTCTGGATTGTTTTTTAAACTTGCCTTACCTAATTTTCTGGAGGTTAGCAGAAGTTATGGTGTCTTTCCCGAAGTTTTCAGGACTCCTCAAGGGATTGACTTACTGAATTAAGACATCATGGCTGCATCTCATGCCTTTATGAAAATGAAAGCACTTCCTGGTAACTTCTGTAGACAAATTTATCTAGAACAGATCATCTTATAATTGCCTGTGTATAAAATAGCTCTTCTTTTTTTTTTTTTTAATTAATTCTAGAAAAGGGTCTCTAATGTGAACTTGAGTACTCTTTTCAAAGCCGCTTAGAAGCTTTTGCATCCTAGTATTCATTCTGCACATCTTAAATCTGTGTAATGAAAAGATACCCAAGTTACAAATGTGAGTTATCCTAGGTCTAAAGTGGGAGAATAACTATGTTAGTCTGCTGTTTTTGTGTTAATATTCCTGACTTCTTGTTAGAGAAGCTAGTAGAGAGCCAGTAGAGCTCCTTGAATGCCATCCTGGCAGAACATTCTTTTCTCCATTTCTGAGCTACCTGTAGGGTTTTGTGCAGATATCACTTAGGTCTTATTTTCAAAGATTACTTCAGTCTCACAAAAAGGCAACAGATTATTTACAATTTATTTTTTTAAATAATATTTTAAAATTAGGCTTTGGCTCCTATATTACTCTTGAAATGTTGATACTTGTTCAATATTTAGTCTTTGTTAGGTCAGTATTTGGTGGAATTGAAGACAGTAGTAAAAATGCAAAGCTACCAACTAGATTGTTCATTAAAACTTATGTCTCAGTCTATAAACATAGTGTGGACACCAAGGCTCAGCTATCACTAGGGATGTATCTGAGGCATCTGAGGAAAATTTAGTTGAAGTACTTACTCTTCCTAGACAGTAAACAGAGAAAAGGGGCGCCTTCAGAGTTTGGTTCAGCTGAACTAAGATCTGAATGCTCTTTGAAGTTGCCTGTGTCTCTTTGACGACTGTAGAAGGAGTCTGAGGTGACTAGGCTCCTAACTTAGAGGCCTCAGGTAAGTGTCAAAAAACCCCACACTTAGGAATATTGGTTTAAAATTAATATTTCTGCTGCTTATGTGCAGTATGTATGTGCAGTATTCTATTGATCGGTTCAGAGAAAAAATATATGAAGTGCATTAATTCAAAAACCATGGTCCAGGTATCACAGGTTAGATCTGGCAGCTCTTTGTATGTGTATGTTGAGTATAAAATAAAGGAGTATATAATGAGTGTAGGCATGGCTTACATTCCTTACACCTTCAAGATCTGCAGTAGTTTCAAAACAAATTTTACATTTTTTCCTAGGTTGTTGCATTGCAAGTGCAAAGTGGTTACTGTAGATGACACTACACCATAGATAATTTTATTCTTTCTGTTCAGGCTAAAAGTTCTTTAGCATTTCATATTTCAGCATAAATAGATGGGATTTCTTCTTTAAATGTTGGCCAGAACACTGCTTTTCTGATAGTACTGTCAGAATATTGGGGTTGTTTTTTAACTAGTAGATAAGAACGGACAAATAATATATGATATGCATGAAACATACACAGTCTGAATCCTTCATTATTGTTATATATATTTTTGTATTCCACCTGCATAGAAATTGTCTTCAAATATTTTTTAAAACAGGTATTTAATTATTTCTTAAAGTATGTGGGGCACCTAATTTTTCAGTAGTATAATTATCGATTAAGAAATTAAGGTTACCTGTACTTTTATTACATCTCATCTATGTCTCTACACGTCCTAGCTGGCAGAAGAGATACTCTGGAAGGTGTGGGATGATAGACACACCACTGCTGGCCTTAATGATGGCTAGAATGGGTAGGGCTGATCAGATGGCCAGAAGAAGCACTTCTCTGGTAAAAATAAGGAGAGGACTCCTTAAGGGGGGTCATCTTCATCAGTCTATAAACCAGAGTAATGGTTTTTCCTAAGTGTGATTCCAATGTGATGTTTAATAGATATCTCTTAGAAAATGTGTACAGTGAAGAGAAAGAAAAGGTTTGTTTATGTAGGGGAAGTTGGTGTTTTCAGGTGTCACACTCCCTCATGCCTTAGCATTTGATCTCCTCTGTTAACCATGCAGTGAACACTGTATTACACATAACACGGCTCTGCTCTTGCAACTGTTCTTAGTAATTACTGATTTTTCATTTCCTCTGTTTCTGGTACACTGAGGAAGAGAAGCATGTACCTTTATGCCCAATCAGCAGGCTATTTTCAAATCTGAGTTTTGGGGACTGGGATTTTCCTGTTACATTAAGTCACTTGGTAAGGGCTTGTGCAGAGGTGAATCAGCCCCTTTAAGCAGAGAACATTTGAGTAAAGTACAGGTAAAACAAGCATAGATTTAATCCAACTACACAGCAACTGCCTTACTGACTGGTAAATCCAGCCAAGAAACACAGAGCCCTCAGTGCCCATGCAGCTTAATTAAATCTTCCCAGAACATCTCACCTGTGCTTCAGGCTCAGTCCTTCTAAACAGACACATTTCAGGCTTTGGGGAATGATTCCGAACTGTGTCTGAACACTGTTGTGGAGAATCTTAGTTGGTGAAGGGTAGCAGTGTGCCAGGAGCAGTAGTGTGAAGAATCATGTTCTAGTGCCCAGGAATGCTCTGGCCACTGGTAAATTTTACAGCCTTAAAGACTGAAAGGCCAGAAGCCCATTTGTCTCTCAGAGTTTTGCTTTTAAATGTTTTCCTAAGATATCTTGATATTTGCATCTTGTTAATAACTTGTGATGGTATAAGAAGCATTTTTGTCAAATTTCTTATTTAGTGCAAGTTCTGTGGGAGCAAATCTGAAGTCTGGTAATTGGCTTGGAAAAGTAGGTGAGAGGCTGAGTATCACCACAGGGATGGAAAGCATGGGGAGAGCAGTTCCCATACCCAGGCATTTATGCCACCAGATTTAATCCCCTTTACTCAGGGAATATTGGAGATGTGGCAGTGTCACTTAGCTCCAAATGCTCCTTTCACTGTGATTGCCTGTCACAGTGCATCCATGTTTGTACCTGGTGAACAAGAAATGCCAAAAATCATCTTCATGCAGCATCATTTATACCCATAGGGCATAACAACCGTTCAGAGTGCAAGGGGTTTTTGTGAAGGATGGGGCAAATGCATGTAGGCCCAAAATACTGACCAATTTTTTTTTCTCTTATAATGCCTGTAGTTAAAGGCTGAAAAGACAGTCTGCACACCTGTCTTTATTGTAAACCCTAGAAGACACTCAAGCTGTAGTTTTCACTGATATAAATTAATTTGTAGATGGTGAATATTAACATTTAAAAAACCTGAATACTCACTGGCCTACATATAATCATTTTCAAGTGTGTTTTGTACTTGAAGTTTATAAAATTGTAAATAAACTGTAATCTGGCTTCATTTTTCTGAAGCAAATTGTCCTTGGCAGCCTACAGAATGATAAATTCAGTGTGTTTAGGAAGCTGTTTGCAGCACAGACATTTCAAGAATTCTTTAAAACACATGGTAATACTGAATCTTACTCAATTGGAGTGACTGAAGATTTTTAGAATTGGTTTTATTGGGAATTATGTATATGTGTGTGTTAAATCTCTGTCTTGCCTGTATGGACTCAGTTCTTAATAACATTCTAGAATAGTGAGTTCATTTTTTTCATATATTTTTGAGGTTTGCTTTGTCCATTTCACTTGTCTTCTTTAAACTTCTGGTATAAAATTGCACATAAACAATATTTTTAAATACATCTTAAAAAATTGGTCCTTATGAGAATTGAACAACAATATGGATTTACATAATCCAGGGTGGCCCTGTCATTGTGGATGTCTAAAAATACCCTACCTGGTGCCATTCCAGAAGTTGTGTGATGTATCACTCAACCTTGCACTGATGGCTTCAAACTCCGAAGGATATGGGATGACACCATACACCTGTGTTTGGACAACAGAATCACTCCTGAAGTGACTATTGTATTAGGATCCTCTCTACAAAAATGTACCCCCAAGGCAGTGAAGAGTCATGTTGCAAGGGTTTTGTGATGGTTAAGCAGGTTGTCAGCAATCAAGAAAGTTGACATCAGTGTGGTGGTTTTTTTCCTGACTTTCCCTCTCTGGACCTTGACCTTTTTCTGTCCTTTTTGTCTGGTGTTCCTGTTCTTCCTCATTATTAGAGCAGGCACCCTTGGTGCATATGCTGGAGCCCATAGAGGAGCTTTCAGAAGAGGAAAAAGGTAATGATTGATTCAGCTCAAAATATGCTAGCATGTGTTTCTTGAAAACGAAAAAAATATTATTTGATACCAACAGTATTTTTCATTGTATTTCATTTTATTTGTGTGATTTGGGTGGGAACATTGTTTGTGTCAGTCTCCTGTTTGCTGTTGCTAGTAAATATTATGACTTTCTTATCCCAGTTCAATTTTTTTTTTTTTTTTAATCTGGCTAACTTCTTTAAAGCAGGCACATTCCATATGTCTAAAGGGATCTGAACAAAGCAGAGCAAAAAATATTTGATGGGGAAAAGCCTCTCACTAGGAAATTCTTGGTGCTGACACTATTGCAATATGTGCTCTCTCCCTTTTTAAACTCTGCATAAGAGGATAAAGAGTTCAGGTGGAAGGAAGTTGATGGTGGAGGTCAGAGCTGCCAGCTTTCATGAATGCATCACAGACACTTTTACACGTAACCTGACTTGCACGTACCCATAAGCAACCACAGCTCCAGCCAGGGTTGTGCAATTCAGAATAAAGTTACATAGCCCAGCATTGGCAGCTGTTGTGCCTCTTCTGAGGAGAACTTGGAAAAGGCCACATTTACAATGACAGAACAGAAAACTCTGGTTCATCCTGCATGGTATTCTTCTCCTGAAGGCAGCTAATAGTACCTTAGGTGAAACACCAAGTAGCTGAATAACATAGAAATCTCTTCTGTGTGTGAAAATCAAAATCAGCCTTAAACCCTACAGCCAGTGAGTTTAAATTTCAAAGAAATTATGCTGTTTTGAAAACAGAATTGTTGTTTGAATGTGTCTGTGTGTTGGGAGGTTTCCCCAGGGACAATCCAGTGACTCTGAACAATCTGAAATAAAGACTGCATGCATTTTTGCCGTTCCTGCTGTTTCTCTTGCTTGCCATTTTCGCTCTTGATGGATTATCTTTGTTTCTTCTGCGGTGCCTAAAGGCATGACCTGAAGTGCAGGAGAGAAAAAGAAAGAATGCAGTCTGAAAAGATAGACCAAGATTTTTTTGGTTTTGATGACAGTCATTTGCAAGGGAGAGTGTGGAAATTCTTGACTCAGAACATAATTTTCTAGGATTATGTAGGAGCTGAGACAGTGGACCAGATGTAAGGTTCCTTGTCTCAAAAGTTAAATCTAGTATTTAGGGATGAATAAGTAAAACAGTTCCTTAAATAATTGCTCTGGCAAAGAGGATTTGGCTTGAGTTAATTAGCTAGAGTTAATATTGTCATTAATTAGGATAATGCTGGTTAGTCTTGTTACTCTTATTAGTACATAGTAATTAGGCATTTAAAAATGAATTTAAATTTATCTATTTTATTTTAAGGATTAACATTGGAAAGAGATAGGATTTTCAGGAGGCTCCTGGGAGCCTTCCACTTCAAAATGTCTTGTGTATGGGTGTCTGGGAGGATTTTGTACTGAATAATGCCATGTTGTCCTGACTGGGGATAGTCAGACAGCCCTGTGTTTCCCCAAGACCAATTGTTTGCCTCTTCTAGGACTCAGTTCTGTCTCAGACAAATCAGTTTTAATCTCTGTCAGGGACTGAGTTGTCCATGCAGTTCCCAAAACCAGATGAGATTTCAGGCTGATTATGTCCTCTTCAACACAGATCTATGAGTGTAGCAGCTGGACTGTCAGTTTTCATTACCTGTAGTTCTCTCCAGGACTCCATGGGAAGCCAGTACCTCAAAGCTGCCTACTATGTCATTTGTGCATCTTGAGGCTTTCTTAAGGTGCTTGTCTTTCCCTTAAAGAAAAATGAAAAGTAAATGGAACTGCTTTCTAATAAGATATCATTGTTTACAAATAGAAAAAGTGGCACATTTGTTTCAAAATAAAATATTTGAAAGTCACAATATGGAATTATGCCTTCATTCCTGTCCTTGTCTATTGGGTGGCAGATGACTCTGCTGCTCTGTAAAGTATACTGGGAAGAGACAATCTCCTGCCCAAGATTTTCCTGTTATTTCAGGGGAGTTGGGAGTGTGGTTTACAGCATGCTTTCCTGGGATGTTTTATACCCTTTGCCAGCTTTGCTGACCACGACCAGACAGAAGCAGCCATCGTGGTTCCACAGGTTATCACTTCATTTACCTTAAGTGGCATTCAGTAAAACTTTGTCTTGCCAGTGACACTTTACAGACAGGTTCCAAATGGGTGTGTTTTGCTTCTTTACTCTCCTGTGTGACCCTATAATACTTTGGCCTAACTTAAATGTCAGTCTTCATTTTAGGTAGAAGAATCTGTCTGGATGAGTCTTTATTTCTTGCATAAGACTTCTTTATTGACATAAGAGTCATTATTGACACTTACAGCAAGGGAAAGAGATAGGAGCTTCTTTGTCTGCTTTTGAGTATGTATGATGTCATAGACTTGCACAGAAGAAAACATGACACTGAACTTTGTCCTTGAAAGATTTTTGAAGATGACTATTATCCATCATGTATTTTCTATGAAATAGTCTGCCCCAGACTAAGGTTTTGTCTTTACCAAGACTTTTGAACGTGTTACAACTTTGCAGAGGTTTAATTTAATTTAATTTAGATTTAGATTATTTTATCAGAGAACATCATGTTGCTTGAAGCTTTTCTTGAGCAAAAGTTTGTAGTATTCTTGTTCTGATTCCTGCTAGAATTCAGCTTTTCTTTGACATACCACATTTAGAGAACTTAAGTATCAGAAGATAGTCTTTATCAGAAGTTTTCAGGTACAAAGCTAAAAGTAAAGATCTTTGTGGCTAAATATTCAGCACTGTATCCTTGCAGCAATTCCCTAACAAGAGCAATAAAAGCACCTGTGATGGTGAGTACAAGGTGCTGAGGTACAGATTCCGAGTGAGCTGGCTTTTGTAAGCTAGTCCAATATTTTGAAAATTACACGATTCCGTGTAGATAAAAAGTGCACATATATGTCTATGCTGTTTCTAAAGAATGCATGCTTCAGTGCACGTTTTAATTGTCTCATGTAGTGTGAATTTTCAAAATATCTCTTAACAGCATTTTTCCTTCTTATTTCAGAAATTGAGAAAAGTGATCTAAAACCAGTTAGAAGTAATAACTACTTTTTAATAAATGCTCTGAAGTCTGATCCTTCTTTAACTAAAGAATTGCGAGTTGTTTTGGAGCAAGCTCTGGAGGAGAAGCTGGAATCCTTGGGAGTTAAAGCAGTAAGATATTGAATTATTTAAAAGAAGGGTAATCTTTGTACTACTTTTCTTCTATTCTCTTTCACTCCTGTACTACAATTCTCAACCTATAAAATCCAAAGCTAAATTCAGTTTTAAGTAACTGTAATTCCTTAACCACTAACCTGAGAGGATGGCCATCAAATTACAGCTGTGGAGGATATGGCTGCACTTTTGAGCAATGTTAGCAACTTCTGTGATTTTTCTATGAGCTTCATGATATCTGAAGTCTAAAAGAATGCTTACAATACAATTTGTTTCCTTAGGGTGTCCGTGGAATATCAAATGATCGCTTAAAAAAAATTTTGCAAGCTATTGAACATGCCAGAGAGCGCAAAGACAAGCAAGAGCCCAGCATTCACAGAATTCGAGAGCATCTTGAGCGCCAAGTTGGCTTTCGGGTTGAAGAGAAATCATCTTCTAGCAGACCTGATTGCTGTGTTCAGCTTCCTGGTGAAGGTTACAGTGGATTTTGGGGTTTATTTCATTGTCTTACCTTTTATAACTGCTATTTAAAGTCTTATTTAACAACATTCCTGTATAGATGGTTTCCTGCTTTTCTGAATCAATATTCTGTATAGTTATGGACAACTAAACTGTTATCTTTAAAACATTCTTGACATGGTGTTTAACAGCAAATATCTAGCTCCAGCAAGTTACACAGTGTTGTGTTGGGAGTGTAGCACTCTGGCAGCAAATGAACTCCCTTGTTTTCCAGCTGATGCTCACAGATCTGAAGGCCTGGGAATGGCTGCACTTATTTCCTGATTTTAACCAATTCAGCTTTGTAAGTCTGGTCATGTTCCCAGGTGTACCAGTAGTGTGGGTCACAGTGTAAGTCTGATCTTGTTTTGTGATCCTAGATTTGCCAACAGTGACAGCTTAGCATCAATCCCTCTTCCCTGGCTGACTGCAGTGATAAGGGTCATCCAGCCTCTGCCCGATAACCTACCACCCCCTCAGCCTGCCACCATGGCCACATAATCCCTTAGTTATACATCTCATGGCATAGCTCATGGAAGTCCCTTCATCATGTATCTCATCGCTGTAGGCCCTGTTCCTACATTATCCATCCTGTGACTACAGTCACACCTTTGATTTGGTGCCCCCATCACACCTGTTCAATGGATTTTGGGGGTCTCTGTAAGGAAATTGCTCATACCTCTCCCTCACATCTTTCATTATACCACACCCAGACCTTTTGTGTTTCTGACTGATCATTATCCAGATTTTTACATACATGTCTGTGATCAAAGCTAAACATATTAGAGTCAGCATTAACATAGCAACAATAGGAGGAAGTGGTTTATTGAAAGTTTCTCTAGCTGTGGTGACCATCTGAAGAGGGTTGTCTGACCACTGACATTAGGTCCTAAGTAAAATTGATTAGATGCCACCAGGACTGAAATACCCTTTCAAGTTCAGTAGCATTATGGCTACCTTTCTAATTTCAGTGGGCAAAGTGCCCTCATCTCCTTTCCTTATGTTTGCTACCACAGTAAATTTCACAAGTGAGAAGTGCATGTGATGTAGACTGTATACTAGTTACTATTTTCATTAGCTTCCATACATAGAAGAAGGGAAGGTCTCCACCCTGCAGGTCAAGCTTGTTGATGTGTGAGCCAAATTTGGTTCACTATGGCAATAGTTGCTTCTACAGCAAAGATAAGCAGTCCTTAGATGGTTAACTTGATCTTCAGTGAAGATGTGCTGGCATCATTCGTGTATCGTTCCTGGAAAGGGAAAGCAATACAGCTTTCATTGGGGTTTGTCCAGACAGGTTATCCCTTAGTGGCTCAACTTGTTTAACTGCTTGGACTAGTGATTGAAGTCTCTTTTCCAGCTCCGAATATCTCTGTTCTATCTCTGTAAATGCAGTTGAGCAGTTGGTCTCTGGTCCATCAGGGCCAGTGTGAAATAGGCTGCTGTAAGTGCCTCAACAGAACCCCATTCTTCTGTAACAGGGCCACTGGGCAGGTTGTGGGACCAAGCTCTGGAACTGCTTCCTGTGTTACTCAGTCCACTCCCATGCTTTTCCCTTTTTGAGCAAACTGTACAAGGGATGGGCAATAATAGAGGAACCAGGGATGTTTGCACCAATATCCTAAAGTTCCCATTAATTGTTGTAATTCTTTTAATCTAGACAGATTGTATCCATGCTCTATTTTTCCAAGGTGTCAGAAGTGGCTCCTTTAATCCCTCAGGCTCTGAGGAACTTAACCTCCTTTGGGCCCTTTTGACACTTGGATGTGGGAATGTCTAAACCTAAGGCTGTTAACCCATTCTTTCCCTATTCTGTTGCACAAACAACCTCCATGGGGTCTTCTCCACCTGGTATTGTATTACTGTGTTGCAAAAGCATAACTGCAGGGCCCACACTGGGTGCATGAACAATCTGTTAACCATAGGTCTGGTCACATTCTAAAGAGCCAGTCTATTAAATGCAACATATGTGGTTCTTTTGGATTGCCAGAAATATATATACACACATATTATACATACATATATATAGATACACATTTTTATATATATAAACATTAACTTCAGGATACCTGTTATAGCACTAACAATACAATTGCAATCACAAACTTAATTTCCTGAGTCAGAACACTTGGCATAGCCAAGGATTCAATTCTGAAAAGTGTCTGATCTCTGAGGACCAGCTGTAAAGCAAGGGGGTTTATTTTCTGTCAAATTGCTACACTTTTTAACCCAATGCATGGTAACTCTAAACTGCTTGGAAGAAAAGAACTACATTTTCTCTTCTTTTTTTGTGAAACTATAATCTGCAGCAGAGACATCTTTAATTATAGAAATTAAATGTGAAAGATACCGAACATTGGTTGTAAGAATGACATAGATAACTTTTCTTGTAGAAAAACACAAGTTCAGTCCACTGGGAATTTCCTCATTTGCCACACCTCAAAAACCATCAAAGCGGTCTCCATCAGCTGTCCGCCCACCTGGACAAAGAACAATCATCCCTGAGCATAGCTCCACACCAAAGTAAGAGATGCCTTTTTAAAAACACTCACACCTCAGATAACTGTCCTATGGGTTTGGGGTTTTGTGACTGATGTGAGCATTTCTTCAAGAACTGAGGAAAAAATTCACATAACTTCTGTATAAACTTTATGATTGCTGTCAGTCTTGAAATAACTTGTCTCATTATTTTTAGACCCAAGAAGATTCTTGGGAGTGGAGTTTCCAGAAAGACATCTAGCATCACGTATGTTTTGTTCCTTTGCCTTTTTGAAGAAGACATTTTTGATAATATGTTTGCCACACAAAAACTATAATTATAAAATCATTAACACTCTCTGGGCTGAAATTTGCTCTACCTGCTGATCCATGAAAGCCCATCTGTTTTTGTCTGGCAAGGCTTCTTTTTAATTGATCTCTTGCTTTGTAAAGATGGTTGCATGAATGAAGAGTCGTGTGTATAAGAGAGCATTTTGGGATAACTTTCTGAGTTGAATTAGCAGCATGATTTCTTTTAATTTTTTTATTAATAGTTAAAGTTTAGGGGAGATTCTGTCTTTTTGCACTAAGAAAAATCCATATTATTGGACAGGAAAACACATGGAACATTAAATGTTTGTGTGGTGATACATGCACTGAAACCCAGTAAGAGCTCATGTTGTGTGTGGTTTTCCTTAGAACACCACCATTCAGTTCAGAGGAAGAAGCTGATGAAGATGATGTGAAACAGTCTTATGTAACACCAGAGATATTGCAAAAGCAGTCAAAACCATCAAGCAGCATAGTCCATGCTTTTCAGAAGCCTTTTGGCAAAAGCGATGGGGATGGGAAGGAGGAAAATGGAATTGAAGAAACTGGAACACCTGCCAAAACTTTTAAAGGTTTTTTATTGCATTTGTATATGGATGTTGTTACAGTTGTGCATGGTTTTGCATTTCATGGTAATATTTCTGTGTTAGAAAACATAATGAAGGCAGACTACCTAGTCTTGAGTGTGTGTGTGTATATATATATATATACATATATACATATATATATATTTAGGTAAACACTTTATGTTTTTGCTAATGCATTTCTGTTAATGTATTACTTAGAGATGTGTATCATGCTCTTCTGTATAAATTCAGGAAAAGACACAATCTTTTTCTCAGAGAGACTTCTTTTATTTTTAATTTGGGGAAGATTTCTAGAGGGTTTACAATAAAGCCCCTCCTTGTGAATGGAAACTGTCAATTTAATTTTATTCTGAATTTTAGGGACAGTTATTCAAAAACTGAGCAAACAAGTTGGAGAGAGTCTTTCTAACCATGGAAGTAAGAGCAAACCAGCTGGAGGAATTAATGTTGCACAGGCATTTATTAAGAAAGAAGAGGTGAAAGAACCAAAGGTATCACTTTTAATATGCAGCATTATTACATTTATGTTACTTTTTTTTTCATGCTGAAATCATCTTGATGCAGTGAAGAACTTAATTCTCAAAGACAGTTTTGGAATTACAGCTGAGTAGTCTGTTTGGGTACACCTGCACTGGTGTATAGAAAAGTGCTAGCAAGGGACCAGTGGCAAATGACTTCATCCACACTGCTTATTTAGCTTATACCTTGGTTTGGATCACTATAGCTCAAAGTTTGGCCATTGTATCATTCTTATCTTCTAGCAGCATAGAGAATCCTCCTTTACTTGTTTTCCTAGTGTCTTGTTTTGATGGAAGAAAAAAGGAATTTGCTTATCTAATATTTAAAAACATTATTTCTAGAGCTATATGTAATATGGGTCTCATAAATACATTTTAATGAGTGGACACATTTCATTGGTCTTCGTTCTGCATCAGTCCACAATCACACACTGCTTTCAGACTACATCAAATCTGTTGCTATCTATTGAGTATGGCCTGTGTTCACCAGCAGAATACTGGATGGATTCTTTACCCCTCAGGCTCCTAAGGTGCTGGTCTTCTCAGTTTAGAGTTCTATAACTGGTTAACCATTTTGCAGCAATTTGGGGTCTTTGCCTGAACAATTTTTAAAAGGAACAAAAGTTACTCCAAATTAGAAGTCAACAGCACAGAGTGGTTTTATGTCAGTTTGAGTAGCTGTAACTAGATTGAAGTAGACAGATAGGTACTGTTTGTAGCATTCAATACAGAATTTTTTCACTAAACTGGCAAATAATAATTACTGAGAATCCTGTTATCCATAATAAAACTGATACTTTAGGGCTTCCTGACTGTGAGTTAAATCTGAAACTCATCACTCCCCCCTGAAACAGTGACACTTCTATTTCATTTTCCAGAAAGGGGTGATTGTCTTAATCAACTTTGGCCATGAGGATAGCATAATCCCATTTAGCCTGTGTCCTTGTAATTGCCACTGATGACACCTAAGTTGTCCATTGGCTGTGCGGGAGCTGCAAATCGCACCAGACTCAAAATTATCAACACAGACATGACTATTACAGTGCAATTTTCAATCTAGCATTAATTCTAAATTCTTTGTAATGTCAGATTCTACAAGACCATAAAATGTTTACTGTTAAATTAGCAGGATGATTTTGTAAAGATATTTAGATGGTGGGTCATTGTGTTCAGGAACTTGGGCTTCAAGAGCAAAGACCCATAGCAAAATAAACTTTAAAACCTATGTTTTAAAGATGCTGTGCTTTTCACTGATAATATCCCTTCCCACATCTTTCAAGCCCCTGAACTCTAAGGCAAGTTTTGGGGGAATGAAATCCCTCCTATTGTGGTAGAAGGTTGAGTTTGAAACCCCCAGAGAAGCCTGAACTTACATAAGTCCATGGGACTTAGTGAGATGCATCCCAGGGTTCGAAAAAAAGTGTATATAAGGGTTGATATAGTTGCCAAGCCATTCTTACATAATAATTGAAAAGTCATTGCAGCAGGGTATAGTCTCTGACTGAAAAAAGGAAAATAAACCCATTTTTAAAAAAGGTAAGAAGGAGAACCCTGGGAACTACTGGCCTGTTAATCTCACTTTGGTGCCCAGAAAGATCACGGAACAGATCCTTCTGGACAGAAAATTAGACTATAATAAAAAGACAGTAGGTTTAGATTAGATATTAGGAAGAAGTTTTTTACTGTGAGGATGCTGAGGCACACTGGAACAGGTTACCCAAAGAAACTGTGGGTGCCCCATCCCTGGAAGTGTTCACGGTCAGGTTGGAGAGGGCTTTGAGCTACCTGGTCTAGTGGAAAGTGTTCCTGCCCATGGTGGGGGAGTTCAACTGGATGATCTTTGAGGTCTCTTCCAACGCAAGCCTTTCCATCATTTCATGTAAAATATTGTTGCTGTAATTCATTTAGAATACCTTGTGTCCTTAATGTATCCTGTGTGGACACAATGACTTCAGAATAAGCTTAGGAAACCAGGGTAAGCACAGCTACTTTTTTTCTGGAATCTTTACATAAGAACACACCATCTTGTAGGTTTGGTAATTATATGCATAATATTTATACCTATATTTATATGTTTAATGCAGATGTCTTTATATAAGTCTTTGAGTTAATACAACTGTTTAGCAGTTTTGATTGCTGCCACGTATTTACACTCAATCAAAACTGAATTCTGTTTGAAATTGACACATTTATCTCTATTTTTTACCTTAACAATCATTTGGGGCTTCTTGAAAGTTTGAGGAAACTCTTCCTCCAGCATTTCTCAATATATGTGACTGACTTTCCCATTACCACACCCTCCAAATGTAGATAATTTGAAACAGCACAATAATGAATTCTGGTATGTTAATAATATAGCACACTGAGCAGATCTGTCAGTTTTTGAAAAACAGTTTGCAATGTTAAAATGGAGTTATGTTGCAAGATGAAGCATGACTGCAGTCTATTCCCCATTTTCGAGACATGCAACACGTTCATTTTTCTCTAGCCTATACGTACCTTCCATTGTTTTCTAATAGCATCTGAACCTTCCTTCTGTGCAGTGGAAGCACCATCTAGAGCCTTACTGTAATACTGGAGAGTCCAGTGAAATTTGTCAGGAACCACTGTTAAGCTCTCTAAAAATAGCTCAAATCCATTGAACCACACCTGACTGAAAAACAGGGAAATGCTGCAGCTCTTCTTGCTGAAGCTGAATGAAGATATTTAGTTCTCGGGCAAATGAGATAAGAGGGACCATGGACTCATTGCCTTCAGGTTCATCTGTTTGAAATGACTCTCATTTTGTGAATTTAGTGTACAAATCCACCACCTAATTAAAATATATTTTAGGAAAGATCTCAGCACAGCCTGAACAGACAGAGGATTTTTTTTCTTGTCCCTGTTAGCTGACAGAAGCTGATGAAGATGACTGGGATATTTCATCGGTAGAGGAAGACATTTTATTGATGAAAGATGACAGAGGTCAGAAGGCGATGACAGCTCAGAAGAATGAGCGCAATGCTGCATCTGTGGTACACGCATGGGGCTTTCCCAAGAAAACTCCAAAGGAGGAAGGTAACACATTCACAAGGGACTGACCCACCTAGAGGAGGATTAAGTACACTGTATTACACATTGTAATTCAATGGATGGTCTTTTATAAGAAAAGAACAAGAAAAAGTCTGTGTTTGCCTTCTTGCCATATAAATACCATGTTTGTGTGATACTTAATGATACATAAAACACACACACATACATTTACAGAGATGCCAAATTAAATTTGAGATTTTAAACCATATTATCAGATTTCAACCTCATCTTAAAAATTAATGGTCTGAGATTTTTTTCTTTATAAATTTAAGGGAGAAGGGAACTCACTTGTCTTGAGAATAAGGACAACATTTCAGGTTTGTTCAAGTTATCTAACTGACTTACCAGGCTGAGATAAATATTTGAACTACTGCTAAAGCAAAAGCCTCAATCTTACATATAATTTATATAGTGGTTTCTAACCCTAACATTTCAATGTATGTAAAGCTGTGTCAATTACATAAAGATACTTCTGGTTATTTTTGAAGGGAAAGTAAGATTGAGACTTACTGCTTGTACCGTGCTTTATGTTCTGTGAGAGAAATAGTCTACATATTATCAACACATGTAATTTCCTTACTGGTTGCAATTTGGGACTTCCTGAAGTCTACAGATCTTTGCTCACATAGCGTGTCATTTTATCTTATAGACAAATACAAAATAAATATCCCCAAAAGAGTATTAATAACTATTAATTATTTTGTCTTTTTGTTTTAACAGGCCTTCTTGAAGCTGATAATACAAGCACGTTAAAAAGCAGCTTAGTCACTGTAACAGACTGGAGTGATTCTTCAGATATATAAATGTTCCATTCCTGATAGGAGGTCCTGCTTTTGGGTTCTGCTGAGGTTCAAAATGCAGGTGAAAACATCAAGTGTTTCCCAGTACCTTCTCTCATTGGTCCTGTAATAACAAGGAACACTGTTTACAGAGCTCTTGTGTCTTTCAGTCTGACTCTGAAAAATAATTGAAATATGCATTACTGGCCATGTCTATTTGGAAAGAAAGTAATTCTTCTGTCTTTGTGGTAGTTTAACCCCAGCCAAGCCCCACGCAGCCACTCACCCACTTCCTCACCTGTGGAACTGGGGAGAGACTTGAAAGAGTAAAAGTGAGAAAACTCAGGGGTTGAGATCAAGGCAGTTCAGGAGGGAAGGCAAAAGCCACACACATAATCAAAGCAAAACAAGGGATTAATTCACTGCTCCCCATGGGCAAACAGGTGTTCAGCCATCCCAGGAGAGCAATGTAAACCACATGTAATTGTGGCATGGGAAGACAAATGGCATCACTCCAAATGTCTTCCTCTTCCTCCTTCTTCCCCCACTGTACATACTGAGCATGATGTCACATGGTCTGGAATGTCCCTTTGGTCAGTTTGAGTCCCCTGTCCCACCTATGTCCCCTCCAAACCTCCCGTGCACCCCCAATTTCCTCGCCAATACGGTGGTATGAAAAACAGAAAAGGCTCTGTGCAAGCCCTGCTCAGCAATACCAAAAACATCTCTGTTATCAACTCTGTGTCCAGCACAAATCCAAGACACAGCCCCATACCAGCCACGGTGAAGAAAATTACCTCTATCCCAGCCACAACCAGCACACTCATGAGTTCAATGGTGAAAGTCTCTTTCATTTCTCTGAGGTGAAGATTTTGCCTCTAATGTTTACATTAAAGATTGAAACAGGTCTTGCAAGAAAGCCTGTTAACCAATGAACAGAATATACTGCAGAGTATTACTTTATACAATTTTTAATGCGTATTTTCTTGTATTTTATCATGAACTTTATATAAAATTGTCAACATTTTAAAGAAAATATGTCCATTTATTAAACTGTTAAGTTTCTACCATGGTTTACAATAAACACCAAATGAAAAGAAAAAAGCCTCAGCTCTAAAACTAATCATCATTAAATGCCTCCTATATGGAGAAATTGGTTTGTTGGGGTTTTTTTGGGTTTTTTTTTTTTGTATTGGAGTTGAGTCTTTGTTAGTATAAAAGGACAACAACTGGAAAAAAATTACAATGTCAAGCCACAGTAAGAAAGCACTGACCTGCCATTCTGACTGCCACTGACCTGCAGAAGTACTTGACATCTCTGGTTTGTCCATATTGGCTGCCTTCTTTAAAAAAACACAATAGTGTTTCTACTTATATGAAGTACAAAAATAACATAAACCAAAAAGAACCTTGACTTTGTAGTTCTAATTTAATTTAGATAATCTCAGATACAAAATTTTTTCTACGCTGTGCCATTATTAAATAGCACTGTTTATTTTTTCTATTTACACTGTTGTCCCAAAAGAACCAATTTTTATTGAAACTCCACAGGTCCATCACTTCGAACTTCACAACAAACCTGAGTTTGTGTCTGATTTTAGGGACTCAGTTTAGAAAGCATTTTGTGGTTATTTGTAATCTTTGTTCTCATTTATTGACTTGTACAAATACTCCCTCAAAAGTCATCACATTTCCATGGACAGACAAAGAAACACCACTAGCTGAATTTTTGAACTGCAGTATGCCAATAGATGTGTGTGATGCCATTCCCATAAGCAGCTGACATGACAAACTGAATTAGTAAATACCTCATTTATTTTTTTCTCAAGAATGCAACATCAGCTCATGATTGCCAGGTACAAACTTTACAATACCAACATCATTCTTAAAATATTATATAATAAAATTTACATCAATATGTAAAAAGCTGCAAGTTAATATTTTTTAAAGTCATTGTCTTAGTGGTTAGGTACATTGGGGTTGGGGGAATCACTCTGAATGAAACGTACAAAATCACGTTTAAAAACGCCTTGAGTCTTCCAAGAGTGCAACTAAACATAAGCGTTCTTGTCAAAGTGCTTGGGTGGGGTTTTGTCAGGGACACTGTTGTGGACCTTTGTACGGGAAGACATCACAGATGTGGCTCCATTATAGGCATACCCCCTCCTGAAGAGAAAAAAACAACCATTTACAGCTCGTCCCACACACAGGTGACATCTCTGCATCCAGGCATTGTGCTAATAAAGCTAGAAGACATGTATGGGAATGTACCTGCAAATTTCAGTGGAGGGGGCACGTTCCTACTCTGTGTGGTCCCATTCTAGTTAAACATTGCCACTCCAGCTGTCTTTGCATCTGTCTTTACACTTTTCTGTAACACATATCCCTCATTCACAGCTAAGTGAATTATGGCCTAATCATGAAATAATTTAAAGTGAGGCAGATCCTAGGTGAATAGTTGCTCCCTACAGCTGTTCCTCTATGTTATCACCCCTCTTCAGATTCTGGAGGTCTCACTGCCACCACCACTCACTTTTGATCTGATGATTTGAGATCAAAGACACTTGCCTATTCATGCCTGTAAAGCCACTTGACCACTTTTCCTACATCAGTGAATGCAGTGCTTTGCAGCTGTAGTAAATTTATGAAATATATATATATCTCACAAGTATTTGTTCTGAATCAATAGCTTTTCCTAACTATATTGATGGTGGACAGAGCATTATCCTTAAATCCCCTTATTTTCTTTTATCCACACAATCTTTTTGAGATTTTGAGATCTCATTACAAAGTGTTTTGGAACAGTAATCAAACTGCATGCATATAGCAGGTAATAATGCAGAGGTATTGATTTCTTTCAGTAAGTACAACTTGTATTTTACCTTGCAGAATTACTGTTTTCAGCTATTGAGAAGCAGAATATAATGCCACCAATTATGCAGAGTGAAGCTCCAGCCCATCCAATGAACAAAGCTGCTCCTAATTCATACCTACAAGAAGTCAATAAATGTATTTAATAAAAAAGAGCATGGATTTAACAGAGTTATTTCCAGAATAAAATAACTAACTATTATATTTTTCTGTAATAACTTTGCATTGACACATATTTTATTCACCACAAAATCAGCAGCTCTGCCATTCACCCACGTTCTTGTTGTGCTTTCTGTCTGACTCAGGGAGCAAACTCTGTCTCTGCAGTACCCTTGAGCAATGCTTCTCTCCCTGCTCAGCCAGGGTTAGGGGTTGAGGTTAGTGTTAGGGAAAGGCCTGGCCTTGGTGCATCTCCTGGATTGCTTTGCTGTGGGGTTACGCCATTCTTTGGCCTGTTGACAGCGCCAGCTCCTCCATTTCAGTTTTGTTCCTGTTGGCTCCCAAACCAAACTGGACTGGGGCTTTTGCTGGGCCAGAGACAACAAATTCTGCCTACAGCTCTCCTTAAGTTTCCCCTCTGGCTCTCAGGATCTGTCTGACTCCCTTGTCATCCACACACCAGCCTGCTTAAAGCATGAGGGTGTGTACATATGCATAATATGCATATGCAATATACATGCTCATATGTGCAATGTATGCATGTACATACACAGGTGTGTCTGGTATAAGCATTTGCACACACAGGTGCATGTTCCAGCATCTTTCTCCTCTAGTCCCCTTGGCTGGATTCTATCTGGAAGGAACTGCTCCCCAGCACATCCATGTGCACAGCTCCCAGTCACAGCAAGGGTCCCCTCTGCTGCCTGGACCAGCCACAAACTCTTTGCTGCCAGGAGCTGCTCCCTTTGTCTCTGAGAGGAGACAGTGGTGCTTTAGAAGCATCACTAATATCCCACAAAGTCCACCTTTCTAAGGCAATGGTAGTAAATGAAGGGAAAGAAGGGCATTGGGAGGAATTATTTTCTTTCCCCTCAAAGCTGAAGCTTCCAGACAAGCAGCAAACCATGGATGTTCCTTGCCTGCTCCATTCCCCAACTCTTTGCCTGAGTACCACTCTTGGAGCACTTTTACGATGACCTGCATTAGGCAGCAGCCCAACAGTCTCCAGAGTCTCCTATTCCTCACCTTTAGAACACACTTGTGTGTCTCTTGCTCTTTCTCTGCTGCAGTTTCCCCTTAATGAGATCTTTACCTCCTCCAGACTTCTGGGACCCTACATGGAAACACAGGCCCCTGTTCCCCATTCAGCCACAATTAGCAACCAGGAGTCTGTGCTGTTCAAGCAGTTGGTACTAAATTGATGTGTTGTAAACTGTGGTGAGGCAGCCAAATAAAAGCCTCGTGTAGTTGCACTTCTCAGCTAGTTCTGAACATTTCCATGTGCACAGGCCCTAATTCCACATTACCAAAATATCTAACTGAAAATACCTGTCAGCTGTTCTGAAAAACTTGTATCTTTACAAAACAGCACTGCAGAGGCACTCAAAAAGAACCCAGTGAGGTGTTAGAAGACCCCCAGACCATAAATCATCACTGGACCAAGAGGCACATGCAAGGTTGTGAAGAGCACATGAGGATCAGGTGCCCAGACTGTGAGGGGATAAAGACACAGGGATTTCTTTGTTCAGGCTCCCTCTCTGGAGACACCAGGCTCTAGCTGAAATAAACTGACTCTGTCTCCAAACCCTTCCTCAGCACCAGCATGGGGCTTACGGACCCAGCCCTCAATTTAAACTGCTGGGAACCATAGCTCCTTTCACCCTGGAAAACACTCAACCCAGTCACCTTTCACTTCAAAATCTGCCAAACCTGTCAAATTTTAGTTCTACTTATGATCACATTTCCAACCTCCTTGCTACGGTTTTCACATGACTCCAGGAGATTTCTGTCTCTCCAAGGACAGGAGGTTCTCTGATTAGGAGATCTACATCAGAGCTCATCACCTAGGATCCCATTATAGTCAACATGCAAGAAATACACACAAAGTGCACTTCTCAAACACTTTCAAGGCACCTCTTTCATTGACCTAAAAGCAGATCAAGGGGACTAGCTCAGATGTGAGATGAGGCCCCTCCTGGTGATCCCTCCATCCCTACAGGACTGCCAGAGCACACCTAAGGTACGAGGACCAGGGTTAGGTTCCCCACAGAAGTCGATGCAGATCACCACAGTGCTGGAGAACAGAGCTGAATCAGACCAAGATCCAGGAAGGCTGTTGCAGTAACAACTTATTTACCAAGACCATTTGCCTAGAAAGAGGGAAACACAAGTTTCCATATTTTTATCTAACAATATGAAATGGTTGACCAGAGGCTGAGGGATTTAAGGAGATCAAGGTCTTCCCTTCCTGGAACTCTTCAATTGTACAGAAAACAAATCATGACCACATTTGATAGAATGGATAGAAAGGGGGTACCTGAGTGTTACCTACTAGTTGGGACAAGAGACGTGGGGTTCAGCCTTTTTAGTTGGGGTTGTTTGACCTTTTGAAGCAACATATGTTACTATACCATGATTAAACAGATTTCATGCATGGCCCTTTTGGGTGACTGCCACACCACCAGGTTAATGAGTTGCAGAGCTGTCCTGATTGGTCTTTCATCCTCATCTTCAAACAGAGAAAACAACCTTTCTGATTCAAACTGGTACTTAGGAGGAAAACTCAAGATTTTCAATTGCGTATCGATGTCTATATGGAAAGTTAGTCAGGTAATTTGGATAAACAATCCCATTTATCAATAAGTATGATCATGGTTATATGAGTTCAAACTGTGGCAAGGGAGAAAATTATAAAGACTATAAGAGTTAGAGTTTTTTTCAATTAAAAATAATAAAGAAGGCTGGAGGGAAATTCTGATGTCTGACACAAGGTATCATCTGAACATGTTGTGTCATTTGTTTCCCACTATCACTGTCTCAAGCCTGTCTTTGACACTTCTAGAATAACTTCAGGAGAGAAATGTCCAGTAAAAGGCAAAAGGTTGAAACCCTCTCTCAGTGAAGAGACAATTCCAAATTTCCACAATATACCAGCAAACGTATTAAATGAGTCTGCAACATACAATACACATAACAAAGTAAGGGTTTGGAGATGGCAACAAAATGGAAATTTTACATTGGTTGAGAGAGGAAGGAGCTGAATGCCACCATTAGCTCAGTCTGATGCAAGATCACTGCATGAGCTATGTGCATTGTGCACAATTCAAATTAAAATTTCAGGATTTCCTCTCTGCCTTTATCTTTGCAGTCATGATTATGTCTGCCTACAGCTGAGCTATGCTAGTTGTCCACAAAAAAGGTAATTTCTGGAGAGGACATTTTACTACTATTATTTCAACATTTAAAATGGATTTCTCATTTCTTCACAGTAAAATTCCACTGTGAGGTCTGCCTACTCTTTCACAGGAATACAGTGTAGGAAAAGGACTTCTGGCAACCATGGTACTTTTCACTAAGAACAGTAAGCCTGATGAATAATTAACTTCTGTCTATATAGCCAGGCTCCATTTTCTTCAAAGAACCTCACATCCTTCTTTCTCTTGGAGGCCTTTCAACCCTGTCTTCACTGCATCAAACAAGCAGAAACTATAGGGGAATTATGGAGAAAAGTAATACAAGACTGTATGGAGAAAACTAATATTATTTCAAGACAGGAAAACAGTGTCAACCCTACTGCAAATGTAGATCTTTTTAGTGTTATTTATTCAGACTGTTTTCTTTCTGTCAAAGTGAAACATAAAGGCTCAGGGTTCCTTACTGATCCCTTACTTGGGTCTCAGGGAAATGTATACCCAATGTCTGACATATTCTGGAATCACTGCCAAGAAAACTTTAAAAACAGCTTTTTAAAAAGAATTGCCTTTTAAAAAGAGTTTACATCATGTATGAAGGCAAAACAGGAAAGTCTATGATCCTATAATTTACAGCCAGCATTTTCAGACTTGGTAGTTAAGATGTCAATCCAAAATCCAAGCGTTGGTTTGTGAATTGCTGCTTTTGGAGGTCCTGAGAATTTGCACAGCTTTAAAGGGAGTCTTTAGGGATGCTCTGGTATGGATCCTAAAATTCTATAAATAATTACTCTCTCAAGTTTAATTACAAGTATAGGCAAAGCATTTTTGTTAGTGCTTATAAAAACATGGGTTATGATAAGGTTTTTGATCCAAATTTCAGCCACCTAGATTTGTTGACAAAATTCTACCGAGCCTGCAGAAACCTCTCCTCAAGAAGAATCAAGATTTCTCAGTGCTTGACACCTTTATAGAAGCCACTTTCTGTCAAAGGCTCAAGGAAATACTTTTCTCCCTTCTCTATCGAGTGATGCACCTAATGAGCCCCTCTCTCTTACGCAATCCTTTTGTTGCACCTCTGGCATCCAGGCAGGTTTCACTCCCAGTTAACCCCAGCTGCCCTGCCAGCCACAGTACAGCTGGGCACAGGGAGTGCAGAGCTCTCACTGTGCAGCACAGTGCTTGTTCGTCGGATTTCAGCACCTGGATGCTCCAGTCACAAACTGTGATTAAGTAAAACTGCAGCCCACTCTCCTCCTCTGGCCAAAGGGAAAAGCAGCTGCTCTCTGTCTGAACAGGCTCTGATGCGCTGTAGCAAACGTAAGGTCTACTTGTTTGAAAGATTTATGAGTATAGGAAAGTACTTACTTTTGTGCAACAAAAGAAGGGTCAAAGAACTCAGACGTAATCCTGTTTGCATACAGGGAACAACTAGTCATAGAGCACAACCCTGAAAAGCATAAGACAAACCATTCAGTGGAGCTGGCAGCAGAGCTTTGGGCCTGACCCTGAAGGCAACGAAGTCATGGAGGATTGTGCACAGCTTTCTGCAGAAAAGAAGCGGCTCCGGTATGACTTCAAATATGCAATCTGATAGAAATAAAGTATATTTACCAGAGAGTATGAACATCAGTCCAGATAAACAAGCTATTTTTGCTTTAGTCTGATCGGAGCCTCCGACTTTTGTACATTTCATCCCAACCAGTCCAAAAACAGCACCGAAGAAGCCCAGGCAGACAGCAGAGATCATCAATCCTCTGCAGGCTTGGATGTAACCTGTGAGAGAAAGAGCAAGGCTAATATGAGACCACGAGAAGCTTTGCTATACTTTTCCTCCCTCTGTGCAGCATCAGGCACTCACTATTGCAAATGGAATCAGACTTTGGCTGGAACAGTATCACTTTACCACTGAGTGTGTTCTTCTAGGTGATATGTGCCTTCACAGGGTATCATCACCCATGCCCAGCTTGTAAAAATCATACTGTGGCACTCAGAGCTCCAAAACATTATCCTGTGGCACTGGGTATAGCATCTGCAAGAGGCTGTACCCATGAGGTTTTGAAAAGCAACTCCACTGGGTCTGATCAGGGCCTGTCACAGGTTACAGAGCCAAAAAAAGCAAGCCTTACACCAGCTCCGTTGTGCGTGTGTGTCACAAGTACAATATGACTGCCAGTGAGGCTGGCAGCAGTGACCCTGCCTGGGGTCCTGGGCCTGCCTGGATGTGCCACTGATTTGGTTTGGATCGCCCAGAAGGCCCTCATGCTACAAGGAAGTCAGCCATGCAATCAGCTCCATGGACAGCAGTGGTCCCTGGGGATAAAGAAAATCACTGCTATACTTAAATCTGGACAAGCAGCTTGCACCTGGCTTCAGCCACAAACAATTTGGCTGTGCTGCCCGAAACTGCTCCCAGAGGGACCTCCCAGGGCAGGACCCTTCAACGGGACAATGGGCTGCTTGGCCTCTTCTCCCTTCCGAGAATACCTTGTAATTGAAAGACTGTGATCATCTCATATCGCTGCTTACGGGGTGGAACGCTGCAATCTTACACAGCTGAATAACCATCACAAGATGTTTTTCTTCATAACCTGTTGTTACATCTCATTTAAAATGAAAATGAACTCCCACTATTAGGGTATTCATTCTTTTCACTTTGATCTCCAGCGGGTGGAAATGTTGAGAGCTAAACCACATTGTTATTGCCTATTACACCAAATTTTATGTAATAATAAACAAACAAAAAAGCCCCACCAAACCCTGCATGAAAGTTTCAATATGTAAGAAAACAATATATTGAAGCAGGAACTAGAGGACATCTGATGAAAACAGAAGGCAGCAGATTCAAAACAAAAGGTGTGCTTGTTTGAGAAATGAAGATGTGGAACTACTTTCTACAGGATGTGTGGACACTAAGGATTTACAGAGACTAAAAGAAGAGACTGGACACGTTCCTGACAGAGAAATCCGTGTCTGGCTGGCAGGGCTTTGAGATGCAGATGGCCACCACAGACACTTGGCCACCTTCTGCTATCCTTACTGCCACCTCCTTTAGCCACTGCTGAAGGTGTATCAGCTCTAGGATGACCACCCCATGCTTGAACAATGTTTTAAATCCCCCACTGATTCACAGCTTCGAGCAACAAAGCAATTTGTAGCACACAATACTCCGTTTTAGCAGGCCTGCTGAACCTGGGAGCTGTGCTGCCCATCTGTGAACACAACCTACTGGCTTTTATCTACATCTGCTGGCACACAGATGGGCTTCTTTCATTTGCAACATGCTTCTGTAGCCCACCTGCTCAAGAAACACACAGTCAGTGAAATAAGTGTGACTGTCATACGGCTCACATGTTGGAATGTAAGAGAGAATGATTTACACAAGACTCAGGTTTGAAGACAGCAGCCTTGCTTTGTTAATTTTTGCTATAGGCATGGGAAAATTGGCTTATGCTGCTTTAGGAGGTGTGTAATGCATTTCTTGTAGCAGACAGGTAAAGCACGAGATGAAGACTGGAAAGGAAGCTATTATTTTTGACAGGTCCAATTTATTGACAGTGTTAGTTAGCTAATTGACACATTAAAGTGCTGAACCATGAACATGTTTACCCGGAGGTCCTCTAAACTTTTATTTATGTCTGAACCTCCTAGGAAAACCAGTAAATATTCACCCCAACTAAAATATCCAGCATTTGCTAGTAACCACAGGGCTGAAATTCAGTTTTTCCTGAAGGTCAATACACAGTTTTAAAATAGGTAGAGGGTAGTGAGACAGCAAGAAATAATTAACTCACTCAGAAATCATTTTCAATTATAAACAGCATGAACTGGAGGACTGCTCAGTTCTGCTGAATGAATAACCTTTCTCACTAAATAATTCACCGAATTGGGCAGGCCAGCTATAGCAGAGCTTGTTTCAGTTCACCAGAGCAATCAGCCAACTGGCACACATTTTTAAAACAAAATAGAGAGGAAAAAAAATCACAATATACACCAGTACACCAGTGGAAAAGCAGAAGGCTCTAGTAGTCCCACTAGGTTGACTGGAGCATTAGGAAGCATGAAAGGTTGAAATCAACCTTTTCACCAAATCTAACTTCCTATTACTTAGATCCTAGATTCCAACTCTGTGTAACATTTGGCTGTAAGAGGAACTAAACCTCTATTTTTGCTTTCAAGAAAGCAAGATTATACTGGTCACCAAGACTTATAGGGCTTGTTCAGCTTGAAGAAGAAAAGGATCTGGGGACACCTTACAACAGCCTTCCAGAACCTAAAGTGGGCCTACAGGAAAGCTGGAAAAGGACATTTTACAAGAGTGTGTAGTGACAGGACAAGGGGAAACGTCTTTAAACTGGAAAAGGGCAGATTTAGGTTAGATGTTGGGAAGAAATTCTTTACTGTGAGGATGGTGAGACACTGGAACAGGTTACCCAGAGAAGCTGTGGATGTCCCCTCCCTGGAAGTGTTGAAGTTTGGATGCAGCTTTGAGCAAGCTTTATTAGTAGGAGGTGTTCCTCCCCATGGTAGGCAGGTTAGAACTAGATGATCTTTAATGTCCCTTCCAACCCCAAACATTCTGTGATTCTATGATAATGAGGAGTGTAAAAGAGAGCTGCCTATTTTTTCACAGTTCTCCACTCAAGACTAAAACCTGTCCTTTTCCAAATGTATTTTCTGTTTTGCACCAGCTCCTGCAGGAAAATTGTCATGTACATACCAAACACACAAATGAAGCCTTCAAGCAGCAAAAAGCCATGTGTTTTAAACAGACAAGCAGAAAAACATGCATTACTCATAAGGTCATGTTTAGCAGCATTCCAAGAGAAACCTATTTCAAGGTGGGTTTGTTTTTTTTTTTTGTTTCAAACAAATGTGTTTTGTCTTGCATTCAAATTAATCTTGTTAGAGCTTCATCTTTCTTGCCTCACTGCTCTTATACTTGCCTCATACTTACAAAAAGTTAGAAGGCATTCACATATTCATATCATATGACACTACAGAAAAAAAAATATATACAAAGTTCTGGGGACTGCCACTTTCACAATAAATGCCTCTGGTGGCATTTTGCAGCCCGCATCACGTGAAGTGTAAGAGGTTGCCTTACGGATACAGCATGGATTCCTTCCAGAAGTACACACCCATTGCTTTTGTATGTCTTTCTAAGCTCTAACACCCTCTTTTAGCTCATAATTGAATTTTTGTTCAGCTCTGTTCTTGCAAAAGGTCATCAGATCCCCTGTTGGAAACATGGAAACTGATATGTCTTCTTTTGGGCAGGTGGTTTCATCAGTAAATTTCCACCTATGACCAGTGGCACAAAAAGTAGACCCAGAATGACTCTCAGCCCCACAGACAGGAAGAGCATTTTTGCTTGCATACAGAATGTGGGGCTCAGCACTTAATGAGGGCTGGCCAAATTGATTTCTTCTATAGGAATGCATAAAGGTGGAAGGGGACCACAAGCAATTTTCTCTGGAAGCCGTTCATGTGGAGTGATTGCCTGAAAGTCACCAGGGCAGCCCCGCTGCTGTGCCATCCCACAGCAAGATGGGGAGGGCAGTCCAAACCCACTCCATGATGGAAACCAAAACAAGGGCAAAGAGCATCTTCTGAGCACCCCTGACATTAACTATGACATTGCTCCTGAAGAAGGAAGAACTTCTGCACTCCACAAGAGAACTCCAGCAACTGGTGTAGAATTATAGAGTCATCGAGGTTTGGGTAGGGAGGGGCCTCAGAGGTCATCTGGTTCCCATCCCCTGCCATGGGCAGGGACACCTCACACAGGCCAGGTTCCTCAAAGCACAGTCACACCCTGATTTCTTTCCCTCTCATTTTGTCTCTGATACCCTGGAAGACCTGAGCAGTCTCTCGGGATAAGAAGTCCAACTTACTTAGAGGTTTCTGATTTGACAAAAAAAAATAAAATCTGTAGAACAGGAACTGCTGTGAGAGGTAAATGCTCTCCATCTGTACAATGAAGGAGTGGAGCAGAGCCACATTTCCCTGGCACAGCGGAAATATTTTTAGGAATTTTCAAGTCATGCTCTATCATTTTGAGGAGGGCAACATATTGTCACTACATGTATCTCTACAGGGGAATTGTTTCTGCTCACAAACACTTCGGTGAGAGCTGGAAGTTCTGTCTGTGTCTTCTGAGTCCCTCACTGAGGGTGGATTCAGCACGTTCCCAGTCACTGGGAATGGGATCCACCTTAGACAGGTAAGTCTGGACAAAGAGGAAGAAGAGGGAAGGAAGAGGCTACACAAGGGCTAAGGCAGATTTGTCTATTTGTTGAGACACAAATTCTTTAAGGCACCGATGACACACTGCAGTCCTGAAGTGCACTGCCCCACAGGGGAAGGGTTAGGGTGAAGAGGGGACATCCACACCCACAGTCAGCTGCTGACAGGTTCTCTGCAGAGCCTGCAACCACAAGGAAGGGAGGCTGGGCTAGGCTACCTACTGACAGCACCCCTGACTGTAGCAGTTGCCCCTCTGCCCAGCTTGCCTGGTCTGTGCTGGGGGGGTACTCACTCTCCCTCCAGCCTGCCTTTCATTCATGTTGTGCCTGGGTACCAGAATCTGGCCCCACAGCATTTAAAGATGCTGTTGAGAAACACTGAAGCCAAGAACTTTCCACTACTGATAAACAGCCTGGGCAGGACTGGGACAGGGCCCTTCCAGAGGTGCATTTCAGATTCACTTCTGTCCAAAATGAGCTGATGGCTGTTCCATGATGCACAAGGCACCTTGGAGACTCATTCTTTGGCCAAGTGGAACATGCTACCCAACACACAAGGTTTCAGTGCACAAGCATGTGGAGGAAAGGAGAGTAAGGCTCTTGCTGTCAAGTGTCATTTGCTTTTTGAAAATTTAAATGTTCCCAGTTCTGCATATTTTGTAACTGCTTCTCTTACTTTGAAAACAGGTTCACCCATACCTAAAAGAACAGCTAAACAATAGATTCAAGGGATCCAAAGGTTTCACAGCAACAATCACTTTGTGCTTGTCTGCACAGAGACCCCTGCTCCTTGCCCAGTCCTGGAAACCACACTCTCAGGTGCTACATTTGGACACAGAATGACAGATATCAATAGAGGCCAGCCAGCTCTCCTATCCCTTTGGAAGAACTGGCAAATCCCTCTACCTCCATGAGGCTGGGTCAAAAGAAGGTCCAAGAACAGCACTTCTCCTCCTGAGGGAAGCATCCTGCAAGAGTGGTGCCTATGGGTTGCCTGTGTTACCTCTTTTTGGTATCTTGACCTCTTTCAGCCCTTTCTACATACAGAAGTTAAAGGTTTTCTGACATTGGTATTAACATCATGTTTGTATTAATCCCTGTTACAATTAGTATTGATCTCTGTTAGTGATTAGATTAACAGACCTTCCTTTCCTCTGAAAGAGAGCTTTTACACCAAAATACCTTCTCAGACTCCGGTGCAAAGGGAATGTCTTGCCAGACTGTGAACAGTAGGCGTAATGTTTTGTGAGTATCAAAGCCACTGGAACACTGCATATTGCATCCATTTATAACTATAAAAACTTAAAAAGGTGCCATAATTTTAGAAGCCTTTCCTCCCTTTCCTTACAGTCTCTCCTGAAGCTATAAACTGATACCATACTCACTTCTCCTGTTTCTATCAGCCATAATCAGCATGGATTTATCAACTAAAAGTTTAGTTGTAAAGATTTCCTGCAGTGAACCAGTTTCCCAGTACAGCTTCCTTAAAGGGCAAAAATGTTTCCTCTTAACCAGGGACGAAACGCTGCACCAACTCAATCTTTGGTTTCAAGCCCTATAGCAAAACTCTTAGCTTCAAAATAACACTGTCCTAAAGCTGAGCAAAGCTATGCATCCCTTCTGCATACCTTTGCATCCCTGACTGCCCCGAGCTTTTACACTGTCATTTATCAATGAAGCAATTACATCTGAGTTAATAACCACTTAGCAAAACCAGCAAAGGAACATTAATTAAAACAAAACGACGCCAGGGTTTGTTCTTCTCCACCGACCGTTGCATGGCTGGCAAAACCATAAAAAAGAGGAATGTCACGACAGTCGGAAAAGAAATCGGCAAGAAAAATTCGCCTGCATTCTTCTTGTGTCAAATCCACACACACACACTCTTCTGATGGGAAAAAAAAGGCAGGTAGTGACAGCACGAGAGACCAGAACGGGACACTTGGGCACCAAATACAATCTCAGCTGGGGTTTTGGGAGGAAAAATCCCCGCTTCCACAGGTGTGCATAAGCAGCACGCCGCCACCTGCCCGGGGACACGGGGGCACCTGCCCATGAGCCCGCGGGGGAGCCGCCTTCGTCCGTGCCCCCGCCGCCCCCCGGCCCCGCTCGGCGCACCCCGAACCCCGCGCTGCCCGCCCGCCCCGCCGAGCCCGGCCCGGGAGCGCCCCGGGAGCTCCCGCGGAGCAGCACCGCGGACACCAGGGAGCTGTCGGGGGAGGGGTCGGCGGGAGCCTGACCGTCCAGCGCCAGCATGGATGGGAAGTCCTTGCAGTTGGAGACGCCGGTGGAGTCGGTCACGCAGGTCTTCCAGAGGTTGGCCCAAAAGGTGGCGGTGGTGATGACCGTGCCATCGATGGTGGACACCTTCCAGTAGTCGGTGGGCAGCGTGGAGGAGACTAGCACCCATCCTGAGATGGTCAGCAGGAACGCGATGATCTCCGCCGACGTGCTCGCCATGGGCCCGGCAGCAGGCGGCGCGGAGCCGCGGCGATCCCGGCGAGCCCGGGGGCGGCGGATCGCGGGGCGGCGGGCGGAGCGGAGCCCAGCCGAGCCCAGCGCCGCGGGGCGGGGGCGGCGGCCGCGGCCAGGCAGCCCAATCAGCACCGGCAGCTCCCGGCATCGCCCCGGGACCGCCCCGCCCCGCCCGGCATCTCCCCGGGGCCCCCGAGCGGACCCCAGCACGGCCCGGCGAGTGCTCCCCGGGCTGGCGAAATGAACCAGACCCGAGAGCAAACAGCCACATGCAAGCTGGGGTTAGATTCCCCTCCCTGTGTAGGTGCTCGTGCAGGGGCCGGGAGCGGGCGGCAGCAGCGGGACAGGTGCGTCCTGAGCATCTCCTCCCCAGCTGCAGGTTTGCATTTCTTTCCGTATGGCCCCCGCGCCATCCTCCCCACAAGCAGCCCGGCCAAGAGGGTGGCTTTGAGGAATGCTTGTAGAACACAGGTGTGCCGACAGTGAGCGCTCCATATTCCTGCAGGGGCGTGAGGTTTTGAAACGTGTCACAAGGTTTTTTAATCCTCTAAATTTCAGCTGACCCTTGATATTATCCAGCCACAGATGATACCGAGTTTGATATCTGTTTTTGCAATGTGAGGTGATGAACTTGGGATTTTCTACCTCAGTTTTCATGCAGTGGCATTCGAGCCTGCAGCTCACAGGTGGAGGGTTATGCACAGTGGTTTCTCCTCTTGTTTGAAGCTGTTTACTTTCCACATCAGTAGTATATTTGCCATTGATGTGGAAAGTACACTGCCGGTCTTTACTTTCCTCCTATTTATTTCAAAACTATTGTTATATTTTCTAGACCTTTTTGCCAGATGGGCAATCACTGGAGGATAAGAAGCCACATTTGCATCATTATTCTTCTGATGAATGCTCTTTGGTTTTGCCGTGTGGACACAAACCCGGATGTAATCACCTTACAGACATTAAAAAAAAAAAAAAAAAAAAAAAAAAAAAAAAAAAAAAAGGAGAAAAACCTCAGAGTTGGGTGTATCTTTGGATGTGTGTCAGAGCTTAGTGGGAACAGGGTGTTTGTTGATCTGTGAATGCTACAGCAGCATAAAAGGGGGTCCACAAATGCATTTATTGATGCAGTGGCGCTCTGCCTGCTCTCTGCCTCCTTAGTACCCTCTGACTTTCAGGTGACGCACAGCAGCATTGGCAGGGAAGAGGGAGAGGCGAAAGCAGGCGGGAGGCTTGTTTGCACACCAGCACTGGGCATGGGGCATGCTACAGCTCCATTCCACCTCTGTGCCAAGATGCCTTTTTCTGTCCCCAGGAGAAAAAAGAAACAGGGTCATGAAGAAGGCGAGCCACCACAAGTGTGGTGTCAGGCTGCAGCCAGAGCTCACTTTGGGACACCAGGAAGACTACAGATCCAAGTCCCATTGGGCGTGGTGGCAGAAAGGAAAAAGGAAATAAAGATTTTTTAGTATTTTCTCACATCATAGTGCTTTGAGATCTTGCAGACTGGAATTATGTTGGTGGTGGTAAATTAGATCAACCCAAGCTATCAGCTAGGATCTAATTAAGTCCAAAGTAGGAGACTCGAATCCAAACCTGGGTTATCGTGTTTTCTTGACATGGGAAGCTCACCCATTCTTTTGTTGATAACACTGCTTTGCTCGTTGAATCCAGGGAGTAGCATTTGGGCCAGTTTTGGCCAGAGCCCATCAGAACTGTTTTCTACGCTGTCATGCAATAACCAGAAGGCTGGACTGAGCGTTGAAGGACAGGAACATAGCCAGGACACCTCTAGACCTGAGTCTGATCTCCTGAGTCTGGAAAGGAGAGGAAGAAGGTCTTCCTGAAGAGCATAGGCACCCATTCTCAGAGGCTGTAGAAGTGGCAGGCTGATGAGAGACCTGGCTGAGGATGGGTAATCCTGCTGAAGCTGCCACGGCCTCTGCCTGTGATGTCCAACAACCATTTGTGCTGTCCCAGACCATGCTGCTTTCAACAGAGCTGGACTTGGCTGCCATGTGCAGTGTGGATCTACGCCTCTCTGAGGGCCACCTGTCTGCTGCCAGGGACTTCAGGAAAAGCCCATGCAGGCGGTTTAGGACAAATGAAATTATTTCATCCTCAGACCCACTCTCTGCCCACCCATAAGGATCCTTCAAGCAGGGCTAATGTATACGTTCATTCCCTTGTAAGCCCTGTTTTATCCAGAATGCTGTAAAGTGGCCTCAGTGTACGTGAGAACCAGACTTGCTTTAGCTTCAGGGAAAGGCTCCTCCTTCCATCTCCCGACACTGCTGCTTCTGAGAATGTTTTATGTTACTAGTCCAGTTGTTACCATCTTTCTCATCTAAAATCAGAGCAAGATGTTGCACTTCTGACCTCATCTTTGGTGATGTAAACCCAAAATGACATAGTGCACAGCTGAGCATTCACCCCAGGCTGAAGAGTAAGGGAAGTTGCAAAAGATACTCTTCCCCTGTGACATTTTCTTCATGCTGACTGGAATCTGCAATTGGAAAATGTTGATCTGGGAGGCTGTGTTTCTCCCCTGTATAATTTTTCAGCTTCTTTCTCTTGTGCAACTGCAAGTCCCTTTATCTTAATCTTAACTCACGCATCTTCCAGTTTTCCATGATACAACGGTCTCTTTTCTCTCTATTGTTGTGGTAGGAACTTTAACATCCATATGAAGATATTTCTACATGTCACTTCAACCTCTGCCTTCCTGCCACCATAGCTCTGGCGTTGGATTTGCTTACTTGGCTTTCTTACCTATTAATAGTTTATGTAGTAGAGTGAAAGACGGTCTTTGTTTTGGTGGAGGGTTTTTTGGATGGTTTGGGGTTTTGTTTGGTTGGTTGGTTTTGTTTTGTTTTGTTCCTGTATTTTGGGACAAATTATGACTTGGGAATTTTTGAAAGTTCTGCAGACCACTGTGGGACTGGTTTCCATTTTCTTCTGTTCATAAGTTGATCGTGTCAATACCATAACACAGTTTTGTGCTGGGTCATTTGACTTAGTATGGGGTTTTATTCCCTTGGACTGGGGACAGGGTTTTTTTATTCCCTTGGATTTAAGAAAGCTGCTCATGTATTTTTTAAGAAAAACAACACCTGTGGTTCATTTTTGTGGCAGGTTTCATTGATTCTTGGGCATAAAAGTTGCATTTAGGGGAGAAATATTAGTATGTGTTTAGAATAGGCTATTTCAGTTGGAAGGGGCCTGTGTTGATCATCTAGTCCAGCTGCCTGACACTTCAGAACCGACCCAAAGTTAAAGCATGTTATTAAGGGTATGTCCAAATACCCCTTAAACACTGACAGGCTTGGGGCATCCACCACCTCTCTAGGAAGCCTCTTTCAGAGTTTGACCATGCTCTCAGTAAAGAAATGCTTCCTAATGTCCAGTCTGAACCTTCCCAGTTGCAGCTTTCAACCATTCCCACACATCCTATTGCTGGATTCCAGGGAGATCATCACATCAGTCTCCATCTTCCCCTCCTCAGGAAGCTGCAAAGTGTAATGAGATCACCCCTCAGCCTCCTTTTCTCCAAACTAGGCAAGCCCAGAGTACTCAGCCACTCCTCACAGGACATGATTTCCAGCCCTCTCACCAGCTGCTGCCCTCCTTCTGATGCATTCAAAGACCTCAACATCCATCCTAAATTGTGTGCCCAGCACTGCACACTGCACTCTGGGTGAGGCTGCACCAGTGCTGAATACAGAGGGATGATCCCCTCTCTTGACAGGCTGGTGGTGCTGCATTTGATGCACCCTGGGATGGGATCTGCCCTTCCAGCTGCCAGGACACTTGGCTGACTCACACTGATCCTGCTGCTGACCAGCAGCCCCAGAACCCTTTCTGCAGGGCTGCTCTCCAGCCACTCCTCTCCCAATTTATACTTGTTCCCAGCATTACTCTGTCCTAGGTACAGAATCCAGCACATGGACTTGGTAAATTTTGTTCCATTAATCATAGCCCAATGCTCCAATGTATCCAGATCTCTCTGCAAAACCTTTTGTCCCCCAAGAGTGTCAACAGCACCTCCTGGGTTGGTGTCATCAGCTAATGGTGTGTTCAAGTCCTGCATCCAGGTTGCTGATATTAAACAGATCTGGCCAGCAGGAAGGAGGTGTGAGGAACACCCCTGGTGACCACTGACCATCCAGATGCAGACCCACTACAACCCTTTGGACTTTGTCCTTCAGCCAGCACACCACAAATCAATTCATCCCACATCTGGACAACTCGTGTGGAAGAATGTTTTAAGGGACACTATGAAAACCCTGACTTAAATCCAGAAAAGCTCCATCCCCCACCTTCCCTTCATCCACTAGGTGGATGACCGTAACATAGAAGGATATGAAATTAGTTAAACAGGATTTTCCCTTTGTGAGTCCATGTTGACTGTGCCTGGGGATTGCATTGTTCTTTAAATGCCTTTTGACAGTACCCAGTGTGATCTTCTCTGCAACTTTTCCAGGAACTGAAGTTAGACTAACAGGTCTGTAGTTCCCTGGGTCTTCCCTCATATCCTTCTTGTAGGCTGGAATAATACTGGCTAGCTTCCAGTCAGCAGAGACCAACTCCATGCTACGGAGGTTTTTGAACTATGCACATTTTACAAATCAGGTTGGAATATTAATAAATAGTTGAATTTTTATAATGTACAAACTTCTATTACATTGCCATGTACAGAAGAACCCCTCAGAGACAGTTTTGCTCTCAAGTCTGAAATACAGGATATTATTTTAGCTCTTTCAGACTCAAAATCACAAGTACTCATTATTGCCTCATAAGTTAAACACTAGATGACAACAACATTTGTTCTGCAGCCAGGATAAGCAGGCTAGGGTCGTCATGCCTTCATCCTGGAGTAATTTTTCTTGTAATTTTACCATGCATAGGTTGGGCAACTTGAGACTCTTTGCTGGCTTTGCCATGTTATGATTTCCAGGGTGCCTGGAGCACTTGTGCAAAAGGAAAAAGCCCCAGCATTATTTTTCTTAGGCTGAAGGACAGCTTCCTTGTTTGCTAGGGTTTCCCTGAGACTCCCAATATTGAAAAAGTAAGGCAGACATGTAGGGAACATGGACAGGCTCATAAGAATGTCATCATCTGGGCAAAGTCAGGTCTGTTGGCAGTCTGGGGAGGACACCCCAAACTGGCACATACGTTAGAGGAGATTAACACAACGGTGAGTGAGGAGCTTGCACGGTGCTCTGCATCGTGCAGAACAAAGTGCCGCCTAAAAAGTGAGCAACCAGATCCTCTTCCTCAAAACAGAGCAAACAAAGGAATGTTTCTGTCTCACCTAAAAAAAAAATCCATCAGATTGGGAACATCAGTTAATAATCACCAGTCCTTGCTGGGGTTGCTATCGTTGTTTTTCTTAAGTGGTGGGAAAAGGAATTAAATTAAATTGCTGCGTGTCTTTTGTAAACTGCCAGGACAAGAATGATTTTTAGCTATGCAGTTCATATATTACATAACAAAAAGTAAAAAATTAATAGGAACTGACAATCCAGAGTATTTTAAAGGAGTGAAAAATTGCATTCCTCAAGCAAATAAACTTTCCCCTCTCCCTCTCTTGTTCAGTGCAGTCAGACATTACTGACTTTGTTTCTTGACAGTGACTAATGCATTGTTTCTTTCTTCTTTTTTTCCAGCTTGTCTTAATTTTGCTGAGAAAAGCCTGTGTTGTTCCCTGAAAGTTTGTAATACAATCTTTGAAAAATAGATATAACCTGTTTAACAAACTCAGCAGGAAATGTGAAGAAGTGCATCTCCTACTTTCCTGGAGGTGCATTCCTCCTGGCCAACAGCACAGGTGCAGCCCTTGTCTGTCAGAAGTGGCCGCCACATCAAATTAAGTTTTGCTAAGCACAGCCAGGTTGCTGTGGAAAGGCAGGAAACCTCCAGATAGATTTTAAGGATATGCGGCCCTATGCAATTCAATCTAAAAAGTTTGCAAAATTTTAGAAAGTTCTCAAAATAAAAGACTATAGCATCTAATGGAATTTAAAATTGTTTAACTGAGATGGCAGGCACAGAGGCAAATAGTTTTCCAGGGCACTCGGTGTTCAGAAGTGATCCTTGCCAGTGAGTCATAAAGTCAAAGAAGTTGGGTCCTGACCAGTGTCTGAGTGGCAGGACAGTGTTTGGATATTGGTGTCCCTGCAGTGGGAATGCTTTCCCACCAAGCATATCCTCTGCACTCGTGTGCCACAGCTGGTTTCTGCTGTTTACTGAGAACCTGATAGATCTGGGCATGAGAAGTCTGTCATTTTTTACAGGCACCAGGATAGCTCCCAGCGAGAGGACACACAGAAGCAGGAGCTGACCCTCTGCAGGGAGCACAGCAACAGGACAAGGGGCAGAGTTGGAAGGCAGGAAATTCCCTTTAGGTATTAGGAATAAATTGTTTACCAGGAAGATGGCCAAGCACTGATGCCCAGAGAGGCATCTCCATCCTTGAAGGTCATGGCCCTGAACAAGCCCATCTGATTAGATGTGCTTTGGACTGGATGACCCCTGGAGGTCCCTCTTAACCTGACTTTATTACCCTGTGATTTTGTTACTTCGCTGGAGCAGATAGAGTGTAGCACGGGCTGCACTTGGCTTATTATCGCTCTAAGTGGCACCCAGGCACACTAATGATCACAGATTATATGTTATGCCCAGAACATGATTCCAGGTGGTCCCTGCTACCCTGTTATTTAGCACACATGCTGAAACCTTCTTTTCACAGATAGGTGTATTTCAGTTCATAACAGCAGTATATTTAACTACTTTTTCAGCTCTTTACACATAGGGAAATTTTTCCATGGTCATCCTTTTATTAAATTTATTTTTTTGGGATGCCTCTGAACATGCTAAAGAATACCCCAGAGGGGAATGTGACACAGAAACCTTAAGCTCTGCCAGTGTAACACCCCTCCTGAGACAGCAGGGATGAGAAGAAGAGACGAGCTCCTGGAAAAGAGAGACCCATTTCCCAAGTGGATGCAAGAGCAAAGATGTTCAGTGTGTGCTTCAGCTAACAGTGGATGGCAGCAACTGAAGAGAGTGGTTAGGAGATATGAGGTGACTGGCAAGGGCCCTGAAGGAGGCAGAAATAAGCTGCAGCAGAGCATGAGTGAGGGGTGATAATTTACATGTGCTCTTTACCCAGCCTTGCTTAGATGTAGCCTGGCCCTCAACACACATTTGTCCCAGTTTCCAATTTGAAGGAAAGAGACACAGGTGAAGGTGAGTTTCTGCCTTATACCTTCCCACCAGCATCTCTATCTGCAAGTAAGCTCTTCCACATGCCTTCCTCTGGTTCATCTCCCCAGTTCCCACAGGGGCTCCTTATTTACTCAGGGAATGGTTGTGGGATGAAGAGGGTGTTGTGGTGTACTGTCCCTGGCCCCTCTGTTTGTCAAACACCAGTTGTCCCAGCTGGTGGCAAAGAAAGATTTTATTTAGCCGAGACCATGAAAACCACAACCTGGAGCAAAGCAGCTTCTGCAGCGTACTTAATTTGAGAGCGAATGGACTGGGATCAAAAAAGGTCACGGTGACAAAGTGGAGATAAAAGCTGTCTTAGATCAACATGCTCAAGCAATTCAGAAACAAAGAGAATAAGGAAATAATATGCGACAGATTTAAAAATCAATAAACCGGTTGCGGTTAGTGTGCATTTGATCCATCATCAATACTGCTCCTTTTGATCCTTCTGGTTTGATTTGGTTTCTGACGTTGTGTGTGTATTTGAAAGAGAAGTGGGTAAAACCCTCCAGAGAAGGGGGGGTGGGGTTTGCCTCCAGGTGTAGAGGCTCTTGGATAAAAGGGACAGATTTAAAATCCAGTTTAAATTTTCTGAGCCTAAGAAATCACAAATAAAAGTAGCAGTAATGAGATATGAGGAGAAAAAAAAATCTTAAAAGATAGGTGTCAATGTCAGTGTGTTTGTGCTGGGGGACACGATCAAGTTCCCTCTCGTCTTCCCATCTACTAAGAGCACTGCCTATTCAAAAATTGAATGGATCAAACGTACTTGGAAGTTTTTTAGTGTACCAAGCAGCACTTCAGCTGGTTTTTGCATGCAATCTGTGTGCAGCACTGTGTTTTCCTATTTCTTCAGTGCAATGTTCAGCCAGCCTCCATGCTGACTCTTGAGGAAACAGTCCACCACTGCATGTAGTAAATGAAGCAGTATATTACCTAGGAGAAAATTCATTTGGACTGCTTATTTTTGCTGGGTCACAGACCAGAGTAGCCAGCAAGACATTTGCCAAGGGCAGGACATAATGTGCTTTGCCTGTTATGTTAATGCTTTCATGGTCCTATACAGAAAGTATTTTTCTTTCATTACATTGCAGTACCTCTACCTTGCCTTGCCCTTGCCAAGAAATAAAGCCTTTTCTACTGATAATAGAGACCCAGGTATGCACTGTGGGGTTTTCTTCTGTTTTCTTCTTTGTTTTCTTCTTTGTTCAAGTGTCTTTTCTCAGCTGATTGTTTATTTCAGTGACTCATTTATATGTTCATTGCAGCTTTTAAATTCACTTTAGCTGCAAGCTGGGTGGAGAAGGGCAGAATCACTTTCAAGAACTGAGTATTAAAACTATGTAAAGTCTCTTCTTTTATATCAGAAATGCATTTTGTCTTTTAGAAAATGAGAAATTCTTAAAGATTTTTGACTTAAGTTGCAGTTTGTAAGGTGATATTATCTGGATTTAAATATTGCACTGCATTCCTTGTTTTCAAAAGGGTTGTATAGAAAGACAATGGGATCAGGCAGCAATCTCTTTACTTGGTGCTAGCTCTAAGAAAATTCAGTTTTCTTTTCCAGTGTTTGGTGTAGTTATTTTATGTAGATGGGGATCAGAAAATCTTTCAACAGCAAATTCATGTTTCACAAGTCTCCAGGTGACGAAGTGGTGGATTTTGATTGTGAGTTGCATGACAAATGCCAGCAGAATAAAAACGGCAGTGGATGCCAAACACTGAGACTGGAGACACCAGTGTGTTTGGTTTTTTAAATGACTGCTCTTTGTTTTTCTACTGGATGGTGCACTGTTGACAAAAATTACTTTCAGTGATGTCTGAGGATTAAGGATTTATTTGGAAAGATGGCCCAGAGCATTTTGTTCATGTGGTATTCTGGGAACTGTTAACTTTTCTAAATACATACAAGAAAAACCTGATTTTGTAAGAGAGAGTTAGGACATGGCATGCAAAAGCTACAGGCTTGCTGCATCTGTTAGAAAACTGGATACAAATGTTAAATTTTAGCTGGAGGAAGTGTTTGTGCCACCACTGAATATATTGTTAGTGTGAAGTTCTGTGCTTTAGTATGAAATGCAAAACATAATAATGCATGAAATTTTATAGCAAGTCAAAAATCCCACCCTACCCCCTCCAGTCCCATTAAATACAGGACATCTCTGGAAAGTGTGCAGTTTTATGGGAGGAATTTTACTGCCTGTAAAGGAAATCTAGAGGCATGGGCTGTAGGCACCAGCTCATAGATGCCTGTGTGCAGGCTGGTCAGTGACTGGAGCTGTGTGAAGCTGCAGTTCTGTGCCAGCTATTGTCCTCACCAGGCACCTTCCAGTGACACATCACATGCTCTGAGCTGTGAAAATATTGATTTTGGGATCACATGCCTGAACAAGTTTTAATTTCCTTCCCATCCCAAACAGGATCTAAGCTCAGTCTGGGATCCTTGTTGAGCAGGTGTATGCCCTGGAGCTTGCTCCAAGCCCTTTGCCTGCCTATTCTTTGCAGGAGGTTTTGTCCACCTCTGCCACAACTGTTCTCCAACCCTAGCAGCACAAGTCCCAGTGCTGGACACTTCTGCAGGCTGAGGTTGGCTTAAGCATGACCAAAAGCACAAGTGCCTCTCTCCTGCCTGCAGGCTCTCTCTATGTCAATCCACCACTTCTGTGGGAACGATGGCTGAAGGTTGCCAGCCTCAGGCACAGGTCACTCCCCAGCTCTGTACAGGGTGACCAGAGAAATGGAAGGCGTGACAGGTTTTGAGGACTGAGTTTAAAGCATGGAAATGAAAAACCACAGTTAAATCAAAGGGAAAGTGCAATCCTCCCCTGTGTTCAGTAGAAGTTAATTCTTGTGTTTTTCCAGCAAATCTCATGCCTGGAGAGTTGACTGAGCAGCCTCTGCTCTCCCACTCCAGCAGCTCAATATTGTCCTGGGTTCTTCAAGGCCTTCCACCTAACTTGTACACACTGGCTGCCTGTTCTCATCCCAGTGAATCACAGCATAAGTGGCTCGTGCCCGAGATGGGCATCTGGGGTTTGAATCCCTCATCCCTCTGCCCCTCCCACATCTTCAGCAGTGGCTCCCCCAGTGAGTGTCTTGGGCCAGCAGAAATTGCCCAGTTGCCCCAAGAACCTCACAAGTGCTGATGTGTTTCTTGGCTTTTGGCAGAGAGCAGCAGCATCCTTGGATCCATGCCTGTCAGCTGACATGATCCTTGCCCAGATGTATTTCAGTGATTAACCTGCTGCCTCTGTCAGCTTAGGGGTTTCTATGCCACTCGAGGAAAGACAGGAAGGTTAGATTTGCTTGAACTCCCTGGGACTGGTGTGATATCCCAAGGGTGAGCATCCTTCTGGATATCCAGCTCAATATCTACCATATGGTTGGAGCAATACAGAGCACTGTAATAAGACATGTAACAGCTTGTGTTGCAGACTTGCTCTCCAAACAAGGCTTGGAGAAGTCAACGGGCTCTGTTTTCCAAGGCAGGACTGTAAGAGGTCACTCTCCTGTTTGTGCTGCCCCTGAACTCAACCTCTCTTCTGTAAGACATTTCTCGGCACGCTGGTGGTCTGTTGGCTTGTGGGAACAGCCCCTGCCAAGTTCTTCAGGCGTGGAATAGGTCATTCCCTTCTCATTTGTAAAGTGTTGTGGTTAATTTCTAATCAGAAGTGCCTTTGAACTTCTGAACTTTGAACTCGGCGAAGGAAGCCTTCCCTTGAGTACATCAAAGCTTGTCTCAGTGCTTAGGGGAAAGATTTATGCCACAAACTCATCATGCCAAGAAATAAATTATCGCAAGTCCTTTTTGTGGCACAGGCATCATTGAATATATTAATATGCACAAGTAAATAAAATAAAGCCATTAGGCTAGGATACACACCCCTGAGAGCAGAATTTGCTCTGCAGGTTTTCAAGCAGGCTGAAAGACTAACCACTGATCTTTCACAAAGAAAATCTCTCACATGTTAGAACACAGCAAACAAGAACACACAGATACATATTTACTAATTTATATTGAAAGGATGTGATACAGATAATTTTATATATCCTTGCCTTTTACTGTGCCTCAGAAGAGATTGGGCTCTTATCAAAACTATTATTTCCCATATATTGGAGAAAAATTATTTGGCAATGATCCCACCAACCACAGTTTCATGTTTTCTTAATGCCATTAAACACATACACATCTCCATAAGTAAGCATTACAATTACAAACTGGTGAAACCAATTCATAAAATAGCAAGAAAGAAATAATGGCTTAGGATAAGTAGAGGAGATTAAAATAACCTGGCACATATACCATCCCTCTCCTTAGCAGATGAAAATGTTATTTTCCCTTTCCTTACAGAAATCTGTAATAGGACACTACAAATGGTGTCTCCAACAGGGCCTCTCTTTAGCCACAGAATTTCTTCTCCAATAGATATTCTTACATACTACTACACACTATCCATATATCCCTAGGATAATTCATTACTAGAAGTGGGATGGGCATGTAATAATTACAGCTATTCATTAGCCTTATCAGGAATTATCTAGATTTACATACAAAACTTACTTCCTTTGTAATTCCTTTGTAGCTTTGCTTTGCAGGCCTAAAAATGCCCACCAGGACATTTCCATTAGGATTTTGCTTTTCATCTTTTTTTTCCCTTCTATACTGTCTGGGTTTAGAACTTGCTTTAGTGTGTAATCCATGACAGAGGAGTTCCCAAATGAGCTGGTTGTGAATCACAGGTCGCTATCGTTCATCAGCTCCACTCAAACAGCAGTTTACAACAAAGTGTGACATCTGTGTTGATTTGTTTGTGCAAGAGCTGAGCTTTTTGCAATAGGGAAGTAAAGTATTTGAGTCATGTCCATTTATTTTCAATAGGGCTGCAATAGCCTTGAAATGAGAGGTATTTCTGAGTTTTTTTCCCTGATGACTTCCAGCATTTAATGCTGATTTCACTTTTTTTCTTGTATGGCTGCAGTCACACCTGGCGAGATAAGCCATCTCAAGCCCTTCCTGATCCTCAGATGAGCAGTGAGAATAGTGTTTAGCATGTGGGCATGCTCTGTACTGTTGCAACACAATACTTTTCACTTTAGTGTTCCATCATCTTCAGTGACTTGGCTCTATTGTCCCAATATATTTGCAAGCTTGGGAATACCCAGAGTATGATGGTGGCCCTGTATAATCACCCTCTCATGGAATTAATTTTGGAGTAATTTGTACTCATCAGTAGAGCTTGCCAGATTTTCTATTAGAAGGATGAAATTGCCAGGTCATGTCAATGATCTCTAGTCCCGTTCTGCCTTGTGTCTCCCTTTGGAACAGCCAGGCACTGGTTCACACAATTATTTCTACACCGTGCATCCAGAGACTTGCAGTCTTATTTAAATTGTGTCTGCTCATGACCAGCTCCCTGAATAATTCACATTAAAAAATAACTACTAGTAGTACTTTCTTCACAAGGGGAAGTGGAGGGGCGGGTACTGATGTCTTCTCTCTCGTGACCAGGGACAGGACTCAAGGGAATGGCATGAAGCTGAGTCAGGAGAGGTTAAGGTTGGATAGCAGGAAACGTTCACTCAGAAGGTGGTTGGGCACTGGGGTAGGCTCCTCAGCAAAGTGGTCACAGCAAAATTATTTGGACAATGCTTTCAGCCACATGGTGTGATTCTTGGGGATGGTCCTGGGCCAGGAGCTGGACTTGATGATCCTGATAGGTCTCTTCCAACTCAAATTATTCTATGATTCTATGACTCCATGGTTTGATGATTATGAGCTCAATCCTGGTGGTTTTTATTATCATTATTATGGAGATGTGAATGATCAACACCAGAAGAGGCAAGTCAGTGAGGGATTTACTTTCTTAATATTGGGGTATTTTATTGAAGGCATGAAGCAGCTGTGAACGCTGTTTCTCCAGCTCCTAAACCACTTTCTGATGCCCATGTCAGAAAGGATCTCTAAATGGTGATGGTAATGGTTGACCTTGCCTTATGTATCGGTATGCTCATGTATTTTTTTAGAACCTTGTTGCTTCTTAAATTAAGACAACACTACTACATTAGCTATCCCTGCCTGCTGGAAGCAAGGGTGAAGCTGAGATGCCTTTGGGCCTGGGAAGCTTCCTTCAGACCAAAGAAATGCAAAATTTTGCCCACCTTTGTAGGCTGAGACCACAGAGGGCACACTGTGTAACCTCCTCAGCTGGCTGAAGCATGGCTAGAAACGTGACACTGGCTTTGCACCTGAGCATGCAGAGCCACCTTAACTGAAAAGTTTTTGTGTGATGACTGTTTCATATATGCTTAAGGGGCGGGGTTATGTCTTTGAGCTGAAAGCAACTTTGTGAGTGCATAAATAACAGAAGAGCTATGGTTGAAGATTGTATCATATCCAATGGAGGTGACACAATCTCCACAGCATTTATATCTTTGAAATGAGTCATTATTTTGAATAATGATCCATGCCTATAAATTTTCATGTGAACAGTTATGAGGAAAGTTTAACGAGAAGGATTTACTTCAAGCTTTCAAACTCTTCCTCAGGATCCACTGGTCTGTGAAGTTTAAAGATCACTGACTAAGGCCATGTGAAGTGGTAACAGGGATTGAGGACACTTGAATGAAGTAAGTTATCGATATGTGTGACAGTTGCCATCGGTAACAATGTGGTCTAACCACAGTGACACCTCTCTTCCTCTCCCTTCCCTTGCCAGCCAAGACCTCTTCAATGCCTCTGCAAATGACCCTTCATTCTGCTCTGTATTGCAACATTGATGGTAATCCCACAAACAGAGTAATCAGAACTTCCCACAAGTTCATTTACATTTGAAGTGAATGTGATGCAATATGACAAGTGGTGTTTGGCAATAAGCACATTACAGTTTACCTACACTTCCACACTGACACTGTTGAGCATTTCCCAGCAAACACAAGAGGTGGCATTCTGTTTAACTTGGGTGGCCAAAGCACAGATGTCCACATCTGGGCTAGTCATCAGAGCTCCATGCACCATTGTCAAAGGAGTCTGCAGAGCTACTCAGCTGACAAATATAGGTGAAATGGGAGAACTGTGTCCCCAAGTGCCTAATTCATTTTATTGACTGTAAAAGCAAGCAAAATGGGAAGATTCTTATGGAGTCGTCTATATTACAAATGTCATGGGATGAGATTTTTTACTGTCAAATATTTTGACATCAAATCCCATATTTACAAATGGAGATAGAAGCAGTCTGAAAAGGTTTTGTCATTCACAAATACAGGCTGTCAGGAATGTAGTGCTTTTGTATTGCTGGGGATGAATTTTGCACCCTCTACTGGAAAATATGTTTGGTGCATATAAGACATGGAAAAGGGACGAAGATACAGAGAAGTCCTCTCTTCATTGTCCTAGAGCAGAATTGTTATATGCTAATTAATCCTTAATATCTGATCACTTACAAGTACTGGCACACACGGCCCCTGATTTGTGAATTTATCTGCTGTTGAAGTCAATAACCAGACTGTGACCTCTTGTGAAATACGACTTCCAAGTGAATACACTGAAGCTTAAGAAAAATAAAGATTTTTATTATTTTTAAAATTTCCATTGGTATCTATTCACCTGGAAAATCCAGAGCAGAAAACAACATGGAAAGCCTGAATATAAGCTCAACTGTGGCAGTTTTATAGTGACATTTCTCGATGAGTGTTAAGATCTATGTAGCTCTGGGTTTGCAATCAGATCTTCTACCCAGTCACAGAAAAGCAGACACCAATTATTATTTCACTTGTAAGAAGAAAAAGCTCTTTTCAGAGTTACATCACACGTCTTATCTCCCTGAACAAGCAAATGTGGCAGGCAGATAATGCAAGCTAAAGAAACGGTTGGACCTAGAGAGTCTGACCTTGGAAGAATGGTAATTTCAGCTATCAAAAAAGAGAGAGCTGATGGTTTGCCCTCTAAATAAGAGGTTCATTGTCTGAAACTTGAAATGTGTGAAAAGGGACATGAAAGGAGTGTGGACAGCTTTCCAGGTGGGATGTGCACATTCCTGTCTCTGACCTGTCTCATCCAATTCAGCTGAATGACACTTCTTCCAATCTTCTAATTTAAGCAGGATACAGTAAAATGGAATCTGATATAATGAGCCTGTACACTCTCAGCAGAAGTGTGTGCAGGGAATCTGCTTTCTACTGACATCACATGGTCACATGCTGGAGGTGTGTGATTACTCAGAATCTCACTGGACGCTGGCCAGGTATCAGTAAACAAATAGCAAATAAAACACATCACCAGATGGATTTATTGTGTTAAAATTGCAGAAATCACAAGCTACTCTTTGCATTGCTGACAGACCCTGATCATAACATCTTTGACAGAGTCTTAGCCAATGGTGTGAAAAGGATCACCAGAATAATCAGCTCCCTCCAGGCATTCTGAGCCTCAGAAAGAAAAGGCACTTTGCCAGGAATAAGAAATGAGATCTGTTTTGCGAAATGAACTGTTCTTCAGGCCAGTTCTCCTCCCCAGCTTGGATAAGGTAGGATCAAGTCAGACATGGTACTGACAGCTAGCCTTGCTTTGCTGAGCTGTCAGGTATTACCTTTGCTAACTGTCCTCAGAGACATAGAAATGTCTGGCACTTCAGAATATGCTGCCTGTGGGCAGGGAAAACACAGGTGTGAGAAGTAGTAGCAAGCCCTGAGGAAGAACCTCTCAGCTCTTAGGAGTGTTTTGGCATGAAGGAAGGAAGGCACAGCAGAATAAGATATACGGTCATTTTATAAGAAAGACTTACTCTTCAGTAACATGGCTATGGATAGGGAAGAATCCATGAGGAATTTGTAATAGAAACATGGGTCTCACCTATGAACCACAAGCCTGAGCCATTTGCTAATTTTGAATGGGATCTGTCTTAACATAGTTGTCTCAAGTTTAGGATTTAGCCAGTAGATGGATGCTTCTAGTGGGTGATCCAGTCCCTTGACCTCACAGACATTTCTCTGGGGATGCCTGTCTCTTTTCACTTATTGCAGAAGAGCTTTGAGATTATTACCTTGGACATCCTCTTCAGACTGCTAAAATTAGTGATGTGAGCCCCACCTTCTAAATATTGCTCAATTCAAGAGGTAGAGCTGTTGAAATGAGTGACTGGCTGTGCACCTCTGGAAAAGCAACTTTCAAGACCAGTGATGAATTGCACATAGCACCCACAATTTGGCAACAATCTGTGTCATCTCCTGTCTGTGAACTGCCCCAGTAGCCACACTTGGGAAGGATTTCTCTCCTCTTAGATGATGCCTGTTCTATCCATGGGTGACTGAATCTGATTGTTGACAAATAAGGTATAGATATGAATAAAAAAATCTGCTTTCATCACACCAAGTGGGTTGGTTTTCATGCCTGTGGTAGGTTATGGCCTTAAATTGTGGTGAAATTGAGTTATTGTACTGTGGACAGCTAGAACACGGGGGAAAGGTTACATCAGGAAAGAGGAAGACATACACCTTTGTTCATTGTCTTCACAGGTATTTATGCACTATGTGTGCCCTGAGAGCTAGAGTGCAAGGCTTTTGAAGCATCCTTTACCCCAGAGGCAGCAGGAGGGATGAGTGGATAATGTTGTATCCTTGCTGCAGGAATCCATATGATCTGCCTTTCAGGGCTAATGAGCAGCAGTGATACATTTCCTCCATGTCTGCTCTTTAGGGAAAAGGTTGTGTCTGACCAGTACCTTGGGAAATGCAACATTCACATTTACTGTGTTATTTATGATAGGGTGAAATTTCACACGATGTTGCAAGTCACCTGGAATGTGTTTGCCTTGGCATGCCCTCTTACTGCCCTCAACTGAATTACAGGCATGTCTTCAGGTATCTATTCAGGCAGATCTTGTTCACTGAATCATTTACTACCCCAGGGAGGGAGAGCTGGCGGGATGCTGCTCTGCTCTGTGGTACTGGGCTGTTCTGATACTCAGCAGGTGGCAAGGGAGGTCAGTGAGTGAGAACTTCACAGCTCACCACTTGCAGAACTGGCATCTAATTAACATGTACTCCTTCTAAGGAGCCCACTGGGAGTAGCTCTGGATCTGCTCTTCTTACAGGACTGCTACATTTTAGTGTGTGGAATGGGAGGAGTTGGTGGGAATTTTTTGAGGCAAATGTATTCTGTCCAAAGTGACATGTATAGAAATATCTGTTCTGTTCTTTGGCATTTGGTGGGGTAGTAGGGAAGTTCCAGCATGAATGGTTTTGTCCTAAAAATAATGCTGTTCTCAGGCAAGTTCTACTGCAAATTTGACATGTGAGTAGACCTCAGCATATGTTGGCCAAACGGTGGTGATGCTTTTCAGCTGAGTTATCTGATGGGATTTTACATGTATCCATTTGTTCTGCATGGCATCCCCGTGGGGGAGGGAGAGGTTTTTCACCTGCCCAACTTTCTACCTGAAATCCTTTGCCCTGTTTTAATGTTCTGTCACCACTTTTGTTTTCTTGAATGATAATTTTTTTCCTTCTCACTAACTGAAGTGAAAAATGGATCACTTCTTCCCCCTTTACTGATTCATTCAACATTACCTTACCTACTTGGTCTTTATTTTTTTCTTTTTTAGATGCCTCAGCTCTTCTTGTGTTGAAGAGTTTCAGATGTTATGGGACAAATTAAATGGCCTCCCTACTAGTGCATCTTATATTTCAAGGAACAGTGTTTTCTTCTTTGAGGATTCATATATCTCAACTACCCCACGACTGTAAATTACTGCAGGAGATTTTTGGATGAGGAGATCCCTTCCCATTTTGATGAGAAGGAGGGAGACGGGAGCAAACATACTGGCAACAGCATAAAATGGCCATTTGCCTCCCTCTCACAATGTCCTTCCTAAGGCAAGTTTCATTCCCAGTGACAGTCAGTAGTGCAGTTTCCTGCTCATCTTCACTCTTACAGGTTAGAGACCTGAGTATGTGGGAGATGTCCTGCCACTTTGCCTCTGCTTTTATAAAAAAACTGAACCAACATGGTATTGATTTGTTACATGTCCTCATGTTCCTCTGTAGATTTGCCCAATCCTCTCAATGGTACACTGCAAACTATACTGGTATTATCTGGAATTGTGGAATGAGTCTACTTGACTTTCCAAGCATCAGTTCTCCAAATACTATTAAATTTTCAGCCTTTCAGGAGAACTAAATGTGAATCACAGTAAGCAACCTGGTGCTTTTGAGTATGTGAAAGCATTTGTTTTCCTCACACCATTTCATTTTGTTTTTCACATCTGAGCCTTGCAATGGCAGTTGTACAGGCTTTATAGTTTGGAGCTTGGAAAGAGTGAGGTGTGTGGCAGTACTCTTATTTATGGCAGGCATTGAGCAGAATATTGCAGGGCACACTGAATAGTTACATAAAGGAGAGGTGAGCAGTCCTAAAAAACACTAAAACTGCATTTAGGATCAGCTTGAGGATCAAAAAAAGTTGCTGTCTATTGGCAAAGCTGATCTGTGGAGCCTGCTGTCCTCAGAAACACATGCTAGTCTATGTTTTGGTCAAATGAATTAATTACCACCACAACAGTTGCTGTAAATGATATAAATTACATAGAGTGGGCAATGATGGTGAGGATGATGAAGGGCTTGGTGAAGATCCAGTCAGTGTGGGCAAATGCACTTGGAGACTTCAGTCTCTAAAAACTGACCCCAGATACCTGGGAGCCACCCAGATTCATATCTCACACCTGGAGGGGGCTAAAAAATTTAATGACCCCTACTGCTACTTTATATCTCGATATCAGGGCAGGATGATAAAGATATATCCTTATATCAGGGCAGGATGCAGCTTAGCCAGCTTTAGCTAAAAGATTTACCTCAAATGTGTTGTGCAGACTCTTACAGTTTGCAGAGAGAGAAGAGGCAGTCCCAAAGGACAATTTCCTCTCTCGTTGGGGCAATTACAGCAGCCTAAAAAAACAGCTAAGAAGTAATTCAAGTACACAAGTATATAAGGCTTGTGATATTTTAGTTGTCCTAAAACACCTTCCAGTGCCCTGACTGCAGGAGATTTTCCAGGCCTGCAGAAAGCTTCAGGTGTTTTAAGGACTTTTAAGATATTCTGTGTTTAAATATCTTAATTCTTCCATTCGGTCTAAGTTGTATGAACTTTTCTTCTAAACTCTGATTCATTTCAATTTAATTCAAGAGTGTAACTTCCTGTGCTCCCTCTCAGAGAGGTCTGGAGAGATGTACTCCATTTACCTAAAATTTGATCCCCTCCCCTCCAGAGATGCCTATACAGTGCTGAAGCTGTGCAAAAATGCTGGTTGACAATGATTATTACTCGGATTACTAGTATACTCAGGGATTATCCTGTTTCCCACAGCCTGTACAAATAACAAACAGGTATCCTTTAAATGCCTCTCTCTCTTTTTTTTTTTTCATAACCAAGCAGGCAAAACGCCCAATTTCTTAGCATGCCACTACAGCTTGTGGTTCTCTTTATCCACTGTGTTCAGTGGAATTCCAACACCTCAAACAAAGGTCTCAGTTTCATGGCCCTTCTGAGCATCTCAGCTGAAGGAGCAACTCACTTTTTGATATAAGACACAGTCTGTCCAAGCTCTACTACACCACGAAGTTCCTTACCTGGGATCACATGAAACTGCAGCAATACTGCAGCTATGCCTGAGAGGTCAAATGCCTCAGCCCAGCTGGAAAGAACCACTTACTCCTCTGAGCATGGGACTGGGAGCAAGGATGGCCAGATCCCCATTTCTGCCTGGGACAAACCACTTCACTTTTCTGTGCAATAAGGAACTACAAAAGCATGTATGCTTGACACTCATTTTTAGATGGATTTTATAATGAAAACCTCTGCTTGCCGATATAAATCTCTGCCTTTACTGATACATTATTTCTTTTAAGATGTCTTACAACAAGAAATAACCCTGAAAGTATTTCTCTCCTTCACAGAGCTCAAACACCTCTCCAGATAAGAAATACATCTGAGAATCGATTTCACCTTAAGACTTGATTGACATTCAAGACAATAGAATAATTCACTGAATGGCCTTTAGAGGGAAGCAGATCCAAAGGATCCACGGAGAGATCAAAAGCAAGCTTTTTGTGAAAACTGGCTGCCCGATCTTGTTAAGCAAAAGCTGAACCTGAGACACTTGGCTCGTTCTCTGTCTGTGTGTAGTACTGGGTGAGATTTGAACACCCCTCACATGATTCCAGTCTGAAACGTCTCGTACAGCGAAGGACACCAGGGTTATTTTGTCTTAATCTGCTCATGTCAGGAGACCTTGCTGCTTTGTTTCCTGGGGGATTCTTCCTTTAGCCTTCAAAAGCTACCTTGAAAATAGGAGTTGGGCATGAAGGAGAATCATAGGAGCATCTGTGACACTATGTAAGTGGTAGTCAGCAAGTTTGGAAAGAGATACCTTCCTGTCTGATCCTAAAAGCTATGAGTTGAAGTAAATATGTGACCTGACGCTTCCTGACTTCTGTCTGCTTTCTTGTGAGGAATCAGGCAAAAATGTTGTCTGAGAAATACCTACATATGGGCACAGAGCCAAAATCTCAGAGGGTGATTTCCAAATACTACATATTTGAAGGGCTGTAGTATGTGTGACCTTGTAATTCCACCTGTTGGAATTACATTCTTTTTACATTAAAAAGTGTTTTAAAGACAGAAAATTATTTTAAAGATCTTTGGAGATCAGAAATGTCAGCAAATTCTCAATGGGTAAAGTTCTCTGCCCCTGATATACTCTATGTCTTGGGGGCATGCTGACGGGGCAGGAATTACTCAGTGGGCAACTTGCCAAGGCAGCTCGCCTGTGTGCTGCACTTCTGGCTCTTGTTTTATGAGGACAAGGCAGATGTCCTATATATAGCCTGGAATGAGATAATGAGTCTGAAGCAGCCTTAAAGAAGTTAATGCAATTTTCAGTAATGCATACTTCTCTATAAAGAAGGCGTAAGCAATGAGCTCAGGCACTGAACCTTGGTTGCCTGTTGTAAAATTTTATGGCTGTTTGAGACCAGTTGTCTCTCCCCACATAGATCTGCTCCGGAGTGTGCCCTGAGCAATCCTGATCACCAGACTGCCCTGCTCTACTTTGTGCCACAGATGGAGCCTTCACAGATTTGTGGAGGATTTTTAAATGGCAGAAGCACAGACAAAGACAAACAGGACCACCAAACTTTTAAAAATACCTCCAAAATGGCAAGCGTCAATTATTGGATTTTCTTTTAACAGGTACTGAAATTAACCACTTGTAAGTACCTTTAAAACAATGAAGAGACATGTAACAGTACAGATTAGCTATATCAAATCCATCTAATTTCTTTCCTAAAAGGTTAGAAGGACACTGGGGTAGGAAGGTGTACTTTATTGTCGTATAACTTGAGTTTTCAGTAAAAACAATATGAGGTTTGCTGGAAACACCCTAAGGCAGGATGCCAAATACTCACTGAATCATCAGTACCTTCATGGCCATGGTGCCCTCAGAGGGATCTGCAGGGATTTGCGCTGAACCTGCTGCTTTTCATCTTTCATTAGCACAATAAGCAAATAGGAATGCTGTTATTACTGGCAGAGCTACAGCATATGCCACTGAAACTATGTGAATGTAAATTAAACTGTTGCAAATTCTGTCACATTATGTATAAGATGATTTTTAGACTTGCACCTAGCTCCATGGCAGCCCCTGCATGCCCCTTCTGAGATCAGGTGCTGCCCCAAACATGGTGGGTCACAGTGCTCCAAGGAAGGCTCCTCTGGAATTCCTAGGCATATAAAAGGAGGTGCACACCCTTTTAAATGAGATGTTATACTCCAAACTTACATAAACAGGGTTCATTATATCAGGTTTGGTGTATACCTTTTCACTGGCATTGCTGAGGGAAGCTATAAGCCGATTAATGAGTGCTGGGTGTATGTCTAAACTTTAATCACATACATTAGCATCCAAGGGTTGTGCAAGACAGCATTTCAAATGAGACATGTAAAGAAACTTTCGGAACATTTTCCATGTTATGGAAACCTTACCAGGTTTGTGTACTCTTACATGTCTTAGTCATAATTGGACAGAATATCCTAATACTATGATTTTAGGTTTTTACTAGTGAACTTTTGAGTCTCTAGAAATAGAAATAAATACATAAACCTCCCCACAGATAAACAAGGTTCTTAGACATTTCAGGGACAAAAGGGATTATCCACTGTAAAACTACTCATCTTTCCAAATAAAGCCCAGTTGATCATGCCAGCATAAACAGCAAGGGGAACAGGAGAAAGAAGAAACACCTGTGCTTGAGTAAAGTGACACTTTCCTCTCCTTTTTCTCTGTAGGTGAGAAAAGTTTTACTTCCTGTGTGGATAGTAATTTGTGGATCCCCCAAATCAAAGTTTCAGGAATGTTTATCCTAGAGGACCACATCAAACTTATTAATCCTGCCAGCAGGCCAATTCTTGATGTATTTACATAAAGTTCTTCCCCTAATAGTTGTTTCTTGGACCTTGTTTCTGTTGTAACTGGCTATAAAAGAGCTTCTGTCATACACATATAATGGATGATGATAGAAGTTGAAAATTGGACTTGATGATCATGGAGTACTTTTCCAACCTCAATAATTCTGTGACTCTATAAATCAATTATTAGTAGAAAGGCAACATACAAACTCAAAGAAATAATCTGTTTCTTCCTAGGTATAACACAGAAGCTTGGATAAGTGGCCAACTCGTCTCATTTGTAGTCAGATAATTAGGAGCAGACTCATGTCTACATCAAAACATATTTTACAGAAGAGAACAGAATGGTGTGAGATGCATGAACTGTACCAAAGGGGAAAATTCAAATTGGTTTATGGTACAAAGGTCTCAAAATATGCAATTAAGAGCACATTATTGATGAGGACAACTATCTTTATTACTCCCTCAGTTGTACCCATTGACAACCTCCTGAATTATTTTGGAATGGACAGCATGAGAAATCTCCTCCAGTGAGACTTTTTGCCTTTGTGATGGTTACTGAGAATCTGTATGATCAAGACGTTAGTTTTTACCCAGTTACAAAAATGTTCCCTACACATATTCTTCTCAACCTTGGATTTGTTGTGTGAATAGAATAAAGTTTAAAGACCTCTTTCTCCCAGAAAATCTCTATTGTCTAATGTCCTCTCCTCAAGAAAATCATGTAAATAATTTCTTCTTTAGATCTATCTAAACCTTCCCTCCATCAGCTTAAACCATTCCTCTTCTTACTATCACTGCATGCTCTTGTGAAAAGTCCCTCTCCAGCTTTCCTGTAGGCCTCCTTTAGGTACTGGAAAGCTCCTGTATCACCTGCCTGAACCTTCCCTTCTCCAGACTAAACAACCCCAACTGTTTCATCTAATCTTCATAGGAGAGGTGCTTCAGCCTTCTGATCAACTTAGTGGCCTTCCTCTGGACTCATTCCACTAAGTCCACAAGTCCCATGGACACTGGAGAGAAGTGGGCTCACCAAACTCCCAGCTGTTGCTGTCAGATGTGGTTTCCTATTCTATGGTCTGGCTGTGACAAAGGATTTTGGCTTCTGCCTCATCTCTGAGTGCAGTCTGCCTGGATATTTTCATCCTTTTCTTCAAGACGACAAAGAGCTATAAGCTATAAAGTATTTCAAGTGGATAGCTGGGGTGATGTACCTTCTTGATTTTGACAGAAATTATTCCAAGCCAAGAAATGCAGCAGTGACTGGCGGAGTAACTCCCAGTGCCCCCGAGGAACAGACTTGCCAAGAGCCTGCAAACCCCACCAATCTGAAATAATTTTTTTTCTTTTGTTTTTGTGAAGCAGTGTGATCAAACAAGCTTGATCTTCTTCTACCTCCTTCCTCCTCCATTTTGCCATAAACCTACCCACTTCTTTTGAAGTTTGCTCCCTAGATTATAAATACTCTGGGACAGAGCTGCTTTGTGCTTTGTGTTTGCACAGTGCCAATTACAGGACGTACTCCTAGAAGCCAATAATAGGCAATCAGCTTTTGTTCCGATTTCAGTGGTTCCTGATAAGTGCAAAGAGAGCACAATGCCTCTGATTGGTTCCTTTGCAGAGCACTGCATCAGTGAGATGTATTGCCCTAACATGTGAATACAGATGTCAGCTGAGCAGTGAAAATATCTCAGGAAGCAGAATCAGATTCACAAATGTCCTAAGCACCCTATTTCCCTTCCAGTCCTTGTCAGTTCTAAAATCTCTATGGTTAAGAGTAAAAATGAAAGTGGTACCGACTTTCCAATGCATATACAGTTTTATCCTTCAAGAGAAAGAATGTAACTTTATTGCTGGAATTAAAACCTAGATATGGAATTCAATAGTATATGAAAAGAAGCCAAACTTAAGAGCAACTATTGGTGACATTGCCAGATCTCAGCGCAGACATCTGAAGCCCATGAGAACTGAATTCTCTATGCACAACGCCAGTTAATCTGCTTACTTATCTGACATTAAGCACCCAAAGTGTAGTATTTGGGACTGAAATAGCAGCTATTGGGAAACAAACACTAAGTAAATAAGAAAAACTTTCTCTCAACATTTTTAACTTCCTCAATCCAATTAAAAGCAGTGCTCCTTCTCTCCCACAGGCTGCTGCCCAGTTGCATTCTTTGTTTTTCACATGCCCTGCTTCTTCCCTTCCAGGACTTGTGTCCTTTGCTAGACTAACAGGCATTCAGAGGAGTGGTGTAAGGACACAGGTAAAAGAAGTAGCTTAAAAATATATTTTATATTACAATAATAATTAATATAGGAGCTAATCGTAAGGATAAGTGGACTAATAAGAACATCACTATTATTATTCTATCTGTATTTTAGGATAAGAAAAACTTAAAAGAGTTCAGACTATATATTTTAGACTAGTAAGGTAGATTACTTGAGGCAGCATGTTTGGGATAAAGAACTTGCGTTACCTTATCCCAACTGATGTTGGCATATGTTGCACATCCCCCAAATTTTGTTCTTGTACCAGTAGAATGTGATTTCCATAAACTTTTTCTGACATTCATTTTTAAAGTATTTGACAATCTGTTTCTAAAAGGAGTAAGTTCTGTTGGCCTTGTGAAGTCTGAGTCTGATGTAATTCCATCAAAATCTGTGGAGTTTCCCTGGCATGGAAACTGGAGTAATTTAGGAATTACTCAGGCTTTGCATTTCTTAGATTTTGCCAGTAGGAACTTGGAACTGGCAACTCAGAAATTACTTTTAATTGCATCCGGAGATCCCCATTTACTTTCAAAGATACAATCTTCATCACACACTCTAGATCAGCGCACTTGCATTCATGTTTAGAGGCTTAATTATGCATCAACTACATGGGGGAATTTTAAATGAGATTTGCTGTTCTTTTTGTTTCACGGATTTAACTAAAACATTCTGTTTATTTTGGTGTCCCTCTCATAGCTGGCATGACTGATTTATCTGATGACTAATTTATTTGACTCCAGCCAGACATATACTGCCAGCATCTCAACAAAGGGCTCCTTTGGAAAGGGTTTATAGAGTTTCAGTTCACTCTAACTATTAAACTCTTTATGAAAATGTCCATTTATTCCTAAGAGCTGCCTGGTAATGATACAGCTTCAAAACTGAGCTTACACAGCCCTTCCTCTTGATTAGCTTTTTTACTCACTGTAACTACCAGTCTGGGATTCATGGAGGACCTTTCAAGAAGTGAAGCATCTTTAATGAGGAAAACAAGGGATAACTTGAATTTGTGTGCACACATGAGCACACAGAGTATGTTTTATGCAAAAGCTTGATCAACGGAATATGTGGCAAGCTGTTTTTGAAATAGCTGGTACTACCTCTTGAATGAGTGAGATGCCTGCTCTCAGCAAATGCCTATCAGAGACTTGTTTTCCATACTCACACCCATCACCACACTAGTTAAGGAAGAACATGGATTCCAGTGGGGCACCTGGGCTGTGTGGAAAGAGTGGGTGACAAGTCTTTTCACATCAGGGACAGTCTGAGTCCTGGTGAGATAAAGGTCTATTCAGTGAAGACTGAAAGATGTGGGATGAAGAGGAGCTCCTTGATCTGAGGTGACAATTTGAAGGTTACAGTGTTTTTCCCCTGCAGCAACTTTTGGTGAAAATGTTGGTCCCTTCAGGCAAGACTAGGAGAGAGGACAAATGTGAAATATGGGAAAATTAGCTGAGAAAAGGAAATTGCTTTCCATGTGCTCTCATGTTTGGATTGAAAGTTCTAGGAATGAATTACATCCAACTCATGTGAGCTATGGGGATCCACCTGTAGGTATCTTTTGAGTCAGGAAGGATTCAGTTGAATCCTGCCTAATATGTCCATACCTTCATTAATCATCCATCTGCTTTACTGTCAATTGGCTTGTCTAGACTGCTGTAGGCATGTCCCAGAGATAAAACAGAACCTGTCCCAGAAGGGGAGAGAATTCCCTGTTCCTGTTGCCTATAAAGTGATCACAGGGTGATTAGTTAACACCCAACGTTCTACATCACTGATGTCTAAAGAGGTCTGGGTTAAATCCTAAACCTCTGCTTAAGATCCAGTGATGCAATTTTAGCACCTCATCTATATCCAGCTTCAGGTGCCTGATGAACCAGAATAACATCTCCCAGGCAAGAAGAAAGGAGAACTGTAGGACCCACACCATACAAGATTCTTATATATGATAGAAGGAGGATAATATACAGCTTGAGTACTCCAAGGAGTTTGGCCTATGTTGTCTTTCCCTGCCTCCTGGGCCCCCCTTCTGTTTTGGACTCTTTCAGATATGCTAGGAGAATATTGTTTGGCAGTAAAAATAGCATGGGGAAGTGAAATAGGATGAATGTGAATTTGCTGCCTTTGTTCAGAGCTGTAGGTCTCTCAGCAACATCTAGGTCAAATCATGGGCATGAAACGTGTTACACAGAGCTCGGTGCTCTGCAATCACAGAGCAAATTCAGAAAAAAGTAGGAAATATTTATAAAAAAGGTGCAAGAGGATTTAATACCAACTGGCCTTTGCAGATCAAAAGTTCACTGAAACATCTTTGTAGACCAAAGTCTACTGATGAGTGGAGTCTAGCTGCTGTATAAATTGTATTTTCTGAATTATGGCTTTCTGCCTTAACAAGCTGCAAGGGGCAGTCCCAGAGAGAAAAGAGGTGAGGACATCAAGAAGCACATTTCACTTCTGGCAGCTAGAACTCAACATGGGGCACAAGGCTGAGCTTCTTCAGGTATCATAGATATCATAGATGTTGGAGGTAATCACAGAGTAAAACAACTGCAGAGTAACAAAAGTAAGCTAATGGTTAGAGGTAGGCTGTCCATAAAAAAGGCAGTTTCTTTTAGGACAGAATGATAAAACTGCTAATTTTTAATTCTTTGTAGTAATCCAGTCCCACCATTTCCTGTGGTATTACCACTGGATGTGGGGAACTAATGGTACTCTTCCTGTCTTCAGCCACTTATTACGTACTTGAAGACTATCCCTGTGCCTACAGCTAGTCCACTCTTCTTTAGATTAAACAGTCTCAACTCTCCCAGTCTTTCCTCATACAGCATGTTTCATAAACTTGAGGGATTCAGTCGCTTTTATCTGAGTGCCCTGTGTTTCCAAGTCCTCTGCATCATGCTTCAAGTGTAGTACCCAAAGTGGACACACAACAGCAGCAGAGGCTTTGCTTGGGCCAAACAGAAGCCAGAAGCCATCTCACATCTTACAGACAAACGAATTTGAAAAAGGCTAGGTTTTTGTTTTTTTCCTTTGCAAAACAGTACAACCTACATGCATTAACTGATTTCAACTGAGAGGGTCCTGGGTATTGGATTGATCCCTGCTAGTCCATCTACACAGCCCCCACAGCTAACCAGAAGCTTGAGGGAATTCTTGTTCTGCAGAGTTTCCAGTAAGTTATTTAGAAAGGAGAAGGTAGATGTTTTGAGGCAAATGAGAGGATAGATTATAAAAATTTAAGAATACCTAAGCAACTACCAGGTCAGACAGAGCACTGACCTGATTTATGATCCTGTCTCTGCTAGCGGCGTGAAGGAGACAGTAAGGCTGCAGGCATGTTGAGAGAAAAGGAAAACAAAAAGAAATAAATCCATTTCAAAAATATTGCTGTTGGTAAAATTGAGTGAAATCAGATGTAACCCAGTGAACTTCAGACCCTGAAGTAATGTTATTTCTTTCACTTACTGAGAAAAGTGAGCAAGCCAGTGGAAAAAAATCTGGCTTTAAATCCACTTTGAATGAATCATGCATAATAGAAATTAATCTTGCTCGGGAGTAGATTTTTCTTCATCACTCCTTCTTCTTTTAAAGATCTTCTCAGGAGTTCTTGCAGGTCTTAAATACATTTTTTTTGCTTCCTAGTTCCTGTCCCTTGTTCAACAGTGTTTTCCCTTCAGTATTAAGAACTAGAACCATGTGCTGTGAGTGTATATGAGCAAGGGGGCACATCATGGATTTCTGTTGCTAGGTACAGATTTTTTATACTATTCAAAGCTCAAAACTGTAAAGAACATGTGGTTGAAAGCACTCAGAGTCCTTAGATAAGAGCTCTCACTCATTCTGTTGCTTAAAATGCTAGAAATTTTTGGAAACAATCTAATTTCTCCCAGCTGAGTGGGTAGATTTTGCTGAAATTCAGAGCTTGGGTCCAGTTCCTCTTGTACTAAAAGTGGTGACCATATTGCCACCCTTACATCAAGGCAGAGCCTGGCACCTTGCAAGTTCGTTTTCTGCTTTCCTAATGATCTGATGTGTTTTGGATGGCTGCAGTCCCTGTATTTTTTCAGGAGTTCTCTTCCTGCCCCACGACCCAGCTATTGCGCTCCAGACTCGCTTCCCTTGTCTGCCGGTGTTTTATCTTCTTGCAAACTGTTCCCAGGAGAAAGCCATTCCTATCTCCCTGACTCTCCCTTCACCAGGCTGTATCTGAGTCTTGCACACTTAGACCTTGCTGATAGGTGAAAACCTTATCAGCTGGCCTGACAACGAGTCCTGTCCTAGGCTGCCCTGAGCTTGCCCTTAGGCCTCTGCAGTGAGCAGAGCAATCGCCACACTGCGGCACAAGCAGTGAGAGACCTTAGGAGGCACTCAAGCATTTGCATATTATTGCATACATAAAAATAATAATAAATGTTGGTAGGAGGTGGAGTGGTGTGGAGTACCTCTTATCAACAGGCTCCACAAAAGCTCCTTTATTTGTTTATAAGGAACTGCAGACCAGAGATGCCTGAATTTGTAGACAGGAAGGGTGAGGGGGGAAAACACCTCCACTTGTTTTCTCCTTTGAACAACAACATTTCTCTCACCCTTAACCAAAGAAGGTAGTGAAGCCACTTGGCAAACAGACTTGAGTCAAGTGCCTTGGCTGGAAATGTTGGCTTGTTGCTGCTAACACACAGGGTGTTCTGCTCCGTGCGTGCCGAGGGGAGGGCGGGAAGGGCCCTGTGCAGCCATGGCCCCGCAGCCCTCGGACACAAGTGTGGGCAGCACTTCGCCTGCAGGCACACACCGCAGCCATGCCTGCAGCTGCCATCTCTGCCCCTGCCAAGCACAGCCCCCAGGAGGGCCAGCACAGCCAGCGGGCAGGGCAGGGAGCTGCACTGCTCCGAAGGATCAGCTGAGCCACGGGTGGGACTGTGTGCACCCTCAGGGAAGCCCAGGCCCGAGTACGGCTGTGGCGCTGCAGGATGTCCTGGTCCTGGAAGAAACTGGAGCCTTGAGGCACAAGAGACACTGACACTTGAAAACGCTGCATTTCTGCCAAGAACGGAGTTTCTAGGGACAGTATTAAGTAGGCACAGTATTGGAGGTTTTGTAATAGAGAGTGAGTAAAACAAAATTGGCACGTGGCATGAGGGTGTTGAAAGGTAGTGTAAATTAAAATTGTCTATTGCATTAATTTTGCTGGAATATAGTTTATCATCTGCTGTGTTAGGTAGAACATTTCCATTAAAATATGATATGGAAAAGTCATACGCCATTAATGATTAGTTAGTTAGTTAGTTAGTTAGTTAGTTAGTTAGTTAGTTAGTTAGTTAGTTAGTTAGTTAGTTAGTTAGTTAGATGACCTCTTTCCCCACTTTGTGAGATAACTGTTTGGTTATGACCAAAGGTGGCTGACTCAGGGCACAGTATGTGGTGTGATGTTGGCTGGGATGCGATGCCAGCCCGGGGCAGCAGCTTGGGCATGTGGTGAGCTTGCAATGGAGAAGTTGTTACATATCCCAAGAGTCCTGTTTGCCTGGTGGCCCAATAAATACCACACAGAGATATGGACAGGGAGTCACTTTCACTGTTTCTTACTGCATGGGGTTTGGTTTCTGCTTTTGCTGCTTACAGGATGAAATATCAATAGAAAGGCTTTTATGTGACATTCTGTGCTATTGTTTAGAAATTAGTTTGTGAAGAAGGAAAAGGCAGTCTCCAAACAACATAAGATTTTGGCAGATTTCCATCTACAGAGGAAATTTAGAACTTCAGAGCTCTCGTTTCCTTTGGAAATATGATTCAGTGCATGTTGCCCTGAATATGAGCCCTAGACACATCCTTGTTTCTGACTGGTAGGAAGAGTAGCCTCATATCTTAGTTGGATACAAAAGTAATAGCAACTATAAAAACTGTTAGAGTGGGCCTGGTAGAAAACCAGCATATATTATTCTGAAAGTGCGTGAATGAGAATCTTCAAGTATTTCCTTTTGCTTCTCATTTTGACTGTCAGGTTATGCAATTGTACTCTCAAATACCAGTAGAGTCTGTATGATTAACTTTTGGGGAGGGCTAGAAGTAAAAATTTGGAGTCTAACCTAAAATAACCTTAAAAAATAATATTAATGACATATCCAGTTGATGGTGTACAGTTTTAAAATCTAACACGTGGAAGCCATGGTTATGGAGAACTGTTCAATAGTACAACATACCTTAGCTCAGGATGTGCAGTTTAAAAATTCTGGCTTTACGCAGGTTAATCCTCAGGAGGTGTTTTACTAGAGCTTGGTTAATTACCTACAGATTAACACATATTTTCTTTAGAAAAGTTACCAGTAAAAAAGAAACATAACTGTCAAATGAATGTGTCAGTAGACCTGGGCATGGTGTTCAGAAGTGTTTGGTACCTCTGCTTTTTTAACTGTTTCAGGTAAATTTTTAGAAATGTAAGTGGGAAATGTCTGGGTGACCAGCACAAGCTATTCAAGGGGAGATATGAGTGAAATGTTCTCCGGGGAAATTTGCATGTACCTGAATTTTATCATGTGCTTTGCTGAATTGAAAATATAAATGTTTTCCATTCAGCAACTGAGAAGTACTCTGGCACTTAAGAATGTCCTACATTAAGGCACAGAAATCTGAAGTGATGTGCTCTCTCCTTTTTAGGAAATGCATCCCTGAAGAGGAAAGTCATACAGGAGACCCAGGCTTCAATGTCACCTGTAGAGAGAAGACTGGGAGGGTGATGGGAATCTGCTGGGCACAGCCAGAGGTCCTCACTGTACTGGCACCACGACTGAGTCAAGTACTCTGAAAAAGTGGGGTTCCAAAGCCCTAATTGCCCCTGGCAACACCTCTGCTCCAAGCATTTGATTTAATTTGAGTCAATAAAAAACCGAATACATTGACCAGCCTCTAAACCAGCAGAGACTCCCATGGTACCCACTCCAGGGAAGGCTTATAAGGATAACCAGACATTCTAGGACTTGATGCAAGTGGGATATGGGGAGGAATCCCAGGTGCATAACTCTAATGAAATGGCTGTGCTCATCTGGCATTTTGCTTTACATTGCAAAACTATGTGTCAGTACTATGAGAGATAGGGTAACGTGCATTAGGGGATTTCACGTCCCTACCAACTGTGGAGTGATTTGTTTTCTCTACCAATGTGCATGTGACTCTTACTTGCCTACTCAACTCCATGTAATAACTGTAGAAGAGATTTTTATGTGAACGTATTTTCGCCCTATATTTCTCCATACTCATTCTCAAGGTATATGCTTAGCTTCTCTCCTCTGCCTTGCACTTTTTCATGGTGGAAAAATAAATATTTAAGAGCTTAAACCTCAGCAGTGTGAATTTCAAAATCATTGGCTTTAATGATTTAGAAATTCAGCTCTTCAGTCTCCTTCTCTTACCCTCTGCCTATCACAGCTGGTTTTGCCAGGTCTCCTTTCCCCTCCTGCTGCAGGGATTTGTGAAAATGAAATGGATTGTATCTCTGAACTTTGAATGAAGCTCTGGTTGTAGCATGACTGCTAAAAAGATAAGAAGAGGTACATTGGCCTTCGGCTCCTCAACATATGCCAGAGGGAAGCTCCCCTCACCCACCTCAGTGCTCACAAGGCAGACCAGGGTACAAAACCTGTTTGAACAGAGATATTTTAAGACACTGGCTGCATACCAATTACTGCTGAGTCCTATTCATTTTGCAGTACACTCTCTGCTGCAATGTAGCAGTAATCAAAGAAAACTAAAAGCAAAGCAGAGATAGCAATCTATCCTGATGTGAGTATTAGAAGATGAAAGAGCTTTGTTATTAATGCCCCAATAACAAACTTTGCATTCCTATCCTTGCACCAGCTGACCACACTAACAAATAACAGCACTTTCTACCTTTCAGGTTTCCTCAGTGATTTTCTTCAGATGAAGACCACTCTGGGTGGCAGAAATATGTAAAAATGAGTGAAGAGAAGCAAAAGCAACATTACTCTTGTCTAGATACCAGATCTAGACAAAAGTGAAAAAAATCTCAGCACTGTAACCTCTGTCCTTGTCCAGTGAGAAGACAGAAGGCTCAGAGCACAAAAAGAAGATTGCAGAAAGGCTGTCAAATCGCCAGGTGTAAATGAGCTGAAAAGGAGGACTGATCTGCAAGGTCTTGTGTTTTCCTGTAACCCCGAAGATTTTAAAGCAGTGTAGAATCTGTCCTTTGTAACCTGTCACCACCTTCTCCAAAACTGGTAACAGTGTCTGAAGGCTCCACCCTCTGTGTTTTTCATCTGGCCCTGTGCAGTCTAGTCCTGCAGTTCTTGGACTCTCTTCCTATATCTTTGTGTCTGCAGATTCCCCAGTGGACACATCTCTTTCCAGTCTGCCCACAAGTCTAGACTGCTCTGGTTTGAGTAATTGGCCAGAGCCAAACAGTCTGCACAGCAGTAAATAGTGATTCATTGTGGTTTAGATTCATGGATTTTCAGAGCATATAGATTAAAGTCTTGGAATCAAAGAGCTCAAACAGAAGATGATATTTGGCAGCAGGAATCCTTGAAAACCACTTCAGAATCTTTAACCTATACACCAGCTCTGAGATCCACAAATCCAGGTTTCATGGGGTTGTTCTGCCTCTTGGGGGTTTTCTCCTGGAACTTACTATCCCATTGAAAACCCTGAATTTTGCTCTGTATCTACTGCAAAACTGCTGCTGGAGCTCCCTGTGGGAAAAAGGTCTTGGATACATGGGAGTTAGCCACCTCCTTCAGTTCCTATCTGTTCTGCCAGAGGCTACTTCGTGAATGGCTCTGCTGCATATGAATCAATTCCTTTTCTAACTTGAAACCAGCCTAATAATAAGGCACAGTATGTCTCTGACTAACTGCTACCTAGGCTGAACTGTTTAATTTACCTTATTCATTAATTTTTGGCATAGGGGAAATGATATGCAATATAAGAGATTCCAAAAGTATTTGCTGTGTATGGTCATGATGTTTCATGACCTCTAATGCATTACCAGACTCCTCTAGGAACCAAACGTGTTTCAGGCTATACTGTTTGAGTGGAGAGCAGACTCAGTCATCTAATATCAGAAGAGAGGCCATGAGCTTGGAAGTAACCTTGCTACAATGGAGACGCAAACTGTGAGTGTGGAGAACATCTTATTACCAAGATCTGACATCCCATTCCTATGCATATGTAAAAGACGTCATGCTGAAACCAGCATTGCAGTCAGCCCTTCTGCCTGGTGAAAAATGGAGAGTACTTTAAGAAATTAAGCCATGAGAATTAAGCCATTAATAAAAGTCTGAGAGGAATTCTGTCTAAGTTTCATGGTCACCTTTCCCAAATTTGAGCTATTGATCCTAGTGAATATTTCCTTTCATTCTGAGACAACTTTTCCAATGCTGTTTGACTTGGGTTTTCTAAGTCACCAAATGGATGTTGTACTCACTGACCAGAAAAGCTTAACAGAGGGGTGGCTCAGCCCAATGAACATGGATCAATTGTACCTCCCTTCAATTTGCACTATTCCTAGAAGGATTTGCTTGCTACAGGAAAGTTCTTTGGCACATTTATCCCCTGGCCTTAATATTGGATCCCGTGTTCTGGTTTTGGCTAGGGTAGAGTTACTTTTTTCCCTAGTAGCTGGTACTGTGCAGTGTTCTGTATTCAGAATGAAAATAATGTTGATAACTCCCTGATGTTTTAGTTGTGGCTAAGTAATGTTTATTCTAAGTCAAGGACTTTTCAGTCCTTCAGAGGAAGTGCACAAGAAGCTGGGAGAAAACAGAGCTGTTCCAGAATAGCCAAAGGGACATTCCATACCATAGACTATCACGTTTGGCATATAAACAGGAGTAGGGGGGCACTGTCTGTGAGGGACCGATTGCTGCTCAGAGGTGAGCTGGGCATCGGTCAGTGGGTGGTGAGCATTTATACTGTGCATCGCTTCTTTGTCTTGGGTTTTATTCCTCTCTCTCTTTTTTGTATTGTTATTATTGTTACTGCTATTATTATTATTATTATTGCCATATTTTGTTTTATCTCAGTTATTAAATTGTTCTTACCTCAGCCTATGAGTATTACCTTTTCCTAATTCTCCTCCCATCCCACCGAGGGTGTTAGGGGAGTGAGCGACCAGCTTCTTGCTTACCAGCTGGAGTTAAATCACGATCCCCGTGACTCTGTCCCTTTGAGTACCCAGAGGATGCTCCGGCAGAGTCCCCTGTGGCTGACCATCAGCAGAAGAAAGCCTTCCCGGTGGATTTCTCCCTTCAGGATGATAGCTGAAGCCGAACGCCCCAGGCTGACAGCCCGGCCCCTTTCCTTGAGATCCCCCAAAAGCACACACAGCTGCTGCTTGCCCGGGCTCTGGGCACAGTTAAACCTCTCCTGTCCTGTGGCTACTTCCCCGGGGGAAGGGCGAGCAGCCTTTCCAGGGATCTGGGCAGCTGCTCGTCCCCCGCCGGGCGGGGCGGCAGCGCCCCGGGCACGGCGGGCGCTTCCCCCGGGCTGCTCCTGCAGCACCATGGAGAGAGGAGCGCGCCCGCCTGCCCCGGCCCGGCGCGACGGAGCGGGGGCGGCGGGCAGGGCATGGGGTCTGTCCAGCAGCAGCCAGCAGGAGCACAGTCTCTATCCCCGACACTCAAGCAGCCTGACCCCCTGCAAACCCACTCAGGATGGGTATAAAGCCCATGTTGGCTTCTGGGGGATTTAACACTAAGGGTCCTCCCCTAAGGCTGAGGAGAAGCCTGGCCTTGGCTGCCGTGCCTGTATCTGGCTGGCTTGTCGACTCTCACCAAACAAATACATAGTGTGCTTTCCTTGGCAGCAAGTTTCTGTCAAGTAAGGGACACTCTCATGTCAGTCCTTTCCTTCTCTAGAGGTTGAATTCTCTGGGAAAGGTACTAGTGTCACCCTGAAGCCCAGCTAGAATTGCTCTCTACACCCTGATGGTGTTTGACTATGCAAGGCTGTCCTGGGGCACAGGTGCTGCAATAGCAGTTGTCTTGTATCAGCTTCCCTCTGCTGCTTATCTGCATTGCAGTGTCAGTATCATGAAAAGGCAGCTCTGAATCGGTTTGCTGATGTGACCCAGAACAGCTGGGCATTGCCTGTTCTATATTGGCTACCATCAGGATAGCACCATTGCTCCATCAGGCTCTGCCAAAACAGGCACTGACAAGATGCCAGCAGGAGATCTGAGGCTCAAAAAAGCAAAGGTTCAAGGAAGCAGATTTCTTCTAGTTTCTTGTACACTTCCCTGAACTCATGGCATGGAAAACCAGAACATACAGGAGTCATGTAGCACTGCTGTAGGTAAGGCATGCAAAATGCCAACCTAATTGTTTGAAGAAGCCTAGTAGCTGTCCTGATGGACTAAGGAAGTATAGTAGAAAACAGATGTACACACAGCTCATTTGGCTAGTCACAATTCTGTATTTATGTGAATGAAACAGCTCTCTGTAACATCACCCAAGTCAAAATACCTAAATAAAGTGTCTAAGCCATGCTTGATAGCTAAAAGATAGTTCTTCTCAAATCTGGGTAACTCTGTCTTTGTAAGAATTCAGAATTATATACATGAGAATAATGACATAAGAGGTTAATTACTGCCTGTGGAGCACTGGGGCATTAGCAGGAGGTAGGCTGGGTGGGAACTTTGCCATAAAAAGTCACTGTCTTTCTGAAGTTCATGACTCCAGAGCTTCAGTTCTCAGGCTCATGCTTTGAAGGGCCTTTAGGTATCTTTCTTGTTGATAAGGACTGACTGTTTAATCAAAGGTTACTCTTTTTGAAAAAATGTTGCCTCACTGCTAGTTTTAATTTCTGGCATTTATTGACTGTGTGAGTTTATGCTTGTGAGTAATGACCTCTTGGTTTTAGTCATACAATTTCCATGGCTGTATCTGATGCTCTGATAATCATAATCAAGTTATCTGAAGAGACAATGTTCCCAGATAATATTTAGCTTGAAGCTTGTTGTATTTGTGTCAGATCTGATGAATGACTTTGTTGCATACTTCTCCCAAAACAGCTGATTTAATAAAAGATATTGCTTCTTTCCACAAACATTGCCTTAAATGACTGGAGTTACAATGCTATTACTATTCAGGATCTCCCTCTAAGATCTTTCATCTGAATGTTTCAGTCACTGCAGCAGAGCAAACCCTGGCAGGACATATGAATGCACATGCACCTTTGGCAACAGCCCAGTTAGCTTTGGATACTGTTAGCAGTGTGGCCCTGCTAACCCAGACTTCCAGAAACATGAACCCCTCAACATCTGTGCCTGGGCTGGGCTGCAGAAACTGAGCTCTCATTGCCTTGCCTATGCTCCTATGAGAACAACTAGTCGATGAGCTGAAAGTCAGTTCTGGTAAATGTCTGCATACGCCTGTGACTGCAGGGTAATCCTGCTCGGAGAAAGGCCTCTGGAATCTGGGGTTTTGTTTGTTTGTTTTAATATGCTGTGAAAAACAGAAAAAAAAAAACAACTTAAAACTTCATAGACCCTATTTAGAAGCCTCCTCTGCAAAATCCTCACAAAAATTGCAATTAAACATTTAATGATCCAATGAATCTGCTTTGGAATAGAAGTGACTTTACTACACTTACATAATATTGTTGCTGCTGCTGTTGCTTTTACTGCTAATACTTTCTGTAGAGTGACCTGATATTGGAAAGATAGGAATGGAATGAGGAACTTGTGTAAGTTGTCTTGGGCTATAGAAAAATTGCAAATCGATTCCATAAAAAGATGAACGTGCAGAAGAACCTGGCCTCAGTATGTAAGCTATAATGATATATTGAAGCTCTGAGGACAGAAAGTTCATTACTTCTTTAATCTGAGCATTTTATTGTTTTACAATCCATGACAGAGTGAGAGTGCAAAACCCTTTCCCTGTTGAACTCTTGTTTTCCTTGGATTATCAGGAGTTTATGTTTAGCAGGTTTTCCAAACTGAATACCTCACTCTTTCCCAGTAGTGCTTGTGCTACATGTAACATTACCCTTTGCTAGTGCATGCACTGTCAAGTTAAAATTAGACTTCCTAAATGTCATTACAGCAGCTTGTTACTCTCTTACTTGAACAAGAGTGTGCTACTTTATTTTGTGAAATTATTGTCTATGTTCCTTTAAAAACAAACATTCAAAATCTTACTCAGATGCTTAAGTATATATTTAAATGATGCATGTATAACATGCATTTTCTCTTTATTCAAATTTCAATCAGCCAGTGATGAAAATAATAGTAACAATACAAAGTGGCAAATATGTTACATCTGATTATTCTGAAACCACATTTTGTGCTACTAACAATAGCAATAATGGTACTTTTTAGTTACTTTACATTGCTTTAAACAATGCCTGAGAAGAAGAGCTGGATTTCTTTCTTTAAAAGTTGGCAGAAATAACGTATAAATGGTTATTTGCAAAACAAAATATTCACTTTTCAAAAATGTGTGTGAATTTCTGTGCCTTTTAAGTAATTTTTGATGAAGAACATTCTTCAAAAGAAATAAAACTCTTCTTATGCATTCACATCTCTCATGGGTGATTGGTGATGATTTGAAATGGCATCACAAAATATAAAGAGAAATTATGCCAAGTTTTATCTCAAAATCATCTCTATGTGTAAGAGTTGATCTGTATGTCACAGCACGTAGTCTGATGTGTCAGGTGCATGAAAGGCAAGAAAAGGTAAGGATCTTTACAAGCTTCAGTGTTTCCATATATGTGTGAGTCTATGACCCTGTCTATGTAATATATGGTATGGTAACAACCACGCAATTTTACATTTTATGTTTCATTCAGCCACTGGATGTCAATATCTTAAGAGAATTGTGTTTCTTTCTGGTCTCATAAAAGCTTTAGGAGACTGGTTCTGTCTAGCTTGGGTTTATTTTCTGGCTCCCTAAAATATTGGTGTCTTAATGCACTTTTTTCCTACTCTAGTTTGACTCCATCTTTCTTGTGTGCTGTCTACTCCAGGGAGAGCAGTCATTCTGCCAAGGCCATTATGAGTGCTTACATAGAGTTTCACTGAAAACACTATTTTGCCTACTATCACAAGGTTTAACAGCAAATAAACCCAAACCTCTTCATTTACTGCTTTACACATAGAGAGAAACACAAACCACATTGCATTGGTACACTTACAGTTAGCCCCTCTCTCCAAGAAAAGCTGTTTCTGACATAAGGCAAGAAGTGCTCATTCGTTTTTACACTCAGATAGATGGCTTACAAATCAAACACTTTCCATTAAAATAGACATTCAGAAGCAGCACACCTTTTATCTTTAAAGTCAAAATATTAGCTGGTTATACAAGCAAGTATATACACGAGCACTTAATTCCTAGTATATGGGTATTTGCACAGGATGCACATATTCAGGGAGGAGGTTATTTGCACTCTGATTTTTTCAGATACTAAAAAGAGCACCAATAGCTGTCACAGACCTTGCTATCTTTCCCATTCTCACCATCCAGCAAGCACAATGCTCATTTTGGCGTGGAAATTAGAGCTGTAAGACAGTTTAGTCCATTTCTCTGCTAACAGTGGTTTGATACTGAGTGCGTTAGTGGCACTATGTCCGGCATACTTATCGTGTATTACCAACCACAGAGTAGAGCTTACTGTCTTTCCTGGAATACATATCATTCCTACAAAGTTGTTTCTGGTACTCTGTCTACAAGATCCTTTACTTACATTCATCACAATGCTTTAAACACAATCTCTTGCACAAGCCAAAATAATCTTTCCCTCCTCAGGCTCACATCTTGCAGTACGCATGGCTTTCCGTACGTTCCAGTTAAACTACTCTTCCTTACCTTCTACTTTGAAGATAGTAAGGTGAGGTCTGCAGTGAAAAGCCCCCAGTGCATTGCCAGCACAGTTCATCCAAAGACCCTGGAAGACCCAGGTTGCCGTGATAACAGATGATGCTCGACTGGTGACTTTCCACTCATTTGATGCAGTAGCAGCAATAGCAGCTCCCAGCCCACAGAAACAAAATATGAAAGCTATAATCTGTATTCCCAGCATGTTTCTCTGTAAACCAGGGACTTACTAATGCCACTGTGTGGAGAGAAAAGCACTCCAGTCACGTGTGTAAGCAAAAAGGCATAACATAAGCAAATTATACTTGAACAAGTTCAGTACCACTTGCTACAGAAAGTTAATGTGGCTGAAAGAAATTGTCATGCTTGAATGATTTAAGAAAGGCCCTAGGCATAAGAATGTTTAAAAAGAAAGTCAAGGTATGCTTTATAGGACCTAATTACTAGTACTTACTTACTAATTTCTAATTGTAAAAATTAATTGTTTTAATTTTTTTTCAAAACTATCCCAGTTAATGCTTAATTTTCAGTTAATTGGAAACTTACAACCATTCCACCTAGCAAAATAGGTTCAGAGTCCAAACTGTACAGCGCTATTTAACAGATTACCACATTTTAGGAGGATCACACAACACTTGAAAAATAACTCATTGAAGGGCTGTGAAATTAATTCAGGCATAACCAACCACCATGCAAGCAGCTCTAAAACTGGTGGAGGGAGTGTCTGTGGATATGTTTGTAGAATAGCAAATCTAGAGCAACAACCGAAACAGCAAGCGGTCCCTGAGCAGTGATGCAGCTGCAGCAGTCAGCAGAATGAGCCTGATGCAGCCCCCACAGAGACTTTCTGCTTGGTCATTGTATAAACTGTTCTGCCTCTTACACTTCTCATGAAATACATAGTGCAGAGACATTTGTCCCACTGTTGACTGAGCTCCTGCAACTTCATGCCATGAAGAATCCTCAAAGTATGCAGTGCTCTGGATCAATTGGCATGGTCCACCCACTCTGCATAGAATTTCTTTGGCATAACTCATTATTTATCTCATACATTGTTGTCTACATGTTACCTTTGGTACTTCCTTTGCAGAGCTTTCTTTTCTCTTATACAGATAATATCAGTATTGATTTGCGCTCTTTTTTTAAATTTAACCGTAATTTTCTCCACAACTAATTCAGTTTACCTAAGTGTTTGCTCTAGCTGTGTCTGTCTTCACGAGTGAAATATATGTTGTCAGCAGCCAGATCTGTATCAGCATTGGGAACTCATCCAATTAAAAGTTTACAACAATTGACATAGGCTGAAGTAAAATTCACAAACTGAAAGCCACAGGTTACCTGTGTAAACATTCTTGTCCTGCTGTAGAGGCATCAACTGTATTTAAGAACTGTCAGCGGACATTTTAAAAGATAATATCAGTAGTAAAAGAAATATTGCATGTTACTGGCACAGTGTTCAGTTTAACAGAGACAGCAATATGTCACATAATCAGTTACTGTATTTGTGGAGTTTGGCGAAAGTGGTTCAACGAAGGCCTGTAGCAAAATGTTTTCCCTTTTCCAACTTCATATTTAAACAGTCCTTAAACTGCTGGCTGTTTTCCAACTTTTGTCTGTTCAGTAACACAGAAAAAAGTTTTGAGATAATGGAAAACAGCACTAACAGGTTAACTTTCAACTTCACCTTGAACTTCTTAAATGACTGATTAACTTACTTCCTGACAGTTTATAGCAGAAATGAGGGTTGTAAACAGGACTGCTTACTTCTTTCTTATCACTTAAGTATCTGTTTAATTTATTCATCACTCACACACTAACTCTCTAGAAACTATGCCAGGCAAAGTGCTTGTGACCATGAATTCCACAGTCATGCACTAGAAAACAATCAAGATAGAGGCCAAGAAACCACTAAGCCCTCCTTAAGCCATGAAAGTGTAGGCTACAGTTCAAGTGGTGTCTGCGGGCACTTTCCACTGAAGTAAGCAGCCTTCAGTGTCCCACTAGCATAACAGTCATGAGTTTGTATTGGATGGGACCTTGGTAGAAAATGATCTAAAAGTGAGAAGGGGAGAAGACTTAGGAGCTTGTATTGCAGTTTATCTAGAAATAGAAATGTGAAAACCCTTCCCATGATAATAGGTTTAAAAGAGCAATGTCTTACTGAGAAGACACCTCTGCTTTAGATTCAGGCCACTAAGAAACAGATCAGTAGCCCTGTCCTGCTGAGCCTGGGTAGCTCCTCACAGGCTATGTTGGTAAGGCACACTGCTGTGAATAGCCAAAAAGAGGAGTAGGGAGGGATGAGAGAGTATTTGCTTACAGTCATCCTTGCTTTTCCAGTCCAAATGAGCAGATTCTGAGTTTGGGGCTTTTTTTGGTGGTTCTGTTTGGCTTTTTGGTTGGTGTGGTTTTTTGGGTTTTGTTGTTGTTGTTGTTGTTGTTTTGTCGGGTTGGTTTTTTTTGGTTTTTTTGGGTTTTTTTTTTTGTCAGTGACAACACTCAGGGAAAGTCTGTAACCAGGCTTGAATTTAGCATCAGATGTAAAATGTCTTTGAGCTACTCTGAGTGCTCAGCCAACACTATTGTCACTGAGAGGGTTTAAAAAAGAAAAAAGACACCTAATGAAATATCTTCTCAGTATTCTGTGTGAATTAGCATAGTCTTAGGCAAACAAAAAGGCAAACACAAAACCACCTTTTTGTGTGGTAGATATGGAATAAAAAATAATCTCAGCTCTCAGGAATCTGCTTCAAAGCTGGTCCCACTTCTGTATTCTCCTCTACACTCTTTCAAATTTAGGGAAAATATATATGAATATATGAATATATATGAATATATATATATATATGATAGATATGAAAGATTACATGAAGTTTGACACCTAACATAAGAAAAATGTTACTATATTATTTAACAGCAATGCAAAATTGCTTCCTTCCTGTGTAATATCGTCCTCAACATTAAAACAACCTGCTGTATTATAATGATGCAAGCCTACTTTCCATGTCTTTCAAGCTGTCTTGAAAAGACACAAATGTTAACAAAAAAAAATTCTATTCAAGAAACTATGGGAGGCCTAAACAACCAGGATAAATTGGAGAAGCAATAAAACCAGAAGTTACAAAGACAGAACTATTGACTCAAGACTTCTGGAGAAGTCAAAGAAGTGAAAACAGTGTGTAAAGAAACCAAATACCCAGAGACTTCTCTACTAAATTCAGTCATGCAAGGGATCAGCTGTATGGTAACATGACTGGTCCTATTACACAAACACAAAAAGAGTTCCTGAGAACTGGCACTGAAGATGGTGTTAAGGAAGGAAGGATGCATTTCAGATGAGCACCAAGTTCTTCTGTCTCTGCCAGATGCACACAACCTAGAAATCAAGCAAGCAGGCTGAAGGGGCAATGAAATTACTGGAAGTGGGAAAGTTGAGGAAAAAGATAATTTCATAGCTTACTATAACAAAAGGATAACATCACATTTCAACATTATAGTGGTACGGAGCAGTTGCAGTTTGAGATGTTTGCTGTTCAGCTTGTTAATCACGAAGTGCTGGGTGACATAAACAGAAGGAAAACTCAGTCTTATGTTCATCCCAATTTTATTGCTTTTTATTGAGCACTGCAGTCACAATACTAATATGATTATATCAGTGTTATGTACTATAGTATAATCCCATTATTAATAGTACAATTTTTATATTCCTGTAAATATTCCAAATCAGGGTCAACAGGGTTCTTAGTAATCTGCTTTAATTGAATATGTCCCAGCTTATTGCAGAAAACTTGAACTAGATAGTCTTTAAAAGGACCCTTAAAACTCAAACTATTACATGATTCTATAGTACTGCTGTAGAAGAGAAAGAAAAACTTCATATCCTTATCACTAGGAGAATTGCTTTGCAAATATATCAATGTAACAAGTAATCCAGTTCAGGGTTTATACTAAATTTATACAATCTAGGTATACATGTGTTTAGGAAAATACATAACTATATATATAGTTATGTATTTTATATATATTTATATGTGCATGTATTTAGTATCTATGCAGGTACAAGCTATGCTTTATTATATTTTAAAGCATTTTCTGTTAGTTGGTTAAAGGGAAAACTGCTCACTTGTGCATTATTTATATGAACACTTCTTGAATATTTGCTAAGAATGTGGGGGATTTTGAGCAACAGATTCAAATCAGTGTTTGGTATGAGGATAAAAACTCACGCGATTAACTTTGTTTTTCTCATCGTGTTCCTTAACTGGGCATTAAAGATAAGAGATGAATTTGAAAATGTTAATTTAGTATGACAGAGCATTATGTTCCTTATTTTATGCTGTTGACAGCAGGCACTAGCAAACTTATTTGGATTAAAGACATTTGCTGTCACTAAGTGTATTGTTGCTGTTGGCACTCAACACAGACTCGCAGTATGTGGCAAAAAGCCAAAATGGCTTTGTCTATATAAAAACATGAGATGCAAAGAGCTAAAACGCAGTGAAGTTAGAGTGATAGGAAAAAAATCATGTGTTTAATCAGTGCTGAAGGCTGGGGTGAAATTCAAAGTCCTCGTGCTTTGCTGAGAACTTCCAAACAGTTATAGATGAACTGATAGGCTCAATGAAGAGATCATGATTTTATAGAATGAACTGATCAAACCCAGCCTCTATTAGGATAAGTCTATGCTACAGTATACTGACAGCATTACTGGAAGCTGTAGAGTTAGACATGAACAAGCTCCAGGGTGCTGTGGATAGAAGAGTTCATTGCTTTCAATGATGATAGATGCCAAGTGAAAAGACTGCAGCACAGATAAAGAAGCGAGGAGGCTGAGGAAGAGGGAAGTAACAGAAATATTTTGATATAAGTGTTACAGATGCATGCAAACACTGAAGAAAGACAGCACAATGCCTAAAAATCATTAGTTTGTCATACAAGTGAATTCAGCCTTGAGAAAACCTGTGTAAGTGCCCTGAGTGCATCCACATGCACCTTTCACAGAGGTTTGGCTGCTGGGGCTTATGGCAAGCTCACAAATGGTGCAGCTGATGGTGCCTATCTCCCTTCCTGCTGGAGATGTGGGAAGGGACTCCCAGGCAGCACGGTATTGTGGAAAAGCCATGGCAGGTGTCCCTCTCTGCCCTGTGGGATCTGCTTTTAAGCTTGATCCTTGATAGAGCTTCAGTGCCTGGTGCCTGGCAGCCCAGGTTGTCCTGGGCCATGGGCCACTGATCCAGAACTGAACCCTGTCCCTGACCTGCAGTTTTGACTTCCCAGCTTGACCTTGGACCCTCAGGATCACTGGGCTGTGTCTGACACTGGGTGCTGCCGTTCCTGGGGCTGTCCCATTCCCTGGATGAGGGCCGGCCCTGTCACCCCCATGGAGAGCATCCACTGCCCTCTGGCCAACTTAGACCACCATGAGCTCCAGTGTTGTGGGGCCTGGACCCTTCCTGTCCGAGTGCAGTACATCTGCCCTGAGGCTCTCCATAGTGCTCGCTCTCTGCACCACCCTGAGCCCCAGCTCGGTCCCAGGTCTTGACTTCCTCACTGGCATGTGAACACCTCCACCCAGCCCAGAAACTAACGTGGGGCAGCTCCAGTTCCTCTCATGCCTCTGGAACTCTTCTGGGTTGGTCTGACGCCCTTGTCCCACTGCCTGACCTGGGCAGCCAGCAATACCAACGTGGGCTTGCTGGCCACTGGGAATGGATTTGTATCACTCACCCCACTCCAATCCAGGGAGATGCATGGACCCTGGAAACAGGTCCATGGGGGATTCCCAGCTTGGCCTGAGGCCCATCAGACATTGCTCAGGATCCCCTACCCTACCCACATGGCCAGACACCTCACACGCAATGTGTATGACCTCATGTCTGTGCAAAGTGTGAGGACACTTTTGAGTAGCAGTGAGCCCAGGTGACAAACAAGGCCAACATAATCCTGGCCTGTGTCAAAAATAATGTGACCAGCAGGACTAGGGAAGTGATTGTCCCTCTGTACTTGGTACTGGTGGGTCCACACCCCAGATTGGGCTCCTCAGTTCAGGAAGGATGCTGAGGTGCTAGAGCAGGTCCAGAGAAGGGCAATGGAGCTGGTGAAGGCTCTAGAAAGTCATAAGAAGATCAGCTGAGGAACCTGGGGGTGTTTAGCCTGGAGAAAAAGGTGACCTTATCACTCTCTATAGTTATCTGAAAGGAGGTTGTAGCCAGATGGGGATCAGCTTCTTCTCCCATACAGCTAGGGGCAGTATGAGAAGAAATGGGACAGGGAAGGTTTGGGTTGGACATCAGAAAGAACTTCTTATCTGAAAGGGTGGTCAAGCATTGGAATGGGCTGCCCAGGAAGCTGATGGAATCACTGTCCTTGTAGCTGTTGAAGAGATACCTGGATATGGCACTTAGTGTCATGATATAGTGGGCAAATGTGGTGGTCAGTCAAGTCCTGACTTGATGATCTTAGAGGTCTTTTCCAACCTTACTGATTCTATGAGTCTACAGCATCCCTCATTGAGCGGTCCATCGCCAGGGTTCATCCCACCCCGTGGGAGCTGCTCTGAAGACAAATTTTTGGTGCTGTGTCTTTAGAAGACCCACAGACTCATTGTGGTGCAGCCCAGCCTGCACCTGCCTGTGGGCCCTGCTGATCCCAACCTAGATCTGCACCCATGGGCCAATGCCTGAGCCCAGCCATAGCCTGTCCCCATCCCTAGGGAGGTGACCAATGCCCAGGACTGGAGCTGTCCTGCTGAAGCTGTTTGCATGGGCATGTGGGATGGGCCCTGGAAGCCAGGTCCTGCCCCAACACAAGGGAGCCATGCCTTGGGGAGCCTTTATCCAAATGTCAGGGCACTAAGGGCAGCAGCCATGGTAGACCTGAAGAATCACGATGTCTGTGCATAGTTCATGTTATCTGATTGTATTAGTAGTTTTGAATCAGTGTATTTAAAAGTACATACAAATAACCCTTTCTGAGTACTGTGTCATGTTATTGAGTACAGACAGAGAGAAAACAGCTTACCATGAAGAATAGACCTGAAAGGATGTTATAAATTTTGAAGATAAGATCCAGCTGTGACAAAGTAATCCAAACTGCCTGGAATATTGTGACATAAAGTAATGATATTATGAAAATTTATAACTAACAGGAGCTACTGAATTACTTTCCTAATGCTATGTTTTGCATACCAGAAAAGGTTTGGTGCCTAATACAGCTCTTTAAAATTGCAACACATAATCATATTGCAAAACTCTTTACACACATCTTTAGCCTATGTCATAAGGACTGTGGAAGACACAGTCCTTCACAGCTCTCTCTGCCTCTACCAGCCTGCCATGGTACCAGCCCTCTGGCAGGCTATTACTTCTCATGTGATTTAGGCAAGAAACGTTGTTGCCCTCCTGCAGCAGATCATCTCTCCTCCTCCTTCGAGAAGGTGCTTCCACCCATGTCCCATACTGGTGTGGTGGGGAAGACATCCCTCCACTTAATTACCACATTTATTTGGTATCTGCCAGTGTGCAGTTCTCATCACACTTCCTATGCTGCTAGTCATTCTTTCCATAAAGGCAGTAGAAATGCATCTGCTCATAAGCACACATATCTACACCTCCTTCTGTCTTAAACCACTGAGGTAGTGAATATGCTAGACAAGTTCCTGTGAGCAATGCCGATCTCTCCTGCTCACATAAGCACTTCAGTACCAACAAAGACTAGGTGATATCCCTTAAAGCTGATGCACAAAATACAGAACTATGCCTACACATCCAGGCAGCAATTCCTGCTACCTGCTTGTATTTTGAAAGCAGAATTTAGTAGAGATCAGCAGTTCTATGTCACAGAGAAATTATCTTCAATAAGGCCACTAACACATTTGCTTGTCACCTCTGACATCCCAAATCCATGACATGTCAGACATACCTCTTCTGAGGCCTAATACTAGGATTGGTATAGGTTCTTCCTGCAATTTCTTTGTATTGGTTCTGCGAGCACTGCAAAGTGCTTCATTCTTGCTCTAGCTGTCAGAAAGCCCAGACCTGGTGTTTCCTACAGCACACAGGGATAAGCATTCAGGTCTGGCTGGTCTTCAGCCTCTCCTTCAATGGGAAACTGTCTGGAATATTCAGAAGTCCTTTACCTCTTTAGTTTTCAGGTAGGAATGCATGTTAGACTAAGGTGTGATTGAGTGCAGTTGACACTGTTCTCATCATTGTGTCAAACTGAAAGAGAGCCCAGGTTTGTAAAACTGGAGCAGAACAGTATTGTTCTGACAGTGTTTCTGAATGTTTTAGCCAATAAGACAACACCATCATGTTTTCCAAGAGCAGTGAGGTGACTACAGAGATCTGTCTTACACTCCCAAATGGACCAGGTGGAAAGCACATGTGAGGAGCTAAAGGTGGGGCACAGCTCTTTCTTTGCTAGAGTTTTCCTAGCTTACCACCCAGGTAGACTTAGGCCCAGCAGCTACAGCCCTTTTCTGAAATCCAGCCCTTCCTGCTAATTAAAAGCACGCCCAGGCAGTGCATCAGCCATGACACACACCTCACTGAGAACTGCTAACCACATGAATGTCTTCCAAAATTATTGGGAGCTGATAAAGCACGATTACAGCCTGCCGCAGTCCAGTTTCATCTGTCTTGTAAAACGCAGCAGATGAATGCAGCTTCAGGGCAGGCAGGAAGCTGTTCAGTAGGATCTGAGCCCTTCTCAGCTCTCTGTTCATAGCAGGGCAAGCACTGAAGAGGAGGGGAATCAATCACAATGCTGCATGTTAATAAGCTCATCACTTATTATCTGACTCTCATATAGATTACTAACTCTTGATATTGCAGCATCTTAAGGGAAGAAGGAACCCTTAACACATTTCCATTTTTCTGTAGGTCACAACATGGGTTAGATTTTCAACAATTTCATCTTTTTAGTATGACTAAAGTCTGTCTTTGGAGAAGACGCTTGCTCCTGATTTAATGGATGAAGATGTAGCCAGGAATGTGTTTTTGAGTTTGCTCCAAGGGCAAAATTTGCTCAATATCTTAAATGTATCTTCATCATTCAGTGTCTCTTCTGTTTTATTAAACAATCTTTTAATAATGGCTACTCTGGAAATGAACCAGGTTGGATGACATGATCTTTTGAGATCCCTTTCATGCTGGGGTGATCTACGAAATAATTTTATACTGGAGTCAGTGTATGCCCTCAATTATGTTTCTCATAATCTAAACAAATTAAGTTCCTTCAGTCTCTTGCATTAAATATTTTCTTGAATTTTCAGATACTTTCTGGATCTTTTTTTCTGGCATGTTTCAACATTCTTGTCAAATTATGGGCACCAAAAAGGAAAGTTATAGTCTGGTATTGCCTGTTCCAATGCCAGTTCTATTTTTTATTCAAAATAATCTGTTAACTTTATTTTCCACAGTATATTGGAAAACAATGTGTTCCATAGTGCATTGGAAACTCAGTTATGACTCTTGAGAACTTTCTGAAAGCATTGTTTTCCAGAACTGGAAATGGAGTAATCTCCGTATGTTATTTTTTTACAGTTTATTCTGTCAAAAGAAAGTAACATTTGATGCCATCTATGTCAAAGTAAGGCTTGCTCATTTACTGTCCTCAATGAAAAATAGTCATAAAATATTTAAAAATAATAATGAAGTCTTGATAAAAGTAATGATTTTTGGAAATTAGGAAAGTAAGTCATCTTAGACAAATAGCTCTTGCACATGAATAACTGCTGTGGCAAAGTAAAATCAGTCCATCTGCAAAACTAGTTCAATGACCTTCTGACATTAAAACATTTCTCCTAAAGATTTTAAATCCTGGCATTATGCCAGAAGTGCATTTTTTGATTTACTGACCAACCTTTCCCATTTTGTGCTCTGTTAAATTCCACACAAGCAGCCAAATATCTCGCATGGTGCTTGGAAAGTAAACCATTAGTTTATTCTTAGAGATTATAACGGAGAATACACAATTGACCTACTTAATTCTGTAGTGCTATCTAGTTTGGCAACCAGAGCAAAATAAGTGCTTTCTTCTAAACACTGGCTTTCGTGCGTCTCTATTTGTACTTAATCATGTCCCAGCAATGTTTGCATATTTGCCTGAGAAGTTCTCAGGCTGAAAAGCCAAACTCCAGAATACTTGAGGTCAACAACTACGGCAATTACTCCTGCAATTTCATTACAGAAGTGGTGATGTCTGAGGAAAAACATCACTGTTTCTTATAGCAGTGTACAGTGTGCAGATTCAGAGAGAAAAAGAATTTCATTAGCAGGGGGATACACACGATTACACTTTGTGCTAAAGTTTGTAATTTATTGTTGTTGTTTCATTTGGCTTGGAAATGGAAGGATGGGAGTAGGAATGGGAAAAAACATCACTGGGAAGTTTTTACTGGTGTAGCTGAGTACTGACAGTTATGTTGTTCAGAGGCTGAATTTTGGCAGGAATGAACATTGTACTCCCGTGTGAAGCTGGCCTCTCAGGGGTCCAGAAGCAGAGTGCAAGTGAGAAGGTTGTACCTTCTCCCATTTGGTCCTTGGGCCTGGGCTGAGGGAATTCTCCTTACTCTCCCTCTCCCCATTTCTTTCCTCCCGAAACACAAAATGATGGCAGGACAAGAAAGGGAAGGGAAAAAGAAAGGAAGGGAGGGAAGGAGAGAGGAAGATACAGGAAAGGATAACTGCAATCAGTCACAGTCACTGAATAGCATTGATCCATTTCTCAATATGGATGTGCTCAGCAGGACAAAGTTTAGGGCTGAAACCCATGCTAAACACATAGTAGGAATATCAGCTTCTCTCTAATGTTCCAAAAGCCTGTTACCTGCATTTGTGGTTCCCAGACATCTTGAAGCAAACCTTGATCCTTACCCTGGGTGACTGAGCTGACCAGTGCTACAGTTGTGAGTCTGATGGAGCAGCATCATGGGGAAGAGCTTTATAAACATCCATATTGTCTGAGTCAACATCACCTCTTTGTCTGAATCACCTTTGATTCATCCTGCATGCATAAATTGTCTTTTGTCTCTGTTTAATACTGAGTTCTTTATTCACAGCAAGTGATAATTCAACCTGGAAGCTTTTTCATTTTTCAGGAACAACTATTAAACAGTGTTTAAAAGCAATTACATGCAGATGTAAGGCAAAATAAGACTGTTTACATGACTTCAGTGACCACAGAAAAAAATATGCTTCTCATTTGGGTTGGCAACTACAGTCTTTCTGAAAGCTCTGTATCTCTTTGTCCCTGCAAAACTTGTTAGCTATCATTTACTTTTCGGAATTTGTAAGGGACTGACGGACTTTCTGCAGCAGATATTTTGCAGCTCTCTGAATGATATTGTATCAAAGCCTCTACCATGTTACACATATATTGCAGATGTTCCAGTATTTAACTCTGTGCTTTTCAACAGATTTGCACTGGGCTCAGAAAGTAGGGGAATTTGTTTAGATAACTAGATATTAGTAAAATCTCTTGTTTCCTATGAATAGCATGTACAGGTCAGTAGTGGTGAATAATATGCCCTTTGCACAAAAAACCCCAAAAAAGCCAGTTTGAATTACCATTCTATCCTGATATTCTTTCCTGTTCCAGTCTGAATGAACCCATCATGCTGATTCTTACAGGAAAATATATTGCTTGACAGGTATATACCCAATGTCTGACTCCTGGCTGATGATTTATAATCTACTTAAATCAGTGGTTTATTTGGAATCTGATGGGAGCAAGGGTGCTATGTTTACTGAGAAGGGCAATCATGAATGGAGAATAAATACCGAAGTGCCACCTCCTCACTTGTCGAAACTTACAAAATCTCATTCAGAGAAGAGAGACAAAACACATCTTGAAGTGCCAAATTCCTTGTCTACCCACCACTCACAGCTGCACATACTTCACAAATCTCCACCCCAAAGTCCAGCTCCAAGAGCAAAGCCTTATTTGGCCAGAGCTGCACTGAGGCATGTGGAACTGCCCTTGGCGTTAACACCTTGCACAAAGCTGATGTTACTCACCTGCTTTATTTCCCTTTCTTATTTTCTACCTACTTCAGATGATTAATATTATCACTGCTTCCTAAACACAGGTGGACTGGAAGTCATGCTTAAAAATATGTCTTTTATCTCTTTTAAACGAAAGCATGGAATTTGCATCTTTGACATTGAGTAGTTCTCTGTGATAAAACTAAGGTAAGGATGTGACTACACATATAAGCAATGAAACAGAAAGTAAAAGTGAAGTATTTATTGAAGGGGATATATACTGCTCTACAGAAAGAAAATATGAAGGTGGTTCCTATCACTAATGTGATAAACATATCATTATTGTGATTCATGTATCACTAATGTGATTCTCATATCACTAATATGATAAGATTGCAAGAAATAAGGAAAGAAAATGTGCCAAGACAAGAAATCATCTAGGTCTAAAAGACTGTCTAGGTCTGCTTTAAAAGATGATCTGCATGGATAATATGGGTAAAGACCACCTAACTTGATTTTGCAGAGGGACAAAAAGCTTGGCAATTGTATTTAAAAGATAAATAGTTCTGATAATTTGGAATCACTGTGATGGAATCCAAAAAGGACATGATGCTTTGGCAACAAATTCCTTTGTGGTTTCTGCCTGGTCTTGATGAGCCTCTCTTCTCCCCTGTCTCTCTTCTTTGTTGGTCATGTTGTGCCAGCTCTTCCTGTTCTTGACCAGTCCTTTACTACACATCCATTCTGTAATACGAAACCTTGGCAGACATACATGGCAGTGATTGCAAAATGTTAGCTACCTGAGCTGCTTTACTTCTCCTTTTGCTCATAAACTTTCCAGATATATATTGAAAACTTACTTCTTCTGTTTTCTTAGTTGCAATAGAGCATATAATTGCTCTATTATTGACTGTGAGAGATGACAGACTATTCTCCAAACAGTAATTTAAGCATCAAGAACTAATGTAATTTTAAATTTGGTTTTGAAATGTGCGTCTTGTGGTACTCTGGTTCTGGAGTAAAACTTCAAAATAAGAGGACACAAGATGATGAAATTTAATAGAGAGGGACATATTCAGGTAGTTTTGAAATTAAGCTTCCTGATTTGAAAGAAGTGGTGATAAATTCATAGGACTCATCCATAACTGTATAAAGTTCAAGAACTTGAATGCAGAGGAAGTCTGTAGTCTGCAGATACACAAAATGGAAGAAACAGCTTCAAACCTACCGCATGAATAGGAAAAAGTGAGTAACATTTTATGCTGCTAAACTACTTCTCTGTAGTTCAGACTGCAGTAGGACAACATTAGGAATACCTGAAATCAAAATAACTCAAAGCTTACAGAGGACTTCAAAGTAAATGACAAAAGGCATAGAGTTGTACAAAGTCAGAGAGGACAGAGGAAGAAAGTATGGATCCACTTGAGTGGAAAGAAGGAGGTACAAACAAAATGCTGGGCTGATATGAACCCAAAATGAAGGGTCGGATCAAATAAGGGACATGGGTTGTGCAAGAATCAGCACCCAGTCAGGAATGCCCTTGCAGCTGTTTGTTGTGCACTGACTGAGGAGATACAAGCACTCCAGTTGGGATTTGTAGCACTGGAAGGGTTAAGGCATCTCTGAGACTTAACAGGGAGTTCCAAAGAGTGGTCTCAAATGCTGTTTGTTTCCTGGAGTTAAGCACTCTATTAAGGGCTACAGGAAGTGCCCCAGTGAGACCTGGGTTCATTCTGTGCTTTATACCTACATCACATATTGGGATGCAGATGACAGATTCACGGCTTCCTTAGTAAAGATGGGGAGGAGGAATAAATAGAAAAAGGCAGCAATCAGTTCTGAAAAATTACATGTTAACTAAAGCAGTTGACAAAGAAGTGGAAGACACATTCCTCAACTTATGTAAATCGAAACCTCCAGCTGCTAGGTAAATCCTGCAGACTATGTGATCAGGGGATTTTGGAGCAAGTGGAATGAAGAAATAACTCAGCCTCTGCCTTAGACTGAGCTGCTAATGCAAAATTCATGATTTCAGGAAAGACATCAGACCTGACCCTAGGGCCCAGCAAGTAAAGACACAGATGGACTAAACATCATCTCATCTTTCATTTCTTATGTATTTTATACAATCCAGTGTAACAGGATAAAAAAACTGAAATCATTTTGGTGTGAGGAAACATCTAAATACAGGCTAATATAGGGAGTCTGTGTTTGTATTTTCTTTATCCCTCAAATTCAGTAACCAGATAAGTTTCCATCTGGTTTCTTCTCCCCTCATTATTGATACAAGCACTTGCTAGGACAATCCTTCTGCAGTTTGCAAAAATTTTTGAGAATCCTCAGGGCTATATTAAAGCGAAGATGACAAAACATCCTTATCATTTCCACATGGGTGAGGAGATTAATATCTCCTGCTATACATTTCAGAAACAATCTGTGCAGGCCACACTTTCTGGATGCAGATTTGGGCTCTTTCTCTTCTGGCAATGCTTCAGTTCCTCTGTAACCTTCAGCTTCCAAGATGCGCCTGCAGTGTGACTACGATGCTTGAACTTCTTCTATCTACCATGATCTTGAGGGACTCATTGTCATTGGGCCAGTTTTACAAATTAAAAATTCCTGCATCTCTAATGACTCGTTCATCTGCAAAATCTTTTAATCTAATTTACAAATGTTTCAAAGTAACAGAAGTCCCATTCTTTGAGGCAAAAAAAGGAACAGCAGGTCTACCAGCCATCTGTTTCATGAATAGTCTGAATGGGAGCAGAGCATTTACCTTCCACAGTCTTAAACCTTTTGACAATCTTAGGGTTCAGATGGAGAAAACCCAATATTTTCTAAGACATCTAACTTGTCATGTATTTATAAATTCAGGCTTGGGTTTCAAGAACATGGCATTTACTTTAAATCTCTATCTCTTGCTTTCCATGCAGCTTCAAATTTATAGAGTAGTTTAAATTGATGGGCAGTGGTGCCACTTTCTATTGAAAATGCAAACAAAACAATGCCTTTTAAAAGCTCGGTTATTCTTTAAAACATTATTATGATGATTTTGGTGAAAAATCTGTAATGGACCAAATTCTGACATGCCACAGATTGAACCCATGGAGGACAATATAATAGTACTTAAGATGTTTATTGCATCTCACAAAATGTCTTCATGTCACTCATGAGGATATATACGAAGATGCTAATCCTAAAATCTAAACTGATTTATTGGTAATTGTTCTTGCTGTGATATCAAGTGGTTTGGCTTAATGTGCAGTATTAATTAACTCATCAGTCATTGCTCATGTTTGCAAAGCCCACAGACTTAGTCATGCAGACATTTATATCACCTAAATTAATGTAGGGCCTAGGCACCTACGTATCCCTGCCAGTCTCAAACCCAGAGGTCACTGTTCTATTACAGCACTTCTGGCAATGCCTTCAAGGCCAAGGTTCCATGGAAACAAATGCAACAGGAAAGGTTACCCTTATTATAAACATATTAATGTCACAAGCACTAGCAGTGAAGTAAAAACCAAAACTATGGAGTTCATGAAGCAGAGCTGAGCAATGACCTCATGCTGCTCCCCAGCCTGTTGGTATGTGTTAGCTGCTGCTGTTTGGCTGATGTCACTTCTAATGCAACAACTAAACCCACATTCTTGGGTATGTGCTTGCCTAGACATTGTCCCTCTTCCCCTGTTTCTTATCCAGCAGCAAGAGGCTGAGCATGGCAACACAGCAGGAACCAGAACTGTCTAAGGCTGTTACACAGAGACACATGAGAGAGAAAAGTCAAACATTACCCATTCTTTATGGGTCTTTTCTGTCTCTTCCCATCCACTTTATCACCTAGCCTGCATCTCAGAGGTCTCAAAGCTTGGCTCTGCACTCATCTGCTTCAAAAACTTCAGTGATAACAGGCTTCAGAGGGACAAGATGGCACGAGATGACACATTTGCTAGCTGTCTCCCTCCTACCTAGTTCTTGGCTAGACTGGACACACAACAAAAAAACATCATTCAGTGAATTCTGTGTCACCTAGATATCCTCTAATTGTGTCCCTGTCACTACTTAGTTTGCTAGTACAGAAGTGGTGTTGTCCTATTAAAGATATCCCCAGGAGAAAAGCATTAGCAAACAAGGCTTTCAGTGTTGGCTGGACATCCTGCTTCTTCTCTGCAGAGATGCAGCCACCCCCATAGTCTAGCCTGCTTGCTCTGGAGGAGGCAAAAATACTTACCAGGACATTTAGAAATGCATGCAGCCTGCCAGAGCTGGTGATGTGGAACGGCACCATCTCTGACAGAAAACAAACTTTGCTCTCCCGTGTCTGAGAAAGAAAGTCTTCATGGGTTTCTCTTGGAAGAATACCAGAGGGTGGCTTTGGCAGGGGGATGTGCCTGCAAACAGACTGTGAGCTCCTTCTGCAATGAGGGTGGGAAACAGAAACAGGCCTTGAGGTGCTGCAGGGAGCCTAGAGAACTTGTTCTGTCCTTAGGGCTTTCTCATTAGATAGCTGCATGTTGTTCTAACCACATTAACTGGCTCAGCTGCTTGGACTGAATCGCTAAAAGGCAAAATACACATTTATTTCAGGAGTTTTCTGAGAAAGGTATACCCAGAAAAGTTTCACCTGATGTTGCAAAGCTTTTCAGACCCCTGGCAGTCAAGGCCAACCATCCAACCCCAATTTTCTGAGTTTTGTGGTCTGAGAGCAACAGTCTCCATGTTATGCTGCTTCGAGAAGACTACAGGGAGCACAGGATTGCCATTCTTTGGGAGCTGGTAGTAAGGGTCTAAATTTGCCCAAGGTCTTTCTGAAGAAAATGAAAATTATTTGTCCTGGATATGAACAACAGTAACTCGCTTTTGTTGGGTAGCAGACATGTTTTGCTTCAAGCTGGTTGTACTGCCCTAAGTATTCCCTTCTCCTGACTTCACCTGTGTCAGCCAAAGAGACGAACTCTGTGCTTCCCTGCAGCTCTTCTGAATCTGGAACAACCAAAAAGAGGGGGACATCCAGAAAAGCCAGAGACTGGGGAATCACATAGCTCACTGTGGGATAAGGTGGGATGGCAGAAAGATCCTATCCCATGGCAGTATTTGGGCAGGCTGGGTCTGCAGGAATGGGTTCAGGTCAGTGACTCAAGCAGGGCTGCCAGGTATATCCCAGTAAAACCCCTGGGGAACAGTATGGAAAGCTGTTAGCCTGGAGGGTTGGTTGTTGATTTTTATCTCCCACTTTGTTACTAGACCCTAGTGGATAAATTTGGCTCAAGGCAGGAGGGTGACCTGGTCAGTGGGTGCACATGGAGTGTATGAGGTACAGACACCATGTGGGAGAGACAGGGAGCACAGTATGGGTACAATGCTGCGGTTTTGGGTTCTGTCACTGTGAGAGCTCTCCACATACACAGTGCTTTCCCAGGGAAAACTGCTTAGCTGAATAGTGCTTCCTTTTTAGAAATGGTTGTTGGAGATGTTATTGGTGCTGCTCATCATTCCTACTATGGTTAAAGCACTTGTGCATGAAGTGTGTACGTAATGTTCAAGATAGCACAGCTAAAGAGAAACTGTACTTTTAAAGCATGCTTCCATGGATGTGGTGTACCCATTAAAATTGGGCAGTTGGTAATAAAGTTCTACATAAAAAGACAGAATAAAGAAGGCAGGAATAAATTGTTTCTTATTTCTTGGCAATTTTCAAAAAAGTACATTCACATTGAAACATTTTAGGGTTTTTGTGGCATTTTTTGTTTCTTCCTGTAATATTTCATATGTCAGATCTGTTTCTGGGCAGGAGAAGAGACCAACTGCATGGAGACAGTTGCTGTTTAGGAAAGTGTCTGTGTCTGTCTGTGTAAGAATATGTCCAGTGCATGCTTTTGATTGCATTCTCTGGCTAACATAGAAATGCATCTATGGAATCAGAAAAATCTGCTTATAAATAAAAATGAAAAGGTTAATTATTCTAGTGCCTGTGCAGATGTTATTGATAATGCCTTTTATGTGAAAGAACATGAACAAAGCCAACCTCTGACTTTCAAAGAGACAAAAGAAAGGAAAAAGCCTAATACTGTGCCAATTTTTAAAAAGTGAAACGCTCCAGGGAAATAAAAATAAAAAGTTTGAGAGTGCAGAGTAGAAAAAACAAGCATTAAAAACTATTTTATTACCACAGTCATTAGAAAAAATCAATTCTGAATATCCTTTGCAACATATCATAGCTTCATATCCCAGCAAAAAATAGAGCACATAAATTACATCAGGAGGGTTGACTTAGATTATATACTCCTTCTGATTCCTCATGGTTGTTTGCTTGTGGTCCTGCTTGGGGCAGCAACTTGCAGAAAGAATTGAGTGAAGAGTGGCAAGAGCTCTTGGCAAGAGCTAGTGGCCCCAGAGCTGAGGAAGGTGCGGAAGGAAAAGAAAGACAGAAAGAAAGACAGAAAGACAGAAAGACAGAAAGAAAGACAGAAAGAAAGACAGAAAGAAAGAAAGAAAGAAAGAAAGAAAGAAAGAAAGAAAGAAAGAAAGAAAGAAAGAAAGAAAGAAAGAAAGAAAGAAAGAAAGAAAGAAAGAAAGAAAGAAAGAAAGAAAGAAAGAAAGAAAGAAAGAAAGAAAGAAAGAAAGAAAGAAAGAAAGAAAGAAAGAAAAAAAAATTCCTCAGACTGGTGTTTTCTTGACATATGAGGCAAAATGCTCAATAGCCTTTTATGGAAGAAAAGTAATTTTGGCAAGGTAATTAATTTTAGATTCATAGAATTCTGTAAAAAAAATCCAAATTGAGAATAACAGCAAAAGACAAGAGAAATATTAATTTTTTCTATATAAAATGTTTTGATTCTTTGATTTGAAATTAGGTATTCAGTCTAGAACTTCTTTTAGGATTACAAATGTAAAGTATTCAGATATATTGGCTTAATATGAAACTTTCTTCAACCTGAAATTACCTCTTCTATGAAATTACCATGAAATAAAAATAAAGAAGTATCATTCACATAAGTTCATCCATCCATCTAACTACCAAAAGAGCATCCTTTTTTCCACTTCCCTTACTGCTTTCACTCTCTATCATCTGATATTTATTTTTATTTAATTGTGCTGCCTTTCATCCAAGCCAGGGCTGAACCCTGCTAGTTGCTGCATGATTAGGTAGCAAAATCTTTAAATTAACAGTTTCACTAAAGAAACCTTTTAGATTAGAGACATAAATAAAAAGGTTTTAATCGAATATTTATCCAGTGCAGTCAACCAGAAAAAAAATGGTTGCCATGGCAGCTAGAATTTCCCTGTATAAGTGTTAGGAGCTGTGATAGTTCACTGATCAAGCAACATAGTTAAGAACCCCTGCTTCTTTGGCTATAGAAATGTATCATCGGTCTCTCTCTCTGACTTCTTTATTTGTTCACCTGCCAACAAATTTAGGTATGGGGTTTTTTTTATGCTGCTAAAGTCTGCTACAGAACACAAACTTTTTGTCCCTCTGTATCAACCCCTTGTTGTCATTCATACAAATTACAGCCACCATAAATGTGTATTGCAAACGATGCTTTTAACATCATGTCCCATTAGGGACCTAAGGATGTGCCTAGCCTAAGCATTTTGCTCTATGGCTGTCAAAGGTCCCAGCTAGAAGTAAATCTCTAGCTTCTCTCCTGGTTACTGTAAGGAAGCAGAGACAAAAATGTGGATTTGTATCACCTTGGCATTTGTGGCATTAGACTGTGCTATATTACCACTGCATTACTGGGTGATTTTCTCCCTTGTGGCAAAGACAATGAGAATTACAGTTCCACGATTCTTTTGTAAGGTTGCCACACCTTTAGAGAGAAGTATGTTGTCTCAAGTGGTGCCTAATTCACACAGAATGTCACATATTTCACACAGAAAGGACAACATCACTTTATATCTCTGGACTCCCAGAGGCTTATATCTTTCTGAGTAATTAGGAGCTGCATATATCTCATATTTGAACTGACCTGAGGGGTTATACAATAAATGGGGACAGGCCCTGGAGCCCACTTGGAGCTCAGGAGGATGCTAGATTTATTTTGATTTACAAAAGTCCTATTTACTCCTGTTTACCTGTTTGGATGCTGTCAATCTAATTTATGTGCAGATATGTCCAAGCACATGGCAGGGTTTACTGAGTCACTCCTGCTGAATAGAAACTCTGCAGTGGGAAGTGGAGAGCACTGGTTCATCTACTCACAAATGTTCCAAAACAGAACTTATTAATGCCATGGCTGTCTTACTCTGGGTGGGCCTTTTCCTTCAAATAACAACCTTCCTATAAGGAAATATCATTCTTACAAAATTACTTAAGGAAAATATTTTTTTAAAATTTGGCAGGCTAAATGACTCATTCAAAGGGCTCATTATTTAAAGCATAGAACAAAAGCTGGCAAAATTACTCTTATTCTTTTTCTGTGATAATGTAACTCCTGGGAATCCTGGTCCTGAAGCAGAAGCTCTACAGCGGTGCTGGACAACTAAAGAATGAAAATGATTGTCAATCCACAAAGGAGCTCAGTTTTAATATATGAAAACAGTGGTTTATACAATCCTCTTGAAACTTTGTATTATAAAGGTTACCTGGTAGGAAAATCAGGAAAATGACAGAGTTCACTAAGGTTATTTTACTCTCCATTTTCCTCTGTTGAGAAGAGCAGGCAGGAACAGCCATCAGCATAAGTGACATTGTTAGCAGCATGGCAGGATTGTGGAAAATTCTGATTCTTGTTGAGAAAGGATAATCACTGTGCTGCCTGCACTTGGGAGGTGAAAAGCTTTGGAATATCCAGAGAGAGAGGGATGACACTTTTGTACAAACCTCTGGTGGCTGGTCATCTCCTTTGAAGATGATCTGGAGAAGAAAGGAGCACACAAAGTGGCACTAACTTTCTCTGGCAGGAGGGATGATGGTGTGATTTTGCTGCTATGAAGTGTATTTTGAAGGGCAGGAAAAGCATTTATTTACAGAAACAGAACTACAGCTATAATTTCTGATACATCCTAAAGCCATTCCATGCATAGAGATATTACTTTATATACACAAAAAATTATTCCACTATTCCTGCCTGCCCCTGGTCACAACTGAGGAGATTTGAAAAGAAGTTTTTTCTCCCTTTGGTTTGTTGTCAGGTGTGATGCACACAATTGGCTTGTTGGACAAAGCAGCCATTCCACAATTTACCATCTGCTGGTCATCTTAGTACCTGACACAACCATCCTCCTTCCCTGTCCCCCTTTCATGGTTAGCCTCACCTCTCTATTTTCTTTATTATTCTCTGTTTTCCATCCTTCTACCTCATTTTCCTTCCCTCTTGCTTTGGCCCCCACTTGGATCCACCTTCTCCCCAAGCCTTGGATAATACCTCCCTCCAGCCCTTCTTCTCTGCTTAATCTCTGTGGTTCACATAGTAGAGTTTACTGCCATAGCACTAGTTCTTACACTGAGTTTTCTAACTTCATGATTGTTTCTCTTCCTTGTGCTGTGTCTGGAACCACCACTCCTCTTCTGAAAACATCTGCAGCCTTTTTATAACTTTCTGACACAGAGTATAAAGGTTCAAAGGCCACCAGAGTGAATTTGCAGGCCAGAAGATTCAATCAGGAAGCAGGTAGATGCTAACAAAGAAAAAATATTAAAATATAAGAAATGCAAACATGGCCACAGGATTCCCAGCAATGCTCTGCAGCTCCAAAGCAAGAGGAAGAAGTGGGTATGCACAGGTGTACATCTGGCCAGTTCAAGTCATGGCATGGGAGTGCACCTGAATTTTTCACCAGTGCTAAAAGTTTAGTGTATTTTGTGCAAGCATAAGTAGCCCTTTCTTTTATCTCCCACAGAACAGGAGACTGTGTCTTAGTTTGGTGATATGTATCTGAAGCCATGATTCTCCTTTCCTTTTTACATTTACACACCTGCCTGTTGCCTCAGGACTATACAGACTCTTTGCACTTGGACATGAAGCCTGCAGCCCACAGGGAGTACAATGAAGTGCAGAATACAAAGTGCACATCCCTGAGGTAACAGGGAGTACTATAAACATGTCTGGTTTTTATTGTCTTCTATGCCTTCCATGAACTATTGCTAAATGCAAGATCTCAGTTCTTGGCCTCCAAGAACACTGTTGCTTCTTCTTAGTGATCTAAATAAAAACCACAGCAACCAAGGTAAACATCTTCCCACGACAGAGGAAGTAGAACGTCCCTCTGTAAGAGTAAGCCTCCCTCTGTGGGAGACAAAATTTTCCACCTTGGTTTTCTGAGGCTAAGAAACAAATAGCCATGGAATGGGAGCATTAAGGAATACTTCACTGCCTTCTGCTCTAACAGCAATATACATTACACCAACTTTTTTCTCCAGCATAAACACAGCTGTGAGCATATTAACTTGAAGCCGCACAAACCAAAACAGATTAAGAGCAAGAATAAACATGGCATTTAACATGTAGCTAGAAGATACCTAGATGCAACAGTGATTAAGGTGTTGTAAGAATCTACACGCAGGAAAACATATACTTGGTGCCTGTGAGTCAGTGCTTATAGGCATTTGAGTCACAGCAGCATTGACTCATTTAGGTTGGCAAAGACCTTTAGGATCACTGAGTCCAGCTATTACCTAATGCTGCCAAGGCCATCACTAAACCATGTCCCCAAGTGCCATGTCTACATGTCTTTTAAATACCTCCAGGCATGAGGATGCAACCACTCCCCTAGGCAGGCTGTTCCAGTGCTTGACAAGTCTTTCTGTAAAGAATTTTTTCCTAATATCCAAAATACCAAAATATCCAAATATCCAGAATATCCAAACCTCTCCTGGTACAACATGAGGTGATTTCCTTTTGTCCTATCACTTGGGAGAAGAGACTGACCTCCACCTCACCACAGCCTTCTGTCAGGTAGATGTGGAGAGCTATAAAGTCTTCCCTATGCCAGAGGAAACACTTCACAGTGTTTGGGCTTAAATTTACCATTTTAAAGTAAACCAGAAAAGGAAGATTTTAGCACTAATTATATTAGAAATCTTGAAAGACTCTGACTCACAATGCACTCCTGGTGTGTAGTCCACCTGTGTGTGCAATACCCCAGAGAAGTGTCAGGCTGCCAAAAAAGGATTAAGTAATAAGGGCCTCACCCAGTGGTGTGTGGATAGGAGTGAGGAGGCCAAGGATATGTGGGAAAAAAATTGCCTTTTGGGAGTTCTGCACTGGCAGGTAATCGGTGTTCTGCTGACAGCTGTGCCCAGGAGAGTCAGAGAAACTTTGGTTACTTCTCAAAGTGGGTGCCCCAGGAAAAGTGGGAACTCTGTGTGACCCAGCCAAAAAGTCAGGCTGTGGACCTACATGTGCTATACTCTGGTGGAACAGCCAAGAGCTAAGGAAGGCCAAGTGATAACAGTGTTGACAGACTGTGTTGGTCACAGCTGAGAGTAACTCTGTGTGCAGTCATTCTACATGGTTTGTGTTCTGATCTGGCAGTCTATATTTGCTGGTAAGTGCCCCTCATCCAGGTCAGATGTGGCTTGACATACATTGGAGATGTCTCTGCTGGCCTTAGCTTATTTCTTTCACAACAGAATTGCCTCTTCCCCTTTCCATGTGTTACTAGCTTTCCAGGAAAGTATTGAAAACTGGGTAAACTATCCTCTCCCTTTTCAGCAGAAAAATAAAGAAAAACTGCAAATTTTTGAAATGATAATTTAATTTTTTTCCTTTTTTTTACCTTCCTGTCCTTAGCATGTTGTTAGAATGCCCAGTCACTTTCTATGCCTTCTGTTTTCCAAAGCTAATGATGTACACACATACAGACTTGTATTTGACTTTGCCTTGTGAGGTTCCTATTAAAGTTAGAAATCAAGTGTGCAGTATGTTTCATTTCCTATTGAAACCTACATGATTTTATGATCTCTAAATATTACTCGCTTAGCAGTATTCTAGCTTTTTCCATCTTCATCCATGATGCTGGATGACATCAGGCTTTCACTTAGTCCATTGATGGCAGTAAATTCTCTCAAGGCACCTCAGAAAAGGTGAGAAAATAGTTATCATATTTTTTAGGTTCATTCGTATTTGAAGGAAGTGTATGGACTGAGGATCTCTACTGGCAAAATCTGCAGTTTCTATTGTGAGGTCAGAAGTCTTGCTTTATAACAAGAGAAGTTACTTTAATCATGTCCAAAATCCCATCAGAGTTGGTAACCCTCAATAGGGAAAAAACCCACACTTTGCCACTCAGTTTAAGTAAGGTTTTGTGTGACTCTGTGTTACAGAAAGAAAAAAGATCTATGCAGTAATTTATGATTTTTTTCTGTGTTGTCTTCTGTCCCCTTGCTATTGCCAAAAATAAATTTATTAAATTTCAGTCTGACAATGGCAAATGAAACACAGTCAGGATCCAGATGATCTTGACAGTGATGTTTCATTCTGAAAAGTGATCTATGTGTCTTTTCCTCTGGAGCTTGTTGCTTAGTCATGTCATTACTAGGAGGGAAAAGAATTTCTCTGGAAAGAAAGACACTTTTGTTTGACCATCTGTGCAATGTCTTTTTTCCTAATTTTAGCATGTAAGTAGAGTGAATCAAAAAAACCCAGAAATATCTGGGCTGTAATGGTGGAGCTGATGACTGACTTGCTCTGTGGCTTATAGATTTGTGAGTGCTTACTATTTGTCTTTTCCTTCCTAAAGTAAAGGAGAATGTCCATGCTTCCACTTCTGATGTCTCTCCTCTCCTTTGCCCATTTAAGTTAACAAAAATGAAAGAGAACCTGCAATGGAAAATGTATTCATATAAATAAATGTGGAAAATACAAAATGTATTCATATAAATAAATGTGGAAAATACAAAAGAATGCTGTAATAAAGAAAAGCTTTGAAAGAAACACAGATTTTACTCACTCAAGCGGAAGTATGTAATCTGCTGGTAGTTTGTTACATGTCTTCATAGTCACTTTTGAAAACAGAGCTTTCTTATCAAAGCCATTTGAATTCTATGTTTGACAGTGTTCTGTGTCCCAAATTTTGCTTTAGAAAATCAAGACAAAAGTCTTAGGCATAAGATCCTCATCCATATAGCAAGAGCACAGTACTGCTGGAGTCAGACCTATGAGAACTGAAATGAACCATTCACCTCCAGGCTGAGAGGAGGTTTTAAGAAGAAGTTCTTCTCTCTGATTTCTGGATGTCATGGTAACACCCTGGCAATCCTGCCCAGTCACAGAAAGCATAGAAGTCAGAAGGTCAGCCAATCCATCCCCTACCCTCAGACTAGGTTGCCTATGCTGAGCAAATATCATGACAGAGATTATAAAATCACTGACTCACAGAATATCTCAAATTGGAAGAAACCCACAAGATAATTGAGTCCAACTCCCTGCTTCTTGCAGAAGCCATCTCATTTTTAGAAGTCAGGGAAGTCTTCATTTCCCTAGGCCATCAGTCACAGTCTGCACAATAATTGCAGTAGGTTGTTTTTTGTTTGCTGACTCACCTTTGCCCTGAAACTACTTGAACTTAATTTTTTTGTTACTGTAATTCACTGTTGCTTGGAGATTATCCCTGGCTGTGTGCATTAGTATTAAGCTAGAAAACCAAGAGATCAGGATAGGAAGGATGCAAATAAAGGGCAAGATTTGCTGTAGCATATCAGTTGATAGAGAATGTAAAGAAAGACTTTGCTCTTCAGAAACAGTATTATCAATATTATAAATGTGGTTCAAAAAATAGAAGACTTGAAAATGTAATGAATAGAAGCAGGAAGATTGATGTCTGTTACCTGGTGACTGTAGAATAGTGAAATGAGCTTTTAGCTTCTTAGGAATGGAGAAGAGAGGGCTATGGACAGCAACAGCTCAGGACAGCAATACTGTAAATACATAAGTCTGGGTTTTCACTAATAGCACAGAGAGCTGCTGCTGAAGGCCTGCTGAAACCTCATCCAAATCATCCTACAAAAATATCAGTCTCTAAGTTCATGAAGTAGAAGAGATGAAATTGTTAGGGGCTACTGAATAGGTGGTAGGTGAGTCAAGTTTAACTTTAGTACAGCCTTTTCTGATACTTTTCTACTGAATCAAGTGTTCAATTTAATAGAAAGTAACTGGTTTGAATCTTATCTTAGCAGATAATCAGTAAAAACTATTTGCTACAGATAAATGATTTTAACACAGATTGTGTACTACAGTCATCTATAAGGCATCAGAGACAACATCATGGGATAGGCAGGTAAAATACCATTAAAGGAAGGCTGAAAACCTCTGGAGAGGTAACTTGTGGCTGCATGGAATATCCTACCATGTCTAAAATGTAAGTAGGCACCTATGTGTAGGCACCTGATTTGTATCATGATTTAAGGAGAATGAATAAGTCAATTACCACAAATAAGAAACTATGGCACGTAGAAGATTGAGATGGGGATGTAGAAAAACATAAAGGGAAAATAGAAATGGCTAGTGGGGTAACAAGGAGAAACAGGAAAGGCATCCAAGGAAGACTGTTGACATTACATACTGATGGTCAGGTTGAAAGAGCAAAATTACAGCCTGGTTCTGCAGCACTGATGTTTCGGTTCTGCAGCTGAACAAGAACAGGCCAATATATCTGTATTGCAGCACAAGCACCATTCCCCAGGGGATACATCAGCCAGATGATGAGTCAGGCCCCTGGGTAGTGACAAACTGGGCTCCCAGCCAGAGGGACAGCCTGCTTCCCTGCCAGCAGCGTGGTGAGATACAACACTGCCTGTTTAGTTTGTCAGGCAGGCATATGGTCTGCCTGGCTTCAGTCAAAAACATTAAACTCAAACAATGTACGGTTGCAAAGCCTTCTCATTCTGCTTTCATAGCTTGTCTTTGGAACACTAATCCCTCCAACATCTTTCAAACAGCTTTGAATTTGATTCTGTCCCTAATACTGCCTCAGAAATAACACTTAGTTCTCAGCAAATCTTTTATACAGACTTTTCAAACACACTCATCCACAACTTCTTGGTTTTCTAGGTGCTCATCTCAAGGCCATTGGGTATGAAATGGAAAAACTCTTCAGCTCTGAAATCAATGGCTGCTTGCTTGAAAGGGAAAGGTTGTAGTGTTACATCCTCCAAAAGACTAAGCTTTAGGTTCCTTTTGCATAACAGGGATCAGTGCCTGCATTTCACCTCAAGATCTGTATTTTATTTGCCATCTGGAAATCAGTGGAAACTGCCCAGTAATCTTCTACGGCTTTTGAGAAAAATGGATGTTTATGAGCTCCTTAATGATAAGTGCACATGGAGAAACTTGTTAGTCTGACTATATCCAAAATGAAAAGACAGTAAAGAAGGCATAAGGCCACACATCACAGAATAGTTACTTAGAGACTACTTTCTTGTGCACTGAATAAACAGTGAATCTCATGTGTTTGCACATTTGTGACATCTCCTGTGATCTGAATTTTTTCCCCAGAACAACCTATATGCATAAATTGTTGAACTAGTTTAATGTAGTTCCCACTGCCTTAATTTGGCCATTGCCCTATTTGAGCAGTTGACTTTGCTAGATCATTATCCACATGACTACAATAATTTAGTCACACTTTGATTGATTAGTTTGTTACATATCTCGTTCTCTTCACATGAAAATAGCATTGCCATAGCAAATTGTTCAATGCATAAATTGGCAGTTGCTTTTTCTGACTCTTAAAATAGAAAGATTATTAAATTCATCACTGTGCTCTTTTCCCTTTCCTTTCCTCTCCATGGGCAGTCTCAGGTTTTTGAGAGCACTTCTTTGGCCAATCGTTTCACACTTTTTTATTACTGCATTAGCTTCTAATTGCACATATGGCAGATAGAATTACAGGTTAATTTTGGCTTTCGGGATTTATTTTTTAAATGTTATTTTCCCTTTCCCTTTTAGTTTTTTCTTCTCCAAAACTTTTTAGAGTGTTTTGTTTTGGACTTACAAGTAAACACTGGTATGTATTTCAAAATTAAGTAGTGTCAGAATTCATCAGTCATAATGATGGCAAACAAAAAATGCATTTCTTGAGGATTGCTTTTTGTTCTTTTCCCATCATCATAATAATACTGAAAAAAAGTTATTTTAATATTTTGCTTTAATACTTTTATCTGCATTCTGAAAATAAATTACTTGTTCATAAATAGTCTACTACTTCCTTCCCCAAACTAAGAAATGTTTGGGTAATCTTTCATTGCTTATGAATGTTTCATTACTTCACAAAGCTGAAGTCAGCCTTAAGATTTACATTTCCCTTTCTCCCTCTCCCTGATGCAAACTTTATTGACATTTTGGGACTTGCACTATGTTGTCATACATTTTATTTCACTTATGAGTATCGAGGTAGACAAATTTGTCTCACAGAAATCTAAACCTGTCAAATTTTGCTGATGGGAAGAGATTTTCTCCACAAATTTTGGGAGATTATTTGAATTTATTATCCAGGTTCAGGAATATATAGGTACTATTTAATTAAAGCCTACCCTTTCAAACCACTGCACCTTTCCACAAGTTTCTTCCCCTGTTTTTATCTGGAAGGATCTAGAGAAAGCCATTGACAGGTGTACTACTTACTGTTCACAAAATTCTGTGGCACACCATCTATGCACAAGCAGCTCATGCTCTTTCCAACCCTCAGTGTTCACTGAGAGCAAGCTTAAGCTGGATTGTCAGACATATGGTTCTAGCATTCCTTCAAGCATGAACTGATGCTATTTATTCAATAATATAGTGTAGCCTCAACCCTCTTTTATCTCAACAATGTGTCAACTTTGATGTGTATAATAAAGTCAGATGCCAGCCTTGTCAATAGTTCCACTGTCAATACATTTAAGCAGGAAGAGATAGAGCTGGTTGCTCTTGGGGATATGAAATTAATACATAGAACATAAGAATGGTGTTTGTTTTGCAGCTGGCTTGGAGTGGGAAGGAGTGTAGGAGATCAGGGTTGTGATTAGTTGCTCAAAATCTAGTTGGAAGTCAGTAACTAGTGGTGTACATCAGGTGTTAACATTAGGTCCAAAACTCTCTGACATCTTCATCAATGACCTGTATGAAACAGAAGGCTGCCTCAGCAATTTTACTGATGATGACAGAATCACAGATCCATTAAGTTGGGAAAGACTGCAAAGATCATTGAGTCCAACCTATGATCTAACACCACCTTGTCAACTAGATCATGGCATCAAGTGCCACATCCAGTCTTTCCTTAAAGACCACCAGGGATGGTGACACATAACTGGGAGGAGTGGCTGATCAGTGCCTGATAACACTCCACAGACTTGTGCTGCCATCCAGAGGGACCTCAACAGGCTGGAGAAATGGGCTGACAGAAATCTCATGAAGTTCAAAAAAGGGAAGAGCAAAGTTGTGCACCCGGGGAGAAACAACCCCAGGCACCAGGATGGGCTGGGGGCCAGCCCAGCTTGGGGTCCTGGTGGACACCAAGTTGAACACAAGCCAGAAATGTGTCCTTGTGGCAAAGAAGACTAATGATGTGCTAGGATGTGTTAGAATGAGTATTTACCAGCAGGTTGAGGTAGGTGATCTTTCCTCTCTGCTCAGAAGTGCGGCCACACCTGGAGTCGTGCACTCAGTTCTGGGCTCCCCAGTCCAAGAGGGACATGGATATATTGCAGAGACTGCAGAGAAAGGTCACAAGGATGATGAAGGGACTCTGGTTACCTTTCCTATGAGGAAAGACTGAGAGAGCTGTTCAGGCTGAGAGGGACTGTTCAGCCTGGGGAAGAGAAGGCTCAGAGAGGTCTCATTAGTGTGTATACTGATAAAATGAGGACGGAGCCAGGTTCTGCTCTGTAGTGTCCAGTGACAGCACCAGAAGCAAAGGGCACAAGCTGAAACACAGTAGGTTCCATCTGAACACCAGGAAACACTTCTTCAATCTGGAGGTGACTGAGCACTAGCACAGGCTGCCCAGAGAGGCTGTGGAGTCTCCATCCTTGGAGATACTCAGAAGGTGCCTGGACTTGGCACTTAAGCAGCAGAGGTTGGACCAGCTGAACTCCAGAGATCTCTTGCAACCTCAGACATCCTGGATTTCAGAGACTGCAGAGAAGTAACAACATGGCAGGGAACCATTCTGCCACAGAGATTAACAGTTCTTTGGTTACTTCAGATACATGTCCTGCATTTCTATTTTCCTACGTCTCCTGCAGTTTCTGCTACTCGTTTTCATCACGTCCATTTGGCAGGCCATGGGTGACATGACTCGAGAGGAGTTTGGTGATCACTTGCTGAACCTTTGAGAACTACCAATTTCAGTGATGCACCACGGCCTGAAATTAATCAGCTCCTTTATTTTGTATCGCTAACCTCTACTAAATATTGTTCTTTTGGTTTGGTTTTTATTTTCTAATAGAAGAATATGCAACATCTGGGAAGGAGTGCTGCCAGCAAGCGTTTCTGATAGAGTTTGGTCCAGCTAAGCCTGACTTGCCCCTGACCCGCGACGGGGTTTTCTGTCCAAAAAAAGCCGTGTGGGCACTTTGCTTGGCGCTGCGTGCACCGAGGAGATGCTTTCCATCAGCAAGGAGCACACACAGGCGCGAAACCCGGGGGAGCGGAGCAGAGCACCCCGGCCGGAGGCCCGGCCCGCACCGAGCCAGCCCCGGCGGAGCGGCTCCCGGCGCTGCCCGGCGCTGCCCGGCGCCTCCGCAGGCTCCGCGGGGAAGCCGGGCCGGCAGGAGGCGTCCTGCGGCGGCTGGCAGGAGGAGGAGGAGGAAGAGGAGGAGGAGGAGGGCCGAGGAGGGGGTGCCGGCTCTCCCGGAAACAGCGCCGGCCGGCGGCAGAGCGGCGGCGGCTGCCAGCGCCGGGAAGTCGCTCGTGGTGCTGCGCGGGCGGGTCGGGGCGGCGTGGCGGCCGGCATGGAACCGGTGCCCCGCGAGGAGAAGCCTAACCCGCTGCAGGATGCCAACCTCTGCTCCCGGCTCTTTTTCTGGTGAGCGCCCGGGCGAGGCCAGGGGGAAGGGCAGTGCCGGAGGTGCGGCGCCGGGGTGCCCTCCGGTGAGGAAGGCGCCAGGCTTAGCGCCGCTGGCTTTACCTGGCCCGGCCGCTCGGGAATGCTGAGCCCCGGCTAAGGGTGCCCGGCTCGCACTTGAGCGCGGCTCCCGGAGCGTGCGGGCGCCCCGGCGGCGGGCGGGAGGGAGGAGGGGAGGGAGCGAGCCGGGAGGGGAAGCGGCGGCCGGCGCAGCGCCGTCGGCTGCCGGCAGTGACTGTGCAGCGCGGCTCGGGCGCGACCCGCCGCCCGCCCCCGCGGGCCCGGCTGTCGGCGCTGCCGGCCGGGGCAGCCCGGCTCGCAGCTGGGCTGAGGTCTCCTGAGGTGAACTCGGCAGCCCGCGATAATCCCCGGCTGCGGTCCGGGGACGGCGCAGCCGGGGGCCTGCCCATCCCGGGCACGGCAGCGCTCAGCCGGGCGGGCGGTGCAGAGCCCCTCCGAGCACGTGTTTGGTTCCCTCGGTGGCTGCGGGGGGACGGGAGCGTCTTCTGCTTCCCGGGCCGGGTACCCGTGCCCGGGACTGGGTGCAGGGCTGCTCCCAGGCTTTGTTCTGCTTCCCCGTTTGAATAACGGGTCGCGGGCAGGGATTGCTCATCCCGGCGAGGCGTGCTGGGCTCGCCCTCGGCGTGAGGCTTTCCCCTCCAGCATTGAAGTGGTTTCTGACCCGCACGGCTGCGTGGGAGCTTCCCGGCCTCAGGGCTGGCCCGGCAGCATCGTGGCTGCTCTCCCGCACACATCTGCTGCCTCCGCTCCCGAGGGGCTTGCGGTGTCACAGAGCGAAGGTGGCGGCGTGGCCAGGAACTTGACGGGGCCACATGGCTGCCAGTCCAGAGTTAGGGCTTCTCTCATTAGTGGGGACCCCGGCGTGGGTATATATCTGTACTCAAAGGGGTGAGGAATTGCAGCCTAACATTTTAGTTGCTTTGAAATGTAGTAGGAAAACATCTGCAAAGTAAAACGGGAGAGCACCAAGCTTGTTTGTCCTAGCAGATCCCATTTGGAAGAGCACTTACAGAGAGAGCCCTTCTCCTGCTTCACCTGCTGCAGCCTGAACCAGGGTGCACATGTTGCGTGGAGGAGGAGGGGGAAGGAAGGGAGGGCATGGCAGGTGAAGCTCTTTTTTTGGAAGCCTCTGAACACAAATAAAAAACTCTTTGATTCTATAAGCGGCTCCGAGCAGGTGCAGAAGTCCCCTTTGGAAGGTAGGGGGATTTTAAAAACCCTGACAAATTTTCACTAAACATATTTGTCAGTGAAGGATATGTCCTCAGAGGTACTATGTGCTGAAAGAAAGAAAATAAGTAAGTAAGTAATAATAAAAAAGGCAGGTTGTGTACTTGTGCAGAACTCCCTGTGTTCAGCATTTTGACTTTTACTTTGGCACTAGGGATGCCCATGTTGGAAACAGCTTTGTTGTGAAATCCAAGCAGAGTGGGGTGAACCTAAGTTGGCCATGTAGCATTCCAGGACGGCTTCTGGTCTATTCCCTTTCTCTTGCTGGGATCTTGTGGTGTTACTGGTAGTTCTGCCAAAACCAATGCAGCTAGATGTGAAAAAGAAGCATGCAGTGCTCATAGCCAGCTTTCTGACTACTTGTATCATTCTTTTTTTAGGCATTCTGTATCACTCTTCATGGATTGCAGAGAAGTGTTTAACAGGAACAGTGAAGTACCTTAAATTTCCCTAGTTTTAGGCACGCACCTGAAGGGCTTCTTTTACCCCAGATATGTTTTTAGGTTGTTTGCAGAGGAGAAAATATGTGGAAGGCTGTGCTTGGGGGGTCTGCTAAAAGTCCAGAGATCAACTGGGACTTGAGACTTCACGGTCACAAGTGAAGTGGTGTACAACCATAGGGCTTCTGCTTTGGAAAGGGTTTAGTGGAGCATGTAAAGCTTTAGGATTTGCCCAATGTCTTGTTCCTCAGGCTTTCATAGCAGTGTAATTCACAGCAGTGAAAACAGTCTTCTAAAGTCTCGTCTCTTACCTATGGTGTGTGTGATCATGACTAGCATCGGTGTACTAGTCAACAAGCATTAGTGTTTTCTGGGTGAAAATTTCAGCTGAAATGTTACCTTCAGAGGATGAAATTGAATAAGCAGGGGCTATCAGTTTTCTGCAAATCAATACCATTTTGCATAAAGTTCAGGAAGTGTTAAAACACCCTATCATTTAGCTATAAAACTAACTTTAAGTAACTCTAAGAATTACTCTCCCTTTCTACAACGAGTGTAGCATCTCCCAGCTGTGTGAGTACTGCTTCATTTTAGCTGCTGTCTCATACAGGATATTCTGAGATGTTTGCATCTGGAGAACTGGGCAAACAGTGCTTGAGAAAGGCCATCCTGTGAGTAGTGGCAGCCACCACCCTGTGGTTGTGTGCCTGCTCTGCTCTCCACATTCCAGGTGTTGGCTGCTTGTTGTCAATGAGGGTAAAAAATATGGCATTGCAAGCAGCTGGGCAAAGGTCCTACTTATTTTTATTTTGTTTGTATTTTTCTCCAGAAGTGCAATTTTGCCATTGTAAGGAACCACCCTCCCATTTGTTGCCAGTGGTACAGAATAAAAGCTTACATTATTGCCTGGTGCAAACAGGATCAAACTCACGGGAGAAAAAAAGTCATGTTTTCATTGAGTTATAAAACTCAGGTAATGAGTGTGTAGGCTGGAGAGACATTCTTCTCCCATTGTTCAAAGCTTGTCTTCTTGCTTTTGGGTTGTGACTTTGGCAAGTATGAGCTTGATGAACATTAAACACTCCAGCAGTATGTTCCTGGGAAAGAGGAGCATCTGGATTGTGTGTTAATATTCTTACTTTTATAATGTGTCCCTTGTGCAATGTTAGGAGAATGAAAACTATTTATGACAGAAGTGTGAAGATAGGGCAGTTGCAAAATATTCTTGTCTTCCATGTCTTTCACTGAATTATCTATATTAACAGAAGTTTATCAAAGCCCAAATTGGTCTTCCAGATGTTTCAGATATTATTGTAACTCTTGACTTTCAAGAGTCACAATTTCCATGCCCACCAAACTTTCTAAAGCCTTGGCTGATATTTGAGTTATAGTTTGGGGTGCTTGTATTTCTGATTTACTTCGTCTGTGTTGTTAGGTTGGAGTGCTTGTGTTTCTGATTTACTTCATGTGTGTTCTTAGGTTGTTGGTTTTTTTATTGCTGGCTCAGTTTGCTGGTGAGAATGAGGACTCTGAAGAATGGATAGGAAGGTTTGCTTTCTTTTTAAGGTTTGTCGAAGGAAGAGAGAATTCAGTCATGTTTTTAATGTTTAAACAGCTATTCAGTTGTAGAAAGTTTAAGAATTGGAAAAACATTACAGCCCCCCATGCATCTTTTTTTTTCTGATGAGTGTGGTGGGAATTATTAAATTAATAAATTCAGAGAGTAAGAATTTTTCTCATTTCTAGCCATTAACCTGTCTTTGAGCTTGCATGTTTATTTACTAGGAAGTATATCTTTATTTGCTCAGAGCATTTGTTCCCTTGAGTTACTAAAGATGTTTTTCTATATAGCAGTTGAATTTTCATGCATTCTGCTATTTGGACATCAAATCTACTTTAGTGTAAAGTTGCAAAGTATAGGCTGTGATTAACTTTTTGACAGACTGGATAACTTTCACACTGTTAACAATATAAGAAGGAGGGCAAGCTGGAACACCCTGGAAAGAGTATCCAGTGTTGTGCGGAGAAGTAAAATAAGTTAAAGTTCTTCTAGATTTCATATACTTCATTTTAATGGTAATTACTTACCTGTCACAGACTCACCATGACTGTGACAGGTCTTTGGCTTTTTTGGAGCACTGAACATTGTCATCATCCTCAGGCTAGCTGCCTTTTCACATCATCACCTGACATGCAGCAATTGCCATTACAATAACAGCATTAAAACGTGATCTGAAAACCTCCACCAAGGCATCTACAGAGTTGTTACTCCAAGGAATAAGTCAATGATTGATTTAGCATTACCTGTTAGTGTCTAGCAGCATTGTTTTTTACTTACTAGGTGTGTGCTTTGAGGAGAATGACAGAAACCACTAAGTCTTCTTCATGGATCTGATGTGAGGTGTAGTGGGAGAGAAGATTAAAAAATGATCTTCATTTTTGCATATAAGTGTGAATTGAATGGGGTAAGCATAGACATGTAAATCCCAGGATTTTGAGTGAGGACTGTACAATGCTGCTTGTCCGACCAAATGTTGTCATGTCACTGATTTCTCTTGTACCAGTGTAAATAACAACACACCTTACTTAACTTCTTCCTGCTCTCTCACCCTATGGCTTAGAATTAGAAAGGCCATTGACTGATTTCATTTGGTTTCTCAGGCAGCCTAAGTATTGCCTGCTTGTCAGTCTTTAAGTGTTTCTTGCCTTGCCTTGAAAGAAGTTATGGAAAGAATTCATCGTTCTTGGATATTTCAACTGAACTCCAGCAGTGCCACCAATAAAATTGGTTTGTGTTCTTTACTGGGTCAGTGAACAGATTTGACTGATTTGAGGATTTTACATTTACTTAACATGAAAATATCAGACTTTTTGACTTGCCTGGGATCTTGCCTGATATTGAGTGAATTTCCAAGGTCAGTGTCTGAAATTGCTCGTGGTAATGCCACTTTATAAAGATCTCTGAGGTAGCTAAGTTCATTTATTGACTTTTTGGTGCAGGACAGTTGTGATACTATAAAAAACTCTGTAGAAATATGTAAGCATTTTCAGTATAAATAAACAGAAAACACATTTTCTGTACCCAGAGATTGAAATTACACTTGCTTCTCTTTTTCTCCTGAATGAAAAAAGACTGAGGATCATACATACAATTTTTTTGGAAGATAATGCCTTGTTTGTTCATATATCAGATATTTAATGTCCTGTTGTCAAATTTGAATAATTTGTTTTCTTGAGCTGCCGCATTAATTTTTAAGTTCTGCATGCTTATTTGTAATATCCCTGTATTATGCAAAAGAAAATACTTGAAAATTACTGTTTATGAGGTAGTAAAGTTAAAATATGTGGCTAAAGAGTACTAAATAGATTATATGGATTACAACAAGTGTGTATAAACTGTTGAAGTGTTAGCATTTGCTATCTACTGCAAATATCTGCATTTAGATACGCAGTTAGATGAACTGTTAAGGAGTATAATGAAACACAGACTATTTGCCTTTGGAATGCTTATGTAAAGCCTGCTGTACCATTTATGAGAGAAAATGTCTTGTAATTCCTGCAAAACTTCAAAATTAAGATTAAGTCATGGTGTTGTTTTTGTTTTCTTTTCCAAAAATAGTTTCCTTATCCTGCTTCTAGAAAACTAGGCCATGTGTAGAATGGAGACGGCAGATAACCCAATTAGATTTTGGAAGTGGAAGGTTAAAAAGACCAGTCATCTATTTTATGTTGTTTTGTATCCCTGGCACCATACCACTTGTAATAACAGGGGAAACTCACAGGGCATTTTAATTCTCCCTATTTCCATTGCTTGTCAGAAAGGATCTTAATACAGAAATTCCCACCATTAGGTCCTTCTTTAGTGAGTAACTACCGAAGTTTATTTTTATAAGTCACAGTCATCCAACCTTTACGTCAAATCTTCGGTACTTTGCTTTTTTCTTGGCTTGTGGTCGCTGGGTTTGGAATTGATATTTTGATGATAGTCTTTGAAATGGCCAAGTACAGGTGATGCCACTCCTCTCTTCCCTACTTCTAGGCCTGCAGAAAATGTTAGTTTGCAATATGCTGTCCCTTTCTTCTTGCCATGCCTGTGCTTCTTGCTGTCTGAAATACCAGGGAGTATGCTAGATTAATGAGATAATTTCATACCTGGCTGATGAACAGCATGAAAACAGCCTGCAATAAATGCAGTCAAATACCAGTTGTGTTACTGTCAGCATCAGAAAGTGGGTGTTCAGCAGCTTAGCTGCTCACATTGTGCTGTGTAAAAGCAGCAGCTTGGAAGGTGAGATGGAGCTGGGTATCAAAGGTATTGAAACTGGAAGCCTGAAGGGCGTTTTTGAGTTAATAATAGCTTTGAAGTAGTTTCATTGTATTCCTATTTTTTCCTTCTGTAAGCAGTGAGAAAAGCTGCTCTTTAAGCCACATTAAGCTGGGGAGGGAAGTTGCAACCAAAACACCAGTTGAAAAGCATCTGAAGAAATATCAGACTTACTCTGTTTACTTTATTACTTGTGGACGACTGCCTTCGTAAAGGGAAGTGGGAGAAGGAGCTTACTAATGAGAATGGATGAACATGTGAAATGGAGAAGTTTAGAAAAAAAAATACATGATGACTAGAAACCTGTGCTAGGATATTTGTGAATTCTTGCAGAGTAACTCTGGACACTCTGTGTATGTGTGCCCTTCTTTCTGTACATCGCATGCCAGCAGTGATCCTCTGGACTGAGAGCAAGCACATAGCAGTGCTGGATTGCGCTGCTGGTGTAGAATGTCAGATCACAAAGGTGGGTAATGAGCAGCACACAGAGGCAGGCAGACTCCTGAGGTGAACCAGGCAGAATAAGCAACCTGCACTAGTATCCAAAGCGCCTGTGAGGAAACCCCATTTATTTCATCAAAAAAACCCCATCTCCAAAGTAGGTGATTAAAGAGAAAGAAACATGTGTTACTTTGCTGCTTAGTTGTTGAAGTAGTGCTTCCAAGCTGCTCAAGGGAGACAAAATCCTAGTGTTATGGAAGAATTTGAGTAAACAAAGACTCTCCTGTGCAACTGTTGAAAAATAACTGGACATTGAGTGTAAAAAGGTGATGCTTGTAATGTAATGCACAAATAAGCTTAAGAGGAATGGGGAAAATGCAATTCGTAAACCACCTCTTTAAGGAATTAGTTGATGAGGGTATACTGGATGTGGCTTTGACTGGGGGCTGTAAAATTATCCAGAAATTAAACTTCTGCCTGTTATTACAAATAAAGAAAATATTTTCCTAATCAGGCAAGCGGTCTGTGTAGTCTGATTTTTCTAACTTGTCCTGTGATAAAGCAGGAACTCTTGTGAAACTGGTGACAAAGAAATTTTGTACCTGTGCAGAGGAAGGTACTGTAATATGCAATTGACTGAGTGTGGGGTGATTGTTGTGGGGCTGGTCAAGGCAATTGATCTTGTGGTGCACCTAGGGCCCTTACAGGCACATCCTTTGATCTTAGGACGTTTTTCATTTGTGTCACCTTTGTCATGTAATTGCAAATGCTTCTTTGCTGATGTTTTTTGACAGACTTTATCAGTTCATGAAAAACTTGCAATGTATGCTTGGGTTTCTAGAAAGCTCTGCAAGCCTGCTCTGCAGTGTGAGGATGTTACTTTTTTGGGTATTTGTGAGCAGGACATGATAAAAATCCAGAGGTCCAGCAGGTCCTGCCCCTGGGTTAATGAGTTTATGAACCATTTGAGCTGGATACTGCTATTAGTTTCATACACCTATCTGTAATGTATTTCTTCCTTGGCTGATAGGAAATTGTTTTGGGATGACAGGAGATCTAATTTATAAACTTTCTTGTTTAGGAAATTTTATTTCATGTATGAAGCAGAATAGCATGACTAGCCTTAATGATGCTGCCTTTTGGATGGCAGGGCATGTTTCTCTTTCATGCTGTCTTTTAAGAAGGGGATGGCTTCTCTTAGGAGGGTGAGAAAACACTGTCTTAGCTTTTTCTGCAGATCTTAGAGGCTTTCCAATATCCTGGTGGAGTTGTTCTCATAACAACTGGTAAAAATTGGACTTTCCCGAGCAACCAAGTAAATTGTGGCTGGTTGACTGTGTTGTAATCTTAAAGGGTGTGTAATGTCAGGGCCCAGGAGTAGGGAATTGCAGGAAGTGAATGTTTATCTTGTGGTCTTTGTGTATCTGCTAGTTCAGAAATGAATCACTTTCTTTATTTATCAGTGACCAAGATACTGCTGCAGAGGTGAAAAGCCTTTTGGGGTCAGAACAGTGATATACTGTTTTGCAGTTGGCTCTCTGTTTGCACCAGGTTATAGAGTGATTTTTAATTTATTTTTTTAATCTTTATTCCAAGTGACATCAGTATTCTGGCAGTAACAGGGCATGTTTCCAGACTAATGTCTTTGATCAGCTAATTGTTTTGATAGAACAGAGGCATTCCCAGCAGAACACAAGGTACTCAAGATTCTTACACATACTCACATTTTTATGCATAGGTCATGCTAGGAAGAATTTGGGCTAAGCTCTTTGAAAGGTGTCGTGTGATGGCACCTGTGTTCTGAAAGTAACTAAAGTGAGGCAATGTGTAAGAAAAAAATATTTTTTCAAAATTCCTAACAAACAGGAAGGTACCTGGGAAACATAAAGACAGTTACTGAGGAGTCCTGTTCTTATTTAAGTTTGAACAGCTTCTTCAGAAAGAAATACAGAAAGGCAGTGTGAAGATTACCTCTCCAGCATGTTATTCCTCTCTTTCTTCTGGTAAAAACTGATTGGTATTGAGCCCATCATTGGGGTGAGAGGAGGGGTTTGCATGACTGTCTATATATTTCCTCCATTTCTTTAATTTAGGTTATTATTTTAGCTTTTTTATTAAAGAATAATGCAAATTTCACAGGCTCTGTTTTCATAACAAATGCTAATGTTTCTTGGTGAGCTGTTTTGAATACTCCTTGAGGAGATCTGATCTCTGTTCTGTCAGAAGACCTACCGCTCTGATGGGTCATTTTCCTTTGCTGATTGGGGTTTCAGGGATGTTCTTTATGTAGGCCTTTGCTTTATTTGTCAGCCTCCTCTAACAGACCTCTGACAGCACTCCAGTGTAACTGAGCCTTCAGGCAAGAGAAAGGCTTGGTTGGTTTGTGTGTTACCAGTGTGTGACTTGAGAAACAGCAGGCTGTGTGAAATAGGTTGGTCTCTGTTCTGCTGTGAGTGCAGAGAATTCCACAGGGCATAATCTGCACGTGACATTTAGGTGGAAACTTTTACTTTAATGACTGAATATGAACATGTGCTAAGTCGTCTGTCTGGAAATAGACCTTCTACCATAAAGTTTAGGATGCATCAGTGAAATGGTGATTCTCAAACTCTTCTTGCTGTGGTTGGAGTTTGCAGAAGACTTCAGTCTTGGGATAAAAGCCCTTCAAAGACTAAGCATCATTTGAAAAGAAAAATGTTTAACTTTCTTCTAAAGGTCTTTAACTATACTCTGTTAATACAACATACTGTTAAAAGCTTTTTTACTCTTGAGATTTCCATAGCAGTAGCTCTTAAAGATAGGTATTTTGGGGGACACTAGTCAGAAAGGTCAACAATGGGTGATATTTAAATTTCTGGAGTTTTTTATACAATTTTTTCCCTAACCTTACAGAAATGTGGACTTGTGCTGAGGCTTTGCCATGTTGTGCATTATAATGAATGAGTCACAAAATGAATTACTACAGTTTCCTGCTTACGCTGGATTGGCTTTCCTTGCCTTGTTTATTTAATGTTAACATAGGGCTTGTAGCGCAAGATATTACTCTTTTCAATGTTACGGTTTTAACTAATGGAAAAAAGGGAGAATCCCTGAAGTTGCACTAGGTCTCACTGGAACTTATAGTCTGACTGCTGTGAGACTTCTGGCAGTTTTTACCCTGCACTATCATCTCTCATCCACTCCTTAAATGTTTTTCAAATTCACTCACACTGTAGGTACAGTGTGGAGATAGATGGACAAGGGATTTACTGCAAACTGCAAGAACTGCTCAGTGGAGGTGGGCATATCATCAATGAGTTGTTTTGAGCATTTAAGGACAAAGGATAAACTAGATGGCTCTTAGGGTCCTGTGCACTTGAGAGTGTTGTCTTTCAGCTGGTTACTTTGCAGTGGACTGCACATTTGTGGTCAGCACTTGCTGCTCTTGGCTGTAGTGTGGAATCAAATGCCATCACAATTGAGCGGTTGCCTTCAGCAGAAGCATTGTTCCATTATTCTTCCTGTTGACTGCCTGTGGTTTTTTGAAAAGTATATGTAGAGGAATGGTGTTCCACTGAGTAAAATTAATAGCATTGTTTTTATTTTTTAAGATTGTATATTTAAGTCTGTTTCTAACGTGTTTCTTGGTTTTATCTGTTTACTCTGCTGTGTGCAGAAAGTACTATTCAGCACAGCTGAAGCCACAGTTGGAGAAATGAATCCACTTCTGGGGTCCCCAGTACAAGAGAGACATGGGCATACTGGAAAGAGTGCAGCAAAGGTTCACAAGAATGATTATGGGTTTGGAGCATCTCTTCTGGGAGGAAAGGCTGAGAGAGCTGGAACTGTTCATCGTGGAGAGAAGAGCAGGGGGATACCATCAATGCAGATAAATACCTGAGGGGAGGGTGCAAGGTGGGCAGAGCCAGGCTCTTATCAGTGGTGTCCAGGGATTGGAGGCAGTGGGGCCACAAGAGGTTCCCCCTGAACATCAGGAAACACTTCTTTGCTGTGAGGGTGATTGAGCACTGTCGTAGGCTGCTTGGAGGGGTTATGAAGTCTCTGTGGAGATCTCTAAGAGCTGTCTGGACATTGTCCTGGACAACCAGCTCTTGATGGCCCTGCTGGAGCTGCAGGGGTTGGACCAGCTGACCTCCAGATGTCCCTTCTGACACAACCCCAGCCTTTCTGTGATTCTGTAATAAACATCCTATTTATGTTCCTTGTTAAATGTCAGAACCGGTTTTGTTTTCACCACCTTGGCAGCTGTAGCTAGTGAAATCTCACAACCATTTCCATAGATCGGAGAAGGATTTATCCCCTTTATTTTCCTGAAAGGGCTGCCTCATCCTGATTCTCATGCTAGGAGAAAGATAACTTTTGGCTCTGTCTGAAAGGAGACCTGTGACCTGTTTATGGATACATCATAGGCTATTAGAGATGTTGCAAGAGAAGGAACACTGGGTATTGCCTTGGGAGTCAACTGAAGTCTGCAGATCTTTCCCATAGCTGCTTGTCCTGGAGCAAACAGAGGCTATCTCATCCAACAGGCAGAAATTATTTGAATGGCTTTGAGGTTATTTGCCTCATACCTGCGTTTCATTTGTGGTCAGCTGCAAGAACTGAGACCAAAGAAGACATGTTTCAATGGAGCAGATTCCTTTTGTCAAACCAGGCAGAAGTTCTGCTGCTAGTTGGTGTTTGTGACCTTTTGTCAGGCCCTTTTGTGGGGAAGTTGTGACAGTGATTTGGGCCCTGATGATATTTAACCTTAAAGTCCAAAGAACAGACTTGTCTGACAAGTACTTTCTGTTTCTAATTGCACCTTTAACATACATTTAGGAGTTAACAGCTCACATAAACAAAACTTCAGTACTCACTCCAAGAGTTTAAAAAGGGCTGTTAGGCATCAAAGGTGCTGCTCTAAGGATAGAGACTTAATTTTTTGAATGAGTCATGAAAACACTGTGCTAACATGCTAAGTAGTGAAGGAAAAACACTATATAATCCCATTTGTTACTTGCAGTTGTGCCATGGAGCCTGGGAAAAAGGTGTTTACAACGGTGCTATCTTTGAAGAAACTCTCTGAGCCTCCTCTCTAGGGTTCTGCCTGCCCATCCACCCTCTCTAAAACTAGCCAACAACCTTCTTCTAAGCTGCTATGTACAGAGTTTAATTGGAACATGCCTGAGCAAGAAATGCAGAGCAAGTTGATGAGTATTCATAACCACTGTTGTGGTTGTGGATAAATAAATAAATAAATGCCCTCATTGTAAACCACCCCAGTTTTGGAATCTCACATGTAGGTCTTCCAGAAAATAATATATTTCACCTAGCACACCACACGTTCTTCTAAAAACTGTTGTTGGTGAAGTTGGGGAATAATTAAGTCTCAGAAACTAAGCAGCAGTTAAGAACTTTCACAGTTGAGATCAGACAGACAGCTTGCCTTGAGTGCAAGAGTATTTTTTCCAAAACTGTTCCATCCTTGACTTCTTGATTTTGATGGTGTTAACCAGTTGAGAAAATACTTGTAGGAAAAGCCTTAGAACCAAAATCCATGTCTCCAGGACACAAAGCATCACAAGTTCAGTAGAGAGACAAACTAAATGGAAAACTGTAAGTTCCCTAACTCTATTGTTCCCACTAAGCCATGCCTGTTTTGCATGTGTCATTCCCTCTTTCTCCATCTCATGGACAGCTTGGTCACTTTTGTGCCTTATGCCATACACATACTGTGGAGCAGTATTTGTTGAGAAACAAATCTACAGTACTGCTATTATAATTTATCTTCAAAGTGCTCTCATAAAATACTGAGCTTTGAAGAATCTTTCCGCTAAGGAAACTGAGCTGTTAGTGTTTCCTTTTTCTGAACCTACACACTGTGTCAGTGTGCTTCTGTTTATATTTCCAAACATGAGTAAGGTACAGTAATAATCCATTGTTTTCCCATTTTTACATTTCAGTAATTGTCTTTAAATTACTGACTTTTAATACTTGTCAAGATGTCAGTTGAACAGCAGCTACTTTTCTCCTCAAGTAAATGTTACAAAAAATATCTACAATTTTATTTACAGCTGTCAATATTTAAATAATTGGGTTAAGTCTGGTTTTTTGCTTTATATTTAAAAGAATGCTATTTTGCCTTGAGTGTAAGGAAACACTGTAAAAAAACAATTCCCTTAGGGCCAAGAAGGGTTATTGCTGGCTGTCTGGATGGCTGGGAGTAAGGTGCTATGGGCATAAAGAGATTAAGGAAATGGGAAGTGCTTTCCCATTTGCAAGATAGGGGTTGACTTAATTCTTAGATAAAAGTGTAGTGAAATGTGTGGATGTTGAATGATTCAGAAGGAGGAAAGAAAGGGGTAAAATAAATAAATTATTATGTGAAGAAATTATTGGGTTTGGTCTGCTCATCATTTTACTAATAATTTCTATTTAACTAGGTGGTTGAATCCCTTATTTATTATTGGCCATAAACGGAGGCTTGAAGAAGATGACATGTATAAAGTGATGCCAGAAGATTCCTCAGAGAAGCTTGGAGAGGAATTGCAGTGGTAAGGAGAAAAATTGTGGAATACTTTGGGTTGTTCTCTTTTATTGTATTAATACTGGAGAAGGTAAAAATCTTATTTCTATTCTAAAATTAAAAGATGTTGTTGTAAAGTTTAACAAGGTTAAAAATTCTGAAGAATATAGAGTAATAAGAACTAAGAGAAACTTGTTTACCATAGAAGCTTTTTCGGTTTTTTTTCCAAGTTACACATAATGGAACTGCACTAGAGTATTTTCATCATGTCATTTATAATTAGAGACTTTGCAGAATACTTGCAAAAGACAACTTTTCATCGACTCTAACAATAGTAATCCTTAATAAATATGTGAGTCTTCTGGTCTATGGTAAAACAGCTGTGGAAATTTCAACTTACTCTGTATAAAAGTGGGGAAAAAAAGTGTTAGATTTTATGTATTTTTGTTTGTTTGTTTTTTGTTAGTTTAGCGTGCAAATTAAATGAAGTGACTCTTTAAATAAATGTGTGTATGTAAATGTATATATGTTGAAAATCTGCCACTCACTGGTAAAGTGGGCAAGATGCCTTGGACAGCTAAAAGCACATATCTAGGAGGTGTTTTTATTTGGTTTTGAGTACTTTTTCATGGACTGTGTACTGGTTTGTAGTGTTACAGATTCAGGGGGTTCTGTCTTTTAGTAGGAAACTATCTTCAAATAATTACTATTTATATAAATTGTTGTGAACCTTGCAACAGAGAGGATTTTTGTCTTCAAATAATCTGCTAAATATGGTTAGAGGAAAAGATGCCTTTTAATGAAAGGTGGCCTCTGTATTAAGAAAGTGTAGCCTTGCTGTTTCTTGCCTTTACATGGAAGGCAGAGCAGATGGACTTTCCTGATAGTTTGATTGGGATGAGAGACTCTTCAAGAAGCAAAAAGAATCCAGAGATGAAAGGTGATGACCCGGTCTGACATCATCCTGCTCTGGATAAGTTAACAGAAGAAAGAGGGTTGGTGATAAGCTCAGAGGAGTTGTTGCTTTTAATGTCTTTGTAGCTGGAGAGCTTTGCCAAATTCCATGGTTGTGTCTTGAAGCAGTTCAGGGACTTGGCTGTAGGGGAAGATGGATTTTTTCCAATGATTTTTATAGTAAAAGCACACTCTTAGATGAGTCAGGAAATGGTAGAAGAAAAAAAATGAGTGGTTTTTAATTCTTCAGTGGACTTCAGTGACCAAGAAGCAGAGAATATAATTCATAAATAGCTGCCTACAGAAGTAGTCTTTTCTCTCAAGCCAAGAAACCCCACAGAACCTACATAGTTTCTGTTTTCAAAGCATGTAGACAATAACTCTGTAATTCTTGTAACAAAAAAAAAGAAGGCAAAAATAAAAAATTGTATCCTTATCTGTATGCTTTGAACTTTTGTGCTTTGTTGCAAAATAATTGGCTTTCATGCCTTAGACTCATTTCACCCCTCAAACTATCAAGGTCAGAGGTTTGGCAGAAAACACTTAGCCTTCAGAAGAAACGGGGAGGATCTTGTCGGACAGCAGTGTGTTTTAAGCAGTCTGCTTAAATTGTGATACTTTCTTGTTAAAGTCATGCTTGTTATTACTGTCTTTGGTTTTTATGTGAGCAGATTGTGTCCTACTTGTGGGCAGACATGTGGTAATGGAAAGGCCTTTGCCACTCTGCTGATGAATTCTCGCCTTCAGAAAAATGTGCAGAGTGTTGGGTGACAAAATCCTCATCAAAGCATGTGGTAGAAAAAAGACAGAGCCAGACAGGAGAAAGGGCTGGGCATCACAACCTCTCTGGGGAAGCACAGGGCATTTGGATAGATAAAGACACTGTGCTGCCTCAGTTTAGTCCATGGTCAGAAGATCATATGATGATAGGCTCTTAATTAAGATGCATGGTGACTGGCTGAACTGAGAGAAGAAATAAAGGAAGGGTTCCTCATCAGCAGATATGTCAAGGGTGATAATAGTCAACAGTGGTGACTTGTGTGTGATTAACCAAGAACAAATAGGCCTATAATACTAAGTACCAAGTGTTTATGTGAACGAGAAGACATGATCTTTAACTCCTTTTGTTTTAGTCGATTTTATTAAGGTGATCAGGACAATCTGGCTGTTAGTCTGGAAGTGTTTTATTCTAGGTAAATGCCTTGTGATTTTACTTTTGCCCTCCAACATATTTGCACTTTGTTTGTCAGGTACTGGGATAAAGAGGTGCAAAAAGCAAAAAAGAGAGGAAAAACACCACATTTAACAAAAGCCATTATTCTGTGTTACTGGAAATCCTATTTAGTTTTTGGAATTTTCACAATGATTGAGGTAAGTGGTGTAAAATGTCACAGGACCTACTTCTTGGCTAACAGCAATGTGAAACTTGTCCTCTTAGATTTCATGACATGTACTGGTGACTTCATCCTGGACTGCTCAGGGAACCTGGTAATGTTCTTGGAAAGATAAAACAGAGCTATAGCCCTGTAGAGACTGACAAACTGACACATAACTGCAGGATTATGGAAGTGGAACAGAGAGTCACTTCAGTGCATTATTTTTGAGACACTGCAAACCACTGACTTGCTTTGTAAGGCTTATATGTATTTTATGTGTCTGAGTGGGGTGCCCAATAGAAAGAGGTTTTTTTGCTCTCTGTAAGTGGCTCTAAGGGACACATGACATTTAAAAAAATGGAAGTGTAATACATACTCATGCAATTTTTATAACATCAAAGGGGTTTTTTCGGTAATTGAGAGAATTCTCTTTGAAGTTCTAGCTAATTTTAATGTGGAACATGTTTCTTTTGGATTAAATGTTGATAAAAATTAGATTGACATCTTAGAGCACAATAAAGACAAAATAATAAGGGCTGTGACTTGCGGCAGTTCTTGGCTCTTGTTTGCCTGTTTACGGGCTTGGTTAGCACGGTGTGATATGAACTTACTCATACTTTTCCCCCTTCTTTCTCTTTCAGGAAACCCTCAAAATAATTCAACCAATTTTTTTGGGAAAAATTATTAATTATTTTGAAAACTATGATTCCTCAGATGAGGTAAATTTGAATTTTGCATATTGCTACACAGGTGCTCTGTCTGTGTGCACGCTTATTCTGGCTATAATGCACCACCTGTACTTCTATCATGTGCAGCGCGCTGGCATGAAGCTGAGGGTAGCTATGTGTCACATGATTTATCGCAAGGTAAGCAAACCTGTTCTCAGCTGTATTTTGTATTTGGCTGCTGTTCTGTTAGGGGAGTTTAAAAATGCAGTTATTTAACATGCTCATGCTTGCAGTTCCCTGAAGTTACTCATTTGCAGAGACCCAGTGCATGCAGATCGTGTCAGGCCTGGGATGTGTACATGTGGCTTTGCTTTCTCTTTGGTGCTGAGGTGTGTGAATGACAGCTTCAGGCCTGCCTAGTGAAGGTGGTGAGTTAAATAGCCCTAAAGTCTTGGAGGAGCTGGTTTTTTTGCCTCCCCATTGCTCCTGGAAGTGTTTCATGCTGGAGCTATAAGAGGCATAGAGTAGGAGAGGGACAGAGCTCCCCGGGCATGCTGGCAGCTGCTCAGCCTTGCAGTTTGATCCCAAGAGAGGACGTGGTGCTCGGATGTCCCCCTCTGCTGCAGCATTCTCAGTCTCCTGTGATTTGCTTCGTTGTCTAGGTTTCCCCCCCACCCCTATTGTAGTTAATGGTGGGATGTATTTATATTTTATTCCATCAGTGTTGTAGAGCTAGCAAGTTGTCTCCTTTGCAGATCAGAGGCTGCTCCTCTCACTTGGGGCATCCATCAGGTTCCCTCTGGGAGTGGCAGCAGTTCTGTGGAACAGCTACTTCCCCCTCCAGGCAGCCAGGGATGCTTGGCATCTTCACCTTTAGTATCCCTCCTGTTTGGTGGGGGAAGAGAGAGAGGAGCAGGCAGAGGAGACACTGTTCAGAATCAAGTGGAATCCTAAAGGCAGGGAGTTAAGAGTTTTTAATTACCATTTACTGGTTTTACTGTGGGAGTACTGCAGCCCTCCACTAAAACTAGTGAAATGTGAGAAGGGATGTATGTTAAGTGAGCCAGGATTTCTTTGCTGTCTCTGTGTCCTGATCAAGAAATAGCTGTCCTGAACTACAGATAGAGTTGAGACTGCTGTCAGAGGGAAAGTGGAGCAAGAGATTTTACATAGGAAGGAGCTGAGCAACATCCAGGATGAAAGTGCTCTCCTTGATGTGCTCTGGGCAGCAAGCAACCCAGTTGTAAATGTCTGCTTCACTCTTCTGAAGCTGTTGGCAATACCCAAACTGTGATTTTGTCTGCTTCAAAGCAGAAAATCTCTGCTGAGAATTCTGGAAGGGAAAATGCCCCATCTTTCTATCTTTAGTGCCGCTGGAATAGTGACCTGCAATTTCAGACCTCAGCAAAGAAGTTTAATTGAAGAATCCGGACTGTATAGTTTCTTTGGAATGTAGAGAAATCCACATTATTTTAACCATTTAACCATAGGTACCATCAACTTGACACAAACACTTGTACTACTGGCATAGGTCATGAGAAGTTTTTGGACAAAGCAGTAAAGTGAGAAGAGTAAAAAGTCTCCATTTTAAGTGGCGTTTACTTTTCATACACACATTTATTCTCTTACTCTTTTGATAATTTGGAAAGGATCCTCTGGGAACTTGGCTCTAACATGGTACAATGCTTTCTTGTACATAAACATCTCTCTAAGGTATTAATTTACCAAACTGATTATCAAAACAAAATTAATGAAAAATGTATGTAGTGATGGTGTTTGTTGCTGGGTTGATACTGGCTTAGCAGCCTAGAAAAGAAATACTTGTAATATGCACCCTAATTTCTAGAGATGAGATTAAATAGAAAATTAATCTGCCCTCATGTTTACTTCTGAGGGTGAGGGTTGAGGTAACAGCAGAACATTGATAAACCTTTCTAATAATTTGTCTTCATTATGTGCTGATTATAAATAGGTCATATTTTCTCTTTAACCTCTTTTTGAGGCTTTTGAGAGAAACTTTGGTGCTTATTTACCAGCAGTTTGTTAATTGCTGTAGAAAATAAAATCTTGGATTTGTAAGGATAAATAGATTGGATAAGAGAGCATAATAGAGAACTTCGAGTGTTCATAATTCTTAAGTTTTAGACCCTTTTTCATTTCCTGGAAAGTTCAAATCTAATTTCCAAAACCCCTGTATTCAAACTCTTAAGAAGTTTTGTTACCAGTAAGAAGTATTAGTGATGCACATAGAAAATTCGTAACAAAAATGAAAATGAAATCTGTTTCTTGACGTCTCAGAATCTTGTGTTTTGAAATCAAAGGCTACTTCTGGGAAACTGGTTTTTGGTTTTGTTTTTTGTTTTTTTTTTTTTTTAGGACTTAGCTTTTAGAAGTTCTTTGAGGTCAGTGGGGTGGAGTTAGTTTTCCTCAGCTCATATGGGGCTATGTATCAGTTGTAGTAAAAAGAGGAAGGTACCAAAGCAGGGCTTTTTGGTAGAATTTGGTTTTGAAAGTAAAACTGCTACTTTGCAGTCAAGACAGCTCCATTTAGCCAGAAAAATGCAAGGCTTGTTTCACTTAAAAAAGAATCAAAACCAAGAAGGGAGCAAGGAAATACTGAAACTACACTGCCACTGATGATGGGAATGGCTGCCTCTTCCCTAGGAAGATAAATCAGTCACAGATGAGCACCCTTCTTTTGGCTGAGATGCTTGTGTGGTTCCTCCTGAGATTGTCTTGGTCAACATGCACTGGACTCATAGAGTCATGTTAAAACTGGGTTTGCTGCTTGTGTAGAAGTAGCTAGGAAGAAGTCAGAAAGGTGATTGTGTGGCAGGTCCAAGACAGACCCCGGCCATGGGCCGCTAGCAAGGCACTGGCACGGTCTTCTGGTGATTCAGGTGAACCTCAGGCAGCAGGTATGTTGTACAACAGGTGCTGTAAACACATCCTAATGGGAAACATCTCCAAACATGCATCATGTGAACTCCTGTTACTATGATCTGTGGATTTCTAACAGCTTTTCTCAGAGCTTACCAACCTTAATGTGTAGAGTGGAGCAAACATGGTAGCAGCAGGCAGCTGCCCAGGGGATTTCAGGTGGATGAGAGACATGTGGCTTAAGACAGGGAATGAAGCAATAATTTTCTCAAATAATTAAATCTGATCTTTCATATACCCAGTATCCTAGATTTACTTTTTGGAATGTCAGAGGATTTCATAGTGGAGTTTTAAAAGCTTCTACCTGCTGGTTTCAATGAAGTTAGGGTTGGGATTCTCTCAGTATCTTCCTAACACAAAAGTGAGGTGCAAGAAATGTAAGGAACCTTGTTTGAAATTATGTTTTGAATAGTACTTTGATGGCTGATGTTCTTCTAGTTGCTTCAAAATACTGGAACAGTATTTTTGAAACAGTCAGTGCTTGTCAAGTTTGATTGTTGGTCATAAAGGAACCCTAATAATGTTTGGAGAGGGAGAAGTGATGTGTGCTGCCTAAAAATGTAAAGTGTTTTTGAGGAGTGAACTATTTCTGTACAGAAAAACACATAACATGCTTTGTATTTTTTTTTTAAACTTATGCTGCAAACATGCATTTTCTTTCTAGCAGGTCTAGAAGGAAGCAGGGTGGATTATTGGTATTTTCGTGCAATTTCAGTTTGGGTCTTTGCAGTAAGGTTCAGACTGCATATTTTTGTATGTGATTTGGGGGGGATATTTTATAAACACATACTAATTTCTACTGATTAACTTTTTATGAATGTATGAAAATACTTATACATTATATTGTAAGTGTATTGTATTATAAGTATATATTATATGTTATAGTATTGTATATATTATATTATAAAATACTTGTACATGTATTTACTCTTGTTTTTCATAGCATGTGCTAAACTTAATTTTGTATAATTCAGAAATATTACAGTTTTTCAAGAGTTAGTGATTTGTAAAGGAACACTCTGACTTGCAAAGACAGTCTAAAATTAATAACTTGAGGGGTTTTTGCCTTCTGCCAGATAACACATTCAAAACAGAATTCTTGCAATTGGCCAAACACTGTTCTGACTTCAATCTGGCCCTCAGGTGGAGTTCTCTGTTCCTGTTTTGTACAGATGCTCATAGTGAGAGGGAGAACAATGCACATGGAAAGTTACAGCTCTTTTGCTTAGTGACTTGCTGTGTTGGTATTTTCCTATTTTTAATCACTTCAGACATGAAGATAGCTAGGGCATTTTTATTCTCACAGTCCTTCCCTTGACCTTTTTTTTTTTTTTTAATACTCTTTTCTCTGAGACTTTGTTCAGGATATTTAGTCTAACCCTCATTTTATCTAAGGCCCCAGTGCTCTCAGGCAAAAGCTGAGATGTGCCTTCAGCTTTAGCCCCGGTACTGTATTTATATATTGAGTCCTGTGTGTATAGGTGTACTGTGCTCTATAAGCTGTGATAATTTGAGACTCTTCTGACTTTTTTAGGCACTTCGTCTCAGTAATGTAGCTATGGCGAAAACTACCACTGGTCAAATAGTAAACCTGCTGTCAAATGATGTGAACAAATTTGATCAAGTAAGAAGTATTTACAGCTATTTCCAAAGGGCTGAAGAAGTTGCGGGGTTGGAGTTAAGAAAGTTTTGTTTTAAACTTATGATTAAATGTTTCTAATGAACATTTCTTCTAGTTGTTTCTTAGCCATAGACTGCTTTGTTTTGGAAGGGACCTTAAAAGCCCACCCAGTTCCAGCCCCCTGCCATGGGCAGGGACACCTTCCACTAGCAGATTGCTCATAGCCCCGTCCAACCTGGTCTTGCCACAGGGAGAAGTACTTCCTAAATGTTACTAGGGGTTTAATTTGTTAGCTAAGATCAAAAGCTAATTTTTGATTCTTAACTATTTGTTTAGGTAACAATTTTCTTGCACTTCTTGTGGGCTGGACCACTTCAAGCTGTAGCAGTAACAGTACTTCTCTGGATGGAAATAGGCCCATCATGTCTTGCAGGAATGGCAGTTCTGATTATTCTTCTTCCTGTACAGACCTGCATTGGGAGGCTTTTTTCTTCCCTCAGGTAAGGCTGCATGTTTTGGGTTGTAGCTATTTTCTGTGCTGGGCTTTAAAATGTTCATATTGGGTGGGGGCAGACTATCAGCTTGTGTCTGGTGATATTTTTTGCAGTGTCTTTTATCTTTGCTATTTTTTTTTTTATAGTTGCTAATGTGAGATGTCTGAATTCCAGATTATGGACTTGAAGTGGTCTGTCTTACAAACATGCTGAAAATATCTGCTACTCATTAGCTATCCAGTACATTAAGAGACTGGCTATTGCTGTAGCTACCTTGCTGTAGATTGTGGCATAGAATGGTGAAACTTGAGCTTTGCCTTCCTGCAGGGATTCTTGGGGAGTCCAAAGATCCTTGGGTTTACTCCAAAGGGGATGTAGTCAGCCCTGCTCTGTGTGACTTACTGGGATGACACAGGAGTTGCAGCAGAAAGCTCTGGAAGTTTCTTGTTCAAAGGTCTTGCTCGCTCTCCTCCATGACTAAGACACAGAAAGAAAAAAGGGGAAGGAACTGAGAGAGAAGGGAAGAAAAATTTATCATGGTGGTTTTGATGCCAGCTATGAGGTTTCCAGCGGCATGGTTCTAGGCTGTGGAGATAAGAGTTTGGAGAAATTTTTCATTATCAGAGAAATTTAATTTGTTCTTCTGTAACTTTGTCCTAAAAATCCCCAGCGAGACGTGCCTCTGATGGGATTGTTGAGGCAAGTTCTTGCATCCAAGTTTTCTGTTTCTTGTGTAATTAGGCACACTTGACTTAACATTATGACTTTATAAAAGGCTTTTATATCTAATTGGAAATATTTTTGTATTCTTTTACTCTGTACACATATGCTTAGGAGTATTTAGACATCTTTCTTTGCATCTTTTGTTGAATGGGTTCCTTTTAGCTCTTTGGATAAAATTTCTTTAAGTAGAGTACTGGGGTTTTTTTTTTCAAGTTGTATTTCAAGACAAGTTTTCTAGACATACTGAGCCTGGCATTGCTGTTGCATGGCGAGGTGTGAAGAGAGAGATGAGAATTACAAAATAAAAATGACTTGTAGACCTCTTAATTTGTAACCACTGTGGTGGTCTTCAGTCCTTACGTCCATGTGCTGCTTCTCAAATAATGTTCAAGGGGTGTTTCTCAAATAATGATCCATTCAGAGTTCTCTGTCAAATTCTAAGGGCTTTTCTTTTTATGATAAAGCCTATTTGTAGAACATTTAGCATATGTTCTTAGATGTGTATTTTCACTGCATGTGCTGGATGCATGCATAACAATCAAGGTACTTCATTGTTTTTCATTAGTTCTATGTTTTTCAGGTTTGATTCTATAATTAAAACAGCTCGTGCTTAGCTAGTGCTTTATCCATGGTGGCAGGCTTTAATATCCTGTTTTACAGATGGGAAACTGAGGCACAAAGAGATTAGCAGACTTGTCCAGGGTCAGGCAATAGGGTGACAAAAATCTCCTTCTTGAAGATGTGTACTTTAAAAATTAATTAGTGGCCATGTAACAGTGTTTGGGGTTTTTTACCCATTCAGTAATAGCCATCTTGGTTTAGATGCAGTGCAAGGGAAGGAATTCGTTAACCAGAAAAGCTTCTGATTGTCTCCATGTGCACAGATCTTTTTCCTTGTGAACAGAAATGTGCAATGAACAGAAGGAGTTAATGGTAAAACTGGAATAGATTTTAGATCTGTAATGATGAGTGTGTTCACATGGCAGCTGCTGGGAATGGATTTGAAGAAAGCAGCCTGTGAAGAAGTAATTTAAGGATTACAGCTTTTGCTGAAATCCAAGCATGCTCTGTGTGGCAGTTAATTTGTGCTATTATTCAGCTTTGTTCTTGTGACTCAGTCGTGTAAGCACGCATGCACACCAGTTCACAATGCACCACTGGCCTCAGTGCGCTGAGAGTTTGCAGATACGGATTTGGTGTCCTGTGGAATGGTATCCACTGTGCTTTGCAGGATTGTTTTTACTTACACAAGTATGAGAAGTTTTGCAAAATACACATGACCTAATATATTATTTGAGAAACAGTTCAATTATTGGACTGAAGGCCATTTTATATGTAATTTATTCACAAGAGCTCGACACTTTCACTGCTCAGTCATGCAACTGTAGTATTGTTATTTAAAGTCCTTTTTCCTGAAGATAAAAACTGTGTCTAACTGCGGTGTCAGACATAATTAAAACCCACCAAATATGCCTTGTGAAAGCAAAAAGGAATTTTGTAGCTTGCTTAATTTAGAATGGTTTTTAATATCATAGAGGGGTCTTCTCAGACGAGAAGTTTTCAGGTCCTTTCTTACTGCACTCTTGACATGCTATGTGACCATGTATTGGACTGATCTGTTTGTACTCTGAACTGAGTATTTTTAAAACCAGGGACATGTCTTTCTCTGTGGAAATTTACCATTGATGCACTGGATGTCTGTGTACTTGAAGCCATTATACAATATCGCTGAGCCTGTGGCTTCTGGAATAAAGCCAGAAAGTCTTACAGAAAGTTGTACAAAATATGCTTATTGTAAAGTAGGGGAGTGTAACTTAAAAAAATTTATAAGAAGACCACTTGTCCAACCTCTTGAGCATTTTAAAGCAATTTGAAACAGGATGGATGCTATGATGACATTTTAGCAGGAAAACTGAAAAATTGGTTTTGATAACTACAGCCTTTTTTGATTCACACCATTTTTAAAAAAGAAACCTCTGTTAACTTTATTATTTTTCTATCATCTTCGACTTTGTATTATGTAGAGACCAAGCCTTGAATGGAAGTTAGGAGACTTTCAGGATTGTAGGTGAGGATGGTTTGCTGCCACAGAGACATGAGCAGCACGTGCTAATTTTGCCTTTTCCAGTGGTGGTGTGTGTATGGGGAAGAAATGATGAGCTATTACTTTCTTTAAAGAATTGTTTTTCTGTTACTGTCTCTTTTTGAAAAAGGAAAAGATGAAGTAGCAAAGATAATCTCATTCCATGTCAGTGTGGTTGGTTTAGGCTGAGTTATTTTCCTTGGTGTTATTAAGAATCTGTGACTGCACTAGGGCCAACTTTCTAAATGCCTTTTGTCAGTTCCCTTGTATAATTTTTTTTTAATACCCTGCTTCAGCCATCTTAACATTTATGGAATGCTGGTGCCAAGAAGCTTTTTTAAAATGATAAGTAGGTGCTTGAAATTCTTTCAACTTGCGTTCTTTAATTATGGTGATTTCTTCCAGTGTATCAGAGAAATCTTACTGGGGACAGGCTAAGCTGAGAAAGCCCAGTCACCCCTTCTAAAAATATATGAATTTTTTTTAATGATCTCTGAATTTTAACTTTCATATGCAATCTGATATATGCAAAAATAAGTAATTTAGCAGGTAAAGGTATGTTTTATCAAAATAAGGTCTACCATACCTCTCCATGTGCAAAGTGTTTGCCTACATGAATGAATTCAGAATTGTAATAGGATCTATTAGCATTGTTTATGCATTCATTATGTGACTTCAAACTTTCAATGTTTTTTCCTCATTAAAACTGTGACTTTGTTATTTAATTATATATATTTTCCATTTTTTCCATCAGTGCGAACATAGTATGGGACTAAAATAGATATATTTAAATTAGTGTTAATTACAATTAATACTTAAATAGTGTTTATTTTTAAAAGAAGCCATATCTAGATTATCTAATGAATTACAGGTCATATACTAAGTAATCTCTGCTTCAACTACAGTTAATCGTAAAAAGTCACAAATGAGGCCAATTTCTTTAACAACATCAAAAGGACTTTATGACAAGCGTGGTTGTTTTGGAATTTTGAAATCTTCTTTTTAAAGTAATCTTCTGATTTTTGTTTAGTTCTAAACGCAATAAACAGCAGATACTTTGTTTAAGGAATACTGCGTGTTTGCACAAACTGACCTACAGTTCTGAGCGTTGAATCAGCTCTCAGTTCCCTGAGAACCAGGAATACAAACATACCAAGTCTGCCTGCTGTGTGTCAGCTTTAACGTGCTGGTCTTCAGGAAAACCCTTTAATGCAATTACAGTTTTGTGAATCGTCTTTACCAATAAAAGCAAAAACTTCATAAATGTGTCATGTGATCATAAATTGTCTTCTTCATGGAATCTGAGAATTTTTGCTTTGTCCTCTTTTCAGAAGCAAGACAGCTGCCCTAACAGATGTCAGGATTAGGACCATGAATGAAGTGATAAGCGGTATGAAGATAATAAAGATGTATGCTTGGGAAAAATCATTTGCAGAACTTGTGGATGGTTTCAGAAGGTAATCATGGAAAGATACAGCTTGATGTATGACCAGTGTCATTTTCCATTTTTCACATGTGAATAAGTGCTTTATTTTGTGCATTAAAATGCAGTTTGCTTGCACTTTCTGAGTGGTTTTTTTTTAATTTTACATAGCAAGAGTGGAAGAACAAAGATACATTCTAAGGGAATAAAAAAATCTAAAAGTCCTCCAAAATTCAGTAATTCAGGCTATTTTATGCTTCCTCTAATGGTTCTGTTCAAAATGAATAACTAATAAGATGTAGCAGTTGTAATGCAGCAATTTCATCCTCCTTTTGTGCATTTTATTACTCAAGCCACCTGGGAAAGGTGGAAGGGAGAAAGACAGCAGATCAGAAATTCCCTTGTTATTCAGCTGGCAAGGCCAGCTGAGTTTGGTACAAGGTACTGTAAGACATTTTATTTCAGAGATTCTTTGAATCACCTTTAAACATATTAATAAAGTTGATTTTCAGTCAGTATTTGCCCTTTTCCTTGACACTGTAACAGCATTCAGTGCTAAACGTTAACTGTAGGAGTTTGAGTGCATATTTCTTATAAACAGATTTTTATGTCATGTCCTTCTCCAACATATGAATAGGAGGTTTTTATCCTGCTGCAGATTATCTGACTTTTTCATTTTAAATGTTTTAGTTTGGAAATATTTTTCTTAAAGGATCTTTTTCCTTTACATCCATGTGCAGGCTTGCAAACTTGCAAATGTTCCCTGAGAAGTTTCTTCCCATGCACATAATTGTTTCCTCTGTTAGATTATAGGATCCTGCGCTGATTGAATGTTTACTTCAATGATGGGCACTTTACTGCCTTGCATGGAGCCAGAGAGGATATTTCTTTATTGAAAGCTTCCTCAGTGGGTGTATTCAAATCACTAAATTTTGGATTTCCAAGTTCAGCACCTTATTAGGAGTAGAAGCTTCCTTTTTAATGCTGGAAAGAGATAAGACCTTCCAGAGCACATCTTGAGTCCTCTTTCCTTTCTTGAACTGTGTTGTGGAAAACTGTAATTAAAAGTCTTAAATTTAGCCAGATGATTTATTGTACAGTATTTCCACATTTGCCCTTGATAGTGGATAAAATGCCATCTGAACTCCTCTATTGCTCATTTTTTCTTGTGTCTGTCCATATTAGTTTTCTTTTATGTAAGTTTGTGCCTCAAAACAGTGTAATATATTATATACAGCCTGCAGGTAGGCCGTAATTTATCGGGTATTTATGGAGAGTAGCACAAAAAACTTGCCGATTATCTACAGATGATGAGAGAATTATTAAGGATTATTAAAGGGTGGGAAAGGAGTTCCATCCAGGGTTGTAGAAGTAATTGAATTAGACCAAATTCAAATAGTTTATATACAAATGTTCCCTCTCTGTACTCCGGAGGAGATCAGAGATTATGAACCCTTAAGCTGAAAAAATAAGTCTTTGAAACTCTTTAAAAGTCTGTCAGTTCAGCCAATTTGGCAAGTACAGTGGGAAAGTTGCTTAACTAGTTTTCCAGTAGTGCATCCTACATCCTTTTCTTCATTAAATGGTTACTTAATTTACTTCAAATTATAATCACAGCTTCATTGTATAATCACAACTTGAGTTTCCAATCTTAATGTATAGTTCCAAGTGGAAGGTGATTAAAATGATTAGGATTTTCCCTAAGAATTGCCAAAATATGTGAAAAGAGAAATTAGGAATCGTTTTGGTGTTTTGTATTTGATAATATTAAGTAGACAAAAAGTAGAATATATGGGGAAGGAGTAAATTGTTGTGGCTCTCCCGATAAAGAAAAATGGTTATATTAATAAGGAGGTATGCCTGCTAGCATCCACATTGTAGAACATGGTAGTGCAGTAGCATTTGAGGATTGGACTTGTTGAGTCTTTAGAAGTGGAAACTGCAATTTAACTGAAATGGAAATTGAGAATAAACAAACACATCAGCAGCTTTTCAGTTGCTGGAGGGAGAGTTATGTGTCTGTGCCGTACTTCAATCATTATTTAGCTTGGGCAATGACTGGCAGAACAATTGGCCTCACAGATCAGTATTTTCTTAATTTATGAATCAGAATTCCTAGAGCAAAAGAAGCCAGGAGCAGGGTCCAAATTGGGAAGGATTTAGACTGAGATGAAAGGGAATACTTACTCTAAATCCTATGATATAGCTTGAGGAGCAGCAGCTGAATAATGGCAGATACTTGGGCCATGGACGAACTCTTGATCTTCTGGAAATTGCCCTGTTGTTTTTGACTGCAGAGTATGTGTTGGTCTTGTCCTGAGTTTTGTGACTGAACTCTACTGGATTTTGATATTGGAAGGATAAGGAGTTTGTGGATGCTTGGTCTTTATAGGGTTTTTTTTTTCCTCTTTGCTATTGCATGCAGCCCAAAAATATTTGAAGCAGAGTAGAATCTGGATTAAAATACTAGTTGGACTAGGGAAGAAAAAAATTGTACGTTAGTTTCCTGACTCTGAAAAATAACTGTTTGCTATAGCTATTAAAGATATTAAAATAATGAATTTCTCCTCTGAATTTCCAAGCCTCTTAAATTCTGGTTAATTTTTTTTGGTTTGTTTTGGGTTGAGGTTTTTTTGGTTTGTTGGTTTGGTTTTGGTTTTGGTTTTGTTTAGTTATTTACCATATAACATATTTTCTTCACAGTTGTTTGCATATGAGTTGGGGTGATGCAAGGGGAGAAGAAAGGATATGAAAGTAAAATCCAGAGAGGGGGTTTCCCTCATCCTGTTGTTGATGGTAGCAGTAGGGTAGCAATGGGAGAGATTGATGTGGTTCGTTTGTTTTGCATTTTTAGGAAGGAGATTGCCATGGTTATGAAAAGCTCCTACCTTCGAGGACTGAACTTAGCCTCGTTCTTCGTGGCAAGCAAAATCACAGTGTTCATGACTTTCATGGCATACGTACTGCTTGGCAACGTTATCTCAGCCAGCAAGGTGTTTGTGGCAGTGTCCCTGTACGGAGCAGTGAGGCTGACAGTGACCCTGTTCTTCCCCTCGGCTGTGGAGAGGGTGTCCGAGTCGGTGATCAGCATCCGCCGAATCAAGGTAGCCGTGCTGGCAGGGGGGGCTCTGGGTTCCTTCTCTTGCTCGACCTTTGTTTTAATGCCACCAACAAATGCAGCCTGACTATGGTTTTGCAGTTTGGGATTTGTGATGAAATAACTTGTTTTGGAAACTGAACATGTTGCGTATGCAGGTACGAAAAACATGACATGAGCTGTAGGGTGGGCTGAGATGTAGGAGAAAGTGTGCATGGCAAAGAGTTGTTGTAGACATTTCTGAAGAGGAATGTGTGTACAGATATGCAGGCATGCTGGGATTGGGATTTGAAGAACAAGGCAGGCAGATGGGAGCTATAGGATTCACATTTCACACTGCAGTACCCTGCCATCTGTGAAGGACAGGTGTGAGCCCCAGCTTCTGTCTTGTGGCTGCTTTCAGTGCTGGAGTGAAGAGTCAAATTCAGTGAGAATGAGCATTGGTAGTGCTGATGTCTGGTGCTAACAGAGCAAGAGTGTGTTGTACACGTGGAGTGCTGTGTTAAAATGCTTGGCTTCTCACTTCACTCCATAGCAGTGCCCACCAGCTGGGGTCTGAGCAGTTCCTCTGTGCCTGTAAAAGCCTAGCAGTAATCACCCTGCCCTCCCATGGCTCCTGGCATCCTCCTCTTGCTTCCTCTTAGTTACTGCTCTCCAGATCTTCAGCAGCTATCTCACATCTGCAAACTCTTAGCAAAGTACTTATTACCCAGTCTTGGCTTCCATGATTGGGACATTCCTTCTCTTCCCAAAATATTGTCTGCTGCTGTCTATTTAAGGTCCTTAGACTCTGTGAGTCGAAGGATAAAAGAATTTTTTGGGTTTTGTCGTAAAACTGTGGTAGTTGTTATCCTTGAAGGTTTTCTGTGGAAATAGCCCCTTTCCTTTCTAAATGTGTTCAGGCTATTTATAATCTAGCATCAGGCAAGGTGTGGTAGAAGTGTGGCTATGGTACAAAGTGCATGCTTATGGAAATTGAAGGAAAAGTTTGCTGACTGCAATGTAATACAGAATAGAAGTGCAGTAGTGAAAGTGCAATGAGCCAGTTACGCAGATGTAAGCAGGTTTCTTTTTTTGTTAATATCCTGGACTTTAAAATGAGGAAACATTCAGATAGTGTTCTGCCTTCTCTTGGTATCTTGAAGAATGCTTAATAGAGACAGTGGAGAGCTGCTTGTGTGTCCTCATTATTCCTCCAGTGAAATAACATAAACCTTTGCCATCAAAGCAGTGGAATGAGGTGGTGTTGCAGTGAGGGTTTCACCTCTTCTGCGTGGAAGGAGGGAGTTAAACAATTTTAAAAGTTATTAGCGATTCAAGGAAAAGACAGGACAGTTCTTAGGATCCATTTCTTTCTGGAATTCATTATTGAGCAGGTGATTGTTAGAGTCTTTTCCTATTAAATCTGCACTTCTGGAGTTTTTTTGGGAGGTAGAGCTAGCTAGAGGTGCACTGTTGTAGTTGTGCATTGCTTTGGAAATGTAATTCTTTGATCAGTCTGTGCTTGTTTTTTCCAACCCCGTAGTTAATGATCTGTATGCTGCTTTCAAAAAACGTTTGTGTTCCTTTCCCATTCTCAGTCTCTAGGCAATATCCTCTGCTTTTCTTTTATTGCAGAACTTTCTGATGCTTGATGAGGTCTCACACTTCAAGCCACAACTGCATGGCGGTAATGAAAATATCATTCTTCGTGTTCAAGATTTGACTTGCTATTGGGATAAGGTAAATTTAGTTACATATTAAGTATGTTGGTGCAGCCAGCATTTTAAGTCTAAATTCAGTGTGTGTCTGTATAGTGTGCTGATATTTTGTATGCTGTCCTTTGTGTTTTCAGAATCCTTTCAGTATGTTAAGCTAACTGTAGAATAGTACTGAAAACACTATCAAGTGCATTTAAAACCAGCTGTTTCTTGATACTATACTAAATGAAAAACTTTGTGTTCCTCGGGGAAAATATCTCTTTTTCTTAAGCAGCTTTGTAGTGTGGTTGAGGTACTCAAATTGGAATTAAGGGCTGAGCGCTCAGTAAGGTGGGCCTTATTGTGTGACTTTTTTTTCTAATTTGTTGAATTTTTTTTTTGAACTAAATGCTTGAACAGTCCATTAGTCTAGAACCAGTCCAATATTATACTTCTCACAACAGATTTGAAAGCTTAAGAGATGAATCAGCACATATTTGTTGCTCTGTATTTTGAGACTGTTCAGCTGCACAGTCTGAACTTTTTTCTACTTAAAATGCAGCAAACTCATCAAAATGGCTAGAAAAAGGGACAATAAACATGTGATAAATTTATTATATATCTGTTTTATATAAGAAAGGAAAAGGTTGACTGTTTCTGTTTTAAAACTTCAATTACTATGGTAAGCAGCAATTTGTGATGAATTGTTGGTGCTATTGCAACCTGCCAGTATCCTCACACAAGAGAGACTTCAGTCTCCATTACAAATGCTGGAAGCTCTAAAAATGACTTTTGCATATAAATGTAATGCAAATAAGACATCACATATTTCTCTTTCTAAACCCTGTTCCCCTATCTGTTCTATGTCCTAAGGAAGATCAGGTGTGAAAACATATGTGAGGATCTACCTACTTGCAGCTACTCAGCCCAAAAGAAAATTGCTATTTTATTCTTCTTTACTTTCTCAGACTTCTCTGTGGTGTCAATATTTCTGAGGCATTGACCAAGTTTTAAAAAATTAATTGATATGGAAGACTTGATTGTGAATACACTGTAATGAAAAATGTAATGTATTGCTTAGTCTTTGCTTTCTTCTCAAACTGACTTTGGTACTACCATAAACAGTTTATAGGAAATGATTGCATAAGGTACCCATAAAACACTTCTTTTTTCCATGAGTTGTTTATATTACATAAAGCAGGGTAGCATGACTGGAATTACTGGTTTCCTTTCAGTTAAAAAAAAGTAAAACCCAAACCAACAAGCCTTCCACAAAACTGTTAATGTAACTTTCATTTTGGTATTTAATTGCAGTGTGCATGGGAGAACAGTTTTCTCAGAACTGTTAAGATCTGCTCAGAAAGTTTCTATTATATACTCTTATAATGACGTAAAATAATTTAATAGACTTCCTTACGGAAAAAAGTGATAAGTTCTGATAGAGGCGAGTTGCACAATGAATAATATCAATACCTTATGCTTTGTCAAGTAGGAGGCTTAGCTTGCTACCCTGACTAGGTTTCTCAAGACACTTTGGATGTCTGTGCAGACACTCTACAGCAGGATGATAATTTTTTTTTTTTAGAGATTGTGTGCCAAAAGTGATACTAAAGAAAAAGCAAACAAGAAGCAACCCATGAATCCAAAATCACTTGAAGTAAGAAAAGGATTATTAGCTACACTTTTAGGAAGGCAGCCTATAACACGGTGTACTACCGTGTGTCAAAAGATAAAACCAATTAATTCCTGGTCACACTCTTGTTTTACTTAGGCAAGCATTATCTTGAGTACCACAGACTAGTCTGATACCAGTATGGAACTAGGGATTCTTCAGTACAGCTTTTTACTGATGTTCCTTGAATTTACAGAACAGTCTGTCTGCTCAACTGAGCAACTTCAGATTTACCATCTCAGCATTTGAACAGAGGCCAAGTTTATCCTTTGTAATTTTAGTCCTTACATGAGAAACCAAAGTAGTATAGTACTTCTATGCAGTATATGATCTCTGTATCCCTTAGGTGGGCAGAACTCTTCCATTTTTCTTGCCTGTAGGATGTGTTAGGTCTGCCCAAGCTCACCTAAGGAGTTGCTGCCCCTGAAGGGATCATTCTTGTGTCCTCTTGTCCTTGCATTCTCTGCCTGGTGCCTCCCTTGTGATGGTTGTTAATGCTGGTTTGGATGACCTTGTGCTGAAGCAGTTTGGAGGGATAAAGCAATAGAAAATGAATCACTTTTAATGAGATTGGTTTTCTGATAGCTGAGTCCCATGAACAGTGCATGCAAGGTTAGGCAGAAGGAGGAAAGTGAGAGAGAGACACAGCAAGTTGACAGGACACAGGAGAGCTGGGACATTTGTGGTAATGAGCTGTCAGGTGAACTTAGCTGCAATATTAGTCTGTGCTCTAAGTGCTCAGTTTAGTGCCTAAAAATAGATGTGATGAATTCAGGACAAATTGTCTTTAATTCTAAGGAATGCTATTTTGCAAAAATATCATGCCCCTTAGGTGTGGCTGTGTTGTTTGCTTGAATTACTACTTTTGTGTAGGCTCTATGACAACTTCCAGTACTGCTTTAGTGTATAGTATAGCAGTAATAGTTTAAAAACTTCTAAAAAGTCTTTCTGTAAATTTTTTTGCCTCTTATGTTATATATTTTTTAAATGTTTGACGTGGGTGGAAATGTCTTTGCACTTCTGTGAGTACAGAAGCACAACCTCAAGAGGTCTGAAGAAGGGCCTGTGTGTCCGAAAGCTTTATTTTTTCCATGTAGACATCGATTTAGTAAGAGATATTTTCTCTTCCTACAAACTCTGTATTAAAAGAAGAAAATCTTTGGCTGCCAGAAATTTGTAGAGTTCTCCTGACCTTAGCACTGGGTGAGCCACTGAGCTGTGTACTCCAGGCAGAGGAATCACTTGGGGGTCAGATGCTGGTTGGGCGGGTGGTGGGGTTGGGCAGGGGGAAGGAGAAAAGTCCCTGGTGCCACCTTGTGGAGTGCACAGTGGCAGCAGAGTGCTTCAGCAGCCCCCACAGGGAGCACGGCTCGGCTTCTCCAGCTGCCTGCCGGGCATTTCTCCTGGCACCAGTGTGCGATCCCAGCCATCGGAGAGGTGGGTGGGCACTGGATTCCTGTTTCTCCCCAAATAATTTGAAGTGAATTGCTGGCTTCCTCCTTTCGCAGTCCCAGAACTTTTTTGTCTTGTGTCATCTTTTGTGTGGAGTTTGGGTGGTGGCCTTTCCAGCCACTTGAGCTTCAAAAGGTGGCCAGAGAGTTTGAGGTATTCTTAACCTTGCTCTTCTGGTTTTGGAGCTTCAGGCTGGGGGTTTTTTTGGTCCTTTAATCGAAATACTTGTTTGGGGTTTTTTTAATGCATATATTTTAGTATCAGTCATGCTTAGTGTGGCCAAAGATGCATGTAAAGGCAGATTCTGTTACAAAGGTGTTTTGCTGTAATGAGAGGGAGCTGCACCAGGTCCTTAGAAATTACTGTAAAGACATGAGCATCCTTGCTTGCCACAAGTAGGCATTTTTGTGTCCTTGATAGAAGAGGTGCAAAATGTGTTGGGAAATAAGCTCATCCATAATGTAAAGGGTAGGCATACTAGAAAGGAATATTGAAGAGACCATCCTAGGGTAGTATGAGTGAATATCTAGTATACAGATTAAGATGTGTAAAACCAAATGGCATTTTTCTGGTTTTACTTTGGATAGAGCCTTGACTAGAGCAGACACAGCCCTGTCTTTCCTGAGGTCTGAGAGCCTCATCCCTCCGTTTGTCTGTGCTCGGAGTCGCTGAGCGTGTCGTGCTGGGGCTGGGAATGCCGGTGTGGTGGCCAGCACAGAGCTCGTGTTTCCGAGGCTGCCACCCAGATATGTGGACTCTGAGGAAGCCCTGCTTGTGCTGCCTTTGGCCTCCTTATTCCTTGGATGCTGTTTTAGCTGTGTTGCATGTTCGTGGTGAAGGATGAGGGTCTTTCAATAGTGCTTGTGAATTACTGGAGGCAAAAACCATATGCCTGAAAATATGGTGGGCATGTGGACTGGTAGTTTATAGTGATGTATGCACAATGTTTTCTGTTTCTGAATATTTATTCTGATGGTTTATGTTTAATTACTGAGAAATCCTGACTTTTTTTCAAATCCCCAGAGTTTAGAAACCCCAGCACTTGAACAAATTTCGTTTACTGTCAGACGAGGGGAGTTACTGGCTGTGATTGGTCCTGTAGGAGCTGGAAAAGTAAGTCTTAATATTTACACCAATTCATGAGGCTTTTGAGTCTATCAAATGTGAAAATCAGAAGCCTGAAAATATACAGTTCCTTCATGTGTATAATCACACATTCCACATCAGGTTACTGGCAGTCAAAATAGGCTGATGTCCTTCTGAGTGGGGAGGAGGTGATGTGGAGCTAAATAGTATTTTGTGTGTTTCTTCAAGACTGCATGAAAAGGCTTCTAGTGCTTTTCTACTGTTAGCAGTAGTTTGAGACACAAGGTGAAATAGGCCATTGTGCCAGTAAACACTGCTCATTTTTTCTGATGTCTTTAATGCAACCAAACTTTATAATTTTTACTTTATTTTTTTTAAAATCTTTTCCAGTCTTCACTCTTAAGTGCCGTGCTTGGTGAACTGCCTACAGACAAAGGTTTGATAAATGTTACTGGAAGAATTGCCTATGTTTCGCAGCAGCCTTGGGTGTTTTCTGGCACTGTAAGGAGTAATATACTCTTTGACAAGGAATATGAGAAAGAAAAATATGAAAATGTTTTAAAAGTCTGTGCTCTTAAAAAGGTAAGGCTTTCTCTTTATGTATTTTCTTTCCATGATCGTTATTTTTGTTTTAGTGCTCTTTCACACCTGTGGTACATGCTGCAATGTACAGTATATGGAATTGATTGTTGTAAGTAGCATGTGATATAACTCTTGTTGCTTATCAAATGTGTATTTTTTGCCATCCTTGTGTAAGGCATCCTCTTCTACTTCCCAAAACTTCCACTAGAGGGGGGTATAGCATGCGTGGAGCACTGACAAATTTGGAAAAAGCTGTTCCCTATTATTTTGTTTCATAATTACATTTTAGCCCTTTTCACTGGTATTATGGTAGAGGTGTGTGCAAACGCAATAAGAGGCAGAAAACAAATGATCAAGCTAGCACTCTTTGTGACTTTGGTTTTGCAAATACCCTATATGCTTTCCTTTGAAATAAATGTCATATTTGTCATGTATTATGCATTGCCAGCAGCTATCAAAAGAACCTTAGGGGCTATGTACTGGAGAACTTGCTGAACCCAAGTAGTTCTATGAAAAAACATTTGAAAGGTTTGTGTGCAAAGGAGTTTGTGACATGAGATAGAGAAGAGGATTAAGCCAGATTTGTCAAGAAACAGACATTTTGCTTGGCAGCTAAAAAGGTTTTGTGCAGCATGTTATGATATTTCTGTCAGCAGCGACACAGGTGAAAAGCAGATGGTTACTGTAATGAATGTTTTTTGCAAGATTTTTACACTCGGCAGATAGAGTTTTAGAATCCCCTGCTGATATTCAGTCATGCTGTTGTCTAAACTTAAAGTTTTAATGACTTCAAAAGACAGCAAACAGCATTTAAAAAATCCCCACTTCATACTGATGGCAGATTTGCTTTCATAGTTTTCTGGCAAATTTATGTGTCTTATAAAAGCTGTGAAGAGGCTTTCAGAATATGTTTTGTAGCTTAATGTAAAACTTCTGTATTTCCTGAATAGAAAATAAAATAATCTGACATGGAACACTGTATAATTTTGTTGTTTTATCTACAGTCCTGAGGTCCCAAATTATCCAAATCTGTGTGATGAATGTTGTAGTTATTTTTCCTGAATACATTGCAGTAAGAATAAAAACAATGCAGTTTTTAGGGACATGGACAAGATTATTTACCAATAATAGTTCAATTTTTATTTTGACAGCTAATTTTGTTTTAATAAAACCAAATAAATTTACTGTTAGACTTTTCAGTATTTTATTCGATTTTCTGAATCACCAGTAAATATTCCTTGTAAAAGTAAGGATAGTACTGCACTTTCCTCTGGCACAGCTGTAGAAGAAGTGGATTTTAGGATCTTGTCTGTTTTTTTCTGCTTTCTCAATTACCTTTTGCTGAAAGTATGGAGTCATAAAGTAACTGCAGCTATTACATTTAGTATGAAACCTTATATTTTAATGTGTTTTGTTGATACTTTTCAAATAAGAGGTGTTACAGTGAGACAGCTTTGTCAGTCTTTGAATTTAAAATGATTTTAAAAAATTATCTGTTTTCCTGTTCACAGGACTTGGAATTATTGGCGAATGGTGACCTGACAGTAATAGGAGATCGTGGAGCCACTCTGAGCGGGGGACAGAAGGCCCGTGTGAACCTGGCCAGGCTGGTGTTTTTTTTGCTGTTTCTAAAATTTATAAATTGTCAGACTCCAGTGACTGTAGTAGACTAACGTAAGACTTCCTGATACTGACATTTCTTTAAACCTTTTAGAGCCGTGTATCAAGATGCAGACATCTATCTTTTGGATGATCCACTGAGTGCAGTAGATGCTGAAGTTGGAAGACATTTGTTTGAAAAGTATGTTACTGCTTTATTTTAATGTAAAATGCAACTTTATATTATTATATTGTAATTCCTTATTAGAAAACTTGAGAAAGCATTTCTGGGGAGATGGATTTCTTCACAAAACTTACTACATTCACTTTCTGATTTGTTTTTCCCCTATTTTATGTAATTGGAAGATACAGGGGATTTTTCTTCCCCTCTGTGTTTTGTTGATTTGTTCTTTATTTTTTAAAGCCCTGTAAAAATCTGTTTTGAAGATTTATAAATAGAAATATTCTTAAGGGACTATATGCCATTTTCTTAAGGAAAATGATGAGTTTCATACATAAGTATTGGAATTTATAAATAGTGGGGTTTATGAATATTAGTACTGAATGAAGAATAAAATGAGGTGGGATTTTAAATCACTTCTTAGTTTGCTACAACTTTACTTGCTAGTAATAAGCACTTAATTCAACGGGCTAAAAGAGAGAAAGGAACTGTTTTAGATTCTTCAATAATTTTTCATTTTGGTTCTTGAAATTTCTCTTAGGTAGGTGAAACAGGGCATGTGGCCCGCAGAGAGCAGAAATAGAGGGAAAGAGAATATACAAATTTTCTAGGCAAGAGAGAATACTGGACTTTCCCCTATTTCCAAAGAAACAGATGAGCGTTCATTAAAATTCAGGTTCCCTTTTCAGTGAGTTTCTTCTTCTCTGTCCTTCTGAAACCGTCTAATCTAAGGCACAGAGGTGAGTATCAGAATAATTTGGTTAGTCCCAGCCAATGTTTTGTCCTTACTTCTTCACAGCTTGCAACTCTCTATGTTAAAAGGCATAACCCAGAATTTACTAGGAGAACCTTCTGTCAGTGGAATTCAGTGGTCTTTGGTTGAGGCCTTCAATAAATGAGTTTTGTTTGGCATAATTACATCCTTTGAAATCCACGCTCCAACTACATGAATTAATTTGGTTTTACTATTGTTCTCTCCTGTCCACCCCTAGATAATCATAAAAACTTGCAGTAATCTTGCAGAAATGGTCATAGAAATTGCACTGAGTAGCAGTGGCATGCATGTTCTTTTTTCCCCATACAGGAAAACTTTAGTATCTAAATTGGAAAATTGTACATCCTGTTGATGCTTGCAGCTTCAAATCTGGAGCCTCCCATTAACATTTTGCTTTATTTTATTGATGTCTTCAAGAGGCTATTTTCTTTGTTTCTGCCAGCTAGTATGGAGTAAGAGTTTTCTGATGCCTAGGCTTTACGTTCATTTTCAGCTGCCACAACTGATAGATGGAGTTCATTACCTCTGTAGTTCACGTGCCCTATCAAATTCCTTTAATGCCTGTGGGAGCTTTCTAGGCTTCAGCTGCTGCCTCTCTGTTTCTGCACAAGTTCTTTCTGCAACTCCGGCATCTGGCTGTATCAGTGCCTGAGTTCTGAAAGTGCACCCACCTGAGCTGTCTCTCCCTGAAGTCTTAAGGTCTCTTCATAAAGAGGGAGACAAGAAAGTACCACGGTGCCTTGTGAGGGAGGTCAGGCTGCCTCTTCAGCTTACTCTGCCTTTCATGTGAGCTGTGACATTGGCAGCATCTGCATTCTACTGCAAACCTGGAGGTGTGGATTTTTGCACGTGCAAAACCATGAAGGAGGTAGAAGCCATTGCACCGTGAGCACAGCATGTGTTTTGCTGATAAGTGTGTGAGGATGAGGAGGAATAAGGAGGTTATCTCAGAGAATTTGAAACTCAGACAAGTAGCTGGGGTTGTTTCTGTACTTTTCGTTTTTTTCTCTGCAACTCCAGATCAGATTGAGCACAACACAAAGAAGTAGAATGAAAGCATTTTTTAGAAAATGGGCTGGGTGGAGTAGTAGTGGGAAGGCAAACCAAGCACTGCCTCTCTGCACAAGATTTTAAGGGAGGGTTTTTTACAAACAGAAGCTGTCTTCTCAGGCCTTCGTGGAATCTGTGAAGGTACTGGGGGTAGTGGGGGGAGTGTTGTGTTCAGTAAGTTGCTTTGAAAAACAAGGCAAGGCATGTATTTTAGTGCTTCCTGAATAGTGCTAAAAGTGTGGAGAAGACACACAGAGAGAGCACACTTGAGCAAGAGTGATTTCTTAGAACATGGTGCTGAGGAATGTCTAAAACACCACTTCATGCAGGCTGCCCCCCAGGAGTCCAAACCACGAGGCTTAAAACAATGGAGGAGATGGAGGAAACAGGGTTTTTAATGAGAATCTGAAGTGGATATTGTTCAGTTCACTCGCTCTTTTTTCTTTGTAATTTTATGTTAAATTTTATTTTTTTTACAAGTGTCTAGTTTGTGTGTTCACATCAAAGATAGGTATGTTCCCAGTAATTCCCCAAAGCTATAGCATGCTCTTTACATTTGCTGCTTTTCTGTGTTCTATTTAGCTGCTGCAGTTAAGCAGTTTAAAATATATAAATACTTTTCAATTGAGAAAGAATGCAAGTAGCGCAGCTACAGTGGGAAAACAGACCATGATATTGCTAATAAGGGTCTGTGGCTCTTAAGAATTTCTTTGTGATACAGACAAGTTGTTCTGTGGATAATGGAGTAGATAAAGCCAGTTTTTCAATTAATTCCTTTTTCCTGGTCAGATCCCTTGGGAGTTAGGAAGGTATAAACTGAAGATTTCCTATTTTTGTGTTATTTGTTGCCTTTTTTCCTGTGAGTTCTCTTGATAGTTAATAGTAGGTATGCTTCAGCCTTTTTACAGTAGGGGAGTTGCCAGTATAGTTATATGTTTCTTTACATATTTGTATGTGGATATGAAAAGATGCCTTTATTTTGTATTTATTTAAATAAAAATAGCTTTTAATTAACTTTTAAGAAATCTGATATTTTGAGACCTCTAGTTTCAAAGTGAGAGACAGCCATGACAATCCAGTAGCACATTTCTTTGTATGGTGAAGTTTGGAGCAGACTGGGATTTTGAAGAAAATCATTCAATTGCACTTGGATCTCAAGGAATTTCCTATTCTCCCTGTTTATCTATATATTACTATAGATGATATGGTTTCAGATCACCTTCAGATAGAAATTAAATTGTGTTCACCAGCAGTATTGACTCAAAAATCATGTTTTTAGGAGCGAGATTTATATTTCATCAATCTATTAAGGCATGCCTTTCTCTCGGTATTGTACCTTCCCATGTAACTTCTCCAGTGACAGGAGCTGTGTACCAGTCTCAGTTGATGATCAGCTTGATTTCTTTCTCCTCTTGTTCTTGTGAAAGTAGACAGGGTTGCAGGACAGTTTAGGAATCTTTTAAAATCAAACCTAAAGTTGTGATGGTTCTTGGGCGTGGTATGCATATCATTCCTAGTATCAGATAGAATTCACATAGAAAAAGTTCAAAGATCTACTTGAACACCAGGATCTCTGGCTCAGAAAGTTCCTAATATATGGACTCTGGAAGCTGGAAATGTGCTAGAGGAAGCATCTTTCCATGTTTGCTTATAGACTTCCTCCAGCCATCCAGTGCTACGTGGTTCCTGGAACAAGTCAATGGATTTTGTGGTCCAGTCATATTTATGCGTGACTGGGACTTGTCATGAGATAGAGATAAATGATTATCTAGGTAGGCATAGAAATAGAAGCAGCAGAGCAGAAACAGAGACAGCAGAGTAGAAAGTGTAGGATATGTAGGGTTTGTCTCTGGCAAGCATAGCACACTTCTTAAAAATTTTGTAAACTTCAAAATGTGGAAAACTAACTAGGGGACTGTTCTCCCTAAACTAATTAAATTTAAATGGAAGGGAGAGGAAAACAAATATAGGAAATAAATGAATATAACAAAGGCTTTATGCCTGTGAGCACTCCTGCATGTGCTTTAATTTCATTTCAGTGGTTATTTTGAATATAAGTATTAACTAGAGTAAAGTTAAACTTGAATGTGAACTTCCAAAAAGGAGAGGGAGAAAGAATGGTAAGGAAGAAAGTAGAATCATTAAAGAAGAGACATTTTGCAGAGGTGAAAGAAAGCTGGTTCTTGGAGATAAAAACTTGAAAACGAAAAACTTGTCTCAAAGAAAAGCAGACCTGATAGGGAAGGAAGAACAAATGAGGATTTGTATGCACGAAGTGTGAAGACTCTGCCTGTGCACGGGGGAGCACTGTGTTGTTGTAGGCCCCCTTCTCAGTGTCTCCTGCTTCATGCTCTGCACTATCAAAGCCCAAGCTAATTATTTTTTAATTGTGTAGCAGTTTGCTGTCAAAGTGCAGTGAGTTTTTCATATGGATTATAGTATCCTGTTACTTAAGTTTTTTTAAGTTAAAATACTCTTTGGTTTTGTTATCGGAAGGGGAATTTCTGGAGAGGTCTGTCCTGATTCTCTTATTTCTGATGATGTTTGAAGGTCATTGATGGTAATTTTCAGATGATAAAAAACCAGGCAGTGCTAAAGGCAGTTCTGGAACTGGACAGGTATTTGAGAAGTTTTGGATGTGAATTAGGTGCATGCAGCAGGAAAAAGTGCAAAGTGTTGAGTCCATGAACGTACAATGAGCAGGGATCAGTAGTGTGGTAGTTATATGGAGAAGGAGATGTATAGTGGATCACAAACCCAGTATGACTAGGCAATGTCGTGCTCTTGTTGAAGAAATGGTGCCCTGGGATTTATGACCAGTACTACATGTGGCAGTACAAATAAAATAATACTCCTATTATGTTTTGTACATGTAAGGTCTCAGCTAAATAATGTTTCAATTCTGTACTATTCAAAAAATGTATAGACTAGCTTCATATTCCAGTACAAGTGGGCAGGAATATTCAAGTTTCAAGGACAGGGGAGGCAAAAGAGAAAGAAACCTATCTGCAACTTAAAAGGAAAGTCTGTTTGGGAGACTTCTTTATTACTTTTATTTGTTTTTCTTTCATGTCTGGAAGAGGACAAGGAAGGGACTCTCTGTACACAGGAATGAACTGGTCTAGCGGCCCTTGGAGATAGGGTCTTGGGGCCTATATCCTTGGGGATGTAGTGGCTTGAAATTGTACCAAAAGATATAAACTTGAACTTCAGAGAAAAAATTTGTAATGGCAAGGGTAGTTTGTCCCTGGAGTACATTTTCAGGGATGTTGAAATTTCTGTTAATCTTAAAGACGGAGAAGAACCCATTTAACTTCTGCCAGGAACATTTTTACTTTTGAATTGATTCTTAGTTGGGGAAGAGCATGCAGCTTTCACAGTACCTTCATCTTGCTTTGCTGAAGAACCTTTGGGTGTTCTTTGTCTGGGTCTCGTGTGACTGCGTGCCCATGTGTGTGTGCTTGTGTATTCAATAAATGCAGCAGTGGTGATCGGAGTTTGTGCAGTAGTTTGTCCTGTTGTCATGCATTACGTGCGCTCACAGTCTGACAGAGTGTGCCTCTTGAGAGCAGTGGACAATCCCAGGGAAGATGAACCATGTGGGGTTTTAAAAAGCAGATAGAAAGGTTCTGGCAGTGCTGGGCAGGCTCCAGTAGATGTCTGAACTCTTGGACCAGTCACATCCCCTGCTGAGAAGGCTTTCCGTGGGTTCTCTGTATCGTAAGTGAGAAAAGAACACACTGACAGATTGTTATACACTTAGAATTGGGTTTTTCACCTAGTTGCTGTTCTTCAGCTATACAGAGCAGTACTTCCAAAACTAGATGGATGATGAAACTAAGCCTTAGTGAACCAGTTGGAAAACTAAACACTTACAGATAATTTTGGGATGTTCTGTTTTTTTTTTTTTTCTTAAATCAGTAGTACTGTTTAATTCTTCAGATGTCTCTGTGGCTCAGTGTTACAGCTGGTCTGAAAGCTTCTCTCAAAGAAGTTACTTTTACTGGCTATATTTCTCCATAATTTTCCACAGTATTTTGCCCTTGTTTCTCTTTCCTTTACTATAATTTTTTTAAAATACTCTCTTTGCAATTCAGATTATGACATGTACATTTGTTACAAGAATGTTCTAAGACAATTTTAATGAAATGTCTTATTGCCTCCTCTTTTTTCCCAGACCAGAAATAATCATATTTCTTTACCCTTGAAAACTTAAAAAGCTAAATAAGGAACATGTTTGTTAAGGTTTTATACAGTTTTTGTAAATGTAGTAAGCATGGTCATCTTCTTACTTTAAAAACTGAGTAATTGAATAGAAGAGATTTTCCAGAAATAATTAAAATCTCTTCATCTTTTTGCAGATGTATTTGTCAGGCCTTACATCAGAAGATTTCTGTTTTGGTCACTCACCAGTTGCAGTATCTCCGTGCTGCAAATCAGATTCTAATTTTAAAGGATGTAAGTGATTTCAGTGTCTATACTTACACTTCGTAATTATCCTTTTTAAGCTAAGAAAGGAGAAACAAAAAGTTTTAATTTTTAGTTTGTAAATATATTTTCTGTCTACTTATGACTACTTATGATTTTCAAGTTTTACAGTTGTTAATCAATAAGTTGATTTTTCTTGGAATACCTTCCCTGAAAAATCTGTTTCTGAATTTTCTCATGCATATAAATAACCTTGAATTAATAATACTTACTTCTTCAAACATTTTGTCTGGTTTTTTGAAATAAAGTTTTAGCCTTTCCTTCCTTCAAATGTAATATACTGTGAGACTGTGTTAATGTTTTGCTTTTGTTCTTGTTTTTTACACTTCTGTGTGAACTAAGAACTGTGTTAATTTTGCAATAGATCCATTTTTAATTTAAGGCTGAGAAATAGTTTCAGATGCCTTTGAGAATGAGTATGCCTTCAGTACAGCTGGTTCCTTCCCATCTTTGTTATACAAGTTACTTAGAGGCAGAGGGGAAGTGTAAGGACTGCAGTTGGGGCATTTTTGCTGGTTTTTTTTTTTTTTTAGGCTAGGTAGTGAAATATTTGAAATTACTTTTGATGCATGGTGATGGTGCAAAAAAGGACACTGTTCCTCTTTTTCTTTCCATTCAGATTGCTTTAAAAGTTACAGTAGCTCTTGAGAAATGAGTTTGTGGTAGAGCTGAAACCTGGACATGGTCAGTGCTGCTCCTCGTAAGGTTCTGTGAAGATTGGAAAAGGAAGATGGTGTTTACCCCTGGGATAGAGCACCATAAAAAGACTGGTGGTTGTGTCTGTGGTTTTACAGGTTGTCCTAAAGCTGCATGGCTGGGCTGTTTCCCACAGCTTCTCTGGGCAGGTGGTTCTCCCCTGGCTGTAGCTGGGGCTCTTCTCATCCTGTTTGTTTGTTGACCCTGTTAGCTGCTACAGAGTGACTGGTCTGAGCCTAAAGAGCTTGTTTCTGCTCCTCTGAGTAAGGAACTCATAGAGACTTCAGCTCAGCTACTGCAGTGAGATGTGTGCCCAGCAACTGCAGAACCACAGAGATAGCAAGGACAGGTCAGGGAAGTTGTCCATTGTGGAAAGTGTATAATGAAGGTACTAAAAGTTTATGTTGATTGTAGGGTAAAATGGTGGGGAAAGGTACCTATGCAGAGTTCCTGAGATCTGGCATCGACTTTGCTTCCCTTTTGGAAAAAGATGAGGAGGTGGTGGAGCAGCTGTCAGTTCCAGGAACCCCCAACCTGAAGTCTGCCCGGAACCGAACCTTCTCGCAGTCCTCTGTCTTGTCCCAGGATTCATCCGTCCACTCACAGAAAGATGGAGCCGTGGAACAACCACCTGTGAGTGCTCAGAGGATATAAGTGTCTTGATTCCTGTCTGGCTGGTTTTTAACTTAAATTTTGATATGGGCTTTCCCTGCAGCATTGGGATTTCAGGGATTACTGAATTGCGTTATCAGGTGAGAGCTCGCCTGTGGAGACCTGCCCAGCTGTGCTTGGCTGTGCTTGGCAGCTCAGAGCTCAGCGTGGTGCTGTTCAAACTCAGCAGAGTCAATCTGTGCAGTTCAGCATCAGCTCTGCTGGGTGCTGGGAGCATTGCTGTACATGTCCAGAGCCACCACACTGTGCTTCTTTCAGTGTGTCCTCTGACAGCAGTGCTTTAAAGTCCCACTGTAGTGGCTGGATTCACTGTGTTTGTGCAGTGTTGAGCTGAAATGAAACACTTTCCCTGAAATCCTGAGCTCTGGGAAGTGCATGTAGAAGTTGTGACTTTATGCAAAGTCTGTGTTTGCATGGCTGGCATCAACATACCCATAAACATACCCACATGATCCTGAGCTGGCCCTGCGGGGGTGATCCTGGGACACTGCTGCCTTCTCTCCCCAGCCCTTTTGTTGGTGAAAACAGAAGGCTTTGTGTGGTGCCAGTGTGACTTCCCAGGTGCCTCCTTATCTCTTGGCCCGCCCAGTGCAAAAGCAACCCTAAGGTTTCTGCACCAGAGGTTGCCTTCTGCTGGTGTGTTTGCATTCACATCAAACAGCGCAGGCTCCCTGTAACCCTGCTAGGCTTGTGCTAGCACTGCATCCATGGAACAAGCAATCCCTCTATGTCCCTGATCATTGTCACCTTTATGCTGTGGGTATATACTATTTCTATTTCTTCTCTATGATGAAAGGCAGTGAGATTAAAAAAAAGGAAAAAAAACAAAAAGCTATGGACTTTTAATACCTTTTTGAGGAATGGTTTTATGCTCCAAAGCAGTAAAGTTATGTTATTAAAGTCCCAATGGCAACTCCATTAAAGTCTTGAATTCTCTTAAATTTATGGAGGTGTAGCAAACTTCTTAGCAGCATTAAGACTGTTGGATGGGGAGAAGTGGGAAGGTGGGGTGGCTGGAGAAACAAAAAGCCAAGATAGGCTTCTCACCTTTTGTGGAGGAGTAGGTTGGATTTCTCTTTTCACGTCTGTCAGGTCTCTTGATTCCACTGCTCTTCAACAGCCATGTCTTGTGGCAACAAAATCAACTGTTACATGTCCACTGAACTGACACTGGTTTTTATATTACATATACTGTAAAGATTAGTTCAAAAAAATCCTGATTTTATTAATATGTGTAGTTCTTTTACCTTCTTTATGCCTGTATCATTTCTTCCTTCTCTGTTTTTCAGTGTCTCCCATCCATTGTTTGCTTAGTATGACTTCCCATTTGTCATTTTACTTGTTTTCCCTGTTAGCAGGTGCTTTGTTGATATTTACAAGGATATTTTGGTAGATACTTGTAGGAGAGTATTTACCTTAAATGCATTTCTGGAAAGGAAATGTTGCGTACGTTTGCATTCCGAAAACAGCATTTTCCCCAAGTAAAAGCCTTAATTTCTGGAGCTGTTATGAGTGAAGGTAGTATATAAGAAAAGAGCCTGGATAGTCGTCAGAGTAAATTTTCTGGCTATATATATGAAGTTGTGTTATATTTGGTTATGCAGTGCCAAATAAAATCCTTGAAGTGTTGCTTTGCAGAGCAGATTTTTCAATATTAGTGCACTGAGACTCATTTTTTTTGTCATAGCTATAGTTCAATATTGAAAGTTTTTATATGCAGAATCACTTTATCCTCTTGTTTAATGGTTTGCTAATTCTGAACCATGACTTCCAAGTGGCTTAGTCTGAATCTATAACTATGAGGTTGATGGGGTTGTTCTGTGAATTTTTTCTTTCAGGGTGAAAATGCACTGGCTGCAGTTCCAGAGGAGAGTCGCCATGAGGGAAAAATAAACTTTAAAGTTTACAGAAAATATTTCACTGCAGGAGCAAACTACTTTGTGATTTTTATACTCTTAGTATTTAATATTTTGGCACAGGTAAGCTTTTGGAAGCCACAAGTAATACTGAATTTATTTTGGGTTTGGGAGGTTTTGGCCTCCCTACCCTTTTTTTTAAATATAGTGCATACTTGTTGCTGTAATGTTTCATCTAAAATGTTGGTCCAGCATTGAGAGGTCTTGCACTGATCCTTATTTCAACAATTTTAATACCTCACTAAAATAAGTATTTTGATGACAACACGGCACAAAAATTACAAGCCAGCATACTTCATGTCGAAAGAGTAGAAAATTGTAAAATGTATAAAAGGTAGTGTTGACCAAACCTAAAGAGTCAGAATGTTTCCAGTTGAGGAGGGTAAAGAGACTTACTGGGTGTGGGAGGACAATCTGACAGAAGTGTTCAAGGAACAGCTCACCTGTTGGTAAGTGCAGATTATGCAAACAGTTTAGATGGAGGGTCACTGTTTAGCACAATGAGAAAGCGAGGAAGAGCATAGGCAAATGTTTTGTGTGATGCAGACTGTAGCAGGCATGTAAAAGATTTTTTAAACAAGGAAATTTGTTTACAAACTTGCTTAAAGCAGTGGTGAGCTGAGTGAAAATACCTTACTGTTTTTTTCCTCTGTTTCTTGTGGAGAAAGCTCAAATTAATTTCATGGAAATGATTTTTCTTGCCTGTAAAAAAATAGTCTATATATTTTAACATTTTACTTCTTGCTTGTCCTTGAATCGAGTCTGTTGGAAAGATAGCTAAGCAAGATCAAATCTCTGTAGTACACTGCCCACAACTTCAAATTCACGCAAACAGAAGTGTATTTTGAGATAATAACCCTGTTACGTGTTTGTAGTCACCTCTTGTCACAGAAGGAAGGTGGCAGAAGGAGTTTTTCCCTCCCTCTCCTCTCTCATCCTCCTTCAGCCCTGTTTCTGGTAATTATCTCCTGTAAACACAAATTTCTGGACTGGTAACATCAGAAAGTTTGTTAATCAAAAAGCATTTTGGAATCTCTTGTAGCAAATTTAGGAATTGAGAAAATGAGTTCTTTAATGTTCAATTAACATACATTAGGAAGAGCTACTATATTTTGTTTGCTTAAGTGTACTGCTTTCCTTTAGTTGCTAACACGTAAGGTAATTTAAGGTAACTTCTTTCTTTGTAGAGCACCTTCTAATGTGCTTGGCAAATTGCTGCTGGTCTTGAAAGACTGGATGGCATACTTTTCTGAATATGTGATGTTTTCCCAGAGAGCTTGAAAGAATGGCAAGGAAATTTAATTTTCTATTTTTTTTTTTTTAATTTTGTAAGATGATTCTTGTATTTACCTCTCTTGCTCAAGGTGGCCTATGTGCTCCAGGACTGGTGGCTTTCTTACTGGTAAGTTGATGATAAAAACTGGCCAGTTGTTTCTGCCTTTTCCATCAAGTGCTGTTTCTTTATTTGAAAGGGAATAGAACCTGCTCTAGAACAGTTCAGATCTTCCTTTGACTTCCACTTCTTCGGTGGGGGAAAAAAATTAAACTTTATGCTAAGTGTAGACTGTAATTGCATCTGTTCGTGTTGTGATGCATGACAGCATCGATACAAGAGACCTTTTGAACTAAAGATTTCAACAGAACGGAATCTAGAAACAGTTAAACCCACTTATTTGATGATGGTTATCTTCTGTGTGCATTTCCACAGGGCAAATCAAGAAAAGTTGAATCTCACAACAAATGGAAATAATGGAACAAATGAGACTGAACATCTAGACCTTAGCTTTTATTTGGGAATTTATGCAGGTAATTGCACATGCATGTGTGTGTCTAAGAACTATTTATTATCTGATAGAGAGTTTTGAGAGGTGCAAAGCAATGTGTGGGGAAATGTGATTTCTAACAATAACTGAGCAATGTCTTAACAGATTAGAAGCCCGAGTCTTGCTTTCTGATTAAATAGATTGCAATAAATAATATAAAATAAATGTGGCAGAAGAAATAGGTTGAATGTAGAGTCTTTAATTGTTTTGCCTGTTTTTTGGAAAGTAAACCAGGAACTGAGTATTCTAAAAGTCAGTCACATTAAGGTTGTGGTTATTGTCTCTATATCAGTAAGTCATTGAGCTAAATCTTCAGGTGTTATATGGATGGCAAGAGGGATTAGAAATGGATCTTTGTTCTGTGCTGTTCTAAAACTTGGCATGGCTACATTTCTTCTGAAGTGCCATAGCAAAAGAACAAGTTTTTAAAAGGCATCCTAGATGGGTATTCAAAGCAGGTTGTTAAAAACCATTTCAATATATTTCAATAGGTAGCATTATGCTTCTGAATATTCAGAAAAGGGCGTTGATCCTTGCATTCAGGCATCCAAACATCTTGAAAAACTGCTCTGAGATGTAGCTAAAATTGCCACAGAAAAATCACGTGCGTGCTCTCAGATTCTGCTATTTAACACTCCTAGTGATGTACAGTTTTGTATGGCATGGTAATTTCTTCATGGAGATGTAAATGATTGGTGTGAGAAAACAGGTGGAATGCCAGAAGAATATGCATTCAGAAACATCTCCATGGGTGAGGTGCAGGATTTTTTGTTTCGTTTGTTTTCTGGAATCCACGTGATCTAAGTGGCTGACAGAAAATATTGTGCAACAATTTAGAAGCCAGATAAATTTGGCTCTTATTTTATATGTGTAATGTCTTATTTCATCAACTGTTCCAGTGGACTGCACAGTATGATTAAATGTGGCAAATTTTCACTTTCTCTGACCAGATAGCCTAAACCACGTTAGTGAAAATTTTATCCTTTAAGGAGTATTTTGCTCTAGATAGCGGAACAACAAAAGCTACCTTTATATTGAAACGTTTAGATGACTTAGTGAGATATTTGCAATGGTTGAACAGACAGCATTGACTTATCTACACAGAATTGTAAGTGAAGTTGACAAAATTATAAAAAAATAGTACATTTTATATGAAATACATAATACATTTTATGTGAAATAATAATCCAATTTATTTTTTCTATAATCTCTTAAACAATGTAAAACAATTTAACAATTTAATTTTTATTTCTGATTCTCAATGTTTGGAAAAACAAAAGAACCCCACTGTAGTAGTTCCTCTTAGTCCTTGTTGCTTCTGTGAAACAAAGATTTTGAAGAGTAAAATTGCTGTTATTGGAGAATGCTGTTGGCCAGAACTGAGGTACGAATTCCACACCTCTTCTATAAGGAGAGCATGCAAAGGGCGCTTATCTGTCTCATACTGAGGTTCTGAGCTCATGAACAGGGAAAGCAAAGAGACAGACCAGGTGAAGGACTTGACAACATGTCTTGTTCCTCCTTCTCCCCAGCCATTAGGTCTGTTCAGGTGTTTTGTTCTGGGAGGGTCATACCAACAGCTTCCAGCTGCTTCCAGGCCTGAGTAAAGTTGTGCAGGAATGTGGGGTTCCCAGGATGTGGTCCCTCTGCTCCTGTTGCTCCCATAGACTGCTGTTAGGAATGGGCTGTATCACAGCCTCCTGCTTTGTGCCTCTCCAGCTTTCCTGTTCTGGTATATACAGTTACTCTTGGAAAAATTGTCTTCTCCTACCTGGCCTGGAGTACAGCAGCTGGGACGAAGCAAACGAGCTCTCATCCCAGCCACCATCTTTTTTCTTAAGAACAGCACATCACAGAATGTAAGCAATTAACTGCAGGCAGACAAATGAAATAGTGATAATACCTTTTTTTTTGCTCCCTGAGAGGATACAGAAGGAAGCAGGATTGGGATAGCTTAGCCATGTCGCATAATTTAAAACCTCCCTCTTTCCCACTGTTACTATAGCTGTTCCTAAATTGTGTTTGATTTTAACCTGCCCTTAGAATAGGCAAGGTTTCCTCGCTGATAGTTGAAGTCTAACTTCAGCATGTCCTCAAGACCTGAGGTAGCTGTGCTGATTTTCTGAAGCAGATCACGTGGAGCCTGGAAGCTCTGCTAAATGTAAAGTTTGGACCTTCACTGTTCACCCTTATTGATAGGGAATTTGGGCAGCCACATTGGAGATTGTGCCCAGCAAACAGAGCAACAGCCATCTCATTTATTTCAGTTTTTTGCCCTGTAGCACCCTTGTCTTGTAAGCAGAGTTGTGCCCAGAAGAGACACAAGGAGTCTGCAGGCTCTTCAGTTCCCTAGAAGGACTGTTTCATGTGGCATAAGGAGTGCATCTTACAAAGTGTGAAAGACATGTAATTTAAATCATTTGGTGTGTTTTCCAAGAGGAAGAATGGCATGAGTGGTTTGGGCTGATTGGGAGTAACTCAAGGTTGTCTGTAAATAGCCATGCATGTATTACTTGTTAATACCTGCTGACACACATGGTACTGTGAAATGAATTTTTTAGTAATGCTGTTATGCAGAAAGTTTTAATACACATTTATCTCATAGGTTAACAGATATTTTCTACATTTCTATGAAGTACCAATTCTTTCAAACAGAAAAAGAGAAATTGATTAAATTGATTCTGTGATAGTAACTGAAGCCAGTGATAAATGTGTTCTGCACTCAGTCTGAGTCTCCCTAGGCTTCTGTCTGGATTCTTGCTATATGCAGAAGTCCAGAGAATTTGGTTTTAGTGCAATTTCTTTTAAAACTTTTTTTTCTTCCGAAAGATTCATATCTTTTTGGAGACTCTGTTCATGGTTTGTTTTTTTTTCATTTCAGGTTTAACAGTGGCTACAATACTGTTTGGCATAATAAGAAGTCTTCTGGTGTTTCGAGTTCTTGTCAATTCTGGTCAGAATTTGCACAACAAAATGTTTCAGTCCATTTTGAAAGCTCCTGTCTTGTTTTTTGACAGAAATCCTATAGGTAAGTTTATTAGTTAAAAAAGCCCTCAGTATTTAATGTATCTCCTTGATTGCACAAATTGTACCATTTCTGGACAATTACAGTTTGATGGTGTTTTGGCACATTCGTTGGGTTCTTATGCTTCTTTTACTTTGACTCTCTATAGCTAAATTTTTATTTAAACACTTTAAATTGAACAGTGTAGTCTTTTTCAGTTTCAAACTCAAACTACTTATTGATGGTTCATCTTACTGTATTTAAATGCAGCTTGCAGAACAAGCAATTAGCTGTGGCTTTGGTGTTGTACATGGGCCTGTATTTGCACTGCTGTTCTGATGCACTTTCACAGGGTGTCTCCTGTATCTGAATGTGCATTTTGTAAAACTGTGGTCCAGATCCTTATGTTCTTCAAAAGAAAGGAGAGAGAAGCTGCAGAGTGAAGAAGGTGGGGAAGTGGGTGATACTGATAAACTAGCTGAAGGTTTCTCTTTTACATGAGCATCAGAAACCTGATGGTCTTCACTCCCTTGGAAAAAAAATGGACATGGGCTTGTTCTCATAGCACCAGGAGGCATTTAATTTATAAGGATATATAGGAATGGCTTTATTGTTTCAGAGAAAGGAAATACTCTTTTCAGAGAAAGAATATTTTCAGGAAATAGATACTCATGTGGAGAAAAGCTTCATACCCATGATATGATGAGTGCGATGTGTATAATTTAATCTTAAAAAATACCCCTACAACTGCAGAAGTTTAGGGCTGATTTACATGCTTTGCTTGTACTGTGAGTGTGTGGGAATGTACATTCAAGGCCACTGCAGAAGATTGGAGGGGAAGCTCAGGAAATGGGTTAGTGGAGAACTATAGTTAGAGAACATAAATGAGAAGAAATCCTGTTGTTGATGCGTCAGGGATTTTCCTCTTCTCTCTCCCCTGTATGTGTGTGCAGCAAACGCAGTAACTTTATTTTTGAGTGACTATATAATGATCTTGTAAGAATTCCCATAATTCTGGCTCATAACAACAAACTAAGAACTAGATAGAAAACATCAGCAACAATGTAGAGTAACACCAGTTTGCTTTGTAGTGCTGTGAAGCTCTAATTAGCAGTGCATTGTAAAACTGACATTCATAAAACCTGCCTCTCACTGGTATTCACACACTGTTCTGGCTTAGATGTGTGTTTCTCTTAATCAACAGATATCTTATAATAGGAGATTAACTTCAGGATGCATATATTTCTTTCCCTTCAACTTTCTTTTGGTCAGGGTGGCATGCAAAAAGTATTGCAGTTCTGACTTCTGCATTATATGAAAAAGGAAAAAAGAGAAAAGATGACACATGAGACAATGTTCTTGTTCAGAATTTCAGCATTTAGCAGTTCTGAAATCTGATTGTAATATCTGTATTTCATTGTCTGATTTACATGGATTTTTTACTCTTTATTTATCTTTTAGAACTTCATATACTATTTCTTGCATTGAGGTGGCATGTATTTTTTTCCCCTGTTCTTTTTTAAAATATACCTGTGAAACACATACTAAAAAGAAATTGAAATTATTAAATGTGCCTTTTTCTAGGGTTGTGATTGTAATAGCTAAGCCAAACTATTAGTTATCATATCCCGTATTAGCAAAGCTGATATTGCAATGTCAGATCTGTCATTTAAGCATCCGGCATGTTCTCAGTATTAGTGTGAGGTCTCTAAGACCTCAGCAGAAGCAATTGCTGAACTGAATTTTTCTGTTTTATTTATCAAAAAATAATCTGTAATTAAAAAATGCCATGGCTAGTATTTTGAACACATGGTGATCTGTGTTCCAGAGCTGAGGAAGGAAACTTAAATAATAGACATCCTGAGCTCTTGGTAGTTCTTACTGGGGAAGTAGAGTAACGAGGAGCATCAGGGAGTCGACATTAGGAAATGGAAATGCGTGGTGAATCATGACATGTCTGTCAGCTCCCAACAGTGTAGATCCAATCAGTCTTGGAGAATAAATGAGATGACTTATTTCTAAAAAAATTATGCTTTGTGAATCAGTTTAGGCATGAGCCCAAGATCTCTCTCTACAGATCGCATTAGCAATATACAGGGAGGGGAAGGTTGTAAAGGGAATAGTAACTAGCATTTTACCCAGATGATACAAGAATGTCAATGTATTTTTGGAACCTGGATTTCACAGCAGAGAGAGAAAAGGAATAAAAGGACCCCTCTCCTGTTTCCCTTCCCAGCCAAAAATACTTGTATGTGCACAGATTTCACCTTTCTGTAATTTTGCGTAGGTCTAAAAATAGTTAAACATTACTGTATATTTTGCATTGGAAGAACCTTATTGATAAATGACTGTCTCTCCCTTTCCTTCTTAAGTGTTTAGCCTGATCCTACTGATAATCCTAAGCGACCAAAGTGTATTGTCTTACCCAGCATTCAGAAAAAATTGCCATTTAATTATGACTGAAATTCAAATTTATGAGCAGGTATCTCTACTGCATCACTCACACAGCTATCGTGAAAGCTTGATGGGTAGTTGAAGTGTTAGTATTTTGGGTTTTATCACATCTGACTTGTCTGCATTTTTTCACAAAACTCTTTTATTTTTTGAGTGTAGAATTTGTCTCTCTGGAAACTTCCTTTGCTCTTCTACCTATATCCCACCAAGGGAAGGACATGAATGTCAAAGTATCTGTAAAGCAGGAAGATGTGGACGTTTTCTATTTCATAGCGAATGCTTTATATCTTGCTCTTACATGTCACTTGCAGGAATGAAAAAGGGTTGATTTCTGTGCATGTCTAGCACAAGAGGGCAGCATGATCTGTTTTATCCCAGCTGAGCATTCCAGTGGCTTCTTAAAAGGATAACAAAATTCATCTGTTATGTTTTTAGGGATGATATTTGAGGAGTGAATTTTCAACTCCTCCACTGAGCAATAGTAATGTGATTCCATTCAGTTGTCTTCATTATCTGCAAGAATAGTATTTTCTCCTGATCTTTTACACAATAAGCTTTTCAGCTTCATGTAGTGCTGAGTTCAGGAACTTTTTTCATTTTGGAGATAGTGGCCAAAAAGTCATATAACCCTCTAGAGTCAGAACAGTCCCACAAGGGAGACCTTCTTCAGCCATTATTCTTTTTAATTTCTGTTTCAAGATGTTTGTAACACTTCAAAACAAATTTATTATAAAGCTGAGTGAAACAGACCTGGACTTCAGCAGCAAGGACTTGATTTGGGACTTCCCTTTTTTGAAAATTAGTTTCTTACCGAATAGTTCAGAGGATCCTACTTTTGACAAGCTTCAGGATTTGATTTAAGATTACTTGCTTAGCTTGTAAATGAATTGTTCTTTTCTGGGATTTAGGGACAGAGGTTAGAGAAGTGATGCTAATGTGTAAATGCATAATTTTCAGTTATGGTAGTTTTAGTGTAAATTCTACGTAATTTTGGATTGCATTGAGTTTAGGAAGCCGAAACCTGCTGCTGCTCTGCTGATGGGTGCTGTAAGAAGGAATAAATGATATGCATTAATTTGTTCAGATAAAATACAAATCTCTTCCCCTTCTAGAGAATCTGTCTGAAATTTAAATTGAACCAGAATCACTACACCAATGCAGCTTCACCCCTCTCCGCCGAATTGTATCTCCCCAAATTCTTGATTCTTACAGTTATAGGAGAAAAAGAAATGTTTTGGCAGACTTTACAGCATTTCTGGCCTTTCTAGAAATGTGAAGCACTGAACTGTATGATGGTTGTCCTCGACCTGTTAAATTAACAGATTTTTTTTTCCGCCCCACAAATGCTTTGTGGAAGCATTAAATAAACCTTTATCCCTTTGGGTGCTTACCTAGACTTTGAGATTTGACCAGGTTATGGAGAGAAATATTCTTTTTTTGGTTTTGGCAGTCAGAAATGACATGTTGAACTGATAACTAATAGCAGCACATGAAAGCAAACTCCAAATATAAAAAGATTAAAATGTGAAAGAAAGCTGTTGTTATAATGAAGAGTTTGTTTTTCTTTAAGGCGTAAGGTTTTAATTACAGTGTTCATAAATCAAGTGCTGAAATGCTTATAATTTGACAGAGAAAGTTTCTTTATAGGATTAAAAGCATGTTCATCAATGCACAAATGACTATCTGCATTTTATCTGACAGAAGTGTCAAATGGGCAATGTTGTTAAAGTGTTTCAACCATATAATATTTGCAACGAATATAGTATTTCAGCAGTCTGAAAATTACAATGCTGATAATGAGGTTGTTAAATTATACTTTATCAGATGGATAGTGAAACTGCTCTAGTTAGTGTACATGAATGTATGCTTGTTCACACAGGTGATTCTGCTGAACAAGTAGCATGTTTAAACAAGAAATACTGGTCTTAAACTGTGTGATTTACAGTAGGAGGTGTTTTGGCATATCATGCAGTTAACAAGGCAAAGCTTCATGTAAGATACTTCGTTTGTAGTCTCATTCGTCAGTGATATAAATATTCAGTGGCCATGCCAGGAAATGTATTGTATTCCTATTTGACTCAATGACTCAATTGCTTTCTTTTTTTTTTCTTTCTTTCTTTTTTTTTTTTTGGAAACAAAATCTGTCCTATCTTTCTGATGCAGTTTTAAGATATATCCTTGTGGTCAAGATGAATTCTGCAGGGTTGTGAAAAACTGTACCACCTCCTTTGACAGCTTTCATGTTCTCTGAAGCTAATAGAAAAGAATGCGTTGTCCTTAAAGCAGCAGAGGCTTTGTTTTCAACTCTCTGCGCCAAACTCTGAAGTGCATTCACATGTGCACAGGTTTGTTAGTTTACGTTGAAAAGGAGTCCCTGTAGGACAGCCTTTTGTTGTAAAATAAAAACACAGATTCTCTCTTCCGTGTTGGTAATCACTTGCATTTGTTGTTATTAAGATGGCAACACAATGGGTTCCATCAATCATCAAGATCCTTAACAACCACACAATGTTGTAAATATTATGTTTGGGTGTTTGAGTGGAACAGCTCGTCACTGAAGTAGGTGTGGTAATTAAAACCTGTTAGGTTGCTACATGTGTTAAAGAAAAAACCCTTTAATGTTCTTTTCATATAACAATGGTGATATGTACTTTAAATCTTATCAGGGCGTGATTATTAAATGATATTTTATGGGAGTTGCTCATTTACTGTTAGTATTATCATGGCTTTGTTAAGAGTTTAAATAGTCTTATGCTGCCATGTGTTTTATCAGCATTATGATTCTGTCAAGAGTCTTACAAGGTTGATTGCTATAGGAGTAGTCTTTAAAGTCACTAAATGGCACTGTGGAGTTATGTTTACATTTATTATCTATTAGCGTAACTCGATTCAACTCTATCCTGTTCTTTTCTGCAATAATAATTGAATGAAACTTGCCCATAAACGGATGAGACAAGCCCATTACATTTTCAGTTCACCGAGTCAGAGCTCACCCCATTTATGCCTGATACGGGAGATAAAATTAAAAGCTTTACGGAAAAGCTGTTTGTAGGAGGGGATGAGACATTATTTGATAGGGAAATACCATGAAGCTTGTACTGACAGCCACTTCCAAGTGCAGCCTCCTGCTTCCCCGGCACAAGATTCCGCGTCCCTTCGTAGGGATTTTCTATCTTCTTCACATTAAGATCCCCTGGTGGGGAAAACAGCCTGCTGTGAAACTCATTTCTGACCGTATGCTGACCTACCCAGATACTGCAAAGTCTAGTGTTTTCATTTACTGAAGCAGCTGCCGAGAGAGCTGCTCTCACCTCACCTCAGCCGAGCAAAAAGGAGGCATGCAATGCTGAGCAAGACAAGGAAGCCTAATTAAAGATACTGGCTTTAGAAGACTGCACAGAAGCTGCTCAGAGACATCCCTTGCCTGCAAGTGTAGCTGGAAAATAAAAATGAAACTTTGTTTTAGTCTTGCATAGATGGCATGCTGTTTTGGGGAGATTTGTGGCAATGAGGTTCTAAATGTTAGTTGGAGACACTTGAAAACAGAGGGATAGACTGCTGTAGTATTGATGGAAAACTGCAAGGGGCTTTAAAAGAGGGCCCAACTGAGGTAATGCAGCTACAAATAAGCTTTTAGAGATAATCGGAAATTGAGGAAATTTTTGTTTGTTTAGATAATAACTATTTTGAATATGTACCTTTTTTGCCGTTTTTAATCTGTTTATAAATTGTGGAATGTTGCTATGACTGCTGTGGATAGTGGGGACTGGAGGTGCCACTTGGGTAGAATGTCCTCTCTTGCTGTTCATGGATGCCTGTTTTGCGCGGGAAGTGAACGTTTCTGAGAAATGAGGAAAAACTTTATCAAAAATCACTTCATTCAAGCTTGGAACAAGTGTAAGCGTTTCCAGAAATAAATGACTTTGGAGAAGAGCTGGGCAGGGGTGATGAACACCCAGGTGGTGAGACCACGTATGTGGAATGTGGGAAAGGCAGTCCAGCTCTTCTCCCCCTCTGGTTCAGTGTGAGCCTTGAACGTGTGGCTCCCCACGCTGGGTGAGAGCTGTGCACATCAGGCTCTTGGCTCTCCTGGGCTCATGGCTGTGCCATAACCTTCCACTGCTGTCCCTTATGGACACACAGACACAGTTACACCACTGTGGTGTTTGCACAAAAAAATACCCTGCTTTGATGGGGTGTTTGGGGGTTTTTTTGTTTAATCTGAGTTGCTGGGAATTAGAATGGAACAAACATTATCATAGTGCAAACTCATTTCATTAGCACTGTTCTGCTTTATACTGCTCAGAATTCTTTCTCCCAGATGATCCTAGGTAATCTGCACTGCAGCATCTGGGTGAATTAATTAGTTGAGGGTTGGGTTTTTTGGGGTTTTTTTTGTTGTTGTTTTTTTCAGATTGCCAGCATCTTGCAGATTATGCAACAAGTGAAGATTAGTTTGTGCCTGTGGTGATCTTGTAGAGTGTTTAGAAACAAAAGGCACTTCTTGATCCAAAATTAAAATTTTAGTGTAGAAAAGAATGGCTGTTGTGTGTGAATCTGCCTGTTTTGGCAATCCAGACTAAAGCTGGAAGAATAGAAATAACAGCAGAAGCAGAGGTATTGAATCGAACTCGACTTCAGTGTGTTGTTGGGTTCAAAAAATACAAACTTTAAGTTATTTACCAATGGTACAATACAGCATTGCTTGCTGTCTTCCCCTCTGTCTTCTCCAGATATTTTTTTTTTCTTTCATCAAAATTATTAGGTACTTTGTCTGGGTCTTTTTGTTATATATTCAGGTGAATACATACTCAAAACCTCCTTCAGGCTTGGATTTTTGGTGTCATTTCATGGGAGATAATGTAACATTTGGAGAGGGCAACATTATTACAAGCTGTATATGTTGATAGCTACCAGCCTTAAGAGAGCTTTTCAAGGTGTTCTAAAATAGCATCAAGCATATGAAGAACATTTTTGTTTGTTTTGTTAGCTACTGGACAATAGTCCTGTAATTAGAGTGGTAGTATGTAATAGACAATAATTATTGCTTGTGGATATACCGACCTTGAGGCAGGTAGCTTGAAACTGTAAACTGCATGTTCATGTTTGTTTGGGGTTTGTTTTAGTGTTCATTTAAATTCAGGTTCTTGTTGAACATTTTCCTAGGTGATTCTTATTTGCATACTTAGTTGCCATAGCTTTTGATTTTGGCTGGAGCAGAATATTTAGCTGTGGTGGTCCCAGAGGGAGGTTGTAGAGTGAGGAGGTTTCTGCAAAGTCTGGACAGGCTGGGGCTGCCTTAGCTATTACTCACCTAATGCTGGGTAGGAAGTTATATTCACAGAGCCAGCAGGCAAAGCAAGCTGCTGTTTGGCAGAAAGGTGGCAGAGTCTTCATTCTCAGCTCTTTGGTTCAGAGTAGAGTGCTTTTTGTCCTCAGGAGGTGATTTTGGTTTTGTGTTCATCTTTGCACTGTTAAGAAAATCTTTTAAATGACTTTTGACCTGTTCTGTCTTCTAGTTGTAGGATCCCCTCATCCTTCCTCACCTTCCAGTTTAAAAAGAGCATAAAGGTCACTAGTATTTCTCCAACCTGAGCTTTTATCATGTGATACTTGTGCAACATTTATGACTTGTGCAACATTTGAATCTTCCTTTGAAGATTCAAAGGAAGTTGAGAGTTCAGCTTTTCATAAGGTCGTGGTTTTTCTGTCCACTTACATGATTCTGGTCAGTTTTCATCCACTGTGTACGGAATCCATCCTCTGATTTTTGTGTCCAGGAATGCTACTTTTTCTGCCCTGTTTCAAGCATAAGTCTTCACTAGTTTGCATTAGTGTTTGGGCAGAGAGTGCAGAATAATCTGAAGGTGTTTAGAAATCTGAGAAGGTGAAGATTTGGAACTTGGACATTCTTGCTAGCAGTTATAAGGAGTAATAGATGGAAGAGAGATGGTCTAACTCTTCCTCAGTTTTCTTTTTATCAGATGTGATGAGATTTCTGTGTGTGTGTGGTAAACCTCTTTTTTCTCAATGAAGTTACTGTCTGTTTAATATGTAAATGATGCAATGCAGAATAATGCTATTTCGTGTGTAGGCAAGAAAAAACACTGCTTTGTGGTAAACTTCTCTTCATTGGGAATACATGTTTCTTTGTCCCTGTGTGTATTCATTTCTCAGCATAATTTCATGTTCATGAGTTCGAATGTTTACAACGCAAAATAAATAGTTTAGTCTACATTTTAGGCAAAATTCCTACGTCTGTTCTTAAGATGTCATAATTCATTTCTCATGCAGGAATACTGACCCTGCCCCATTCTTCCTAGCACATGCCAGGAGGACAGTAAGTGATTAGATGCCGGGGGCACTTGTTCAGTGTTGGGCTTTTCCCCGCTCTCTCCTTTTCAGTGTGAATACTTGAAGCTGTAAACTTTATGCTCTCTTGTTCCTCTCTTCTTCTAGAGCGCTATTTTTTTTTTTGTTTAGAATCTGTCATGCTGATCTTTGGAGAAGAGGTGGTGTCTGTCTTCACCTAGACAGTTAAGTCTCTGTGCTTAATTATGGGTATCTAGGATTTGGAAAGTGCCATTTAGATTAAGAGAAAAAAATGAATCATATTTTTAATATTTCTTTTTAACAACTATATATATATGTGTAAAGCCCCATATGCTTTCCTTGAGGTTGATGTAATACTTCTTTCCTTTCTCCCTTCATTAATTTACTAGTCTCCTTTTAGAAGAACAGTTCTCCTCTCTCTTGTCTCAACAACCAGCCAAAAGTAAACAATTACAGTTAGCTTTCCAGAATATTTCTGGTATTTCCTGACTAAAAAATGTTGAAATGATTTAAGGAAGATTTGGTAGTTCTTACCTTTACTCAGCTAATGTTCCCTTACCACTGGAGAAAAAATTATTATTGTTTGGTGCCCCTTTGAGACAGAAAATTCCTGCAGAAACCTCTGCAAATTTAAAGCTTCAGAACTGTGAAATATAGATGGTTGTAGCTTTAGAAGTGTCCGTCTTCTTTTTTCTATTAAACTAACAATAGAGAGAAATTTTTTCATCAGTATTTTCAACAGAAAACTAGTTATGCTAGACTTATTCTAATATTAAGAAATCTTATCTAAGGAGCGCTTTCAAAATAAAGCCAAATTTGAGAGAAAAAAGTGCCTTGAGGTTTTTATAAAGCTGACAAGTTTTAGAATTCCAAATACGTAGTGACAATGATCTTTTTTCATAATTAAGCTACAAGTATGAGTTAATATTGAATTCAAAGCCATTCACGGAGTGCTGCTTATATTTAAACCCCCAAAAATCCCCAAGAGAAAAAAAGGAAAAAACAATCCCAACATATTTTTTTTTAATTCAGATAAGAAAAAATAAACTGTGCTGCACCTCAATTTAATAACCAGTGTTGCTCAGCTACTACCAAAGGCTTAAGGACAGTGTTTAGAAGTGATTGTTCAGAAATAAGTGTTTCTCTAAGATTATGAAGGCTTATACAGATGATTTTGTTCACCTGCTGAGTGTTCAAGAGTGGAAATGTCCAATCTGACGCTTTCCAGAAGTGTTTGTTTGCTTGAAAAAATAGAAACATTCCTGTGGAAAAATAGGATTTAATTAATTTTTGTCCCATCTTAGCCACATACTAAAGCAATATTATTATGTACTTTTAATAGAGACACAGATGATTAGTGGAATGCAAAATCCCAGGTTTCTGAAAAGATCTGAGATGTTTTTAGCTTAAGATGTAGTGCTGTGAGCACTGCTTAATTTGTTAATACCTTCCTGCTCTGCCTCTGTTGTTCGTACTTCTCATGAGATGCAAGATGTTAAAATGCTTGTTGAGTACTTGTTATTAATTTTAAAACGGGCATGGAAGTGTTTTGAATAGAATCTTACGTATTGTTCAATTAAGTGGGCAGAAAGAGAACAAGTTAGTACAGCTGAAAGACAGCACATTTAGATTAGATATTACGAAAAAATTCTTTGCTGTGAGGGTAGCGATGCACTGGCACAGGTTGTCCAGACAAGCCTGTCGATGCCGTATCCTTGGAAGTGTTCAAGCCACGTTGGATGGCGCTCTGAGCAACCTGCTCTTGTGGAAGTTGTCACTGCCCACTGGAGGGGGCTTGGAACTAGGTGGTCTTTAAGGTCCCTTGCAACCCAGGCCCCATTCTATGTTTCTTTGATTTTGTGCGTCTTGGCAAAACAGAAGGGTACATTCATTCTTTGGCTCCCTGAGGAGGAGATGCAAAAATACTCTTCCAGCTAGAGACCTGCAGCACTTTGGTAGCTTTGGGTTGTTTCTAAATAACTACGAGGTAAATGTGATGAGAAAAAAGTTTCAGCATCAAAGAAGAAGGCTTTAAAGATGTTTCATACCTCTCAGATTTGGTACAAAGCAGAGATTCATCCTTGCATTTCATCTTTAAAGAGGTGTTGGTTCTTCATAATGGAACTTGACCTGCAGGATGGACAGAGAATGCTGTTGGTGTAAGAGGAAGTGTGACTGGTGTAACATTTGCTCCTTAGACCAATTCTTCCTCTTGCTGTATCACAGCCTTTCTGCTGTGATACCAAAGCAATTCAGTGAGGAAACAGAGCAAGGAAGGCAGTTACTTTAATTAGTGAGTTTTATCCTCAAAGGCTTTTCGATCTAATTTGGTCTTCTGATTTTCTGTTGATTCTTCCAAATGCTTCAGACTTAGTCAGACAAAAGCCTTTTTCTTCACAATTGTCAAATTTCATTGAATCTCGAGTCTTGGTGATAGAGCTTAATTGTCAGCAAAATAAGTCTTGGTTTCTGTAAATTGTTTGATCCTCAATTGGTTTAGAAGTGACAATATAGTTTCATTTACAGGGTTTAGATAATGTTTCCATGTGTCATGTGGAGCAAAGTTGGGCCAACCAAAAACATTATTTCAGTTGTTTTCTGTTAGGAAAGCTTAGACAAAGAGCTTAGTTTCAGATCCTTTAGAGTTCAAGCATCTGCCACTAGGGGCAAAACTTCTTTTCCTGTAGGCATTCATCTTTTATTGTAGATTTACCGTGCTGCTTCACTTGGTTGATAATCTAATTTAAACCTCAGAGATGATTCATACCTCCTCAAGGGGATTCACAGCTGGTTTAAATTGTCTGATGTCAGAACTTTTCAGTTCTTTTAGGTCTTTCAGCTCTTTTCTGAACATAATGGTCTTTTGGGTGTTTGAATGCACTAAGGAGGACAGAATGTAACTCATGCAAGTGGTAACACTTGAGAGATACAGTTTTGCAACATACTTAGGATGTTTTTTCAAATTTATTTGTATTTCTAGTTCAGGTAACTTGTGATATGTTAATTTAGGTCCTAATCATGCCACGTGATCTATTGTGGACAAACTTCTGCAGTTATGAGTGTGGTACCTGTTGAAGTAAGGAACTTTTGGGACGGTAGAATGAACCATGTGCTGTGTTAGAGATTTTTGTTTCATAAGCCCAGCATTTTATATACCTGTAATATAACAGTTTTCCAGAAAAACATTGGATTATGAAAGATTACAAAACCTTGATGTCAAGAGGGATTTTCAATTTGCATTCTCAGAAAACCAAAAGAAACAAATAAACAAACCCCCAATTGTCCGGAAGGTCCTAAAAGGTTTTAGAGTGATCCAAAGACTTAAACTTGTTCATGAGCCCTTCCTGAAGGCATGCCCACTGTGTAGCTGTCTACTACGAACTTTAGGAATTGAATGTTCATATTAGAAATGTGAACTGCTATTTGAGGACTTCTCTAGAGTCAGGCAAGGGCAAAATAGACATTCAGAAAATTGAGAGGTTTTGTAAATGCCATTCAGCTGTGATGAAAAGTTTATTGAATGTTTTTCATATGCATTCTAAAGTTAAGCTACATTTTGAAAACTATCAGAGCCAACATTAGTTCTCCAAATATTCTAATTAAATAAACTACTATGCTAAGTTGTTACTAATTAATACTCTGTAATTTTAATAGTGGTTGGTTTATTAACACAGTTTTGCCTTTTGTGGTTCTTTTGCTTGGAGGTATAGTTTTGTTTCATATGTTTTAATGATGTATCTGCAAATTGATCCAGAATCAAGTTCTGTGCTCGTGCTGTTTTGGGAAGAGGGAAACAAAAACACAAGATATTTTTCTGTCATTTGCTTTCATTATTATATATGTATTTTTCTATTTTATTTTTGCCTTGTCAGAAATTTGGTGTCTTTTTCAGTGCAGAATAATGGCAAAGCTGTTGTTTTGGAAGAACTTTTCCCAAAATGTCTGGAGTCAGATTATGATCAGTGATTATTTGCAAAATTTAAAATGCATATTGCAAAATGTAACTTGTGCTTCAGGTCCATGAAAGGATTTAAAAATGGTTTATGTATTGGATATGGATACTTGAGTGATAGGTATTTTTGTTGTAGTCTTTATATGGCTCCTCAGTTGTCCTGTTTGTTACAGTCCTGGAACTTGTTTCATCCTAATATATCTGATATATTTTCAGCAGAAAAGCTGCCAGTTTAAAAAAGGAACAAAACCAAATTGTGGTGAAAATGGGTGTCAGGAAAAGAAAATCAATGCATAAGTAAGTGAAGTGTTAAAATCCAATGACAGACATGTTTTGAAGGAAGAAAGAAAACTCTTCCCAATAATTCCTTTACCTGAAATCTTAATTGGCCTTGTGAAATCTTAACACCCTGTGTGAATGAAATTAAGCAAACTAATCAGAGTAAACTCTAAAGACTAATAAGACACAACCATCTGTTTCCTCTGCAGTTCTATAGTTAGCAGAGTGAAATATGCTCCTGTAAGAGCAGTTTAAAGCAAGAAGTAACTAAAACCCACTGGATTGTTTTCTAAAGACATCTCTTTCAATAGATGTTAAGTCTTCCCTCATCTGTCAGAGTATAACCTTGTGAATAGTCTGTATGTGTCCAGTGCCTGTGGTTATGCAGCATGTGCCTGAAAACATTTTGCCATCTTCCTTCAGGTGACACTGGCTTTTGACTTCCAGAGTTCTAGTTTGGGAACTGTTTCAGAACCTGATCTCTCCCTTGCTGTATTCCCCCTTTTTCAGTGTAAAACACCCTTTTCTGTTGCCTTTACAGCTCATGTGTTATTCTCCTATCTGGCTCTTTTTGTCACTCTGCATTTCCAAAACATCAGTTCAGGCACTTCCCTGGTTTTAAGTGTTGCAATTACCTTGTGTGCACCTTCTGTTCTCAGCTGCTCTGTCCCCAACTCTTCCACACTTCCTAGCCTGTGTCTCGATGTGTTAGGCTTTCTGCCTTAGTTGTGTGTGGGATGACCTAGAGTTTGTGCTCTCAGGGTTGTTGATTCCCTGAGATTCTCCTTGGGGTTGCTGTTCCCCAAGGTACTAAGATTCCCCCAAGGTTGCTGTTCCCTGGGAGTTTCCTCTGGGTTGCTGTTCCCAGAGGTAATAAGGTTTTCAGTCTTCTCTTTGCCCTAAGTGTTACACACCAGAGGTAGAGACGACAAGCTGAGTCCGCCAGTGCACATTTCCAAGGTTGTTTATTCTTCATTATCTCAGTCCTTTTTCAGCTCTGCCAGGCTTCCCTGGCAGGGTACCTTATCTTAGTTCTGTCTCAGCTCTGCAAGGCATCCCCAGCAGAGCAGGACACGCGGCGGACCGGGCGGATCAGAGAGCCCCACACCTTATGTACAGTATCCCTGACCCAACCACCGTCCACAACGTACTTTTTATTTACAAAATTGTACCAATATCTACTACCTATGCTAACATGTCATTTCTACTCTAAACCAATCTCTAAAATCCAGCTCAGCTCAAGATGGGGGAAGAGAGCAAGAATAAGGAGCACAGGGGCCACTCCCTAATTCCTCCATCTTGTCTCTTCAGCCCCATATGCTAAGAATCCTAATTTCTATATTTATATTATAAATAATAAACCACCACCAATATTATTATAATAAATCACCCACTACTTATTTTAAATTCTTAGGATTTGTGATTCTTCCTGCATATGAGTGTTCACTCCCATGGACAGGGATCAGAGGCAGTGTCCTCCTGGGCTCTGTGTGAGGCTGGCTGACCCCCCTGTACAGATCCCAGACCCCCTGTCCGGTCTCCAAACCCTCCAGGATGGCCAGAGGGATGTTCTAGACTCCAACATGTGCCATGCCATGGTGAAGGAGGATGGAGGAACCAATATTGAAGGAAGAGAAAGAAGAGGAAATGTGGAGTGGATGTGCAGTGAGTGAAGCTGAGTGTGAAGGAGAGGACACATGCAAGCAGGGCAAAAATTCAAGTCAATATGTACACAAAGCTCTCTCAATATCCAAACACCACAGGTTTGGTGAGGTCTGTGACTGTAACTACCAGCTTGTCTCTTGACAGTTCTGTCTTGGAGCTGCTCCCCAGGGCCAGATGGAGGGAAGACCTTTTCTTAATCTTACAGTCCCAGTATACAGTAAGGGAGTCTAACAGGAGTTGCAGAGAGGAGTACGCCTTGGTTTGCGCCCTCTCCCCATGCAGAGCTTTTACTATTTCTGCACCTGGTAAATGGAGCAGTTGGCACATTCCAGTGTTTTTAACTCCCTCCCTCATCGTTTTGCTTTTTTATCTTTTGTGCTTACATCTTTGTAACTTCCTGCTCACTGTGCACTGAAGTTCATCCACAAGCTGGCACTTTTTCATCTTAAAATCATCTCTCGAGATGCGCCAGTAGCATTGTAACCACAGTACACTGACAGCAGTTAAACATATGGGTGGGGAAAACTCATTAATTCTGTGACCCCTTTGTGTTCCTGTGCTTTAAAACACATCTTGTCCTGCAACTTTCTGTTCCAGCTTACTGCTCCATCTTCCCCTAGCTCGTTATTCCTTCTGTAGTCAATTGTGTTGGTTTCTCTTAACTGACACAACAAACTCTTCAGGGCAGGGCACGCTGCTGGCCTCATGATGGTCCAGCCTGCGTCCTAGTGAGGCTCTGCCTCCCGTTCCAGATACATTAATCCTCCTCTGGGTGTTTCTGACATGCAAACAACAAATGGCAGCGTTCTCAGGAGTCCCTTGTTGCAAGCAGCACTCTTCTGTTTTAGCCTGTTTATTTATTTAGGAGTTCATACTGCTGGACAGTAGTAAATCAGAGCTTCACAGTAAAGTCTGTCTTTGAACTGAACAAAACCAAAAGGGTTTGTGAATTGTATTCACTTCTGCTTGAATGATGGTTCAGTCAAGTAATTTTTTCTCTCCTTGATGTGTATGACTTTTTTCTGTGTTCACAGAGAAGTGAAGAAATGTTGCTGTTAACATATTTATCATTCTAAGTTTCTTATTATTTAAAAGCCATGAAAAAGAGGAAATTATAGGATTTTTTCTTTAATTTTAGGCAACATATATGTAAGCATATGGTTTTAATTTAACCTCTAGCATTCAGCTGTCAAAAAAATCTGTGGGGATTTATTTAAGGTATATTTATATATAAACATTAAAGGTTCTTTGATTTTGATACATGTACGACTAATGTTTTAGTGTGGTCAGCAGCTACTTCTCATGTGTAGCAGCTTATTTCTGGTATATTTTTCTTTTTTGTTTGTGAGATGATGCTTTCCAATAGTTGCCCAGTAGAGGAATGCAGTAGAGTCAAAGGCAGTGCAGTATAACTTTCAAAAATGCTTAGCATTTAATAATGTAATTATTAAAATGTCTTTCTTTTAACATAATAAATAAAATATACAGTGGAGAAGAGGTCATATTTGGGGTTTTTTTCCTCATTTGATTTAATTTAGTGTTGTTAATTATAGTTTAGGCTGTAAAGAAGTTTACTTCATAGGGATATTTTTATCCCCAGAAGCCAATGGCCCGAGGTAATGCATTGTCAGACTATATGTATATTCTCTTGGACATAACTTATGGAATAGAACTCTTAGGTTGTGGTTGCCTTCAGCTTTTCTGAAACAAAAGATTTTTGGTTGTTTCTCAGGCAAGATTTGCAAGTGGAATTTGGTGCTAGTCACAAAACAGAAGAGTAGGTGAAGTCATGCCTCCTTACACCCTAAAGCTTGCTCCACTGGAAAGGATCCATTCTGTGCCCTAAACTAGGCCCCTCAGAAACCCAAGGGATTTCATTCCAGCTGTAGTCCCTCCCATGCTGATTGCTGTAGCCTTCAGGCATGCACCCATTTGCCTTCTTCTGGTGCCATACTTTCTGCTGAATTTTCCAAAGGGTGAGCTTCAAGAGCAGGGACTGAGGGAGACCTACAGCAGAGAAGCACCTTTAGTAGAGAATTAACATGCCTGCTGGAGAGGTGGGTGACCCACCTTCAGTATTCTCAATGATTGCTGAAAATAACACATTCCTCTTGATCTCTGCCCCACCTTTGCCTCTCTTCTAAGTCCTGACCACTGGCCTTGCCTGTACCCTTAAGTTGTGAATATAGTTGTTCACAACTTCAGCATAAAATTTTTATGTATTGCCAGAAGCTTCTACTTTTAAAGGATTTTGAATCTTCCTTTCACAATCAATTACAGGGTATGATTGCAGGGATCAATAATTAGAAAATTGCTGATGAATATATTATCCCAGATCTAGCATTCTGTTTTAAAAGGGATCATGTTGTTAACGAGTATAAAAAAGCACCAAAGTTAAATTCTGTTTTGTAAATGCTGTTACATCTGGAATTGTAACCAACTTAGTTAATGGTCAATGAGATACAATCAGAACGTCAGTTAGGATGCAGAAAGTATTCTGAGATTTGCCAAGAGAGCAATTTCAGAAAGAAGGAAAGTTACACTTCCCTCCCTTCCTCAACACAATCAAGAGGTTTTTCCTTTGTGTGCTTCTGTTTTTAGTGGAGACCTTAGATAAAATTTCTGCATTGTATCTTATGTGAGGAGAGTTTGGCTGGTGATAACAGGTATTAATACATGTGCTCTTCTTAGTACACCCAGGCAAAAGGACAAATCAACTGTACCACGTAAATTACCAAAGAGATAAAAAAAATTGTGTAGGACATTGACCTATTTCAGTTTGCCACAGCAGGGTAATTCCAAGCAATGGTATGTATGGACTAGAAAGTTAGAATCAATGTATTCATACTAGGTAATGTAGATGTCTCCATCAGCAGTGAAAATAAAAATTCATTTCCAAAGAAGCTTGTTTTCCATTCTTATCTTTATCATAGTTATTCTTCTTTCTTTAAATCCTACACTTAAAAATAAGATCAAAAACGGTGTTTGCATTTTCTTCTGGTTTCCTAACTGTTTTCTTGTTTGACAGCATTTGTGTAAAAAGTCCTTTTCAAGTAGTAAATTAATTTGGATAGAAGGCTTCCCACCTGAATTCATTACATGCTGGCAGTTTAGATAAATGGATATTATGATCTCAGCATATTTCGGCCCAGCACCACTGTGCCTATTTGCAAATGTCTAAGAAAGTGATAATATTCCTATCAGTTTCAGACTGCTAAAGAAAAAAATGGGGTAGAATTTCTTATTTATATTTATAGGATGCCTGTGGGGAAGAGAGCAATGCTGTATATGGCAGTTTGTGTGGACATGTGGTGCTAAACATATATTAAAAAAAGATAACAGACCTTTTGACGTTTCTTTGTAGAAATATGGAAGAAAAGCCAGGGTAGATCAGTAATTGACAGCTATGCAGGAGATGCATTTCCAGATTTCTTTCTGAAGAAATATTTCACAAACTTACAATTCCTTTCAAAGTCGGTAATCCATCTTTAATTATTTTGTTGATTTCATAGTTGTATTTTACAAGGTTGATGTAATGTCTGCTTCCTGCCAACATTTGATATGGACAATCCACTTTGTCATTGCTTTGATGAAATGGCAGGCTGCTTGTAGTTGCAGTACTTGTTTGGGTTTTTCTTTTTCAGGGTGTGTGTGTTTGTGTGTGTGAACTGAGCATGGGTAAAGGCTTAGCAGCTGCTGAATGCCACAGCTTAACAGCAAGATGTGTGGGGAGCTGCCAGTTGTACCCCAGACAGAACGGGAAGCGTGCTCAGTGCAGTTCAGTGGATGGGCGTTTAAATGTACCTGGTTCTGTACGGCTATTTCTTCTAGTCTTGCTTTCTGAGTGTGCCTTTATTGCCACGCATGCACTTGAGGGCCTTATTTTGCTACCAGGTGTCCATTTGAAAGGGCTTTGGTGTTCTGAGCTGTAACTGGGACTGTTGGAGTGCACAATCCCTCTCTTAGGGGTCAGGAAGCCCACGTGGCGCTGTGGCTGCCGCGGGCAGCGGTGGCACCCAGCCGTGGGGCCACGGTGTCAGGGGGTGGGGGACACCAGGGCCTTCTGCTCGCTCAGCAAAGTCAGGGGCTGCACAGTGTGGGGTTTGGGATTGTCTGACATGGAGCCATCCAAAGGTTGTCTATCCTAGCCCGGGCGAGCATCTCCTTGACATGACATACCTTCAAGTAAGTGTGCGATCCTAGTTGGGGTTGTTTGTGTTTAGTTACACATAAATGACTAAGTACCTTCTTGAATCTAATCTTAGCACTGCAGCTTGCCTTTAGACAGGTTTCTGTGGGTTTGCAGCAAGGAGCGGAAGAGAATGTAACCTTTTCTCCATTGCAGGCTGGGCAGTGAGGGTGTTCTGGCTTCACTTTTTCAGAGTAGCTTAGGAGATTTTGAATATTTTTGTTTGCCCCTGGCAAATGCTGTACATGGATAGGGATATTTAGGCCAATTCCTATGGAGGAATTTACTATGTAAAGCAGTATTTATTAATAACATTTGCATATTGAAATAAAAAGTGTGATGCAATTAAAATTGCCTGCACTGAGGATTAGCCTGATCTCTGGGGGAAAAACATTCCAGGAGTGTGCACCCGTGCACACACATGCACAAACAAGTGGCAAAATCTTTCTATCTGTAGAGGGCCTTTTTCTTAAACCCTTCTTCTTTTCCAAAGAGGTGAATCAATGAAATAGAGAAGTAGCGACAAAGTATTTCTGCAACGTGTGATGAAGCAAGTGGGTATAAAGGTTTTGTAAACTCATTGCAAGGTATAGAAAATCAATGTGCCTACTCTATTGTGTTACACAGAAGTATTTCAGTGAATGCCCTGGCCAACAAAGTACACCAGAAGTGCCAAATACATTTAGAAATAATGTACTCTTGCTCTTAGGGTCGTTGGAATTTAGGTTGCACAACACTGAATACTGTGGATGGCATTTTGCTATTCCAGTGGAGGATCCTAATTTCTTGTTTAAAAAAAAAATCCTTTTCTGGTGTTTACATCTTGAGTGTTGGTTCGGTTTGGATTATATTTCTTTCATGATAAAGTATGTATAAACATTTTAAGAAGGTGTGGCACAGTCAAGTGTTTTCATTATTTGTATGATAGGTTTGAACATCTATTCCAAAGTATCAGCAGGCACCTGCAAGAGCAAAGTGGGTTTGTAGCACCTGAACACATTCCGATGCGTGCAATTAAGGCAGTTTACAGAGCAAGGAAGAAAAGAGTATCACATACTGAGGTTTGATGTCTTTTTCATGGAGGACAAAAGAGTTTTGATTCTTTCACTTCAAGTTTAGCCTAACTATTGTGTAGGGGAGGAGGTTTAATGAATCATTGTTTAACTTCGATACTGCCAAGTATTTGACCATTAAATAGTCTGAAATGTGTACATAGCACTTTGGTGACAGACCCTTATTTAACAGTGATTAATTGGCATTGAATAGTTATTTAATTACTTCGGAAGAAATGTAACAACAGTGTGTGTTCTGATTAAGTTATTTGATGTAAAAACAAACATAAGACTGCTGAAGAGAGCACGTCCCCTTTTGCAGCTTGCTGCTAACAGTACACACCACGTGGATGCCTGAGTGATTGAAATGGCAAATACTATTCACCAGTTTGGATACTGTTGTAACATTGGCATACTTAGTCCTTGATTTCTTAAAAGACTTTTTTTGTTAGTGATTTGGTGAAATTTGACCTAAAAGTTTTAGATGTAGTATATTCTTTTTGCTTTTGTAGCCTGCCACTAGGATAAATAAAGGATGCTGTAGGTATTAAGGAAGCTTAAAATTTTTTGTTACTTGGATGTACTGGACTGATCTAAGAATTATTGTTTATTGGCATGTATATGTATCTCAGAGATGATTACGTAAGGAGTTTGGGGTTTTTGGAAATATGAACTGTGGTGGCAAGGTAATGTTGGTAGTCTGTTAGTTTAGGAGAGAAGGATTTAAAGGTTTTGGAGAGAAAACATAATTTTCAGGGTGAGGGGGCAGGTAAACTGTGCAGCTCCTGCCCTTCTTGAATGGCAGGTGCAACAGTTTCCGTAGTCTAAGGACCCATTCTCTAAAGTTAGATATGCAAATTCTGGTAGAAGCTGTAGTTATAACTATAGGCATTTTGAGTCTTGACTCCAAACAGGAGCTTTAACTTTTAAATCTGGCATGTTTTCTCTTGCATGCTTAATAATGCATAAGCAAGTCACTGATTTACTGTGACTTCCAGTAAGTGGAAACAGTTGTTTCTCCATACCTTGTGAAACAGACCTCTTGCCCTTGTAGACATCCTTATAAGTGAAGCAATTGCTTTGAATGCAATACTGTAATGGCTGTGGGGCATCTTGTGGATATTTCCAAAGCATAACACTTCTGCTTGGAGATGCATTGGTGTCCCTGCTACATGGTGAAGGAACTTGCTTGCTTCAGTGGGGTTACTGTAGCTTCCTTCTGTGTAGGGCATGCTGTATAAAATGCCAGTTCAGTTACGTCCCTGTGAACAGGATCTGAAATGCATCTCCAAAGCTGTATTTTCTGTTCTACTCTCTCTGTGGTAACAGAATTGAAAAACAGCAGTGACAGAAATAAGGCTAAGGCTTGTGGGCTTGTCGCTTGCCTTTAGCTGTAGGATATTATTAATGGTCACCAGATAAACAGTAGAGGAGGGAGATACAGACCTCTTAGCAATAAGGAAAAGATTTTCCTGGTCTTAATGACTTCAGGTTCATTTTCCAGAATTTCTATGTGCAAACCCTAAATAGACTAATTTTTCAGTAATATGAAAATTCAAAAACAATAAAGCTCTGCTATCAGAGATTCACTTTAATGTTTATTTGGGAAGGAACTGATTCATGTTGCCACTGTTTAATTGTATTAGGTGGTCTGTGAAAGGTTCTAGTTTTCAAGGATTGTCTTTTTCATATACCATTTCTTTTGCTCACTCAAATTTTAGTCAGTGTCATTTTACAGAATTACTGTATTTACATTTTAAAGAGGATTAGGCAGATTAAAAGATGTTTTCATGTTTTATTGATAACATCAGATTAATTTCCACTTTACTAGTGGCAGCTCACAGAACTTGTCAAAACAGGCTGTAGAAACATTGTTAAACTTAACAATTTCATAAGGCAGTTGCAAAAAAATACAGTTTTGGCAATTAATTAGCGGTGTGATTACCTCTGGGAACTGAAGCAGTTGGTGGTAACGTGGAAGAGACAGTGAACCTGGGGATTGCTGGGGATGGCCAGGGTCAGCTACGTTTTCTATCATGGGCAGGTTGCTCAGAGAACTTCACTGGAAGAGGAGGAGGGCCACAGTCACTCTTGATGTGCTGGCATTGCTCGATTGCTGGAGGTGCCAGCACTGGGCTGACCTTGCTGTGGCCGTGGAAGAGTTGCCAGCCTGAGTGACCTTGCTGCCTCCTGGCAGTGTCACATGGGGTGGCCTTTGCGCAATGGCTTCTTATATAAGTCTGAAACCACTACAAATAAAACTTACTTGGGGTTAAAAGGCAAAGGGTGATTCTTAGGCTGAATTAAGGTGGGGTTTGCTCTCTAAAGGAATAATCCTTTGTTTGCCCTTATATATAGCTTGTCATTGGTGGGTCTCACAGCTTTACATGGAGCGGCTTTGCACTGTTACCACTCCTTGCTGTGCTCCTTGCTCTGCAAAATAAAGTGAAGTCACTCAGAATGATGCCTTGAGAGGCTACCTAGAGCAGAGGCTAGACACAGTTAGAGGAATAAAGTAGGTATTTATTAAAAAGGCCTTCAAAGGATACCCCTTGGTCAGTACAAGAGCCTGGCTGAGGCTACACCCAAGATGGACGATGGGTCACACATTTTCACACTTTTATAAGTTTTGGTCCATTTACATATTGGGGTTAATCGCCCAGTTACAGTTTCAGGTTGTGAAGTTCCATCCTCCCAGTTTGCTCTCCTCAGTTCCCTGTTGTTTATGCTTCTTGGGCCTGAAGCTGCAATGGCATCCTTGGTTCTCAAGCTGGAAAAGGATTGTTTCGTCTAACTACCCTGTGAAGAGAACTTGCTAACACTTTCTATGAAGTTCAGAGTTATATATCAGTACCATACAGAATCTGGAAAATACGAAAGTTAAAACTTAAGGCATCAAGGAGACAAGTGACAAAGCTGTGAACACATTTCTAATACCCTGAGCCCAATCTGTTATTCCACCTAGTTTCCCTTATCTGCCCTTCCTGGACACGCTGCTAAGGAAAGCCCTATCAACAGGAAGCATTTAACCTCTTTGAATGATTTTCTTCTTGCTAGTGAAGTCTTGGTTCATTTGAAAATAACCAAGAATGTGATATTTAAGGATGTAAAGAAGCCTTAGTGACAGTATGTATGCAGCATGTGCTTGATCACTCTTCTGTGACCAGTCTCCATGTAAGAAAATCGTGGGAAAAAGAAAGTTTAAAAAAAAAAAGCCTTGGACTTCCTTCTGATATATCTACCCTGATATAAGTAAAAGGAACATCCCCACGTGTTATTCCCAGTGGAAAAAGATGAAAGAGATTTTTCTGAGTCTTGAGCTGCTGTATACCCTTCCTCTCTGTGTGCAAAGCCTAAAAACAGGATGAATTCTGCTATTGGCTGCCTGAAGTAACTGCCTTGGGTAGTGGAGTACTGCAGAACAAGCTCTTTGCCACCAGTATCTCTCTTCAGAGTCATGTCCCTGTCCTGAGGAAGGGATGTTTTCTGTATTGTTTGGTGTGGAACAGAAATTCCCTTAAAAAAGAAATGAATGAAAAAGGGCTGTGAGCAGAAAACTAGCTTGATGGTTTCTGTAGAAGTTACTTCAGTATCTCTTATCTCTAAATTACGTTGCCAGCGCACTCTGTGGAAACTTCAAACTTGCTTTCAGTTTAATGAGCTCCTTTGAAAAGAAAAAAAAAAAGTCTTTTGTTGCCAGTGCAGTGAATATGTTTGTACCAGTTAAAAGTATAATTGAATCAAGATATATGCAGATAACAGAGCAATGTGAATGCATGTATGGGCATCACACACCTTAGAAATGGCCAGATTCCCACCCCTGGTTTCGTTTCTTTCCTGGTGAGTAGAGATACTGATTAATAGAGAAAGATACTAATCCACTTATGGGTGGCAGTGCTGTGACTTTAATTATTGAAGAAGTCTTGATATAACTGATTTTTTTTCACTCAAGTAGAACTTGGGAAAATAGAGAAATGTAAATGCTTCACTGACAGCAGATTAAAAATCGTTTTATTAGCTTTAATAAAGATCAGTATTGTCAAGGTTTTGAATAAGTATAAATGTAAGGCTGCATGAATGCAGATCTATCTCAGATTTTATTTTAGAAATGCCTGCAATTTGAATCCATGTATAATGTTGAGGGGTGAGAACAGAAAAGCTAAAAAGATCAGTTAGATCAGCTATGATCTATCTGAGACATGCATGCACTAGTGAGTTTCAGTCAGGGATAGGAGCAGATTCTGGCTGATGTTGCTTGATGGAACTTGCATTAAGTTGTCTGAACTGTAAACCTTTACCTGCACATGTTAGGCACATAAAGCATGTGTGTTTCACCTGTTAAATTCTGTTCAAATATTATCTTCAAAACACATTTACATTTTTTTTCTAGCTGTTCAGACAAAGGTTTTATATTTGGGTAAAAGGCATTTGTAAAAAAAAAATATTCTTCTTCACAATATATTGCAGTGGTTGTAGAAGATTTCCTTCATGGGGGTTTCAAAAATTGTCTTTTTATTTTTAGAGTTTCCTTTTAATTATTTTTGAAATGGTAAAACATGGGTCTTTTCAGGAATTATATTTACTTCCCTTTTGTTTTTCTTCTCAACCCTGTTTCTGTAGGAAGAATCTTAAATCGTTTCTCCAAAGATATTGGCCACTTGGATGACTTGCTTCCACTGACATTCTTGGACTTCGTGCAGGTAATTCAGTTGCTGCTGTCCAAGAGTTCTGCACTGCATTCTGCATTTAGATTCCTGTATGCTTTGCTGAAGATCAGCTCTTTGTCACAGATGTAGCTGAGCTGAATGAAAGTACTTGTTTGTGAAAGAAAGGTGCGGCTGAAATTTAACGTGTCAGTAAAAAGCTAGCATGAGTAATAACTGGCAGGTAGGAGTGGCTACACACAGCTTGCTATTATGTCAAGATTTCAGCTCACAGTACCTACACGCTTGGTAAATTGCTCCTGATTTGCCTCCAAGCAATCTGGCAAGCTTATTGCTGTTATAAGAAATATGTCCATAGTAAAGAAACAATCAGCTCACTTGAAAAGATAGCACAGATTAACCTAATTACATGTCTACTTCCACAAAGAATCAAATGCTTACCACACCATTTCGGATTAAAATAGGTGTGGCTATTTACAAAGAAAAGATTAGTAGTAATAGGGTGAATATAATAGCCTTAATAGGAACAAGAGAAATAAGTTGCTGCAGAAAAGAAAGATGGACAAAGCATTGAGATTTTGATGATGATGAAATGATAAAGGATTATATATCACATCGAGGTAATTTTTCTGTTGCAGTTGCTATTAATCTTTCTCATAAAAAATTGCAGGAGGATGAATCTGAAAAAGAATGATCGTACTGTATGAAAATAACATGAATCACAGAATACACAGAATTGTGGAGGCTAGATAAAAAAAGACTTAGTGGATTATCTGGATCCACTTAGTGGATCACACCTGTCATGCTGAGGTTAGAAATGTTTCTTAAGGTGCTATTGCTAGCTTTGCTTCATCTCTTAAAGATAACTTATTCAGGATCTAAACCCTGTTTTGACTTATTTAAACCAAAGACATTTCAAGTTGAGCCGTTCCGTCATGTTGTTCTTGCTGCACTCTTGAAAATAGGAAAAAATATATTCCAAGGAGTAAAAATGCCTATTAAAATAAAGTGGTTTTTGTAGTTTAGTGAGGTGGCTGAGATTGAGGTGTATGTTTTGTTTCTCAGATTTTTACAGTGCCACTTTAAAGTGTTGTTTTGGGGAAGAAAGGAACGTAGTGTATTTTACCTATCAATTTTAGCAGTTGGGAGTTTTTTGTGAATTAGGGAGTTGCTTACAGTGAATATTAGGATTTGTAATTCATGGCCACTTAATTTGATTTAATATAAATTAATTTAAATTCTTCTTGAAAGTACAATATGGTTTTTCTACAAAAACAATTAATTTTGTACTGTCTGTACAGATTCTAAGTCTTCTTCAATCTCATTAACTGTCTTGTTAGACGGAATATCTTACTTTATTTCAGCTGCCTTGAGTCTATACATATGTGCCTTTTTTTTTTGACTGGAAGTTCAGTTTGTCCTGCAGTCTTTATCCTCTTCTCTTAGCATACAGTTTGCATCCTCAAAGTCAAACCCATCTGTCTTCCACAGTGTCCAGTGGGCCAGTGGGGTTTATATGTGCATTAGTGTGTCCCCTTTACAGCAGACTGCTCTGTGCGTGCTCATACTGTGTACTGCTCATGGCCAGAGCATCCTTTGGGTCCTGTGATCCTGAGATAAAATGATCAGCCATTTTCTTTAGTTCTGTGCATTTACAATAATAATGTGAGAGTTGTGTTGCAAGACCACTTGCGTGGTGGTTTTATTGCAAGAAACTGAGTGGGTGTTTTGCATGCCCTGGCATGTGGTTTAAAGGCATGCGGGGTTGTCTAAGGATGTAGAATTTGCTGGGAAAATGTTACAGAAGTCTGCAAAAGCAGAGAGAGCCACAATTGGTGTGATCTTGTCCATACTACTTTTTGGGAGCAGGCCTTGAAGCAAACTGTCTTGGGAATTGCACTGTCTTACTTTGACAGCGCAAACTGAGCTGCTTCAAAAGAAAGCTGAGAGAGTGTGCTGTGTGCATGGCACATGGTACAGAGGGCTGAATCATCTACCAGCACACTGGAATTCCTAGCTGTTGACCAGTGCATAGATCCTTCAGGCAATGTGTGCTTTCCGAAACTGAACTGGTCTGGAATGAAAGAGTGAAGGCTGCTTCTCTAGATTGGATTGTTTTCTTCTCTCAAGCTCCTACTGTAAACCACATTTGGTAAACATTTTCCTTCATCTTGTTTAATTTATGTGGTTTTAAAAATTGGCTATTGAATTATTTGTCAAATTCTGGAGTTTGTTTTTTAAGTGAAAAGTTTTTGCTTTCCAAAAAACAAAGTAGACTTTACAAGTCCAGTACGCTATTAAAAAGACACTGTGTTTCAAAGCTTGCCTGCTCTATTTGGCATCAGAAAAGAAAATTTAGGATCTTGCTGATTAACAATGCACTGCTATCCATAAGAAAAAGCACTGTCTTCTTGGCAGATTATCTAAAATTTACTCTTCTTGATTGGCAGGCTTCTTGCTTAGTGGATGCTTTTGAAATTCAAGAGCAAAAATATAGTTCTTCTGATGAAGCAGAGATTTTTACAAAGGGTAACTGTTATCAATGATGATAGAGATCTTTTGTCACATGTTTTGTTTGCAGGTGTCTTTTGTAACACTTCTTATAATCCCTTCAGGAAGAAATATTTTTTCCTTTCTAAAAACAGTATTAACTGGATATAAAAGCTCTGATCCCAGCCATTATTGCTGATTCTTTGAGAGACATTTCCCAACATTCATTGTTTAAATGGTTGTCAGGAGAAATCAAGTGAAACTTAATAAACATTGCAGTAACTGGTTCATCTTACTTTGTGTGTAGAAGCTTTTCTTGAGCGGATTTGCATTGAAGAAGTGGTTGTTTTTCAGAGTTACTGCTAGGATCATTGTGAAGCATTCTGCCCTTTTACTGTATTTGCAAGTGAGTGTATAATTTCAGCACAAGTAAATTCAATGTGATTGGACACTCAAAAACTACAATATGAGCGAATTTAAATACCGATAAATAAATAATTAAATGACAGCTACTAGTTCCAGGAATTTTGTAATTATACAAAATATAGATTTTTAAGCAATGCTAAAAATTGATAATACTCTTTTTGGAGTACCTAATAAGATTTATACACTGCACTACAGCCATAATGAGCATTATTAGTCTAGACAGCTGTACTGGATGGAAATGAATTCTTTGAACAGAAAGTGTTTAATTTTTTACATCTTCCATTGGGTTAAGGAGAATTAAGACTCTCTTCAAGACAGTGGATAGTCTCTGTACACTTTCTTGTTAAAGCAAAGATGAAAGGTATGTGGCAAGCACAAAAATGCATCATGAACCTTGTGTATTCTTTTGAAAATCTGGTTAGATTTTACAAAACCATTGCTTTGCAATATCTCCCAAAGTAGCAACTCACAGTGCGTTAAAAGTTTTCTGCCATCTTTTCATTCTTTGGTTTGAAGTGCACCAAAATATAACACACCTGTCTTGACAGACTGAAGGCAGGAGAAACAGTCCCCACTAGAAAGTAGTAATTTTTTTCCTCTTACGAATTTTAACAGCATATGAGACATCTCATGATAGAGCAGCTGACTGTGTTTTGTGAAAGTTACTGCAGTATCCACAAGGTTTATGAATTAAAAATAAGTCTCTTTTGTGAGAACATGTTTATGGCTGTGTTTGACTACATGGCTGGAACAGAACTCTGTGATTAGATGTGAAGCAGAAAAATTGAGAAGAAACCAATGGTTAAGTTAGGCATTTCAGCTAAGATATCTGTAATGGTACGTTTAGAGTCCAGTTCGAAGCTCATTTAAGTAAAAAAACCCAAAACTTTAAAATCTAAAGTCTAAGCCTGGGTCTTATCTTCTGGAATAAATTCTGGCTGACTATAAGGTTCCATACCAGTTCTCCTAAAAAAGTAAAATAGGAAGCAATGCTATATTCACTATGACACTTGTTATTTCTACAAAATATAGCATTAAATTTGTTTGTAAAATCAGATAGTAATCAGTGTTTGTAGGTGGATTAAGAGAGTCAGAAAGCTGTATGAACTTGTTTGGTGAAGATGATGGAGTTTGGGCTTTTTTCTTGCGAGCTTGCATATTTTTAATTCTTGTCAGCCTCCTTAGCCTCGGTCTGAATCTCGTTTTCTTTTTCTTGACTGAAATTACGTAGCTTTGGCATCTGTTCTCCTACTAAGTTGCAATCTCCTCAGGTAAAGGGGACAGCTTCTGTGAAGGCCATTACAGTGCTTTGAAACTTTCTGAGAGGATTTAAATATCTACTTTATTTAGATATAAATGTCCTGCCTTAACCTCTGTGGGAGTATAAGGTTCTGTTGATGTGGACCTCACTGGTAGGTGCGGGGTCTGTGGTTTAAAAGCATAGGCGTACAGGGTGCTTAGGGTTAAAAAGGATCTCAAAGACCATCTAGTTCCAAACCCCCTGCCAGGGCCAGGGACACCTTTTACTAGACCAGGTTGCTCAAAGCCTCATCCTGCCTGGCCTTGAATACATTTGGGCATCCAAAGCTGCTCTGGGCAGAGTTTAGCTCAATGCAGCACTAATAAAACACAAGGCGCTAATCGGGGGAAAGGTCAGCCAAGAAACGGAATAAAATTTTGAGGGGGTATTAGGAATTAAAATTAATGAGGGGGTATTAGGAGTCAGGAATCCAATATAATAGTGGTTTATGCACATTAGCCCAGATATTCCTAAGTGGCCAGTGTTTTGGTTGCCGTATTTTTGAGAGCTCATCAAAGACTGATCTGCAGAGGTTTAATATCATTAAACTCTGATCTCAGAGTTTGCCAGATGACTACCCAAACTGATAAACTACTGCTTGGAAATTGTCTGTAAACTGAATGATTACATAGGACAGTAAAATATGTTTCAGACTTCCTTTTGGTTTTGTAAATTATTCTAGTAAATTTTAAAGGGATGGTTTTCTCTGTAGTTTCTTGTCCTTGTAATATTTCAGTGATCTTATTAGTTCTTAATAGAGTTGATTTTCTGCTTTAGTTTCAAGTGAATTTGAGTAATTAATGTGATGGCCCCTTCATTTTGATTTCTTACCCTACTTTGGATTGAGGGGAGGGGTAAAAAAAATCATGATCTCTTTTGTTTCTGGAGAACACTGTGAACATGTGAACTATCTGCAGCTGCCCTTGAAAAAGGGCAGTGATTTATTGAGGAAAACTGAATTGCAAAACCTTTTTCCTCCCCAAAATCAACAGCTTGACTGAGTTTAAATAACTGACTTTTCATATCCTTTCATCACACACAAAGACCTAATCCTGAGACTACTTGAGCCACCAATGTAGGCTGTGGCTGAGACCACCACTGAATGTGCCATTCCCTTCTCACTACACACAAAACACATTGACTGCAGCTTTATGAAGTGAAAATACTGAAGAAAAGGAAAATGTGAAGGAGGTGTCCACAGTCATTTCTTTAAAAAAAAAAAGAGAGAAAGGGGGAAAAAAAGCTGCTGCATCTGGATATTAGGAACAAAAAGTGCCTCAGACTGGAATAATGGCTTGGGTCACTTGCTTTCGTATGTGCACAAGAGTGGAACTGCCGTTTCTTGTTTCAGTACCACTGACCCCTGCATTTTATTGTGGGAGGATGTCAGGGAAAGTGTGTAGAAGGAATTCCAAGATCTTTTAGTTTAACAATGACGTTGCTATTTTGTGCTCTCTGTGAGAGGTGGGATTCCTGAGGAGTTTGTTGCGTTGTTTTTTCCAGTTTAGATGAGTTTAGTCTGTATGCATGTGTGAGTTTTAAGAGGTATTTTTATTCATTAAAAAGTAATTATTTCCATGTGTTTGCATGTGTGTATTCAAAATATGATCACAAGTGTGTTGTAAGAAAGCAGCCAGTAGTGGGATCTGTGTTAAATGTCAACATACTCTGTTGAGCCTTGTACATAGTGCAGACCTGTGGCTTGGATACCTTGGATACTTTTTAGCTTCCCTTCTGCTGAATCATGGTGGTTTTGCTGTGCTGAGGTTTAAATGAAAAATAAATAAATTAAAGAAACACGAACAGTTGCCTGGTAACACTTGACAACTGAAACCTTACAGGACATTTTCTTGCTGTACCTTCTCAAGATGCATATTACAGGGTCTCTGGCTATTGAAAGACCAGTTAAAACCTAAAGAAAAATAATAGGGGTATATATTTTTTTCATTGCTAACTTTTGAGCTCTAATTTCAGAAAAGTTTAAAATTATCATTGAAATAGGATATTAATTTTTGCTGTGGTTGTGCAGTAACTGAAGCACGTACTTTCATTTTTGGTATTTTTTTTAAATAAACCCCACTGTCATGTTAAAAACGAACAAGAAAACAAATAAAAGGGATGGAAGGTAGTGGAGGAAGAGGAAGCTTGGATTGCATTTGTGTCTTCAACACCAACATACAGAAGCTGTGAGTTTAGCACAGACACTTGTCTAAATAATGCAGCTTTTTATTGACCTTTTCTTCCTCTGTCCTTGAATGTCTTGATTGTTAAATCTCAGTAGCCAATTAGTCTTGTTGATGGTTACCAGCAGTGGGAGATAATCTATGCCAAAGATATTGCTGTTCTTTATTTTGTACCTGTCATCACATTCCTTTGAACGGAAGGGTGAATATCTTGCATCATACAGACTGCATATTTACTCAGATTGGTGGTATGTTTACAATTTAAAATGTGTTAAGTCTGGAGTCACTGCTAATGGGTGGATTCCTGTTTATATATGGACCTCTGTTTTCCAGGGAAGGCTAAGAGTCTACTCTCACTATAGTGGTTATGTATCCCCAGTCTAAGCCTTTATCTCACTCCCTTTATAAATTTTTTTTATTTCTGTTTGTTTGTAGACATTTTGTAAGAGTAGGTATGCATGCAATTCTCCACACATTAGTGTCAAGGTAGCAGAGATCACTACTGTAACAAAAGTAATTTGTGTAGGAACATAATGTAACTGCTTTAATATTTTAGGGTGTTTATTTGCTTGGTATTAATAAAACTTGAAGGTAAAATAATAGTGAAAATGTGGTGTCATTACCTTCTTGTCCTCTTGCCTCCTTTACTGCTTTTCTTGTTCTTCTTAACTAATTTCCTTTTAGTTTGTGCACTTCTCCATTTATGTGGTAAATGTAGGTCATAGTTTTGCACTGGATTCCTTTCATTTTCTCATTGAAATATGGAATACAGGTGCTTTGAATGTACTGCTCTGAAAAGTAAAGCTAGTTTTCAATGGTGGAATTCTGTCTTCTCTTATTTTTCTCGAGCATATGAGCATTGTGAGGTGCAGTCTTTATCCTAATTTCTCTAACATTTGAGCAGATTGAGGTTTAATGGTAGTTGTTCTTGCAGTATTTTGATAGTTGGAACCTATAAATACAAAATTACAGTCACGTTTAAGTAATCTCTTCTTCAAATGGGCTGCTCTGTTTTCTTTATCAGATTACTTTCAATATATTTTCAGATAAGAGAAAGCAGGATAGTTGTATGGAAGTCCAGTGATGTTCACCCTGTTCTGTGTGGTTTGGAAATTTCCCCCACTTTGGTTAAGGTGGAATTTGTAAAAGTTCCAGAAAGAGATTCTGTTCATTTCAGGCTGTTCATATCTGTTGGAAGGTATTTTCTCATTTGCTTTTTTCTTTGTGTGAAAGAAGGCAAAGAAATATTCTGTAAATTTATTGTATGCAAATGAACTTATATTCTGTAGTTTTCTCCTTTTCTTTTTGGTCTTCCTTTGTTTGTCTACTGCTGCAGTTTTTAGTGGGAATTTTTGTTTTTCCTGTTTATAGGTATTTCCCTGACTTTTAAATCATTATTGCAACCTATCATATCTGTGTCTCAGACTAGTGGTTAGTTTTAAGACTTCTGAAAATCATTAACATTTCTAACACCTTACAGTAGCTAGAAATATTTTAATTCTGCTGTCAGTCACAGAGTGTAACAATCCTGTTCCAAATGGTGATAAGTACAAATCTTCTAGATTGCCTTAAACTACTGATATACTATAGATAGGACAATGTCTGCTTACATACAAATTAGGATTTCACTGTTCAGCAAAAGGATTGAAGATTTCACTTTTGATTCAAGGAGGAAGGAGAAACTTGGAGGTAATTTGAATTACTAAGCCTTGTAGCTGACACGTGTGTGGGTCTGTGTGTGTTAGATCATTATGCATATTTATGCCCATAACAAGCATGTGGGACAAGGAATTATCTTTAGCAAAAGTAAAGACTTCATCTCACAGAAATGTTCTCCCAGGTTTATGTGTGCATCTGCACAGTGTAAGAACATTTTTCTTGCTGAAGCTGATACTGTGGCTCTTTGGTGAACTCTGCAGCTGATTTGAAAATTCCAGATGAGTTTGTTCTTCAAAAGGTAGAGGAGACTGCAGTGTGGGCAGTTCTGTATGACAAAAATGAGAGTTCAGGTGGTAACTGAATTTCCTATGTCTTTTTGTTACATCTTTGTATTACATCTACATTACAGGGCATCTTTGCATTGTTTAAAAAAAGTTGATTCATTTGGATTGTAATCCTGAAATACAAAAGTCTGTGTGTTTAGAAAGGCTTGTTCATGGGCTTTAGTATCTGTTCCTGCACAGTGGAAGAATAGGATGCTGAGCAATTTCATTTTCTTCCACAATCACATCCCTAAATCATTTTCTTAATGGTTTTTGAAATCAGTCTAATGTTTTAATCAGCAGAGCTGTCTTGCTATGAACGTCACTTGTATGCTAAAATGAAGGGTTTAGATCTTCTTGTAAAACTGATGGGTTTGGTACTTGATTCAATTGTCTACCCTTCTGTTAAACACAACACTTAGAAAAACAATTTTTCAATTTTCTCAGTAATACAAGGTCTGGATTTTGGGATCAGACCTGGTATCAGCTACTTACTTTACTAAGTGTGCCTTTGTTGATGATTTGTGATAAAATATAAAGAATGAGCACACACTTAGGACAGTAGATAATACTTATGTTCTGCCAAGGAATTTTCTCTTTACTCACTGGGTTCTGGACATGCACAGAACAGCTGAATTAGGTGAAACCTGATGGTGCTGATTAGTTTAAATATGCTGAAAGCATCAGACCACTATTCAACTTTCTGGAGCTGAGTGATCACTAGACATCATGTAGTACTGAAAAATTATGAGTCAGGAGTTTATTTTGAATAGGAAAGTAGTATTTTGTAGCCCTATCAAAGTGGCAAAGCTCTGGGGAAGTTAAGGGAAAAAACATCAGGGACAGGTTAAAAAAGCATTTTTTGTATATCTACTGTGAAGGAGTGTGACCTGAAGGAAACAGAATGTAGTTTATTTCTTAGGATAGCTTATGCTGTAGTCCTTAATATTTTTCATAGTTCATTTAACTGGGACAGAGAGGCTGTTGTGGTGTTTACAGAAATATGAGTAGTTCTTCATTCCACCTAAAAATAAATACTTGAATAGTGTATTTCTAAATAGCAGGAACAACAGTAAAATGTTTAAAAGCTTGTAGTTGCTGTAAGGCTGAAGAGCTGTGGGGAATTGATACTCTCTTTAACAGAAGAGCCCACAGTTTGAATGTAGCACAGAGCTTTTAAAGTTGTTGAAAGACCCAGAATTGACTTCTGGTGAAAGTTAGACTTGGCTGAGCAGAAAAGGTCATGAAGTTGAAAATGAGATATTCTTGAGGAGGATGCACAGCTGCTCTGGCATTATGGCCATGAGGGACAAGAGACCTGAGGCAGGAAGGTACAGGGCTCAAAGGCAAAGTTTGGAAAACTGTGACATGTGAGGCAGCAGTGTCTGTGGTAAGCACAGTTTTGCTAAACATTTTAAAGAACTGCAAAAAAAAATGTGCATAGCATGGGTGGAAAGGTGATAACTTCATCACTAGCTCAGAGGAATTCCTTACGGGAAGAGTGGACAGTATTTCAGCAAGTAAATTAATGGGCTCGACCATAAGGACATGGACTAATGCCGTCAGTGGTCTGTCTCGGTCAGTGTTTTTTCTGCAGCAGTGGCAGTAGGAGATGCTGTTTGTGGAGGGCATGAGCTACTTTCTGTGATCCTTTCCCTGTTTAGTACCCCAGCGCTCACAGTTTGGTACTGGGGGTGTCAAAAGGCTTAACTTTTCCCAGCCTAATTTTTCCCAGTCCTTTTACTATACATTTTTTGCATCATTTTGTATTGCCCTGTGAGATCTGCCTTCTGCATCCTAGTAGCCTGAGAACAGTGAGACATGTGTTGACTTTGTGGTTCTCATTCTATGTATGTATTTTCCATAATTATCACTGAAATAAAATGTGCTTTCAGAAGGGGTTTAATTGGGATAAAATTGAGACAAATATCAGTGAATCAGCCTCTGCTGGTAAAGTGCTAAACATATGACTAAAGAAAGTGGGAAATACACCACTTGTAGCAGTACTAAGGAGAAAAATACCCATTGTTAAATCAAATGTTTTGGTTTCATAAGGTGCTGTGCTCACTGGGGCTGTCTTGGGCTTATATAGCTGGGGAAACGTTATGGAAATGACTTCTAAGAGGTAGAAGAGGAGCAGAAATTGTCAAGCTGTTCTTTATTGTACTTTAAAAATACCAGTTATTTGACAGCAAGAAACTGATAGAGGAGATACAAAAAATGCATTGTTCTGGAAATCTTGAAGCAAGTGCAACAGCCAGCAAAACCACCACACTTGGCAATGGATATTGGTGGTGGATATTGGAGGCACAACCCCTTTAAATTAATGTGATGGGAAAGGGATTCTTTCTGCTACCTGAGGACTACCTCTGGGAGTGTTGGGTGATGCCAGACATTTTTCTGTAGTGTTTCAGGCAGGTTCTGGCGAGAGCTGTCGGGAAAGCAAAGCATGTGTGTGTGCATGTTCTACACTCGCTGATTAATGCTGTTTCCTAAAGCTAACATGTAAAGTTGTGCTCAGCATCTGAGGTGTTCCACAAGAAGATAAAACATATTTTTCATGGTACAAAGACCATTGTAGTTTATGTGAATAGTTCTTGTGTGTACACTCTTTGTCCCTTGGGAAAAGACCAGTATAAGAATACAGCCAAGGCCTATTCCCAGGAGAAGTGACAAACAGCACTGTTGAACAGCAAAACATATTAACTCTTTATAGTATTCATACAGGAAAATCACAGTAAAGTTATAATAAATTCCTGTGACTTCAGGAAGAAAACCTCTCACTTTTCTATAGATCCTCATTGCAAAGTTGTGACTTGCTGCCCAAATCACTGAGAACACTTCTGTGCAGATGTGCTTAGGGTGCAATAAACAAGGGGCACTTCAGAAGGTCAGAGATCCTGCTCAAGCTTTTACTGCTTGTAAATACAAAAATATATTGTCCACAGATATTTACAAGAATGGCTATTGGCACTGTCATTTTGTGTATGATAGTATTGGTTTCCCTGTACAGTGCGTATAAGCAGGAGCTGCATGCCTGAGTAGAGGCCATAGCTTTGGCTCTGATAAAAGCTTGCTTTTCCATGGAAAACCTGTATTAGCTGGAAGTAACTTACTACCGTGGCTGAAGAGCCCTGGCAAAAAACTTCTTACATGAGTGAAGAAAGTTTATCATCAGAAAGAAGATTACCTCTATGTGTTGAAGGAATGTAGTGCGGAATTTTAAGAGATGAGTATTTCAACTGTCAGGATCACCAAGTCCAGAGCTTGGTTATGTGTCTGTTTCCAAAGCACCATATCTGGAAATCTCAGACACTGTACAGACTGTGATCTTTGAAAACTGCTGTTACAATCAAGTTCTGCATGAGACAGTTAAGCCTCCTGGCCCAGGGTGCCCAGAAAACCTATTTCTGTCCTTTCTTGTAGGGTAAGAGGTGACTGATGATGGGATACTGTTTGAATATGAGAGTGGTGGCACTGCCAATGTATTAAAGAAAACACCCTTCTTATAGTAAGGTCACTTGTTAAAGAACAATTGCACACAGTTCGCCGTGACCTCAAACAAACATTAAGGCTTCTCACTTAATGACAAAATGCATGCCAAGTCAAATGAATGAGCATGTTGGTGGCACAGAAAACATTTGCCCTGAGGAGCTCAGTATATGCTTGTTCACTTGGAAAAACAGCGATCCAGAAGGACTGTCTTGTGGAGACGAGAACAAATAGGAGGTGCTAGCATTAAGGATGTGATTGGAAATTTTGAATACATTTCTGTGGTGTGACTGGCAGAAGTATTCAGCCCATTTGCAGTGACATATTGATTTAGTTAGGTAACCCCTTGTCGACTAATTGCAAACAGCAGGATTCAGTGGAGAAGAGAGCATCTCGCAGGAGATAAGATGAACTTGCTCTTTTTGAAGCTTTTAGAGCTGGCAGTATTTAGTTCTTACTTTCTTCATTCAATTTATCTGAAATTATAATTTTAATTTCTTCTCCAGCTGTGTCCTTTTTTTTGCCCTTTCAGTGCATTGGTTATTGTGGTCTTTAAATTCCAAATTTTTCCGTGAGTGATCATTTTCTTAAAGCCAAATTAACACTGATTTAGGGCTGTCATTCCTATCAAAGATTGCTGTCCCTGGTTGCTTCAGAAAAAACATTGTCAGAGATGCCACTTAAATATCATGTCCCATGTGTTCTCCTGTAGTCATAAATCTTCATTGCATTTTTGCAGAAGACAAATGTGTTTGACAGTTTGATGCAAGCAATAGTATATACTTATTTTTAACCTGTTCCAAAAGAAAACCCATCGATTTTGTTTAAAAGTAGTTCGAAGGCAAGAGTACTCAAGTCAACTCAGCTGCTTTAAGTGAGTAAAATGAAGTAGAGTTGTTTAGGTGCTAGTTTCTCTTTGGATGTTTCCTGTGGCTTTTTGTAATAAAGGGAAAAAATGGAGAAAACCTACACTGTGGTTCTGGGTGAAGCTGGCCTGAGTAAAGTGTTTATCACTCTGATCTTCTCATTGCAATGTCATCTTCCTGGGGAAACTTGTCTCCTGGTGTCCCAGTGCAACGAGCCACCTGTGCAGTTTTTCTTTAACAGAGATGCAGGTCAGTCAGTCCAGACAGTCTGGTTTGAAAAAGTCTGAAGTAAAAAAAAAGCATTCAAGGAAAAAGAAAATGTCAGAACTGGATTAGGGATTGATTGTGCATGCAGTTATTTGGCAGAGTCAACAAGGAAATAATTTCAGTCAGGGATAGGGGAGAAGGAGGAAGAAGAGTGATGCCAAGCAAGTATGAACAGAGTGGGGTTTTGTAGTTTCTTGACCTGGCTTTACTTCAGACAACACAGCCTGACTGAGAGTGCCCAAAGTTAATGTAGTGAAGGTTCAGATTGAAATCGAGGATATCTGCCTTTGCTGTCGTTAAATTTGTATGGCTTTGTGGCAATTCTGTGGGCCAATAATCCTTGGGAGTGTGTATTTGGGCCCAGGAAGTAGCATTTTGGAATTGGGGCTGAGTAGGTGTACTTGGCTTCTGCTTAAGTATTGGTAAAACCAGTCCTGGAACGCTGCGGTTCTTGCATGGATTTTGACTGACATCTAGACTTCCACAATGGAGTTTCCTAGTCTCAAATCCCATCCCCTGTGCTCCTCCCATTGATTAGCGATCCTACCAGGTCAGCAACTGCAAGTGCAGAATAGTGTGGTTCGTATGGTAGTAGGTCCTGTACCATGTTTTTCTGTTCTGTGGTTGTGGTACAGAAATACCTGTTATTCCTAGATCAAGACCTGTTTGAGATAGAAACTCTAGAATACCATTCTCAGCACCTGTAAGAATAATGGAGAAGTAGGTCATCAGATGATGAAGGGAAGGCATGTTTCATAAGTGAATGTGCTGATCAGAGCATTCATTTCCCCAGAGGGTTATAGTTGGGTATGCCTGCTGCAGTAAAAGAGGAGCTTTTTAAGGAAAAAAAAGCCTCCAGTAAATGGAATGGCTGACTAAACCATGAGGGAAATCTCTAAGGACTCTTGTAGGCAAGAGGATAACTCCCAACAGAAGCATGTACTTTTTTGTACTCTAGGGACAGGCTGTGTGCAGGCTGTATGTGGGAGATTGATCTTTCTCCAGGGAAACAAAAGCAAGTTTGAAGGTGGACATTGTACGCTGTGTCTCCATTTGGAAGCAATGGTCTTTTCCTGAAACAATCCAGGTCCTTTTGATCTTGGTAGCCAGTGCATCTGTTGTCTTCTGTGCAAGGTGGCCTTGTTTTAAATACTGTGCAGATAGCTCTAAAATGTAACTCATCAAGTCCCTGTGTTTTTGTTTTAGTTGCTCTTTTTCTTTTGTTTTTCAGTTTGACTGTTACTTTCTACACAGTCATTAAATTTGAGTGCTAAAATTAAGAAATACATTAAAAGGTGCTGGGTTTGTAGACCATACTTCTTTTATATAGGGAAAATCTAGGACTTTTGATGCAACTTCCCACTGTAAGCTGATTCTGCCATGAGAAGTGTAGATACCCAGTCCTGAGTGTTTCTTGCAGTTTGTCCCCAGAGAGGAGAGACACCAGACACTCGTGTTATCATTATTGTCAGCATGCTGATTGTCTTGGATCCTGCAGCTTGTGCACAGTGAGTCTGGTAGAAGTTGGGGCAGTCTCCAGCTGTAAAGGTTGGTTGTCTCTTGTGAAATTCAGGAGCTAGAACCTTTGCCTTACCTCACGCAGTGACTACATGATTACAGTCTGCAAGTGGTTGTGTCTGGCTTTCAGACTACTTCATTAAGAGTTAATTTATATGCAAGTTTGGTTTTCAAAAAAACACAACACACATGACTGATCCACCCTATCATAAATTTTTATAATGATAAGGTGGTGCAGGCTCATCTAAAATTCCTTCCAAAGGCGGTGTCAGATTTTTACTTTAGTCATCCTAAGTATCTTTTCCTTCCCTGTATTTCTACCATAGCAAGGCTTTGTTTACATGAGCTGGATCTTAATAGTTTTACTCCCACTCCCACCCCCACTGGCACTTTGCAACATATTGTAGATTATCATCACTAAAACTTCAGTTTGTCTTCTTCGTTTTTTTATTAAAAAGCATTTTTTTTCCTCAGAATTCTTTTCCTTGAAGGAGCTCTCCTCAACGTTTGACTTCAGATTTGTGGCTGATGCTACAAGGAGAGTGTGTACTTCAGAAACAGTTTTTGTTACTGTCTAGCAGGTGATGGAGGGAGAAGGCAGCAGGTGTATAAAGCAGATTCAGGAGTAAGTTTGGAACAAGAAGGAAGGAATGGACTTCAGTCTCTGCTGGTAAGGATGAGGTGAGGGAACCTTGAGAAACTAGCCAGCGTGTTGAAATGGCTGGCAAGCTTGGCCAGAGGTAATGAGTGTGACTGAGGCAAGTAGAGATCTAGACAGGAGAAAATTTGTAGGAGGTCAGGAATCTTTATGTCTTCTCTCCTTACCCCACGATAAAAAGGAACTATGTTTACAGGGTTCAAAAGAATACCAGAGAAATGGAAGGTAGAGAAGGGCTGATGGCATTGCTGGTGAGGAGCCCAGGATGCTTTGTTTTGCTTTGTGCTGACACAGCCATGTGCATAATTGATCCAGGTGAAACACCATGCATGCTCATTGCCACCTTACCTCCTCCTGATGAAATCTAGGTAAAACGTTTGCAATCCGCTGTGTGTTTCTAGAAGGTCAAACAACATGATGCTATCAACACCTGAACCCACAGGTGAGCAGTGTAGTGGTATTGCCACTTCCTCCACAGCTCCTTTCCCATGCCTACCTTATAGCATTTTTCCTTAATAGAGTTATGAGACCCTAAAATGTGTTTTCAGGATCTATGAGATGGGGGGGCTATTACACTGATAAATCTTCTTTCATGAACTAAGACCTCTAAGTAGAGCTGACTCATGTAGTTGTCATGTGTAATGTGTGTGGGTTTGCCCTTTGGTCGGGTCAAATTAGGGTAAAGTCAGAGAAGCCTGGAGGAAAAAATAGCAAATTTAGGGGTAAAGGTTTCACTTGGTTGTGGCCTTAGTGCAGTTACCAGAAGTGCAGCAGGAAATGCAATGTTTCACAGACACTTCCACTGCAAGTATTTGAAAACCCAGGTAACTCTCTGGTACCTACCTTAGCTGATGTGTTGCTTATGTGTGCACTGAGTTGGAAAAGTTAAAGGGGTGGAAGATTTTTTTCTGGCACTGAGTGGTCACTAACACATTTTCGGAATGTAAAAATCAAGCAGCCACAAAGTATAGCTGGAATCCACTTCTGTGTTGTTGGGATGATGAACAAGGTGACTTCTGTACAGTCCATAAAATGAAAAATCTTCAGAAAGTGCTGTCATTTCTAAGGAATATGTTAATGAGAAAAATACAGGAATTTAATCGTGAGCTGGAATTTCAGTTGTCTGGTTTTGGTACTATATGGGTTTATTTTTGTATGGGTTGGGGTTTTTTTCCTCCTTTTTAAGGAACAAATGGGCACATCCTCATTGTAGTACAGCAGGACATTCATGCATGCACAGCTGGGTTCTGAAAGAAGTTTGTGTGCAGATGATGGTTTTGATTGTGTATTCAAACTGAAAGTTTGATGAAAGGTGTGAAGGGGTCTGAAGGAAATGGAGGATTTAATTCAGAAAGTTGAGCCAGGATCCTCTGTCATAAGCATTAGAATTTTCCTCATTATATCTAGTTTTCTAAGAATAAAGTCAGATTTACCTCACCTGTTACATTACACTGTAGTAAAGCTGGTGAAACAAGCCTTTTATGACACTTCTTGCAGTGTGTAACATTTTCTTCTTATGTGTAGCATTTCACACTGCCATCCTTTGAGAAGAGAAAGTCCACTTTCTCCTGTCCGGGGTTTTCTTTCTAAATGGGACAATGTTGTGTCGAGGAAAACATTGCAAGCCTGTGTTGAAAGTCTCTCTTCCAAGTGTCAGGTCTTTCAACTCAAGTTGAAAGCCAGTTTTTCACCAGTTTCTTCGTAGCAGGAATGAAAAACCTATCCTTTTTTCACCAAATAAACTAGGGTCCGTTTAAGGTTAGTTGTCCATTACATTGATCATTTATTACTTTATTACAGCAGTCACAAAATAGTCTACAAAGAAAGACACTAATTTTCAGCTTTGTAAAGACATATTTTAAACAACAAATTATGTGGAAGAAAACCATAAACTGCAAAAATAGTCAATTTAGGTATTACTGTAAATTTTCCAAGTTGCTTAAAAATAGATGTTGCTCATATGTTATACAATACATCTGCTCTTAAATGTGGTAGTTATGCTTAAATATTTAAGTGTTTCAATAGTGTTAAATAGTTTTATACTTGTTCTAAATTAAATTCTTCTGGCAAAGAGTTTTTTATTTTGTTTCTGTTGTGCTCCAGACTCTCCTACAGATTTGTGGTGTGGTGGCTGTGGCTGTGGCAGTGATTCCTTGGATACTCATCCCCTTAGTTCCACTATTTATTCTTTTCATTTTTCTTCGACGATATTTCTTAGAAACTTCAAGAGATATTAAACGTCTAGAATCCACAAGTATGTAGTTTGATGGGACCTAATGTTAGTTTGAGCCCTACTTATTATTATGTGAAATGCTAGTATTTTATAGACAGTCCATCAAAGATTTTTTTTTCTTTTGCTGTGCAAATAACTTCTTTATTGCCTTGGTTCTCAACTAGTGAATTACATGCTTAACTCTTGTTTTGCATAATGATAGACCTATGGTATGTCAGTTAACTATCTGTAAATAAAGCTAGTTAAGAACATGCTAAGCTGCTGGTCTTTGGGACCTTGCATGCATATACTAATGATATTTCTGACCTTATCTGACTCCTGTGCCTGACTTTAGCTTGACTATGATATGGAATATTAAGCATTATGAGTAACAAACATGGGTGCCTAATGTCATTAATAAAGCTCAAAGAATTTCTTCAGTGACAGCTATTGTTAAAAATGTAAGACATTTTTCTATAAATTAATCAGCCTGGCTGTCTGACTAATTCTAATTGAGTAAGAGGACATTAGTTAAAGATATTGCATATTTATTCTAAAAAGATGCAGTAGAGTAGCTTGTATGGTTAAATATAAAGTGGTAGGATTAAAGATTAGTGTGGTACAGAAAGAATTAAATGTTGTCCTTCAGCTATTGTTAACTCTCATTTCCCTTTGTAGCTCGAAGTCCAGTGTTCTCCCACTTGTCGTCATCCCTCCAGGGGCTTTGGACTATTCGGGCTTTGAAAGCAGAGGAAAGATTTCAAAAATTATTTGATGCACACCAAGACCTCCACTCAGGTTTGTGATGAATTGATGTGAAAAATCAAATACTTCGCACTGTAGGAGGGAAATATCTTATGCCCTCAGCGACATGTATATAATGTGCATTAAAATCAGTAGAGGCTGTGCATTTGTCTCTTTAGGGTAAAATTCCTGTATTAGAACAAAAACGTTATCTGTCTAGATTGAGAGAGTTTACTTCTGGCTGTAATATAATTCAGAATACCCATGCATATGTTTTAACAATGTATAAGATAAACATTTGAAAGTATGCCTGATGAGAATACCTAAAGAATAATTTTTTGACATTTTTCTGGATTTCGTCTTTAAGAAAAGGAAAGGGGAGGTTGGTAGGAGGGCAGAGAGAGATGTGGAAGAAACAAGCTAAACAAAGTAGTGTGCTAGGAATGGGCAGATATTATTAGTATAAATAATCTTGGAAAAGTTTCATAAAACTAACTTATTTTTTACTTTAAACAACTTTCAAGGCTTAAATCTAAAATATGGAATTAACATAATTGGAAGGTGTGAAGTATTGGTATTCTGCAGGCATAAGTAATATTATTAAGGTTAGCACTGTGATTCTTTGACTTGTGTTATTTAAATGTTCTCTATTACAACGTTGTTCAAGATACTGCAGAAAGCAAGTTTTCAGTTCTGTGTTTGTTAGGTAAGATGGTGAATTTCCTCTGTTGTAAGACATACAAGTATATTCAATGGCTGATTTGTAATTTATAGATTTACAAGGTTTCAGACACGACCAGTTGATCCTTTCTGAAGTACAGTTTATCACAGGTTGTAGCACTGTACACACTGACCATGTTGAGCCCAGTGACTTGTGACTGGTGTAGTGTATCTTCCACAGAGGCACCTCTAGCTTTCAATTTCCCATTTCTTAGTATTTTATAGTTGCTAGTTATCTGACCAAATCAACATTACAGTACCTGATAGCAAGGGAAGACAAAGTTGTGGTTTGGTTTAATATTAAAAGACATCTTTGGGCAATAAACTGTGAAGAGAAGTTTCACTATACAAAGAGGACCATGACATTTAAGAGAACTATTTTCCTATATTTTAGGGTCGGATCCAGGGAGCATAAAACCGCTTTCATTTTTCAGTCAGTTTTGTGCATCTCCCTAACAAAATGATCAATAATGCCCATTCTGGGCACATCATGAACCTGTTCTTGAGGTCAAGCTTCAGTGCTTATAGTCACGCTCTTCATCTTGGTGTCTTTCTGCCCAAGCCTTTGGGGTACACCAGCAGGCCTAAAGTGTATGTGGTTTTTGGTCTTCACAGGGGATATATACCTGGGCAGCAAAGGAGGACAGCACCACCTGGGCTGTACTAACAGTAGCATAGCCAGGGGAAGGAGGGAAGTGATCATCCCCCTCCACACTTGTTAGCCCCCACTGAGAGTACTGCATCCAGTTGTGGAACGCCAGGTCTGGGAGATGTTCTAACAAACTGGAGTGAGCTCCCTGGAGGGGCCACTGAGATAGTTAGGGTATTAACAGGAGATATTTCCTTGTGGGGAAAGTAGCTGGGCTTGTTCAGTTCACAGAACACAGAGGATTTAATAGCTACCTTCCAGTACCTGCAAGGATGTTGCCATAAATACAGTTTCCTCACCATGGCACACAGCGGTAGGAGCAACAACATGGGTATGAGTTGTAGCAAGAGATGTTTAACCTGAATTCAAGGAAAAACTATTTCACTGTGAGCACAGTCAAGCAGAGGGAAAGATTGCCCAGAGGTGCAGGCTTTATCTGTGTCAATTTTCAAGACTCGAACTGCATAAAGCATGGAGCAATGTGGTCTGACCTCTGATTAGACTGTGCTTGAGCAGGAGGCTGAACTTTAGATTTCCTGAGGTTGTTTTCACCCCGAATCGTTCTTTGATATTGATGTGAGCAAGCAGTAGCTGGTGTAAGAGAATACCTTTCATACCAGCTCACAAAGTTGTAGTCCTGGGTTTTTAAGTCTCCTAAAGAGTTTTAAATTCTCTCCTGCATTGCAGAAGGCTCTTGCAACCAGAGATGGTTTTGTTTAGCACTTTTGGCTGGAGTAGTATCTTCCTGTCTATTTAGGCCTGAGCCTAGGACTCAGGACACTTGCTTTGAACCACTTTGAGGGATGCCTAGGAATGGAGTATTAAATAAATTTTAGATTAAAAATATCTAAAAGGCACGCTGACATTTGACCAAACCCAAGTTTCCTTCCTGCCAGTGTCCCTCTCTATAAGCAAGCCCATGAGTCGTCAGACCACGATGAGTGTTTATTAGTTCTTGTGACTGACAGATTCCTTTTCTTTATGCACAGTGGCCCCTGTTGCACAGGGAGGTTGCAAAATGACCCATCTCAAGCTGGCAGTGTAATGCGCCTCTCTGGACAGTTAGGATCAATGGAGCAAGAGCTCCATAATCTGGCTATCCAAGATGATCAGGTTTAAAACCATACTTACCTCCTCTCTATATTACAAAAGGAAGAATTTTTAGTCTGAATTTTTTCCAGCACTGGGCTAAGGAGCATTGAACAGTTGAAACTGCAGTGTCCTTTAGCAAGGAGTAATGGCAAGCAAGGCAGAAGGGGTTGGAATGGTAACTTTCTGCCATGACTTGGCAGCAGCAACTCACAGTTCCTCTGAGTGCAGCCTAAGCAATAGATAATGCCACCCTTTATTAAGGCTACTTTGCTTCTGGTTTTGCCCCTGGATTCAAACACTTTGCCTTCTGTATTTGCAGTGTGTTTTTGTGCTGTGTCTTGTACTGTAGCATATCTACCTGGAATTTAGCACCAAATTGTCAACACCTGAGTGTGAGTACAGAGTGGAGATGTCTGCCTGTGAGCTTCCCTAAAAGTAAAAACGATCTGAATCATCTGAATAGCTTTGTATAGCTGCACTGGCTATATTCAGTAGCTCCTGCAGGAGCTTAACCAGCTGCAGCTCCCTTTTAAGGACTTGGCTCTGACAGTTGTGTTGTGATATGTTCTAGCTGTGTAGGCTGTATACTGTAGTCCAGCTACAGTAAATGCAGTTGTACTTTTGTGTTTTGTATAAAACTCTTGAGTCCACTGGAGTTGAGAAGAGGCTTCTGTTTTAAATAAGTGGACTATGCTTTGAGCCTTGACTGTTTTTCTTTCTCTTCCTATTGTGGTTGCTACTGGTCTGAAAACCAAATTAGATAATTTCAGCAAAACTGGTCAATATCCTGATCATCATCAGTCCATGCAGACATGCAGTTGAAGATGGCACTGTTGGGTTGACAACTTGTATTATTAACATGAATTGATTTAGTAATAATTACAAAGCTTACTTTTTATAATAATCCACTGGTTTTATGTCTTTGTAAAATACACTTTAGAGGCCTGGTTCCTCTTCTTGACAACCTCAAGGTGGTTTGCTGTGCGTCTGGATGCCATCTGTGCCGTTTTTGTTATAGTGGTTGCATTTGGTTCCCTGCTTCTCTCCAAGAGTAAGTACAGATGTTAGAAAAAGTTCACGCAGTAATTACCATGTATAGTAATGCCTAATTCTTTTTCATATGTTGCTGTTTCTAATTGTTTAAAGGCTGTAATTAAGTGAAACTTTTCTTTCTAGATCATGATCTCTTCCTTAGTCTAGGGCATTGGGGCTGTATCTGCTTTCCTGCAAACACTGGAGGCAGTTCAGACATCTTCCGGGTTGAGGCATACATCTGTCATCATCCCCGAGTGTGCAAACAAACATGCACTTCTGTAGTCTTCACTTCTGAGATACTGGCTTTCAGAGCAATAACAAGAAATAAATCTTCTTCTTTTTCCCTACCTTTGTCTTTCTCTTTTGGGCCTACAGGGCTTTGCTTTTCATACTGAAACACCCACGGAGCTGCCTCCTAACAACGTTTTTCCTTTCTGCACATGGCACAGTAGGTCAAAAGGCAGGCTGAAGTTCCTAGGGATACTCTTCTCATATCTTGGATCAGTGGGATAGGCCAGTTCCAGAAGGAAAATTGCCTCATAATAATACATTTTATATTCACTGTCACTCATGAACTGTCATTAGTGTATGCATCATCCAGGATGTAATTGGGTTAGATGTACTAGAATGAGATAGTAATCTAAAACATGAAGGAAGAAGTCATTATCTTGGACATGAAAATTGGTGCTAATTTGCTGGTTTTGTTTCTTGTCTTTTTTCTTTGGATGAGTTTTGTATGTGCGCGTGTATTTTAAAATTTGAACACTGTACTGCACAACTGCAAATTTTGAGTTAGGTTTGATGTTAGTAGAATGCAAAAAGACAAGTGAAAACAATGGTCCTGAATCTTTCCTTGCCTCTGGATAAAGAGTAGTTCTCTTGAAGTCAAGAGGACTATGATAGGATAAAGTTCAAATAAGTCAGAGGACAATCATGCTTAATATTGAGGCAGACAGAATACATTTCTTTTCTGAGAGTAGACCCACAGTACATAGTAAAGGCTTTTATAAACAGGGGAAGAAATATTCTGTCCTGTTACTTTATCTGATTGCTTATAAGAGTGCAAAGTTGATGTAAATGTTCGTAACTAATTTTGAAATAGTTTCACCAAATTTTTTGCTTAGGTTTAGGGTCTTATGTAATTTCTGCAGGAAAAAAGTGAAGAGTTAACTAATGCTCAGCCAGACAGGGGTGACCCTAACAATCTATGGAGGTATGGTCTTGAGACTGAACCTCAGTTTTTAGACAAACACCAGGCCAAGGATAATTTGGATTATCTTGTCAAAATGTTTCCAAAATATACCCCAAAAATCCAGCAAGTAGCTGTTGTGCCTAGAGCTGCTCATTGCACAGATAACAAGTAGCGCATAACCAAATAAAATTCTGGCTGTGACACATCCATCTTTTAAGTAACCTCATGCAAGAGAACATAACTGAGATTCTGTGTAATTACAATGTACCTATTTGAGTCTCATTTTCCTTTCTTCTGCAGCTCTGAATGCGGGGCAGGTTGGTTTGGCACTCTCCTATGCAATCACACTCATGGGAACATTCCAGTGGGGCGTTAGACAAAGTGCTGAAGTTGAAAACCTGGTAATGTTTATTTCTTCCTTTTCCCCTCTTGGTTCCTTTCATGCTTGTGACATCAAGCATTGAGGATGAGATTCTTCTCTTAATTAACTTAGGATATTAATACCTTAGCAAGCAATTGAGGCACCACTCTGCAGTCATAAAGAAAAAGAACTTCTTTTAGGTTATAATTTGTCTGACTGATTTTGAATGTTTGTTGAGATGAACTGTGTCCAGGGATTGTCCTCTATTCATAGTAAGGGAGGTTTTACAATCTCCCTTTACAGCAGAAGGGAGACTGTCTTGTTACAGTGTAGACAATTGCATTGCAACTTGCTAAAGTTGCAATAAATTAATCTCTTTCTATAAGGAATATTTTAAATTATATTTTTATATTTGATATTAATAATTTATTGTTATTTATGATTGCATTTTAAAATTTTATTTATATCTCTCTTGGCATTTTAGAGTCCTGTTATTCCATTGTAAAGGCTTATAACTTTTTAATTCATTCTAAGTTAACACAAATGAGAAAGTATTTGCTTATATTCAGCTGAGAAGGTTGTGTGTTTTCTAAAATATGTAATACAAAATGCCTTTGACCAAATCGCAGTATTTGCTAGCATGTTCTAATTTGCCTGTCTATTTTTGTAAAATAATACATAAGAAAAATAGCATGTAAAAAAAATGCTAAACATAAACTTGGTATTTTTTTGTTGTGTTGACAACTGAAGTTACTTGTAATTACAGTTTGCTGTACATAGTCTGGGAAATATGTGTAATCCTTTTGTACAAGTTAAAAAGCTATGCTTAATTAGTTAATAATAATAATAATGATAATAACAAAGTTTAGATTTTTTTTTTGCTACCGCATTGCTTTTTCAGGGTATTTTTCACACAGCAGTAAACCGGTGGTGACAGGTTTTCTGAGAAATGGGAAGAAAGCTTTCAGGTTCTTTCATACCACTGGGAACATTTTGGAAGCGTCTGTGGGAGTGTCACACGTACTGAGTTGCTTTCTTGGAGGCTGTGACTCAGAGATACTTTGAAAGAGAAAGGCCATTCACTAACCAGGCTTTGATGTGAAATGCTGATCATTTTATGGAACTATGATTAGCATCAACTTCTTTGATAGGTGGACCAAAAATCCCTTGCTATCAAAGGGTGACTACACCTAGGGGAGTAAAGAGTATTTCATCTCCATTCTGTTGCTAGCTGCTCAGTGGTGGTGCACCCTTGTTTTCAGTCCTGTGCAGTTTTGGGCAGCACAATACAAAATGAAGCTGTTGGAGAGTGTCCAAAGAGGGTCTTGGGGATGGTGAAGGATCTGGAGGGAAAACCTTATGAGGAGTGGCTGAGATCACTTGGGCTGTTCAGCTTAGATAAGAGGAGACTGAGGGGAGACCCCATTGCAATCACAACTTCCTCATGAGGGGAAGAGGAGGGGCAGACTGGTCTCTTCTCTGTGGTGACAGTGACAGGACTGAGGGAATGGCCTGAAGTTGTGTCAGGGGAGGTTTGGGTTGGGTACTAAACCCAGAGGGTGGCTGGGCACTGGAACAGGCTCCCCAAGGAAGTTGACCTGGCATCAAGTTTGCCAGTCTTGAAGAAGCACTTGGACAATGCTCTCAGGCACATGGTGTGATTTTTTTGGGATTGTCCTGTGCAGGGTGAGGAGTCAAACTCATTCGTGTGTCTGCCTGTAGTTCATTTGGGAGTTTCATTTCTAGCTTTGTCTTTCCAACACACACATCTTAGTCAAGACTGACAGACAACTCTCTTAAGCCTAATTTTCTTAAAACATATGGATGTATTTAGGTTTGTAATTAATTGTACTGATGAGAAATGCTTATGAATGGCTTGATGTATCATGAGAGATCTGGATCTGTAGTAGGATATGAGATGGATTCTTTCCACTTTTTTAGTTATATAAGGAAATGGCACCAAATACTCTTACCTGTGTTTAAAAGAAAATCCATGGAGTAATTTGCAATGAATCTCTATAGTAAAAACACACAGACATATTTATATGCATGCAGTATTTGCAGTGTATGCCACAGGGTGAAGTCCATGTATGTACGTCTTCTTTCCTCCCCTTAGATGATATCCGTAGAAAGAGTGATGGAGTACACAGAACTTGAAAAAGAAGCTCCTTGGGAGACCAACAAGCATCCACCACCAGAATGGCCCAACCAAGGAATGATAGCATTTGAGAACGTTAACTTCACTTACAGTCTAGACGGACCACTAGTTCTAAGACATTTGTCTGTTTTAATTAAACCAAAGGAAAAGGTATGTATACTGTCTTTGGCTATTCACAGAAGTTAAGCAAAGATCATGAGTTGACAAGAAGCTGCGTGCTAGAAATGCATTATAAAATACGTGGATGCTAGGGAAATAGTAACTTTTCTTTTAAAAAATAAGCTTTAGTTATATTTAATAACAAAAGTTATAGCCTATCTATTTCCTCTAAGTGTAGCATAAATTTGTCTGGGAACATGATATTTCAGTCTGTCAAAACAAAGAATTAAACATACCCGATGATTTTCTTAAAAAAATCTGAGGTTTTTCAGAAAATGGCAGACATTGAAAATACCAGCCATTGAAAATCCCATCCAAGCCCAAAATGTTTGTTCAAATCCAAAGCAAATGGAGCTGCATTAGGAAATTGGGGATTCAACAGAGGGAACATAACTGGAAATGAGTATGTCAACAGACAAGGGGAGCAAAACCAATAGAAAAAAGGAACATACATGCCCTTGCACTGAGCCCAAAATGCAAGATAGAAATACAAATCAGTTGCAGAACTTCAGAATTTGGGATTTTATTTCAGTTCCTTTTGGCTACCAATCCAATTAACTCTTGTCATTAATTAGATTGGTAGCCAAAAGAAGCACAGAAATAGAACTCTTCTTCCTCTGCAAATATAACTCTTCCTCCCCAATTTTGTCCCTATCCCTGTTGGAAAAGTGCTGCAGGGAAGGTCTCCCCCACAGACAAAGTTAAATTAGAGCCCTGAAGTGTTAATTTGTGCTTTGCTACATTTCAAATGCAGGTGTACTTTTTTGATTAGGAGGTCTTCCCTAGGAGGCTGGTTCAACTCTACAAAATCTTTGCCTTTGCCTCCTTTTTAACATGCTTTTCTGTTCAATTCCAAACCTGTTCATTTTCTCTAGTGGACCTGGTGATAGCATGCATGTTACAAAAATTCAACCAGACTTTGCTACACAGAGGTGATTTCCTGGAATTCGCTGTGAATGCATTAAAAATGGTCTCTTGAGAAGAAGAGCCGTGTGAGCCCTCTCCTTAGCTGTTACATGTCACTCCAGTATAGGCAAGAAGTTCTATATTTCTCAGTGAATAAAATTAAAAACGGAAGCTAGAGATACTAGCAATGCATGACTCAGTCCTTGGTGGGGGCAGGAGAGGGAGGGATGACTGGGGGTATTTATTTTTGCTGAGCAGTTATGTTGTGGTTTCATCATCCTGAATTTGCCCAGCTTGAAACTATTGCCAAGAACTTTGTGTTTTGCTTTCTATAATGTTTTGCACAGTAATGCAGCAAGCAAATCTCCCAAGTATCTCTCTACTTTATGTTGGTTTTAATTATGGAGAAGCATCTTCTTCAGAACCAGGTTTCCAGATCTGTTGGAGATTCTGCCCATACTGCTGTCATTGAGAGCTCTTACACCTGTTCAGACCCCTGACCTACAGAGACTTCTGGTGCCTGCAGTGCCACTGGCAACAGGAATTGAGTTTAACCTTCTGCTGTGCTTGCAGTTTTTCTTGTAGCCACCCCAGGGCCCAGTTTGGGAAGCTGTGGGTACAGCAAGAATGAAGGAGGTGATGGCTAACAAATCACTCATGGGTTAAGGTCTCTTTTGATCTGTTTTTCTTGGCATTCAGTATTTCCCTACAGTCAAAGCAGGCTAGGAAGGACCCTATGCTTGAAACATCTTGGCTAAAGTAGTGTGGTGGGACAGAGACAGACCAGGGAGACGCAAACTGCTGTGCCAGCAGCTGGCAGTGATTAACCTCCTCTGCTACTGTAGCTGCAGCAGGGGAAGGTTGGCATGTGTGGCACTGGGTTTTACACACCACTGTCTTTTTTTCAGGGAACTCATGAATGGTTATTGGTTAACATATTGTTAAATGCACCTTTTCCTGACAGCTCCTGGATCTGTGGGCTATATGAAGAAGTTAGGAAGGTGCACATGTAGATTTATGGCATGGCAGCTGTGCTCCCTCAATGTACCACGAAAGGGAGGCTGCCTGAGGGATAACAAAGACATGGGTACTTTCAGTGGAGTAGCTGACATGCTGTAAATCTCACGGTTTTTGTGCAGCTCTGCTGTGAAGTGCAAGTGACACTTGAGTAACGATGAGGCCAGCATAGCAGGTGTACTCCTGTGTGTGTGCACATGGCTTGTATCAGGCAGCACAGTCCTGGCTCTGTGAGTCCTGATAGGTGGCACTTCCATTTGCAGACTGGTGCTGTATTTGCACTGGCTGTGAGCGTGGGCCTCTGAAGAATAAAAAATATTAAAAAGATGGATAATGTGTACACTGAGAGCTGTTTCAAATTCCAGTCAATTGTCAGCAGCCTGTAGTCAATTGGACCAAAGATGCAAATAGATTCTTCTAAATGTTGAAGAGCATAGTCCTTTCATTTGATGCCAAACTGAAAGTGGGATTTTGACAATATGCAGAGCAGCTGCATTTTTATTTTAAGTATCAATGTATTTTTTGTATTTTTTTCTTTATATCCTCAATACAATACTTTGTATCTACAAATTGACATTTGCAGAGGAACAATTGAACTTTCGCTTTTACAGCTCTGGTTGTCTGTTTTCTCTATTCAGCATTTTCTTTCTGAGCTGTAGTTTATCTATTCAGAACTATTATTCCATTGTTTCACTGATATAATTTAGAGTACTAGACATTTTATCATTTATTGTAACAGATTTGCTTAAATTAGTCTGTTTAATAATAAGCACTGTAGAAATGTTAAGTAGTTTAATAGTACAATAATGAATGGTTGGATGAAATTGTTGAATCAGAATGTAGAAGTAGAAAATACCTTTTATATTATGCAGCATAAGCTGCTCCTTGGAGTGTACTTTTTTACTGTTGTGTATTTTTTGTCAAATGTGGACACTGCTGTTTTGTTTGAACTTAATGCCTCTGACTGAAAGTTTCTCCTTGCACTTTGATGCAGTTTCCTGTCCTGAATTTCATTTCAGCAGCCATTGCTGCATGCATGTGAGTCTCAGGCAGTGGGTAATTGCCCTCTGGTATCTGTACGTATACTCATGAAGGTTTTCATCTTTCTTCCTCCTTTCTGCACCCCAATCACTTTGCCCAGCCATATTATACATGTTTAATCCTCATAAATCCTTCCCCATCAAATCAATATCTCCAATCCATATTAATTTTGTCTTTGTCTGAACTTCTTCCTGTGTGCTGATTTTTTTTTTTTTGGAAATGTAGGGATTAGAACAGAATGCAGGAAACAGCAAATTCTGCCAGATCAGATCTCTGTGGAGGGTTACACCCATTATCTTCTGTGATACAGTTGGTTACCATACACTGTTTTTCTCTAAGAATCCTTTACCTGAATACAACATTAAAAAAAAAAAGGGAAGAATTAGGTAGGAATTTGTAGGTCTTAGCCCCGTGTCATTAAAGTTATCCATTCCATATTTTTTATTGTCTCTTTTCTCTGAAAGCTTTATTTTTTTTTTCCCACTGCATATGTCTTCCAGTTTTTCTTTGGGAACAAAGAGAACCCTGAATCTCTGTGATTTTATTATTTACTGTTTCTTCTGTTTGAAAAGGAATTTCAGCTTGATGTCATGGCATTGTAGTTTCAATACTTGTTGGAGATGTCTGAAGTATGGATACAGTTTATAATCATGCTACTTTAAAGTACTTCACCTTAACCATAACTAACCAAAATCAGTCTAAATTATTTAAATTGGGAATACATTGTTCCCAGAGTGCTTTATGGGAGTCTTTTTTGGGGTCGAGTAGATGCATGCCTGAAATGATTTGCCTAACATCACCCAGCAAACCAGGTTTGGTATAAAAATTAGTAGCCTTGAATCACATTACTGTATTCATTGAGCCACTTTATCTTGTTTACACAATAAGACACCACACATTAAGGGGAAATCGTTCACCTTTGAATATGATCCAAGAAATTGTCGTGTATACAAATGTCACCTGAATCCAAACTGATTTAAGGGGAGAGGATTTTTCCTCTTGGAAAAATGTTAATTACAAAGAAGTTTTATTTGGTGCATGTTCTACTGTAAATCCTGTGATGCTGTAAAAGTGTTGCTTGACATATTAATTTATCCTGAAAAGCTCACAGTTTAATTGTACAGGCTTGGCTTGCTCCGTAGGTTGGAATAGTGGGAAGAACTGGAGCTGGGAAGAGCTCTCTGATAGCAGCCCTCTTTCGCCTGGCGGAACCTGAAGGAAAGATTTGGATTGATAAGTACTTGACATCAGAGCTGGGACTCCACGACTTGCGGAAGAAAATTTCCATTATACCTCAAGTAAGAAAGAGACTTGGTTTGCCATGGATGTTTTGGATGTAATACCATAGTGTTTAAAGTGCTTTGCTGGGATATGTTCCCCCTGTATGCAGTAGACACAGGAACTGTAGCAAGGCGTTTCTCTTACTTGAGTAAGGTCTTGATTATTTTAAGATAAATAGAATCAATTCTGGGACTGGAGCATTTTTTTCCCTCGTTTTGTACCCTGCCTGTTCCTTTGGAATATCTGTGTGTTAGCTGTATGCTGTCCTCCCATAGTCTGAGGAAAAGCAGAGGAAATCTGATAAGTATACACCAATCTTCAGCAGTCCTCTGAGGTCTTTTGATCCTTTGGCAGCATTTCCTGCCTGATGCGTTGCCTGAAGCTACCTTAGTAAGAGACTTTAAAGGACCACTTTCACCTCTCTGGTCACCTCTGTACAGACTGACTGGTGTTAGATTTAGAAAAGAGCAAATGTGCCACCTAGAAGTGAGCTATCAGCTTTTGCATTATTTGGAGAAGGCTGGGCAGGAGAAGTCCAGGAGGACAGACTAAAGAGTAGATCATTATCACGCATAATAAATAAAACTTGATAAATTTTAGAAGTTGAATGCAAGAAAGGCCGCAATGCAGGAGAAGTCCAATAAGGCAGTGTTGGAAATAGCCTCATCTCTCATGCTGGAGTAGAAGAAAGGCTGTTCAAAGAAATACAGTAGGTCACAGGTCTTCTCTCTTAGAATCTTACTTTCATGAGACACTGTGTCAGAGAAGGGTTATGTATAATCTTAAAACTTAGAAGGCAAAGTCTGTGCATGTTACAGTTTCATGAGAGCTCTGGTCTCTTCTGTGGGAATTTGCTCTCCAGTGAAGATGGTGGAAGAGTGAAAAGCTCATATGCTGCAAATGTGAAGTCATATTTTGGAAAGCAGTTCCTCTGCACTGTTCTAGCAGGAAGAGTGAAGAGTAGACTGTAAACCAGAGGAATTTTTTTGCCATGTTTAGCATTACTTCTCAGACCTCTCTATTTTATAACAGAATCTGTATTTAGAGTTACTTCTGATTGTGTGCTAGTCTCTTGGCAGGGTGGCAGTCAGAGTGTATTACTTTCTTTAAGTTGAGAATCTAATACAAATCTTAATGAGGCATTTTTTTCTCAAAGAACAGGAGTCAAAAAGAAACAGGCATGCTATTGAAAAAACATAAATTAAAAAATAGGTACTTCCCCAGCAATTGGATTGTTGCCTAATGCAGGAAGCTTTTTGTTTCTTCATGCTGTAGGTTTTGTTATTGCAGTACTCACTGGAACTAGTCATCTTTTGTATGTAAAGAGAACTTATATGGATTTGAATTCAGTTTATTTGTTTGTGTGTAGCATTCCTTTCTCATGAAAGCAGATGATCATCAGTTCATTCAAGGTCTACAGCTTTTTGAAAGCCTTTGCCTATAGCTATTGTGGGTGATTTTTACATTTTGAAGAATTCAGCCCAGTTGAACAAAATAGGATTATGAGACAGGAAAACTGCAGGTCAAATACAGTTTCTACATGTTGAATGATACAGATGCTCCAGGTTCACTGCATTTAGTTACACATGTGAGGTTTTTTCATACACAGGTCTGTTGACATAGTTTTAAAACTGTTTTAATGCAGTGGAACTCCGATTTTTGTCAAGTTTATATCAGGTTTGCATCATAGTCCCAGAAGTTTTGAGTCTGCAAAGGCTAGCAGGTAGCTTTTTTTTTTTAATGTAAGGGAAGACTATCTCTACTAAAAATATGCAAAACTATCAAGTGGTGGTATGAAGAAGAGGAGGAAGGAGAGTTTGGAATCAGGTTTCTGCCATGGTGAACTGTATGATAAGCATTGTCTTGTACTGTGTTAATAGTAGTGTCAATAATAGGAATAGCAATGTAACATCAGGCTGTTATTTTACAGCAAATATCTTCATAATTATGTGGGTAGCTGAAAAACCAGAGAGAGAGATGCTTATTAGAATTGCAACATAAAACATGCTAAACAGAACCATTCCTAGAGAGTGATGAGGCAAGACTGAAGTTTCCTTGTGTGTTAGTTTAAATACCTACCTGGAGAAATAAAAATGTGCTTAGCTTCTAATTGCTTGCTTGGATGGAGCTGTGTAAAGGGTGTGTTTGTAAATCTTTTCTATGCAAATCTTGTCTGCCTCTCTGACTGCGAGCATTTTTACAACAATTATTTACAGGTTAGTCTTATTGCTTTCCTCTCATAAACCAGACTGTTTAAAAAATAATCTGTGTCAGAAATGGTAATTAAAAAATATCCTTATCTTCTGTTGCAGTGCATGTCTGTTGTTAGGACTTTTATAATAGTTATGAACACTTTATAGGTTCAGCCTCTTCTTCTGCCAACTTATAAAAATGGATTGAAAAGGAAAATAAATGCAACAATACCTTCAAAATACGCCAAATGGTGTACTAAATAGGTATTACTAAACAAATTAGTTTCTAGGTGTTTTTGAAGAAAACTGTTTTTTGGCCTCGAAATATTTTGTGTTAAACCCTTTTGCTCATTCAACAGGTTTTTAGTGATATTGCTATTGCAGCAGATACTTTCAAATAATTGGCATGTTACATCAAGAAGTATCTTTTTTCATATTGCTTATGGCATGTTCAGTTTGTTTTAATTCTTTTGTAGTACTCTGATGGTTTAGAAATTAAAAGACAATAAAAGGGTTAAGATCTGAATTCTCTTCTGGTTTGCTGCAGCCCTTTGGAGCTGGGCATCGCTAGAGTTAGACGGGGAGAAAGTCAAGACAAGTTAATCTCAGAGTAAGCTGAAGTTACCCAGTGTAAGTTAGATTTTATTTCCTAGGGGAGAAAGGAAAAAAAAAAAGAACACATTTTGCCTAAAATTTGCCCAGTTTAAAGAAGACTGACAACATGATGAATGGTCTCCATTTATGGTTAGCACTGTTACAGCTTTTGACTTGTTTTTGTCTTTATGTGTGGTATTAAGATGAGTTTAGCCCTTAAGTCGTGTCAGTGCATGACTCTCAGGTCTGGCAACTCATATTACTGAGTACTGATCTGTTGCTTAAGGAGAAGGGTTGCTTTTCTGAACCAAAAGTCCTTCTTCCCACTTTTTAAGTGCTACATGTTTCAATGTGATTTGATTTGTGCCAGTTTGATTAATTATCTGTTACTACTCTGACTGGGAACTGAAGTAGAACAAAACTTGCTTCGACCACAGGTAAAGCCACATTGGTACCTGAATGGGAGAAGGTACTGATTTGACTCCCTGGTGTATTTTGAGTGAGAGCTTTGCCCAGCAGTTCTAAGCTCCGGTTCTAAGTAAGTTTGCTTTGGTGCTGTGGCAGTATAGATAAACTTCAGTGTGTTTCGGTTTTAAATGGTGAAAGCTGTTCCTGCTTAGCCCTGATGGTAAAATGGAAGGGCTTTCATGGTATGAAATGAAAAAACCCAAACCCACAGCCAAACACAGAAGGAAAACCAGAAAGGCATTGTGAACTCTTTGATTCCTTTCTGGTTTATGTACTTCAAAAACAGGTTTTCAAAACTGCCCAAAAGTAATTTAGGAGTGTGAGCTCATTGACAGTGCTAGTTGTTGGTTTTCATTAACAATACCAGAGGAGAGCAACGATTTCATGTAAGTATATATATAGCTTGTGGCATCAGAACAGTGGCATGTAAATGCCCATCTAAGTACAAACATAACTGTGTAGAGCAATTTGCAAACAGACCTGTCCTGTTTGGTAAATTATCTTCATACAGAGTAGCTGAACACTTGCCTCCCCCCCAACATCCCCCTTAAGCATGCAGTTGTAATATACACCTTTGCATTTCAAAAATCATAGCTTGTTGGATATTTCTGTGCTATTGTTGATACAGGTTACCTGTGATTATCATTAAATTACCTACTGCATTATAAAACCTGTATTTATAATGGAATGCTGATTTTACTGGGTTTCAGGAGCCTGTTTTATTCACTGGAACTATGAGGAAAAACTTAGATCCTTTCAATGAATACACCGATGAAGAGCTGTGGAACGCCTTGGAAGAGGTGAATTACTAAATCTAATAATGTACATCTGGTATTTAAAATTCACATACCAATAACATTACAGTGCTTGTGTGTGTTAGGTTTTAGATGTTTTCATCAGGTTTGATAAAGGTGTAATTGTTGATGGAAAAAGGTAGACTATCATATGTGCATTTGTGTATGTGTGTGTGCATCTGTGTGGAGATGTGTATAATGTTATATAAGTCTTTTATTAAAAAATTATCCTTTGGGATGATGCCTTGGTTATATTTTGATTCCTATCTTGGTTTTAATGAACATTAATAGATTCTTAACAATGTGCTTTAATGTTTTTAGAATTCTAATAACTGACACACTCTGTAATCCAACTTGGCACTTACTCATTTTGTGTCAGAATATAAAAGGCAAACCTTGCATACTTATTGTTGTGTCATCAGACACACAATAGCTGATTTAAAAGAGAGTTACTCATCCTACAATATGTTGACATGTCAACAGGTGCAACTGAAGGAGGTTGTGGAAGATCTACCCAACAAAATGGAGACACAGCTGGCAGAATCTGGATCTAATTTTAGTGTTGGTCAGAGACAGCTGGTGTGTCTTGCCAGAGCAGTTCTAAAAAAAAATCGTATTCTTATCATTGATGAAGCAACAGCAAATGTGGACCCAAGGTAAAAACAAAATCTGTCATACTAAAATGAGCTTGTTTCTCTTCTAATACGTTCATCCCTTCTGTAGAGATGAACTTAAATGCATTATATTTAATGCGGTTTATATTGCTGTTTTATGTTTTTGATGATACCATCATTTTTGTCTATTCAAAATGGGACGATTGAGCTTTGGCTATGGGGCAGATGATATAAACTAAGCACTCAAAAGATCCCTAATTTCAGTGCGTTCCATAGGGTAGGGAAATTAATATTCAAAGTTTATTTGTCCTGCAGCCATAGATTAGAAGACAAGAATGTTCTTGAAAATGCATCTCTGTAACATCAGAATAGCCATGAAACAAGTTGAGTTCTGTTGACTTATGGGAAGAAATGTTTGTTGGAAATAAATAAATACAAAAGATTTAATTCATCTCACTCCCAAAACTCCCTAAAACTAGAAAGGTGAGAAATGGCTGTAAGCAAAACCAGATACTTCTGTTTATGAGATGTTGTCCTTTCAGATGGCTCAGATGCTGGTGTGTAAGTTCGAGGTAAAGTAGGGGCAGGGGTAGAAGGTTAGCTATCCTAAACACCACAGGAATTGCAGAACAGATTTGGAGATGTTTAAGCCTACAGGGTGGACTCACTTATTCGTTATTCAATCTTGTATAACTCAGGCCAGCAGAACTTTCCTGAATTCTTTTCTGTTTGAACTAGAGTATGCTTCTAGAAGAACATCCAACCTCAATAACAAAAAGAAATTCAATGACAATCCTTGTTAAATTGTTCCAATAGCTAAGTACCCCCACTGTTAATTTTTGAAACATTTGAAGCACTGGTGGAAATATTTTGGAAACAATACTGCAAACGTACTGCATCAATTAGTCTGAGCTGAATATATAGTTCCAACAAACTATGGCTTGAGGGAGAACTCAAAATCCAAAGAGGACAATAACACAGCAAGTCCCTCAAACAGATGCATTAAGGATTTTGTATGTCATCTGGGCGTGACTCATTTTTCTAACATCTTCTTGGGGAAGAAGTGGTGCCACTGGGGTAGCTTTACAGTTCAGCTGACAGTATATTTCTAAAACCTTTAGAGAAGTGCATTCCCTTCCCAGAGGTTCTCTTTTTTCTTTTTTTTTTTTTTTTCTTTTTTTTTTTTCCTTTTTTTACTCTTGGTTTATTTTTGGCTGAACTCTGGTAGATTAACTATGATTAATCATAGATGTGGAAATTTAATACCATCTTACTCATCCTCCCTATTTTGGCATCTCACATGCGTGTTCTCAACTTGCACTATCCATTTAATTGATCTTGATTAATGTCTGCTGCAATATATATTATAATAAGGTAAATGTTTGTTTGTATCAACTCTAGGCATAACAATACAAATAATAACTTGGAACTTCTTTGAATTCAGTTTGCATTACAGTCATTATTACCTTTTCCTTAATGTGTTGGTATAACTAGAGCCAAGTATTTTTTAGCTGTGCAATCTGATAGGATGATCATCAGGAAATGCTGATGTGGGTTGCTTAACTGAGCAGTTAGGGAGGCATTTTTGGCATGTAAGGAAAACCTCCTCCTTTTCTGATGCACAACCCCCATACCTGGCACCCTTGTCTCTCACCTGGCAGCAAGCACACATCATATCGAGCACCTGAGATGGGAGACCATGGCAAACTGCTGCTGTCTCTGGAGATAGTTTTCTTTTTGTTTGTTTCTCTGGCTCTTGATCTCTCTCTCTCTCAGCAGCCTCAATTGCTGCTGCCACCGTGTCCCTTCTGCAGTTTAACCTGGAAGCAAGTGTGAGAAGGCAAGGGCTAAGCGTGGCAGGAAGAGAAGGAAGGGTGAGGTGACATGAGGCAGTGGATGCAGTGTGAGAGATGGGCACTGTACCTTCCCCAGGGGACTGGAGGGGGGACTCTCCATCATATTTCAGTTCAGCTAGGCCGTTCTTATCTGCTACTGGGGGTGAAGGGAAGGAATTTGAAGTTTATCCTCTTCCCTCCTTCTCATATGTTCTGGCTCCCATATGTCCCCTTATTTTCCCCCTTGCTCCTCACAAATGCCACCTGCACTCTGAGTGCTTTTGTGGGGGGGGAAGGTGGAGCTTGCCATAAAGAAGATTGCCCTAAGTCAGACTACCTGCACGATTTATGTGATAGCTGACAGATCTTTGATTTGATTTTATATTCTTGGTGCTTTCTCACCCTGAAGAATAGAGTCTGGTTTTAAAGCAGTTGAAGTGTTGTGGAAAGTTGTGTGAAATCTGGAGCAGAAGAGCTGAAAATCTTCATGTAGTTGTTTTGGTGATACACAGAAACAAAATCATTAGTACCTGAGACGTTTAAAAATACTGAATTTGTTTTAATTGTGTTAACTCATATTTTTGCTTTTAGAGAACAAAACTTTTGGCGAGCAAACCACTGCCACCTTTTTACATTGGTTGTTCATTGAATCTGGCAAAAACAGCCATTGCACATAGTTCAGTTCTTTAGCCATCTTAACCTTGTAAAGTTTAACCTTTTATTACATCTAACAGCTATCTGTAGCTCTTTCTGTTTTGTAGAAATTATCTAAGCCTCTCAGGAATTGTGTAGTGCGAGATATGCTTTTAGGACAATCCCAGAGGACATTAGACAGAAGATAATGACTTACCCGGTTTTCTTTTCAGCAGCTTGGTTGCTTCTCATTCAGGTCATAGTTATTCTTCCTCTTTAGATAGTTTTCTTTTTACACAGTCAACTAATTCAGGTTACACTAGATCTTGGGTTGCTGGGAAACTTGTTAGATCCTCAACCTGTGGTGCCTGTAGGACAGCTATACCACCATTTTGTACTTTCTTATTGTATTTTTCCTTCCAGGAGGGAGTATTGTGGTTCCCATATTTATATAAACAGATTAGGATTGAGTTTTTGTCATCCAACAGCCCTGGTTTTGGTATTCAGGTTGCATCTTTGGTTTTTAATGTGCCTGAAAGATGATGGGCTTTGATCTACTGAAGTGGGTGATGAAATCACTTGGCACTTGCCTAGACACTTTCTCAGTGTGGATATGCACCACTAAGAGTCCATTTGTGCCCTAATAAAGGGACAGAAATGATGCTTCCTTTGGTACTTTTCTAGCTCTAACTGGTATGTGATACAGCCTCTACACTCTGTCAGCACATAATTCTGTATACAGATTCTTTTCTTGTTCTTCTTAGATTTTCTTGCTTTCCCATCTTCCTCCTGAGATTCTCCAGGAGGCTGATTATGGTGCTTCTGCCTGCTGTTCCAAAAACTATGCTCTGAGATCTACCACGAACCTTGGAGAGGATCTAGCCAAGTGTCAGTCAGCGGACACGACTGCCTGAGATCTTGCACTGTGATATTTGAAGATGGAGATGTTAAGTCTGTTCCTGATTACTCTGTACTCTCATTTTAGAACATTTGTCACGCCCACAATATGGACAGCAGTTTCTTGTTAGTGATAAGCTTGTGTTCAAGAAATACCTGTTTAAGATAATAGTTTGATAGTATCTCTCTAAGAATGAGAGGTTTTTTCCTTGTAAATGTAGAAAGAGGTAGTGCTATAAAGAAGATGTAATTAAAGAAGATACAATAAATGAATGCAGAGGACAAGGATGTTCAAGACTGAGGCATTCCCAAAAATCAGGAGTAACTTGAGTTACAAATAGTTGAGTCTTTTATAAAGTTACTGTCAAGGTTCCTGAGCCAGCTATGATTCTCAAGTTCTTTAGTAGCTTTGGCGAAAACTTCACCTTGGGCTTGACTGTAAGGACAGAAAAAGGCTTTCTTTACACAGTTCTAGGGAGTATTGAATATTGAATATTTTGTTTCTGTTTTGCTATTTCAGCCATTGCAGAGAACACATCCTGCTGTCTCTATAAGGCTCTCCCATAGTGAGTGTTTTCATGGATGCCTCTGTTTTATTTTTTTCCTTTTGGAAATAAAATTAGTCAGGTTATTGAGGCATTGCTGAGAAGAGAGAAAAAATATATACATGCATTAACACTGGGGTGAAAGGACTGGTATTGCTGTGATGTGAACATGATGAACAACTTCCTTTTCTTAAGGTGATAACGCAGAACTAAAGAGCCTGGCCCTGTCCTGACTTCTCCTCCTGTCTCTGTCCTTGATTGCTTACTGGCCTTTGTTCAAAAGGAGTTGAGGAACACCTGCTTCCCACTTTGTTTTAGAGCTTCTTCTAGGAAATAGGAGCAGAAGGACCAAGCCTCTCAGACTGTGGTCCAGAACCCAGTTCTCTTAAGCTTGACAGAACTTCAATGTTTCTGTCCCCAGATGAAGGTAATAGTTAGACTGCGTGGAATTCTGACTTAACTGTTTGTGTCTTCCTTCTCTCTGATGATTCTCCTGTCATCAGCAAGGATCTGTCTTCTCCTTTGTCATGCTGATTGCTTCAACTTAGCTTGTAACAGAAGCTAGGTTTGTCCTTCAGAGCGTGAGCTGTACTTTCTACTGTGGAAACTTAGTAGTTACTTCATTTCTCTAAGTCATCCTGTTCCTCCAAAGTTGTCTGTCCACTTTTTATTGCTGGTGCTTCCTGGCATGATGGTATCAGAACAATTCTCTTTGCATAATTCATGAAATGATACCAGATATTCATCATGTGCAGACAGATTCAGTGTGGAGTACTACTTCTGTCTAAAAAACTACTACTTAATCAGATGAAGATATGTTTTATGAATCTTTGATGTATTTTATTTTCCCATTATTTTTAAAAATTTGAAGAATTAAGGCTTTGCAAGCAACTGATTACAGCCAATGTGTCTGCCTAAATATTCTAGTTTATTCAGATATCTCTTTTGTCTTTTTTTAACCTAATATGCAGCATTTTATTATTCTCCAGTCATCATATATATAAAAGAACAAATTCATGTTTTAATAGAAATCCTGGAAATGAGGCCCATGCTTTCAAGTGCCAGACTTCTAGGCTGGAGTAACTAACACCAGTATATTTTGAGTTCTTCGTGTCATCCTGTCTTGGATGAAAATTTTAGTTTCTGTTCCTTTTTCTCCGTTGTTGCCATTTGTCTGTTGGGGTTATTTTGAAGGCTGGTGAGCAATATGTGAGTATTCACAAGGCCTGGCTGGTGGGACCCAAGGCTGCCTGTGCAGTGGGCTGTCAGATGCCTCTAGAGGGCATTCATCACCGGATGGCTGCCTGATCCAGGTTCTTGGATTCACCTTCCAGCCATGCCCCTTCCCTTTCACTGGCTTAAGAGAGGACTGTAGAGATCTCCACAGAAAAGCCTGACTTGTGTCCTCTAAGTTAGGTGGTGTCGATGCTTCTCTTGTACAGTTAGTGACTCAATAATCTCCAATTCTGTGACTGTTGCCCATCTTTTGCTTTAATGCTTGTTTAAATGGCTAAAGAACATTCTAGTGTCTTAACTACCTATCAGTATAATTTTATTTCTTTTTCACAGTTCTCAGCTTCATTTGTGACAGTTTTTGCTTCAGCCCTGTGCTTCGGTGTCTGTGCTCTAGCTTAATTTTCATTCTTTTCAAGTCTTGTGTTTCCCTCTGCTGTCCTTTTCTTAGGTGGTTAATTCATACAGTAGGCTCACTCTTAACTTGAAATCTTTCCTTGGGCTGTGCATTCCAGTTAATGCTTTTGATTTACAGAGTATGCCACAATGGGGGTTTTTCAGTATTCAAGTTCTTGAGCTATTCCAGTACTATTTTACTTTACCAACCATCTCCTCTAAGTGATGTTCTTTTGCATTTGAATCAAGAAGCTTAGTTCTAGGCTGTCCTGTGTTTGTTCTTTAGATGATTTGCAATGAAGGATATTTACCTTCACCAACTTTTCTTCACTTCTTGCACAAACTAAATCTTGAACGAGAATAACAATGTTTCTTTGTGTAGAAATCAGTAGAACTATCTGAATCTAAGAATTTTCCCTTTTCTGTAATTGAAATTATTCTGAGAAATTAGCCTCCTGAAATGAAGCCTATTGCTCTGCTTGCAAGAAGAAACCCTTTCCTCACCAGGTATGGAAGGGTAGACTTTGGAGTATGTTTCATGATATGCCATCTCCAAGTCATCTGGTATAACAAGAGGAAGAAGCACTGTAATGACTTTATAAGCATATTTCCTTCCATCCAGTCTTGTTTGATGAAGTCATAAAACCTGCCTGCCATTCAGTGATCCGTGAAAATGTCTTATTTTTGTCTACATTGCTCTTGCTGTGTTTCAGAACAGATGAGTTCATTCAAAAGACGATCCGTGAAACCTTTGCTCACTGCACGGTGCTGACCATTGCACACCGCTTGAACACCATTATTGACAGTGATAGGATTATGGTAAGACAGTTAACTGCTTCACTTTTTAAAAATTTTCTTTCCTGAAGAACAATGTTATTGATTCTTCTTTATTTTGATCCAAAAGTGGGTAGGAGTGTAAGTCATACGTTAGGCTTATCCAAGTTAACCTCATCATCCTAGCTACTGTAACTCACAACTCATAAAACTGTAGATACAACAACCTGGAAAAAACTCTTGCTTTCTCTGCCCTTGTGCTTTCTATCCTGCAAGGCACAAACCCACTGCAGGTGAGGAGCAGCAGGAGACTTGAGCAAATAAGCTCTGCCAGTACTGGGAGCCTGTGAAGTCACACCCGTGAGGTTCTGGGCAGAGTCTGCTGGGTTCAGTCAGGTGCATTAATGCAGTCTCAGTGGGCCAGGGGAGGCAGTGACAATAGTTGGTGTGGGATGTGTAAGGAGGAAGTGGTGGAGGTTCTGGGGCAGGGGACATGGAGGTAAGGAGACAGCAGCTGCCCTGAGGTAGGTAGTGATGGGAGAAGTAGGACTAGGCTGGTGAGGTAATGAACATGGCCAGCATTCCAAAGCAAGGTTCAAACAGAGAAGACGAAGAACTACCAGTACAGCAGCCACTGCCATCTTTGCTCCCAACAGAGGAATGTTGTACCCCATCTACCACCTTGTCGGCCCCACAGTGCATTGCACATGCAGAGAAATTAGGAAATACTTGCTGATTTTTTTCATAAAGGTGGTGGTGTTCCCTGGGCTCTCAGGAAATCCACCTTGTTTGTGTCCTTGACATGGTGTGCAGCCTGCAGTTTTACAATTTTCTGCAATAAGAACACGAGCCCTTTACAAACATCTTCGCTGCCAGTTAACTGGCATAGAGGGCAAACTGTGTTCATAAGTGGAACTCAAATTTAACTGGGCTTCGAGCAGAAATTAACTTTCACCTCTTGGTGGTAACCTTAAAAAATACCTCTCAACTTCAGTCTTATGAAAGTGAAAGATGATAATTCTTTCCATGTGTTTTTGGGGTTTTTTTTGACTGGATGCTCAAAACATTTTAAAATCTTTGATTGAGTTACAGTAGTTGCTTGAAGTACACAAAATTAAACAGTTCCATCTGCTGAGGTGAGTGGTGTTCTGAGGAGTAGAATAGATTGTAAGTTGAGTGATTATAGTTTACTTAGAAAGAGAGAAACCAGCAGACCAGCAGAACTGCCATAAGTAGTCATGTAATTGCAAGCATTTAACGTATAATAAATAAATATTTTCTTCTCTGGTGAATACCTCCCCACAGGTCTAATGGATATGTTGGTGTTTTCTACAACTGAAATGAACAAAAGATTTGTGAGGAAACAACTGTGACCTAATTAATAGCTGTGTGTGTTTGTTAGCTGTCCAAAGGGATTTCTGTGGGTTTTGGTTCATTAACTACTATTAACATGTTAGGTACAGAATGCTCTCTCCACAAAGATGTTTTCCTAGATTTACCTTTAATGTCATGAAGTTACAGTGAAAACTAAATGTTTTATTTACTTTTTCTGCCAAAAATTGTTGGAGCAAAGCATAAAAGTTGCCCTTTTCCCCAAACTACTTAGGATAATTGCCAACTACATAGCTACTCTATTGCATTTTAAGTGTCTGTACATTATTCTTACCCATATGTTTTTTCAGTTTAGTCACTATTAAGCTTTCTAGTTTCCTAATTGTCTAATAGTCTTTAATGCTTTTGGCCTCTTTAGAATATTAAGAAAGAGATTCTCAGGATGTGTCTTTGAGTCTACAGTCAGTAGTAACTTGTAAATCTTTCAAATCTTTTAAATCTTTTAAATCTTTTAAATCTTTTAAATCTTTTAAATATTTTTCTTTTTCATCTTTTTGCATTGCTCCATTTTGATCTTACAGATTTCTGTAAATTGGGGGAAGAGGAGGGTGAGAAGCCTGATTAAAAAAGAGGAAACTGACATGTAACTTCATAACAATCCTGTTTTCTTGACATCTTTACTCAGTTATCTGTTAGTTTAGGGGCAAATCAGAATTATCATCTCATATTTAGAATGATCAGAGTTATGGCAGATGTGCTTCTGTTATACTTTAATTACTTGGTTTACTTGGGCATGTAACTCCTAGTGGGAATAAGGCAGAATTTTGGAAGAAAAACATGTTAAAAATGCCAAGAAAAAGAATATTCCTCTAGAAGACTAACTATTAATTAATAAGGGCTATTAATAAAATTTATTATTTACTTCTATATCACAAAAATTGAGAACACTTTGCTGAAGAAAGCTTTTAGTATATTCTATAATTTGGTTAGTCAATGGTATATTTTAGTAATTCACAGATTTAATGTGTTGTAGATTCTTTTTCAAGAGTCAGAAATGCACAAAGAAAGTGCATTGTTCTTCATTTACCCAGTATTACTAAAAATCCTGGTTTTGTTTCTCCTTTAATTGAGTCTGTGCAATAATGCTTTATTTATAAGCCATCCCAAATCTCCGTTGTTTGCTATCGTGATAACTTATTTAGAAAATGAAGGAGGAAGAACAAAAATAGAACCTGGCAGTCAAAATATTAACAATTGTCTTTTGACAAATAATGAGTAAGCTATTTTTCAGACAAATTTGGGACAAGCTTATTCAGCTCTCTTAAATCAATCATGAATGTTGAAGCCCATTCCTGAAAAAGTGGACATCACCTAGGGCTTTCCTCCTTTCCAATTGGGTCAGATTGAAAGGAACCTCCTGTTTAAAGCAGGTTACTCAGGACTTTTTCCATTTGAGTCTTGAAAACTTGGAGAAATGGAGATTCCACAGTCTCTAGGCTACCTGCTCCAATGCTTAATTATCTGCTGTTAAATCTTTTTTCTCCTTATATCCAGTGAAAGCCTTTCTTCCTTTTGTAGCCATTGTTTCTTGTTTTCCCACTGTGTATCTCACTAAAGAGCCTTCTGTCTTCTCAGTAACTCCTTTGTAGATATGGGAAGGTTGCTGTTAAGTCCCCTGAAGCCAGCAGCTCTCCAGGGTGAACGTGCCCTGCTCCATCAGCCTTTCCTCATAGGTGCTCCAGTTCACTGGCCACCCTGATAACCCTGTTTCAAGCTTGCTCAAATTTACCTTGCTCTTACTTGTGCTGGGGGGTCAAAACTGATCATCATGTCTTGAGTGTGTTGGCTGCAGTCTCCAGCTTGGCATTGTTCATGAGTATTTGATTTAATTCCATGTAATTACTGGTTAAAGCAGAACTTTCCAAAAAGAAGCTCTTCACCTTTAGGGTTAATCTAAACATTAAAAAAAAATTAGAACAGAAAATAATTTTGAGAAAGTCATGAGAAAATGTCGAGTTGGATGAGTATGGAAATAGGAACTGAACGTGAACTGTTGCATGTCTGCTCACACCCGTCGTAATAACCGGTTCTATTTTAGAAGAGAAGAAAAGCCTACTCAAGGAGGGAAAAAAGGAAGAACAGAATATATTTTATACAACTGTAGACAAATCTGGCCTCAGGAGTAGTTTTAATTCTCGTTTGTTCCATTCCCAAAACCATACCTCTGCTTTCATAATCCAGGTCACGCCTTAAGAGTATTTCCATTATATCTGTCTTAGTGATAAACACATTTTATCAGAACTTCAAACGCTTAAAATCATTGAGGGAAGAGCTGTATTGTGTAACGTGATACTCTCTAACCCAATCACCTCAATGAGTAATACTACATTGCACTTGCATAGGACCTTTCATCTGGAAATTGTAACGCTCTTTATAAACATTAATTAATTAAACTTCAAACACCTGGGTGAGATAGGGAAGTATCCGTACAATCTTTGGAACCAAAGTTGGAAAGACTTGTTAAGTCAGCCCATCAAATAACACTACCATAAAATTATAATCCAGTGGTTTTCAAGCTCCTTTTTTTTTCTTGCCTCTGTGCTGCTCTAGCATCTAATGGGACACTTTCTCATTCCTTTTCCTTCATTACTTTGAGAAGCCAAATTGTAACTCTTCCCATCAGGTGCTAGCAGTACCCATTTTAGCTCTTTGCACGGGTAGGCACTCTGCTGCCTGGAAGAAGGGGAGGGTAGGATGAAAGCAGAAGTTACCTCTTCTGTCATGGCAAATCCTGGCAGAAGCTCAGCTCAGGCTTGCTTCACTTGTCTCTAATTCATTGTAGCTTCCCCACCACCTCAAAATCTGCTTCCCTGTCCGGTCCTCACCATAGAGGGCAAAGGCCTTTTATGTAAACTACATCTGCAGCCAATGGGCACCACTCCCAAGACTTCCAGGGGGATCTTACAAAATCCCCATCATCCATTTCTCCTCCTCCTCTTTGCTTCCTTCTGTGGGTTGAGAAATGCTTTTTAGAAACTCTGTTTTTACAGAGGGGGAAACAGAAGCATACAGAAATTGAGGCTCACCCGGGGACACAGAGGTTCAGTAGCAAATAAAGCATATGCATCTGACAAGAAGCTGATGGAGTTGTTTGCTGTATATACTATGCCATGGCCTCTCCAGAGGAAAGCCACAGAGTCAAAACTTGTGCATTTTCCAATGACAAGGATGTTTCTCCAGAGAGTTTTTGTATCAGAGCAATACTTCTTTGAAATGGAAACTCTTTATGCAAGCAGAACTTGATCTAGTAATTAAAAACTGTCATTCAAATAGGAAGTTTTTGATGAGAGAATCATGGGAAGAGATTTGATTTATTTATGGGAAAACCTGTTGTGGTTACATTCTGAAATGACTAATATTCAGGGTAACAATACAATGTGCTTCACAGCCAGACCTGAGTTGTTTTTTTGGTCAATAGAAAATGACTTCCCACGTCTTTCCGATAAGCCTCCCTACTTCCCACGTCTTTCCGGTATGCCTCCCTCGGTTTATTTGGTTATTCTCATTTTTCTGATGTTGTTTTGCCATGGTGGAACATCTGGGCCTCATAAATCAGGAACTAGGTTTCCTGTACTGTAGATGTCTAATTTCAGTAGAGCAATCAGTCCACCAAGGGTAAGTATAAACATCTTTGAATCAAAGAGAGAGAGAGATCTGGGCCGTGTGGTGTGTGGTGAGCAGGGCGTCACCTGCAGCTAGGTAGAAAATGCTGCGCAGCAGACAAGGTCTGAGTGCTTGTCTCTCTCTGGAGTTCTGATGTCTGACCCAGTATTGCACATTAACATCCTTCATCCATCCAGATGGAGATGAGACAGTGGTGATAGACATCTAAGTGAACATGATGGTGATGGCCATACTGCCCTTCCTTACCATGGGGATGACAGCGTTCTTCCAGGAAGCACAGATGCCTGTGCTGTGTCTGAAGAGGTCTGGATGCAGTGCTCCCCATTCCCAGAAAAACACTGTGTCCTCTGTGTACCCAGAGCAGTCAGGTTAAGCCCTTCCTTTTGAGGAATTGCATTGCCAGCAGTGCAAGAGTCATCAGAAGATAACGTAAGGGAGTCTGAATCTGCAGCCCAGAGAGGCAGAGCTCTTGTAGCAGTGGGAAAGCCCAGTCTGTCCTGCTGATACCTTCGTGTAAACTTTCACTGCAGTGCCTAGCTTCAGATGGTGATGTGGAGAATACAGGAAAGTAGTGGTGGTGCACTTAAATTAGCAGTACTGAGTTGAAGTCAGAAAAGCTATGGTCTGTTGACTCTTCTTCAGGTGGTTTTCTTTTCCACTTATTTAAATATCACTGCTGGAAAATGAATGTGTTTTACAGCAAATCTCGACATTCTGTTTAGGGGATATTATGTGAAGTCACAAGACACAGAATGTGCAGTCCTGGCTGTAGAACAGTTCTTTGTGAAAGCTGTGTCCCACCATTGGTGTTGACTCTCTGGTCTTCTGTGTGTCCATGTCAAAGTGTTTCCCTGGTGGAGAGCTGCCTGCTGTCAGACACTGGCCCTCAAGTGGCTTGGGATGTCTAAGAGAGGTCAGTTGATGAGACCATAAATACTCCTGGAGCCTGGGATGATAGCATATGAAAATTTATGAAAATAAGAATTATAACTTCCTTCAAAATTCTAAAGCAGGACAACTGGATGGGTATAAAATGGGTATTTTTTTCATTCTGTAACAGAAAGGTGGAAGGGGCTTTGACCTTTTATTAGCCCAGTATCTAGAGTGTGGTGAAATATTATTGGATATTATGCTTGTGCTGTTGAAGTCTGTTCTGTTAAAGAATGTAAAAGGAGCTTAATGGATTATAGTAGTTAGAATGGATGCTGAATTTTTGCAGCTAAGCATCTAATTCTTTGTAAAAATCTTAAAGTACCTTGTGGGTCTGAATCCAGTAATCTTCAGTAAAATTGCTACATTTGTACTGGTGCACCTGCTGTCATTATTCAAAAGGAACAAACACTAATAAAGCTCCTTTTTTGACTCAGCCTCTGGCTTGAAAATAGGGACTAAGGAATATTAGAAGTAAATTCATTCTTGTTTTTGTTCAACCTAAGAAAATCCTCACTGAGGCTTGGGACCAAAGTCTCCTGGGTAAGGAAATGTGAAGACAAGGATATGAAGGATACTCATAGAAAGCGGCCTGCAGGGAGAGCAGAGGGCCTGGAAACCATTAGGTTTCTCCTTTCTTTTGTTAACTCAAGACTTCCAGAGTTTCTGCAAGAGCTGAACATTTAGCAAATGTTCAGAAATGCTCTGGGTTTTTTTGATTCTGAGCAAAGGTAGTTTCCACTGTTCCTAGATCTTCTGAAACTGGGTTGATGTTTACCAAACCAGGAAAGGAAACAGGATCCTTCCATTTTCTTTCTTTGCATTTATTGAGTTCCACAAATATCAGCAGTGAAGACATTGCTTTCAAAGCTGAGTAATATATGCATCTTTCCCATTAAGAGACGATTCTATATTGGTGTTTAGGCCAGGTTTTGCATAAGATACTGAGCTGTGTGCCATGGTCTTTTATCAGAGCGAGTCTTGTCAGCTGAAACAGTGTCTGTGACAGCTGTAAGTGTTACACCTGGCCTATCTGCCTCTAAAATCAAGTAAAAATTCCATGGAGCTTGAAAATACACCAGAGTTCTTGATTCTCTTTGCCAGTTCTAGCCACACTTCTCCAAACTTTGGCATCTTTAGTTCTTAAAAATGGCTCCTATTTCAAGAGGGCTGCCCAACAAGATTCTTCTTTTGCCTAAATAAAACAACTAATTATTGAGGCAGTACTTCAGCTGGAAGCATTCAGACGAAGAATTTGAATTTCTACAGGAAGTGAAGCCAGTGTTTGATGAACCCTGATCTCTCATTCTGTCAGGCATTTGTGTGTGAAAATGTTTCAGCAGTGTAAGAAGAGAATGGTCATATCATGTTTCTTTAAAGACAGTGGTGTGGAATCTAGACTGTACTAGAAATACTAACACATCTTTAGAGAATGATTTTTGCTTGCTCAGAAATACTGTATTACTGTTTAAAAGCAAATTAGCACAGGTCATGCTGGTGGCTGATGCCCTGAGCAGAGAGTTTCTGATAAGGTGAAACTCTGCATGGCAGCTGAGCCACCAGTTCGTTGTCATCAGAAACTGATAAAACCAGGAGACATGCTCAGTCATCTGCAACAATATTCCTTAACCTCTTGAAAAGTATAATATCCTTGTAGCTTATCTATCTTTCTGAGACCCTCAAAAGCCTTATTAAAGAGTGGGATTTTTTAAACAGAAGTACATCTCATATCACTTCAGGGCCACATTTGAGTCACTCTGCAATCCCAGTTGAGAAATGTGGCTTTACAGTGATGGAAGCAGTCATTACTGATTGACCAAGGGAGAGTTCTGTCAGCACGTATGTGTTTTTGTCAGCTGTTGGTAAGCACTGGCACGAGGCCCCTTCATACCCTCTGAAGCAAGGGTTGAACTTACACTGATATATCAGATGTTTGAGGTGAGGAAACTGCAATACAGGAGAGATTTGCAGTGTGTGGTTAACAGACTTCTTCAACAAGACACAGAAGGAGTTCATGTCGAGTGATTATCAGTAGAATAAGTCTCATTACTACATATGTCGTTGGTATTTTTTGCCCACAACATTCCATTCAGGTTACAGTGGCATGCCATCAGTTGGAGGAAAAGAAGGTAGAATTTTTTCATCTCTGCAAGAAGCCTAAAGAAAACCTGCATGAACCAATTCACCAGGCAATGCTGCATGCTCAATTTCCCCTAAGTTACAGATGAAGAATAATTTCAGTTTAAAGAAATCCACTATGTCTGATTACAGAACAAGATGTCTAAAGTTGCCTTTTCTGTGAAGCAGGGGATGAGGGGGTACATGTCAAATTCCGATGCCTAGTGGCAAGTCTGGCATTGTTACAGCAAAGTTAAACACTGCTGAGGTGAGTTGTTTGGAAAATCTGACAATAAAAATTCAGATTATAAGAAGGTAAATTCCCAGATCTGCTCTGCTCTGTTCATGTACATGATACATGAAATATACAATATTTGACACCAAATTTGTCTGGAGTTACTGGTAGAATAATTTGTGTAGGAACCCTGAAGGAGCATGGGAAATGCTAAAAAAAAAAAAAAAAAAAAAAAGGAAACTTTCAAAGGAAAAGAAAAGGAAAAAACCCTTTAAAAACCCTTTAAAATGGTATCTGAGTTATATTTGCAGCCTTCTCAATGTGCTTCAATGTTCACAAACATGTTTAGATAGGTTGATATTTGTACATGATTCTTCAGAAAAGTGTGTGCATGTTTCTGACCTGTTTTGATAAACCACGATGAGACAGAAGAGACAGAACATGCTTGCATCTGAACTTAATGCCAACTGGAGTACAGGCTGTTGACTCTTTCCCACAAAACTATGTATTGTCTTGGGTGAATGTATTTCTTATAATATGATGTAACCAGAAGCATCTCCTGAATATTCTCCGCTTCCCAGGACTTTATTGAAGATCATCTTGATGTATGCTCTCTGAGGAAAACATTGTTCAAAGTTGTACTCCTAGCAGAGTTTTGAACTTTAATAATGATTTTTTTGTTTGGTGATGTCTTCTCCAAGTCTAAATTAAATCAGATGTATTCCCAAGGAGATAATTTCCTTGAATTATTTTCCTTTTGAATAGGAAATAAAAACATTTATGATCAACTCTTAAATGTCCCATTTGCCCTCTGGCTTAATGGTGAATATGAACGTGAAAGAGAATACTAGTCAATCCTCAATAATAATTGAAATAAATTCCCATGCTTCCCTCCTCTTGCTGAACACTTCCAACCTTGGATTGTTTTTTTTCTCGGAATGTTTTATAACTATTGTTCTCTTCATTTGTGTGCTTCTGTTGCTGAAAGCTAGAAAACACAGGATTTAGAACTTTGTTTTTTGTGTCTGTGGAGGGCTGTAAGTACGTGGTGTTTGTTACAGTGTTTTGAAAGGCCCTTGTTCTTTCTCTCTCTCTGTGGCTAATGACACTTCTTTTACATATATTAATCCACAAAGAAGATTGTAAAATTCACTTACAAAGTGAGTGTTGACTTCTCCAAAGTTCTGTGCAACAGAACAATGTGAGTTATTTGAGGAATCATCAAGGAGAAGAGGTATTCTCCTGGCTCTGCTGCCTAGGTTTCTGCTGGAAACTCAACTATCGTGATGTAGTATCCTCGTGTGTTGTTCTTGTTGTTGTTGTTTTCTCTCTTTTCATGGTGAAATGGATTTCCTGACTCCTTTTCCACCATTTTATGTTGTATTTTTTGTCTTCCTTTCCCTGCTTTTTTGTCTTGGTTAATACATTAAATTATGAAGGTATGGGATGGAAATACTGGAAAGCTTGGGGCTTAGGGAGGGACCTAGGCAAAGCGGGGATAGATACCCTGGTAGGTTACAGCTGAGGCAAAATGTAGTGCTGTAATCCTGCCTAAATTTAGTTCAGCAACATTTTTGTGGCATAGGCAAATACTGCTGTGCTAGTTAGAGTTAACATAAACACATTTAAATGCTTAATAATCTTCTCACATTTGATATTGCAGGTCAAGATCAAATACTTCTTTTCTGTTTCTCTGTCCTTCCCTGTCATATTTTAATCATCCCCTTTCTGTGTTATTCTGTGTCCCAAATATCAAACAAAGTGCTGTTCAGAACTATGTTGTCTTCTACCAGCATGGTTCTTAACCTTCTGGACAGGTCACATGAGCAGTCACTGCCCCAGACTATTCAACCAGGATGAAACATTAGGTGGAATAGAATTTGATGGCATGCGAGGATTTTACTCAAGAGTAATCCATCATTTGAGCCCTCTTTGAACTTAACATGCCTCTGTATTGCTGCTTGAGTAATGCTAATTTGGATAGCTGTAAGTAAAGATGTTTTCACCATACTTGGGGAGGTGAACAAATTCCATTGAACAGCAATTTTCCTGCATGTTTTCTTTTGTATGATTGCCAGCAGCCAATTTTGTAAATTTTGTACTGTTGGAATTACTCTTTCGTATGAGAAAATCCAGTTGAAGTCATAAAGGTGGTACTACAAAGGCAAGAACAGTGCAGGCAAGGTAAAAGAAGCTGCCAGTGCAACAGGGAGGAGAATCTGGCCCTGGTTTACATATGACCACTTCGGGTTTATAGAACTCTTTTGTGTTTGTTTTTATTTCACTCTGGGCTGTCTCAAGTATTTCACAGGCAGTTAGCTCCCACAGAATGATCAAATTTTTATTTCATGTATTTTACAAAGAGTCAGAGCGAGGAGCTGAAAAGTTGAGTGATTTGCACAAATGCTCTCTCTCTCAATATCTGCACTGAGGTCTGTGATGAAATTCAAGTCTGATTCAGAGTCAAGTGCTCCCGTGTGTGTCCTCCACAATCTCCCTGCTGATCTGATTTCACCAGCTATAAGGTTCTCTGGCTCTTCTGTATCAAGTTCCACTGGTACAACTGCCTTGGAACGCATCTGGGTTCGATTCTCTTGTGTTGTGCAGTGATAAGCGTTGCAAAGTTGATCAGAAAATATGTGGCTGGTAAACACCAGATTCCACCTTTCCTGAATGATTAGCTGGCTTTTTGAAGTCCTAATGATTTTAATTTGGCTTGGAGTCAGTGAGTAAGAGTATGCAAAGCCTTAGCCAAAGTACCTATTTATTTATGTAAATCTTATCAGCACACATTTCTTCAAAGAAGAGTACCTATCTCTTTGTCTAAGCGCATTTTAATAAATATATAGATATATAATGTATAACTACCAAGTACACCAGCTTAAATTTTCTCCATTGTCTCATAGATGACAGCAGTTAGTAGAAAGTGGTTTTCCTTGGTGAACAGGGTTTTTATAGTGTTCCGGCCTTGTAGAAATGATATTGTCTGTTCGGTTTCATTCTTCGTTTTTCCTTTCAGGTTTTTTTTAGAAGGAACACAGCTTGTTCTTCCTATGGCTGTTCTATCTATCTTTATAACACAGATTTGGGTTTTATTCCCAAAGAAAGGCTTTGAATTGGTTAATGATTTGTTTAAAATGTGGATGGAGTTTCTCCAGACAGAAATCGCACAGTCTCTCCATTCATCTTCTGGACTTGACTATTTAGACCTTGCCAAGGAAGAATATTTTCTTCCCTTTCCCTAGGTCCTCAGGAGGGGAAAGATTATCTGTGTTTGTGGTTGTTTCAGACATTTGCAAAATGAATGATAAAATTGTAATACTGCAGTAATATAGTTTTTTTTAACTCTCTACTTGACTATTGCAGTTCTTCACTAGTCAAAGACACATTTAATGAAGATGCTTTTTTTCCTTTCTTAAGGAGTTCTTGCATAATCCAGTGCTATGCTGAAAAAAGCTTTACTTAAAGGCAGTAGAGATGTTCTATGCTGTGGCACCCTGATTTAAGTGTTGAATTGTATACAATAATTTATTGCATTTTTAAGGAAGCTGTCCTTAACTGTGACGTACAGTGGCTCAAAAAATATTGTGATAAAAATTATATTTATAATTAATCAATAAATATTTAGAGTAAATGGGATAGGACTAAGTAGACTGAAAAGTCAGCATGTGTGCAAGTATACTTCTGCAGGTGAAATACTGCATCTATTAAATGACTGTATGTTGTGCTGTGCAATATGATTAATATTTAGGATTTTTCTATGAGTGCTTTCTTCAGTTGTAATTCCAAATGATACTGGAAATCATTTGCAAAGGAAATTCATAGTATAGGCTGGGTCCTCTGAGTTAGGAGCTTTTGAAAATAGCAAATATCCTCTTGTAGGTTTCTGTGCATACAGTTCATAAAATGAGATGTAATTATGCTGCTGTTTGTTGTCTGAGTTATTTTCCATTCAAATGCCATGTACTTAATTGAACCGAAAGGGAGGGAGTGGGTCCCTTTTCCCTGGTCCTGGGTCTCTGGTGTCAAACAGCTTGACAGTGGTCTTTGCAGTGCAGTATTTTCACACTGTTGCAGGCAAAGGGATCAGCTGTGCCCCTTCCCTATGGGCTTTGTCATTTACTGGGATCCAGGCCACTTGGAGGTCTGCTAGGCCCTTGGCTGTCAGGATGTTTGGTTTTATGGAGCTGCACAGGCAAAGGACACGTTTGAAAGTTTCTTCACTGGACTGTGAATTTATCTCCAAGCTTGTTGGAGGTTCTTCTTTCAAACAGAAGTTTGCACACTATTTTTGTTTCTTTGGAAGTTGTCCTCACAATACCTTTTATTCATTTCTTTCCTGAAATCAACAGCTCCATTTTTTTAGATCTTTCTTTTTTTCTCACAAGTATGTAGACCACAATTATGGCTTGAGTTATGAGTCCTTCCTTGAAGTCCTTTTGTTGTGGCAATATCTTTGTCAATAACATGCCTGTGTATTCAGTTTTTTATTTATATAAGAACAAAAATATTTTCTGAATAGTTTTCTCACATAAATTCTTTTTCTTTTTTTTAAACTCCATTACTCCTACTCATGGCATAAAGTACTGAACCTGTAGACTAAAACCCAAATGTCTTTTCTTGAGTCAATACCATTAATTTATAAGCCAGTTAAGTGTTTGAGTGCATTGCATTTGTCAATATTGGCTTTTCCCTGCTATTGTGTTTCTCATTCTCTTAGGTTAGTTAGGTGTATCTGAACCTCTGGTCTAGACTTACCTGCACATTTTTGTGTCGTTTGCAGGTTTGTCACTTCTCTGACACCTCCTTTTTCTGATGACTAACATAAGTAGCTACCACCTACGCCAGAACAATGTAGTTCCCACCAGTTCCTACCTGTTCAGCTTTCGACAAAGAAAGCTGCACTGTTTAATTCAAATCTCTTGTTTTCCGTCTAGGTTTTTGAAAAGCTTTGTTCTTTGTATCATGGTTATTTAGCTACACCATGTATCTTTCTGAAAATCCATATAAACCATTTTTCCTTTAGTTTTCTTCTGGTGCATTAAAAATTGTATCAGATTTGTGATTGCTAAAACTGTGGAGAACGAATTCTGCCTGTGATCTGTGTGTCTTCTTTCATTTTAATGACTGTTTCAATTAATTTGGTGTCTTATATCAAAATATATATGCTAGTCTAAAGTTTCCTTGAATTAATCCTGTAAAGGCTTTTAAAAATGTAAGTTCAATGTTTGCTGCTATGACGTCCTTAAATTAAGTCAGTAGTCTGAGAACAGTTTCTTAGGGGTTCAGTCAGCTTATTCTTAATTTTTTCTTATATTTTTGGCTGTGTATATTCTCTGTGGAATATTGACTTAATGCTTATTTAATTTCTCTGTCATTCTTTCTTTCTGCTTTCCTCTCCTTTTGGGTACCTGCATCCGTGGTGGCATCTGATCTTTTCTTTATGTGGAAAGAATAGGGTCAGGTTTAAGTATCTTTCTAATACATAGTTGGCAAAACCTGATGCAAGAAATTGTTTATCTTTTCAGCAACACCCTCGTTTTCTTTAATTACATCTTCACTGCTAATTCAAAAGACCTACTTATTCTCCCTGAACTATCTTGGTGGTTATTGCGTGGTTTTTACCCACAGCTGTTTACTTCAGAGCCCATTTTGGACCTCTTTGTTTCCTTCTTACACAATGAATCTTATAATCTGCTTTGTTGGCTGCACAAACATTGTATTTCCATATTCTGCATAACTTCATGTTGGATTCCTATAGGTGGAATGGCTGTAGGGCACTCCAAAATTGTACAACAGGTCTGTAAATTGAGAAAGTGCTATACTAGTTTGAAGAGGACAGAATTCATTTTCAGGGTTCAAAATTCATCTTAGTGCTAAAAATGCATACATTTCCCCCTTGTCTGTAGTCATCTACATTTGGTTTCTTGTCTCTAACATTTAGTTTTTAATTTTCTTATGTTAATACATTGGTTTCTGCTGTTTTAACAGGTTTTAGATGCGGGAAGACTGAAAGAATATGGTGAGCCTTACATTTTGCTGCAAGAACAAGACAGCTTGTTTTATAAAATGGTGCAACAAGTGGGCAAGACGGAAGCGGCTTCTCTGATTGAAACAGCAAAACGGGTAATTTTAGAAGAAGAGATAATTAAGTTTGTCTGTGCAGTTTGTTTATCTCAAGTTAGCATATTCAGTGTTGCAGTAAGCCTTCCACTAAAGGATCTGTTAGTTTTGCAAGGCAAAGCCATAATTTTTAGTGGGATATACACAGACTTCTAAATGATACATGTATTTATATACCCTGAGTTGAAAGACTGGATTTCTTGCAGCCTTTTGTGTGTATACAAAACAGCAAGTGTAAATATTACAGGACATACTCACTTGTGCTGGGCATTGATCTTAACTTGCTGTAAAAAAACATGTTAGGGCTGCAGAATCAAACGTTTATCTGTTATATTTTTTAAAGGATCCATTAGATTTTAGTTGGGGCTCAGTGCCTGTGACCATGCTGTGGTCCCTGAGGGTTTGATCACATTCCTTCTGTTGTGCATTCCCTTACTTTGTTCTTGTACCCTGGTTCTCTGTTCTGTACCAAAGATGAGCAGAGCTCAGCTAAGAAACAGCTGTTGGATGTTTTGTCACTTCCTTATTCCCTGCAAGCCTCTGTGCCTGATTTACTGTGAACTATTTAAATCCTACTCAGAGTACAGAATTATTAATGTAATCGTGGGCATTCCTGTGGCAATCAAAGTGTTTAAGAGACATCAATGGATTCGTTTTCATAATATGCCTGTGAGGTGAGGCTGTATCATCTCCACTTCTCAGATGGAAAGCTGAAGCAGAGATAAGAAGATAAAAAAGAATGACCTGTGATTAAGGATCTCTTTGACTAGCTTTGGCTTGCTTTCTTTTTTCTTGATAATTTGCCCCACAGGATGTCCAGAGGAAGAATTTAATTCTCTCAGTGCCAACAAAGTCTCAGCATTGCTTCAGCTGAGACTGGCAGTGCTGAGTTTGGCAGCAGCTTGCTTGGAACTCGTGTAGCTGTGCTTTCAGCATGCGAGTGAGGCACTGGTATTCAGCAGGTACCAACCTAAGAGAGCCTTTTACAGGCAAGAGGCAAAGCTCTTTAGCCTTTATGCTTTACTTTCCTCATGTTGGTGGATGTGTGGAGCAGAGCTAGAGGAACAAAAAGTCCAAACTGTTACCTGGGGAAACAAAAGACCAATAGGCAGGGAACACACAAAGACAGGAAACAAAATGACAAGTGCTTGACTATTTTCCAGTAAAAGAATAGATGCATTTCCAGCAAGTTAGAAAAAAATTAAAAGTTATGCTGTTGTGGAAGCTGTGTGCACATGTCTGGATGCTATTTTACCAGACTTTCTGAAGGTTAGGGAACAGATTGCTGTGTCTGTTCATATCCTCAGATTTTATTTTTTAAAGAGTTTTTCAAGTAAAGCACTGTAGCTGAGAGCATACACCGTTAATTCTTGTGTGGCACAAGTTGCACAACTGAGGAAACAGTTTTGTCTTGAACTAAGCTGTGTTACAAGTTCTTCTGTCCTCTTCCATTGCTGCAGTGTAGCTTTGTTTATTTTCTTAGTACAAGGGAATGGGTTAGTGATGTTTTCTGTGGTACGTGCATGACAATCTGGAGGTTACATAAATGATATTTAAAAGGATAGCTTCAAATTCATGTGACCATTGTTTGTCTGTAAAGTGAAGGGCAGCTTCCTAAGGCTTGCTCCTTGGAAAGGCAAGAGGTGAGGCTGTCCAGCTGTCATCTGTAGAAATTTAGCTATGTCATGCTGTCATTCCTTCCCCAGAGCCCTCCCCAACTGAACAATTGCATTCAAAGATGATTCAAAATGTATAAAAATAATTGCCTGATGTTACTTGCCCATATAGTCATCTGCAGTTACCACATCAATGTTATGTGATTTTGTACAGGAAGGGAAGAGATCCAGGAACCAGTCTCTGCTGAAATGTGGTTTGATGAAAAAGTTTGCTAACTCCCAGGCTAGAAGGCAGATACAAGCTTTAGCATCTGCCAAGAATGCAAAGCATGGTGCTTATCCACACTCGGACCAAAAATATGGGAATCAAGAGACTGGATCTCCAGTCAGCAGCTACCCAGAAGCAGAGTTACAGTTCTTTCTGTTTGAAGGAGTTGGACAACTCAGGGGTTTTGGTATTGCTGTCCTTTGTGCTTCATGCATCCTTTCAGAGAAGTCACTTAGTCAGAAGAGCTGATTCCAATGGCTTTTCTTTGTACACTGCTGAGTCTGATGCATGTATTGCTGTTGGTTTCCCACATTCCTACTGTGGTTACTAAGAACTGTTTTTATCAAGAACAGCTTTCTTTCTGTTTTTGGAAAACAGCATGCTGCACATAAAAAGAAATGGTAATATGACATACATACGTACTTTTCAAAAAGCATTGCAGTGGGTTACTAAGTAAAATGGTTTGGAATGTGGCTATGCTTTGGCAATGATTATTTGATTTATTGCATTTTGGACCTGAATCTTGATTTATTTCAGTTTGGACCTGTACAACACAAACTAGTACCAAGATCTTTCAGTAAGATGAAACTCTAAATGCATTTTTGGGAAAAGTATTGATTCTGCATATATCCTTTAAGTGCAAATTAAGAGGTACTATACATCCTTAACTGGTAAGACTAACTTGGATATATTTAAGAAACATCATTTTAAAAAAGTCTCATGGGCCTCTTAGCGAAGCATTGCAAGACTGAGCTATTGCTGGAATCTTAGCTCAGGCTTCCAAATTGATCCAGTTGCTATTGTATGGCTCACTTGGTCGCTCAGTATCCCCATTTTTTGTGCAAATGTCAACAAAAACAGCACAGGCACAACTCAAATTGGAGACTGCTGATCATGTATTAAGCAGCCCATGAGCCTGATGATAACCTGAGCTATGCTTGACATCGTGAGACTGTTTTTATCTTTGCTCAGTTTACAAGAAGCTGCTGGGAAAAAATCCTATGGGAAAGAAAGAAATCGTCATCAAGCAGTGAAAAAAGAAAAGAAAAAAGTGCTCAGTTATTCAGATAAACAGAAGTTGGTGTGTTCTCGCTGCTCTTGGCAGTGTTGAGAGAGGCTTTTCTGCAGGCTTTGGTGGCATCAGGATAGGGATGGGTTTCTGTCACTCAGGTTTGAGTACTTTGAGGGAAAAATAAGGGTTGTTTTATTTTACTTTAAAGCTATGACAGATGTGTAAATATTTAAATACTAGGTGTTATCTCACCTCAGTGATTACTTTTAAAAAGGTTGCAGCTCTGTTGGCAGCAGAAGAGACTTGTGTAAAGACTTGGGCATTTAATATCTTGAGGGATTGGGCTCAGGGGAAGAATTGCAATGAGACAGTTGAAAAGCAGCTGCCATTTCATTACATCTCTAGTAATGTGCCAAGGTTTTCTATTAGCTTTCCATTAAAAAAAAAATCACATTCAAAAGCTGCATTAAAAGTATGCCAAAGTTTTATGTTTTAAACCAGGAACGGGATGGGAATACTGAGGCTGCCGTCTGCAGCCCGTGTGCAGTCAGCAGCCTCATTAACTTTCCTCTGTTGCATCCGATTGTGACTGGTTACTGAGGAATGCCTCTTAACAGGACTCCCAATCTTCTGTTGATTCAAATCAGACTTTAATATTCTTTGCAACTTGTAAAAATGCATATACCCTGCATTAGTGAGTGCACAAAAGATGACAGTGGTACTTACAGGAACATTTTTATAGAGTGACTATTTCTTTTTATCCCATGTGTCTTATATGTGTATTCATGTATATGAAAAGGACATTATTATCAAACGAACTGAACTTTGTTGACAACACTCTTAAATATAAATTGCAGAAATGTTTCATAAGCTGTACTCAAAGCAGTCTGACTATGAGACCTAACTCGTGACATGTGTCAGCTTCAGAAAGATAGTGTATTTTCTGTTTTTAAAGACTCAAACAAAACTTTTCACATTCTTCTTTGAAAAAAAATTGCATTTGAAGTCCTTTTTCACCCAACACATTTTTAGATAAGAGCACACAAGTCTTGACATTATTTCATTTTGTTACGCGCATCTGTCAAGGAACAGAGATATGATACAGCAGCTAAAAACTGATGATTGTGGAACAGTGAAACTTGACAGCATTTCATTTCCTTTATGTTCTGATTATACATTTATCAGGAAACCTGTATCTCTTCTAGTTGAGCTAGAAATTGGTAGAATTCAGGAACTCAAAGGCTTGGCAAAGAACTGTCCTATTATTTGGTATCATCTTACGTTTTAGAGAAGTTGCTTGGTTGAGTCATTGTTAAAGCTTTTGCTTCTTCTTTCATTATTGTGGTTCACTATCCAAAGATCACATTTCTATAGGCCCTATAACTGCTCTGCAGCACAAATTAAAGGCTGGGATATTTCATACATATACTTCGAAGTTTCAATGGTTGTCAATCATAGTTTGTAAAATATAGGGATTACAACCTGATTTTAACATCCAAATCCATTGTGTTCATTTTATGTGTGAAAATGAGAAACCCTTGTGCAGACGCAAGATTTCACAGCTTCTTTGTCATCCTGTTTTTAATTTATCTCCATGTTTTGAGCTAGTAAAATGATTTTACTTATCAGTTTAATGTAAAGTGATAAAACATATCTATTCATCTGAATTAACAAAATTTGAGGGCATCGACAGGTTGTGTGGGATTTTTCTCACATTTTGTTTGAATGTAACTTCATATAGTAATTTTACTAATTTTTCAGTGACATAAATTTACTGAATGCCACTAACCTGAAGTTCCTGTTGAGATTACTTAAGGATATGTATTTATCTCTACTATATTTATCTCTAGAAATATTGTTTGAAGCTAAATGGACTTTGGTGCATAATTACTCATAGAATCTAATATTTTTCCTAGGTATACTTCAGTAAGAATTACCCAGAAGTTGTTCAGAATGGTCACCTTGCCACAGATCCCTCCTTGGACCCTTCCTCAGGATTATGCATAACTGAAACTGCACTGTGATTCCTCATTGCCTTAACTGTTCTCTGTAGAATGTAAACCTGAGATCATCTAAACTCAGCGACAACATTTGCAAGTGTCAACGGGAGAGGAAAGGGAGGGAGGCGATTCTTTGCACTGGACATCCTTCCTATTTAATACTGAAAAGAAAATTTTTACTGTCCCTGTTTCTTTCATTTCAGTGCAATATGTTTTTCTTTCCAACTAATTATGTTTGTATTGCTAAGGAAATTAGACAGATTGAGGTTTTATTTGAAAGTTATGTGCTAGAGATCTCTTTTATTTAAACAGGTGCAGGACACCTAACAAGTCTAGTGTGCATATTTGGAGCTTAGTAAAGTAATTGGAATGTGTCCATTTCTTTTCTTTTAGAAATGTTTTGAGAGCAAGCAAAACCAAATTTTTTTCGATGTCACTTTAGCATGACAGCTCTGTCTGAACAGCAGATTTGGTAGTGTGCAACTTACTTGTCTAGAGCAACTGTATTTCTACCTGTCACAAGTACCTATGCAGACTGGTAGGAAAAAACTTGAAGAAGCCAACCCCACATTTTCTTTTTGATAAAAAAGTACTATATATTTTTTTGATAAACAGTTCAAATACTGCTGTTCAAAATGAATGTACATATTAGTTTTATTTTGCTAAAATCCAAATGCTGAAAAATCAATCTCAATCTTCTGTACTTCAGAAGAAAATTACATTTGCACTGAAGAAATATTTAAATAATTTAACATACATTCCTCTTTTTACCCGGGTTATCAAAGAAAAAAAGGTATTAAAATAACTTGAGGAAATGTTTGAATGACATGTCATTATACCTAAATACTGTGTAGTACAAAGTTATCTTCAACACAACACATTGAAATGTATACATTATTTGCATTTATTGTGCCTTAATATTTGTGCCTTCAAGCCAAAGCTGTAACTGCAGGGTACACAACAAATTCATTAGATATATGTTAAAAATATGTAACTTCAGTATGTTTAAACTTTTGCATCAAGGGTTCTGTTGAACTTCAGCTGTTTGAAGTTACCATCCTGCCAGAATAAGTAGGAAAATACAAGCTGTAGTTTTGAATGGCTGTTGCTGATAGAGAGGAATGCAGTGAGAGAGGGGTTCAATATTCATAAGTTATGTCCTGATTCAGCAAAGCACTTTAACACAAAGGCACTATTCCCATGTTTAAAAAAATAAATCAAGCAAGTGCTGTGCTGCTTCAGATTTTTTCAAATTTAGTGAGCTATTCTTTGAGGTCCAGTAGAAAATACATCTATTCATCTTGCTGTTTAAAGGGCACAGGAGAGACTAAAAGGCTACAGATTTCTTCAGGACATGGAAAATATTATGCTTTTTTTAAAATACTGAAGATGCTTGCTATTACCTTTGTAATGCCAAACAAGTGTTATTTACCCAATGTTCAATCCAGTAGTCTAAAAGTAAGGCAAACATGAATGTTTCTCATTTCAAGCAGTTCTACTGGAGTATAATTTAGTCAGATACAAAGTTACTTCTTACTGAGAAATAAATTGAGGCCAAAGCCTGTGCCTCAGCACAACCACTCATCTTGGACGTTTTCCTGCTCGGAGCCAGCCCAATGGTGAGAGGCAGAATCCTTATTCCCCTGTTGCAGCATCCTCCCTGCACTGGGGCTTGCTGTCCTGCTGTGAGATCTCAGGAGAGAGGGGATTGTGTCCGCAGTGCCACCAGCCAGCTTTCTGAGGGACAGCTTGTGGAACAAACACCAGGCATCTGTGCTTGCTGGTAACATCCTCTTACTACATGGTTAGAAATCATTTGGGGGGAGTTACAAAATGAGATGCTTTTGCCCATAGCCTTTTTTTCCAAGTCCTAACACTTCTCCTGCAAGGTGTAGCACCTCACACTGTAACAAGTTCCACTGAGATCAGTGGAACTGAACTTCACACAGTGATGATGTGCAGCAGGAGGCTCGTGCTACATCTGATGATAAAATACCAGCCAGCCAGGGGCAGCTATCAGCCACGAAACCACACGGCACAGGTGTGCTCATGTGAGCAGTGCTTATGGCAGATCCTTCTGAGAACACACCAGCCACATCCACTTTTTGTATTGCTTGGCCCTTCTCTGAGCTGCTGCAGTCCACTTACACAGTGTCCTAGCACACAGTTACCATCCTGTGTGTCCTGTGGCTGTTTTCTTTTCCATTAAAGTTGTCTGAAATAAGGACAGGGCTGTTCTGCAGCTGAGTGAGGGTAGCAGTTGCATTGCACAGGTATGTGAAGATGTAAAGTTTAAATGCGTAAAGTCACTTTAGATAATGCTGGGGGACTGTTTAGCATAAAGAAAGTTTAACCTTATGGCCTTGTGCACAACTGCCTTTTTGGATCCATGTTCAAAATCTGCTCAAAATCAAAGCTTTGCCATGGAAAGACCTGGTTGGAGTGGTACAAAACACAGCTAGGGTGACCAGTAAGGTAGTGCACTTCACTGAGCTGGGAGTTTGAGCTCCTTTGTTTATCTTCTTTTTTTGAGCAGTGTGAATATATTCAGAGTCTATTTTCTACAATATGGAATTCTTATTATTTCTAAACAATTAGTTCTTATAGAAGAGGAAGTGTGATGTATAATACAGAGACTTTTAAATACTCTAAGAGAATAGTAAGTTCTCCTGGCTATACATACCTTGAGTTTATATTTTTTTATCAGACCCAAGGATATCTGCACACGTAAACCAAGGGTATAATTACAGTTTTAGTTCATTTCAGCTCTGAAATGAATCTATGGCAAGTTATATTTCAGAGCAGAACTCCAAAACGCTGGCTGCTGCAGACTCACTGGTATGAGACCCTGACAGATCTAGCTATCAGTCTATAAGCTAGAATTAATTTGATCCTGTAACTTTTTGAATGTGCACAAAAATGTTAGGTATCTCTGAAAACGCTAGTTCTGCTTCTTCATGTGTTTTGGCAGGACACTACTTGCTGTAGGTATCAAATATCAATATAAGAGAAAACAAATTTATTACAAAATCACACTTGAAACCCATAAATTGCTGAGTAGAACAACTGATAGCAAGCCATTTTTGTCTGTCATTGGCATTATTTAATGTTTTTGGTTTAAAGCAACAAAAATATTTTATTCAGGAAACTGGTTTTGCTGGTATTGTTGAAAGCTGTGTTGTTCAGGTGTTAACTAAGACTGACTGATCAGACCATTTCGTTTTAGTTGGGAAAAAAAAGTGCAGTGTACCTGAATGGCAGAACTCAAATCAGGGGAAGAAAAAGGCCTTCATGTGATGAAATTCTTGGTCTGTTAAATGAGTGCATTATCTTTCCAACTAGGTGTTTTATGTTTTCTTATAAAGAAAAATTTGAAGTTTTAAACTTCCATTTTAAAAAAATGTTGTGCTTTATTTGGAAATAGCAAAGCAGGTTACGCTAAGCTGCATACCTGGGGATCTTGGAAAAAGAACTCAGTCTCCCAAGTTATTCAAGCCTTTAAAATATTTTTTGCCATGAGGTGCCTTAAAGTATTACAGAGTCTTATTTATAATAAATATAATTTTATACAGTAATACTGAAAATCATCAGTTACAGAACTGTTGTTCTTAGGTGTAAAAATCTAGGAACAGCCTCTACTTCTGATCTTGAGAATTGTTTTTCACACATTTGTTTTGGTATGTCTTTGCTCCACCCCTTTCTCAAAAGACCTCTGTGAGCCAACAGAGCATGTTGGCATTTCCAAAGCCACAGTTCACCAGGATAGGTTATTTCATGTTTTACTTATTTGCTTGTTTTAAGGACAAAAATTCTCTTTAGTGAACTGCCCTATTTGCTAGATAGGCATAATCTTCTGTGACACCATTTGTACTGCCCTTTGGAAAAGGGAGGACTTTCCAATCAGCCTCAGTAATGCTGGTTGCTTAAGCAGTGTTGATGGTTTCTTTTCGCCCTCCCAATACATGTGTTAAATAAGATTGCAAAAAGAATCAGAAGAAATGCTGCTTTTGTTTGTCAAAATGACCCTTTGAAATATCTCACTTCAAAATGTGCCTCTTTTTCTTTTGGAGGGGGGAAGAAAGAGTTGAAATCACTTTCTTTTGATGGTGATGAGCATGACAGTTTTGCAGAAGATGTGGCTTTCTGTGTATGTTTTACATTGTGTAACAGCGCGCTGCTTTTTCATCATGTTAACTCTGGTTTTGTTTTGGTTTGGTTCTTCCGTTTGTTGTAATAATTTGATTTTTGTATTGCTATGGAATGATTTCTTTGGTGGATGTTCACTTGACAACTGCTGTCATACAATAAAATGCATTTCTCAGAAGCCTATCTTAAGTCTGTTGTCACTGCAAATGTGTGGCTGAAGGCAGAAGTTATGGGCTGAGCTAAATCAGGACATGTCTGAGTACTCCAAACACATCTCCGTGGTATCAGTAGCCCCAAGAGCTGGTAATCTACTTGGAGTTACAGAACACAATAATACATGCCAGCTTGGTTTTACCAGTTTTTTGCAGTCTGGGATCTCTCAGATCATATTACCAAGATTTTTGCTTTAATTGCTAAAAAGTATTGGAAATGCATTTTAAAAATTCGTGATGGAGGAACCACTAAAGTTGCACCAGTGCCAACGGGATATGGTGTCTGCCTGATGCAACTGGCAAGCTCACTGGGCTGGACAGTGGAAATGTGGAAGGTCAGTGGACAGAAGTGAGCTGGGTTAGTAGCATAACTCCAAAATCTGGTGTTACCTCTCAGTCCTGTGCTTCTGTCTGATGAGTTTGTTGCTTAATTTAGCAAGACACTCAAAACCTGCTTTTTCTGAGAACCATACAAAATCTCTCCCTATGTCTTCCAACTGTCTCAAGTACTTCACTCTGCTATTTTGATGTAGGATTTTTTAGTACAGGAGGAATTGTGCATTTGTTAATAATCCCCCAGTGCAGCAAGTTGCGGGACCTGGTACGATATGAATTGTCATCTCCTTTTCTACCATGGAATATAAGTTAAGGATTTCTCATACTTCTACCAAAAGTCTACCTCACAGCACCATGCAGCTGTCTTAGTTGTCTCCAAATGAATTTGGCTTGGATTAGCACAAGTCGCCTGTGGGATGTGCAATATCCACCTGGAGCTATATCCTCCCAGAGCAAGCACTTGCTAAATGCATGTGATCCCGTGTTAATACAGCAGTTCTCTTTAAGGAGTGGAAGAGGGAGATTTGTCCCCTTGCCTGAAAGAGATCTGCCAATAAGTAACGAAGCCAAAGATGCTTTTTAGGAATCTACTCACAAAACAAGCATGGATTTCCTAAACTTGGTGTTTAAAGCTGGTTCTTAGATTTACAGCAATATTAATGTACAGAGAATCAGGGCCATACTCTGATATATGAAATCAGGTTTCCACTGTGCACCTTGGCACCCCTTAACTCCCAAACTGGCCTGGAATCAATAGCTTCATCTGTTTTGAGATACAAAATTTCCTATAGATCTTAGCCACAGATCCAGCACATGCTCAAGAGTACAATAACCTTGAGGAGAAACTGGAGATAGTCCCACTGCCATTCAGGAGCCAGGGCACATCCTGCTTTTAAGTTGCTGGGCTCAACATGGATACTGGGATCATACTTGCTTTCTTCAAACACATGAGTTAAAAGCTGCTCCAGAGCACTTGTCCTCTCCTGCATGGATACTGATTTATTAGAGCATACTTTTGGGTGTTGTAGATTTTCCTTAGGCTGAGCTGCTTGGATCTTCCTATCTAGTGCATGACCAAAACATAACACTGAGGATCTTTTTGATGGGAATGTTCACCATGAGTGAACGACATGGGGGATTGTTTACACCAGGACAAAGGGAAAGCCTAGATTCAAGTCCAAGTTCCAGGGAATATTTATGCATTGTATTCGGTTGTCTGTAGAAACACCAGGAGCGGCTGGGGCTCCTACTCCATTCTGTCAGCAAAGCTGGGTGTCGTTGGGCAGCCGGATCCATTTGCTTGTGTTCACTCCTGCTCTCTGGCCCCGGTGGGGCGGTGGTGGCCCAGGCTGTGGCTGCCACCACACAGGTCTGACAGGTCTGCCCTTTGCAGCCAGTGCTGCAGCTGTTGGGCAGCTCTACCAAAGCAAACTCACTTCTTCTGTCTCTCCAAGGACGCTGCTGCCCTGAGCGCTACCATGTGGAGCTCTGCTCTGGATGGGATGCTCTCTGTGCCCAGCTGTTCTTTCTGCTCCTCCAGTATATGGGCAATGAGTCTCCCTACAGACCAAGCTTTTCTTAGAATCAATCAAGCTCCTAGCAGAAGAGCTCTGAAACCAGCTGAAGTTTCTTCATTCACTATACCCAGAGAAGAAACTCCCAGCTTATGCAGTTTAAATCACTGTGTTGCAGCCAAGGGATGCGTATCATCCGCTCACAGTAACATCTGAATGTGGTGCCTGAAGTATGGCTGGTGGATTGTGGTCATGCTGGGCAGACACATGAGATTTACAAAGAGTTCTTTTCTTTTTTTCCTCTCTCTCTTTTTCTCTCTTTCTATTTTTCCATTTTGGATATTTTTTCCTATGGGGATTAAAGTAAGGTGAAACAGTGAAAAATAGTTCCCTTTGTTTAATTCCAGTAAGCTTTGTACCTCACAGTTCAAGTACAGATAGCAAATGAAGGAAGGAGTTGTTTATCCTGTGTATTCTGAAGAAAGTAAATCTTGCTAGTGTTCATGCCAGCTGACCTTCTTCATGGAGCTTCCTGTTTTCCAGGAAAGGATCATAATTATTATATGGCATTATATTGAGTTGGGTGGGAAATGCAGCCTCAGATTTATTAGTCAAAGTTTCACTGTCAACAAGAGCTTGTTCTTAAATATTACAGGCCTGGATTTTCTTTTCAATATAAGTGCCAAGCATAAATAGGACAAGTGAGCGCTGTTGAACTGCCTCTTGAAAACCTTACCAGGATAGCAAAAGAGGATTTCTCCCCCTCCCTGCCCAGCTGAGGGGATTTTTCCTCATTCTGTACCAGCAGGAAGGCAGCATTGTACCAAGAATATGGACCGCTCTGTGTTTTGGTTGATTTAACATGTATGCACTTTTGCAGAGTAGTGATTTCCTTGAGTGGAGTTATGCAAGTAATTCACCGTGAGTCATTCATGCAGTGAATTAAGTGCCTCTTCCCACAACCAGGTCGTCTCCTGACAATCTTTTTTTTTTTTTCCCCTCTGGAATTACTCAACAAATCCTTTTGCAATTACTTTTAAGCATTCTGTGTAGATCACGCGTTTATGTATGTGGTTAATGTTTGTTGATTTTTTTTTAGTCATATTCATAATACATCAGAAAAAATACATAGTGTTTTCTCTGTATCATTGGTATAAATGTCTATACCTGCAAATAAAAATTTTGTTTTCATCTGGTTTCAGGTGAGCATATGCCTGTTCATTTCTGTGTGTATCCCTGTCAATAAAACTAGATTTACTTGAATGCTGTGTCACATTATGCATACGCATCAACACAAAAGGGCATCTGCATTTTTCAAATAATTTTATGGAAAAGTCTCTGCTGCTTTTTCTAGCAGCAAGCAATAGAGACCATCACGGGCTTGGGAGAACAGGAAGATGCCTCTGCACATGCCGAAAGAATGTAGAGAATAGGAAGATGCCTGCAATCTGCTGGGATGGAGCAGGGCTGGCAGGAGTCTGCCTGCACAGGTTTTACCTGCCTAGGTTCTTTGTGCGTTTCTGTGCGCGTGAGAAGTTGCAACAGACTCTGTGCAGAACCAGTTCAAGTTGCTGAAAGCAGAAAGTGAAAGGCCAAGTGCTGCTGGTAAGCAAGAGCTGGTATTTATTCCGTGCCAGGCATGGCCGAAGCCTGCTCCCCACAGGTACTATCCTTACAAGTGCTCTGGCTGGCTGTGCCTCTGCCTCATGGGAGTAATTTGGCTTGTTTTGGAAGAGGAGAAGCCCTCCAGAAAGGAGGAAATTTTAGGGAGAGCTTCCTAGACCATGAAGGAAGCAACAGAGAGGTTTCCCTCAGAGGTTTCCATCTAGCAGGAAAAACCTGTTATTTTCTGATTTTCAGGACATGTGTAGGACCCTGCAAAGCTCATGGACCCTCTGCAAGGAAGGTGTAACAGCCCACAGTGCTTAGGAGGACCTCTTAATGGGCTGGTGAAGTGGCTGATGGGGATGCCTTTGCTGCAGCCAAATGGATTATTTAATATATTGAGACGTGTAGGTCTTTGGGAGATGACTGGGCTGCCAAAAGGAACGGGCAACAAACCAGTTGATGATGTTGTTGTCACAGATTAACCAGAAAATCAGCTTTTCCATCCAGTTGCCTTTTTCTTTCTTTTTTTTTTTCCTTTTTTTCCTTTTCTTTTTTTTTTTTTTCTTTTTTCTTTTTTCTTTTTTTTCCTTTTCCTTTTTTCCTAAAGAAGTGATTATCAGTTCACCTTTCCCTGGAACTGATACAGAGGCAAAATTCTATCACATATTGCTCAGTGTAATGTAGCTTTTCATGACTTCTTGGTTCATGATGGCTGCCAAGCTCACAGGATATTTTGGCCCTGCTACTGAAACTGTGGCTACTGTTCACAGCTGTTCAGGACTTCCATTTGCCCATCCTGAGGGAAGTGTAAAAAGGACTGGTCCCTGCTGTTAAATTGTTTGCATAATTCCTTTTTTCTTTTTATTTTCTTCTATTTTTTAACTGGAGAAGTTAATCTTAGACTGAAAGAAATATCTGCAGCGCTAGAGTTTTAACATGAAATCATCATATCTGAGTGATCCAAGATGAGTATGTCCCTCTTCTCTCATCCATTGCCTTGAAGTTGAGGAAAGTGCTTGATTTCCCACTTCGATTTCTCTGGACGACTCTTAATCCCAAATTTTAGTGAGGAGCTGATTTATTGTCTAGCATCAGGGAGGGGACATTAATTCTGTCTGCCACCCAGTGTGCCTGCTTGGAAAGAAAGAAACCTCCTCTGCTGTAGGTAAGATCAAAACCAACGGGTATAAACTGGGTTGAAATCCATGTGTTGAGGCAGCTTGTCTGCAAAACGCGACTACTGCTACTTAACCCTGTAGTTGCCTGGAAACCCTTGAAACACCTGACTCTTTACCTTGAAGCTCACCCAGGTTGCCCAGAACCACCCTTCTTGGGGTCTCCAGAGCTCCCAAAACTGGCAGCTTAGTGCCTTATGCCTGCCAGAGCCTCCCAGGCATGGAGGAAACAAGGATTTTACTTGTGTAGGGCCTGGTGGGCCCTGGTAGCTACGCCTGGCACCTCCCCATGCAGCGCTGTGGCGGCTCCAGCTCCAAACAACTGCTCCAAAAGATGTGTGAGAACCCTTAGAGCAAGTGGGAGAGGAGCACAGGAGGGCCCTGCCTCCTGCCTCCAAGGGAAGTGCCCTCAGGGGCAGGGATGCAGTGCCCCCTTGTTAAAAGCCTTTCCTAGAGTCACGATGCCAAGGAGAGGGAGGAATTTGGATGCCAGAACCCACAGTCAGCGTGTAGACCTCCCGGGATGACAGCTGCCAGGGCAGTGAGGAGGCAGCCCCGGGCTCCCCTCTCCCTGTGACGGCCTCAGAGTGAGGAGGTTTCGGCACTCGGCACAGGCTCCCTCCTTGCTCGCCCTCCCGAGTCGGGAATTCCTGGCTGCAGAGTGTGGCAGTTTCAAAGCAGGGGTGGAGGAGGCTCCTCCGCCCAAGGTAGCCTCCAGCCTGGTTGTTGGTGCGCTCTCATGGGATGTGGGAGATGTGGGTTTGGGCCCCTCGGGCTGAGGCGGGACAGGAACCCGGGCCTCCCACTTCCTCAGCATATACTTTGAATACGGAGGCATTATATAATAAAAGCTATCACCACCTTTTCTTCTTCCTGCTTTGTTTTTAAAAGACTGATCTGTGTGGAGTCTTTTGAAAGGAAGGGCGTAGGTACCAATCTCCAGGAGAAGATTCCAGACAATGGATCCCAGGCAGACAGGGTTGCCTCACTCCAGCCTCAAGGGGCTTTTCGTGCAAGACAGAATTGCAGATACACCCTTGTCCTCCACGTTTCCTGTTGCTTCAATGTAAGCAGCTGCATGCTCCCTTTGAGAAGATCCCGCTGTTTCCTGCCAGCTCTGTTGTGTTCAAGTCTTGAAGCACCCGAATTCCACCAACTACACAGGGATTCTGAGTGTGGCTCATGAGATGCTGGAGGCCAGATCATCTAAAAGTCTGTGCCCAAACCTCTCCTGAATTTACCCTTAAATTCTCTACTTAAATCAGCTAGTTAAACCCAGATGAAATGACTTGCCTCTTTGTAAAAATACTGGGCATAAAGGCTAGATCAAGAGGGACATTCTTATATAATTGCATAAGCAGATAAAAATATTTTTGGTAGCTTTGAAAGTTTTAGAGGACTTTAGACTAGAAATAAATGTCCACAAGTAGTCTTAAACATTGCACTCTGTGAATACTCATTTGAAATAGTCTTGGCAATCAATTCTCTTGTAGCTCTTTGGCTGGAAAAGCCCAGACAGTCCCAGATGTGTCTTTGATGCAGGATCACACAAAGATTCAAGATTCCATTGCTCTGAAGCAAGATGTTCCTTGCCCTAACTGAGGGGGAAGAAGTCCCTGTGTCCCAAAATATAGATGTGGTGCACATGGTGCCTGTTAATCAATGGAGTCAAGTCTGGAGCAGCATCAACTCTTATACCTCTATTCAGTGGTGCAATTATACAGATCCATGTATCTCTTCATATATCCATATATCTTTCCATGATATTTGAAAAATGATGGTAGCTGGGTGAAGTCCCTGGGGACTGGAAGTAGGGAAATACTGCACTCATTTTTAAAAAGGAACAGCCTGGGAAGTACCAGCCTCTCAGCCTCTGTGCCTGGGAAAGTCATGTAGCAGATCCTCCTCGCTGTGCTAAGGCACATGGAGGACTGGGAAATGATTTGAGAGAGCAATCCCCAAGATAAACACAGTCTGGAAGACAAAGAGATAGAGAACAGCCCTGCCAAGAAAGACTTGGGTGTGCTGGTGGATGAGAGGATGGACATGTCCTGGCAATGTGTGCTCACACCATGAAGGCCCATCATATCCTGGGCTGTATCCAAAGGAGCATGGACAGCAGGGTGAGGGAGGAGATTCTCTCCTTCTATTCCTCTTTGGTGAGACCCCACCAGGAGTACTTGTGTCCAGCTCTGTTGCCTTCAATATAAGAAGGTCGTGGACCTGGTGAAGTCAGTCCAGAGGAAGCCCATGAAGATGATCAGTGGTCTGGAGCACTTCTTCTGTGGGGTTATTGTTGGGGTTATTCCACTTGGAGAAGAGAAGGCCCCAGGGAGAACTTGCTGTGATCTTTTGGTACTTCAATGGGGTTTATAAGAAAGATGGGGACAAATATTTTGGTAGGACAAATATTTGTTGTGATAGGACAAGTGGTAAAGGTTTTAAACTGAAACAGGGTAGATTCAACTAGACAGAAGGAAGAAATTTTTTTACAGTGGTGAAACACTGGAACAAGTTGCCCAGAAAATGCAGTGGTGGATACCCCATCCTTGGAAACATTCAAGGCCAGGTTGGATGGGGCTCTGAGTAACCTGATTTGGTTAATGTCCCTACTTCTTGCAGGGATGTTGAACGATGTTGAACTGGATGGGCTTCAATGGTCACTTACAACTCAATCTCTTCTATGATTTTGTGTAACCTGGTTTTGAAGAATTCCATCTATGGAACTCTGTTTTCCACTCTTCCACTCTAACTCCCCTCTTTTTCTTGGCAGAAATCTAACTCCAGAGGGACGAAGGTCAGTGGATCTTCATGAAAGATGAAAATCTTTGGTTGTTTGTAGATATTACAAATCAAAGGAGATTAGCAAACAAAATGAAGAAAGGATGTCACTGTCCTTGCCACATTTTTATTATGAGAATTCCCCAAAAGATGCCGAAGGTTCTCTGCAGACTCTTCCTTCACATCTTCATTATCATAAATTGCTAGTGGAGTAACCATTGCAAAAGACAGCAGCTCTGGTAGAGGGGATCTAGGCTTTGTCCACTCTTTGAGACAGTCAAGAATGCTGAATGGCATGAAATAGAAACCTTCCCCAGGATGTCCTGGAAGTCTAAGTGTACATTTGAGGAAGTCCTAGCACAGGAGAAGTGGCTGGTTACCCTGGGCCTGGACTGACTGGACAGATATGATGCTTCATGGACCCTCAGGTAGTTTTTGCCAGGTGCTGTGATGAGATGCTGCTCTGATACCATCAGGAAAAATAAAAGAAAGAAGGTACTATAGAGGATCATTTCAATACCTGACACTCTTACACTTGGCTAATTGTATTTGTTCATTAAGATAAGGATCAGCATTCAGCTTCTTCTACATTTAGGTCGGCCTTCCAGTACATTTGCACTTGCAAGAGAGAGCTGCTTTAATGAGGGATAATGAAACCTGCTACACATTGCATCATAACTTCTGTGTTAATATCATTTACACATGATAAAATGCAAATAGTATTGACCATCAATGCACAATCATGCTTAATCCTCTAAGCCCACACACACACTCCTGTGCTAAAACTAATATCCCCAACAGTAAACAAAATATACATCTGTGCCTCTCTCTGTCCTCCTGAGAACATTTGTTTTCCCTAAACTACAAGGTGCATCAGCTCTACCCACGCAGCCAAAGAAACAGACTGCCACTGGCTCCTGTAGGTACCCTCATTCCCTGTTTGCACTTCACAAAACTGTGACAATGCAGTGAGACCTCACTGTAAACAACCCTGCCTTAGACCCACTTTACAGGAATTCAAAGGGCATTTCTAATGCATAACTCTCGTTGACTCTCCCAATGCATTTTAGGTGTCCAAGGCCTGCTTGTCCATCTTCTGTAGACACCCTGAATTTTGAAATAGACAGCTCAGCTAAATGATAAGTGGTAGACATGCTCAAACTTTTCATTTGGGATTTGTGCTGGTAGAAGGGCACCAGCAAACTCTTTTACATCTGGATTTTGTAGTTGGAAGGTAGTACAAAAGGCAAGGCATTAAGCTGAAGTGGGATCAGTTAGTGACTAGCCATCTTCAGTGAATAAATGTTCCCTGAAGGTTAAATGGGTCAACATGAACTTCCAGAAATGCAGATTAAGCACAGAGTGAAAGTTAAATGTATTTAATTATAATTCTGTTGTAGGAAGTTCAGCTTACAATGTCAAAATCACTAAATCATTTTCAGGTATCTCAATACCACATAGGTGTTCATATTTCAGATGGAAAAACTTCAGGTTGCACTACTGGTTGAGAGTGCTACCTCTGAACTGCACGATTTCAGGGGTGTTCTGTATCTCTGGTTCCCTGAGAGTTGCAAAACTTTTTTGATCAATTTTTCTTTGAATGTAAAAACTCACATTATTCAGGACCGGTGAAGAATTTTCTTTGGAAATTTCTCACCCACCATATGAAACACAGCATTGCAGCAACTGTTTGCTCTTTGTATTTCTCAGTGCTATCAGCAAAGTGCTGCCTTGGGTTTTAATGATCCAGAAAAATGCAATAGACAGCAGCTGTCTAGAGAAACCATAGATTTGTGTACGACATGATCCTTGGGGAGGCATCCCACTGGTAAGGAAACTCTGAGGAGCAGCTGAACACGCTTAGTGCCTTTGAAAGTCACTCTTCTCCTTTGATTGCACAGGCTCTAACTTCAAGAGGGCTGCTTCATGAAGCTAGTAAAATTTAGCTTCATGATGCCCACTGGCCAAGTCTCACCATGAACAAAGACTGAGTAAATGAGGTTTGCTTTCCAGAGTTGGGAAGTGTCCCAACCTTTGTCACCAGCTGAGCCTGACATTCACAGAGCTGGTCAGAGTGCTCAGTGTTGAACACAGATGTGCCCTTTAGACACTTCCTGGCCCATTCAAGGCTATGCACTGTATTTCTGTACCTACCTGAAATCACATTGTATTCCCTCAGCAGACATAAAGTCAAAACTTTTTTTTATTTAATACCCGTGAAACAGATGTTATTCAGCATTTATTACGCTTTCAGTGCCTGAGCATCTGGAAAGACAAGTGTGTGCCAGAAGTGTGTGTTAGAAAACACAGCCTGTACATCCAAGCTACAAAAGAGTGCAGGAGCAGCATCTCCTCCAAGCAGACTATGGACCATGTCAGAGGACCGTGAGACACAAGCTCCTCAGAGCAGCTGAGTGCAGACTCCTCTCAACCGGACGTGCACTCAGTTTGAGGATTATATATGCTAGATCCTTGCTTTGATACCTTCACTTGGGCAAAGCCTTGTCTCTATCAGTCCAGCACAGTCAAACTTGGGTGAATCAGCCTCCCTCCAACCATGCAGCCTGATTCACATGCTAGGAATCCAGCCTCTCCTTACTGCAGAGTGATCAGTGGAAGCTCCAGCAGTGAAGCTGCATTTAGTATGAGCTCTGTGAGCATTTTTGTACTCAAACCTCAGGGGTTCTTTTGAACCCTGGCTGTTCTGAGTGTGCCCTGGATTGTTGCAACTGACTGGATTTGTAAAAGTAAGGCCGTGTTCATGGAGGGTGAGCTTGTGGTCTTAAGGAAAATGTGGAGGTCTTGTCTACACCTGTAAGTTAGAGGGTGTGAGCTCTGCGCTGCAACAGTTTTTGGTGTGTTTTTCCCAGCGTGACTTTGGCCTAGGAGGGCTAACGTCCTCCTAGGTACTGCAGGGTGTGGCACACATCAGACTGATCTTCATGGATGAGGCTGAGTGTTTTGGATGGGAAAGTGTGTTGCAAGTTATGCATGACATAAAAAGGCTTTGCCATCTGGGTACTAGAGACTTCTTTCACAGCTGGTAGTGTGTGTGCAAACATACACTAGACTGTGAGGTGTAGACATGTGAGACATGTGCATATGTGTAGATGTGTATTTATATACATGTACACACATACACTGCACTTTTATGCAATAACCCAGTTTAATGCTATAATTACCTGTACTGAAGACCAAGAGTCCATGCTAGTTTTCACATGTCTCTCTTTCTGAGCATCAGTGGACTTCAATGCCCCCAGCACAACATTGTGGTGAGTTGGTTTTTATCCCTGAACGGTGATGGAACTGGGTTGAATAATCATACTGCTACAGCCCCTCTGCATTTTCTGCCCTGAGTGATGTTGCTGAGGTCCCAGCTTCTCTCCCATCATTGCACTGTCATGTCTGAGGTGCCTGATTTTTTTACTTGTGTTTTGTGTGATTTTCTGGACTCCTCTACAGCCAAGATTCACTTACAGGCAAAGAATGCTAACATGCTATTTGCCGAAATTCTCATGGATGAGAAAATTAACATCCCCCCTCTCCTTTTTGTTGTTGCCATGGTCACAGGAAAGGAATTAAAGCATCAAAGCCTTCCATTTCCTGATGATGGATTAAGGAAATTATTAATTTGTCTTATAGAAAGGCAGGTTGTGTCTCTGCAATTAATATTAGAAGGCTCTTCATGAAGAGAATTTCAGCCTCCTGGGTGGAGAAAGCTAAAGCATCTGCCTGTTTACTAGCTTAGATAGATAGGACAGCTATGGGGGTCTGTCCCATAATTCCTGCCTTTATTAGTCACTCCAGATAGTATTTGGCTGCCTAAGCAGTGGTTTCTTTGGGGCACAATATTAAAAATTCAAGCCCACCTACAAATTAAGTCCTCTCCGTTATCCATTTTTTTAATGCTCCATCCATGATCTCTCAGGGTTTTTTTTCCTGGTTGAGGAAGAGAAAACCCAGGGAAAAAAACCTACTTGCACGTAATTGTCTTTGATATCTTCTTACTCATTTCTTGCCCTGCTTTCCTGGCTCCCTGGTGCCCAGCATCTACCTATTGGTGAGGCAGCTGTTTATATGGGAACACTTTACAAAGATTAGCTTCACAGTGGGATATGTTCTCCCAGGGAGCTGCAGGCTTGGCCATGGCCACCATAATTAACCCAGCATGGGGCATAAAGACTCAGTCCCGTAAAGACTTTTGGTGGATCTGGGCCTCTTTTACCAGCTACATCTTGCAATGTTTTTTGGTGACCTGTCCTGGCTGAAGCTGCTGTTGCTTCCAGGAAAAAAATGGGGAGGAAAATTTCTTACCCGGTCTGCTTCTGATACAAAAAAAAAATCATTCTTTTGCTTCACCTTTTCTTCTCCATTTCCATTTTTTTATTCTAAACAATTGCAGAAAATACAGTTTTTAATTGTGGCATTTGCCTTCAAAATTAGGAAACAAAAAATACCAACACCAAAATATGGTGATTTTGATCTTGGTACTCATCAAAATTCTTTTGGCTCCACAGAGGGTCACATTGTCACAGGCTTCTTTTCAGCAGCTTCTCTGAGCTTAAAGGTGCTACTTTGGCCTCCCACTGCCAGCAGCAGTGTTGTCTGATGACAGAACCCAGCATGCCACGCAGACACTTTTAAATTCATCCTTTCATATTTCTTCTTGGTACGTTCTGATAATTTGGCCTCTTTATTTACTTGATCCCCTTTTCTTCTTCCTGAAAGAGAGTGTCTGTGCTTCCCATTGAAACCCATGGAGGTGTATTGTTGGAAGATAATACCTGGTGAGCAAGTGCCTGGGGTAGAGGTGGCTGAGCAGCGCTTGTGACACAGAGCGGTGCCTCATGAGAACCCCGTGGCTCGTCCCTTTGATATGCTGTCTGTCAGGTGCTGTGCTTTGCCTACCTTGCTGTGGGAAATGAGGGAACTTGTTTGTCACTTTTTCCTATGCTGACAGGCCACATAGATGGAAAGGATCTTTCCTCTGAGTGGTAAGCTTCCATTTCCCTTTGATCTGCTTTGTGGGAGTACCTTTCCTCTATGAATGAAAAAAATGCTAGGACTACTTCTTGGAAACGCTGAGTGCAATTTGGAAAGTCAAGAGCAGTTTGCATACCTGCCATATTCCTATGAATAATACAGTGCTGCTCTCCCAGAGACCACACTTAGCTCAGATATCTTTCTTGAAGACACTGCTGCAGTCAGGAAGACTCCTTCAGCTGATAGAAAGATATGAAACCCTTGTTCCTGGGTCTGATGGGTCTGTAATTAAGAGCTTTAAAACCAATGTTGTAACACCATGAGGGACATTTCTTTGGTGTTAAACATGTCAAATGACCTACTGTTCTCAGATGCTGAGCATAACCCTTAAGGTCTCAGTTGTTGGGGAGGAAATCCACATTTACTTCTCCATTTGTGCAATAGTCGTGGGGTCTGGTGATACTGGTGTCACAATAACACTTCAACGTGCAAATAGATGGATTTGCAAACACAACATAAACCTACAAAGTTTAAAAACATAAAATGTTTTGCCAGGTGTACTTTGGATGTATTTATATATTAGTTAGGCTCACTTTGAAGTGTTCCACAGTGTACCAACACCATTTATTTTTCCTCTGGTCAACAATGGGTATACAATGTGCAGGGTTTAACGTACGTCCCAAATGAGTTTACCACCTCCACAGATAGCCTTTGAGGACTCAAAACCACAGATACTCTCTTCTCTGCTATACCTTTTCTCTCCAGCTGAGCTGAGTAATTGAGCTGGTAGCCCAAGTGGCATCTGAACACCCCCACAGCCCTTGATACTGAGCTTCTTTTGGCCAGCCTGCAGCAAGTATGCATTGTGCTCTCCTGTTGATCCTTATTTTCCCTGTATTCAATACCAGAAGGCCATAATGCTCACCATAATCTCTCCTCATGCTGATGTGAGTGTCCAAATGCCTGTGGCCACATGCAGATATATCTTGGTGTTCAGCATCGGGGGCGTGGGGAGAGAAAGATTTATCTACCTAAAGAGAGGGAAGAAGGAGATGCAGACATCATGCAACTTTACTCACGCCACAGTTTACATTCTGTTGTAAGAAGGAATTAAACTTACATGTAAATCCCTTTAAACTGAAATATCCACTGTCTAATTCAGAAAGAAAAAGCTTATAAATCTCATCTGTCTTCCTTTTTTCCATCCTTTTAGACTTCCATCCACCACAGGTTCACAGGGGAATTTTGCAAATGTCTTCTGCTCTTCTGTTCTTCTGTTAGCAACACATTCTTTCTAGGGAATGAGGAGGATGCTATGTGCCAGATAAACTTTTCTTTCTCTCTCTTTTGCTTTTTCTCCTGAACTCCAGTGTGAGGATTTCCAGATCATGCCATGACCGCCTGCTCCACAGGTTAAGTGAAGCTGAGAGCAGACACTTCAGTTATGGAGTGACTCCAGCTGTCTTTGACTCCTTAGGTGATGCTGATGGAGGCACAAAAACATGCAAGTATGCCTGTACAGACCTGGTAATCCATTTCCAGAGGGATATACATCATCTTTTGTAAACATGTGGAAACCAGAATGAGTTATGTTGCTAAACTTAGGCTGTGGAAAACTCAGTAAGATGTGGGTTTCTTCCTCAAGTGCTATGAAAGGAAGTACTCAGGATAGAAATTGTCACAAGACAGCCTTATTTCCAGGTAGCCAAAGGAGAAGAAATGCATGCTCTTTGCTTTGGAGTTTCATGACCAGCTCACTTGGAAAGGTGAGGCTTTATTCCATCAGGAGGGAGGGAAGGAGGGAAGGAGGGAAGGAGGGAAGGAAGGAAGGAGGGAAGGAGGGAAGGAGGGAAGGAGGGAAGGAAGGAAGGAGGGAAGGAAGGAAGGAAGGAAGGAAGGAAGGAAGGAAGGAAGGAAGGAAGGAAGGAAGGAAGGAAGGAAGGAAGGAAGGAAGGAAGGAAGGAAGGAAGGAAGGAAGGAAGGAAGGAAGGAAGGAAGGAAGGAAGGAAGGAAGGAAGGAAGGAAGGAAGGAAGGAAGGAAGGAAGGAAGGAAGGAAGGAAGGAAGGAAGGAAGGAAGGAAGGAAGGAAGGAAGGAAGGAAGGAAGGAAGGAAGGAAGGAAGGAAGGAAGGAAGGAAGGAAGGAAGGAAGGAAGGAAGGAAGGAAGGAAGGAAGGAAGGAAGGAAGGAAAGAAAGAAGGAAGGAAAGAAAGAAGGAAAGAAAGAAAGAAGGAAAGAAAGAAGGAAAGAAAGAAAGAAAGAAAGAAAGAAAGAAAGAAAGAAAGAAAGAAAGAAAGAAAGAAAGAAAGAAAGAAAGAAAGAAAGAAAGAAAGAAAGAAAGAAAGAAAGAAAGAAAGAAAGAAAGAAAGAAAGAAAGAAAGAAAGAAAGAAAGAAAGAAAGAAAGAAAGAAAGAAAGAAAGAAAGAAAGAAAGAAAGAAAGAAAGAAAGAAAGAAAGAAAGAAAGAAAGAAAGAAAGAAAGAAAGAAAGAAAGAAAGAAAGAAAGAAGGAAAGGAGGAAAGAAGGAAAGGAGGAAAGAAGAAGGAAAGAAGAAGGAAAGAAGGAAAGAAAATTTAGGTGCATGACTTTTCAATATAAATACTAGAAATTGGTTGGTTACATCAAGAGAAAGATGGATTACATGGCAAAAACCAGCTGGTATATTGAGAAAGGATGATTATTTTGTAGGCACAACAGCTAGAATCTTTTTTAAAGTCCACAGAAAATACAAAAAAACACCCCTGTTACAGCCTGATTAAATGGGTTAAATATATTAGAGGGGGAAAAGTGCGATTTCCTGCTCAATTTGCTACCAAGAAGCCATCTGGCAAAATAGTGGCAAACCCCATAAAACTCTGCAGGAAGAATTCCTGTGGCACATGGGATGTCACTACTGTGGCATGCTAGGCTTTCAGCAACAAGAGGGTGAAACTGGTTCCCCTCCTGCACCATGACAACATGCAGGACATTATCAGAAAGTTGCTGGTTTTGGATGGCTTGAGCTGGACAGGATGGAGGCAGAGCTCATGTTTCATCAAGCCCCTGATGCTGCTGTTCCTGTGGAACGGCAATGGGGCTAGTGGGAGGGGTTTTTCTCCATGCTAAGGCAGAAGGTGTGTGCATAAAATAATTGTGGCACCAAGAGGTGCACAAAAGAGTTGTAATCATGCACTGAGGGGAGCTCCCCCTTGTCCACCTGCAGACAGATTTAAAGGTCAATATATTTGAAAAGGCATAGTAGGGAAGAGTACCTTCTGTGAGGTTGATGCTTAGGAGAGGGTAAATAAAAGTCTCTCCTGAAGGATGGGAGACTAAATAAAAATATTCATGCTGCGGACACAGATAGTGCTGCAGACTGTGAGACTGGGATAGCCAGTTTAGAAATATTCATCTTGCGCAAGATGGATAGAAATATAATCTGGTTAACACCCTGGGTAGTGGGGAGAGACTGAAGATGAAGCTGCATGTGGGATCATAACACTGCGGCTGTCATCTTGCTTTGACAGTATTAAAAAATCCTTCCATGACATTGCGCTAATGCACACACCAGTGTTGCTGAAGATTTAAAACTCCAGACTGATTGGAAAAGCTAGGAGAGGGGCTGGGTATCTGTACAGTACCAGGAGGAAGATATCAAGCACTGCAAGAGCAGAAAAAGCCAGCGAAATTTAGCTAGACTGAAGGTGGAGTAGCGCTGCCCTGCCTCTGCCCAGCACCTGAGTGTATGGCCTAGTTCAGGTCAGGTGCATTCCAATACTAGGACGCTTCTTGAAGGAGTTTTTTCCACCCCAGGTGCCTTTGGTGGGGAGAGAGCCAGGCACCTCAAGTTAAGCAGGTTGACTAGGGATTCAACTATGTAAAACATTCAAGGAGAGGATGGCTGGATCCGGAGGAACGTGAGTCACCCTTTCATATTTGGCACTCCAGGTCCCACCACAAGAGCGTGCTTCAGCACATAGCAAAGAAACTTTCAAGTCTCGGGATGTGGCAGGGTGTTGCAAAAGATTGTCATGGATGTTATCTCAATAGTGATTTCTGGCCACACCAAAGCGGTTGGTTTTTTAAAAATGGTTATGATAATAGTTTAGCAGGTTACTAATTAGTCTATTAGTTTTGAAATGGTTCAGAACAAGGTTGAAAAATGATGATTCATATGTATTGTTTATCAAGAATGATTTCAGAGAGGACAGGTACTTATTACAAGTATATCACATTATGAAATCAATAGAAGAAGAAAAAAAAAAAACAACCCTCAGAAAGTAATAAAAAACCTGAGGAACACCATTCATCTACCAGGATAAGCAAAACAAATCCCACTATATGCTCAAATAAATTAATATTAATAATATGAAAATAAACTACAGACATAGCACTCACTAAGTATTGTAAGAAGAAATAAACTTATGCCTCTTATCTTCTGCTCTTACCATCAGTTATATTTCTTTTGTGTCCTGGTGCAAGAGTATACAAAATTGCCTTTTAAAGAAGGCTGTCCCCATGAGTTTCTAGCCTCTAATCCTAGTCCTGTGTTCAGATGTAATGTCATTTCTCAGTCAGATTTCTCAGTGATTAGAATCCCTCCCTGGAGACAAGTTCATTGACAAACTCCAGGAATTAGGGAAATGGGAAGACTTTAGCTTTGGTCCCAGTAAGGTGTAAGAGTATTGCTGCTGGAAAGCTGAACTTGAGGCTCTTTTTACAGCTCCTGATGTACTTTCATGACAGAATCTCAGAATGGGTCAGGTTGGAAGGGACCAGAGTGGGGTCATCTGGTCCAACCAACCTCCCTGCTCAAGCAGGGTATCCTTAGAACACACTGCATAGGACTGCAAGACACTGATCAAGACACGATCACATTCCTATTGCCCCTGTTGCTGGAAAATGCCCGCTTTGCCTGCATGCAGAGCAGCAAGGGCAGACGCCCTCCCCGGCTGGAGAACCTGACTCCCAGCCCAGGTTTCCCTGCCTGGTAAGTACACTCTAATTTACATTCCTCCAGAGTTAGTAAGCTCGAGCCTAGCCTTGAATCCTACTTGAAAATCCTGCACTGATTCATTTTCCCCCTGAAGAAGCTCCTCATAAACTCTGGCTCACCCCACACACATACATTTCATTTTAATTAAAAAATACCTTGCTGGCATGACAAGCTATACAAGTTTCGCTAAAATATTAAATAATAAAAAAAACCCCTCAGAACCCTCAGGTCTCTGTCATAGAGAGATACAATACATCAAACATCTGTCCAGAACAGAACTGAGGATAGTCATAGCATTTGGAGGTTTAACTTCTTTCCATTTATCATTGTGACGTGTTTCGGATTTAGAGGTAAGTTTGCAGCATGTTCATAGGTCACTTTTTCTTTTCCCCCATAGCTGTACGAAAGTTTTCCTCAAATTTTTTTTAATGGAAAGTCCTTTACTACTTTAAAATATTATTTTTCAAAAAAGAAAAACTCCTCCTCACATTTCCACCTGTTTTGGGCACAGAAATAGGATGCTTTTCTCCATTTCAATTCCTCTCGTATCACATTAGTTGTGCAATGATTTCTTTTTAGTTCTGCACTGTGCTTTGCCTCTTCCAATTTCAACTCCTCTTTTACAGTCATTGATTCTTCATATGCTGAGGATCTACTCCAGACGGGCACATTTCAGCCTGTGAAGCTATCCATTAGTCTCAAAGCGCTATTTTAAAACTCTTCAGCAACTCCATCTTTGGGGTTTTAATAAATCTGTAACACTGACCTGTATATAGTTTTGTGGCAGGGTTAGGTTTGGGGATGGAGACATGCTCTTGCTGCATTTTCCCAAAATCCTAGGCTCCCTGTCTCAGTCCTGGGGGAGGAGATATAATCCATAGAGTTGTGTGATGTATTGAGAACTGTGTAAGCAAGTCCACAGAAACAGAGAGCAATAAGGTGAAGTGTAGGTACCACCTCTGGTATGTGGACAGGCACATGCAGTTGCTGGGGTTCTCGGCCAGCAACTTTTTGGGTTGTTTTTGTTGGGAGAGAGCAACTGAGAGCAAGAAGTCAGAGAAAGGCACACTGCAGTGTAAACCAGCACAGGGACGCTGCAGAATGAGCACTACTGAGGTGTGTTGCGATGTTGCTCCGGCTGGACAATTAGCCTGATGTTAGAAGCCCTCTCTGAAGATGGTACTGGGGCATCCTGGCATTATGCTGTGCAAGCACTTCAGCTGCAGCCCACAGGCTGAGAGCTCAGACACCCAGCAGAGCCATAAGGGACCTGGGTGAATTCCTAGGCAGCTGTTTCTGCTGCCTAGAGAGTCCTTGATTGCAAGCTGCTGGGTGTGCCTTGGACTGCAGCGCCTTCCCATCTTCCTGGGTAAGGTGAGTTACTGTGCAGAGGAGCTGCCCAGTTACGTGAGAGCAGGGAGGTGGTGGGCAAATGCCGAAGGGGGTATGTGCAGTGTGCAAGTCACTGGTGTGGTCAGGTGTTGGAGCACTACTTTTGCTCTGTGTGGATCCTCAGCTGTGATGGCTTTCCTCTGCTGGTGCCAGGGCTCGGCTTGGCTGCATCATGTGTTGCAGCTGCTGGTCTGCTGGACATTCTGCTCTGAAACCAGGGGCAGTTAAATCAGTGCAAAGCTGTGCTTCAGCAGCTCAGCTGCCTCTCTCAGCCCAGCCTTGCTGACAGAGCTATGCCACTCTGAGCTCCACTACTACTTTATTTTCTGCTTACATAAAGATCTTCCCACTGTACTTCAGTTCAAAGCTTAGACATTCCTAGAAGTGTCCCCAGGGAATTTATCTTTGTACCAGAGTGGATGTTGATATAATTTCTTATCATTCAAACAAATGTTTTAATCTGTTTTTGAATGTCTCTTCCAGTGACATTCAAAAGTGAAATGCTCTGGAGTGCATTTCTTGGCCATATAAATTCCTTTCCTGTTCATCCATGCACTTAATTTCAAGAGCAAGCCACCTTCATGGCAAAGGTGTTCCACCTGCTAGCCATTTTGCTGAGGTTTCCAAAAGTGTGGTCTTGTAGATTTAATATTTATTGTTATTTGTAGGGCATTTAATCCTTATTTATTGCCTGTATATTAATAAACATGTTTGAGGCTTCCAGCAGCTTCAGAAAACTAAGTCCAGCTAGACAGCATTAACAGACTGCGTACAAGAAGAGGAGGAGGAGAAGCAGCAAAGAAATGTCACAGAATGGACATTTCTAATGTATTTTTGTAGTGAAAAAAAAACCCAGAAAGAGCAACTGCAAGTACTCTTACCCACTGTCTGAATTCCTAAGCAGCACTGTATATGGTGAAGTAGGTAAGAAATTGCATTGTGGGGAATTGCAGTGTTTATTGCTAAGGGAGATTGCCCCCTTAATCCTCACTGTTGACTTAGAAAAATGGTATGGGCTGTTTGCGGCTGACAGTGTGGCCATGACCTTCTTGGTTTCTCTCTTCTGCACCAAGACCTCAGTTCAGCATCCTGTGCTCGCTCAGCCCCTTCAGTGGCCTTGACCATAAGTGCTCATCTGGAGACTTTTGGGTGCCTAAAGAGGAGGTGAGAGGGCAGGTTCTGGCAAAGCTGATGCCTTAGAGCAGAGCAGGCAGCTGCCAATCAGCCATCCAGAGGCTTGAATCCATGTGGATGTGTTTGGCCCATGCCCCTGTGGAGAGCCTCTACACCAGCCTGCCTCACTGGGGTGTTGCTGTTTGAGGCAGCAGCCCTGGCTCCTCCTCAGAGGCTTTTGCAACCACAGGACATGGACATAATGTGTAATAAATTTTTAGAAAGTTTCCTTGTGCAGCTAGTCTCCTTGTGTTGGGATGTGTCATGGGTTTTATTCCAGCGAATGTATCATGATTCTCAATATCAATATAAACACTGGTCCATTTTAAAATTGTCTTTTTCTAACCTCAGTAGTATCTGTGGCTTATTAATTACATGTTGTGTAATAAAGCATTTCCTTAGCAGCTCCTTAATTTATACATCAGAAAATGTCTCCTAGGTAGCCTGTGTTTCCTATTATTAACTTACTCTCAAAACTGGCATCCTAATTTTCTTGTCAAGTATTTCTCTCCCTTATCCATTTTGAAGTCAGAGAACATCCCTCAGCACGACATCCCTTTCAGTGGGTGCTTTACATCACAGTTTTAACAGTATTTCCAAAATAGTTTTGAAACAAGTTAACCTAGAGTTGCTTCGGATTTTCCTGAGCTCCTGGTATTCCTGCTCTCTGTCCCTCCCAGGTCTGCCAGGGACCTTCCTCTCTCCATCCCTCAGGGGTATCCTATGCCAAATACCATGCAGAAAGTCTTGCATTTTTTTCTCTTCTGAGGCTTCTCCAATTACTTAAAAAATGGCTATTCTCTTTGACACCCATAGTCTTGCCCATTTTTTGGAGAAACTGACAGAAATATCAGAGATTTCTCTAGAAAAGGGATGAAGCAAGCACACTCTTCTCAAAGATTTGAAGGGGTTTATTGGGCAGTGGTTTCATCCCACTCTCCAAGCTCTGGAGTTTATGTAGTGATGGAGAGTTGCAAAACTTCTGTTGTGTTTCATTATTAAAAAAAACTTTTCAAAAGACAGTGGTAAACACATGCTTGTTGCTTTTTTTTCTAGGGGAGGTGCAAGGAATTTGCCCTGTTTCCCACCCTGCATTTCTGTCCAGAGGCAGAAAACTTTACAATATTATCAATTAAGTGCTAAGCAATGAGAGGTACTGATGAATTTTTTAGGCTCAGAAGAGTTTCTGTGCTGCACTCACAGTAACATTCTTCTCCATGCTGCATGGGTTTGGCTGACAATGTGGCACATCCAGGAATTTAGCTACCTATATATAACCTTGCAAAAAATACAGTCTGATGATGTTTTCTTCTGTGGTATGATTTTAATTCTTTTGCCTTTAAATATCTCTAGGTGTTTCCAAATAAATCAATTTTGCAGATATTTGACAGCTATAAAAATATGCCAAGTCTGCAGATATTGAAGCTGTGAGGTTCTGATCCAGATGGATTTTTTTAAAGTGAAATTTTGCTCAACTTTCAGTGCAGGGTTTTTGTTTTCTGGATTTTCTTTGTGTTGAGAAGCTTGAGTGAGCAATTGTGTGTGTGTGTTTGTGTGTGTTCACAAGCATCTGTGGTCTCTGCTATTTCAAAAATTATAATATTGAAAAAGTGTAACGTTTTTATAGACCAAAGTTCACACAGAGTTTTTTCTTTATCTCTCTTTATCAGTTTTATTTATATGTATGGTTTTAGTAGCTTCATCCCTAGCTGTAAATAAATAGATACATAAACAAGCAAATGTTGGGGTTTAGCGTGCTGGGAGGTGTGGATTGAAACTGGATTTGTGTGGCTGAGGATCTATGCACTGAGCTGAACGTAATTGCCTCTAGTTCCTGTGCACAACATCTAATTTGTGGATTTAAAGGTCCATAAGTGCTCATTGCCATGATGGATCATAACAGCTTTTGAGGCAGTTTTTCAGCACCAGCATGGTAAAAGATATTAATTTAAAATTACTCTGCATACATGCATTTTTCTGCATCTGTGACAAACCATCAGTACTGACCACTGTAATGAAGGGGGTCCATTATGGACTCTCTTGTGTTCCCAGAGGAGAAATCATGAAGGACAAATAAAGGGAACTGTGTGCACACACAAACAAATTTTCCTATTGTGCTGATAGGCTTGAGCTGAAATAAGACAGGAATAGGATAACCTGGTACTTCTTTCAGGCTAAGAGGTTAAAGAGTGGGAGCCTGAACCCAAACCAGTGCTGTATGCCATCTCCACCATCCCCATTTCAGGCTATGAGAGGTAGAGGTGCAGACAGGTTTTGGGAGCCTGCCCTTATTCACCACATCCGTGCCTAGGTACTGCAGAGAGTAGGAACTTCCATCAGGGGTCTCTGGCTAGCAGATGATCTTTACACATCATGCCAGTGAGACATGAAAATTCAAAAAAGTCTAAGGAAGGGGTTGAAGCTTTCTCACTCTGTTTCTACAAACCTGCCACATGGGGACAGAGGCATTTGGCCACACTGCAAATGTGCCAGTACAGTGAGCTCTTGCACAGACATCCCAAACTCCCCATAGTGCTAAGCTCCCTGAAATAACCCTGCATGTGTGTGCAGAGTGTAAAAGAATCACTTACAAACAAAGAAATCCCATCACAATCTGGTGTCTGGGGCTACACGTTTAGCCAAGCTGCTAAAAGCAATGGCTGCTGGATGCCACGAGAATTATAGGATCATATCTGGAAGAGACATATTAGGGATGGCAGCTAGGCCCCTTCCCTGTGTCTGTTTTTATGGCAACTGTGTGTGTAGGATTGAGAGGGTGAGTGCATGTGTGCTGGTGAGTGAGGGTGTTGGAGTCCAAAAAAGCACATGCGAAACTGCAGGCTGCTGCTGGTGGTAAGAGCTCCCAGTTTAAAAGATGCTTTGCCCAGAGGATCTCAGATGCCTCTTGACTAGATAAGCTTTGGCAAGTCAGATGAGGAACAGATACACCTGAAAAGCACAAATCTAATACCTTGGGTTTGAGTTTGTTTTTCAGATTATGAAATGTTGATGGATCCTAAGGAGGCACAAAATCCAAGTGACAAAAAAACAAGTTCTGCTTCAAGGAGGATCTGTCTTCTGCTTTGTGCTGTGCACAAGCACAAAGAATCATGAAGAGATGTCGTAGCTTGAGGGGACAGTGTAGCAATATTCTTCTTTCTGCCAGAAATCAGGTCCTCTCCTCAGCTGGCAAAAGCTGCAGACAACCCCCTCATTGTCTGCGTGGGGATAACTTCTGTATAACATGAAACAAGGGTGAGTGACAACGTCATTTTCCCTTCACAGCAATTATTTCAGCTTTCAGTAAATACCCAGGGTATGTGTACAAAATATGTTCAATGTATGTAGCACCTGTTTAATGTATAATCAGAAGTTACTGTGACACCCATGAGAGAAAATAGGCACATACAGCCTATTTGTAATATATGTTGCACTGTTTAATGTTTCTCTCATGGGTACATACGGTATATTATCTGTACATTTACCATGTGCCTGCATGCTTACACACTTGCATAATTATATTTTTCTGTAGAAAGAAGACAAATTTTTAAAATTCTGCAACATGGGTAAATTATCTAGTAAGTACAGGTCAGATGACTGTTTTGATAATTTTATAGTTTTGGGGATTAAACTAGAAAAAAGTAAATTGCTTAGAGCCTGAGGAGCCTAAGTCTCACATTCAGAAGTAATTTAGGAAGAAAAGTCTCCATCATGTAAATGAACTTTGTACTGACTTTTCTGAACTGAGCTTGATTTTATATGTATAAGTATTTAGGTATTGCAAAATGCTTATATATGGTCTCTTTGTGGCTGAATGTAATGATCTGAATTTTTGAGACACACAGACAACAACTCTAATGGGATCACAGTCCCACTGTTAGAATTTTTTTTAAAAAGACACTCTTGGCAACTGTAGTATAAAGCTGCTCAGAATTCACCTTAAATCTTAGGTGTCATGTGCCTATGATGTTGTGAAAGTGTTTGTGATGGAACAATAAGGCTCTCCAAGGCCTGTGTGTTGTCAGGCAGACCTGCAGTGCACACAGGCTTCCAGTATGGCTGTGTTTCCATGAAATACTTTCTGTGTGGTATCATTTTTTTCAATCATGCTTTGGGTCAAAAGACATGGGTTAATGCATCCTTTCCCAAACAAGTGCCAGCAAAACCTTTATACGCTGCCCCGACATGGACTATTCCGTAAATGCTTCCTTTTATTAAAGAAATATTTTGGAACAATTGCAGAGGGTTTTTAATAACGTTATTGGCACTCCAGCCTTCTGCCTCTAAAGCCAGATGACTTGGGGCTCTGTAAACACTGGCAACACTTTCTTCATGTCAGTAGCCCTTAATGACTTCAACTCTGTACAGTACCTGTAGCAAAACTGAGAGTGAACCTCAACCACATGAATAGGGTTTTTTTCTCCCCTTTAAAACTTTTCACCATACATCATGCTGTCATAATTTTGTGTTATGGGGAAGCTCAGGAATTTCCAGGATGATGAGCAAGCATCCCACAGGAAAGGAAAAATTCTCCCTTCACTTGGTGGAAACCTCTCCACTCTCAATTTACCTCACAGAAAATCTTCAAGCTGGCCCCAAGCAAGCCCTACATTGAGCCTTGGCTATTATGATCCTATAGAAGTCAGTAGGGCTAACACAAGGATGGGCAAGTTTCAGTGAAGTTTCAGTAGCTTTCTGTATAGGATTCCAAATCTAATGCCTGCTGCAGTCAGGAGGTGGATGTCGTCTGGTGGCAGGAGACATGGTGGTGGTGCTGGTAGTGGTTGCCTCTTGGGCTAGCTGAGGCCCTAAAATACTGCACCTCTGTGAACACCTGCAGAATTAGGGATTTTGTGGCAAAGGAGAGGATTTTTACCTAGAGGTTTGAATTAAAAATAAAAGTTAAAAAATGTGAGCGGGTTTTAGCTGTTTTGTGCTTGGGAATAAGGAGAGCAAAGCCAACAGAAGGGTATGAGAGAGGACAGAAAATGCAGGTGACTATGTCTGGAAGGCATAAAAAGGTGATTTAGTATGCATGCACCTTTGTGATTTATCACATACCAATCACCCTGCATGTGTTGTGATGAGTGTGTGCAAAGGTGGGAGGATGCTAAGGGCATGTGGATACATGTGAATTCGTGAGCACACAGGGGCCACGGGGAACCTGCTGTGGCACCCTGAGTGCCACCACTGTCACCATCCCCACCATCATTTCTTTGGGGCTGGAGGCAGCCAGATGCTCCAGGAGGTTTTATACCAGCACAGTGACAGGAGCAGTGTATTTTCCCATGTGCCTGTCAGCTGGCTTTGCTCTCCCAGCAGAGAGCTCGGAAAAGCAGCAGGAGATGGCTTTTCCCACTCGCTGGGGTGCAGGTGCCGTGGGAGCAAGCCACCTCCAGAACCCACCTCACTGCATCCAGCTCCCTCTGTGCAGCACTGGGGAGGCAGAGACTGTCCTTCCCCTTACTCAACATGCTGCTGCTGCTGTAGAGAAAAGAGATGTTTCCAATCCCTTTGACCTGGCAGGGCTCCCTTGGCATCTCTGCAGCTCCATCTGAAAGCAGTGGGGCCATGTGGATTTGGGGGCATTTGTGGAGGAATGGCAGGGAAAACCAGCACCTTCTGGAGGGTGACATGCAAAAAGTCCCCAATCTATTTTGCACAGCAAGAGCCAAGACCAGGACTGAAAGTGGGGCTGCTGCTGAGCTCCCAGTTTTGTGCCAGCTCTGAGGAAAAACCCTGAGTGTGTGGAGGGGGCAGCATCCATAGCGTGCATCCTGCCCAGCCCAACAAGCCCAGGACTGGGCTGTGCCTCCTTCACAAGCCGGGCTGCAAACAAGCGCCTGAGTGCGTGTCTGGCCCGAGTTAGCCCCTGGCCTCCCTCGCTGCTGCCAAGGCTGCAGGAAATTTGGGCAACAAAGTCCCTCCCAGACTGCCAGTCTCTTTGCTGGGAGCTGGGAAGAAAAGTTGAAGAGGAGGAAAGGTGTGCCGAAAACTGAATTGCAAAGCAGAAAGGCAATTTTGACTTAGCCCAAGAGTCTTGAATTTCTTAGTCGGGAAAATAAAAAGCAGAGTGTGAATCTGCAGCTTAAGAGCCTTCCTAAAAGTGTCAATAATTTCCATATACAAAGAATTTATTTTAGCCTTGGATTTCAATGTAAAGTGATTCAACTACGGAAAGTAGGACCACTTTATTGCTGTTCACAAATTCACATGCATTTATTCTGCTGAAAATTTGATATAGGGCATTTTTTGTATTCCCATTTATCGCTTGCCAAGAAATAATTAAGAATAGGAGCTAGAAGATTAATTTTAAATAAAAAATCTTCTCAAATGAAAATGTCAGGTCATAAAAATTCCTTTTAAATCATAACAGCATATAAATCTTTGAAATTAACCATGTAATTACAATGTCTATCAACTTTTACCTTGAGCTTTGAGCCTCTCTTTTTAATCTCCCATTCTTTTTTAATGAATAGCTATTTTGAAATTAAAAAGTACTGTTCATTACACATGCCCCACTATAATAGGGTTTTTATCATATTTGCTCTATTTAAAAATACTTGCTACTTTGTAATTATTCACACGCCGATCCCTTCCTATATTGAGTAGAAAATAAAAAATGAAATAGAAGTCAAAGGTGCTTTAGAGCTGAATGATTTACACAATTCATTAAGGACGGTGATTTTTCAGTTAGCATCAGATTAAATGGTTACTTACTCTCAAATAGCCCTTGGGGAGTTGAATTGCTGGGTAGCAAACAGATTAAAGTTTGCATTGAAAGAAAAATTGAATTCAGAGGTAATCAATAGCATAATAGGGGCAGTGAGTGGTGCCTGCTGCCTGAAATGAAATTACCATATTTTTAATCTTAATTTTCCACTCTGTTTATCTGACAGTGTGGATGTGCAATCCAAACAGATAATGAGAGAGTGGGATATTGACACTGCTGTCCTCTGGAGTGCTTGTTTTCAGTGATTAAATGCTGTGATCTGTGATTACTTTGTGCAAGGATGTCAGAGCTGCTGGCCAGGACTATGGGAGGGACACTAGCTCAGCAGCTGTAGCTCTCTGGTCTCTCAGGTCCTAATGTCTGAAATTCATTTTCTGCTGGCTATACAGGGAGGGGGGAAATTGCCTCTTTATGTATATACTTCTGCTGCACAAATTACAATAATTAATCCCATTACTATTGTTGTCCTGATTCAGAAACATTTAATTAGATCAATATGTAGCGCAGCCTCTCTGTAAGCGCTGTATTTTGGAGCCGCCAAACTTGAGAATGATCGTAAGACATGAGTTATTACACAAAGCATGACTAGCAAAGTTTGGAGGCAAAGTGAATTATCTTCCTAGCAGAAGAGGACGGATAATGGAAAGCGTGATTGTACCAGAGATCCAGCAAAGCCAGTTGGTGCAGATATATGGAAATCTGAAATGTAAATAATACCCATTGTAAGTATAACATCCACAGTCTTTTAAAATGCAAATGTAATGATAGAGATGTTTTTGTAAAAAACATAGAAGGACTTGGGAACAAAACATGATTTAAAAATTGTCATACATTAACATAGCTAACACAGCTAACACAATTGGAATGCAGAAAAATATAATGATGCAACCCCTTTTTGATAAACAACCTTGAAGATTTCTCAATTCTGTGAGTATGAAATCTCAAAATATTCCTGGTGTTTATTGCTTAACCCAAATGCAGTGTAAGCCATTTGCATTTTGATAGAACCAGGGAGGTAGTATGTTCAGTATCAGGGCCTGATCCGGCCTGATAATGGGATTACTGGCATGTAGCAAGGTTGTTTGTGTTCCTCAGTCTTTCAGGGATCAGGCCCTGGAAACAGAATTTAGGAAGCCTTGGAGTGTGTGCATATGTGTGATGGATGGGTGGGTTACTTGAACTGGAGTACGTCAGGCCTTGGCAGTGTATTTATGGGTGACAGCTATCATGTTCTCTGGAGAATTAGCATCTCTCTAGAATACAATTTCCGTGTTTGATTACACTCTGAATTGAACTTCTCACTTTTCTAACATCGCCACTGGGAGACTCTCCTTGAGCATCTTCCCAAACCTTTGTATCAAAGATTACTTTGGTCTAAGAGAGGTTTTTATTTCAACCAGTGATTAGAAATGCAGCCATTTTCAGATATTTTTAGGGTTTGTGTTCATTTGGGTTCGTTTCTTTGGGTGGGTGGGTGGTTTTTTGTCTTTTACTGTAATGCAACATAGAAGGCAAGATTTTGTTTTCACAAGTGCTAGATTCTCACAGCTACTCATTCTTTCTGAGAATAAGGTGCAGTATGAAGAGCCAAAGGATTCCTGAGTGCAGCTCCAAACTATAAGCACAAGACGCTCACTGTCCATGAGTGTCTGCGTCTTCAAGGGGGTCACATTTCTTGAGCTCTGCTTTGACAGAGGGCATGGAGGATACAACTCACAGCAGGTACCTCAGGAACACCCAAAAGTCAGATCCATCTTTCCTTGCACGTATGGATGTAAACATGCATGTGCTAGATTTATTTCCATGGATGGAAGCTGTGGTCCAGAAGTATCTTCAAACTTTGCCCCTCCATAGTAATTTCTACAGGCTGGAGCAGGGACGTGGTGCATGAGCTAAAATACAACTGCTGTCTGGTCAGGTGTTCTTCACCAGACAGGGCTGTCTTTGCCCTCTCCCTTACAACTAATTCAAAGAGATGTCATAACATGCTGAGTCATTTTTAATTTTACCTTTCCCTCTCTTTGAACACAGTTTGGTTGCTCAGGTGGAAACAATGCAAAACAGTTTCTTTACCTAGAGAAACCAAATCTTGGGAGCACTGTAAGATCAAATCCCTGAAGGCTCAGAGAAAGCCCTGTGTTACTTATAGGGAGCAAAAATAGTAAAACAGGGGCTACTCCAAAAATTAATACAGAAAATGGAAATTGCCAGAGAAAGACCAGCCCACTATCAAAAACTGAAACACGGCAAAATCACGAAATTTCCTCCATTGCCTTCCTTAAAGAAGTATTTTACTCTTTGGGAAATTTGTCTCTACTCCAGATAAAACCAGTAGTAAGGACTTCAAAGGGAAATGAAAAAGGAAGGTAAGTTAGAAAAACACTTTGGCATGTGTGCATCCGCTGTATGGGTGCTGAATTACACCCTGCGCAGTGCCCAAAGGTGCAGATCTGGAATATTTCCATGTAGTTTCTGCATATGATAAGAATTTAGAGGTTGATACAAAGAAATATAACCTAGCAAAACGCATGCTTACCGAGATACCTGCAGGTATTTGTTAATCCACGTCAATATTTTTCTCTCAGTAAATCATACCTGGCCGTGTATCTTGCATGGTGTCATTCCTTCTCCTTTACTTAATGTTCATGAGGGTGAAGGTTCTAATGCAACACCGTTGAAATCTGTGGAAGTTTTATCACTGACTTCTGTGAGAGTGAGACCAGGATCAAAATGCACATGGAGGTTTCCCTAGTCTTAATTCCCTGTTTGTAACTGACCCAATGAGAAGACGGGACAGGAACACGAAACCGGTTGGTTTTTTAAGGGCACTCCTAATTTTTGTTGCTTTGTGTTTGTTGGATTTTTTTTTCCAATTTCAAACTTTGCTGTTGGCTCAAACAAAGTAATCATACGGGTATTATACAAGTATTTCTAGCACAAATTGTCATGAATGCTAAATTATAATGTCTTTTAAAAGGAATACTTAAATATATGACCTTGACATTTGCTGCTTTTCTGTTAGTTTGTTTTGGCTGTTGGGTTTTGGTGGGGGTTTTTTGTTTGTTTGTTTTTGAAATACCAGTAAAATTGAAATACACTGTAGTGCTTGGAAAGTAAATGTAAAAGAGGTGTGAGTGAGGCAGAAGCAAATCCAGTTTAATGTCTGATCAAACATTCATGACAGTATTCACCCACCTTTAGTAAGAAGATAGTATCCAAAATATTCACATAATTACAACCCATGCCTTCAGTAGACATTCAGGATGACATTATTCTCATATTAATCTTTGATCAGTGCATTGAGGTGATACTTTGTCACTTCCATATGGTCAATGACATGAGTTCCCCTCAGAATTGCCAATATCTCACTGAGTCACTTGCTTTACCATATTTCTTTGAAACTGTTTTCTCCTGAAATTACTATATCTGCTGTGTTTGTCACATACATTAATATAAAATACAATGAATTCATATTAGCAATATTTTTTAAAATTGCTAAAAAATCCTGACGTGAGAAACTCCTTTGATTCATGATGTGGGGTTCACATTTGCTCTCCTTATTCTGCAAACTACTTCAGATAAAGATGATGGAAATATAGGTGTTTTCCACAGTTACTCAGAGTTTACAAACCTGCTGAAGTTGAAGAGTTTGCTTGAGCATGGAGAAGTAAGAAACTGTCCAGTGAAGTAATAGTGTTGCTGTTGTTTCGTATATATTAACACCCAGCAACCATTTATGGAAAATTATAAACTCAGATGTGAGCAAGACTTAGTCCTCCAGCTTTTGTGGGCATCCATAGCCATTACTGCTCTTTCCACTGTGTTATCTGTGTGTGCATCAAACTCCTTATCAGCACTTCAAAATGCTGTCTCTGGGACTCAGTGATATTGCTAATAAACACCCATTGAAATGGAAAGTGGCTAAAAAGCTGTTTGAACTTCTTTCCTGTTGTCTGGCTATAGAGGTATAGTCCCAGCAAACGCTGGGGTTTATAAGAGCACAAAAGCTTTCTTCTGCCCATGTACCTGCAGTCACCACTTTAAGTGTATTGAGCTTCAGAGCACACAAAAGAGAAGCAGAAAATCCAAACCAATCTCTTCCCTTTCACTTCTTAAATCCTGACATGCTCCATCACCTCTTCAAAATAGTGAGCTGCCCTTCCCCAAAATGGAGAAAAGGAACAAAATCAAATGCAAAACAATGAAGGAGGGATAATCTGATCTTTAAATAAGGAGACATGTTGCTTGGGGCTTAAGCAGGGTAAAGTTTCACAGTGATGTCACCTTCTTCTGAGAACGTGACCCCCGTGAGAGGTGAAGGGTGAAATATAAATACCACTAATCCATTGTGTTTGTATATCTCTTAAATATGTGCCAAGTCTGGCATGGCTGACTCCACCAACTGTCTGGCAAACTAGGAAGTCTTCACTACAGGCTCTGAATGAGCAGTATTCATGAAAATCAAATGGCTGCTCTTTTTTTTCCTGACTGAAGTACACCTCATTGATGCATTTTCTTTAAAAATAGACTTATTTTTCTGTCTCATTTCTGACAAAACCTTCTGACGTTTTTCAGACAAAAGTAGAGGAGCCATTGCTTTTCATGCAGACAGCAATATCCTCCACATGCATTGGTTTCCACAATTCTTAGTTAAAAATCACATGTGTGAAGTTCACGGTTTGCTTCTTTGTTTGTTTATTTGTTTTAAAAATCTGCTCCAATCCAAACAGGAATGTATTCAGGAAAGTCACATTGCCTGTGTGATAGAGGCTCTTGGAGTGGGTGACTGGCAATGTGTCTCTCCTTGCCCGGGTGTCTGTGTGTTGGAAAAGATGGAAGGGAGCCACAACAGTAGAGATTTCTATTTTTAGGAGGTGGCCACAAAATATATTGATAACAGAAAAGTTTGAGATTTTTAAGGATGTCTGTCATTAACATTTGTTTGTTGTTGGAATACCCTGGGAAAGATCTCTGTTTCAGTGTAGTGGGAGCAGAAATGGAAACTGATTGAGAAACCACTCTCTAAGCTCTTTTTATTGCCCTTGTGATACCTGTCTACTTTTAAGACCAGCAATACAGGAAGTACAAATATAGATTTCATTTTAATAGTATTTTTATTTGAAAGCACAAATGTTTATAAGCATGACAGTTTGGAAGAGGATCAGAAGCTGGTGCCCCATCTCAGAGAACAGGTGCAAAATCTGTGCCCTACAACTTGGACCAGGGAATTTGTTTAATACAACGTTTCTCTGCAGAGAAATTCCCTGAGAGGGACACAGAGAGAAGGAGAATGAGGCGAAAAGGAAAAACACTTACTTATTTTCAAGAGGAAGGCAACCTTTGGCACAAAGCTTATATCCCAGGAGGCACAGCTTTTCCAGGTAGATCCTGCAAAATGCTTTTCTGTGAACTTGAGAAATGCTTTTTTGCCCTGCTCCCATCTAGCCAAGTCTGCAGGCATTTTTGTTTCTCTTTGGCTCCTTCTCTCCTTTTTACTGCACAAAAAAATGTTTGCTTTCACTGGTAAGAGCTTTCACAACCTGTTGCCATCCAACCTTTCATCTTTATTTGAAGTAGCTCCCCACCAGTTTTGACTGGGCAAAATATTTGACTTTTCCGTGCTAAATTTGTACACAGGTACTCCTGGACTTTTTGCAGTGTCTCAGAGGGTTGTGTGTGAAGATCTCAAGATTACCAATCAACACTGATTCCTATTATATCTCCAAGTTCTGCCTTTTCCTTAGAGCAAAGACATTGCTAGTCTGTGTGCTAGCCTGCAAGTACTGGTCATAACCAAGTCCTAACCCAAGGCTGAGGCTCCTGGTTGGTCCCATAGTACCAGTTAGTAATACCTAGAGCGTGAAAGGCTGAATATTTGCACAACACTTTGATCCTGTTGCCACGTTCATGCACATAGCAGTCTTCAGTGCTGGGACTCTGAAGGGCAGGAACTGTCTTTTACCATCCCTGTGTACAGGGAGATGGATAAAATCACCTAGTGACTCAACTCAGGTGAGTCTTCAGTGACTTCAGGTGTCTTAGAGGGTCAAAGACATCTGTGTGGGCTAGGAGGTATGACACAGGACCTGGCCATGAGGACCTGGCCACAGGACCTACAAGAGAGGCCACGGAGGCCAGGTAAGACACCACAAAGCAGGCAACGTGACCCTGTGCACCTCTCAGCTTGTGAACCCACCAGAGCGACTGTCCGTGAGTTGTGCTAGGTGTCCTGGAGGTTGTCTGTGCTTGGGTAGCCCTCCACATAGGCCAGGAAAGCTGCCAGGAAACAGCAAAAGTACTCGAGGAACATTAAAGTCTCAGCCTAACTTTTATTTGGCTGTTAATTAGGCCACTGGCTGTGTCTAGACGAGAGGACCTGGGCGTGCTGCCAAGCGCCTGTGCACAGCATGTACCCACCCTGCTGCATCCTGGCTCCAGCCCGGGGCACGATGCCCGTGTTTGCTGCCCACAGTGCCCAGCCCCACCAAAATTCTGTGAATCCTGTGAATTCTGTGAATTCTGTGAGCCGCGGCACACTCTCAGCACCACTGATTTCAGGTGTCCGTGACCACCTCAGGGATCCTCACAACACACAGCCAAAGGTTAGTGAGGACACGGCCTCTGCCACCAAAATAGAAGGTATTTATTTTCCAAATAAAGTCCCCTCAAATGCCAGGTTGAAAATGTTGAAAAACAGTCTTCTAGACATGCCAATGAAACGCTAATAAAATAATGCAGCCAAGTCCCACTAGTTTTGAGAAATTAAGCAGCAGCTGAATTCAGCCTATGGTAAAATTAAGTGATATTTAGTGATTTTGGACAGACACCAGTTATCTGAATTTTTCCTTATTAGCAGAAGGAAAATCCAAAAATTGTTACCCTGTATGCTGAACCAAAGATATGGATCAAGCAATCAAATACATCGGCCTGTCATTAGGCAAAAAAAAAAGGTTGGTTCACTACTTAAAAGTCAACTGTGTTAATTTGTTCACTCAAGCTGCAGATCTAACGTGGTCCAAAAATCATATTTTCAGTCTTGTTTTGGATCAATATATATTTAAGGATATCTCCTGGGGTGGTATCAACATCTGAGGTACACTCTAGATAACTTCATGGTATAGTTCACTGTACATAGACTAATACAAGAAAACTGTGAAGAAGAGAAAGGAAACCCTTGTCTGGGAAGCAACAGGAAATACAAGAACTGGTAGCAGGATTTGATGGCAGTTTAAGGACAAGGATAGAGCAAGTAGCAAAAAGCAAGAAACTTGTGCTGCTTGAGTAAATCAGCTCATATCACAGTACTTCTGCCAGGCTGGTGTATAGGTCGTAATTGAGAAATGGATGACAAAAACAGTGCACATTCATAAAGCCAGAGTCAATTTTCCCTGTGAAACATGAGCCAGCTAGAGGTGATTTTCACCCAGACACCAATGAGGAGCAGGAAGAATCTGTTAGATTCATCTGATCACAAAACGTACATCTAAATGAATACTACTCAAAAAAAGGTGTGCATTTTCCTCCCTTGACTGAGACGAGATTTCAGAGCAGTCATCTCATGTGCAGTCATCTACAGGTCAGGCAAGAGAGAGCTGGTGCAGATATTTGCTGTCAAGCAGAAGGAAACTGCCCATAACATTCTCTCTCTTCTCCTCACATTCAGGTCTATGCATTGTGCAAAATCCATGTACTACACCGAGCTCTCTGCCTCCTGAGAACATCCAAACAGGAGCACTGCACCTGACACTTTTGTTGTAGCAGACCCTGTGTTTGTTTTGAGGAACAGAGCCTGCCACGTGCTCAGAAAACAACTGAGATACCACAGACAAAAGGATGTCCAGTCATCCTTTTGTGGTTAGTGGTGAGACAACCTCAGCCTGGGGCTTTGCAGGGCAGCCTGCAGAGAAGACCAAATCAGCCGCACTGTCTCAAGACACTCCAAGCACCACCCATCTGCCGCTGGTTTTGGGTAGGCAAGAAAGTGTCTAAGAACAGCCACCCAATTTCCAGAACTGAAGAGTAGCTGTACTTCAGAAATAAACCTATTTTAGAGATGAAAGGAGAAAGCAAATTCCTTTGCTGTTCGTGCAGCTGCTGTACCTAAACCTTGTGTATACCTAACTGTATATAATGCACTATTTACTGGTAAGACAGACTTTTTATATCCTGGAGTAAAATCTTGCTAAGAAAAACAATCTGGGATTGAGACACCTGCCATAATATTATTTTCATATGATACTGTATTTCATTTGAGCTTGACTTTTAAAGGACATGTGTGCCTGTGTGTGTTAGAAAAACCATAGATTTAAGTGTGGAAAGTGGAGTCAGCAGTCATGAAAACTTTTACCATGTTACAAATATATAATCTCCCTGTAACACCAGAGCATAATATATAATATATAGCTGGGAACTGAGCAGAAACAGGAAAATCAGTCACTTACAAGTAGTCCCTTGTGTCTTGCATTTATTGCAAGAGGGCTTTGCATAAAGTCTGTCTTGCCAGCTTTTGGTGTGCCATTCTGCAAATGAAAGGGAGGAGGATTGCCAGGCAGTGAGCTTGCTGGACATAGGTTATAATTTCTCTCCCTGTTAATGGTGAGTCCTGTGAAAACAAATATTATACACCCAGTGTAGGGCACTTAACCTACTGCATGTATAGTTTAGCAGTGATATAGAGCCCTGATGATAATGGCAAATGAGTTAGAACAACCAACCTGAATGCCTGCAGGTCTTATAGGTATCACTCACATTTGGATCAATACATAACAGCAATTCACATGCACTTACTGGACCAGGATCTGCAAAATTTTACTGACTATGGCTGCACAGATATAAGGGATAATTCTTCTAGGTGTTAGCAGTGGTAGTAAGTATTTGTATTTATATTATGGTGTTGTCCAAAAGAACCGGAAGGGGACCATTATGCATAGAACTATATAAGAAAGAAAAGATGTAATCCCTTCCCTGTGGAGTTAACCATCTAGGGGACACAAACAAAAGGTAGAAAAATGGGAATAAAATGTACGTGCAAATGAGTATAGCAATGAATTGGGGCAGTTTTGTGAGTTGTATGACTTTTTTTATTATTTCTCCACAAAAAAAACCCACACACAATGGTTGCTATCAAGTTATTGGGACATTTTAGGGGTCTGGAATTCATTTCTGTTTTAGAAAAGTGGGTTCATGAAAATTTTATAATTTTTTGTTTGTTAGTTTAAATAGAGGAAGAGGAAAAAGATAAATCATAATAATTTCTGTTTATTTGGATGTGTAAACTATAGACTAAGAATTTATTAATTATGATGTGCTAAGACATGAGCATAATTTGCAAGTCGTGTGCATCTACATTAAAGACACATAAGAGATCCGGTTGCTGATCACTGTCACGTCTGGTTTTCGTGTGGGTCTCACAGGAATAGCCGAGCAGCACCATCCACCCCTCTCCTCATGGAGCTGTGTGAAAAGCAAACATCCCCAAAGTGGACATACACACCTGATGAGCAATTCCTGTTCCCTTTAAGAGAAGGAAATCCAAACATCAAGGCTAAGTTACACTTCTCCCCTTTCCAAAGGCTGGTGGGAGAGAGGGAGGAGGAGGGTCACCCTGGGGAGGCTCTAGGGCTGATTGACATTGCTCCTGGACTGTCACCTCCACTCCTAAACCAGTCCCTGCTGCCCGTGGGAGCAGCTCTGGGGGCAAGTGACCCTTAGTAGGAGAGAAGAGCATTCAGATTTGGTATTTAGCTCCTGAGCTTCTCTCCCTGAATTGTTGATTGTTTACCAGTTAAAGTGGAGTTCTTAGGGTGGATATTAGCAAAGAAGGAACTAATTAGGCAACTTCTGTAATCCTGTCAACACTGTTCTGGCTTGCTTGTGCAGGCTGAGGCATTTTCACATTTTATTCTTCTTTATTCTAAGCATTTCTCAGGTAACAAGGAAGGTGAAGAAAATTATCACCTTTTAAAACTGCCTCCTTGTAACTTACCTCGACAGAGAGATGAAACTGCTTTTTCTCATGTTTTTCTGGCATAATCCTTTCCCTCTTTCATCCTTCATTTCATGGCGACCTGTAATCCTGGAACTGATCTAAAGAGGCCATGTTTTGCTTGTGTCTGTGTCTTATAAAATGTTTTCTTCATCACTCTTCAGGAAAAAAAGTTGTCCTAGGACACTGGGAGCAAAGCGAGGCTTCAAGCAACACAGCAACAGTTTCATTGTTTAACTTAAATAATGAAGGCTTTGGGGTTCTGGTTTTTATTTTTAAATGTTGGAAGTGAAATATGGTAGTGATGTTTGAGTTATGAACAATGTCACTTATTCTTTTACTGCTTCAGAGTCAATATTATAGCAGTGTTCTGGGCTACAGTGCTCTTAGTTGTGGACAGTATTGGTTAGCTAGTTTTGGGGCATAAATAGGTAGAAAAGAAGGATGGCAAGGAACAATAATGCTGGATTGTGTGCTACTTTCTGGAAAACTTAATTCTTGCTTGTTGTTTGTCCCTTTTCAACATGACAGGAGTAAGAGTTGATTAAAGAAACAAAGAACATGCACAAGCATAATATAAAGTTGGCAACTTAGATTTGCATAACTTAAATTCTTAGTTTAAGAGACATAAATAAGGAAAGAAATTCCCTCCAGGAATTCAGACAAAACTTCTTTGGATTTTGTATTTTCCACATTATAAACAAAAACCTCAGTGCCCAAAAGCAGAAGAAACTTAAAAGGCTATAGCTGCAGGAAAGGGAAGAAGAGATTTAAGTTCCTGAGACATATTAGAAATTCATTTTAAGATCAGAAGGACAGACATTTTTATCTGTTCTGACCCTAAATGCCTTTGTCTGATTGTTTGTTTCTTTTGTGATGGTGCAGAGAGCTGCTCCCTTGGAGGAGACTGTTTAGCAACTACCAGTGGCTCTTCCTAAACTACTGACAAGGACAATCTCCCTCTGGCTGAGTCAGGTTAGAAATGGATCATTCCCTCTCTGGATGTTCTTTTTGTTTCTCTGATTTTAGTGCTGTTTCTGCTTATGGCATGAATCTTTCTCTTCTGCAAGATTTTCATTACATATAGGTTTAGTACTACATTTTTAAAGTTTCTTTTTTTTCTCTCAAAGTTTCTTTTTAGTCTGTGAACACAAACAATAATACATCACAGCTGAAGGTATTACACTGAATCAAAGAGCTTTCTGTTTTCTAGCTCGGAAATAAAATACTACAGGTGTGTCTGGAAGTGTCAAGTAACAAAAAAAAAAACAACCCAAAACAACACAACAAGACAACACGAAAATGGTAAAAACAGTAGCAGCATTAGAAGGGTTTGATTATTCATATGATAATGGGCAGCTTTAATGTGAACTTTTTACATAGTCGAGCCAGTGAGATCAATTTAATCCGGGTGGGTTATTCTTTTCCTAATGTAAAAGACCATTGATTCCTTCTATTGGCTCAGTGAAGGAGCTCTTCAGCACAGTGGCACACTGAGGAAGCTGGTTGAAAGCCACTGAAACCAGCAGGAGCTTTTTAATTGACTCTGAATCAGGTCCCAACACTGCACATAACTGCTGTCCTTTCACAAAACTTTCTGTTTCTTGAATACAATTGGATTACCTAAATAAAACTTGGGTTTCCCTGTTAAATATTCTATGTGAATCAATTCTTTATGGAGAAAATATTTTGCCTGTGCTACATTTGCTGTGCGAAAGTCTGAAAGTGTTGCCAGTTATAATTGCTTCATCATCTTTTGTTCAGGTGACTAATTATAATAAAATATATTTTATGCATAAACCAGTATGAGACTCGTTTTTATACATTTCATTTAATTATTTTTTACTGTGACAAATCACATTGTTAGAAATGTACTAACAGATGGGGTGGATTTTAAAGTCAGTATAAATTATGACTCCTTAATTTTTGCAAGTGTTGAAGAATTTAATTGTCTCCATTCAGATTTTTGGCTTAACTCCTGTGGTTTGACTTGTTAGGATTCCAGACATGCAACACAAGGAGCAGAGAATTTCTGGACTGTGCAGTGTCTTTTGGGAAAAAAAAAAAAAAAAAAAAAAAAAAAAAAAAAAAAAAAAAAAAAAAAAAAAAAAAAAGTGCCTAAGAAGGAAAGGAAGTTAGGACAAAAGGAAGGTCTGAACAGAAGTGCTCAAAATGGCCCTTCCCAGAGCGAGGTTAGGATGTCCCAAGGGCTCTCTGTGAATAGCCCTGCTTGTTAGGGGCAGCAGAAGCAGTGCTCTCTTGTGTTGCCCACATACCAGCTGCAAGGAAATAAAGGCTCTGAGTGTCACCCCAGCCCAGGAGTGGGGGAAACTCTTACCTGAGTGTAAAATCAGAACATGGGTAACTGCAGCTAGAACTAAAACATGGTTAGCAGTGAAACACTGTTTCAGAAAGCCTTTCATTTTCCCTTCCCGTTTTTTTAGGATGCAGAAATTCTTTCAGCTTCAGTAATTTTAAGTTCAGATGTTCTTGTTGAGAATTCTGGGGTATAAGCTGCCTTCTCCCCTGTCCCTCAGTCCACTCCACAGTTGTGTTACTCCTGACACTTCACTCTCCCTGCCTTCCTTATACAGAGCAGATTTTCCTCTGGCAAGCCTGGGCAGGTGGGCCACCATGGGCAAAGCCATATTTCTCACCCACTCCTCCAAACCTATCACTGCTCTTGTTAAACCCTCCCACACTCATCCTTTGATATATCACTCACCTGCAGCTCCTTGTGGTGCTCACCATGGTCTTCAGCCTCAACTGCCCAAGTAATTCACCTCATCAGGCAAGCATCAGGACTTGTTGAGAAAGGTCTCCTTGATCAGGTGGTGATTATAAACTGTGCCAATGGAAGGCAGAGAAACAGCTAAGTTTCCCAGAGAACCCAACTGAGCATGACAGACTCAGCTGCCTGTACGTGTGCCATCAGCCCCTCAAGTGATGGTCTGCAACATTCTCTTTCCTGGTAGATCTGTGCTCGGCACATTCATTCCCATTTTGGATCCAAAATTCCCTTGTAGTGCTTTCCAGATGCATGCTCAGGCTCACACCTGAAGAAAGGCTTGTGCTCATATTCTCCAGTGGGTGGAGGACTTAGACCTGTGCCCAAAATGAGGTAGAGATATTATTTACATTGGCACTGGCTGTTTTCAGTGCCACTAATGTCTGCCCATGAGGTTTCATTCATGCATGGAGTACACAAAATACAGGTGTGTGGAATAAATTCCACTGATGTGCCATTCTACTTCTGAAGATAAAAACCACACTAAATTAATGAGGAATGTCATCAAGTCCTAGCAAGTGATTAAGCTCAGAGATCTGTGGCTGTAAGGCTGTGGTGTTGACTAGCAGGGTGTTGTTTTTCCATGCCTGCGAGTTTTGAACTGGTATTGCAGAATTTGGAGACCCTGGGTTTAGAGTTTGGCTTTGAAAGTTCAGCTGATTCAGAGATTAGGAAGCACTAGTACAGCATCTGTACCCATTATCTCATGATTTAAATGTTCTCTGTTTTACATTAGCTAATGATTTAAGTGCCATTAGATATCTTTGTATGACATCCAATATGAAATAATCAACTAGCTTAGCATAACACTGGTCCCATCAATCAAACTTCCTGTTCCTCCCACAGCATTGTTAATGAAATGTTGGTAAGAAAATCAGCAGACCCGACTATGACATTAGAATTAAAGGGTGAAAGGTGACATTTCATTACTCTTTTTTTTTTTTTAATGGTCTTGGAGTCCCATTTTATTTAAACAAAGAGTCCAAAGGGACATTTGCTCAGAAAATGTTTTATAACTCCTAAGACATCTATCTTAACTACTATATGTGTTTAAGCTGATTATATAATATGGCAACATTAAATGGAGGAAAAAAGTCATCATATCCTTTAAAACATACCTGATGCTGGAGTTGGACATTGTTTCTTTGAGAGGGAGTCCTGGTAGGTCTTTGTATCCTTGTATTCCTCATGGTGAGATGGATGTCAGCTCAAAAGTAGTAGCTTTAGTGGACACAAATGCAAATGTTGTTCCTTGTGTGTTTGCCTGACTGATTTGTAGGTGAGGGGGAAAATGTGCGGATATAAAGATAAAACATTGTGTATGCAGAACCACAGTGCTGCTCTCAGGCCTCTCAGTGGAGTCCTCATTAAAAGATAACATAGCAGTAAATTTAGAACAAACGCAGCATCGTTGCACACTGTCATAATAGGGGGCTGAACCAGAGGAAGTGAGAGGTATGGCAGGGACCTGGACCATTTTGTCACCTTCTTCTCCATCAGCTGAAGCCTCCAGATGGACACAGAGATCTTCTGCCTGTGTGGGAACTGAATGGGCAATAAGGAGAGGGAGAAAGAAAGAGGAGCTGGGGTGGAGAAAGGCCCAGGGAAAAATCAGTCAAGAAGGGGCTGGTGATTGTAGTGTAGAGTTATGTTTTGTGAAGTTAATAATAAAGATAAATCCCAGGAAAAGTTGGAAAGCAAGCTTGTCTGCATCTCTTCTGTTCAAAACAGAGCAGGGACTTCAACTGCTTGGAGACTCACCTTTCTTTGAAGCATTTTTGAGGTGAAAATCTCAGGCCTTTGTGCAAAGAATTAAAGCTTTTCTAATTCCCCTTTAATTTGGGAGTACTCAGAAAGCTGTCAGCACTTCTGCAGGTAGCTGGCAGGCACTTTGCCATTCCTTAATGAGCTTTTTTTTTTTTTTTTTCTGAGACACCAGGATTGAATTATTGTAATATACATGGAAGACAGATATTAATTAATTCCAAGGAAAAGATGATTTTTAGCCTATTCTTATAATTATTGCCTAAAGTACATAAACTCTCATCTGGGACTGGATTCTTTAAGGGCTGTTTCAGATCATCATGAAGCCCTTTTCAATCAGGAACAAACTCCATTCAGTGAGAAAAGCCAATGTCTCTGCTCTACTGCCTTGTCCCAATACTGTACTAGGGCACAGCCAGCTGTAATAGGAAGGCTTGAGATTGCTGGTTTTCTCCTCTTTGAAGATTTATATGGTTTTAAATAGGAAAGAAATATGTCCTTCTGCTTGTGAAAAGAAGGACACTTTATAAGGTTCAGATTTTTTTTTTTGTGGAGGAGTAAAAATGTGACACTGAATTCTGAAAAGTGTTTAATTAACAGCTTGGTTTTGCCAAACTTTTCTAGTGAAGAACTAACTTAGCTTATAGACTATAACTCCAAAAAAGAACTATTGATATGTTAATTGTATATGATTATGAATGGTTATTTATGGCATTGGATCCCTCTGCTAAACCAATTATGCTCTATTTGTGAGATTTGCATTATACTGCATCCATGGCATTTAATTAAACTTCTATTTCTCTTCTTTCTTTCTTTTTGTTTTTCCTTTCCAGGCTTACATATATGATAAACTACACTAAGTCACTCAGTGGTTAAAGCTAAATCAGCTACTCATTCAATCGCCCCTCACTCACATCCTACTCTGTTTATTCTGCCCACAAAATCTTAGCTAAGCCCCCTTAAACATTAACTACCCAACTCACCAGCTCAAGTTCAACGAATTTTTATGATTGTATTTTATGCACTTCTAGAACTAGATACAGCAGTCACTCAAACTCTATTGGTGAAAACCATCTTCTCTATTTTAATGTATATTTAAATATATTTATATAAACATAAAGGAGATGTTTAAAAACAGTGTAATGGCACAGCATGTTATAATTTGAGTTTCTTTTGGTCTCCCTCTGCCAGTTAATAAACAGCATGTAAAGTCAACTGCATAACCAATGCTCTAATTCAGAACATATCAAAAGGTTTGCGTGGGTGAGGTAAATTGGGCTGATAGTGAGTCAGGAGCTGGCTGGATCCCTCATTTGTTCATTCAGAGCATTTTTAATGTAGAACTAATTTTCAAGTAGTTGAATTTTTGCAAAGAAAATGAAATCCTTAAGGGGGCAGTTCAGCTGGAGTCTTCTGAAACAATTCAACAGGGATTGCCTTTTCACAGCTGTTTTGTGTGGAAAAGGATCTTAGGTTTTCAGTCCCTCAAGACCTGCTTACTCTTTCTTTTCTGAAAGTGTATTACAGTGCACCTAGTGAATGAGCTGTTAGGATTTAGTGGAGAAAGGGGTTAAATCAAGATGTGGCATATACCTCTTTGTTACTTGAAACTTGCTTTGCCTCCTACTCACAGCGTCAGTGCCAAAAATTTTGGGTTTGGGCTTTCAGTGGTTGAAGTGTCCAAAAGTGGGAGTAAAGAGAGCTATATCCATCCTCCCTGCAGCCCCTTGTGTGTACTGCTTGCTGTATTACTGGGGCAGGGTGCAGAGAAATCAGGAATTCAGGAGCTGATCTTCCCGTGCACAAATATGTACACGGACGTGCACAGATATATCTGGTTCCACTGTCCCTGCCCAGGCAGTGGCAAACAGCACAGAGCCTGTTCTTTGGTTTCAGACCATAATAGTATCTTCTTCCTGGCCACAATGCTATTCATCACAGCCTTTTGCCAAATAACAGGCCTAAGTGGCCTGGAGGTCTTTCTGTGGACACTGTTCCAGATTCAGTCTCCCAAAGAATATTTTGAAACATACCAGTCCTAAAATATTTTCAGTCTTACTCAGAAAAACCCTCACTAACTAAATTCTACTCTTGGATCTTTGTTCTCTAAGAACCTGCGTCCTTTCTGTCTCAGTTGAAGTCTCGACAGAAAGGAGTTTTAGCATCCTGCTTGCATCTTTAGTGCAGAATTTAAAAGGTTGGCTGCACAAAGCAGGAACAATTGGAAGCTTTCTTCTGTCTATGATCATAGGGTTGGGAGAACATAGTTGGAATAATTTTATCAGAAGGGAACCTTTTTAATTATGTTCCTTCCACCCCAACACATAAGCAAATAAAGTAGGACCACTGCAAAAGCATTGATTTAGCCTGGTTGTCGGGGCAAGTACAGAAGGGTTTATCATCTTGACATTACCAAGGCAGCCATTGTTAGAGTATAGCTTGAAATAGCTGAAGAAAAAAATGTAGCTCTTATTTCAATTGGGGCAATTTGCAAATACCCAAATCTTCTTTGTTTGCAGGGTTTATTTTGTGACACAGAACCTATAGTTACTGCACCCCAAAAGTTCTTTTTTATGATTAGCTGAAGCACAGACAAATCATGAAAAGACAATTGTACACTTTCTTGTGTTGCTTTATGGGCTTTAAGTGCCTACAAAAAAGGATTCCTTATGCTTTAATTTCTCTTTATTTTTTTGACTGTAAAGACCCATGGGGTAAATGCCAGTCCCACAATCCTGCAGTTATATGGTTACTGTCAGCCTGCTCAAATGATGCTTCCTGTTCATTAGGCGTCCTTTCATCTAACAACAATGTACTGGCTTTGCTGCAATTCTTAGTAAACGCCCATCTCTTCAATAGCCTGTGAATAGTATTAAATAGTGTTTATGCTAGCTATTGTTGCCTTTTGTGTGGTTTGTCTAATTCACAGAGAAAAGTCTGCTTTTGTGGTCTAAGGCTGGCTACGTCATGGCACGCCATGTGCCTTCTGATGGGATCCATTCCTGCTGAGTGATAACATTACAGGTCTCAACTCCTTTGCAATACAATCCAGCATTCTTAACACAGTCAATACACTCACAGGCAATCTAGTTTACTCTTTATATTAAGAGGTTTAGGGAGACAAAGCTCATCTAAATACCTGCTCATGAAACAAGTAAGATGAATTCAACCGATTTGAGAATTACTTCCCAGCTCCCACACAACTACACAATGAGCACCAGAAATCAAAAATTAAAAAAAATACTGACGCTGAGCAGGGAATGCCCAAATATCCCAGGTAAAGTCATTCATCACACAAACACGGCACATTTTAGCATATAGGGTGGCATTACAGTTCCTAGTTAAAATGAGGCTTAATACTAGAGTCAAAGCGGCTGCTTTTCGTTGCTTAAACTACTCACAAAAGAGAAGGGATATTGTAGGGATCATTACATTATCCTGTAGCTCAGGAGCCTTTGCAGGGCAGGTATGTTGCTGTGCCTTGAAAGGGCTTTTGATGTAAGCAGATCATTAGAGGCTCAGGGTGTAACTGATCCTCGGCTGTCTCTGGCTTTTGCCGTATATGGGTTATTCTTATCTAACCGTATGCTCCCTGTTCTAGGTATCTAAAATCTTATTGTTCTCACTCCCTCCCTCAGTACCTCCCTCCAACCTTGTCACTGTACAGCTGAAGTTGGTTTCCAGCTTTGCCTTGGGAAGCATACAAATGCATACAAATGCAGCTGGAAAGTGAGGCTCACACTCCTAAATAGTGCCATTTGTTTGTCCCAGGAGTTGTTATCCTCCATGCGTCACGCTTTGAACAAGATCAAGAGTGGCTTCTAAAAAATATGGCAGTGAAAAGAATGCACACAAATAGTAATTATTGCTCTGTAGCTGCTCAAGCTATAATGCCCTCTGTGGCCAGAAGCAGGCAGGGAGGCAGGGGACTAGGTGGGGCTGAGAGTAGGTGGAGGCTGAGCTTTGTTCTCTGTGCATCACAGGAGAGCAGTCAGATTGCCCTTCTGATCAGCATAACCATACCTGCACTCCTCGGAGGTACTGTGGGCCACATCCACAAAGGCATTCAGGACTGTGAAGCTCCTGGCAAACAAGGGGCACTGGGGTGAATACCCACAAACAGCCTGAAGGTAGACTTCTTCACCAGAAGTGGCCACTCTTTTGAGTTAATTGGAAGAGACTACTTACTTTATCCTCATGTTGGCCTCTGACATTGTTCTGCTGAAGTACACAGCCTTTTCTTGCTACTCTTAGTAAAGAGTGGGATAACCAGCACAGAAATGGACACTGTAGACATCTAAAGTCTGGAAAGATGAATCCTACCCAAAGGTACTTCAGTCCAGGTTCTGCTGTCTTCAGATTAGAAGCTGTTTTATCCAGACAGATAGCATAGAAAAGGCACAATGTCCTTATTAATTATCTTTTTTAAATTTTTTTAAGCTTCTGAGTGCCTTCAAGCTACACAGAAGGCAGTCATTCTTTCCATCTTAGAGTGAAAAAATGAATGCAAAAATCTGTCATAACAACATGAAAGCATTTCCTGAATTACAACCCCAACTGCTGAATGAGTGTGTTCACCTGAAATGAGTCAGTACAAGTGTAAAGTCTGTTGCCAGAAAACAGGGAGGAACCTGACAGTCTAGAGCACTTGCTAGATAAGAGCTTTTGCCTGTATTCACCTTCCTATGGAAACAAGGTGAGCAAATGCTCACCCAGAGTCAGTAAATGAAAGAGAGTCTACATCCTGCAGAAATGCATTACCTTATTCTGCTCCTGAAAATGAATGAGGTGGGCTTTGAGTAACATTTTCAGCAGCCGGCATTGGGAATGAACTAGGGTTGTCAGAAAAGATCATTGATTTTGCAAGACCCATCCAAATTAAACGTTATAGTTTGGAGAAAGAGCACTCCCTTTTCAAAAGACAATTTTTCAGTGTACTGCCCATGTTTGCGCTTTTGTGCAAGCAATAACGGTTTCATAAATGTTTTGTGTGATCGGGGTTTTGCTGTACCTGGGAAGTTGGCAATTCTGACTAGATTTTACAGATACCAACTTTTTTTTGCCATTAATACCTTTTTTTTTCCTTTTCTGTTTATGTTCCCAGATTGATTTCCAATAGTTAAGATTTAAACAATAAAGGCAACTTCAGTTTTCAAATCTGCAAATAGGGCAGACAATGTATGCAACCTCCTCATTGATTGACTCTTCTGTTTTTATAGATTCACCCTCTTGAAAGAGTCATTAAACACCAGAGAAAATGATTTGTTGCCATTGATTACATGACATACTGCTCTGACATACACAGTTTTTATATCTAAGTTATTAATTATGTTGTTAATGTAATTTGCAAACCCCAAGATAAATCATTCTGCTTCTGACTGGATATTACTGGATATATTGCATGTATAAATACATCTCTGGGTGTGAAGGTAACTGTTACCAAGAGTAATAGATTAGAAGGCTTCTAGTTTGCCTTATAAATCATAATGAGCTAAGGAAAACTTCCTCTGCCTATTTATTTTATTATCTTGGAAATACTGAGTTTCTCAACATCTCTGCCATTTATGTGCTACAGTGATGCACATTATCACTTCATTTCAATACAGAGGAAACATTTGCAATTGTTGTGTTCATGCTCTATCCTCATTATCTCAAGAATTTCAGAGTTTAAGGTTAATAAGCTACAGGATGTAAAAAGCTTAATTTGTGTCCTCCCAAAGGCTTCACTAAACAAGTTTTTCCCTTTTCTGGTGTTGGATACCTTCAAGTGCTAGCCTCATTCTCTGTAACTTTCTTTTCCCAGCAACAATTGTCAAGGAATTAATTATGACAGTGTCACAAATGCATGCCATGGTAGTCTGCTGCCACTAGTGACTGACTCGTGTTTCAAAGTGGAAGTCTCTGCATTTGTACCAACAAATTATTTTTAAAATTCCTCCTGTTTTGTACTTCATTTTAACAGATCTGGGTATTTCCTTAATTTCAGAAGGGTTTAGCAGCAACTATTCAGCAGTTGCCCTGGGAGCACACTGCAGATTATGCATGCTTGCCTGACATTTGACAGATGCCCTTAAAAGGTTCGGTTTCCTTTTCATAGGGGCCAGGGGGTTGAGCAGGGTGGAGGGCTAGAAACGTTTCTGAAGTGAGTGACATATGTTTAAATGTCAAGGTGGTCTTACTGAATCACTAAGCACAACCCTTGTACACTGAAGCAGTGGGAAATGTCCTTTTTAGCTAGAATTAAGAATTCACATTTTTTAAAATTTCTGATCCCAGAGATGACATGGTCTTTTATTTGGAGAGGAAGAGGAAGGCTGAAGACTGTATTTTGTTGTCAGCATATGCTAAGACTCCTCTGAAAGTCTCACGATATGCAAATAGTGAATGAGGCATTGCTGAAAGAGTGAAACTCAAGGAGGTAAATTATCTTCCCTCCCTACTCAGCTCTGTCCATGCAGAGCTTGACAATGAATGTTGGTGCAGTAATAATGAACAAAACCACAATTGCAGCCGGAAAAAGGCCTGAGTGTAAGGAGGAGAATTACTCATCTTTAACAAGTTTCTTGGCTTTGGAAATGTTCAGTGTCTTGATACAAAGGTCTTCAACTTCATGGTGGATATTTTTAAGAGTGTTAGTGCCATAGTCATTCCCAGATTGAAACAGTGGGTGGCCTCAAAGAAGGGAGGTGGTCCTGAGTTTGGACCACATCCAGGAAGAGTCCTGTCCACAGAAGGAGCCACACTTCCCCTCACTTCTTCCCTTTCCTTTGGCTCAGGGCCCATCAAAAGGCAAGCTGTAGGCTCAAACTATGTGCAAGTCTAAGTTCAAATGTGTCTGCAGTCGCCAATGCAGATGACACTGGTGAGCCACAGTCAGGAGTATGTTTCCATAGTTTCAGCAGGTGAAATGCAGATACCCCAAAAGTTGCATTTGAAAATGTGTTCCTTATATAGCAATTATTTGGTTTAGAGATCCCAGTACTAGGCGGAGTAAGGAATAGTACAGGCAGCCCTGGTTCAAGGTTCAGTGCCCAACAGCCCTTATTAATCTCAGACTTGACTTGTCCTGAGTAGATATTGCCAATTATGTCATGGTAGCTGAGGTAGATAGATATCTCCTTGGGAGGAAAATAATGGCCAGCATTATTTTGACTTCCCATCTAAATTGAATTTGAACTCAACTCTCTGGAGAAACACAAGCACTGCATTAAACAACTGATGGAATTAATGCTCCCATTGATCCTGCTCATCATTACAGATGTGTGTGCTTCCATCTGTATCCAGCCTCTACATCTTAGGGAGCCAAGCTGAGGCCCTGAATGGGCAGAATGTGCTGGCTCTTCCAGCTGTACAAAACAGTACCAGTCCTGCTGCTGGCCTCACAGTTCTGGGTTCACGCTGATGTTGGGTGATGGATGAGATGTGGAGGTGACTTCCCCTTATTTGCCCCCTTTTAAATGCAAGTGGAAAGCAGAAAATGAAACCAACAGTGTAAGTTAACATTGATGAGTAAGGTTAAAATTTATGTTATAAATTGAAAATCAGCAAATTCATGATTTGCTATTCATTTTTATGACAGAAAATTTCTCAGAAGAGTGTCTATAATATGGAAAGTTTAACAGTGCTGACAGCTACAGTGTAGTGAAAGCTACAGTCAAGTATTCACTGGTTGCATCTAGACTTTCCCACTTGGACACTCTGGAGTAAAGGCCTTTAATTGCTTTATGTTGCATCTACTCACAAAAGAATTGTTATGAGTTTCTTTCTGGAGAGTTTTGTTAAAGATCATTTGGAGACAGAAGATGAAACACACAACACTTCAGGGATATCACATTTTTATTCTTGATGCTTTGAAATTTCAGAAAGTTTTTTAAAAGGTCTTTATGGTCTGACCAACAACATACAGATATGTAAAAAAGCTGCTAAAGATTTTTTTCTGTTTTCTTTAATTCCCCTTATCCAGAATAGCAGATAATTTTTAAGAGGATTAAGCAAAGTAGACATTGAATAAAATGTATGAAAAGAAAGTTTCATAAAAATAAAAAGAACCTTTTTGCTTTATCAATTTATTCACACAAATTGACTTTGTGACTGATAAAGAGGGCAGGAGGTAGATGAGCAGAAAGGAAAGAACAGCAACACAGGAGTAATGACAAAAGGTGCTGGAAGGGTCCCAGAGTGTCAGCACAATGCAGGAAGGGAGTGGAGGACAGCATGCTGATATCCTTCCCTGTGTGCAGCTTGTGTGAGGGCCCTGACGGATGTGAGGAACGAGGCTAAGAAGTTGCAATACTGACAAGTTCTAAAAAGGGGAGGTGGATCATCTAATGAGCCCAGGAGTCTGAGGAAGAGAGACTGTATCACAGAACCGTAGAATGGCTTGTGTTGGAAGGGATCTTTAAAGGTTATTAAGTCCAACCTCCCTGCCACGGGCAGAGATACCTTCCACTAGACCAGGTTGCTCAAAGACCCATTCAGTCCTCTGACAATCTTCTTGTCTCTACTCTGAACTCACTCCAATAAATCTACATCCTTTTTATGGTGAGAAATTTCTCTGTATTCCTCACAGGTTACCAGTCCTTGCTTCCAACCTCTGTAGGCTTGTTTTTTGTGCTTGAGATTGTCCAGGAAAACTCCTTGTTTATCTTTGCAGGTTTTCTGCCATTTCTGCCCAACTTCCTTTTGTTGGAATGCATTGCTCTTGAGCTTGGAGGAGGCAATCCTTGAATATTAACCACCTGTTGAGGGTTAGATTTGGTTTTTTTTTTTCTTCTCACAGAATTTCTTCCCATAAGTTTCCAAGAAGCCTTAATGACTACTTAGTCAGAACAAAAAGGGGTACTTGAGGGATATGGCAGCACGAACCTACACCTATTGTTTCTGAGTCCCTGGGAGTGTCCCTCAGAGGGGAGAGATGATGAGCTTTGGGAAAGGCAAAAAAGACAGATCTGGGGGAGGGGGAGGCACTCTTGCTCTCAGCGCCGAGGAGGACGGTCAGGCTGCCCTCTGCCTCTGCCTCGTCCTGGGAAATCTATCGTCATCTGCTGTGTACCCGGGAATCCTGAACTCGCTTTCTCCAGCCTCTCCCCACCGCCGCTGCTTCTTCGGAGCTTTGAGGTTACCCTGCTACTCTGTAGCCCTGCCCTGCCCAGCCCTGCCGGGACACCCCTGCTGCTCCAGCTGCCAGCGCAGACCTCATCTCATCCACCAGCCCGGGACTTTTCCTCCCTTCCAGTTCGGCCTCTCAGAGCCCTGCAGGGGCGCCGAGATCAAACTGCTCTGGGCTTTTGTAAAAGAAAGCCCTCAAGGTTCTTGGTTCTGTTTATTATTGATGCTGTAGTTGTTGTTTGTTTGTCGTTTTGTCATATATACTAGTAAAGAACTGTTATTCCTACCCCATACCTCTTCCTGAAAGCTCCTTTAAATTTTTTAATCGGAATAATTTGGAGGGAGGGGATTTGAATTCTCCATCTCTAGGGAGGTCCTGCCCCTTCCTAGCAGATATCTGTCTTTCAAACCAAGACACCACCTTTCTTGGGCTGCTCTTCTCTCCCGATTCTCTCTGAATCATTTATCTCATGAATCTTTATGCACAACCTTGAAAAGGACAGTCTGTTCTCCCTAAAGTCCAGGGTAGTTAGCTTGCTGTGTGATTTCCTCCCTGCCCTAGGCAGTGACCACTTCATGGTCACTATAGCCCAGGCTTCCCTTCAGCTGCCCAGTCCCCACCAGCCTCATCTTTTCAGTGAGAACAAAGTCCAGCATAGCACGTCTCCTCATTGCCTCCTCTGTCATTTGGAGATGGAAATTAACGTTGATGCATTCCAGTAACCTCCAGGATTGCATATGTCCTGCTGTGTTTTCCCTCCAAGGGATGCCAGGGTGGTTGAAGTCCCCTGCGAGGACCAGCACAGATGATATCATTCCTATCTGTCTATAGAGGGCCTCCTTGACACTTCCTGGTCAGGTGTCCTGTAGCAGACCACCCCCTATAACATCACCTCTCCCTGCCCTCCCTTTAATCCTGACCCATAAACTCTGGCTTGGCTCCTCACCCATCCCCAGGTGGAGCTCCAGGCATTCCAGCTGCTCACTGACGCAGAGGGCAACACCATCTCCTCAGCTCCACTGCCCGTCCTTCCTGAAGAGCCTGCATCCCTGCGTTCCAATATTCCAGTTGTCACAGCCTTCCCACCTCATCTCTGGGATGCCAGTCAGATCCTAGCCCTGCAGGTATGTGCACATCTCTTAACTCCTCTTGTTTATTCCCTGTGCTACGTGCAAAGACACATTTAAGATGGGTCCTGATGTAGCTGGTTTACTGGTTGGAGTGGCTGGAATTCTTTTGTTCTGCTCTCCAGGTGCTCTCCTACTGACCTGCCATCACTCTCTGGGCATCTACTCCTGGCTCTGTCATCAAACTGGTAGGAGTAGGAGGGATTGGGTTTCCCTCCAGCAACATTATTTTTCCCTCTTTATCAACTTGGTAACCCTATGACTGAAGAAGCTCTTGTCCCTCCCTGACATATGGACTCCATGAATTCCCAGTAGAAAGTTAAAGTCCAGCATAATTTAGCACTACTATTGTTTTAGTCCTTAAAACTAGTTGTTTATTCCTGCTCTTTCCTTATTGGATGATTTCAGTCTTCATCCTGAGCCTGCAAAACTTATTTTGAACATTCAGGGAAATATGCTATTTTCTAATAGACCTTAATTATAAGAAATTTAATGATCCTCCAAACCTTCTATACACTTTTCTCAAAATGCACTTCTCACTGAGGAAATGGCATGGAAAACATAGTGGTTTTGTTAATAAAATGCACATAGATAAAAGACATAAAATTAACATATCACAAGATAATAAAATCACAAATTCTCTTCAGTTTTCTGTTCCATTTGCCTTCCAGTCAGTTATTAATTTGACCTCTGCAAATATTCTTTGCAGTACATCACATGGTTATAAATCAGCAAAGCCTTCAAAATTACAGTTAAATCTCCAAAACACTAAAATAGCCTTATAGTGCAAAATCAAGCATTCATCTGCTGGTAATGCAATTAAGTCTATTGGTCTCCACAGGCTAAGAGAGTAGAGTTCTGCAGAAGATTGCATGGCAAGCACGGAGTGCAGCTGGAGCAGGATGCAGTTTACATGACCCAGATGTTCCCCAGCTCTAGAGACACCTTCTATGTTCTTGCCACTTGTTGCCACATTTTCTTTCATTCCTGATTTATAACTTCAATCTTGTTTATGGTAGCATTTGTAAATTTTAGGCAAGTCAAACAAAGGGATAAGTGATTGCCTTGGTTTGGAAATACTGGTATCTGTCAGGGAACACTGGAGTTTCCCTTGGAATGGAGAATGTAAAAACTCCATCCCCGCAAATTATTACAGTTTTGCAATTAGGAGCTTTCAGGCACAAATATGAGAATAGGAATAACAGTTCCTTACTAGGAATATTAAAAATACAAACACAGTAGTACAAAAAAACAAACAAGCAAATAAACAAAAGTCCTAGAAAACCCTGATAGAGTCAGAGATACGACCTGACACCCTGTTGTCAGGGTGCTGGAAGCAGTCCAAATAATTCTTCCTGGAGTAACAGATGTTGTTTGTTCTGTGAAGTAGAGAGGATCCTGTAGAAAAAAAGGGTCCAGTGCTGCTGAGAGGGGTCCAGTCTTCCTCTGAGAATTCAGTAGAAAACTGGCTATCTTTGTGTTTGGGATGGCTGGTTTTATGCCGATGGAAAGGCTTTGACTCCTCCCACTGTGTGGAGCATGTCACAATGGAATGAGGTGATGTTATCAGTCATGTGAGAGGCCTTAAATGGCCCATTCACAGGTGATGTCCCTCGGAGGAGGATGGGTGGAGGAAGAGATAAGAAGGCACTGCCTTGTCTGGTGTTATCAGGTGTCCCATTAACAGGAGGCATCCGCCCTCTTCCCCCCCTAGAGTTACAAGAGATAAAGAACAACATCTCCCAACCAGTTTCAACAGATGAAAATAGAATACACATTTTTGGTTACATTTTTCAACCCAAGACAGTGATATATTCCTGGGCACAGGAAGTATGTTGGAGAGTGACAAAAGGAGGATCACAGAGATAATCACAGGGCTGAACCACCTGTACTATGAAGACAGGGTGAGAGAGATGTGGTTGTTCAACCTGGAGAAGATAAGGTTCCAGGGAGATCTTGCAGCAGCCTTCCAGCACCTGAAGGGAACCTATAGGAAAGAAGGGGATAAACTTTCCAGCTGTGTCTGTTGTGACAGGAGAAGGGATAATGATTTTAAACTACAAGAGAACAGATTTAGATTAGATAGAAGATTCTTACAGTAAGGGTGGTGAAACACTGGAACAGGTTGCCCAAAGAGATAGTAGATGCAACATCCCTGGCAACATTCAAGGTGAGGTTGAATGGGGCTCTGAGCAACCTGATCATGCCTCTGCTCATTGCAAGGGAACTGGACTAGACAACCTTTAAAAGTCCCTTTCAGCCCAAACCATTCTATGATTTTTAAGATCTTTGTAGCTTACTGTTTATAGACGTTCCTATCCACAAAAGAGACCATTAATATTTTAATTGGAAAGTAAGTGGCAGAAGTAAGATTGCTCTTCTTTATCACCCATTTGTGAAAAAAGAGTGAAAACTCTAGCTGCCTGTATCTGCCATCTACTATCTAGACCATGGAGGAGCCCTACAAATGCCACCTGTGGGTGCTATTTGTGACTCTGTGAATGTCACAGAGTCCAGAGGCAGAAGTGGTGTTCATTCGGCACGCCTGTGCTGAAAAGCAGTTGGGTCTTGGATGTGTAGTTTCAATTCCTTGTAATCTGATGTCCACTAGTCCATGAACACCACCAGCAATTTATTGCAGTTTAACCATTTGCTGCTTCTCGAGTGAACCAGCATAAATGACCTGGGACGTACCCTCAGCCTGCAGCAGGGACAAGATGGGGTGCTCCTGGGAAAACCTACACAAAAGGAAAATGCTTAACAAGCAGACTGTTAAACCCAGAGAGTCAATCCCATTCCAGCACTTGCCCTCAGACAGCCCTTTATGGCAAGAGAAAAGTCTCCACCAAGTCCTCAGGATCCACCATACAGTGAGTACAGAAGGCAGCTTCACTTCTCACCTTGCAAACCATTCCTGCTGTCCTCTTCTTACTTTTCTGCTCAGTCCAAGAACAGGGAGTATCAAGCTGTAGATAGGCACCTGCAGGTGCTGATGTGCCTCTCCTGATTTGCCTGGAGGCTCTCTGCCTGGATGCTGTTAGCAGCATCCTTCTCTGCCAGCACATTTTTCCATTCATCTTCCTTTTAAAAGTGTTGCAGAGCAGTTAACAGCTTCAAGAGGAACTGTTGTCATTACTAATGTTTAGGAATTAGAAAATGTTAGTTCTGTGCAAATTATACTTAATTAGTGTTGTAAGATAATAATTATTTTTCATTAATAGGGTCCTAAATCTTTGAAAGCCTTAAATACTGTATATCTCATTATCCTACACAGTACAAAACCAGTGAAACCCTTTCATTAATTCATTAATGATCAGTTGGAAAAGCAGTATGACAGATTATTTTACATGTTACCAACTGCTATTAGTACACTCATATACACAGCTTAATTTGGAACTTTAATATTAGAGTTTTAGTTCTTCAACCATGGAAATTGAGTAGAAAATGACTATGAAGATAAATTTTCATTTGACTTTTTTTTCAGCCACACGTTCTACCATATACTCCTTCTTTTTTTACAGTTCACACAATAAGAAAAAAAAGTATGTCTTTAACATGGAGGACTATTTTCTTCTTTTTTTTTTTTTTTTTAAAGCTAGGTATCATTTAGTTAATGTACGTCCAGTTAGGCAAAATGCCCAAATCAGCAATGCTATACTTTTGAAAGCAGTAAATCCTCTCTCAATTCAGCTGAGAGACCAGACAGAAGTGCTTAAGCAACTAAAGCAGACCTTTAGTTATGGACTTCTACCCTTTCCCAAGGCAAAAATACCAGAAATGTGAGGTTAAATCTCATGAAAGTAAGTTAATGAACATCATCTCTTTAGAGAGAGAAAGAGAGACTGAGAGAAAGTTTGAGTCTTGTTCTCTTCACTCATTTGTCTCAAGAGGTGACAAAGAAGAACATCTAGAAGCAGTCTGGGATGGGTCAGGTAGACAGTACCCTAAAAGCAGCACCTTTATCACCCTGTGACTATTCCCTGCAGATCCACACCTCACGCACAGACCCTTGTTTGGACAGGATAGCTGTGACCACTGTGCTGTGTGAGTGCTCCCAAAGCCAGCCTCTGACTCTGCTACTCTGTGCATGATCAGATTGCTCAGGCCACTGGGTCTAATTTAACTGGAGTTATCGCTACACATAAAAAGGAGATGACTGCAAAAAAAGTCACACATATTTCTGCCTGAATGCACTCTTGCAGCAAAGCAAGCCAAGATTACATGCACAGGCACTGCTGCTCTATTTTTGTGAACTGCGCATAAAATCTGAAGGAAACGTCTTTAAATGAAGGCTTTGGAAACGTCTGTTGGCAAAGGAGATGTTTCACAGGACATTCTGCAGTAAGTTCTTGCCTGGTGGATAGGACTCTTGTTCTACTCTTAAAATGGAAGGAGAAATTCACAGATCAACACCTCTGCTTAAATAGATGCTAGGGGGGAAAGCACAGAAGGATATCTGTCAGCCACCAGGTATTTCCTTCATTACTTATCCCTTCAAGGATTTAGATGGTCTTTTGTGGTTGCAGAGCTCTACTCAAGTGTACCTACACTAGATGGAGAGCTCAGGCTTTCCATAAAAACTGTCAGAATATAGGCTGTTCCTTTCACAAGGATGTCCATGCTTTTGAAATGTGCTTTGATCATACTGCAGTATCAAGTCAGGGAGCTATTATTATACATGTGTCAAATTAAAAGAAAACAACCAACCAATCAAAAAAAACCCCTCAACAACCTTAAAAAATTACCATTATTTAACTATCTATTATAACATTTTCTAATGTTCTATACATTTTAATATAGAGATTCACAGAAAAAAATGAAATGAGGGCTTGGTGGTGTAAACAAGAAGTTTCAACCCTTTTACATGGAAAATTCTGTCAAACTTGTGTGCCTGCAAAATTTTGCAAATTCCTCAAGTCTGCTGTCCAGTAGAAAGGAGTTCCATCAGGAATGGTTTGTATTCATGAATTTACTCAGAACAAGCAGTTTCACATGCTCTAATGAGCTGTATGTGAAGACAGTAGACATGCACTTAACAAACAAACAATGTTTTTCTCCACCCCATACTCAACAGAATGCAAAATAAATTCCATTATTTGCTTCATTTGCATATTTTGAGGACAGTAATATATTGTAAACATTATTAGTGCTTTACATCGACATCTGTCTGTGGAAGGACTCAGAAGTTAGTCTTACCACAGGGTGTAAATTATCACTGACCCTCTGGAAAGAAAGTCCCAGACTGTGGCTGGGAACACCAGGAGTGGGGACGTCCCTGCAGGCCAGCCAGTCTTTGAGAATCTTTTTTATGCTCATTGTAAATCCTGAAGATGTACAGAAAACTTCAATTTCTGTGATGCTTTCTAAACCACAGGAATATATTTAACACATTAATAAAAGGGGAAAAAAGCCAAACAAACCCTAGGAACAATCCAGTTCCTGTCATCTCTCTTGATTTTTCACTTAGTAGACTTCTTTATGGAATAAAAAACTTTTTTTCTTCTTCTTGTAAAGAGTGTTCATTGAAGCTTGGCCAATAGATGGTATCACCTTTTCCAAAGTCTATGCTATGGGAGGCCTATGGAAGCATATCTGCTCAAGGCATTCATGCAAATTATTACTTACTGCCCTATATGCTCATAAATTAATAGCTTCTCTGTGGATGAAAAACAGAAATTAGACAACCATTAAGGTTGAACAATGTATAAAGAATATTAAATATTAATATATGAAATGAAAAAATATTGCAAGAGATATGAATAGATATGCCAGAAGCATAACAAGCCAAACCTAGGAATGTAAATAATAAAAACATGTTTTCAGCTAGATATTCTGGATGGTTTAGTATTCAAATTAAAGTTTGTTTTTCCATTCAATAAAAACAAAACAAAAAGTATTTACCGTTGTTGCCTTATTTGCATGAGAGCTCATTTTCCTCCTGTGAACAGAAGCAGATCTTTAAGCGGAGGCGAATCGGGATGGAAGGGCCACTTTCTCATCGGTGCGTTTTTCAAGGAGTGTTTCAGTGAGGTGTGGATGGCAGCTCTGCAAGTTCAGGAGCAAGAGTACCCTTTACAATTTAAAGTGTTATTTGAATGAATAATTGCAAAGCTAGCCTGTGCATTTTAATGACTTGTGTCGGCAGCGACGATAAAATTGAAATGGAAATTGGATGAAGTGTTTACTTAATAGTAGGATAAGGCTGCCTGTTGCTGAAGTATTGTGGCTGACTGCATGTGTCACTTGTCTCTGGCAGTGATGCTTTTCCTTGGAGCCCTGTCAAAGCTACAGGACCTATCATTTCACACAGCCCATCAGCTGTGAAAAAATCATGTTAAAAATGATTTCTTTGTGAATCCAAGTTAATTTTAAAAATTTATTACACCCTGGCCAGCTTCAGCTCATTTCTACTAATTCTGAATTAAATACTACTCTTCCCTGTCCCTGGGAGAATTATTGCAAAGGCTCTCTGTGTGGATTTTGACCTTAACCATGGATTGCTTCAGTCAGACCTTGATTCAGCCTCCTGTGAGGTCTGTAGGAGTGACAAGTGCACCCATTTTAAACACACATTTAGTGAAACATCAGATGGAGAACGTCCTTGCTTCCATACTCAGTTTTATACATTCATTTCATTTACCCAGATGCTCATTTCCCAGAACTTGGACTGGACTGTCTCACAGGGTGCTTTCCAAAAACTCTAGATCCACTCCTGGCTAAAACCTTGGTGTGAATCCTACCAAGATTCAACAGCCTCAGTTTTAAATCTTGTGCATAGAGCTGCACGGGCTCTGCTGTAGTTAGGGTACTAAATCTGGGCTGTTCCCATGCTGGGGGCTGTTTTGTGGGAGTCATAGGAATGAGCAAACAGTAAGAAGGAATCTTGTATACATGTAGTTGGCAGAAAATGTTTTTCAGGATAGTCCTGAAACAGTCCAATGCACATAGATATCTAAAGATTTCAGATCCAGATGCTTGGTTTAATCAACACACACATGCACACACACAGAGCACATGCTGGCTCAGAAAACTGATTAATTACTAAAGCTTCTGATTATTACAGATCATGGAAAAATCCCAGTGTTTGATTTAGGTAGGAATGCTTTTCTTTCTGTCTGTCGTTTGGAAAAAAATTGACTCCTGACTGTTTCTCAATTCTGATTGGAAAAATATTTCAAAATAACTGCTGTATTTTTATAAAACACAATAACCACACAAGGCAAAGTACCAATCCTTCTAAAGGCACATGATAGCAAAACCTAAGCTTCAAAGTACTTGGGGCTGTGTCCAACACTGAGAAAATCCAAAATAACATTGCACAACTGTACTATCAGGCATAGGGTCAATCAGGTTCAGCTCCAAAGGAGGTGGCATCTGTTACCTACCTCATGTTTTAGTAAATAGTCTGTTTTTTATGTGACAAGTGCAAACAGAGATACAAATTAATGGGAAAAGAAAAGCCCCAATTGTCCATTTGTGTCACATTGCAAACTGCTGGGTGAAAAACAGCCCAGCATCATTTAATCATCCTGTTTTCCCTCTCCTTTTTCACTCATTACATTCATTACTGGTCACAAAAGACTGCTCACAAAACAGCTAGTGATTTTAATTTAATGCATCCTTTCTAAAACCTGTAGGGAAATTAAAGGAGGGAGCAACCTGGGGAGGGCTGGGGAGCAGAAGGGGGAAATGGCACATCTGAAGCTTTAAATGCTAATAGTCAAACATTTCCCAAATAGATCTGAGCTGACCCTAAACACATTGGGAGGGCTTAACTCATTAGTTTGCAAATTGAGTCAAATTGACACAAGGAGTTTCCTTGCAGTGCCTTTAAATCTCTGATGGAGGCTGGTGAGTGACCTCTCAATTTGACAGGCCAACAGTTGCCAAACCATCTCAGTATCACAAAATCCAATAAAACAAGCTACCCGGGCAGATCACCAAGGGCTGGTGCAAGTTTTTTCCTCTGCATTATGCAAAAGGTTGTTGTTGCCACCTCCAGCTAAATATAGGGACATCATTGCTTTACAAAGAGATAACTAAATAAAAGAGCAGTAATCAACCGATCTAATCAGTACAGGGTGTAATATTAGGGAAGCATGACAATATTTGGTTGGAGCTGTAGAGAGCCTGTGGAGCACAGCTCACCTGGGGGGCATTGCTCTAGAAAATGGCACCCTTCCAAATTGTTCCACTCTAGCTAGTGTGAGGGCTTTGATGGTAGATTTGCTCTTTCAAGTCCTATCTCTTCATCCACTGGCTCCCACTGACACTAGAAAGAAGAGGGAAATATGCACTGTGAGAGGGGCAAGAAGGGGCTGTGCTGGCATGAGCATGACTTGCAACAAGGCACAGGTCACCACAGCTGAAGGAATGAGATTTATCTCCTCAGAAAAGTGCTTACACTGGGGTGTCTGCCCAGAAGCTGGGTGCTTATGTTAGCAGAGGTGCTTGCCCCTCCCTCAGGGCCCCCCAGTCCCTCTGACCAGATCTCCAGCAGATGTTCCATGGGAGCATCAGCACTCAGCTCACCCCAGGCTCCTGCATGCTCATTTACCTGAACCCTGACATCCCAGGTGGTAACACCAGCTTTCTGCTTTCCAGCCCCTACTGTGCACTATTTGTCTCCTCTTCTAGAAGATGCTGAAATCTCAAGCCGCCTGCTTCTGACTAAAAACAATGCAGGATAAAAGCCCTGCTCCTGCAAACATGCTCCAAAAGACCTTCATGGTTCCATTATTTAACACTGGGAAAAGCTCTTTGAGGCTGATTTTGACAGCAGGTAGGCAAGAATGCATCACAACAAAAGTCGAAGACTTCTACTTAATTTACAGAAATAATATCACAGCAATCTGGGGGAAAAAATGTTACAAAGTCTGAAAGAGCTGTTTAAATATGAGTTTAATAAGGTTAATACGCCTAAAGCATACAGAGCAAAGGTCCTCCAACACACTACCATACACATCTTCCTTGGGATGCAGTTCAAAGTCTATTGGGCTTGACTTGACTTCCAAGGCACTTGACTTGGAAATTGTTCTTAGTGCTTATTTTTCTCTTTTTCATATTGGTTCTGGTATTTTACTCAAGGCTCTCCAAAATATTTCATGCGTAGTCTCACACTTTCTACCCCCTTCTACCCAGAAACACTTGTGCAGTGATGCCCCCAGTCAAGTAACTCACGAGTTACCAGATAAATGCACACTTGTACCGATGATCATTGAATGAAGGCAAACAGCCTTGGGAGACCAATTACGCCACATGGTTATTTTGACAGATCATATCCTAAAGTACAGCCTTTTCAACACAAATGGGAAGTATATGTCCTTCAGAAATATTCCTGTGTCCTCGTGCTCAGGGTATGGATATGGGAACTAATTACTGCTGTGTTTAATTGCTCCTCTCCCAAAAATAAATTCTCTCTCTCCAGGCTGCCTGTTACCCTTCATTTACTTCCTGAGGAGGAAACTTTCCCTCACATATCCCATGATCAGAACTGGTGCAATGGCTGTTACTGCAGGGCAGCTGACTTACACCAAGTTCACACCTTCTCCTCCCCCAGTAACTTATTTGTAAGATTATCCCATACACCTGAAATTAGTTTTGCACTAAAAATAGAGGTAATGAGCTAAGGCAATATAGCAGTTCAGCACTTCCATGCCTAACTGCCTGTCCTATGCTAAGACCACAGTTCAGAGGTTTAAGGGTCCAAAATCTCAGATCAGTGTCACCACAGCATCCAACAGCAAGTACCAAAGCTTGGCCTTGTAGCTCAGTATTGCCTTGTGGGAGACTGCAAATCATTCCTTCTCTGTTGTAGCATGAACTGTTTCCCCTTTAGCTTGACTGTTTACCCAAAAGAATTATTTCATAATGTAAACTGATCTTTTATCCTGGGTGGAGTTCCTGTTTCTTACTAAAAATTGATTTTTGTAAATAATTGGGCACAATTTACTTCTTGTTTTTGAAGAGGGAAAGGAGGGATAGCCATAGCAAATGAATTTTTGGACACTTGAGTCTGATCTCCCTCATTGCTTATTTGTTCTCTTTTGCATTTTACTAATGAGTGTTATACTTCTCTTTATTCTCCTTTTATTTCTGTTTTGTTGAAGAACTTCTTTTGGTTGTCCCTTATATTGAAATGCATTTTATATCTTAGCTTTTTTGATTTTATCTCTGTCATATAATGCTCAGTTTGGTGGGAGAATTTTAACAAGGGGGTTTCCAAGAGACTTTGCAGTTTCTCCTGCCAATGCAGCAGACCATTGTGTTGTAAACATATCCAAGGCTGCCTGACGATTGTGGGTTATTGTGCTCCTCATACTAATTACCCTCTACAGGGAGATAGTGTGCAGAAACATTGTGAAAACCTTGTCTTCTCTTTCTTCAGCTTTTTGTTCCATTCTCACATCTTTGGCATCCGGCTTTTCGCCACTCCTCAGCGTCTCAGGCAATGCATGTTCCTTTTTCTCTGCCTCCTCTTTTGCAATAAATAAAGAATCTGTTTTCTCTCTGTTTCTGTGCTGAAACACCTGAGCACCTCCGTTGCTCTTTCTACTACTCCAGTACCCATTTTGTACAGCAGCACTTGGTATAAACACACCATTTCAGGTGTGGTCTTATGCTTTTCCATCTGCTGCCAGGAAAGAACCTTATTTCCAAGTTCGGAACTGTTCAGTTCTTGTCTTGGATCATGATCAACAGTGCAACAACTCCACTGAGATCCTCATCCTGATCAGGCAAGAAAAACCATCTTGTCCATGCAAACATGCTTGGTCACCACTTATGAGGTACCCTTTGCACACAGTTGTTTCTGTCTCCCCTTACAGACTCAAGGCATGTCAGAATAAGAATTACTCACCTGGCCTTTCTGCAGTAAAATCTGTCACATTATGTCTGCTGTCATAAAATATAATAATAACTGTTGATTTGTTGAGTGCCTGAACTAGAAGAGCTGACTTACTTGCCTGGCTGAGAGAAGGTCTCTTGGTGTTTGAAAAGCCATTTCTTCACATGCATAAAATGAAACCTGTGGGAAGAAGCTTTTGTACAAACTCTTAAAATTTTAGACCTCTGAGACAAATCAAGGGCCCAGCCTTGAATTCTCTTTGACATACCATGCCACCACTAATTTGACAAAAAAATTACCTATACCAAGGACACAGAATGAAACCCCATCTAGTTTTTAATGGCTTCCTCAGTCTCCAGAAGAATCCTCCAGTTCCCAGGTACAGTAACATGTCCAGGTCTTGGCCTTGTGCCACCCCAGGTGAGACCTGGCCATTTCTCTGCATTTAGCCTCCTTCTTTCCCTGTCTCTGGCTCCAGGGAAGGGCCTCTGTGCCATCCACTGCAGCAAAGAGCCAACACAGCTGGGGTGAGTCAGTGCCTGGAGCCTTCAAATAAAGGAGAAGGAGTATGAATGCTATTTTTGGCTCACTAGCCTGGCTCATGAGGTCTGGGAGCATGTGGGCTTCTTTTCTGCCTCACTGAAGAGCAGTCATCTTCATCAAGTGTTTGAATGATGGCATTTGGAGGTAAAATACCCTGATGAATGGTGACAGGGATACCTGATTTTTAATTGTTTCAATATGTAGGACAGTGGAAATTGTGAATATAACATGCAGGAAAACCTTCTGTATTTCATTATTTGTGACATGTATTTAAAAATTAACAAAAGTTTGAGAAAAATCTGTACACATTTAACATCTGTTATCTCTTTTCTAATCCTTTAAATCCCTTCATTTACTCCAAAGTTGCTTAAACTGTTATCAACCTCTTTTGAAGGCTCTACATCTTAATCACAACTGTATGACAAATATTTGATGATACAGTATGTATTTGGCAGATACTTAGGACTCAAATGATAATACCAAAATAGAGGTTTCATACGATTACAGAGACTAAGGGATTAGAAACCAGATTTAAATGGGTCCAAGGGGCAAATTCAAACACTTCAATCATCTTTTTAAAAGCAAGTTGCCATGGTTTGTAAAAAAAATTTTGAAATGAATTTGCCAATGATCTCTCCTCCAGAAATATTCTATCACTTCATCAAACTTACTTATTTATTTTAATTGCCTTTGAAGCTCCTTTATTTCAAGCGGAAAAAAACCCCCGAGTTCAACTGCATACATTACACAAGGGGAAAAATAGCACTTGTGTAAAACCTCGGTGGGAACTTTCCCTTCTTCTGTTCTGTGAGGAGTAGACATTTCCCCAGAGCTGCTTTTGCGTTTCGTGGTAAATCGACCCTCCCGGTAAATCCTCCCGAGTGGGAGTGAAGCCCTGAGAAATGGCACACAGTGACAAGCTGGGGGATGTTCTCCATCTGCCCACTCCATGTCCATGCAGTGAGCTGCAGGCAGATCCCATGGAGCATCCATGCTTTGACCGCTAATCCCAGTGGGTGGCTGCTAATCCCAGTGGAGGTCTGTCATCCCAAGCCAATACAAGGTCAATTGCTCAGCGCAGTTGCCCACAAAGGGATGAGCAGTGCTGTTCAAAGTGTCCAGCATCGGATCTATGAGAGTTTTCTGTTTTCTGTTTCCCACAGTCCAGCAAGCCCAGCTGGTCCCCACAGGGCTGGCAGGAACATGGCACTCCAGGGAGACCTGTGTCCTGGCATAGCCATGGCTGGCAGCCGGTGCAGTTTGGAGTTACAGACGTGACCTCCCCTCTGCCGGGCTCACCAGGCTGGGGCACTGCGCTGGTGTGACCTCAGGCTGTCATTTCCAGGGCTGCTGTCCTGGACCTGGCTTGAGCACCCCTGCATCTTGCTGAAGGATGCACTAAATACTCTCTGAACAGGGGAAACACTGTTCCAAGCTAGCATATCTCCTTCTCATCTCCTTTTCTTCCAGAATGAGATAAGGTTGGGTCTAAATTCATGGGATGCCCATTATCCTGAAGAACTGCTCAGCACATTTAGGATCAAAATCTGCAAAACTTTTAAGCTTTCAGCCATTAGGTTTTTTAATCCCAAATCAGCTTTTTGCTAGTTTCATGTCTGGAGCTGGCTTGTTAGAGGTTTGTGTGAGCATTGGTGCAAGGAGAAAAGAGAGTAAAGAAATGTGAAGCCCAGAGTCAGGACAGAGGATGGCCTAAGTCACCCTGCAGCAGCACCCTCTGACACTGAGAGGTGCAAAACCTCCTCCAGAAAATCTTTAGCATTATCAATACTCAAGACTAAAGACATGAATGTTTCTTACTCTTAATTTTATTTTGCAACACTGATCCTCTAACCAAAGAAAGCAAGCTGTGATGCAAGCCCCACTCTTCCTCTCCTACAAAGGATCCAAACAGGGAAAAAGTGACTAGAAAACCTGCTGGGACATAGGGCAGAGAGCACCATTGTTTTATTCTTTTGGGAAGAGAACTAGTGGCTGAACAGGAGGAACACCCATGTCCTCAGGATGCAATGGAAGACAGGAGGACTAATGCTGGAGATGCTAAACATGTGGCTGATGTGCTGGGCCTTGTCATGGTGCCTGCTCTTCCTCCTTGCTGCATGTCTCACTGTGTCGCCATTAGCTCCAAAACTGTGTTAGTGAGCAATACTCAAGGATTGCAGGCACACCACAAATCCTGAAGAAGGTGCTGAAGCATCCAAGGAGAGGGATTTGTATGCCAGGTGATAAAATACATTTCCAGGTGGATTTCTGCTTGGACTGGCACTTGAGGAGTGTGTGTCCTTGACCCTGTGCCCAAGACCTTGGCTCTTCTTGCCATGCTTTATTCTACATGAAAACCTTGTCACGTAATCCTCACTTAAAGGGATTTTCATACAGGGTTGCTACTACTCAGGAGGATTTTTAGTGGGTTTTTTCTATCCTTTTCTGCTTTATTTCCCTGTATGAAACCTTTAAATGGAGTCATCACATATATCAAGAACACAAGAAATACTATTGCCTGTAGATGAAGTAGCACTTAGTACAACAGTGTATGAAAGAATTCATAGTTCGTTTTACCAGCATTGAAATTTCTATCTTACAAAAGGGAGAAAACAGTCTTCACTGGGTGTGTGCTCTGAATGGAAAAGTCAGCTTATGGATTCAAGTGGCTCTTTTGGTAATGCTTTGACCAATGCTTAGAACACTATAATAAAGAAAAATCTTGTGAGCAAAAGACAGGCTTTGCCTTTCATTCCTGCTAACACATTTTCCAACATCTCCAAACAAACTCAGCTCAGGTGTCTTGGGTTACTGTAAACTTCAGAGGCAAAGTTTAAGAAGCAAGACAAATTCAAAAGAGTTTGTGTTGTCAGCTACAAGAGTAAAAAAATGTTATCAGCTGCTTAAGCACTGCTGACTAATGTATATTCAAAAGCAAATCAACACAGTCGCACTCACTCTTCAAGCATCAAGGAAACCAGATGAGACCAGTGTCTCAGAGATATGGTGTCAAAGAATTTGGTGTGGGGTTTTTTTTTGAGACAGTAGATGGAAGGGGAGAATTGCATTAAAATGTAATGTTTGTCAATGGCAGTGATAAAAAAAGAAAACTTCCCTGGCCGTTGCTGGCTGCCGCATGCAGGAAATCTGAATACATTGGTAATGTGAGGGACTGATTAGTCCTGTAAGGCTGCCTACAGGTTAGCAGGCCTCATTTCAAATCTCTGACAGCAATATGTGTCGTTTCATGCTTCATCCTCATTCCCCATGTTCAACACAAACCGGGGTCACTCTATATATGGAAATCACTGTCTTCAGGGCAAAAAAATTAAAAAAGGTGAGATTGCTGCTTTAACCTCACTGGCCTCAGAAAATATGTTTTAGTCTGATACATTATACTAGTAGGAATTATTTATCAAGAAGATACAAGCTCGATATTTCAGAAATAATGAGATGTTCTGGTTTTGCAGCTGAAATTTTATGGTCCAGAGAGCATCAGCTATGAATTCAGAGAATGAAGTAAACTTGCTATGAATGATACACAGCATGCAGCTGAAGTAAAATGGCTGTGCAAAGGGTAATATGAAAGTTATAACACAGTGCAAAGCTCACTATGTCTAAAGTGCCTTTGTTGCCAAACAGAGACAGATGTTTCAAAGACAGTGCAGGCACAAGATGCTTGCAGTATTTATTGAGAGAAGTTTTGCTTGGGAAAGGAATTGCCCAATGAGAAAGTTGAGTTGCCAACCCTCAAATCCCACATCTCAGAAGACCTACTGAAGTATTCATGCCAAGATAATCTGAGAGCAGAAATGCAATGTTCAAGTACTCAGTGCAGAAACATTAGGTAGGCTAAGCAAAAACCTCTAGCAAAGGCTAGAGGTTTTCTCCCAATAAGGGGTAAATTTACTCAGTTTTGCTAGAACAAAAGCAGGTGTATAAATCCATGAGTGCTGTTGTACACCACTGTTCCTAGCAAAGGTTATTTTAATAAGACGATAAGGAAGCAATGTATGAGCTCAATATACTCTGATTTTGTTTAGTTTGCTCTCTTGTCTGGTCAAACAAGCTGAGTGAAGAACTTGCATTTCCTCTAATATCAGTATTGGGTTAGGGTTCAGCAGAAGTATTTAAATGTCAGACACAGAATCAGCTACCAAATGTACAGTGCTGTCCAAAATAATTAATTTGTTTGACATGGCTTGTGGGTATTTTGAACTCCATGTGACTTAATGTGAACAGAAGCAAAGCCATGAGGAGTGATAGTCAGCCCTTGTGGCTGCTCACATCCCTACAAGAAAGACCAACATGCAGGTGTTTAGTAATTACCAGAGGAAGCAGAGCTCAGACCAGGCACTCAGCCCACGGCAGTGCCATAGAGTCTGTCCTCGCACCACCCAGCCCTCTCCTACATCTCCTTCTCCTTCTGCAGGCACAGGCTGGGTAGCAGTTTATGGTCTCCTTTCTAGTGTTTTGCCATCTGTAAAATTAAAAAACAAAAAAAATAGCCAGACAGTTTCACAGGCTGAGACCTACTGCTGTTCGAGTTGTTTTTTACCTGACAGTGATGTTTTTTACCTGACAGCTGATCTGAAAAATGAGAAGAGGTATCAAACTAAAACTAAGGTTTTTGCAATCTGCATCCAGTGATCTTAGAAACTAACACAATGAGTGGCTCCTCTCTTTCTTTTCCAATTTCAGGTTGTTCAAGATCATTTCTAGGCAGCTCTTGGGTGCAGGAGAATGCTATTCCTTCCTCTGGAGTTGGTAGAATAAATCAGTTTCTGAGCACCTGAGACAATCTCAACCCCCAGCAGGTTTGCACTGCTGAGTCCATGTGGCACGTACTGGTGAATTCCAGGAGCAGCGCTACCTGTGCAGCACATCTCCCTCCCAACAGCAGAGCTTGCCTCATGGAACTCAGGGTAAGACCCACCACAGCTGTCTGTGGAGAGGATGGTGAGGAGAGGATGGTGAGGAGAGGGCGGTGATGGAGAGGATGGTGAGCATCGATGCCGCTCAAAACCTAGATTTCATCTCAATAGCTATCACTGGCCACAAAAAAAAAGTAGTAAGAGGGACTTGAGACAGAAACAATAAAACAAATACTTGCATTATTTGTGCTGAAAAATGTGCAATTTTAACCGGTCTAACCTCCCAGGAAGTCTCCCTTTGGCTGACACAGGACAGGCCCATGATACAGCACTGAAAAGGAGCTGGCACTCAACTCAGGTGTGTAGCAGCAGTGGAGTCACTTCGGGCACCATGAAATGTCCCAGCTGACCTTCAGCTGTGTCTCCTGAAATGCACTGGTCTCCAGGCCTGTGCTATCTGCTCCAGCCCATGCAGAGCTGTGGGATACCCGGTGCATTTCACAGGCACTTAATCCTTCATTGAAGAAAATATGTGTACTATTTCAAACCCTCTTATATTTTCAGGTCTATTTATTCAACATAAATACTTAGGAGCTCTTCAAGCTGTGCAAAGGCTGCACATAACAGAATGAGGCCCCTGTTAATGAGATGCTGCATTTTAAGCCATCGAGTTACAGCTCACATCCTGCACAGGTCTGTGCTTGTGCTACAGCTGCTGTATCTAGACTGTTCCCACATGCATTCCCAGCTTCTGACACCCACTTCTGTACTCCTGTCTGTTGGACACACTCAACATCTACAGTGCCTCCAGGCCATATTCCTCTTCACAGAACCCCAGAAATCAGAGCAGCCAGGACTGTATGCTCAGGGGCAGCTTTTATTAGAGAGTATAGGCTGCTTAGGCTGAGACCTTTCAAAAAAGGAGCCATTTTTTAAGTTGATGTGCATTGTATGTGTCACCAGAGGAACACAGATCCTTGGAGATGTTTTGAGAGATCTTCACATCAACATAGATCTCAGACTGAGAGTTAAGAATGAGAAAGAGCAGAGCTCAGTCTAATGTAAATTTATGGTAAAGTATGATTCAAAGCTGCTCTGTGTGACTTCATCCAGGGTAAAATAAATCAAGAAGGCACCTCCATCTTGTTTCCATTGTCAGTACACTCATAGCAAGCATCAGTGGAAATCCTGGGTGAATGCTGAAACTCTTAAGTCTATAAGGTGGGTTCAGAACATACTTTTGAATTTGCATCCCTTCTTGCTCACTGGCTATGATGAACTCTGTTTTATTCTGTATAAATTATTGGGTTGAATAGCAGGCCAGTGTTATTCAATATGATAAGCCACTGTGGATTTCTGATTCATGATAATGCACAGAATCATCCATGAGCTGCTCCAGCTCTGGAAAGAAGTTTTGTTACTGCTCTGACTTTCACAGCTGTGACTTCATCAATGATTCTGTGTTGAATCGATGTTCTTCTCAATAAAGAGTTTCATGTCTCAGGTCTGGGAGACTTAGACCTGAAAGACCTTAAAGACTTAAAGCCTTGCACACTGATAATAAAGCATCTATTGTTTTAGACTTAATGCATTTCTTATTTCTAAATGAGCATCCTCAGTGCAGAGGTGGAACCCCTTGCTGAGTATAGTTCTGTAAACTGGGCACTCAGTGTCTGCATCACTTATGATTGTATACCCAGCTGAGATGCTGGGAGTGCAAGGAAGGACTGAGATTAAACATTTTGAATGGATATATTTCTTTCTGATTCCCCTGGCCTCATTTTAGGCCATGCAACAGTTCACCCAATTCAGTATTCCAAATGTGGTGGCATTTTAACATAATCAGAGGGTAGGAGGAGACACTTCCAGAGAGGAGGTTCAACCTGTTCAGCATTCTGGCCTGGCTGTCTCCATCTGGGGGGTAGCCTTAGGTGATGTGAGTGTGGATTCCCTCTCTCTGCACAGCCTGACAGTGACTGATAGTCTGTCACTGACCACAGTGTGGCCTGTTGGCTCTATCCTAGTCCTCAACTCGGTGTTCAAACACATCCAGCACTGAGCAGTGCCAGGGTGATGCCACCTGCAAGTATAAACAGAGAAAACACATGGCTCTAAAAAGAAATTTCTTTGTATTACCATCACATGCTTGTTCAGCTGCAGTCAATGGTGCTGTTCTCATTGATAGGAAGTACTTTGGGATTTGCCCCTAATCATTGACACAAATAGGCACAAAGTTGATCTTGACACTAAAAGAACAAGGAGAAGAAAGGATAACTATGTACAAAGTCATGGCAAGAGAAAGGCAAACAGAGGAAAAGTTCATCTGAAGGTGACTGAATGCTATTTCAGGGTTGTTGGTTGTTCTTTGGATCAAACTTGTGTGTTAGTTAATGACTCATTCTCCTTTTTCTTTAAATTTTCTTCTTGAGTCTGAATTCTGTGCAGCATCTCTGCACAGAACAAAAATGCATTTGTAGAATGCTGATTTTCTGCAATTAGTTTCTGATTTTTCAGATTTGTCCTTCACTCCAAGGCTTTTGAGCCTCCATCAAGCAGCATTTTTGAGAGACTATGGGAAAAAAAATCCTTACAAAACAAAAACAGTATTTTCAGAATTCCACTCTACTGCTTTCAGACTATTTCCATCAACCCTCTTATTCATTTTGATTTATTTCCATCCATAAGCAGACTAACGCTTTTCTATGCTTTTATTGTTCTTCAAGAATAGGCCTTCTATTGGAGAAAAATAATGTCTCTACGACCACCACTTTGCTCAATGCAGATCTTCATTAATCTGCAGCCACAGTACAGGCTTTTAGCAGCAAGCACTTTTGATGGGAATTGAATTTGATACTGCATTATGGTTGTAGGGCTTCTCACAATAGACTGTGTTCTTTTCTGTGTCTGTGCACAATCAGAGAGACCCAATTAAATAATTTGGTGCAATAATGGAGAACAAAAGAGTATGAGGGCTTAAAGTGAGGGCTTCAGCATTTGTATTCTCCCTTTTCTGTATCATGTTAATTAATTTGCCTGAAAACCAAAAGAAAGAACATAATGTGAAAAGCATAGCTCATCTACAACATGGAGGCACTTTAAATGCAGATACCAGACCAAATCAACATGTAACAAAGGAACATTCATTGCATTTCCATAAGAAAAAAAAAAGTTGCCAGCTAATGTTGAGTGGTCGAAGTCATGGCCATTGGAACCAGGGGTAGCTATTTGTGGGGGGGGAAAGCCTTCCAAGTGTTAGGGGCAGGATAATACTTGTGCCCCTGTGATAACACCTGAAATAAATATGCAGTTTTGAAATCTAATTGGTGGGTGGGAAAGAACTGGATGCAACAGAGACCTCAGTCTTTCTTGCCTTTAACTTACCAACCCCCCTGCCTTTTTTTTAAAGTCTTCTGAGTTTGATATTATTCTCTGCTATTCTTCCCACAATAGCTCTAAGCAGACACTTCCAGAGAAGTGAAGCTCCATTCCTCTGTTCGGTTTAGAAACTTCAACAGTATTTCAGTGGGCACTAGGGCAGTCTCTGCTCCACTGTTATTCCCACCTGCAACTGAGTTTATCCAGCAGAAAAGATCCATTTACTCCCTGCTGGAATAAATAGTGTGACTGTGCAGCCCTTATTGGCTCCCTGGAGCCTGGCGGTGGAGGTCGGCGAGCTGAGCTGATTTGCAGCTCTGGTGAGGGGAGCTCCCCTGCACTCTGCAGCGCCGTCCCCCCACAGTCCCCCTTGGAGGGCGGACACCGAGAGCTGCAAAACTGGCAGTCACGCATCTCTCCTGCAATAAATCCGTTAAGCTATTAATTGTTTGAAGTCCTAAAAAATGCAAAGCCAAGGATTACTCTATTGTCTCTTGTTCATTAGCAAGTGGAAAAAGAATATCTGCAGAGCTGTGATCCAATTGCATTCATTACTGCTACCTGTTAAATAGTACTTTAGGGATATTAGTGGGAATAATTTACATAAAGGTTATGAATCTTATTTCACAGTGTATTAATAAAAAGCATCTCATCTGGGTAAAAATATGATCACAAATTGAGATTTTAATCTGGTTTGGAAACTTACACAATTATGTCTTTGTAAAATAGAAAGATATATGTCTTAGCTAGTTACAACTAATATCTTTCTATCAGGAAAATCCGTTTAGTTTTGGGTTTGAGCTGTACAGAATCTTCATAACTGCAGCTGTCAGTCTACCTGCGTATCACTCATCCTATTAAAAGTACTGAGAATGAGCACATCATCACCTCTCATCAAGCTGTATTACATACCTTTGCTGCTATGATACTGTACTTCCCAGCGGAGGTGTCTTTTTATTTCAGCATTCCTCTGAATATTACTTGTGTTGACAAGTTACAAGGTTGAAACCTGGGTGGGAGGATCTGGAGGCACCACAAATGGCTAAGATATTTGTGGCTTTTAATTATTGCAATTATCTGCGCATTTCCAAACAACTTATTTTTTAAAGATGCTAGAGGTCTTATCTTCCTCCCTGCTCCTTAAACTCACCAAATAGATCACAACAGCAGTGTGCTGTTTGTCGACCACCGTAGACTTGCATGGTCAGCTTTCCTGGGAAACACCACCACCAGCAATCCCGGCTCAGCTACAGCATGGGAAGCTGCAGCCCTGCTTATCAGCCTGTTTGGTATACGTGTGAGCTATCATGACAAGTGCTGTTCATTATGGTAGGTCTTCAGTCCATAATTAAAATATATGAGGCTTACAGTTGTTATGTCTCTACTTCCAGCATGGGGACATGAAAACAGATTGTCCTTCTTGAATCTCAGCAAGTAACATTCTGATACAGCATTAAAAAAAAAAAAAGGAAGGCATTTCTTCATATTCTCAGTTAATTCAGTCTAAAAGTGTCACACTTATTCAGCAGCAGTTAAAATAGTCTGTGATGAGAGCATGACAATTTCCAGCTAAACTAGAGGATAATTAGAAATGCCCCGTAGCAGGCAAGTCAGTGCTTCAATTTATTTGCTGTTTATTACCAAGTCCCTGCCCCTTGGGTGTAATGACTGTAAAGCAGCACCTGCAGCTTCCCAGTGTTTGATTTAGTGCTGTAAATGGTGCTCAGAGAGTAGATTAAGCTGGAATGTGATCAAACCTTATTTGCAATCCGATTATACAAACTGCTCCTTGCACTGACCAGATTGAAGTAATTTCCCTATAGAAGCGTTACACTCACTTTGGTGTAAAAATGATTAACATGTGCTGACTGTAGGTCAGCCTTTCACTTTCAGTGTAATTCTTTATCAGGCAGGATGCCCATCTTTTTCTTGTGTTTGCCACATTTGTGTACCACGCGGTATTTAACCAATGGATATAATCAACCTCCTTTTTTTCAGGTCTTCTTGATGAATGATTGTAATAAATAAGCACTCCAGCATAAGCAGATTAAACCATTTTTCCCCTGTTTGATTGTTCAGCAGTATTGACATGCTTAATGATCTAACAGAGAGCAGCTACAGAACGAAGGAATTTCCATATTTTACTGAAAATGGCTATTGAGGTATTTATAAACAGCCAGTACACACGTGGTGCTCTAACTTCAGTGTTGGACAGGATTGCTGGGCACCCACATCAGTCCAAGAACTAACTACATTTCTTTCAAAAAGTGCCTAAATACTCACTGCCACTTTTAATTCTTTCACTCTTAAATAATCAGCAACATAAGGCTTCTTGGTTCTCAGTAGCCTTTTCTTTTTTTTTTTTCTTACCATATCAGGAATGTTGGATGTGAAAACTGTTTCTCAGACAATTAGCCTCTGGTAATGAAATGCAACCAAATATATTCTGCACATTGAAGGCAAACACTTGGCTCTCCGTATATTTCTGTGACAATCAAAGAAATATTTCAGCCTGAAATGCATTATCAAGCCTGACTCAAATACCAGCAATAACATGTTTCGTTGTATAATGTTTTAAAGCTGGTTTTCTACAGACATTTTAGGTGTAACCCTTTAGAGACCACGGTCCTGAAGGTTTCACTGAGCACCATGTTCACACTCGGTCTCCCAAGCTGTGAATTGGGAAAATATGGCTCTTGTCCCGGTCAACCGCCTTCAGAAGGGGATTCCTGAAGTGGTTTGCAATATGTATTGGGTGCAGCCATGCAAGCAGCATCCAGAAATCCCCAAATACGTCATGCAATCTTTTGCTGTCAGATAGATATGCTCGCCTGGTGACAGCCAGCAATTTGCTCCCACTCAGCTCCTGTGCCCGTGCTGTGCTGAGGCAGCACTGCATTTGTTCCAGCACAGCTCGGAAGGACTGCACACATGTTTGTCTGACATAAATATCTTCTGGCTGCTTTTTATGACACCTGAAAGGTTAGAATTAAGTCATAGCAAAAATTTCCATTTAACTTCAGCGTTTTTAAGCTTCCTGTACTACAAGTGCTGAGGAAATTTTCATCTTCAAGACAGCAGGTTCAGTTATCGGTTTATTTACATGCCTTTCATTTTACTCCAATGGAAATAGAGAAAATTTGGTCTTGATGGATCTCATTGTCAATTTTACACCAACCCCACCTGAAAAAAGTCAGATCCTTCCCATCACAAAGGGCAGTAGATCAGCCCATTACCCTACAAAAGGAGGCTTTTTCTTGCCTTGTGTTCTGAAGACCACCTATAGCAGAATACAAGAGCTGAGTGTCATAAGAACAACTGGCCACAACACAGCAACTTGTAACACGACTTTGGTTTTACAGCAGCAATTCACTTTCTTTTGGACAGTGTCACAGACATGCAATGACTGGAGTGTGCAGTGTGGGCATTTTGGGAATGTTGTGCCAACTACTTGGTTCATAAAGATAGCTCCTCATGGTAAAGCAGAGAATTGCTCATGGCAGAGCTGAGAGGAAGAATTTTGGTTGCTCCAACACAAAATTACATTGCTTAGTGTTTCACAAATGAAGCTTCTTTCCTCCTGGCCCTGTGCAATGTCAAAAAGAAATAAGGACTAGTTGCTCTTACAGTTTTAGAGGGACAAAACCAGAGACCAAATGACATCCTGATTCCTTGAGTCTTACTGAATGGGCAGGGAATGAAAAGCTTATCCATATGGAAAGCAGGGCTGAGGTGACAGGGCTCTCATGCAGAGCAGTACAACAGAACCAGTATCAGAGTAGGCAGAAGATGGCTTGGCGTGTAAGTGACTGCAGCAACAACGCAGAGCTGTGTAACATACACATTCTTGTAGCCCATAGAGATTCAAAAAATATATTTCAAGATATTTCTGCAGAAGTCATTCATAGGTTGAGTGACTTCCTAAGCATGGGAGATACATTTTCTGATTTTGCTGTTTCCTTATTGTAATTCTTTCTCTGAATTTTTATTTTAGTCAATGAAACAATATCACTCTTTCATTTTTTTTACTGTGATGCAAACACTGTTTTGAGTCAATATCGGTGGGAAGTTTGGACCGGATTCAAAAATGTTTGATATCAATAAGTATTTGTGTGTCTGTGTATGGATGGGAAGCAAGAGCCCAAGCACCTGGACCTGGCAGCCTTCGCTCATGGAAAATGGGACTTCTGTTTCAGTGAGAATAGGTCTGGAAAAAAAAAATCTCAGAAATTGTCCCTGATTCTGGCAATCTAATTTTTTTTAAGTGAGAAAAGGAGAAGGCAGGCTAACTTTGGGAATGTTAGTTTCCCTTAAATTTGACATGGAAAAGGTCTTGTGCTTAGGTAGCACAGCAGTCCAGACTGTGATGTTACATTTTCCCATTGTGTTTTTTCCCATGTTGTACCAGGTGTCTTCCAACATCCCACTCTTGCAGTCATTTTCTGTGTCTTTATTTACCTAGGCCTGCAAGAGACTTTGCAGTGCTAACAACAATCCCCAGGGCCTAGTGACTGCTGAGGAAAGGCTTCTCTGTAATTTGTGCCTACACTTCTGAGAGGGCCCAGGATAGCCTCTGGAAGTTATGTCAGGGGGAAGGAACTGCTTTTCCCAGGGGACTGCCTCTTCCATTACCCTCTTGCTTACTCCAGCAGCCAGCAAGGGTGGAAAGGGAAGAGACAGTTCTGCTCCTCCTGTGCCCTGGCATGTGTTCAGGCACCCATGGATGGATGGGTGGTAACTCAGGGGCATACCTTGGGCACTCATGGGCATACCATGGGCACTCTCAGAGCCCCAGTAACACTAACACCTCACACAGCACTTTTGCTGGCAGCAACTTCCACCATCCAAGAGGATTTCACATTTTCTGTTAGATTTTGATGTCTGTACCTTCTGCTTGTGGATGGTTAGGAAGTCCAGGTAAGGACAAAAAAGCATTGGCTCACATGTGCAGACTTGCTTACAAAAACTGGTTTTCCAAATGGGCTGTGCTTTCCCAATGTGTTCAAACTGATTATGCTTTCCCAAAGTAGTCCTCCTTGATTCCCAAACTTGCTGTACACTTTGGCATGTACAACATACAGAGCAGTTCTTGTGATGTGAAAGCAGGAGATGGGCACTGCCAATTTAATTTTTGATTCTTGTTTAAGCCAAGATTTGAAAGCGATAGCCAGAGATTTCAAAATATTATTAAATTTAACCTCACTCATAGTGGAAATACACTGTGTCTTACATGCATTAAGGTCAATGTTATTTGACTGAGAAGGTCACTGGTTATTTTAACTCTTGGACTTCCCTCTCACAGCCAACATTTTTGATAGTAATGGCTACAAATGGTCATGGGTGATAAGTAGTCACCTGATCCAATGACAAAAATCAAAGTACTTTAGTCCAGAGTGATGGCAATGTCACAGCTGCTGAGAACTCAGATCCTGCAATCCCTCTGTGTCACTCAACTCATATAAACAAGCAGTTTTGTATCAGCCCACTTCATTACTGCAAGCCAGCTTGAGTCCAAGGGCTGGCTGAGAGATGGTTATCAGTTCCTAATAAAGTATTTGGAGTTGAAGCCTACTATAGGTGCATAGGGATCTGCAGAGGTTGTCTCCCTGTAAAACAAAACAGGAGCATAGAGAGAATGAAAAGCTGCCTCACTGCTGACACAGAGAACCTAGCTCTCTGCATCTGCCCATAGCTTTATGTACTAAAGCCTCTCCCATCCTCCTTTGGAAAGGGAATGCAGCAGTGGTTTTGGCAAGTTGCTTGGTTTTGTTTTCCTTTAAATCCAGGACTGAGTTTTCCAGCTCTGTGAACCCTGGGACCTAGAGGAAGAGGAAACACCTTCCAGGGGGAGCAACTAGACCTTCAAAGCAGGCTGACATACTTCTTCCTCACCTTTCTCCCTTCCTTCTAGGGAATGCTACATGCAGCCAGCATGCAAAACACAGAAAATATTAATCTTGAAGGAAATAAATTATTGAAGAGATGACATCAGCTCAACACCATCAGAAGCTAATTGTTGGCCTCATTAGACAATATCATTAATACTCAGAGATGAATGGGATAACCTGCAAAACAAAATGGGCATCCTTGCACACAGTTCTGATGAAGAATGCAATACAAAATTCAATGGAAGGAGCTGGAGGGATTGCTCACAGGAATTTCTGCTGACAGCTTGGAGATCCCCACTTAGAAGAAAGTACAGAGTAAAAAGACTTGAGTATGTCTGTTGGTAGAGCTTCTGTCTGAGTTGCCAGCTGTGAAGCAGCCAAGAAATGTGAATGGAAAAAAATTTTTTTTTTTTTTTAATTCACACACAAAAAAACCAACAAAAAACCAACCAAACGAAACCAAAAAAACAAAAACCAAAACCAAAGAAACAAAACCAAACAACCAACCAAAAACACCAAGAAAAAAGCTCAAAACCAGCCAAGGCATTGCAAATAAATGCATGGAAATACTAGTGCCAGAACAGTTAAAGAGTAAGGAAACAAGTGCCAAGCTCAACAAATAAGCCTGTGAGGCTGCAGCTGCTGCCATCATTGCCATGCAGGCAATGAGACTGCTGGTCACCTGGAGAGTGGTCAGAGGGTTTAGGGAGAATGGGGCACCAGATTCTGGAATCAGTACCGAGGAGGGCTCCTCAGATGGGATAATGGAGATCCTCTTTTAAACGAAGATATTACAAGTGTTTGTGATGCCTGGCTCAGCAAAACAAAGCTGAGGTGGCATGCAGAAGGGCAGAGAATGTGCAGGGCAGGAGAAGAGCAATTTGAAGGACAATAATTAATAGTGATGACCTTATCCTTGGTATGTTTTGGCTGAAAGTCAAAGTATTTTGAGTGATGAAATTCTGGAATAGCAATCAGATGTGGGGGAAATGAGTCCCTTCTTAAGAAGGTGCAGAATAGTTTTGTGATGTGTGAAGCCATGCTTATGGAAGGGGAAATTTCTGTGCCCCTCATTTTCCAAGGTATCCCCACACTATGTATCCAGGGGACTCTGACACTCAGAGCTGGAGGTTTGGCAGCCCCTTTCTTTCCCTCCTTGCAGCGTGTAAGCCCAAACACACTCTGGTGAGCCCCTGCGGAGCCTTGCCCACGCAGGGCAGCAGCGGTGCCTGGCAGGAGACAGGCACGGCCCAGCGTGGCAGTGTGCCACAAGGAGGCCGTGAGAGCGAGCAGGGCTCTCGGGGCCCGGAGCACACCGCAGTGGGCAGCTGACAGCATGGGCCAAGGGTTTGGACACCCGTTTGGACACCCAAACGCTGTCTATTGTACGAACTCAAACAGCATACTGCTTCCAAGGGGTCTAGGGATGAGAAGAGCATTGCTCTGAGGGCACAGGGTTAAATTTGGAGCAAAAGGGGCAGATCGGAGGGTCAAGGGCCAACAGGGTTAAGGGAAAGAGGTGCAGGGGATTGGCTAAGAGTTGGGAGAACCAATAGTGTGACGGGGTGGAGCAATGCGGTAAAACTGGGCCAATGGGCATTAAGGGAGGGAAGAACATTCTGGAAAGGATACATAAATGGTAAACGGGAGCTGAACAAGGGTGACATCAATTATTAAGCCAGTAGGATAACTGAACCTAAAGATATTAGCATGTGGCTGCAAAGGCCCATGGGAGGGAGGTCTTCCTCACTCTAATCTAGAGGGCGTTTCTGTCCTCTTGCTTCAGCCCCTCCAGGGTTTAGGCCAAGTACCGTGGTGGCAGGCCCATGGGCCTCCACAGCTCAGTATCCTCCAGCTAGAGGCAAAGTCTGGAAAGGAGAATAAGGTTTCTTAGCCTAGCTGGCTTTCTTCATGTATTGTTCAGCAAGGTGGTTTCTGGGCAGTAAGTGTCGTGTGAAGGCTTAATGTGAATTTCCATGCTGAAAGTTTGAGAGGAGCAACCAAAAGCAGGTATGCTTCAGAGGGCTGGAAAGCCCTTGTGTCTGAAGCAGAAACAAACTGCAGCCTTATGGATGCTTCCACTACCTCACTATTCTCCTGCACTGCCAGAATCCTGTCCCAGCACGTGTGGCACCTAACTGGGGAAGCATGGACTGGAAACTACCTGTTCTCCCAAAGTTTCCAAGTTGTAGTCAGCAATCTGGAGGCATTTCCCTGGATGACACAGTGTTAGCAAGCCCAGAGTGAAAGATGGTACTGTCATAAATAATAAAAATGAGAAAAGGTAGAGCAGAAGATTAATTTGTAGAGGCGACAAAGCTAAATTATTACTTGCCCAGCCCATTTGAGGTTTTAAGTGCTAGATAAATCATTTCACTCTGACACTTAAAAAAATGCGTCTTCTAGCCTCATCCAGGCAAGTTTATAGAGACTAAATCAATCCCATTTTGGGTAAAGTTACAGTTTAAGAAACTGCTTTTAAAACTAGCTAATTATTATGAATGTAATCAGTAAATTTCTCAGTGGCGTTAATATATGTTGTTTGATCTCTAAGCTATTGCTCTCAAAGATTATTGCCACTGCAAATCCGTAAAGACTCCATCCCAAGTCCACTTTTAAATGGCTCTTAATGTGCTCTCAATATGGTTTCTATAACCAACATCATATGTTTTCCCCATCATAACACTGAAATGACTTCAAGGTGGAAAAGACCTGGAGTATCATACTACGCCAAGAAAGGGATGGCCTCTGAGCCCCAAGGTGGCTTTCAACAAGCCAGTGCCAGTAGAAGACTATTTTGCATCAGATTTCAGAGTGTTAACACTCACCAAAAATCTTTAGAGTTGTCCGTGCTATTACTCTACTTTCTCAAATTAAGCCTGACTCCTGTCAGAGCTCTCATTTCCTGATGGTCCCCTCAGTCCTGTTGCATGGCAAGTAGCTCATCTTGTCCATCAAGATCCAGGATGCAGCACAAGGACAGTTAACATTTCCAGTGTGGTGTAATGCTTGTGGGTGTTTCATAAGAATGAATTTTCAGGACACACTTGACAGAGGAGAGGGATAGAAAGGCCCTACAAACACTAGCTGGAAAGAGAGACACTGATGTGTGTGGGAGAAAACAATAAAGGGACTAGGAAGGCTGGGGTGAAGAGCATGAAGAGGAATATGGTAGGGAAAAAAAGCCTAAGATTCAGTAAGGTCAGCATGAAAATTTTCCACTTGGTTTTGTTAGAAGCTGGAGTCAAACAAAAAGATTCATTATTAAAATTAATAAGAAACAAGGAGACAGTGCAGGTATAGCAGGAGGCAGAGAAGGAAAATTAAGAATGTCTCCATGGCTCTGTGTCTGAATAAAGAAACAGAAGGGGGGTATTTTCAATAAAAAGGGAGCAAGTGGTCTAGTAGGAAAAAAGGTTACAAGTGGAGACTGGTCATGTTAGCTGTGAACTGCTGTGCAATACAGGGTTAGTGTTTCAGTGGAGTGGGGAAGCACAGTGGATTGAAAAGAGGCAAGGCTCTTGTGTCCTCAGTGGTGTCTGAATCCATGGAAGCAGAAGGCATTGCTCAGAATGATGTCTCTGGTATGCAACAAGGAATCTTGTAGATACCATTGACCATACTGAGCTGTGTTAGGTTCAGCTGCACAAAAGTAGGTAACCAGAGCAGCCTCCATCCAGCTCCTCTTCCAGTACCAACTAATCCTAGTGAGGTCTGCCAGCACCATGAAGATATCTTGGACACCTTAGGACAAGTTCAAAAGACAGTAAAAATTCATGCAGCGACATCTCAGTCATTATCTCCTTAACCTCAACGGAGACCTGAAATACATTAGGCATCTACACTGTAGACTTCTAAATTTGAATGCCCATGAATCTGGAGTTGATTTTCACCTTACATAGTTGTAGTTAATTGACATGAAGGAATTGAGCAGAGCTACCTTCCACATGCAGAAATGTAAAGATGATTGCTTTCAAATCTTCTTTAAAAATGTGAAATTGGATGAAAAAGGATAAGTGTGTTCAATTTTTTATTTTATTTTTTTAGAAAAACAGAGACCAGTTTGGAATTGGACTGATGTTTGGCCAACCTGTTCCCTTTCATCTCTAACTCATAATATTGTTATCTGAAACCAGCTATAATGTATGCCTTTTCAAATCCTGATTTATGAATTTCATGGTTTGAAGCAAGTATGACAACTCTGGCATGTATACATAAATGAGATACTGTAGGATTTGCAGTTTGTGGAGCTATTTAAAGATCATTGATATCAGTGCAATTCCTATTTGATAGGTGTCTAGAGCATAAATGTTAAGTGGCAACTTGATTGTTTTATCTCTGCTGGTGAACTGGTTCAGGTGAGCCTTCAGTGCCTACAATGATTGCAGCTGAGGGAATCTAGATAGGGACGTATCTTCCACACTCTGTGCCCTTACAAGTGGCAGGAAAAGGGGGCACCTAAAATACCTTCCAGCAATCAAATACAGTGTCCAGCTATTTGCAATGCCATGCCTTCCTGCAGAACACTGCTTAGTCAGAAGTCTGCTTAGACAGATCCTTGGGCTCTGACAAATCATGTATCATTTATGAGCATTTCTTTGATTCTCCTCTAAAGTCCTTATCTTCTTAAAAGCAAGAGTGAAAAAAAAGGCAAGAAGGAAATAAATCAAGGAAAGCAGGAACAAGGAAAATGACAAAAAACCCCAGGAATATAGGACAGGCAGGGACCTATCATTCAGTTCAGTCATCTGTTATTGCAAGCACACTGGCCACATGATGCATTTAGTAAGCTCACAGGGCTCTCTCTCAAGTGCTGTTAGCATTTTACTCTTTCTTTTCCAAAGAAGAGATTGATCCAAACCTTCTGCCTTCTGACTGTAGAGAACCCCCTTTCCCAGGCAAAGTCTACCCAAAGTTTAGCCAGTTCACGTCTATCAGTTCTTTTGTCAACATACTCTTTAGACGAACAACTCTGGCCTGTAAATATGTCAGAGGAGTAAACATCAGTAGTGATCAGATGTGATTGTATCTGATTATAAGCAGCTAATGAAGCCAGTAGTTTCTAGATCCTTATGTGAAAACAGACTCACTTTTGCTACTAATGATTGTCTGAATGTATGGGATTGAATTTTCATGATTGTTATGCCTAAAACTATACATTCAAAATAAGGTGTTACTAGAGTCCTGTACAGTGGTACAAATATTTTTTTTCTCCACTTCTGGAAATACCTTGGCAACCACAGCTAGCAAGCAAGTTGGTTTCAGAATTTGGAGCTAAAGATCTAGAAAAACTGTAGCTTAAACATCTGCAAGTCTTTCTTGTACGGGGTTCTCCAACAAAATGGGTCCTGTACAAGCTCTCTTTTATTTTCCTTGTTTTAAATGCCTTTCTCTAGCATGTGCCTTCATTATCAGGTCCCATGAAACATCCACAATTTAGCTGAAGGAAGTTTGCATTCAATCCAGTGAAGAGCCAACATGTGAAAGCAAGTGAGACATGCTATGGAACATGTCACACCTGCAGTGTCATCAGCAGATCTTTCTGAATCTGAAGAGTCATCTGCTTTACACCACGTGAAAGTCCGGAAACCTTACAAGCTGGTGTCTTTTTAAAGACCTGTATATATTTCAGACAAATATTCTGGTCCTATTTACTCCACACTTGACTCCTCTTACTCTTTAGTTTAAAAATGGAGGCAGCCCTTCATTTAAGTAGAAATTAGAATAGTGTCTCTTTTCTTAAGTGCAGCTCTGTCGTTTCACACCTCCTCAGTGAGTGACCCTTAAAACTCTTATGAAAATCCTGAGTATATATGTAGACAGGCTGCTGATTTGAGGAACATTCAATGCAAAGTTACAAAAATTCATTATGCAAGGAGGCAAGTCATGTCTTTTTCTCAGTAGCAACCTCTTGAACTAAAAGGGAAAGATAAGCCATCTAAAAGTACAGATAGCTGAGGAAAACAGGGGGTACTGCAACTACCTTTTCTAATAAAACACATCTTATAGACATTGGTCATTCAAAATTAAAGACCAGCTAAATTATGCTAAGGTGGGTTTTTTTTCCCTATATCAAGAGTCAGACATTTCTTCACTTACAAATATATAGATTAGCAATGCAACAAACAAAAAAAAAGTTGTCTGTCATAGACCAGGAGGAGAAAATAACTTTTATAATCTGTTGTTCATGAAAGGAGAATGCTACGTGGGACATGTACATTAGCCAGCCATTATAAAATGCTCACCACTCTTCCCAGGTGGGGAGCTGTTAGTTTTCATGGGTTAAGGCAAGTTTCATCTCCCTGGATTTGGCTATGTGCTATGATGATAGGTGCTTGGCTTCTCAGTGTATTTTTTTTTAATGCTTACTGTAATGTATATGTTTTCTGAAAGATTTGCACAGGAGAGTATAAAAATAGATTCTATATAATAGAAGTTGTCAAATTGCAGTACATGAACATGAAAATACATTTTTCCAGGAGTACACATTTAATGTTCCTAATTGTCAAAATGTTTTCCCTGTGAGACTTTGCTAGTAAATATCTCAGCATGTCCATATACTGTACGAAATTCCAGCTCCTTTGTGGTTTGTCTTCACAGCTCACTTCTCAAAAAGTAGAATGGGTTATGCTTCCTATAGGTTTCATTTATAATAATGGTTTAAGATAGAGGAAAGAAGAGGCATAGAGGAATTTAGCTGGATGATGGATGAATATGGAGCAATTTGACTTCCATGAAATGAATAGCTACCATTCAGGCACAGATTTCATGGTACAATTGACTACATTAAGGTTAGGTGACATCTCACCGGTTTTTGTTAGTTTTACAAACCCTTGACTGTGGCATCCTAAAGTATTCCTATTCCTATTCCTCCCTTTCCAAATATTTAAAACATCATCTCCCAGCATGGTAACAGGCAAACAAAACTGTCACACTGGACTTGCTCCAAGCTTCACCCTGTCCAGCAGAACATCTCTCACAACAGCAGGCATTCAAAACCCCAAAGATGTTTCAAAAAGTTCCCAGTGGGCAAATACAGAATAAAGTCTTTTGCATTGTCTTGTTGCCGCATTTAATAGTTAGAGATTGGCTTAAGACCCAAAGCATGACATTTAAGTCAATTAAATATTAAACAAAAAGTGGAAGTACAAGCTCTGAATATTATTTTTATTTATTGGAGTACACCCAGCACACAGACACATGGCAGATCCCAGGGCTACTGGGATCTTTTTACAGGCAAAAGTCTTTCCATTTGCTGTCCTTGGGCTCAGCACCAGGTTTGACATTAACATTTTGGATATGTACAGCAGACCCAGGCCACTGCACAAGCAAGGGGGATTCAGGGCCAGCAATGCTCTGCTTCTGTGTGTGTTTGTGAAACACCTCTGAGGTAGGTTGTAAATGTTAATTAGTGCATCTGACCAATGATTTAAGGAACCATAAGTGATGGAAAAGGGAAATTTATTAGTATGTACATATTCAAATCCCTCATCTCTGCTACATTTACAATCAGAAGTGCCTGGACAGCTACTGGACAATGTGTTTTTTCATTCCTCTCTGTGTGGTATTTATGATACATTTACAGTAGCCACTCATAGTTCACAAGGTTTTTTTCTTTGCAAACTTTAATTTAATAACTCCTAATATCTTCAGTCGCTTTCACACAGAGTGTGCTTACTGAACTAATGCCTTATATTTCCTTCTGAATAGAAACTACTCCTGCCCAGACTTTGTGCAGCAAGGGATTTGAGAGCAGTAGACAATTTCAAAGACTGCTCTTTCTATTTAACAATCAGTGCATTAGGCTAAAATATTCACACAGATGCACTAGCAATTGAAAGGGTGTGTGGTGTAGTGACAAGGTCCTTCTGTTACCTGGACAGTAGAATGATGAATGAGCATTAGTGGAATATTCTTTTGGCCTTTAGGTTTACCTTGATCTTCTCACAGAATGCAAATTGACATTATACCCACATTTCTATAGTATTTATTACTGTGGTCATGATGTGAGGGCTTTTTCAATATGAATAGTGTAAAAGGGGAAACATAGTACTGCAAAGAGGCATTATTGTGCTGGGAATGTATAAACAGCTGAGAAGAATAGTGCGACATGCTCATAATGGAAACTGAAAGCTCTTCATTTTGTCCTGATTGTCTACCCTTCCTTTTTAAACAACCTTCCTTTTTCCTAGCTATCAATACAAAGTTCTTTTTGGTAAAATGAAGTGTATTCATGCTGCCTGAAAGAAGCTTTTAAAGTTGATCTGTGCCCACACAAAAGGGAGGCAGTGTTTGAGCACATCAAGTTGAGGAAGCAAACTTGGTCAATGTTCATTACTCATGGCTTGACACTCTGAGCCTCCATATCATTTTGTAAAGAATCAGATAAACTTTCCTCATGATAAACAACTGAAATAATTTTTCTTAGCTGTCAAGTCCTTTTCTCCCATTTCCAGCCTGTTCTCACACTCTTCCCAGCTTGTAAAAGCAACTGAGCACAGCTCTCTGGACTGATAAATGGGCTCCTTTCAATTGGTGGCAGGCTTCAGGAAAAAGAGATAATCCTGGATAATGTGGACACAGTTTTCATTTCATGTCACCCAATTAAACTGCAATTATCCGGAGTGCAACAGCAGAAAAACTGGAAAGAATGGTTGGAGAATGAGGAGCCCTGGCTCCCTGGGACTCTTTATACTACACACATTAGCCTAGATTTGTTCTATTCTGATAATAAAGTGCCAGTCTAAGCACTTAGCAGCACACAGTGAGAGACAGACCAGCTGCAACCTGTAGCTCAGAATGAAATACTATTGCAAGTGCTCTGGGAAACATCACTTCAATCCACAGTAACTTTCTGGGATATTATTTGCATTAGGAATCCAAAGCCCTGTGCTGTGGTTAATTACAACCAGAGCAATATGGTCAGGAGGTGCTCTGAACAATGCTGCAAGGTTCAGATTACAGGTAAAACAAGGACAAAAAAAAAGCCTTTTCTTAGCATGACTCACAGTAGCACTGCAAGCCAAAATAAAGCAGATATCAACCATTTTATTATGAAGGCAAACTGCATTAACGTCTCTTATCTCTTCAGCATTTTGGCTGAGATCTAGGGCAGGATGAATTTAATATGTTAATATGTCTTATTAAGTTACCGCTCTTGCAGTAAAATAAACTGGATAATCTAACAGATCTATTTTATCTCTAATTACCATGATGCTGGTAAACTGCAATTAAATAAACAGATGGAGTTTTTAAGCTTGTGGCCTGGTGTATGGGAACATTTTAGTAATTGAAATACATGTATTTGTTATTATTGTTTTATTTCTTTTGCCCAGCCATGTGAGTGGATGGTGTCTGTCCCATAGGCATGGGATGTAAGCACGAGTGTAACAGATCATGTAATTCCTGCAACTTTGCTCCTGGAAATCTGTACTCTTTGACCTCAAATTTTGTAGTCATTTACTCCTACACAAAGGACCAGGTGGGACTACCCCAGGCTGTGAGGCAAGTCAAGCAATTTGGCCAACGTTCCCTTTCCTGAGAGGAAAGATGGGCTTTAAGGTGCTACACTATTAGATATTGTGAACATGAAGAAAATCCTTTTTGCCTGGCTTCTCTTTGCATGCTGGGGAGCAGCAGCAAAACAGAGAACCACTGTTTTCAGTGGCCACACCTGAAGCTATGTGCAAGTTCCCATGCCAGGTGGTGTGGGTGCATCTGCCACATATAATTGTGCAAAGGGAGAAACGAGGGACAGAATTTTCTAGGTCAGACTCAGAGCCCTCCACCACAACTGTGGGAGGCTCTAAGGTATCACCTTAGCCCTCACCAGGCACCAGACTTCATGGGTTTTGTGTAAGCCAATATCAAGTGCTAAACTATTTTTGCAATATCTTTTGTTAGCAAGCTCTGTAACAGAAAAGCAGGTGACCCTTTCACAGGAAAGACAGAGCAAATCTGAAACTGTGCAGTGATGAAGGGCAACCAGTTCCCAGAGGAAGAACAGCTATTTCATAAGCAGTTACTTTTTGGACTGGAAATATTCTGGTTTACCTGAATTTTTCAGTTTGGCCCTATATCCAGGTTTTTATGAAATGGAAAAATGCACTTCCCCATCCCATGTGGGAAAATCCCAGGTGCAGAAAGACTTGGATTCTTCAGAGATGTTAATAAAATTGGGATTTCCCTGTTTCCAAAATAATACCATGCCTCCCACGCTCTTTATTCCATCTCTTCACATTCCTACCTAAAGCAGGTTCTGGGCTTCTTTGAAGACTGCTTTTCTGTTTAAGACTTTAAAGCTACCTTGTTCCTCATGGAGGGTATTAAACCAGCAAAAACCTGCACTTTCATGCGAGAAGGAGCAGTACAGTGGAAAGAGGGGCTGTGGCAGAGGTATGGTCACTCACAACTGCAGATGATATAAGTGGAGTGGTTCAGGTCCCCTGCAAAGGGGGGACTTCATACCAATAGAGACAAACATTTTAAGGTGTGGCAACTTTAGCTATTTTGTGGTCTCAAGGAGCCTTAAAGCAACTGTCCTACAAAGAAGGGGAGTCAAAAGCCCTAACTGGGGGTTGGTTTACTGGCAGCAACAAAGATTTTAAGGAACAAATAACAAATGCATTTTATTTTTGGAAGCTCCATCTAGGGGGCAAGGTCAGATGCCCGGTGATTTGGTTCTATTTGAAGCTGCCAACTTTTTTCAAAGCAAATCTCAGCATTCCAAAGATGAGGGGAACTCATAGGAGGTGCAAAGACTGCTGTGCCCTATGTAGGTAAAGAAAGGTGATTGTATTTGATTTAAGGAACACAATTTGGGCAACAAAGCAAAATAAATCAATCTCTGATGGTTCTAGGAAGAAAAAGGTCAAATGGTTGAGCAATGTTAATCACTTGTCATGCTGAGATCTGTCCTGGTGAGCATGTCAAGACACTGATCTTATTAAGTGACATTTATCTAAGTAAATGCAGAAATTAGGTCTTGTATAGTACACAGTATAGTGCATTAGTCTTCTAGCAGAGTACACAGAGTGCACAGAATGAATTAACGTTGTGTGTTAACAGCATATAGTGCGCTGTAATGGAAAAGGATGGTGCATGGACTCGTTACACCCCTTATGCCAGGCAGTGTCCATGGACCCAGTCCTTTCCCAAGCAGATCTGCAGTCCTAATAGGCAAGAGAGACAAACTCAGGCAAAATACCTTGACTTGCTGGGCACAAACCTGGCCTTTCCAGCACTTAGCTCAGTTACCTCCCAAGAACTAGACAGTGATGGGTAGGAGATCTGCATATCAGTCACATAACTGTTTTATCATCCATTTTCGTATCTTGGAAATAGAACAAGAATGTAGGATTATCAAGCCAGATGCTGACTTAATTTACAGCTAGGGAGCAAGAGGAGTCACACCTTCATAAAAGTTTCTATTTCCTCATTTCTTTCTCCAAACAGAAAAGCTATCATGTACTAATCCTCAGGACACATTACTAGGTGATATTTTTAAACCTCTTAAAAATATATGTCTACTATATAAATGCGTATTTTTAAAAATATATACCTCAAACGATTTTTCATTCCTGTTTGGAAAAGGTGGTTGTGCATTATAAGGGACTAGATATAAAGGATTGTAATCTCCATGTGATCCTTCTCTCCATTTCTACCTACTTGCAACTTACTAGGAAGAAACAGAAACTCTGGGATAGCTGCAATTTACCTCCTGTGCCCTGCAAGTTTTTCTGGAAGGAGAAATACTAACTACTCAGGATGTAGCTTTACCAAAATATCAACATGTATTTTTCATAAGAGCTTCGTTAGCTGATGGCATTTTGCTTGATTACCAGCAGCCATTGTTCCCCTCAGAAAGGAACAGTGTCAGATAATTTCACCCCTTGCTTTCTCTTTGGTTGCACAGTGGCCAGAAACAGGAATTAGAGATCCCCAAACCAAGCGGAGGCCGGGGCTCTGAATGGAGCAGCTCTGTCTGAGTCTCATGCTAATGAGATCAGGAAGGGAGGAAATGTTGAACTCCAACCCCGGGCTGCCAAGCAGCTTGCCCCTGCCTCGGCAGTGGGCAGAGCCAGCTGTGAGCAGGGAGGGTCCCGAGGTACCCAGGGGATCAGGATGCTACTAAGCTGGCAGGAAGGGGAGCAAGAGTTGTGCTTATCTTAATAGCTCCTTTTGTTCAGGAATCACAGTAGCAGCCCTTATTTGCAAACTTGGAGAAGTATAATGCACTCTGAGCTCTTGCACAGGTGCTGGGCACTAGGGATTTCTCTCCCTGCCTGCACAATGCCTGCTTTTTGTTCCAGGGCTGCAGGAAGGAACTGGAAAGACTCAGTCAGACAAAAGTGCTGGCTGCACATTTGGCCAAAGTGTTGGCTGGCTTTTGTTGCTGTGTACATGGTGCCATCTATGAGCCCAGCAATGATGACCTAGGAGGTGATCTGACAATGAGTGTTTCTTTTGGAGAATGTGTCAACTATTGTAGGAGTCTGCACATTCGCAATGAGACTGACTGGTTCCAACAGATAATTGCCTTGCAGTCTGTCTTGATAGCTGTGTAGATAAACAGTATATTTTCTTCCCTTCCTTCAAAAACATAATAAAGGAGGCAAAATTTGGACCTGGAATGTCTGGGGATTAAGTAAAACAAAAGCAAATCATAGTAAGATAGAGAACTTTAGAAAAGCAACACACTCTTTTTGAGCCATTTTTATAAGAAGCAACATCCAGTGAGGAGCTGTCTTACTGAACTTACATGGGTTTATACCACACCAATGCAACTTTGCTGACTTGCTTTCTTTGAGAATCTGGTATTTGACTGTTTCTGTCTTCAGTAAAGGTTGCCTGCGAAATATGATGTTTTCCTTCTCTTTTCCTTCTTCCTTGCCCCCCCCGCCCCCCACCCCCTACAGTTGTGGTTTACAGCTTGCCTAAATCCGCAAGAGAAGGTGATTGATGTTGCCAAATGTTGGTTACTGGATGTAATACTGTCCAGTTCATGGACAACATCCTTTTGTTCTTAAAGATCTGCTGTACCCCAACTTCACTGGGTGCTGAGAGAACTCAGAAAGCTGAATATCTGAGAATGGAAGGAGTCTTACAGTATTCACCTCTTCCAAATGGCCATGACACTTGTGGATTAGCAGTTTGAGGAACCTCAGAACATGTGGCTTTGTAATATGGTGCTTTGACATAGGTTTTTTTCTTTTTTTCCTATGCTAACCTCTACTGCAACTTAGGAGATGCAGCAGTCCACCACATGTCGTTTAGGATGAAGTTAGTTGGCCCACCATTAGACTACTTGAAACCAGGTTTTACCTCACATACAAATTTAGTCCGTCCTGTTAAGAATACTAGAAAGCTAACAAAATGCTTGGAGCAAAATAAGTGCTCACTGTTACTAAAACCATCTTTCCCCAGTAAGGAAGGAAGAATCATACAAAATATCCCTAAGTTTTTTGTTGTCTGCTTTGTTACTATTAGTAACTTTCTTCTGGTAGAAGATGTTTCTTCCATTGTGCACAAGGCTATGATCATAATAACTTTCTTTGTTAGATTTCTTTTTTCAAACATTTCTACTGTGGTAAAACCAGATACCCTCCATCAGTACTGACCAACTTTTGTGCTACAAACCTACAAATAAATATATTTGCCAGCGTGATCAATGATGGATTATACATATTTTGCTTAATTATTTTAAATGATGGTATTACTATGTGCTTGTAATATAGATTATGGAAAGACTCATTTTTTTCTTTTCTGGGAGCACTAATGGAAGACTTAATTTCCATTAAATTTTGTTCCATCAGATTTTGCTCCTCAAAAAATTGTCTACAAGCTAACTCTTTTCTTATTAGAGAAACCAAATACATTTCCTCATTCTTAATGTAAATATGGGAGGTGACATAGTGGTACATAACTTTTCCAAAACAACTTATAATATTTCATTACAAGAAAAGTAACCAAAAAAGTAACTCTCTTAAAGGAAAGTATTTGAGAAGAGTGGAAGATGTTTTTCCCACTTTTTTTTTTTTTTGCAAGAAAGATAAGAATTGTAAGCCAAATGACCCGTGGTGGCTTTAGACTGTAGTTGATAATTTTTAACTCTTTCAGGATCTAGAGGACCAAATACAATTTTCTTTCCTGCCTAAAGATTTGAGAAAACACCTTTCACAAAGACACCTCGATACTTCAATTTATGAAATACAGTTGGTTTCGTACTCTTTCCCATGGATTCCTTCTTCAAAATAATTTAAATAAATATATGATTACCAGGGAAAATGTGGACCCTGGTGGTCTTCATTTGAGTTTAGGAGGCTCTCTGGGTGTGGTCCAGTAACCACAGTTCCTCAGCTGGAAAAACATTTAAGCGGTCTTGCAGTGTGTGGGTAAGGAGGACTCTATGACTGATGAATTAGTGGGGAACTGGGAATCAAAAAATCAGTAACTTCTACAGACTTAATGAGGATCTTGTTGCAATGCTGGAATGTAGGGGACTGCCTACCACCGGATTTTATGTTCATGTGACCTCGCAAACCCAGAGAGCACAGTCGTGCATTGTCCTGCCTTCAGCATCAAACTGAATGGAGGTCCACCAAAGCATCCACCCTGCCGCCACCTGACAGCTGCCTGTGCAGGGCACTGGCGCCGCAGGCAGCCGCAGCCGCAGGATGCTCGGCACATCGCTGTGGTATGTATGGGAATGAATGGTTACTGGAGTTGTTGCTGCTGTTTTTATTTTGCCTAGTTGGCAGACGTCTCACTATTCTTTAGCTTTTGAATTAGGATGATGTAAGAGGCCCAGGCGCTATGCTAAACACTCCACTACAAGGTTTATCAGAAAAGGCTGCCTGTCTTGAGAGTGTTACCCAGAATCATAGAGAAATAGCAACAAATTTTGTGGGGAGTCAACAAGTTTGTGGGCTGAAGCAGTGGGTTCGTTCCTAATGCTCTGTGGCTCTGGATGACTGCTGTTCTGTGGGCTGACCACGGTGTATCTGTGGCAAGGCAACCTTGCCTGTGCACCCACAAAGGCCATCTGATACACGCTGGCAGCCACGCACAACTTTTCTCTCTGGGCTGCTCATCCCAGGAGTCCCTAGCGCTCATTGTTAAATCCATGTGCTTGAGCTGTCAGGCAGATGCATCACCCCTGTATGACCCTGGCTTTTTGTAAAGCAAGGAGGAAGCTTGTTTGGGTGAGTGTATCAAAAACAGGGGAGCTCAAGTGCTGGTTATTATTAACATACCACACTGAAAACATGCACTGCCTCAGCCTTGAGCCCTCCAAGATACCAGGTCTGTCACGGTGGTTGATAACTCCCATTCTCTGGGGTCATTCCCTGGGTCTCACGCTGACTTCCTGCGTGACTTCAGTTGCTGAGTATCTGCATAATTTCCAAAAACAGTTTTGAAAGACTTTGAAAATATAGAACTGGATAACCCATGCAGGGCCAAATTCAAAGATCAGCGAGTCTTCCCACCACCACTGGTGGCTGAGATAGGAGTAGTCCCTCCCCTGGTTCAGAAGTCTTGCTTCTTACTCCCAAAGTGGCTCTAATTAGCTTGTGCCACATCACCTAGCCTTGAGCTGAACCCTGTAGTGGCCCAGCCTTGTCCAGCCACTTCTTCATTTTGTTTGTTCCAGGGTTGCAGTTGTCTCATGTGGGAGTGCTGACCATCCTCTGCCCTATTGTTTGCAGCTGGTGTGCAAGGCTGTGTGCTGCAGATGGAGTTCCTCGGGAAATTAATGATGTGCTGAACAATGCCTTGTAGTTGATACCCTCTTGAACTGTGACACCTGACACTGGACACCTTCAGTAAGAGTCAAGGGCTCAGCAAGTAAGCAAATTGCAGCTAGATAGTGATTTCCCTCTAAGTATCTTCTTTGAATAATAACACTTCTTTGGTGTATTTGCCACAGGTAGCTTTGCTTTTACTGGTTTTCACATAAATGCTGGAGAAGAGGTTGTTTTTATGGTTATACATAGAAAAAGTGTTTAGAACTCTACTAGTTGGTGCCTCTGGCCCATCTCTCTTAGAGGTGGGAGAAGTAGGTAATTTAGGGATTTGTATAACAGTTTGCTGCGACTTCAGTCAAGAATACAGACAAAAGCACCAGTTCCATTTTATCTTTTAACTGGGCCTCCCTGGGTGTCAGCTATCCATGCCTTAAAGTAGCTATCAATGCCCCAAGGCAGAGAGGCTCAAGACATCAGCCCTGCTCAAGTGGCATCGTGTGCTCCCGCTTGCTCTCCCCCGGCTGGCCCTCCCCGTCCATCAGGCACTGCCCTTTGGTGACACGAACCCCACTGCTGGAAGGCGCTGGGCATTGTTAGCGCTGTTCCCTACAGCAGATTGGCAGCCAGGAGTGCCGGGGAATGACAGGTCCCATAATGCGCCCGCATCGCCAAGATGGAGAGCGTCACCTCTGTAACATTCCCAGCTTTCATTAGCCTGAATGCAATTGTGCTAGGTTTAATTTTTGGAGTGTTTGCAGTTTTTCCAGCAAATAGCTGTTTGAACACAGTGTCCCCATTATATCACCACAGTCAAAGAGAGGAAAGATAAAGGCATTGTGCAAAGTTTCTGTGGCTTTGCAGACAAGGATTTATGTACTGGAGAACTCTCATCTGGCAGTCAATTTGCCTTTGTCTTTCAAAGTAGTGGAAGTATCAAGGGAGTATGCCCGAGAGTTTTATTTGCTATTTACTAGATTACTGAAGTATCGGGCATCTTTAGAACTGTTGTAAAGACAAATGCTTTCAAAATGATTTTGCAAACTTCAGCTGAGGGGAGAGGCAAGTGAAACCCTTGAAATGCTGTCCTTTGGATTGCTAGAGGGGTGCATGATTGAGGAAGGAACTTGAGGCTATACAATTTCATGAGTTTAAAATGTGATCAGTCTGTTCAACACAGAGAGAAAGGAAAAAATGCATTTACCACTATCTGCTTTAGAGGGGTAAGCATGAAAACAGTTTTGTCTGGAAAATGACAGCTCCTGCTTAGTGAATGTATGAATAAACTGAGTTTTAAAAAAATCAACATTTTATAAACAGACAATTATGAGGTTCACTTATATCTTTCTTAGAGGCCATAGTCAGTTTACTGCTCAGCTTACAACAAGCAAGAAATATTGCAGTTAATGGGATCGGTCCTGGCTAACATTTTCCCCCTACATCTTTCCCTACTATTTGCTTCTGACTGACATAGCTAAAATTGTAGTGAAGGCAGAGCCTGTAAGTCCAGGCATTATTATCTGAAAGCAGAACTGAATAGTATTCATCTAACATTCCTTAAAGTGGGTGAGAGCTGAAAGGAAAGCTGCTTACAAAAATTTGTAATTTTGCGTTAAAATGAAATACTGTACTGGAGATCCTGCACTATAAATACCTTAGGTACTCCAGACAGTCCTGGGATTTATGGAACAGTTAGCATTACTAACATGATAATTAACTAAAATAATAGATAAAACAAATTGATTCACATGATGTTGCAGGAAGAAATCAGATCAGAAGCCATTGAGGAAAAAAGGCCTTTATACCCGAATAAAATATGACCCACTGCTTTAGGGTTATCAGTAGAGACCCATAAATACTCTGGAAGGTCTAACTAACTTGAAAGACTACCAGTGCCTGAAGCCAACATCTGCAAAGTTCCAAAAAGAAAAAAAAACCCCAACAACAAACCTACCTCAATGTCTGGTATCCATAAAGTTCTTGTAATTTCTGATTCCAGGTAAAATATTATGTGAAAGGCCATTTCTGTATCTAGCCTTGATAAATCCAAGAGCTGTGAAGTATCTCCTTAAACAATTCTTATCTTGTATGGGAGATGTGAGACTAATCTGCTGGGTTTTTGTTATCATGTTTGAGGGGAAGTTTCCTAGCTTATTCTTTCACAGGTGTAGGTGGTGTCTGTGTTTGTTTCTGAGGAGCTGGATCCTGGCCAGGTTGCTGAACTCGCCTCAGGCCGTAATGTGCAGTGCAGAATACGACCCCTTTTAAGACACAATTTTAAGGAATTTCCTTTGGCCAAGTGGGCCCTCCCTAATGTAACATGAACCTTTCTCCTCCCGGTGCCAGGAAGGAGCAGCCTAATGTCCTCCTTTAGAAAAGAGCAATGGTCCTGCTGGAAAGATCACCTTTTGATGCACCACAGGCTGCATTTCTGACTGATATGAACCAGACATCATGAAGATATGCCAAAGACCAGTATAGTGTCAGTGCTGCCATTATTTCGGTCTTCCACACTGTGCTGGCGTTTTCTTCTGTTTGAGAGATTCTTTTTCCTGGGAAAGAGATGGGCAGGAGAACATCACCTCCACCATTTCCCTGTGTAGCTGATGAAGCTGTGCTCTGGTACATAGAGTGCTTTCAACTGGATCAGTGCAGCAGTCACTGAACCAGCCTACAGGCATCTGCAGAGCATGAGCAGAAGGTGTAAGAGGGCCAAGGAAAGAAACCAAACCTTTGGTTTATGGTGCTTGTCTGAGGCCCGGGGGGGTGGGATTCCTGCCTGGATGACAGACCTTCATTGCTGATCTATCCTCAGCATTATGCTGTCTGTCTGTACATCTTTCTCTGCCCTCTGCTCATGTTGTTCCTGTTTCCTCTCTCTAGAATATGTGTGTCATGAGGGCACTGATTACATCTCTCTCTATGGTTGTACAGGGCTTGATGCTGTGGTAGATCACTGTGGATACTCCCTCCAACAGCAAATAATAAAGGCAACTGTGGTAGGTTATTTGGCATGTAATTTTGAGGAGAGAGACATGTACTAGATATTCTAAAAATAATTAATCTCCTTTTTTCTAAACTGCAATATCAGAATTCTCTTCTTCCAGAGCATATTCTCAGTTCTTAGGACTACACTCTTAAGACATCTGTGTAATAATGGCAATAACTTTTTGCTGGTGTGAAAGAAGATGCAATTATTGTCCCATTTTTATGGATTTTGGACCAAAAATTTAACTACCCATCATCAGGGCAGAGCTGCCTCTGTGGCATAAGGTAATTTAATACTATAGAATTCTCTCCTCCTGGGCATCGATTGTCCAAGTTTCTGCCTGGAAAATGTGGTGCTTTGGCAAAATTTAACTGCAGATTTTTATCACGGACATATTTACAAAGACCTACTTCTGTATATGATGCTACACCTGTATTTCTCATTCCAAAATTTCATGATAGAAATTTTAAATTAATCTGCTTCAAATAACTGTGTTGAAAACTGCTGGAGTTTAGCTACAATACAAAGAAAGGGCTCTTATATGTCTACATTTATTTATTTATTTGTTTGTTTGTTTGTTTGTTTACACACACATATCTCAATACATACATGTTATATGAATATGTAAAAGAGCACTTTCTGCCACAGGTTCAGAAATGCAAGGAATATTAAACAGATGGAGACATTAATTTATCCTTTCTGGAGCAACTTTAGACAGTCTGGATTTCTTCTCCCCTGCTGTTCAAAAACAATGCCAAAAAAGAAGTTCAAGAAGATCTATATTAAACTTCAGCTGTTGATCTGTCTCCTCTCTGGACTTGACCCAGGCTGAACATATCTTAAGCAATTCAGTTATTCTAACACCTTATAGCCTGGTGTATGCAAATGTGTGTCCCCTATATAAGGCCTGGAAGTGAAGAGAATACAAAGTTTATACTTAACTTTCAGCATATATATATCTACAAGTGCTTGGCTGAATAAGGCTTTGCCCAAGAACATGCTTATTTCTGATTCAAGGACTAGATTCCATCTATTCAGTGGAACCTTTAGAGGAAAGCAATAAAAACAAGAGGCATTCATCCCTGGCCCTTTCTCCCAAAGATCTCAAAAAAGCCATGATTATCTAGGTAAGACCAAGATTAATTTCACCAGAATAAAAATGAAAGCTTATGAGAGTCTGTGTAACACGTCCCCATGGCACTAAGCAAACAGCAATGTTGCTGCCCCGGGCACTGCTCCCTGCTCTTGGGCCCTCATGAGATCAAACCTCACATACGTGGGGCTGGCGAAGTGTGGAACCAGCATGTTTGTGGCTTAGTCTGAATTCAGTATGAGTATACCATAAGGATGCAGTTTTGAATCCTCATAATTTCTACAGCCTTTTCTCCAAAGCCTTCTTTGGTTTTAGTTTGGGATTTTTGTTTGTTAGTTGTGGGATTTTGTTGGTTTTTTTGGGGGGTGGGGGGTTTTTTGGGCTGAGGGATGGCATGTCAGGGAGAAGGATGTTGACATTTGTTTGTTTTATATCTCAGCCCCATCTCTTTGGGACATACATACCTTTTCCTCAATTATTTTGCCTACTGTAACACAAGTCTTGGCTATGTACCTGAACAGAGAATCTGGTGTTGCTGCAGCACAAGCAGCAGGCACCAGCACTGTGCTATGATTTAGCCATTACTTACTCTTGAAATCACAGGACCTTTTAGATTGGAAAAAACCCTTTAAGATCATCGAGTCCAACCACTGACCCAGCATACCAAGTCCACCACTAGTCTACCATGTCCCTAAGGGCCACACCTGCACATATTTTAAATACCTCTGGAACTAGTGACTCCACTGTTAGACTCCCCCAGTTGGCAGCAAGAAAGGGACTGACCTGCAAGGCCCCATGTGTCAGATTTTGGTGGGACTTTAGGGTGCTGATGGACCCAGAAGTGCAGCTGGAAGTAGAATCCTTCTAGGGTTAATTTTGCAAGGGTTAGGCCATAAAAATACAAGCCCCAGCTGCAATGCATGTCTGAGGGAGTCAGAAAATGATGATCCATCCTTTCCTGTCTCCTCCATAGATCTGAAGACTGAGCATAAACCAGCTTCTCTGTATCCACACAGCATTTTTCTGATTCCACATAACCAAACCCATGCTCGGCAAGGAGGAAACAAATCAGACATCTTTCCATCTGGAAAATCACCATTCTGCTCTTCACGTATGGCAGGAGGTGACAGGAAGTATCAATTTTCTCCTCACCAACAGTGAGCCCTGATAAACACGTAGTTTGGCAGCCTGAATGACAAACTCCTTGTGGTCTTTTGCAGTAGTCAGCAAGCTGAAAAGTACAAATGGCCTACTGCTGAGAACCTGAGGAGCTTTGCCTTGGGAGGTGAACATGTTACCTCTTGGGCTTGCCTTCCTCAAAAAGAAAAATATGTGGAGCTAGTCAGGGGAGCAGCCAGATCTGGAAGGCCATGTGCTGGTTTTGGCTTGCTGAAGAAAGCCAGCATGTGGTTCAGCTCTGTTTCAAAGTTAAAATTTCTTACATGGAGCCAAATATTCAAATAATATTAATAATTTTATTTCCTGAATATTAACTACGGTATATGGTGAAATGACTTCTGTACCTGCAATAAAGGGCTTTTAGGGCTTGTGAGCTGCTCAGTCTCTCTCTCGTTTACAGTCATGCAAGCCAACAATTCATTGCATGGCACATGATTTTAGCTACACATTCACTGCTTAATTAAAAGTACTGCTTTTAAGAGAGCAATAGGGTTTGGGTTGCTTTTTTCTTAGTTACTGCCATAGTAACCTCTGTACTAAAATACTGAGTGCTAAAAAGTAATAAAAATTTATGAAATGCATGCAAACTCAATAAAATATTAGTGAAAAATTTATAACATGGTATGTCATTTTATGTCAGGATGCACACAAACACTGTTCAGAGGTATTTGGGGGCTGGGAGAAAATAACTCTAACATACTTTGTGCAGCCAGTACTCAATGCCAATTTCCACTAATTAGCTGGCATTCTCTTTTTTTCAAGTGGGTGGGAGCTTTGTAAAACCTTTTCAGGCTTCTCTCATGTTGGTGAACACCCTACGTTTGAAGCTCCCTGAATTTCTCTGAAGGGTGTGGTACGTGTGTAGTGTTTGGAAGGTGAATAGAAGACCCAGTGGGATCCTCATGTTTATCTCACAAGAGGGCATCTCAGGCAATCATCTCCTCCTGAACGTCTCCAAGATCTCCTTTCCCTTGGTAGTGCCAGAATGGTGTGGTTAGCCTAAGTGATTCTGGTAATGAGAACTGCTCTCAAAGCAGTTTACCCCAGAACAAGGAAAATCTGTGATTTTGCCATCTACATATCAAGAACTGAGAGGCAGAGAGGTCCATTTGCAAAAAAAATATGGAATTATTAAATAAAAATTTAATGGTTAGGTTGATTGCTTTCAGACCTCTCCAAATAGTCTGTGGTGACAGTGTGATGGCAGGTCTTTCACTTCCCTGAGATCATCCTAAGCACAGGGCTGGTGATGGCAGGAACAGGAGACAGAGGAGGAAAGTTCTCACCAGGTTTGCTTCCAGAGAAGATTGTCCTGAAGTTCCCAGCTTCAGAAGTAACATCCCACAGCAGAAGCCTATGGGGAGGTCAAGGTCCCTTTGTGGCTGGGAAGAAATGCCCTCCCAGAGCAGAAGCTTTTGCCATACCTTCCTTCCCAAAATTTGCCACTGACTAGTTCTGGCAGCACTCTTCTCCATTTTCTGACTTCTCTGACTCCTGTTCGTAGGTTCCTTGTTCTCCCTACGTATTACACACTCAACTCCCAACTACCCGTGGGTGGTTTATCCAGGTGGCTGATTAACCATGGATGTTGGGATGCAGAGCCAGCTCAGATCTAGCCAACCTTATTAACTCTTCTGTAGCCTTGCTCAGCTGCTGCTTGGGGAGCTGTGATTCAGGAAAGGAGCAGTCAGCGCTGAACCAGGATGAGACCGGCCTAAGGCACCTGGATATGCAGGGAGACAGATGGGCTCACCCTGCTTTGCCTTTCCTGCCTTGTGGACAAGGGGGATACAGCTAGAGAGATACACAGACCCTCCTGCATGGACTCAGGATCATGGACCTGAGCTTCTGTGGGGCTGGCTGACCCAAGAGAATTCCTGGGGATTTACTGAGTGCGTGCTGGGACCCCAGTGCTTTTTGCTGTGCCTGTGCTGATTTTGTTCACCATGCCTCACTTCAGCACCTACATTTGCAATTCCTGCATGACTTGACCAAGGCTGCAGAGCAATTCAGTGGCTCAGCCCCAGTTCAGGCCATCTGCCCTACAGCCCACATAAAGTGGGTGAGAATCTCACACACTGAGAGCTCTGTGGGGCCCCCCATAGTGGGAATTGGCATGGGATTCAACTGGAAGTTTCTTGTTACTGCTACTATACAGTAAATATGATTTGAAAATTTTAGGGAAAAATTATTTTTAACTCTCATTCTCTGTTCTCCCATTTCATTTTTTTTTCTTCTTTTTTTTTTCTTTTTTCTTTTTTCTTTTTTCTTTTTTTTCTTTTCTCTTTGAAGGACAGGAAATGTGCATTGATCCTAAGCAAAATACCAGTTTGAAATATCAGTCACACATGCAGGCCACAGCACATGCTGACTATTCATAGAGCAATTGCATCTGGATATATTTAATATTATGTCCTCACATTTTTAGGCTCAGTTTTTATTTGTCAACAGATTATTTATTTCCCAAATGTGGTATTTCTGGATTAGACCTGACAGTGGTAGCACAGTGCAGGAAATCTGCTTTGGGGGCATGGGATGCTCAAGCCATGTGACCCACAAGTTAGCCTCATGGGGTGATACAAGGAAAAAATACATACAAAATACAGGCATTTCAAACCACATAGCCAGGAAAAGCATAGATCTGTTTTTATCAATGAGTGTCTGGGCTGCCTTTTGCCTGCATGGCTTGGAAATTTTCTATTTCACCCCAGTGCCCAAAGGTGACCTCAGTGTTTTCAAGAAGAACAGAACAAATAGCTGATAGAAAAAGGAGTTAAAGTAGCCTTTCTGAACAAATAAATTGGCAAGTGTATCTAATAATTGCATGGGTTCAGCATTTTTCTGCGATAAATGAGTAAACTTTAAATGTATCTCTGAGATGTGCTATCACAGGCATTGCCATGGGCAAGTTTTATCCAATGATGAAACAGCAAGGCCTTGTGAGATAAAGATGATAGAAGGGGTACTATCAGGTGGCAGCTGGGTAATTACAACTCTCTATTTGGGCTCTGTAGTGATGCTGCATGTGATAAGTGGAGAATAATGAAGGAAAAGGAGTAGTGATAATACAGGAGCTAAATGGTAGAAAATAGCCTATCATAGCCCAGAGCCCTCTGAGTGCCTATGGGGACTTTGAACTATCTTCTTCAGTTTTCAACCACAGAAAAAATACTCTCTCTTTCTTCTTCCTTTGCTAAATTTATGTCTGGTGGGACAAAAGGGAAAACTGAAAGGAAATCAAGGGTATGTGAAGAGAATATGACCTTTGCAAATAGCACTGAAGGTCACTGTGTAATTATTCTAAAATAAAAGTATCCTGTAATCTTGTCTGTAACCACAAAAGATGTAAGAGCATTTTTTAATGTGATTCCAAACAGTTTTGTTGGGGATCATGGTTTATGAAAGGTCAGCTAAAGTATTTCTAATTATATCTTGTCTAGCTCTTTGCTCAGAAGAACACAAATGCCATTTTTTGTGATAGAGTCAAACTCTGATTAAAAAGAAAAACTGTCAAAAGACAAACTCATCACATGAAACCAAAAAATCCTATTTCCTGAGTGAAGATTGGCTTTTGTAGCTTAAAAAAAGTCTAAAACAACAAGCCCACAGGAGATAAAATACCCTGGAGCTAGTCATCAAAACTTTTACACCAGTTTGTTATTTTTTATTTTTTCCCTACAGATAGTAATACCTACTGTAGTTGCTGGTGAGATTGGCACAATTTGCCAGTTATCTGAGTAACTCTTGGTAATTTTCTTTTATTCCCCTGAGTAAGACAATAGTTCCCTGGCACTTCTTTCACTTGGGAGTCTGATACCTAAATGTCACTTACACTGGATGTGATGTAGTGTGGGTGCTTTTTTACATGAGGGAATTCCACATAAAATATCTGCTGCCTAAAGATAAAACAGAAATTGTTTTGCCCTTTTCTAGAAGCTTAGCTAAATAAGTAGAGTAAAAAGTGTATTGTGCATCAATCATGTATGTTCATGTCTTTTTTCCTCTTAGGTCACTGACTCTGCATTACCACAGACCCACTGGAACAACACAGATGATGTTGTTTCATCAGCACATTAGCAGGATGCAGAGTGAGTCTCTTAGGAGCAGAATGATTCAAAATGAGACTTCTTTGGTATAGCAAACTCTGATGTTTAAACATTAGTGAGGCCAGTAGTGAAAACAGGGAAATTTCATGTAGTGCCTGGATTTGAGAGACTTGCAGCTTGTTGGTAAAATTGAGAAAATCATACTCAGTTTTAGGGGGAAAAAATGAACAGAGCTCCTGTTCTTATTCTGACAGAACCTTACTGGAGTATGACAAAAGCGTTTAAGCATTACAGAAATAAATGGCATGTAATAAAATGCTTATGGAATAGAATGGCTGTTTATAGGCTGAAATGCCACAACTGAATAAACAAGGAAATTTACATACACGTAAGAAAAGGCATTTTAAAGTATATACCTTATTGCAATTATTTTTGTTATATTATTAAATCATAATGTCTGTATCAATTTTTTAAAATTTCAAACTGTTGCTATGTTTAGTGGGACACTGAGATGAATCACACAAGTCCAAGCCTTCCTCTGATTTAAAACAAAGGTCTAGGTAAAAAAAAATAAAGCACAAATCAGGAGTTCGTGGCATGAAGAATTGTTAGGCCATCTCAGCCAGGAAGTGTAGTTTCTCATTATTGACTGACTTCTACTCTCCTGGAGTAATAGGGTTTTGTCATGACAGAACTCATTGACCTATAAGGCCTTATTTATGTGCAGGCCACTTAGTGCTTTGGCCACGTGTGTGAAATACAGCTGTGACCACATGGCTCGGCAGTGGTACCCAAATGGTGAGGTTCCCTAGGACGGGGTTCAACCCTCCTGCCTTTACACACCCAAAAGTTCATAATCTGAGTTACTCTCCCTGCTTCTTTTTTCAGTCAATGGGGAGAAACTGGCACCTTTGGAAAGAAAATTATGTGTCCTGTGTCAGACATCCAACTTAAGGAGGGATCAATTACCCTCAGGAAATACCTATTACTCCTGATGGAATACAGAGGGAGCCCGGGGTGACTGGCTTAGACATTTAACTTCTAGATAACTGAAGACAGGTAAAATGAATTTCATCCTGCCTTTAAAGGAGATTTGTGTCCAGTGAGATCAAGACAGGTTTCTATATTTGGACATTTCTTTCATTTTAAATCATGCTAAGTGCTTTCCAAACTGCGGGGGTGAACAACCTTGCTGTCGTTCATCTCAGTCAGCCTGGCTTGGGTTTAGCTCATCTTTGGCTACCCAAAGCTTACACAGAGGTTTTCAGGTGGCCACGATGACTCAGGCAGCCCTCTGCTCCTTCTCCTAAACCCCATCCTCCACTGATCATTTGTGTGGTCACACAGTGAGGCAGGCAGCACACTGACCTTGCTGAAAACTGATTATGGAAAAAAATTGTTTCCTGTTCTGGCTCAAATGGCCATACAAACAACTGTGTTTGAAAAATGGAAGAAATACCAGAAGAGCAGCATTAGGGCTAGAGACTGCTTCCAGACAGCCTCTGTTACATGCCTTTCTGTTCTGTCACCCATTTTTCTTGAATAAATTCTAAAATCCTCATCAGGGTTTCACTATCTTGCCTGGATCCCTGTAGTTTTCATCTCATCACCCACACTGCTCATCCTGTCCAGTCAACCCAGCAAAACCAATCTTAGGGTGGTCTTCCTCATCCTATTCCCTCTTTACACAATCTACTCACTTTGAGGGAAGCAGAAAATTACTACAGAAGAACCAAGAAGTCATTCTCCAGAAATGCACATCCAGTGCTCCCCCTGCTTAAAGGCATTCAGTCCCTGGGCTTGTGCTGCAGCTAGTCCAGATTCACCCTCTCTGAAATACACAGGGTGTGCATTTGAGGTCCTCAGCACCACCTGTTTCACCCTGTCAGTCTGCTCCTACTGCTCCAAAGTACTTTGCCACAGAGATTATCCTATATATTATCCAATGTGATAAAATTAATTCCTCTCTATTTCATATTTACTCTCTTCCCAAGACCTTAAAAAAGTTCAGAAGCCAATTACCTCTTTGCAAAACAAAACTGAAATCAGAAGCAGCCTTTGAGGCAAATGACCAAGACCCACTAACAAGTTTTAGATTGGTGGTCCTGATATGATCCCTGTCAAAAAACAGGAGTTTTCCCTTGGCTGTTTGCAGTCTTAGACTGTACTCTTGGGGATTTATTTCTAGCATCTTAGTCCATAAAATGTGCGTCCATTATGCATCACTTTTATGCTTGCATATAACAATTTATAGACATGAAATCCTACACATATACACTTGTTCTCTACTGATTCCTTAGTTCTTATTTTCTTACCAGTCTCCTTTTAGCTCCTGAAATTGCAAGGCCTATATCAGGCAAACGAAGTCAGAAATTTTCATAATTTTTAAGTGTATGCATACAGGCAGGGAATAATCTGTTCTTCATGTCCCTGGTAGATAGGGCAAGAATTGATGAGCCTAAATTTCTGCAAAGGGGATTTAGGATAGTCATTAGGAAAAACTTTCTCGTTAAACCTTGGAATAGATTGCGTTGGGAGCATGAAGGATCTTTATCGCTGATCATTTTTTTCAAGAACAGGTTAGACAAGTGTCTGTCAGGAATGTCATAGGTATGGTTTATGTTGCCTTGAGGGGGTGGAGGGAGTAGATGACCTCTCAAAGCCACTTCCAGCCTCTTTTTCCTGTGATCTTCCAAACTATTCTGAATGTTTTATTTGTCTCTATCAGTGACCTCAGTATTTCTAACACAGTGTTATCCAGGACAGAAATTTAAAAGTTCCTAATCCTCTAAGACTACAGATCACTCATTGGTATTGTGTCTTGTTATCCACTGATGCTTGATACTAGTGCAGACACTGGTAGGGAACTAATGGCTTTGGCTGGAACACTGTCCATCACATTCTGTCCTATCCCAAATTCTCCTGATAAAGTGCTGTCTGTATTTGTAAATCTGGAATATTGTTGAACCTGGATTTCAAATGTTAGTGAAGACGAAAAACCTGTTTATAACACTTTTAAGACTAACTAGGTCATATATACCACCAAGTTTTGAAACCTTCCTTTTGGTCAATAGAAATAGTTTTTCAGCCAGTGGATCTCTAAAACCAACAGACTTGAAATATAAGAATATATTTTCCTTTTAAATATGTACATGCACTGGGTGACACGACACTTTTACACCCAAGAAAACCACACTAACATTATGATCCAGACAGAATAATGCTCCTTAGAAACATAAACACCTGAAACACTATACAAACCAAAATGTGTTTGGTTTTGTAATTTAACATTTTGCCACAATACAGTGATCCATTTCTATGTGTTGATGTAACAGGGTACTTCCTGCTTTTTTCTCCCTCCTTCCTATTTCCTTCCTGGTTACCATTCCTTGACAGACTGTTTGGTCTTACCTTCAGTAACACGAGACTTCATGTCCATGAACTCAGCAGCACTCTGGTTAGGGAGACAACAAAAGCTGCCCAAAGCTGCCTGTCGAGAATGCAGCCCGTGCTGGAACTACATGGCACTAAAGAGCTCCTGTCCCACAGAGCACTCACGGGGCAGTTAGCCAAAAGCCACCATCCTCCTTTTGTGCCCAGCTCTGACACCTCACTGAATTCAAGGGTTTCTCCTGAGCCAAAACTTCTGGTTATGCTATGCTGTGTGATAGGGTAGGACTCAAGGAGGAGAGCTGCACTCCACATCTCTGAGAGATATCTGCTATCTTGTTTGAAAGCTGATATACCCTCCAACTTTGCTGAAGCTATTTTAGTTAAGCTATAACAACTCAATTGGCTAAATCCTCACTAGTGATATGCAGTTAGAGATCACCCAGAGCTGATACTGGGACTGTGGATCATGTCCTTAAGAAACTTTAAGATTTCTTAAGGAACTTAAGACTTCTTTATTTTCTCAGATATGTCAATGGCAAACATGATAACAGCAAAGGATGGGCAGGGACATATTTGTCAGCAATGGCATCAATTCAAATGTGCATCAAAATTCAGAGGCCTGATGGAGATGAATGACCAAAAAAACCACTTCTCCCATAATAACTTACATTCTTGCCGTACAACAGACAATTATTTTGCTTAATCAAATTTTCAGCTGAGCTGCCTACAGTGTCAGAAAGCCACAAAGTCATTTAATAGACAGCAGTTTGAATGGATTGGAGAGGAAATATTGTAGCTGAACTGCTGCTGATGAGATCAAGAAATTCTCACATAAAGGACATTATGGGAGAGAAATGAGTTGGCTTGAGAAGAACCAAATTTCCAAATTTTTTTCCTAGATTTGAAATCTTGAGCTTAAATCACATGGTATTGGTTGTTTTTGCCATGAATATGTTGCACATATTTACAAGTATATTGAGCTTCAGTAATTGCTGTGTATAAATACCTTTCCATTATTATATTATAGTATAAGTCAGGGGAACCACTCAGACTGTAAATTTCTCAGAAATGTTGCTCTGTGTTGGACAGAAAGGAAAAGAGTTTTCCATGTCATGATAATGTAAAGGGTACATTAATTATACATATCTTGGAAGGGCAGATGTGAAAGCAAATGAACCACCTCTCAAAATACCTACTTCCAAACTGCTGTCCTGCAGTAGATATTCAGTCTCAGAACAAACATCCAGAGAGTAATTCAGCTTCCTAAACATGCCCAGCCTCCAGCTCTGCCCCAGCAGACTGTGGCCCTCCTGTAGGCCCTGCCTGCAATCTGCTAGCCCCATGCAGATGTTTTGGATTCCTTCAGATGTTTACAATGGCAGTAGATCCTTCTTAGACTTAGGCTTGTGAATTGCACCCTTGATTTTTATGTGCTCCAGTCTCCTGTCTACAAAATGATAAAATAAGCCTTGCCTCTTCCCAGCTTCAGCCCGCGCCAGGGTTAGCGGAGCTGTCACAATTCTGAGAATGCCAAAGATGTTTCCACTGCAAAGACCTCATAGATCTGGTTTAAGTGCACAAAACTTGTCATGAGATCTTTACAGGCAGCAACCTTCTGCCTGTCTGCTTTTTGTGGATGGCTAATTCCTTCCCCCGAAGCAACTTTCAAAGGTTGATCACGGGCTGCATGGTCTGCACCCTGGCAAACTGTGGTGACATCTCATCTAGAGTGGCTGCAAACTTTCCTTTTGGAGGGCTTTTCCCTGTTCCATGTATGCTCAGGGGTGCCTGTAGTATGGCCTCATCTAGAAACTATCATTATATAACAGCACTAAATTCTACCACTTTCCACGCACTAATTGCACATTGAAGGTATTTGTGTAGAATAGCACGATTTGCCAATAATATAAAGTTGTTTTGTAGCTGACATCCAAACAAAAAATCCCGCTAAGAATCTATTTTCTTGTTCTGTAAGGAATTTCAATAAGGTATCTGTCATTTTAAAAAGTCAATCTTCTCCTTATTTAAAGGTATTAAGCAATCCTTCATTCTGGTGGCTGCTTTTCAGATGCTTCAGGCTTTCTGATCATCAGAATATCACCCACTGTCCTTTGGAACTGGGATTTGTGACAGCCCATGGTAAATGGCCTGGAACAGGAAAACATTCCACAGATAATTTAACTGAATTAAGTTATTTCAGAAAGAGGACTCTGCACTTCAGTGATACATTTATTGATTTGATATAAAGTATTAATTTTCTGGTTGTATTATTTTATCATGTTAGCTGTCTATTGAATTTTACTTTTCCTTTCCCAGGAAATTTGTTCTCAAAACAAAGGTATTTGGTACCCAGTTTGAAAGAATTTTATTGAATCTTTGATTGTGTTTTCCCCTCCAGCTGACTTGTATTTAATCCTTTTGATTTAAATTTTTCCCTATGTAGGAGTTGACAGCAAGGAAAGACTATAACATCAGGATACCTTTCACTCCACCCATTTTTAAATATTTCTCCTGAGGAATTAGTTCAACCACTGCAGGATCCTGTCAAGAAAATTCATGTGCCTCCAGATTTGATTCCTTGCCGTTATGGGTATTTGTCATTTCTTGTGCTAGCTGGGATCAAGGGGGCCAGAACCAAATGTAATTATGATGAAATTGAGGAGCTGCTCTCAAGCCCCATACTGGCCTGCTCAGTATTCTCAGATTAGTGGCTATCCATCCATGGGAGCTCAAAAAGAGTTTCAAACCCTCTGTCACACACTCACTTGTAAAATATCAAGAAATTTTCTAAGTCATTTAGTTTCTTTATTATTTTGACTTTGGAGAGGTCTCCAAGCCAAAAGTATGAGAAATTTGAGGTTCTGCAGAAAAAGGCCTCTGCCACTCATCTCTTTACAACAGGCACTTAGTCCTGGGCCTCATCTGAAGTTACTGAAGTCAATAATAGGACACAGATATACCTGTATGTGTTTCAATCACATGTCTAATTACAGAAGAGATATCTCTGTTAGTATTCTCTGGGGAAAAGTTCATTTATGTGCCAATCAGCCTGTAGATTAACCTTCCAGCTGTGTCATGAACAGCAGAGGAGGAATACCTCTGCTACTCTATGACCTAGAAATATTTTATGTTCACTGTCAAGTGAACCTCCTCTCTGCAGTGAATGTATTGTAGCAGGGAGATATGGTAGCTTTATTAATACATTGCACATACATCTTTCTCTCTATATACATACCTTCTCCATTTCCCATCACTGTGGTCCTGGTACATCTGCTGTGGTTACAGAGTAGCCCAGGTTGCATCTTTTCCTTCTGCAAACATAGTCATAACAAGTGATCTGTAAATAGGCTCCAGCTGGGGTCAGCAGGGGTGAGATAATCTCCAGGACTTTCTCACGTGCAGGTTTGGATGGAGAAAAAAGCCTTGAACCATGCGCTTTGTCAACTTGGACGCAACTTGAGTATTCATCTTGCTCTTTACTGAAGTCAGATATGTCCACAGTTCTGCAATACACTACCTGTTCTTTTAAACATGTGTGTAGATGTTCCCAAACAAAACCTCTGTAGTTATAAGTCTTAAGCCATCAAAACCTAACTAGGAATTACTATGCGAGAAGTCTCCAGATACATAAATGTGTTTATTTATATAAATAGTAAGAATTTTTAAAAGATGATTTGTGTCATCACTATTTTGTGCCATGTGCAGTTGTGTAGAATGAGAGATGAGAAAAATAAGAATGGCAGCTGAAATATAAAATTAGTATGTAGAAATTAATTTGCATGGATGAACAGAAGCAAAATCTCCTTCAGCACCAGGTTTTGTGAGCAAATGGTCTTGATGAGGAGATTGTTCAAAATCAGAACCTCTGAATGTTTCAGTGTCCTTCCCATTTTATTCAATGGAATCAAGAACTTCCTTAAAGGGACCAGGAGTGTTCTGGTGATTGGTTAAAAATTGATGAGGTGCTACAACACACAGTATTTACATATACTATGACATTTACAGCATAGAGTGTATAAAGAATTTGAAGAGTGTTTGTGCAGCTAATTAGGAGGATGCATGGGAAGAATCTGCACAGACATGACCTGGTATAGGAGATGGAAATTTAGAGATGATGGAGACCTCTCTCATCAAAACCAACACACTCAGTAATCCTAAGAACTATACTGTCTCAGATACACATCTACACATCTACATTTACATTCTACTGCCAAAACATACTATTAGATCGTAAAATTTGATCTGCAGTATGCTAGACCTATTACTTCATCATCCAATTAAATCTGTACACAGCCCAATAGCTTCTGTTTGATGAAAGGATAATTTGTGTTTGACTAATGCATAACTTGTAGAGAATATCTAGTCTTGATCTCACAACAGCAGGAGACAGAAGATCTACTACATTGTAGTTAGTTTTAATGGTTAATCCCACTCGCTGCTAAAAAAACACAAGTATCTAACTTTTCTCCTGGATTGACTTAGCTTCCAATTCCAACCACAATTTCATTCTCTACTAAATTCAAGATCACTTCAGTGCTCATGTTTTCTCTCAGGAAAGGGATTTATATACTCTAATAAAATCCCTTCTCAATTTTCCTTCTGATAAGATTTTTAAGAAAAAAAAATGGTTTCCAACTCTTAAATGACTTACTGCATTTTTTCAGGATTTTCTCCACCTTTTTAATGTTTTTTGAAAAAATACGAAAACTGAACCCCTATTCTAACTGTTGTCTTAGCAGAACAACATCTGCAAGTGCTGCCACCCTCCTACTCCCATTTATTACCTGAATGTTTGTACAGCCAGGTTGTGTCCCTCATGGCATAGCATTGCGTTGGGAGGGGCTGTTGAGTTCCTAATCTGCAAAGACCACACTTTGTAGTGTACTATCAGCTGGGGCTTTCCTTTTGTTTGGCAAAGCAAAAGAAGCAGCTCCTTCTCCTGGGTTGTTTGCTTTCTTGTTCTTAGCATTCTGCCACTGCAGTCTTCCAGCAGTCTACAGGGTGTCATGGGACTTAGACCCACACACACTGTCCTGCACTGCCACTCAACACTGCTGTTTGGATTTTCCTCAATAATGCCATTTCCAGGTACCACAGAGCTCCCCTTTACCTGGGAGAACTCCCCACTTCCCAGGCTTGGTCTTTTCTCCTGGAGGCACCCTGACTCGTGAGCCTGCACATATACCAATACCCTTCTACTGCCGTCCCTCTGGTTTCTACACCAAGAGCACAGCTGTCCTGGCTGGAACACTCCTGCATGCATCTAAACTGTCTGTGCCAGACATGATCCCAAAGAGCAACCTGTGCACATCAGAAGGCAAGGACAGCTGCTGTCTGTCCAGGCTGTCCCAGCACATGGAAATTAGAAAGCAGTGTCAAGATGAGATGTCCACTACACAATAAGCCTTTTGAAAGAAAGCAATAAAGCCAAAACCCAGGCTTGGAAGTGACAGTGAGGAGAGAGAGGATGCAAGAGTAAGATGGAAAAGTGAATATGGCATTGAATTGTCTGAGGTTTACAAGTCAGCAAAGAAAAGATGCCTGAAGTAGAAGTTGGCAGCTGAAATCTGTACTAGGGATAACAACCTATTGACAAGGCAGAGAGAAGAATTATATGAGGAACAGAGGTCACTGTCAGCCAAGGGGAGACATGAGAGATGCTAAAGGGAAGAATTATATTTGTTCTGAGGAGGGGGAACATAGACAATCAAACACACGAAGACTGCCGGCGGTAGAGGCTGGGAACAGAGACAACAGTCTGGCTGTATGGACTGTTCCCACTGTTCTCAGCTTACAGCACTGAATCCTTAGGGAGAAAGATTTTACACCTCCCATAGTTCAGAAAATTCCACATCTACCTCTGAGCACAGCTATGGTTCAGATAGTAGATTTGCTCTAATATCAGGCCTAAGATCCTGACAAAACAAAAACAAAAACAACAACAAGAACAAAAACAAAAACAAACTGCTACAAAACAAAAAGTAGCAGTCATCTCAAGGCATTTTTCATTGGGAAGTTATTTTAATTGGTGGCTGATGCCAGTCAGAACTGTAATCATCCCTCGTATTTCTAAAGTAAGAGCTAAGGACAACTTGTGGCAAATAGGAGAGGTTCACCAAGGAAATATCATATTTGACAACTAAGTTTCTTTTTCTCAGCTGATCACTGGGATTCCTTAGAAGAATGTGTACCATATTGCTTACATAGCCTTTAGCTAGAGAAGCAGGTTAATGTTTTACTCTTGCACTGCTCAGTGTAGGCAAGCAATTAAGTTACAGCAATGAGAGTGAGAGATGGTGAAAGCCAAAAATCACTGTCAAAGACACTAGGTCCCTGTGATAAGAGAACCTCATTCAACAAAGTGGTAACATTTATAAGTTCACCTTGCAATACTGGTCTAATGCCAGGAATCAGATGTTAAGCAGATTATAGAATGGACTGCCTCATCAGCTGCAAGTTGAATGAATGCAGAAAAGTTTCCTTTTGGATCAATTTTCTCCAAAGCAGGCTAAAGCCTGCTGGAGAGGAAGCACCTTTATCCCAGCTTCTGTTCCTTGTGCCAGGAGGGCACCACAAGATGCTGATACTCGTCTCCAGGAGAGGTTAAGCAAATTCCCTGGCTGCTTGAGGGAGAGAACTTTTTGTTGTTTTGTTTTCTGAAAACCCACAGTGTAACAGTGTCCCCAAACTACCAGATGATTATCAAAAGTTTAAGATACATGCAATTTGTCTCCTTGGAGTACTTCACAATATTAGCTTTAGGTTTCAGAGTGTTGAGTGTTAAATTACTCATCACAAACAAAAGTTCTGCTGCAGGATAGGTGTTGATAATAATGCCTGAAAGCTGTGCATGATGTCTCATTTGGCAGAAGGTAGTCTGACTACTACAGGAAGCAATTGGCCAGAGGATCTTGTTGAGGCACAAACAGTCAAAATGCAAAAATTGTACATGAGTGAAAAATTTGACACAGAAATGTGGAACTCTAGCTATTAACTCCCTACCAAATAAAAAGGAGTTTTTCCCATACTGGTGGATTTGTCTCCTATGCAATTCGAAGAGAAAAATGAGAGAATGAATGGAAACACTGAAGACAGGCTCTGACAGTCTGAAGACAGAGATGGATATTTTCATGTAAAGTTTTTGTGCCTTAAGGAGCTTTTGCCCTGTGGTCATCAGAAGGCAAATGGGAGTTTATGTGGGTGAACAAATTCTCATTAAGGTAAAATGTGAAATAAACTGTGAATACAGGACAGAGTGGGAGACAGAAATCAGAGGAACACTCAAGGAAGTATACCAAATCCTAAAATGAAAAAAACCCCAGTGATGTCCTCAGTCTGATCATGAAGGTACCAACATAACAGGATTAGAGGGACAAGGGACCAAGACAATTATTTCATGGAAAGTATTTTCCAGAAGACATAGAAGCTTCCATCGGAGGCCAGGGCAAGAAAGATCCTTGTCCTATCTTTGTTCAGTTCCTGATCTGAACTGTACCTGGTCAGCTCCCATTCCCTTAAAAGCCAGGCCAAAAGAAGAGCTGGATTTTCTTTTCTCTTTGAGAATTAGTGACTATAGAAGAAAATATAAGAGACACTTTTCTATGTAGGCAGCCAAGAGAATTAAAGAAATATGCATAACATGGCTGTTTCCTACTGTCAACAAAGAGAGAACTCTATGAGAGATGGCTGATGCCAAGCATTTTTCAACACTTGATATGTCAGCAAGGTTCTGGCAGGTGTCCTTAGGAAAACAGAGCACTCGTCTGAGCATGTTCAATATCCCCTTGGGAAACGCTGTTTTCTTAGACTGTGTGAAGCACATGGTGCATTTTTACTAGAAAATAAAACTTTTTCAAAAGTAGATAAACTCCTGAGATTTACCCATTGAAGGCTCCGATGAAAAAAAAAAAATTAAAAAGGGGAGAATACAGCTTTAGTACTCTGAGAAGCTTTGGAGAAAATCAGCTTTTCTGCAGTAAACTTCAGCAAAACGTTGACACTATGGAAGGGAAATTACCTATTGCAGCTGGTCAGACTATGGCACAGGCTGTCACATTGCCTCACTGGCAGGAGAGAGAGGGACACAAGGACTGGACTCTAAAGAGAAGAGCCCTTTGAAGGGGCTGTTGGTGTTGGGTGTGGGTGCATGATTGGCACCCTAGGAGCAAGAGTGTGCAAAGATGGGAAAGGGACATAGAGTCCAAGCTGTGGTAAAGAGAAACTGAAAAAGTTAAATGAATCCATGTTCTGGAGCAAAGAATTCTGAGAGTGATCTTAAATTAAGTGGTGTCCAGATGCTTTTAGGAAGGTCCGGACACAGAACTCCTCCACCGTCATAGCCAAGATTGGGTTTTACACATCTCACTTGCTAACGAGTGTTAGTTTACTCAAGAGCAGGAGGAGAGTTAGGCTTAGAGTGTGGATGTTAAAGAGTTTCATGTTTTTATATATGGGAGGTCAAGGTTAGCCTAAATTACCATAAGCCACTTTTTGCCACTGCTAAAAAGGAACTGTCAATTTTCCCATTTTCATGCATTAGAGCAGGGATTATTTTCCCCAGTACAAGTGTATTATTTGCAAATTAAATATGAATTAGGAGATATTTGATTGTTCAGCCATAATCTTTGTCATCTGACAAAAAGGTGGGAAAGGAAAGTCTGTGTTACATTAGGTTCTTGAAAACTTCAGCATTTACAGAGGGTACCCCAGAATGTTTTTGTTTTAATTGCAAATTAATTAATTAGTGTTAATTAATTACATTAATTAAGAACAGACTCACAAACATAGCCCTTATTATCAATTTAAGAATGATCTCTGAGAACTGTCAAAACCTATTGATCATGAGTAGAAGTAATTTTCAGAAAAATTCAGGTTCGGGCATGCAACTGCTAGCACCACCTGTCTCAAACATGACAAACACCTAGCAACACAGCACATCTCATTAAAGAATTAAATTCATGCTCTGATCATACTCTGATCTTCATTTTGAACTGTTAGACACCAGGACAGCTCCAATAAAAGATAATGCTAGCTTCTGGAAACACCTTAAATCAGTAGAAAACTTAAAATAAAGCATGAGCATGTTTAGAGAGCACAATTAGAATACACATCTGACTGCTTATATAGAAGGGGAAAAATGAAACAACACAGTCAGTCAAATTCATGGTCCTGGGACTCTTTATTAGAGTGACAGTGGAATTATTTATGCTTAAGCACAACATGTTGAGCCTGGAGGTCAAATCAGGTACCTCAGTGTTGACAGAATGCAAAGACATTCTGGGTTGCTGAATCGTCCATTTTCCTCAGACAAGCCTAAAACTAAAAATAGTTGCATAATTTTGAGATTTCTGATTCCTAAACATAAAATGTTTGGGACAGATGACCTTTCCATTGTTCTGTAACACAGGGAATACTCCACACAAGAATATCAAAAGACTCACATAATGAGCTATTTAATAGATTTGTCATAAGTATTTTGGATTCTTATGTTTATTGCTAATTTTTGATGGCCATATGCTTAACTGTGAAAGGAAGATGAGCAAACTTTATCTCCAGGAAGGTAGAGTAGGAGCTAGAGTTGAAGCTGGGTGTTATGTTCTCCAGTGCTTCATATTGTGTAATGCTGACCAAGCTAAACTCAGACATCAAGTGGAGCAGGTCTCTGCCTGGTTCTTTGGCTCAGCCATTGCTCAGAAAAAGCACATATTTCTCCTACAGCAAGCCTAAGATTATTGTTTTCTCTCTCTTTAACACTGTCTGGATCATCTGTCCAAGACAGGTTCTTTACCCCTTTGAAGAACTTGCTGCAGAGCACACAAATGGATTTTCAGCAGACACAGCACCTTCTTTTCTCCATTACATTTGTTTATATAGAGAGATAGTTCTTTCGAATCTTATTGTTGCAGTTTTGTCTCAACAAAAAACTTCTCATGGACTTCTTAGGGATCTTCCTTTCATTTTCTTTACTTATTTCAATTTAGATGGAAGTTACTCTGGTTATATTATCTCTGCTCTCATTCTATTTCTAGATTAGTTCTGAATGCTTAGGTATTGCTGATTACCAAAGCTAGAGCTTTGGCACAGTTGCATCTCTGGCTGCTTTATTGTAGTAGTAGTGGGTAAAATTATTGAAAAACAGTATTCCAAAATTTTAAAGTCTCTTTTTGTCTCTAGATTAATACCAGTTTGGACTTTACCTTCGCCTTTCTTCTCCTTTGGCATCTTGGCTAAGGTTAATTCCTTCAAAATCTCTCATTCAGTGACATGCTAAGTGAAGCCCCAAAAGTTAGCCCCAGTCTGGTCTGCACACCATGTCCTTGAGGTTAATTAATAATGAGGCTGCTGGCAGGTGCTGTCCTGGACATTATGTTCTGATATTGAAATGCTCACTCCAGAACAAGCGTGGGTACCGTGGATGTGCAGTCCAGCTCTCCTGTATTACACGCAAGTGTTCCAACCCCTAGACTGCCTGGCAAAGGAAAAGGGACACTGCACGTCCTCTCACAAGAATTAACCCAGCACTGCATAAATACACAGCACCCACATATTCTCTGGCTGAAAACAGAGAATGAAGTGTGAAACACAATGGTAGAATTATGAAATTAAATATTGAAGAAATTAAGTCTTTTTTCTAAAGCAATATTTGCATGGCATATCAGAAACATTTGATTTCACCCTGAATTGAAACAATAACAAATTCTCAGATGTCAGCACTTCTTACAAAAATGATATTCCATATCTCAGCTGGTCTTGTCTAACAGGATTTTCTCATTAACCTCCCTAAAAGATAGCATTAATACCTCCATGAAGACTTTTATTTTTCTCTCTTCGTTACATTTCTTTAACATGTTGGTGTACGTGTATTGACTTAATAATTACCATTATTAAGCTGAATATAATGGAACAACCAATGATGTCTTATTGGAGAATCTGATTCACCCTCTAGTCCTTTTGTTTTATATTGAAGCATCATTACAAAGTCATCTGGTCTACCTAGGCCTGCTCAAAGCACGGCTGATTTCAGACCTAGATACTGAGTTGCTCAGGGCATTGCCCAGTGGTTTTGAACATCTCTAAATGACCTAGGCCTGTATAATGTGAAAGCTTGTAAAGGGCCTGGAGTAAGGACCTGCACCTCTTATTTATAGCACCAGTACCTGCATAGTGCTGTGAATTGTTCTGAGGTGTAAAGTGCATAAGAATAAGTATCCTTTCTGTAAGACAAGGGTGCTTACTTTATCTACTTGCACATGGTTAGCACAGAAAAGCAACTGACATCAATGTACAAAAAGTGGAAACATGTACAGCCACTGGGCCGGTTAATGGACACAGAAAAGAGGAAAGAAACCTGAAACAACTATGCCTACCAAATCAATATGGGATTTTTCTTGTTCGCTCTTTATTCCCTAGCTTTGAATTCCATAGGACATCCATGTTTTTCTGGACCTGCCTTTTAGACTACAAGAATTTGGGTCTCATATGTAACTTTCTGCATCCTGGAGGGTTGATAAATAAAAGCTAAATAATAATAAATATAATTGAAGAATTTGTATCAATATCTGAATAGACACTGCAATTAGCAATACATCATTTACATGTTAGAAATTTTTACATAAAGTAAAATTAAAAGAACAAAGTGATGTTCTCTGTTATTACATCTTCCTTCCATTTCCAAATGTGTTCTTTAATAAAATCCTAAACATGGTGCAAGCATGCACTAGTCTGTCATGCTACTGTTATGTTGCCAAATAGGTAGCATGAATTTCCCTCAGCAAGCTATAAAAAGTGCAGAAGTCAATGAAGCGGGATTTATGGTTAGAGAAAGAGATTACAGAATGAGACTTAAGCACATGCTTAACTGCTTTGCTGAGCTAAGGCATATATGGGGACACTGATAACTTCAGCACTTGCAAAATCCTTCATGATAGCAAACCACCATTAACCCTAAAATAGTTATATCAAATGACATCATGCCAGCAGCTTATTAACAGAGCTTTTATTTTTAATGGAAGTTGAACTGCTTTGCTACTGTATCCTATTTCTGGCTTTCTATCATGTTGTTGCATAGATAATTTAGACCGATATCAATTTTTGTCATGACAACTCAGTTCTACAAGATAGTATTGTACTTTTATTCTTAAGGAATAGATCCTAAACTCCAAATAGTATAGAAAAATACATAAAAGGGTTTAAACTGTTGTTTTTCTGAAGATAATGGATGAAATATTAAAAGGAATATGTTTAATTAGCAATTCTTCTCTGGAAATGGTACATGTCATTATTTTAGAACAAACTATAGATGCAGTGTAGAAGCAGTTTTTCTACAACGGCTGGTTAAAGTTACAATAATAACGCAAGTTCAGTGGGGAAGTTGTATAATTATATGCATGGCTTTGCAGCTCTAGGTTACTGATTCTTATCCAGGTCATAATAGTTATCCAAGACAACTAATAACAAGGATTCATTTTCAGGAATTATGACTGATTTTAGTATTGTTCAAGAAACTTAAATAATAAAAAAGGTGACCGTGTAGTGTTTATTCAATACTTTACCATCATGAATTATTGTATATACTGTAGCTTCAGAACAAACCAATCCTCTCAAAATTTGGTCTGAGATAACCTGTGATCAGAAAGTCTCTCACTCTTTTAAATACGATTATTTTAAATATATATGGCCAGACAATCTCTTGCATTGAGATTCTCACACATAGAAACTCTCTGATCCTCCCTAATCCTTGAGCTCTTCCTTGAGATGGTCTAGTCCTTGTGGAGCTGCCTGTGGAGCTGCAATGCATCAGATCCCAACAGTGGCTGGCAACTGGACCCCAGCCCGCTGCGTTTGTACTCATTTCCTTCCCACACCAAAGCACACAGATTTAGGCTGGAAGTCTTCACTTCTCCAGCTGGGGACTCCCAGCTACCTGTTCTGGGAAGCAGATCCACTGACCTTGCATGTAATGAAGATCTACTCATGAAATATTGCCCTAAAAAAAAAAAAAAAGGAAATTATGTCACAAATAGAATAGCACAGAACTGCTATTGATTTACTGGTGCAGATTATGTTGCCAGGATATTTAACTACTCTGTCAAAGCTACTGGCATCCCTTGCTTGAGACATGGGAGACACATGGCTTCCCCTGGGTGTCTCCTCCATTTATTTCAAATTTTGTGTTGATTCTGGCAGGTACTGTGCATAAAATCCACACTATACACACACACACACAAATTTTCTGAAAGAGCATGATCTTGATCAAAGCACCATTTTGTCTTTCTACCTTTCTATCTGCTCAGCCTTTTTTCCAATGTGAAGGACAAAGAAGAGCAAGAAGACGTAAGAGAGTCACAGTACAACTGAGATGGGAAGACACCTTTGGAGATCGTCTAATCCAATTCTCCTGATTATATTGGGTCACTTACAGCAGGTTGTTCAGGACACTATTTAGATGGGGCTTAAGTATCCCCAAAGTTGGAGAGTAAAGGTCTCTGGGAAAGCTGTTCCAGTATCTGAGCACCTTCACAGTGCAAAAGTTTTCTTCTGATGTTGAAATGCCATTCCCTGTGTTTTACAATGTGCCCATTGACCCTTGTTCTCTCGCTTGGCATCCCTGAGAAGAGCCTGGATCCACCCACCTTGCAGAATACCTTGCAGGTATTTATGTACATTCATAAGTTTCTCCCCTGAGCCTTTCTTCTCCTGGCTGAACACTCCCAGCTGTCTCAGCCTTTGCTCATAGGAAGGATGCTCCATCATATCCCTCTTCAGGCTCTTAATCATCCTTGTGGCCCTTTGCTGGACTCTCTTCAGTACATCAATGTCTCTCTTGCACTGAGGAGCCCAGAGCTGGATGCAGGGTGGACGTGTCTCTCCCATGCTGAGTATAGGAAGGATCACCTCCTTCAACCTGCTGGTGATGCATGCCTGCTAGGATAATGCTTTAGATGCTGGTGGTCTTTGTCTCAAGGGCACATTGATGGCTGATAATCCCCTTAGTGACCACGAGGACTCTGAGGAGTCCCAGGCATCTCGTCAGACCCAGACCCAGACAGCTGAGTCCTCTTTCAGTCTGTGTTAAAGTCTCCAATAAATCGAGGTGGTGCTGGGGACCACGCCCTGGGGTACCACTACTGCCAGCCACAATTTCTGGTCCTGCTTCCTGCACCCTTCTGCACAAAGAAGTGCCCAAAGTGCAGTGCCTGTTGGCTGCTTCTGTCAGGTGCCCTGTCAAGTGGGGAGAATGAAGGATCCTTGAAGAAGGTAGAGCTGTCTGGAGTTCTCCATAGGACCAGTGTGGATTGCACTGCAGGAACAATACTCATGCCATAAGATTTAAAGCAGCTGCACTAAGACACACTACAAGACCTGTGAACTTGCAGTCGAGTTGAAGTAAGTTCATCAAAACAAGAAAAAAAAAAGAAACAGGGTGAAAGGAAATGACAAGAAGAAGGTAAAGAAACAGCAACTTACAAGTGAGGTTTGGAAGGGGTTAATTGCTGTGTTTCAAAGCAAGGCAGTTGCAAGCCCCAGTTTTGGTGGACAACAAAGCTCCTGTGCAAATAAACAAGTGTTGACATTGGTGAATGAAGACTGTGATTGTAAAAAACAACAACAACAACAAAATACAAAACCAAAAACAAAGCAAAAAAACCCCTGCAACAAATTCTTAACAGCATCATTCTCACTAGGAATGGGGCAAGAATTCCTCTTTCTCTTTCAAGGCACTTCTGGACAACATCTGGACAAGCAACCACATATACCCCTGATGATAATCCAAAGACTGGCACAAAAGCAGCAAGAAAAGAGAAGTCATAAATGGCAGATCTGAAAGATGCTTTCAGCATCCAACAGAGTAGTTTTTCCCACAAACCGCTTGCCAACATCCTGACACACAAACACCTCTATATTTATACATTATGTGATTTATATCTTGCCAATTGCAATATACGTCTCTTTAGGGATGGCTCCTATCCATACTGGCACCAGCAAAGAGCTCACAATATTTCTGCTTTTCAGAGATTAAAAAGAAAATAACTATGTGGTGTGTCAAAGACAGGTAACAGAAGCTGGATATATATCAACAGAAGCCTTTTAGCACTAAAATACTCACAAGGTACTGGATATACAGATTGTTCTGAAATTCATAACTTTTGAAGATAAAGCATGCAATTAGAAGGTTTTTCTTCTCTTTATGTGATGATTTATAACAGTACTATCTCTAAGAAGACATTGTGCAAATGCCTTTTCTTCTTACAGGATTTTACAGCTTAAACACCATGCAACTAAATACAGAACAGACACCGGTGAACACAACTGTCTCCTCCAGCAGGTTAGTGAACCAAGTGCAGAATGGCACATTCTGTGTGACAAGGCAGAGGCAGTTTGTGCCCACCATTATGCCATTGCAGTGTCTTGAGGACAGACCCTTACACAGGTGTTAAAAAAGGAAATTTTGTCACCAGAAATGGTCAGGATTTTTCTTGCTTTTGTTGGAAAATGCCAGCTTATGAAAATCGAGCCTATTTTAAGGAAGCATCTTTGAGAGCGTCCTGACTTGGGGAAGGCGTTTGAAAGCGCTGGAAGAAATCATTACAATTGATTAAATTAAATAACACCATCACTTTGTGAATGGTAATCCAAAAGAAAACACGTGCAGAAATTTAAGTCGCTCAGTAACTCATCCTGTGTTTGTTTCCAGTGCTATTTAGAGTGACGTGCCCCACATTATTCAGGTGCAGTCCTTCCTTCTGAAGCTGGGCCACTCTCCAGCAGGAATACAAGTGCCATGGTAGTGGGTGGGAATACTAGCAAGGAGATGAACAGTTTTTGCTCTGAGTGCTCTGGATATATATTCTGTTTTCTAAAAATACTCGCTACAGATACAGCTTTTCCTGATAGTTCACAAGAACTGTGGGTTAGTTTCACACCGTCCTTCTCCTGTATAGAAAAGCATCACGAATATGACAAGATTCATGCAAAGAAATCCGAAACACAGTATCTATCCCCCTGTGGCTTTGTGGTTATGAGCCTTGTGAGAGATGGATTTTTGCCTGTTTATGAATTATTCCTTACAAAACCAGATGAACACCTTTATTGTCACAGTTTATAGTAAGGAAACAGCAGAGAGATCTGAGCAGTGTTTGTTGCTGAAGAGAGGACAGTTTTAGGGCAAAGACTGCACTTCAGGAAGGCTTAGGGCTTGATGGACTGTTGGTCTGTTTTCAGCAATGGTGCCAGCAGCTAGCCCATAGTTCTGCTTGTGGTTTCCATGTACCAAGCAGACACTGAAAGCTGTGAAGTCATCTTCAGCTTGACCTAGCATGATGAATATCCATCAGTTAGACTTCTTGTTAAGACATCGGTCTTAAAACTGCCAGAGGTGAGAAGCTGACATATTTCCTTCACCCCCCCATGTTCTAACTTCTAGCAAAGGAAATGCATAAGGTTGGAAGGGATGGTTCTGAACAAGAAATCTATTGCCATTGCCCTTGTCTGTCAAACCCCATTTCTTTATCTCTACATGATCAAGGACTACATTACCTTTTCCAGGACTGCTGAGACAAAAAACCAAACCAAACCAAACCAAAACAAAACAAAACAAAAACAAAAAGCAAAACTAATTTCACCACTTACAAAATGCAATGATGTAAATCACAGCCAAGAAATGCCCTTTCAAAACTACTTTCCTGAAGTTTGAAAACAAAAAAATAAATAGGCCCAGGTATCCTGAAAAGACCAAGATAAAACAGGTACTAAAAAACTTTCCCAAACACAGAAGAAATTTTTGTTCAAGTAAAACTTTGTGAGCTGGCCCTGATCTGCAGTATATTTCTGGCAGAGGTAGATACAACGAAAAATCTCAACCTTCCACTTCTGTGGGCCACTAGGAGAAAAAGGGGCTTAGCCAAACCTTTTGGCAATATTACTTATCATTACCTAATATAATTACATCATTACTTAATATCACTTATAAGGTCCATTTTCCAAGACCTCTCTAAAGATCTTCTGGATAACATACATAACAAAGATCTGTAATATTTCTGTAATGCTACTGGACTAATCTAACCTGCTGATTGTCATCAAGAGAAAATATACTCCCCAGCCAACACATCTATGTCAAAATTAGCAGAAAGGTTTCTCCCCTCGCATATTAGAAAATGTTTTCTTGACAGTTAACAAAAAAAAAGTGATTTGAACCAAATAAAATGTGATTTGAACCAAATATTTTCTGCACCTGTGTTTTGTTACATTTGTATTTAATGGATTTTAATATGAATGGAAAAAAAAGATGCTTACATGTTCTTGCAAAATATATTCATGGATACAAAGTTCCATGCAATAAAAACTAGAAAGAAGTTCTGCACCCTTGTCTAATAATATTGTAGCCAGAACCTAAAGATGCTAAGAGCTTGAATAAAAATAATTATAATTAAATAAAAATAACTGTGGATGAGGAAAATAAAAATCATATGCATTATAAAACTATTAATAAATAAATAATAGCTGATTATGCTGATCTGAAAGACTGAAAACTTAGAGATCTATGTTAAAATAAGCATTGTATCTAGTAACCCTGTTCATACAGTGTTTGCATTCTGTACACACATTTACATATATAAATACCATCTGATTGTTTGTCAGTTGTGTGTCACAAATTTTGTTTAATGTTGTCTGCTAACATAAATCCCCTTGATATGTTTGTGACAGAATGAAGAAATAATCCCATTGTACGTACATACCACATATATATTATATATATATCTATAATGCACGTTCTATTTCATTCCTCTTTCCTGCTGAACTTTTTTGGCAGTGCTCATCTGGCCGTGCTGATCTGTACTGTTCACATCGACAAAGAAACTGCAGATGCTGTAAACAGTGAGATTGTTCTAGAGTTCAGCTCTACAAATATTTGGGTTCAGGACTGTTGAATCACAAACACAGCATAAGAGTAATAAAAATTGAGCACTCTATCAAGGCCACAATCAATTTCCCCATACTAAATGTACCAGTTCTGCCAGCTTTGCAGTGATAGAGACAAAAATGGGAGAAAATTCTTATTTCCAGTGGCCTTTTCTGGATGAGGTGGATTGGTATGATGCTCCTGGAGCTATTTTTAGGACTGTGTCTCAGAGCACTACACACATGTGAGCCCCATGCCATTCTGTGTACAGTATGGCTGCCAAATGTCTATCTTTCCTAAGTTGCAGAACAAGAACATCTTCTTCCTATTTCTACATTTCTGGCCTGGTTGAAATGGAAGGGTTTCACATTTAAGTCGAGCTGTGTTCACACCCCAACCTGTAATCAAAAGTCTGAACGTTGTAAAAAAAGCACAGGCCAAAAATCCTCCGCAGCTGCCAATTCATAAACACAAGAGCTATTCCAACAAAGTAATTTTTTTAAACATTTCATAAAAATTAAATTAAAAAAATGTTATTCGTTACCCCCTGGAGTAAGATTTCACGGCGTGTTGTTATATTCTGAAGTAGTTACCACTTTGTTACTGATCCGGGTTGGTGAAACAGCACTCCAGCCTTGATTCCCCGGGCTTAGGTAACCGAGCAGTGAGTGGAAACCTGCGAGTCCTCTATTCAGTGTGGTAAACACGGGCTTGTCTGTCACTTCTCATTGTTCCTCGTCAAAGTACGGTCGCCACCTTATCTGGCAACAGCTTTCCTGAAGAGTGCTGCTCATGTGAAATAATCTTTCACCACCGAGGCCAGCATTTCCCTAACACAAGAAGAAACATTTATCTTGCTGTTAATGGTTAATTAATTTTGAAAATGTATATTACAACACAATAAAAAAAAAAAAAAAGAAAAAAAAGCCAGGCTGGACAATGGAGCAAAATGTCTCTTCCTCAAATTGACTCCTATTTAGTTCTTCCAATGTCATCCAAAACACAGATAACTTTTCTTTCATGAATTGTTCTCCTGAATGATTTATACATGTTGTGTTATCTGAAGCCCTTTCCAGATCCCCTGTGGTTTCAGCCAGCCATCAGCTGCATAATTGTTAATTTTAACACTATAAAAGGTTCTGATGCCGAGGAGATAAAGCGTCAGAGGAAGAATTAATTGAAATGTATCTTCCAATCACACTGGTTCCCTACTTCCAGTTCCACAAAAATTATACATTGGATTTGAGGTTAAAATAAATTTACATTTGTGCTACCCATAAAGCTTTTGGACTAGTAGAAAATAGATAAGTTAATTGTTTCTAAAGCCCATAAAGGGTTTATCCTGAGAATAATTCAGGGCAGTCTCCTGTTCATAGCCCACAGCACTGTGAGCAGCCGGATAGGGGATTCTTCCCAAGCTACTGCAGACATAATTGGTCAGGAGACATGTGACAGGAGTCTTTTACAACAGCAGGTGATAGACTGACAGAAAAGGAGCTCAAGCTCCACCAATATTTAATCTGGATATTAAACACTCTATGCTTCCCAGAGCTACTCATACTTTTTTTTTTTGCCAGTGTTTATTCTGCCTGTATGCTTCAAGAGAAGTATTATAAAGTAAAGCTATCAGGTTTTGATTCTTTCATTTACATTTTTATCATAAATATATAGAAAATGTGCAAAATTAGTTTAAAAGGCTATTTGGAGGAATATAGTTGGGGCACATGAATTCAGACATCATGGGATTCATATATAAGTTATAGTTAGATGACTGCAAAAGTCTATCCTCATTAAACTGAGGCCCCCAAAACAGGCTATATCTCTGCTGAGCCTTTGTTTAAACATTATCACTATTATCAAATGTCTTTTGCCAGACTCTTTAGAAATGGGCTGAAACGTATGTTTTCTGGGTGCAGAGAAGAGTAAAAAGCAGCAGCAAGGTCTGATGCTTTGCTTCCTCATCCTCTGTTGAGCTACATCAGAGCACCAGTTCTGACCTGTAAAATCCCCAGTTCAGATCTGGCACAGGGAAAGCAAACTGAGGAGGTTTCATCTCAGAATCCAGCAAATATTTGTCCACACAATAAAACAATGCATTTCTGCCGTAAGGAGGTACAGTGTAAAAACAGCAACAGTCTGAGATGAAGGGAGACTTGGAGAAGCTGAGAGGGCAAGTTTGTACAGCACCTGCCCACACTGTACTTGGATTTAGTCCATTTCTTGAGTCCTACTTTCACAAATACCAAATTCAACAAATACAGTGCAAGAAAAGACCCATATTAGAATCTGCTTTACGGTAAGATGTATTATCACTTGAAGAACATTTTATTGCTGAGTAAAATACTCAGCATTTTCCCTAACTATTAGGTCTCTCATGGGAAATAACAGCATGTCAGTTATTTCAAGTCATGGAGCAAATGCAAGGATTATACATCATATATTTTAGGACACAAAGACACAGCACTCCAAAGCAAACAAAGATGCCAACTGAGCTGAGAGCATATTTAGATATTACACAGCATATTGTATTAAGAATGTAAGAATGTCATCAAAAGCTCTTCTCAGCTAAGCTCAAATATTGTAAATGGGGCCAGAAATGGGCAAACTTTCGTCATTATGAATCATAGAAAATAATTCCCATTTCTCAACAATCCATGTCTCTAATTGCATTTTCTGTATAAGCTGGAAGTAGGTAGGTAGAACTGTAGGCAGAATCATAATGCAGCAACAGAGCAACAATGATTTTCTAAGCCTGGGATGCTGGGTATTTAATTTTGCTTTTAAATCCATACTGTGGTGGGCACTTACGAACACAATAGAAAAGGAGACATGTCCCAATCAGTTTATAAGATAGTATGAAGAAAATATGTAATAGAGCAACCAGATAGATATAAATAGAATAATACAAAGAAATCTAATCTACTGCAAAGCTATAATTCAATCCTTCTGCAACACAAGTGCAAAGCTAAACAGGCTTATGAATAGCACAAAAATCCATATAGCCAAAATTGTATAGCCTATGTCATCAAATCAAAAACCTTGAATTATTGCTTATCACTGCTATTTCACTTTAATAAAGGAAAAAAAATTCTAATGACTATGTCAATAAATAAGCATTATTAAATTATAATTTTGTACTGAGCACATATGAGGAATGATAAGATTTACATGCTCCCTTTCTACTCTCTGTTTCTCCTCCCTTCCTGTCCCTTCTATTTTTTTCTCCATATGTTTATGTGTTCATGCTAGAGGCAGGAAAAAATGAATGTTGGACATGGGAGGCAAATTCCAGTCTGGCTTATAGCTTGTGCAATTCTCCTGATTTCAGTAGGGATTTGTCACATATCTTTTGACCTGAACACTTAATTTAAGTTCAGGGTCTTGTGATTCTTTTTTTCTTCAGAAGGAGAAATTTCTTATGGAATCAGATCTCTCTGATAAATCCTATTTATTTACAAAGTCTTTATGAAGTATCAGTTCCCCAAGATCAGGAAGAATCAATTATTGAGCTCAAAGACTTTGTTCCTTCTTTCTTCTGATGGCCACAGTCTTATTATTTCATATAGACTCTACCTAATTTTTCTGTATTTATTCTTGTAAGGCTTTTCATTCCCTCTTCCATACACACAGAGACATGCATACACATCCTGTTCCATTAAAAAAATCTAGTCTGCCAAACCCCTCTGCTACACCCTTCAACCTGAGCAGCCCATGTGTGCACCGTGGGTCTGAACAGTGACATATGCTTTTGTTTGGGGAGGAGGTCGCTCTCAGTCCACAAAGCAGATTAACTCTTCCTTACAGCTGCATCAAAGGAAGGCAGCAGTTACACCCATAGCTTCAATGACGTTTCACCCAACCCACAACACAAGGAATGTAACTCAGAACAGGGTATAGCCTAAGATGAGAGACGAGTGCCATCAGAGATGTAGAACAGGTACTTTTACATCATTGACATAGCATAGGACATTTGGAGAACTAAACATTATTCGACATAAGTAAAGGCCATCGTCTGCAAACGACTGGAGAGCTCATTGATAGAAATGTTCCTGGCTGTGCTCTGTCTCTCTGGAGTGGCTGATCAGGTGCTCTACATCAGGCCCTTGCACCAGCCATTGCCCCATGGCTGGTGCAAGAAACAGGCCCTGGGACAATTATTGTGTTGAGCCACACCTGTGAGAGCCAGGAAGGACCTCTGTAACTTCAATCAGGAGTAAATACCCGAGCTTTGGCTAACTGGGGACAGGTAAAAGAAGTGTCTTGAATTATTTGAAGCTATAAGATGAATGTACATAAACTACTTTGCATTAACCCCTCATGTGAATGCCCTCTCATTTTCTAGAAGTAACTCCTGTGGATTTTCACATTGAAGGTGAAGGATTAAACATCAGTGAAATCAAGTCATTACACTTGAACAGCTGTGTGCAAGTTTCAAAACCCTCAACTTTGTACCTTTGTTTACACAATCTTAATGTCCTATATGAATAAGCAGGTTTTCCTCCTATTTTCCTAATGCTTTGAAAGGTTGTATTCAAGATCAAAGTGATTTCTTCACAGACACAAATATGCATTATGGACAGGTTTATCTTGCTGAGGTGGAGAACCTATCTTAATAGTCTGTCCTTGAAAGCTAATGGCTCCAGTTTGGTTTTGGGTGTCACTGATAAAGATTGTAGTGCAGCTTACATATCTGTGCTTCTTAAATTTGTTGTCATTTTTATTGAGGCAAATGATCTTGGCACACTATTTGTGGTTTCATCAATGACAGAGACAATGAGACAAATTGTCGACAAAGATAAACAAATGTGGTGCCAGGGATTTCTCCACAGAAATTTGCCAGCTCAGCCGGGATCTGGTCAAATTCGTTGGACACATAGACTATTAATGAAACTCAATCATTAAGATGTATGAAGCTATAGCAATTTTCCTGCAACAGTTTTCAGTTCTATGGATAAGAGTGTTCCTTTCTGCTGTGCTTCTTTAGTCCTGGAAACTGTTTAGGAGAGTCAAGAGGAGCCAGAAGCTCGGAAGTGCTCACGGGTCAGATGATTTTGAAGAGCCTTGAGGAGCTCCTGGGGAAAAAGGTGTGGTAAGCTGCATGTCACAAGTTTGGGTGTGATTATAATGTGACTTGGAGCTTTGGAGACGTGTTTGTGAGAAAGGTGAAGAACGACATTTGGGGAGCTTCATCCCCCATGCTCCCAGCTGTTCTTGCACATCTGGTCTCAAAACCAACCTGCCAGACACTTGCGAGTTGGCAAGTGCAAGCAGCGAGGGAAAGGAGTCTCCCTTTACCTGTGCTACCACTGCCTCTGCTGGCTAGTGATCCTACTGCAGTGGAACCTCTCCTGCCAGTCTGCTGGGTAAGAGAAAATCTGGTTAGGACTGGGACAGGTGAAGAAGTCATACATGGATTTTCCTTCTTTGTTTCTAGAGGTAAAAGGAAAGCTTTAGTCTTCATTCTTCCTTTGTCAATGCTTCAGGCCAGATCCCACTGACTGACAAAGCTTGTTGCAGGCTGCTCTGTAATGGCCTTAGACATTGATAATTACTGATAAATCAGCTTCAAACGTCTTTCTTCGGTACTTCATTGTCATAAGTAAACATAGTATACAAACAAACTGCCAGAAAAGACGGATCTATGCCAAGTCCTTCTGATTTTGAAATACTGTGTCTTGGCTGCAGAGCAAAAGAGGGAAGGCTCCCTTCTTCCCACCGTGGCAGCTCTGAAACTGTGATCAGCAGGCATGCTGAGAGTGGCAAGCAGCATTGAGAGCTGGTGGCAATGGTGTTTCTATCTCAAAGGAGAACTTAACTTCATGATAATTTTTATTTCAGGCCAGAGTTAACCTCTCTAAGAGAGTAAATGTGGTGCCTTCCTTGTGTGAGTTTCAGCTATTGGCACATGGGATGAGGTTTCACAAGCAGGTTATGCTGATTTCAGACTGATGTTGCTGCAGCTGGAGAAGGCCCCATGTTTCTCTCTGCATTCACCCTTCCACTGCCACTCATTTGTCAGAGTCAGCAATCAAATGTGTGTTTGTGTGACTGGTGAAAAGTAGTGGTTTTGTTCTTTTAGGAATGGTTGTTTTCCAGCTGGATCAGTCAACCAATCTGACTGCAGCTTTCACTGCTGGTGCAGAGGAGGAGAGGGGCTCTGGAAGGAAGGCTCTAGGAGTATGTCTTCAAACTATAGTATGGATATCCCTCTGGGGGATGTATTAGATCCTTTTCTAGCAATGGTGTTTGTTTTAAAAAAACGGCTTCCAGTTTCAGTCTTGGTGCTGCTCTGTCTAGATACTGACCTCCCTTTTGGAAGGAGCTTGGAAACACTTGCAGTGACATTGCAAGGCACTGCAGTGTGTCCTGTGTGCACTATCCCTACATTCCATCAGAAACCTCACCGTGCAGTTTTGCTGTCCAGTTCAATGAGGGGCTTGTGTGGAGAGCTTATGTTCAGAGCAGTCTTGGACTCAGTTCTAGGCCTCAATAGGAAATACCAATTTTAGCAGGTGTGTTGGATGCAATTGCTCCCAGTTAACTCAGGGAGAGCTGCTCTCTTTGAACCCAAGAGCCCGGAGAGATACTGTCTAAAATTTCTACGGGTAGGTTGGAGGCAGGCCCATCCAGTGAGACATTCCTGCTGATATCACTTTGAAATTCACTTTATTTACCTCCTCTCCTATCTGTCAGGACTGAGATTTGTTGGCCCCTGCATAATGCAGCAAGGCTTGTTTTTGCAGGTTTTTTTCTGGATCGAAAGAAGAAACAATAGCAGAGTGCCATGGAAAAGTCCTGGCTGTGAGGTTTGAGATGAGACAGGGAAACTGCCCCAAAGTTTTGTCTAACCTGTGAATTTTGTCCAGTCAGCCATAGACTGGGACCAACTCTGTATTTGAATTAGACCAATTTAAATAAATAATCATTAGAAGAATGACAATCACCTGAGCTCTGATTCCAAACCAATGTAGAAATGAGTTTGTTATCTATACAAAACCATCTGGTTGGGTTGTTTGTGTCAGCTGAATATACTACCTAGCAAGTTCACACCCAGCTATTTACATGTCTATGTTGGGATCCAGGAGCATGTAAACTAGAGAGAAATCATGTTTAAATTAACTGTGCTTAGTTTCCTCACCAGAGAAAACAGAGTAGGATACATGGATAAGAAAAGTGAAATTTTCTTGTATAATCTTACCTCTAAATAACCGTACAGATCAAGTACCCACTGAATTATTTCTGATTTGTTGTTGGAATAATCACAATGTGCACAAATACCCTAAGAATAAACTTTGAGTGTGCTTTTTATTGTTTGACTTCTCATATCCCAGATTCCCCATCATGTTCAGTCCTGTGTAGATAGTTATAGTAATGATCTTTTATTAACTTGGCTGAAATAACTGCCATGACTCTCAATGATGACATTAGTGCTTAGGTATTTGTATGTCTAAGCACTTACATAAGTAATCATATCACAATGTCAGATTATGGTACTTATTATTTTGCAAATGCTACAACTGCCACCTCCTGTTAAACACAAAAAGAAAGAGCAAAAGAAAAAGAAAAATGTCAGAGTGCCTGAAGGATTCTTCCCAGTTTGATTTATTGTTTTGTTTTAAACTCTGCTGTGAGCCAAAATAAACTCATTGTACTTACAGTTTGAGGTGAAACTCTCCTGTTAAACTCACCTCTGCCTGTAAGGAGATCAAAACATCCATAAGCATAGCTGTGTTTGAGGGAATCATACATCATACAGCATGGAGAGAGAAAGGGTTACACTTTTCTGAGGGCAAAGGATATTATACTTCCAGTCTTTCCAGCAATGGTAGGAACTGAAAGTTCAACAGTCTCCTTATCATTAAGATAACCAGTCATGCCATTATATAGGGAGAGAAGGAAAGGGGCTGATAGCAAGGTAGTCTCATGAGCAAGCTTTTTACCTGGGAAGGCTTGAACTTAACAGTGAAGTCATGGAAGACTCAGTTTGGGCAATTTACTGCCTGCCTCCAGTGAACCTGGGAGGCAGCTCGGGACAGCCCACGTACTTCAGCATGCTTTCAGTAAAGTCTCTAGAGAAGAAAGGATACTTTTTTGTATTTACCATGTCCAAAATCACTGGGGTTTTTTTACGGCAAACAAGTAAACTATTTCTTGTTTTCTGTCTACCTATCACACACAGAGCACCTGGGGAAAAAAATCACAGTAATTTTATTCTAGAAAATCCCAATATTAATGATGATGGATTGTATGAAGATGTTTTATGTTTTACCTGTCCATATGATGACCAGGAGGAAAAAAGGACAGCAGTCCCACTTTTTCCATGAGACAACAGGAACATTTCTCTTCTTTTTAGCTGGCTGGGTTCATACCTTGTGTTTGCGATTTCATGAACTATGTTTTAAAGCCTGGCTCTTATATAGCAGCTTTATTGATGTTTTTAACAGGGTCACTATCTTAAATTAAGCAAGAGTGTTTTCTTGGTCAAAGTACTGCTATTACTTGGTTGTACAGTAATATCAAATCTAATTGGTACACCTGCAACATTTTTATAGGATCTCAGCAAGAGAAGATTACTCATTAATTATTTTGGTTTTCCTGGCATTTAACAACTTCGTTAAATTACTTTGTAAAAGAAGGGCTTAACACATACTTCAAGAAAAGTTCTTTGGGTGAAAAGAAGACAATATCTTATAGTTAAGATATTAAAGTATAGAATGGTTTGGGTCAGAAGGGGCTTTAAAGCTAATCTAGTTCCAAATCCAGTGCCATAAGCAAGACTGCCACCCACTAGATCAGGGCCTCAAAGACATACTTCTGGTGTCTCTGTGACATGACAAAAGGAAGATATGGCACTCCTGACCCAATTCAGCAAAAGACCATGGCAAGGCCATACACAAGATCTCATTTTAGGTCTCATGATCTGCAGTTGGTTTTGTTACACAAAGGCTACATGCACAGGAGCAAGTCCTTGCGAGATAAGATATAGCACAGCCCATCATCTACACCACTGGAACTGCCAATCATCCCATATTCTTACAGTGCTTGTGATATGGTTTGTATGGTTTTTTTTCCTCTGAAGGATATTTTCCAGTAACTTTCCTTCTTTTATCCCAAGACTGCCATGATCATAGGCACTTAGCATTGAGGAACTACATGGTCATGATCACATACCAGCTTACTTTGTGGAAATTTGTTCAGGTAACTCCTAGTGCAGCAGGACTGGGCTTCATTTGGAAAATAGAGTGAAGACCCAGATGAATCCAAGGAAATTGAACTTTATATAGTCTTTGTTCTAACCATTGTTTAACCATTCTACTTGGAAAACAGTTGAAGCATTAAAAAACTGGAGGGGGTGAACAAGAAACAATACAACAATCTGTTTCTATCATAAGGAATAAATGTGCTTTGGGCTGATTCCATTCAGAGTGTACAGATATTTTCAAGGAATTTAGGGCATAAAATCCCATTGAATCTCCTTGAGGGAATTAAAATCAATGGAACTTAGGCACTCTCATACTTTGAAAGATCTGCACTTAATTCTTTTTGTGTCTTTTAGAAGTTCCAAGTCTGAATTATTTACTTTCTGGGCAAATGAGTACTTTTTGGCATGACCGTCTTCATACTCTATAAACAACATCTGATAATATGTAAGGGAAAGTTGACAAGAGAATTGAAAACCAAAAGAACTTCTTTTGGAAATTTTGATTTTATTTTACCCACTGAAATGAAAAGGCATCTCCAGGAATGCTGCAAGGCTTCTTGGTCTTTATAAGTCTAATGCTTCTTGTATGTTCTGCTGTCTTATTCTTTCTACAGAATCAGTAATAAAAGTCAGATTTTTCAATAACACTAACAAAAACCACCTTTCTCTTTTATATCACTGATACGAAGCATCTTCACATGGGAGAATATTATGGAAGAAATTAAAATGTCTGTAAAGGATTACAATTTTCCCTGCATATTACCAGCAAAGATACTCTAAACAAATTTTATACACCAAGAGTCAAAATGGTCACTGATTTGGTATACCATTGACAGCTTTTTGCCAATATTATCAATCAGTGGTAACCTTTTCTTTTTTCATGCAATCCAAATAACTTGCACTGACATTTCATATAAATGATTATACAATAAATTATAAAACTATTACAAAATATTCTAATTATCGACCTAGAGAATGCAGTTGAAAGGGAAACTCATACAGAAACGATGCAGAAAATTTACTTTCAGCAGAGACTTGAAACACAATAGAAAGGTGATGAAGTAAGGGGGAAAATAGCAAAGCCATGTTAGAAACAGGACTTCCCACTGACAGTGATAAAATTGTGCTAACAAGAAAGAGGAGGCCAGGACCAATCAAACCAGATAGTAAAACAGAACATTTCTTCAGCATGTCAGTGGAAAACATGCTCATATATGATCATGTTGGCATTGCTCATTCAGGGGAGGAGCAGTGGTGCTGATCACATATGTGAGGAGAGGAACAGCGAGTTTGCGGGCTGTGAGCCAGCAGGATGTGTGGGCTCTGAAGAGTGCAAAGGACTACATGAAGAACTAAGATAAAACTTCTCATGTCAAATATCCATACAAAGAGAGGCAGAAGAAAACTCCTGTCCTAAGGCTTTGTCACTCTTGACAAGTTAGTCTTGCCTCTTTTTAACATCTCATCCTTCTCCAGGCAGAGGCAGGCTCTGCATATCTATATTCACTATTTCAAGCTTGTTTTTTTCCAGGATTTAACTGGAATTCACATCTTAAGCTCATTACCTCTTGTTTATCCCCACAAACACCATTTAATCCTCTCATCTTTGCATTTAACTTTTATACCCTTAAAGACTAGTTCCTTCTCTCCAGCTTAAGTGACAACATTGCTTTCAATCTTCACTTGTGTATCGGTGCATGTAGCAATTTTTAGACTACTGATCAGACTTGCTACATTCTGTCCACTGGCTCCACATTTTTCTTGAAGTCTAGCACTGCACAATGTACTCCATCAGAGGCCTTCATGATGCTGACAAAGTAAAAGATCTCAATCTTTCAGAACTATCAGCAGTAGTACGTGTTTTCTTAGTAGATGATTATACACATCTGACAAGTGTTTATAGAGACAAGTTATTAAAAAATAGTGAATTGCTTTTTAAAGTGAGAGAAAAATCTAAATTTGAAGATTAGAAAACCCAATTTTTTTCAATTATTATTGAAGAAATATAGTTCTATAGTCTAACAATTATTATTATTGAAACAGCACACTTAAGTGAGAAAAAAAAATCAAGGCAATTTTTACCACAATAATATTTAACTATTCAACTGACTTTGGAAAAGTTTCCATTCAATGTCCATGCCAAGGGAAGCCATTATATATCCTACTGTGGACAATGAGAAGTTTATTGTGAGGATCATGTAAGGTCTAGCAAATCCCAAGAGTTGTGTTAAGGATGCAGGCCAGGCAACTACAAACTCACTGGTCCTTAGGTTTTGACTATCTGTGCCTATGGTCAGAACACCCATAAAGTGGAGCTACTCCTTACCAGTGGAATAGTCATGCAGAGGCAGAAGCACCTTTTCTATCCTCTGCCAGAAAAAATCATCTTGAAGCACCTAAAATAAGTGGATGCAAAAAATGGAATGGTCAATGATCACCCGTCTGAATCAAGAACACTGAATGGAATCTATGTTGCGCTTTTGGTGTCTAGCTGATTTTGGTTGAGCTGGAATCTTTGCAGACCACACTCCTGAGGGCAGATGAAGACAATCTGGTGATTAAGTCTCTCATCTGAAACTGCTCCTCAATGGAAAGCATGGTGAGTGACCACAGTGAAGAGATTTGCTTGGAAAGCTGGGGCACTATTGATCTGAGCTGAAAATGCAGGTACTAATGTAGGTATGTAGGGGTAGGCACCCACTGTGTTTAACTCATTTGATCACTAGAACTGGCTTGTGACCATTAACTTTGAACTTTCCTGAGTGGCATTTTGATTCCTCCTAACAAATGGAATGCAGAAACTGCCCATTCTTACGAACAGATAAACAAGAAACTGACCATAAAGAAATAAATGCCATGAGTTTAAATCCAAAGAGATAATACAGATTCTTTCCATTATGGGTCTCCATTCCCTAGCTGTTTGTAGTCAATTAAAAAGTCATTATAATTAGAAGGCAAGCAGCAAAGATTTATGTGTAATTTTTCTTCAGAGGGGCATGGACCAAATTCTGATCTTCTTTCTAGCCTCCTTGGGTACACTTACAAATCCTGAAATGCCTGTCAAAAGTTTCCAATCTTATCCAGTAACATCTAAGACCTTGTCTTCAAAATTGCATACATGTTTTTTAGGACCTGTTTGGCACCCATGACTGGCAAAACAATCTTTTGTGTTTTACAGTTATGAATCAACCTCAAACAAAACTAGACTGGTCATTGAAATGTATTAATTCCTGGAAAAAAAATCCTCTATGACTGCTGGACAGCCCTAAGATGTGAAATGAGATGATTGTTGTCACTGTAAAATTTTGATTATTTAAATATTAAAGTCTTCAGAGATTTTATATATATAAGGAAGCTTGTAGTAGAAGACACCAAGAAATCAAGGCTTGCCTCTCCTAACAGGGAACTATAAAATTATACAAGGCAGTGGCACCACAATTATAAGGTTCATTTCTTTGGAAAAAAGAAGCATGAGCACTGCTCAGCCTTTGAAGAAAAGTTATAGGCAACTGCCTAAACAGGGAAACCTGGACTCTAGAGACAGCAGTCTCCATCCATATGAGCTCTGATTTCATCATGTGAAGCAGGGGAAGCTTACACATCTGTATTACTTGATGAGCTTTCAGTAGTTCCTTATGCTGGAAAGGTATTTAGCTGCCCTTTCTGGAACATCTAAGCCTGTCCAGGAACTTTGTGGGAGACTAATTCTTACCTTCACTTCCCCAGACACGGACTACACGGATGTAACCACACAAGATCATCTCTTTTTTTGCTTCTAAGACTTCCTTGGCTGTGATTCTGATCATTCTTCCCAGGCAGCTAACAGGATTAAGAAGCAGCAAAAAATTGACTCATTAAAGTACATGAAAATACCTTGCCTTACCAATGGAGTGCATTCAGATTAGATAAACATTATGTAGTCTCCTAGCAAGTTCAAATAGGCTGAATTTTAAAGTTTCTTTTACTTCTAAAAGTACTAAGGACCCTGTCACCACCTTTTGATCAGGACTGCTATCAATGCTCATGTCAGATCTAGGTCTTGTGTTCCTGCAAGAAGTTCCCTGTGTCCTGAAGCACAGAGACATAGATTGGGCTTTGCTTTTAAAATAATACACATTAAGTCACAGAACATATTCAACCTTACTGAAATCATAACATTTAATTTTCAAAAAAGTACAGGACTTCTCTATGCTTCCCAAAAGAGTAAGAACTTTGTTAATTCTCTTCTCACTTAAAATAGCAAACCCAATGAACCAATGTTTTTATTACAAAAAGTTTACTCTCCAGCTGAGCATTTGAGTGCCAAGTTCCATCCAGAATCACACTTTCACAGCCAAATTAGAAACTATAAACTTAGAAACCAGTGTTTTATGATAGAATCCTTTGCCAGGCACTTCACTAGAGCTTGGGCTACCAGCTGCTCTAATAATAAGTGAATGTTATTGAAAAATAATAATAATACCGAGCATTTGGAAGCACTCTGTAAAAGCAAATGAATGAGTTTAGCGTATTGTGCACAATAAAGAGCTCACGGGGTAAAACTCCCTTTCTCGCTACAGGTGTACTGGACTTCACAAGAGGAAAAAGACTTAGGAGCACTCACAAACTTGCCAAGCTCCATACAAGCAGAACGATCAGCCTGCCAACCTGTTGATGTGCTTAAGATTCCAGCCTGCCCAGCAACTTCGGACAGCTGAAAGTGACGCGGGATCGGTGACTGATACCCTACACGAAGAGAAATGTCAGCTTTCAAAGCTGGTGGATGGGAACGCTTCAGTGCACAAAGGGAGCCGTGAAAAGGCGATGTGGCTCTGCCAGTGCAGGGGAGCGCTGGGGCTGCCGAGCCCGTGAAGCAGTTTTTCAATCGGGAGGCACGGCGAGGCGGGGATCGCTATTGGGGTAACCACTGATCTTCAGCTTCTTTTAAACTCTTTGATTCGCTACCTGATTGTTAGTGCCTAATAAAAATTAAGAGGAAATGAGCTTGCTTCCTCGAAACTCACTAAATTCAGCTTTAAAAAATCATGAGAGATTAGATGTTTGGTAAGAATACGAGAAATCCGACAGTGTTTGGGTGGGGTGTGGTTACATCTACTGTAAGCAAGCTGGCAGAATTAACACATAGTTATCGAGAAGATAGTCTAACCCCCCCCCCCCCCCCCTTAATAGTTTTTAAAGCACTCTCATCTTGCTTGATGGAGTACAGCACTGCATTCTGGAAAGCGTTGTTTAGCCTCCGTGTGATAATGCATCTGCTCGAGTTTTTGTCTCCCCCCACAATCACCCCTTCCCTCCACCTCCCTCCGGTAGCAGAGGGAAAGATCGCGCCCTTGAATTTGCATGCGTCAGGAATTGACAGGTCAAAAGCAAGTAAATCACATTATACACGACCGTATTGTTATTGTATCGATAACAACACATTATCAGAACAATTAACACACTCGCACAACTACGCGGAGATCACAGCAGCGGTTTAACAAAAATCCAGATAAGTAACTAAACTCCGATAAAGCCTTCCCTTTTTGTGTTTGGGGACTTGAATGCTCTCCGAGAGTGTCTGTGCCTCGGCGTTCGTGTGTGTGTGTGTGTGTGTGAGGGCTGTGCAGGCAGCCGCTCCGCTCCCCGCCGCTCCGCGGCCGCGGAAATCCCCGCGGGGAGAGCAGCCCCCTCCCCGCACCGCGCCTGCCTCAGCCCAGGGGAGCCCTGGGACCCTCCGGTCCTTCCTAACACGGGTCCAACCTTGCTCCAAGCGGAACTGATAAGAGTTTCCATCACTCGGAACTGTCTTCAAAGCAGATTACCAGGGAAAGGCAGGCCCCCTGTAACTACCAGCATCTCTGAAATAACCACGGGTGGTTGTTTTAGTAGTCAGTGGTTGCCGGAAACCTTAGGTGAGGGGAGGGGGAAAGCTCTTGAAAAGGAGACCTTCCAATAAAGTATTTCATTTGTGACTAGAAAAATAGACTTGAGCCAGTACTGAGCCATTCACAGATTTCAGCCTGTAAAAGAGTCGTGTACAATAATTTATGATCAATAAATTCTATTACCGTTTTCACTATTTTGTGGATCGAACGCAATCAGAAACACGCGCAAATGAGGTAATGAGTTTGCAAATGGTGACATGTTTGGAAGACAGTCCACGAACTGAGGCATCTTCTCTGCTGGAAGTTATACGAGTGCTTCTTTTTAAGACCCGTTTACCCGTGCAGGACTCTGTGAGGACCTGCGAGTTGGTGGTTGTGCTGCTCTCAGACGGACAGTGACTGCTGACCCTCGGAACCTCCCCGAGTCCCATGTGGCACCCGTGGCCCTTCCCCACGTGGTTCCTGCGGCACAGGTGCCCGCTCTGCCTGCACCCTGCTTTGCCATGTGCGCAGACCCGGCGGCAGCAGCAGCCTTAGCGCGGCAGTACCCACGAACTGACCCACGGGCAGGGGTCGTGGTGGGGGCACTCATCTGTGTAGGAGCTGCCAGACAGGGGCTCAGCCATGTGCCCGCCTTGAGTGCTTCACGCGGTTCTGTCGCGACACCGGGCCATCGCCATCCTCCACACCGCACCCCGCTCTCGCACCGGCGGGCTCGGGGTCACAAGGAGAGGGAGTGGGTCGTGAGGGAAGCAGCATGGGAGGGAAGAGCGGGGAACCGAGCCCACTCTGCTCTCCAGGGGCGCTGTCGGGAGCGAGGCCAGGAGCCGGGGGTGCCACTGCTGGTGGCATCAGTGGGTCGCTGCTGCTTGTCCCTCTCTGCTCTCCCTCTCCGCCCCGATCACACTCCAGCAGATGTTACTGATTCTCACCCTGTTCATGGCTGCGGCCGGGAATGTATGAACCACGCTTTCGCCTTCCCCCGAGTTGACTTAATCCGGGCGCAATCCCGCCGGCACGGTGCGGAGGAAAGTCAATCAAACCGGCATCCGATCTGTGCGGAGAGAGACAGGGGATGAGTCCTCAAACAAGTCAGACACAATAATGCTACATGTGATCGAGAGATGTAGGAAAGAGTTTCCTTAGACAAACGGAGGGCGGGGGGGGAGGGTTATGCAGTTGAAAATATTGCCTATTCATCCCAAAAGGGGAAAGCGCTGGCCGATGGACTGATGGGTAACTCGATCTCCAGGGCAGAGTTACCTGCACCGGGATTAGCCCCTCTTGGTGAGGATCCACTTTCGAGAATCCCAATTTCCCCACCAACCCCGTACACCAGCCAGCGCCGGTAGATATCCTTATCTCTCCGTTTTAACAACCGGAGGGTACTTTGTGTTTTTTTCACGGCTAACTGGATTGCAGGAGGTCAAGCCAGGGGCTTCGGAGATGGAGAGAATTGCGTTTAAGTAGTAGCATACGGGTCGTAAAACACGAAACGGGAGAAGACGCAGTTTACAGAGGAGCTGCTCTGTATTTGCAGAGCACTCTGGCCGTGACAGGCTGCCGGGGACCCGGGCTGTCTCACCGTCGGGGAAAGCGCTGGGAACCACCCTCCGGTGGAAGGCCGGCGTTCGGATTCTCTCCAAACATCCCGCCAGAGAAGCAGCCGTGGTTGGCGGGCAGAAGTGCGCTGCGGCGGCAGGGAAGGTGCGAAGCCCAGCGGCTGGAGCGCGGCTGGAGCAGGGGACCGGGACCGGCCGGAGGATGGAGCGGGATCCGCGGAGAGGAACCCGGACAAGAGGGCAGCGGGCGGCGTGACAAAGGAATCCCTGAGGCGAGCGGACATCGCTCCCCCTGCGCCCTCGCGCGATGTCCCAGCCGTCCGCCGGACCCTGAGGCGCGTCCCGCGGGGGTTCGGTGCTGCTCCCGGGGGGGCTGCGACCCCAGGCGCGCACCGCACGCGGGGAGCCCGGTTCCGGCTTTTCCTTAAGAGGGCGGCGGAGCCGTCCCGGGCAAAGCCTGGCCTGATGGCAGCACGGGAAGAGTTAATGGTTTATTGGAGTCGGCGCTTCCACATACCACAGGGGTAAGTCAAAACCGACCCGCCGAAGCACAAACAAGGCGAGCAAGTTCACCCTGACTGACAGGAGGTGAAGAACACGGTCGGACAGCTCGGGCTGGGGGCACCGTGAAGCGGCGTCCCGAACGGCCAGGAGAAGACGCGTGGATATTTTTGGGGGTGTCCGCTGCCCGCACCCAGAGATGCTCTCCAGGGCGGCAGCCTCTCTCCTCCGGCAGCACCGGCCCCGGGCAGGGAAAACCCCAAACAACCCAAAACACCCCGCATGCGCGGCGCCCGAGCCCTCCCCGCGCTGCCGGGCCCGCCGAGGGGGCGCGGCGACCCCGGCCCCGCCCCTCCCGACGGGGGCCCCGCCCCGCCCCGCCGGCGGCGCGCAGGCCGCGTGCGGGCATATAGGGCGGCGCGCGGCGCGGGGGCACGCGGGGCGCGCGCGCTGCCTGGGGCCGCGCCGACGGGCCGAGGGGAGGGGGCGGCCGCGCCGGCCGCGAGCCCCCGCCGCCCGCCTCAGCCCGGCCCGCGGCCCGCCGGGCGCGGACCGCCGAGGATTTTAATTAGGTGTGTCCCCCCTCCCCGCCTCCGCCTCCTCCTCCCTCCGCCCCTCGCCGCTCCCGCCCGCCCCGCCGCCCCTCCGAGTCGGCGGCCAAGAAAACCCAGAGAGACCTGGCGGCTGCCGGAGAAGGGGGAGCCGCGCGGCAGGCGGAGCGCCCCGTATCCCGCCGAAACTTGGCGAAGTTTGTCCGGCGGCGCGAACCAGGAGGCCCGCGGCGCCCGGCGGCCGCTTGCGAACGGCGCCCGGCGAGTATGTGCGAGGAGCGGGCTGCTCGCCGCGCCCCCCAGGGCGGAGCGGGGCGGCTGTGAGCGGGGCGGCCCGCGCCCCCTGGGGCCCGAGGCGCAGCGCCCGAGCCGCCGCGGAACCCGTCCCGCCCGGCCCCGCAACGCGCCGCGGTGGGCTGCCCTCCGAGCTCCGCGGGCGGCGATGGCACCGGGCGGGCTCTGACCGCCGCCCCGTCCAGGGCTTGCAGCCGCACCGGAGACTGCCCAGCAGCATCGCGTCCGCAGCGCAGCGAGGACCCTCCCGCCCCGCGCCGCTCGCCTGCCTCCGGTTCCTGCCCTCGCCGTCGAGACTTCTCTGTGGTCCCGTCTGGACTCCGTCCGCTGTCGCCTGCAGGGTGTTCCGAGGAAGAGTCCTGGACCGGAGATCGGCGGCGTGGAGAGAGGCTCCGAGGCCCAGGCGGGGAACGGAGGCCGTCCCGCCCGAGCCGCCCGCCGCAGCGCCCTGACGGGGAGGCGCCGCCGCCGCTCGGCAGCGCCCCGCGCCCGGAGCGGAGCCACCGGGTGCCGCCGCCCCGCACCCGCGGGAGCCGGTGCCGCCGCGCCTGGGCACCCGCCGAGATTGCTTTCGGAGGAGCGGACCGCGGCGGGGGCGCGGAGGAGGAGGAGGCGGGAGACAATCCCGGAGGAGGCGGCCGCCAGTGCGGGGCGGGCGGTGGCTCGCCGGGGCGGCGGGGGGACACCATGTCCAAGCCGGTGGATCACGTCAAGAGACCGATGAACGCCTTCATGGTGTGGTCGCGAGCGCAGCGACGGAAGATGGCCCAGGAGAACCCCAAGATGCACAACTCGGAGATCAGCAAGCGCCTGGGCGCCGAGTGGAAGCTGCTGACTGAGTCGGAGAAGCGGCCCTTCATCGACGAGGCCAAGCGGCTGCGGGCCATGCACATGAAGGAGCACCCCGACTACAAGTACCGGCCTCGGCGGAAGCCCAAGACGCTGCTCAAGAAGGACAAGTTCGCTTTCCCCGTGCCCTACGGGCTGGGCGGCGTGGCGGACCACGAGCACCCGCACGGGCTGAAGGCGGGCGGGTTGCATGCCGGCGCGGCAGGCGGGCTGGTGCCCGAGTCGCTCCTGGCCAACCCCGAGAAGGCGGCAGCTGCCGCCGCCGCTGCTGCCGCCCGTGTCTTCTTCCCCCAGTCGGCCGCCGCCGCTGCCGCCGCCGCCGCCGCGGCCGCCGCCAGCAGCCCCTACTCCCTGCTGGACTTGGGCTCCAAAATGGCCGAGATCTCATCCTCCTCATCTTCCTCGGGCTCCGGGTTGCCCTACGCCTCCTCGTTGGGCTACCCCGGCGCCGGCGGGGCGGGCGCCTTCCATGGGGCCGCCGCTGCCGCCGCCGCCGCTGCCGCCGCCGCCGGGGGGCACACGCACTCGCACCCGTCGCCCGGTAACCCGGGCTACATGATCCCCTGCAACTGCAGCGCCTGGCCCGGCCCGGGGCTGCAGCCGCCGCTGGCCTACATCCTCCTGCCGGGCATGGGCAAGCCCCAGCTGGACCCTTATCCCGCAGCCTACGCCGCGGCACTATGACCCGCGGCCGGAGGATGCCCGCGCAGAGCTCCGGTGCCCGCCTGGGTGGCTGCCGGCGCATACGTGCGGACGGGGAGCGGGGCGAGCCGCCGCCGGGGCCGCGGAGGGTGACCGGGGCAGGCGATGGGCGAGCGCCGGGGCCGTGGCCGACCTGTTGCGCGTCCCCCGCCTGCTGCCCCGGGTAGAGCTTGTGTGTGTTGCATGCGGTCTGTGCACATAGCCCAGCTGAAACAGAAGAAGGAAAAAAAGAGGAAAGGGAAAAAAAAAAAAAAAAGGAAAAAAAAAAAAGAAAACAACCTATCCGTCCTACCCCCTAAAGTGTGTGTTCGGGACAGACGCGGGGGCTAGCGCCCGTCCGCCGGCTCCGGCTTTCCCCTCCCTGGCTCACTCAGAACAGTCCCTCTGGAGCACCCCCGCCACCGAGAGGAGAGACGGGGGTGGCTGGGGGTACTGAGGCCCCGGCTCGGCACGGCAGAGCCAGTGCGGCCCCGGGAAAGGACGGGGTGGCTCTGTCCTTGGTTCGTAGCCCCTCGTGGGATCCACGCAAAGAAGGATGTTGGCGGTGTGGTATGCAGCCCGTCCCGCTCCGTGCCCTGTCCCGCGTGGGTTTCTGCCCTTCGCTGCTACGGGATGCTGAGAAGCGCGGGTCATGATTTCCATAGGATAAGACGCGTGACTCGGACCCCGTGTGTCTCCCCCCTCCCCTAATTAAGTCTCGTCCTCAGACTGTAAATTTGTATATCTCTGTGGAAATGTTAGGTCTCGGATGGAAAACTCTGTTAGTTACGTCGCCCACGGTCGATTCAGTTTTAACCTGAAAAAAAAAAGAAAAAAGAAAAGGAATGCCTTTCAAAGGGAATAAAAATATTGCAAGACTGCTTAAGGATTGCAATATTATCTAAGGTTAAATCAGACTTTTTTGTCTGAGTGATAATTATCTATTTATTATTTAGCTGAACTGAAACAGAGCTTTGCTTTGACAGAAGAGTATTCTCATTTAAAAGAAAGCCCGTCTCCCACCAACATGAAGTGTTTCATATGTGTTTTGGAGTACTCTACCTGTTTAGCTTATTTTAGAGCGACTGCAATTCAATTGCAAATGGCGTTAAAAAAAAAAAAGTTTAGAGAAAAAAATCCTTCATCAGTTTAGAGTTCTTTTTTTTGGTTTACTTTTGTAATGTGTATATTTTGACTAATGTTTGTGAATGAAGCTGGCTAACATGTATTTAGTTTCATTTTGGCTTTATGTAATATAAAGTGAAAAAAAAATAATTAATGGTTTTAACATTTACGTGTAAATGGTTTTCTTGTGTGATCTTCTAATTTAAAGTTAGACGTCTAAACTATATCTGTAAATTAGATTCCGACTACCACTCTGTTCATTTTTGAACAAAGAGTTTAAATAAAGCCTGAAGCAGGGAAAAGAGAAAATCCTCTATTTCTTGTTGAATTGCTGACAAGATTTTTATCTGAATTGCCCTTACGTGCCTGGTCCAGGTGAGGTGTAAGGTATCCTCTAAAGGCTGTCTTTGTTTCACTTTTGAATAGATTTACTAGGAAATCTAAATCAAGCCATTGTTATTCAGAGCCAAAAACCTGATTTATCACATTTTTAATCGTGAATAGGAAAGAAGATAAAAAAACCCCTAAGTTGTTTTATTATCTAAAAAAAAAAAAAAAAAAAAAAAGCATTCATGGGCCAGCTGAGCAGAGTTCAGTGAATACACTGAGAGCGTTCACAGCATTTCATCGGTTTCCAGTAACGTTTTCAGAGTGGAAAGTTGCCTGACCACTTTATCTGTTTAGCCTAAGAGCTTTGCCATTTAAACCCATGTAATTTGTTCACCTATCTGAGCAATATTACTGCTTTATACCTGGAGTATTTTTCGCGGGCCTTCCCAGTTGATTGCTAACTAAAACTAAACACCCTTCTTTGCCTCTAAACGGCTTTTCCCATTTGAGTGCCTGAAAATGGTATTTTCAAAGGGAAATCCAGCAAAAGTCTGCAAGGACATTTGCATGCAGCAGGAAATCAGGAGCAGGATGAAAGAGTCTGTCCTTTCAGCAAGGGAATTTGGAGCATC